>NC_136306.1:10107735-11579575 GCF_964198595.1 Lampetra fluviatilis
GCGAGTGTTTTGCAAGACGAGCAATTTTTTAAATAAATATTAATTTGATTAACGAGCGAGGTCTTGCAATACGAGTAGTACGTGTCTGCCGAGTGTCACGTGATCACAACTGATATACGAGTGCTTTGATATACGAGTGCTTTGGATTACAAGCACGTTTCCGGAACGAATTATGCTCGCAATCCAAGGTTTTACTGCATACCGATTCGCGTGCGGAAAGCAAACATCTACATCTCCTATGCAACTTCGGCCGGTCATCCTCGCAGCGGTGGCTTTTTGCTGACCATCTGACAAAGACGCGTTTTTGCGACCGTCTGGAACGCTCTTCCTTTCCGATATGAGGAAGCCACTGCCGCTGTGCACTTTTAAATCATCATCTAGATTGAAAACTCATTTCTTTCTAATTGCGTTTCGTGTTGAGTTTATTGTCCTTTCCCCGCACCTACAATTCGCACGGTTGACTACGTACCGTGCAAAAGTAAAAAAATACAGTGTACATACATACACTTAATGTACGACTCATTCTTTAAGAAACCCCCACCCCACCCCACGAGGTCGGATGAGTCACACAACGAAGAGATAACAATCTGCTTTACCCAAGACTGTCCCAATGAGTTCAATAACCACTTTGATAGGAGGATGCTGCTCCATTAGGATCTTTGGCCAATGTAATTCAGTTTCAGTTTTCAGTTTCATTTATTAGGGATAACCCTGTGAGCCATGCAGATCTTGACTCGGGTGCAACCGCAATAAACAAAAACAAAAATTCGTGGCTGATTGGCTCCATTTTTGGCGGAAAACCCAGAGTATACCCAGAGAAAAATCCCATGTATATGAGTGGATAACTTAAATATATATACTGCACTGGCACAAATAAGTCAAACACTTACTTACCTATTCTTGTTTTTTTCGGTAAAGTCACGTAAAATAAAACATAACAATTATGTTATATTTTTATTATTTTATTATTTCCCTTCTACGTGACTTTACCGAAAGAACCAAGAATATGAATCCATGCAATCACGAAAGCTTTAAATCGAAACTTACTTATCTGCTACATTATTATTTTTTTTGCCAAACCATTACCCAGTAATCAATCCATTATCAATAGTTACATTTACTGCGTGTTAAGTGAACCTACTTTCTGTCCTGCCACCATGCACTGACCACCTCATAATGCTGCATGTGGGCATGCCACACATGTGCTTATACTGGTAGGAACCTCCTGGTTACACCAGCCCACAGGGGATTATTGTGTCCATCCGTCGTGCATCCAAAAATAGGAGGGGTGGGGCTTAGTGGAGAGGGCAGGGTGGGGAGGGGCTGGGTGGGGAGGGTGGGGCTGGATGGGGGTTGGGAGGGGTGGGGCTGGGTGGGGAGGGGCTGGTCACCCCGTGGTGCCCTTATAAAACTCAACGTTTAACCTACTCACGCCGGCTTGTGCCCGCCCTCACAGTCAGGCATATTTGCGGAATACACCACGCCGCCATTGACGCTGGCCATTGACCGAGCAACCCAACGTTCTTACCAGCTCCCTCTGCAGGAATGTGTTCTCTGTGTAATTTACCAACCCTGACTTCCAATGCCCTGCAATGCAAGAATGTCAACACCTTGCATTGTGTTACCTGAGGTGGATAACACCTGAAGCTCAGCACAGATGGACACAATAATTTATTGCCGTACCGTCGTTCCCTGGCCTCTTCACGCTGCAAACTTCACAACTAATACCTTTCATTCCCCAGGGAGCCTCCCATCAAAACACTACACAGGCTCAACGTTGCTTAGCATTCCAAGGTTGGACAAAATCCTGTACTCTATATTCAGTCCGATTTGACCACCCATTAGGTCGACTCGGCCATTACATGAACAGTACCACACTCAGTGAGTTAACGTTGGTCTTGGCCATACATCGCCAGCCCTGCTGTACAATGCTGGCCTTAGTAGGTGCTTGCTTACAGCACTGGCTCTGGGCAGGCTATACTTTATACAAGCTCGACTGGAGATCTTCACGTGTCGCGATTGTGTATGTGTGCAGATTCGCAGACAGGGGCTGTGTTTCTCTTTGCATATTAGCTCGGCTGGGATGTCCGTGTCCCTTTCTTGGCCATACGCAGAGACGGTTCTTGAAACCGCTCCCAAGAGAGAGCGATGGGCAAATAAGCAACGTAATGCGTTTTTTTGTTGTTGTTGGGGTTAGATCGCGTAAATATATACATTGTGTCGTTAAACCCGACACAGCCAATTAGTAAGGTTTGTCACGTAAACAGAATGTACCAATTCGTTACTAGTACAGCACACCGGTGTGTTGGAGAGCCAAGCCACAAATGTTGTGGCGATTTAACCCCAAAAAAACGCCTCTATTATGGATGGTATTCGTCACGAAAGCCTCCTACGTGTTAAATGAAGCAACAGCGCTCATCGCTCATCCGAGATGCCAGATCGTCACCCAGCCAAAGAAAACCCGGGGGCCACCCTACTGCTGTACATTACGTATGTTGAACTTCTTTCGCACCCTACGTAGCCAATCGGCGGTGCTGCTGCAGTTGAGATGCTCGCTTCTTGGGTGGTACAAAAGGATGTGGACGCGCCCAGCAATTGAATATAAATCCGCCACGATGAGTAAAGCTTGTGCTGTGTTGAATTGAGGGTTCGACACTAATTTAGGAGCGGCACGGGTGCTGCCGTGCCATTCCCTGCTCGTGCCACGACTGGCGGAAGGCCACCCACTCGAGGGAGCTTCCAGAGAGCCCTTCTAGAGAGGGCACTTGGCCTACTCTTTCACGCTGTCCACATCTTCTTGCAATAGGTGGTAGTGCCCACACTTTACCCAGGATCTGAATATTGACACTGGAGGAATCCGATGAGCTAAAGAGCTCTTTTCCAGAGACGTTCATGATCTGCCGATCAATTTACTGTGGTGTACCCATTGACACTGCTGGATGGACAGACGTGGGGGGGGGGGGTGTTTAATAAACTTGGCCCATCGTCACAACTGCCGCGCCTGGAGAACAGAGTGGCGACCTGAGGATTGTGGGTCCAGTGTGCTGACCGTCACACCACGTGTGCTGACCGTTACACCACATGTGCTGACCGTTACACCACGTGTGCTGACCGTTACATCACGTGTCCTGACCGTTACACCACATGTGCTGACCGTTACATAACGTGTGCTGACCGTCACACCGCGTGTGCTGACCGCCACACCACGTGTGCTGACCGTTACATAACGTGTGCTGACCGTCACACCACGTGTGCTGACCGCCACACCGCGTGTGCTGACCGCCACACCGCGTGTGCTGACCGTCACACCGCGTGTGCTGACCGCCACACCACGTGTGCTGACCGTTACATAACGTGTGCTGACCGTCACACCACGTGTGCTGACCGTCACACCGCGTGTGCTGACCGCCACACCACGTGTGCTGACCGTTACATAACGTGTGCTGACCGCCACACCGCGTGTGCTGACCGTCACACCGCATGTGCTGACCGCCACACCACGTGTGCTGACCGTTACATAACGTGTGCTGACCGTCACACCACGTGTGCTGACCGTCACACCGTGTGTGCTGACCGTCACACCGCGTGTGCTGACCGCCACACCACGTGTGCTGACCGTTACACCATGTGTGCTGACCGTTACACCACGTGTGATGACCGTTACATCACGTGTCCTGACCGCCACACCACGTGTCCTGACAGTTACACCACGTGTGCTGACCGTCACACCACGTGTTTTGACCGTTACATCATGTGTGCTGACCGTCACACCACGTGTCCTGACCGTCACACCACGTGTGCTGACCGTCACACCACGTGTTCTGACCGTCACACCACGTGTGCTGACCGTCACACCACGTGTCCTGACCGTCACACCACGTGTGCTGACCGTCACACCACGTGTTCTGACCGTCACACCACGTGTTCTGACCGTCACACCACGTGTGCTGACCGTCACACCACGTGTCCTGACCGTCACACCACGTGTGCTGACCGTCACACCACGTGTCCTGACCGTCACACCACGTGTTCTGACCGTCACACCACGTGTGCTGACCGTCACACCACGTGTCCTGACCGTCACACCACGTGTTCTGACCGTCACACCACGTGTGCTGACCGTCACACCACGTGTTCTGACCGTCACACCACGTGTGCTGACCGTCACACCACGTGTGCTGACCGTCACACCACGTGTTCTGACCGTTACATCACGTGTGCTGACCGTTACATCACGTGTGCTGACCGTCACACCACGTGTCCTGACCGTCACACCACGTGTGCTGACCGTCACACCGCGCCAGCATCCCCCCAACCCCGCACCAAGCATTTGCCCTGAACAAGCCTCACTGAGACTTTTATTTTTTATTTTTTTTCGGGAGGGTCCTGCATTGGGATGTTTGGCCGATGCCATATTGATGCGTGTTTGTCATGTGGAAGGAAACACGGAGTGCCCGGAGGAAACCAACACACACACACGGTGGGGTGGAGAAAGACAGCTTCATCATCGTCGTCGTCATCATCATCATCTCCGCACCACTTTGCAGCCGCCCACGCCCCACAGCACGCGGCGTACCCCGGCGCTCATCCATCCAAGTGCTTGCAAGGCACAACCCCCGGATTAGTTTCTGGGACTCGATGTGAGAACGGAAATATCTGCCAAATGAGCACGTGTTGTCATAACCAGCAATCCCAGCTATGTAGCTTGTTTCCTTTTTTTTTAAATAAAGTATCCATTCAAGGTGAACATTGCCGTTGCCATGGCGTTGGGCCATGTATATTTATCATCCTACTCAAGGTCCTGTCTTTGAAGTAATTCACGGATAACACAATAGTGCCCGCTCAATTAAAGCACCCACAATGGTGAGGGGAATATTGATTAATTCTCTGCGTGTTAAGACGATTATATTTGACTTGGGTGTCTCTTGGTGGCAGTGGCAACACCGAAAGACCCGGATTTAAAAAAATCCACGGAACCACGGGGAGAGAGACACGCAAACTCCATATATACAGCAGGCGTCAGGGTTGGGATCGAATCCACGACCTCCTCCATACCAGGGGAGGGAGATAACATCTCGCCACTGCGGCACCCCATCGAGGCCCATAGACTCATATAGAGACCCAAAGACTTACATAGAGACCCAAAGACTTACATAGAGATCCAAAGACTTACATAGAGACCCAAAGACTCACATGGAGATCCAAAAACTCACATGGAGACACAAAGACTCACATGGAGACACAAAGACTCACATAGAGCCTCAACGACTCACATGAAGATGCAAAGACTCACATGGATACCCATAGACTCACATGGAGACACAAAGACTCACATGGAGGCCCATAGACTCACATGGAGACCCAAAGACTCACATAGAGACCCGTAGACCCACTGAAAACGGGAATGCGCTGACACTCACGTCACCAGATGAGCGCACACAGCCCACGCGGATTTCCAGGAGGGCCGGTCCAGTCGAGTCCAACACTGGTGCAGAAACGTCGCCATGCATTGTCTTTGTGTCCCAGTCATTGATGAGTTCATCTGGAGCTACAAACCGTCAACATCTTTTACAGGAGCTGCAGGTATTCTTTTTTGGCTGTTTTATTTTTTGCAGGATGGAAATGTTAGGCTTTGGCCAACTTTGCTATGGCACATAACGGAAATGTTTACCAACTTTGAGTGCACGAATACAGTACCACACAGACTAATGTTTGCGACCTCTTTATCGTTGCGTGCGTTATATATATTTTCCGCGTGCAATGAGTTTCATGAATAAAGAGTTGAATCCATTTCCACACCCTGAATCGTGACAAATTCGTCTAATCGCCAGGGGAGGAGGATTGAATTGAAATTTTCCACCACGAACACCAAAGGCGCAAGTCCAAGGCGAGACGGTTGCAGAGCCGACACCATCCGTCCTGTGGTCTGTGGGACCGCTGGCGATCTGCAAGGCCGTTGTGGTAAAGTGGTTCACAGTGACCATGCTGCCAGTCGCTAAAACACCATCTCTTTTTTTTAAAAAAAGGCTTTAATCGACAGTAAAATAGGAGGTAGTAAGACGTTTAAACACCACGCAGAAACATTGCCAGGCATCAAGCCTGCATTACGCACACATCATGCTTGCGGCAAAACACAAACGTGCTTTGATAATAATGTATGCGATTGTCCTTGCAACTGATTGGCCTAAACGAGAGACAGACTCCTCAAAGGGCCTTGCCTCACCGGTGTTTGACCAGAGAACGCCAAAAGGTGAACAGCACACGGCCAATGCAAATAACAAAGCATTAATAGCTCGGGTTGCACAGTTATTACCATCGATTTCACTGCCCCCTATTCAGATATGTAGGTTAGTCAATAATACGTAAAATTAACAATGCGTTAAAGGCTTTACGGTAGTATTAATTTAACAAAAAATTGCACTAGTGGCGAATTACCGTCAGCAAACGTCTGTTGAGGCTTGACAGAGACCCAAGATATCCAGAAAATGGTTGTAAACCCATGACACTGGACCCGACTGAGTCGCGGATTGTTCAAGCGGTTTTTGCCCAGCGCATGGTTCCTGCAGATTAAGCGCGGCTCCTATTCCAACAGCGGAGGGGGGGGTGCACTTGCGAAACGATACCGAGGGGTCATTGCTTTAGCTCGCAACCCGTCATTGGATTGACTGTTGACAGCCGTTTCGGGCACTGGTCGGAAAGCAGAGGGATACAATTTGATTTGAAGCTTTCGTGACTGCAGGGATTCATCTTCTTGGTTCTTTCAGTAAAGTCACGTAGAAGGAAAATAATAAAATAATAAAATGGAACATAATAAAATACAATTCTCACGATGTTTCGGCCACAACGCAAGCAGCCGTCCTCAGGTGAAGAACAGGGCTGTCGGAAAGACAGCGTCCGAATGACAGCCCTGTTCTTCACCTGATGACGGCTGCTTGCGTTGTGGCCGAAACGTCGTGAGAATTGTATTTTATGATGTTTTATTTTATTCTTTTATTATTTCCCTTCTACGTGACTTTACCGAAAGAACCAAGAAGACAGAGGGATACAATTAAGGCGGACAGGTAAAGAGAGAGAGAGAGAGACAGAGAGACAGATGCGTTGTGCATGTTACTGTATAGGGGTAGAGCGTTGGAAAACTCCCTTCGGGACAGATGGTACAATCGGCCCATGGCCACCTCTACTCTGTCGTGCGCTAAAGTGCATTACCGCGACCCACGACACCGCCAACACCAACACCGCGACATTCGCCACTAAGTGACGGTGGCGTCACCACGGCGCATGTGCCAGTCTAGGTCCACTTTGAGTCTATTGCGCGAAGTGTCGAAGTCTCGCTGCTGACAGGAGGAGGTCACGGGACAGACCCAGCAGGTGCCATGCGTTGGCTGACTGAGATGACTGGTAGATGCACCACCTGTGCCCCCCTACTGTGCCCACTTGCTGTGTTTAACTACCCGGCGCTCTGCTGGTTGTTGTGAGCATCGCTCCTCTGCCCTCCGTTATTTTGGAAGGCGACAGCCTCTAACTTGCCCAGCAGCAGCGTCCTTCACGAGCCTCCTCCATAGAGGCCGATATTGACACCGCTGGTAGCGGTCTTTGGCAACAACACTAACATGCGACATTCGCCAACAAGTTAAGGTGGCGTCACCACGGCGCCTGTGCCAGGCTAGGTGCACTTTGAGGCCGCCACGTGAAGTGTCGAAGTCTCGCTGACAGGAAGAGGTCACGGGACAGACCCAGCAGGTGCCATGCGTTGGCTGACTGAGATGACCGGTAGATACACCACCACCAGCTCCACAACACACACGCAGTCCAAACATTCACATGGCCACTGCGGAACAGCTGTGAGCTAAAATTCGATTTGAAAATGACCACATTTCCTGACCCTACACACTGCCGAAAGCTACAAATCTGTCTCACTCGTGCTGGTTGACTGCGGAGATTTACATTTGTAAATCTTGAGGGAGCAACCCTGGCAGTTCTTACTTCTGACTCTGCTGTTTAGGGGTAAGTGCTCTGGGACCGCGAACGGACATTTTTGAGTTTTCCCTCTTTCAAGATAAATGTATAATACAGAGTTACAAATTAGCTGCGTCTCTGGCGAGCTGCACTTGGACTGCCCGGGAGCTCAGAATCAGAAGTTTATTATCCGAGTAAACAACCCATTGAGCTCTACGGCTCTCTTACGGGGGGTGGCTCAGCCAACAGGGAGTCGCATTTCGACTCTCCAGCCACAGTTTAGGTTAAGCCAGCGGGGCTCGGCAAGACGGCAACTCAAATAACAATGAAAGACATGTTTTTTTAGTTATAATTCGGTTATAAAAAAAAACTCAATATTTCAAGAGCCGCAATGTCACGTGGTGAATAGGAGGCGGCGGTGGTGGTGGTGGTGGTCCTTACTGAACAACGTCACGAAGCAGCAACCCTTAAAGAGCCGCGTGCGGCTCCGGGTTAAACCGAACTCCCAATCCGCTTTCACTCCCCACCCCCCACCCCCCACCACCGCCCCGTTTCAGTAGCGGCGGTGAACGCACCGGGGGCTTTGGCGGAGAGCCGAGCGAGAGGGCATCAAGTGGTGCCACTCACTTGGGTTGTGTCGGCTTTTTGAGTGCTGCCGGGGAATGCGAGAACTTGTTGGAGATTCTTTGACGGTGGAGAATGTTGAACTCCCCCCACACACACCCACCCACCTATCCCCACCCTTAAAACTAAAAAAATGAACCAGTTGTGTTCACGACAACATAGCAGTCGTTGTTGTTGTTTGACGACTGCCGATCAAATGAAGATGCAAGTGGAGTGGAGTGTCTACAGCGGGATGGACTCCTGGACAAACAAGTTTATATTTGAAAACACGAGAGCCGTAGCAATTTTCGTGAAAGCTTAGGAATTCCCATCCACACTTGTACGATCCAAGAATCAGTTGTGCAGTTGGGCTGGCATTTTGCCAATGCCTCCCGTTGCATTTTTCGCGCTTTTCTAATGCCCCATTTAAATAAATAACTCAAAATGTAAATATATTTGTGAACGTGTAGGAAAGTGTGTGGGTGTAAACTTTTTTTTATGGCAATAACAACGGTCAATGAAATAACGATAACCCATCGGTTAGATTGCATTCGCGGTGACGTCTCAGTGGACACTATATACGGCTTGTGAAAAATGTTGTTATTTTATCACTAATTGATCACACCGGATGGGGTAAAATGACTCGGCGGGGGAATCTTCTCGTGGTCGGAATAATTTCCACCTCGGGCGTTTACACAGTCCTGATGGTTTCAATCCAATTCTGCCGAGTAATTCTATGGAGACATTTTCAGTGGAATAAATTGGGGAGATTGGGCACTTTTGCTGTGATGTATTGTTCATTAAGAAACATACAAAAAAAACGGAGCAAAAGATGAACATTGTTCAAAGAAGTATGGAATGAAACATCTTTGCAATTCCACTGAGACAGAAAGTGGAACGCATGGATTAGATAACATATGCAGGTTGATTTAAACATTCTAACTGTTAAGGAAAGAAAGTTGGCTTGGGCACAACACATCGCTAAAGAAGGATTGATGGCTGATGGTCAAGAGTAATCATGGAGTGACAGTCAAGGAATGGAACGCGTCCGAGAGGGCGTTCACAAAGGAGGAGATGGAGCGATGAAATCCGATTGTATGCAGGATCGTGAGAGATGCAGGCGGCTTGGGGAGGCCTACATCTAGCAGAGGATTGACCATGGCTGGTGATGAATAAGGACTTTGGGATATCATTCGCATTCATTTATGCCATCGTCTTCCACCGTTAGAGCTCAAATTAAACATTGCCTTCAATCAGTGCAGTGATAATAGCTTTCCCTACATGGCTATGATTAGGTCAAGCATTCTTGCAGGAAAGGATGAATCACTGCACTCACTCGTGGTTCTATTAGGGACATTGGATTGAAATGACATTATGACATCTCCGTGTGATACAATTTTTGGCACATTAACCAACAAATGCAAGAGATGTATACATTTAAATAATTATTAACGTATGGATTTTGTACAAAGAAGGATAATGGTGGCACGCCCTCCCCCTTCCCCTTTCACCAATCGGAAACCAGTGACCAGAGTTCAATTCCTTATCGTAGCAAACATCGGTGACGATTGCCATCTCAACTGGTCCTTGGGGCCCAACCCCTTCACCAACACACACTGGTCTCGCGTGGTGAAATATGGTCAAACAAGTGCCATGTATGTATGTATGCATGTTGAACTTTTTTCGCACCGTGCTGATTGGAGACGCGACGAGCATGACCGCGCACCGTCTTTCAGGGCCTTCATACCAAAAACGTCCCGTACAATATAATTCATTATTTTTCAGACAAACATTTATAATTATGTCCTTATTTACTGAGGAAAGGTTCGCCGACTCTCCGGAAATGCACGGTTTGTGGTATTTTTTAGTTTCCTTAGTGGGGGTTTATTTATTTATTTTTCAGATAAGTAACAAACTGTACTTACGTCTGTGAAATACCTTTCGTTTCCCTACAGTGGGAACGCTTTGCGCAAGTCCGAAATCTACGCGTGAGCCACAACGGGTGGATCTAGAAACTTTCCCCGGTGAGGGGAGAGAGGACTGTTTTCTTGGAATTTTTCTCACTTGATACAGCTATCGTGCTGTGACGGTTCCACCTGAAGACGGAAGCTTGTGTTGCCTCCGAAACGTCGTTATTTTTATTTTATTTTTATTTTACTTTTATTAATTTACATTTTTTACCTACGTGACTTTACCGAAAAAACCTAAGAATAGGAGGGGGGAGGGGTTGCGATGTTGTCTTCTTCATCCTCACACTGCCTTTGATCCACCACCGTGAACACCAACCCCGTGAACAAACCGATTGATTAAAGCCGCGTATTGCCACCACACCAGGATTAAAATGCCCCCTTCGTTTATCCGGCGAAAAGCCACCACCGACTCTTGAAAGACGTTTATTTAAAGAGGGGTTATCTACACTGAGATGTTTGCCCAATTCCATTGTTTCGGCTTTCTGCGTGTTGGACACAACGAGGACACTCGCAGACAAACCGTGCACAAGTTTGGGTGTGAACCCACAAAACTCCGCACAGATGTGTTCAATAATCCGTTGTTGCGTTGCCATTCCTTGGAGACCTTGCAGCCCAAGCCGAGAGGATCTGAGATTGACTGTCAGGCTCCCATCCAAGTACAGTAGACGCTGTTTATAATCAGACCTTATGTAAGCACAGCTCTAAAATAAGCAGCACATGCTAATATTACACTGGCGAGAGAAGGCAAAGGGCAACTTCTGATATAAGCACACTGCTTCGGGCATGAGCACACCTGGACTTTCTGCCAAGGGGTGTGCTGACATCCAGCTTCTCCTCCACCGGCCAGGCTTCATGCTGCTAATCTTCAAGACTGGGTTGCGTTCGGGGTGGATTGGTGGTTGGCATTCGAGACGACGAATGAACAACGGCGAGGAAATAAAATGTTTTGTTCGTCGGCTGCGACGTGCGGTGATGAACGTAGAGACGTCTGTGCCCACGGATCTCTCTCAAGACGAAACGCGGACCACGCTGCCACGCGGAGCAAATGGGCACGCGGTGTCCGCAGGCCCTGAGTGTGGCATACGTACTTATGTTGAACTTCTTTCGCACCGTACGTAGCCGACCGTGCTAATCGGAGGTGCGGGGGGGGGGAGGACAGCAAACTAAACACAAAAAGCAGCTCTAAAGAAATTATTTTTCAATCCAGATGATTTAAAAGTGCAAAGTTCCAGTGGCTTCCTAATATCGGAAGGAAGAGCGTTCCAGACGGCCACAGAAGCGCATCTGAAAGCGCGCGATGCAGTGAACACCGTTTCTGTTCGATGGTTAGTCTAAAGCCGTTGCTGCGATGATGACCGGAGTTCGCGTGATGGCATATGCCCCGTGACGAGATCAGGAAGGTGTTGTGGTTCATTTGGGACAAGTACTTTGTGTGTAATGAGTGCGACTTTACGTGGACGGACATGCGTCTGGAAGAATTAATCGTAGGTGTGGCATCAGGGGCTCAAACGTGGATCAGTGAGGCGAGACAAACGGCATCGCTGTCCCCTCCCCCCGCTCCCTCCCCTTTCAGCTACACATTTCATGATGTCATCCAGAAGTTTTATAGACAGAGCTCACGATCGAGACAGGGGGGGGGGGGGCGTGCCTGAAAACGCTCCAGGAAAAGTACGCGACAGGCCACGGTGACCTCACGGTGACCTCCACACTTTCAACTTTTTTTTTTGCTGGACCCTTCTCTCGACGGACGCACTGAAAAAGAAGACAGAATGTCGAGCAAACGTTTGCATCACGTTGGAGATGGGTGGGCGAGCTGGTTGTCTGTACCAGCCTCGTACATCGTCAAGGTCACAAATTTCGGAGGCCCAAGTCGCTCACGTGATGGCTCCTTTGGCTCAAATTGCCCGTTAGTACCCCCCGCCCTATTGTGGGGAGCGGTGGTGTAGTGGTAAGCACGCTGCACTACGAACCTGACGACACGGGTTCGATTCCCGCTCACGGCCAATACCGGTGACGATTATTTGAGCCGGTCTTAGGCCTCCCCTAGGTCGACCCGGCCTCAAACAAGTATCTGGTGTGGTGTAGACATCGCCACTTGGGAGACAAAGGCGGTCGGGCATGGTGCTGGCCCACCCACCCCCTCGTGTGCTGTGCCGCCTTTATAGGTACTGCTCGTTAACAGCACTTGCCCCTCGGGTCTGTTAAGGCTATACGGGGGATCTTTGGTTTTGACCCTCCCCCCATGTAGCTCCAATGCCATTTGCTCAATCTACTCGTTGGTTAGTTTAACACGTAGTAGCAGGCTTTCGCGACCGATATTATCCATAATAGAGATGTTTTTTTGGGTTAGATCGCGTAGATATATAAATGTGTCGTTGAACCCGCCACCACCCGACGCAGCCAATTAGCAAGGTTTGTACTCTTTGCTTGTCCCTTTGTGCATGCGCCCAAACACCGGTTGTCATTTTCTGTTGTCGTCTTGCTCATTGATTGAGTTGCGTTCCCTGTAAGCGCCGTGCAGTGCCCATGGACGCCTTTGCTTTTCTCGTAGATGCATCTACCCAAGATGTCCCTTTCCTGATGTTACTCCCGACTGACAATCGACGAAGATGTCCACTCACAGCTGTCGCAAAGCAAGGCAACTCCGTGTGCTGGGGAGCAGCCGATGGAAAGACATTTCACGACGCTACCTTCTGAACTCACTTCCAGTGACCTATTTTATCCAAACACCCGGAGAACTCCGCTTTCCCACACCCCCCCCCCCCGACTACAGAAACAAAAAATCTCCATCGCACCGTAATCAGACCAATACGGTGTAACCCTCAGAGCAGGAAGTTCGGCAAATTGAGCGAAAAAATAATAAATAAATATTGTTTTGCAGATGTGGCCGAGACGATAAACTCGCTCCACTGGAGAACCCAGTTTAACCATCGGGGGGGCTACCGCAGGGGCTTCAGTGGTGGTCGTTACGCGTTCTGAGCCACTTCAGCGCCTTCCACGAGCTCCCTGACTGAGCCCTAATACTCTTTTACTCAGGTGGCCATGCATCGGGGGGGGGGTGCTTGGCCAATGATCCTCAAGTATATTGCACGTGGGAGGAAACTAGGGAGGTGTAACTCGAAGGGGGGAAAACAACACATCCCACCACACGTACGAAGAAAGGGAACACGACTGAGACGTCCACAGAGACAGCCCAAAAGCGTCCTCTGCTGCGTTGTCCTCAACCAACTAATCTCCGTGTGACCCCCCCCCAACTCTCTCTCCAAGGCACCGGGACATGCGCGCTCCATCGTGGTGGCATCTCGGCGCGTTGCCTGTCTGTTCTCCGCGCCACGCGTCTCTGTGTTTGTGATTCGCGAGTTATTCCAAGCGTGCGTATTTCCATGCCGGTGTGCGTGTCCCATACCGGCCTGTCAGTAACGCTTATAATCCCCGCATGCAATCTGCGGTAGTTAAACGCGGAGCTTAAGGGACAAAGGGGATGGGATGTGCTGAGAGAGTCCTCTGTTCTGCTCGGGGGCACATAAAACATGAGCAATCGTTATTCATTTGGACGAAAAAGTGAAGAATTAAGTCTGAAAAGTTTGCAAAGTAGCATGGAATGGTCGATGCTTGAAAATGACACCGAGAGACAGGGAGAGGATCAAAGACCATATGCAAGTTAGATACTGAACATCATATCGACTGTGAAAAAACAAGTATGTGGGCCTGGGCAGGACAGGTCAATATCAGGGATGATGGCCGGAGTTCGAGAACAACGACAGAGTGACAGTCAAAGGAGGGAACGAGCCAGAGAGGACATCGACTGCAGACATCGACAGCAATTAGGTCGGCTCGTGTGCATGGTGGCTTCATTGTGAAGGATGGCAGTGGCTTCGGGTAGCCGTAATTCCAGCAGTGGATAGATCATGGCTGACGGCGATGATGAAAGTGACATTATTGATGTCAGAAGGAGGCACGTCATGGAACAGTGAGGTTCCTATGAAGAGTTTTGGCCGTGAATTTGAAACGTCAATACAGAGCGCGATGTCCAATGCGTTGGGAGGAAGGGGTGAGATTAATTCCTGCACTGGCGTGCAAGTGGCGTCAAGTTTTCAGACATTATCGCAAGGCACTCTAAATGTGTCTATTTCAGGGGTGGCCAAACTTCCCGAGCCTGCGTGCTGCATACTGAACTCTTCGTATGGCTGAGAGTCACAAGGGAGCAGATCGAACCTGCTAAACTAAGTAAAAATAAACAAGCTATTAAAATAAAATTAACAAAAAATTAAGCGCTCTTGCAGCGCACACTGAAATATATTTCCAAGCGTTGGGGATAGAGACTTTTTTTAAAGCGTACACGCGCTGTGCAAGTCACGTGGGGTGACCACATGGGGGGTGGTCATGCAGCCGGTTCCCCTCGCTTCTGATTGGCTGTGGAGTTTTGAAATTGAGAATTCTGTGGGAGTCCTCACGTCTGGCTCTACCGCGGTGGTGAGTTGTCCGAAGTCGCTCCCACTTGTGCACGCGTTTTTGCTGCTTCAAAAAAAGTTCACCGAAACGTTGCAATCGAGCTGCGTTTCTACTGGTGCGCACCTGAAATGCAAGGTTAGCCACGTGGGGCACGCCAGACATGGCCTCTATTAGGTGCACGTAGACATGGGCTTTAAAAAATAAATGACTCAACTATTTTATATTTCACTATGTTAGGCCCACTGAGCTATGTAGCTTTTTTTCAGAAGCGACCTGGCCACAAATGATAGCTCAACAAAGTGGCTTGTCATCACGTGGACATTTATAGCAGTCGGATACTCTAAACACATGTTTATAAAGCTGGAGGGAAAAACCGGAGGACCCAGAGAGAAATCCACATGACCACGGGGAGAGAGAAACATGCAAACACCATATCTACAGGCATCAGGGTCGGAATCGAATACACGACCTCCTGTATATCAGGCGAGGTAGTTAACATCTCGCCACCAGGGAGATGGATTTTATTCTATTACTGGTTTAGCTCAAACCAACTCACTTCCTCTTTCTGAAGTTATTGAGATAGGGGCTGGGCATGGATTATTGATCAATGAGCTTTGGACTTCGTGATGGAGCTCTGGGTCAGGGTTATAGGTAGGTATCCTTTAGTGTTTACAACAGCTGCTACACAACACTGGCTCAGCTCCTCTGGAGACCCACAGCTATCGGTGTCTTGTGCTATCAGTTTCTTGACATAGATACAGTACCCACTCTGACCTCTTGCAGGGCATGGAAGTGGATATTGCAGAACTACCTCTGAAATCCCTTTCTATTGACCTCGGGTCCACATGCTGTGGTAGGAGGCAGAACTGTCGCGTATCACAGCGATATTCTTGATTCTCAGACCTCAAATATAGTCAAATGAAGTGCAGAACCAAATTCAACGCGATGCATTTTCTGTGCAATCATTGGTGACTTGTCTGAGACCATCACTTCAGTGCACTTGAGAAGCCGCTTTAATTGCAGGTGGTTGCTTGGATATGAACCCAGGATCTTAGTTGTGCCAACTCGCAACTTGAACGCTTCCCACTCTGCTCACTCTGATCAAGCCAAGTTCAGACCGAGATCTCAGCAGGTTCCATGCATTAGGGCAGCAAACCAAAACAAGTTGTTACTTGTATTGTCCAATATTCAGCGGTGGGTGGGTGACCACACATGCTTTAATTCCTGGTAAAGTGACAACTTTTTGATGTGACCTTTGGCCTAGGTTGAGCCTACCTTAGGCCTGGCTGGATCTTTAAACCACCCAGTCACCTGCTGTGGGCTGGAGCCACCGTTTCATGATGGGTTGCGACATGCGATGCAGTTGTTACATGATCAGGAAATTGATGCAACGCTCTTAATGAGGTTCAGAAACGTGGTCATTAATAACACAAACACTTGAATAAAAAGCTGAAAAGTGCACAATGAAGCAGGGAAATAGGAAAGGAAAGCATGGATTAGAGAAAATAGACAGGCCCATGATGTAACTCAAACTGTGGGCCTGGGCAGGACACTACGGTTAAAGGGATGACGGCTGGGTGGTCAAGAAGAGTGATGGAATGGCAGCCAAGGAATGGAACACGTATAAGAAAGGACGTTAACTCGAGGGCATGGAGCAATGAAATCAGCTCGTGTGCTTTTGCTTGGTGGATTGTTAAATCGCAGAGCTGTAAGGGATATGGCGACAGTTTGGGGAGGCCTTCATCCAGCAGTGGCTGATGATGATGATGATGATGCACATGGACAAAGCAGCAGCCTAACTGCATTGAACGTTCACTTAGGTGGGTTTGACCAGGCGTGCCGGTGACGTGCCTAGGATATAAATAAATTCACGACTCGCTTTGTACGGTTCATGCACAACCGTTGCCAGGTTTATATTTAGTTTACATTCAGGATAAAATTGGCACGCAACTTTTGCTACTGAGATTCAACTCTTACTCCTCTTTCATGATGATGGTGATCATCATCATTGCAAGCTATACGCCACGAAAAGCCAACGCTGTCCTATTGCGCAACCGCCAGTTATAATTAGCAGATTCCATCCCAAGGTCACTCCGAGATGAAGCCAATTTTTTTAAATTCATCAATCTAAGCAACACCTCCTCTGGCCTGACACTGGCAAGACTAGACCATAAAGAAGGCTGTCTCTGGTGTAGGCCATTCAGCTTCAAAGACAATGCATTTATTGTCAGATCATGTTTGCATGCTCACCACAAGTACGTGTGGTTAATGCAGATTTAATTCCTTGCAAAAGGCATCTATCTATTTGGTGTTTGAACATCTTAACACAACGCCTGTTTTTATTGCCAGAAAGGGTAAAACCTCTTCTTATTTTTCAAAATCTCCCCCATCGCAGCAATTAATTTTTTTTTTGCCGGCAGCAAGCGAGCGATGAAACGTGGAGAGTTGCTCTAACGATATATAAGCTCCACGTGAACTCTCAACGAGTCGAAAATAATACCCCAAACGGCATGCGGGACATCTGCCTCGCTGTCACACGCGGAGATTGATCGTAATCTGTCGCTGAGCCGAAATCGATGCAGCTCACGAAGTGGTCACGGAAAAGGTTGATGTTTAAACAATTGATCCACTCCCGCTTAAACAAACGAGATGCAAATGCGGGAAGCTGTTGGTGAGATAGCGATGGCGGAGTACGTGAGTAAACGAAACTGAATCATTTTTTTTCTCACACAAAAAAACACAGCTCTGAAGTTCACCCATGCAATTGGTACCATTAAAGCCACGCGTCTCCTCCACGCTGAACACCGGCACATCACAATTGTTTCCAAGTGTGGCCCACCCAAGAGAGTGGGTAACACCCCCCTCGCAAAAGCGAGCTACAAAAGTGAGGAAAAACAGGGCCCAGGTACAGCTCGCGGGCTGCTATTGGCAATGCGAGCACGCGGGCTGTGATGTCATCATGAGAATCCTGCACCTGCCTCAAACGATGTGCTCAGAGAGGCGATCTCAAGGCTCGATTATTGGGCCCTTGCCTTCAACTAAGAAGCGAATTATCATTCGCAGGGCATCAACTGCGTAAAAAAATAAAAATGTACAACCATTGGCCCTGCCAGGATTTTTGAGAATAGGACAAGGCCTCTGTTAAGGCGGGCGACTGATCTATGGAAGGCGGTGAGGGCGTCCTTGAATTGATATTGATTTACATACGAATGGGCTTGCAGAGAGAGCCACAGAAGAAGTCTTTGTGGAGCTGCTCTGACATGCATACCCCGGTCCCCTGCTTATCGCTGCCATCGTTTGCAAGTAGGAACCTTGCAAGTACATGTTTGTAATGCACTGCATACTCACGTCGCTCAGAAAACGAGAATCGCTCAGCCGATCGAATTATTGATTTAAAATGCGACCTCTTTGATGACTCCACCTTTTGCTCGTCTAACGCAGTGGTGATTAATAGTACTAAGCGCCGCTCTATTGTTAGAACTATGGCGAATGTAACCCAAATGGTTCGGCAGTGGCGCAGTAGTTAGTTTCAGGAAAAAAAATTGGCACTGAACTTTGCTATTGAGTTGAAACTTACGCTCGCCTTTCGTCATGACGATCGTAATTGCAAGCTAAAAGCCACCACAATCCAACGCTGTCCTATTATGCAACCGCCAGTTATAATTTTAGCAGATGCCATCCCAAGGTCACTCAAAGATGAAGCCGCTTTTTTGTATTCATCAATCTAAGCAACATCTCCCCACCGCACCCGCCAACCTCAGTTCACGGCGATCACCAGTGGCAAAATAATGTCTGAACCGGTCCTGCCCCCCCCCCCCACCGGCCTCCCTCCACTCTTGACCAACCCACACTGACCAGCATCTTGAGGTCTGATCAAACAACCCCCCGCGGTGACTGACACGGCTTGGGGAAGACTTCATCCGGCAGTGGCTGAACGAAGTGCTGTATCTTGTCGAGTAGTCTTCCCAGCTGGTCGTGGGCCCCGCGACTCGCAATCCACCCCTCCTTCACCAACCCGCACTGACAAAGAATGGCGAAGTATGGTCAAACACCCCCCCCCCAGGGAGTGGGAAGTCCTCCATCCAGCATTGGATTGACAAACGGCTGTAACTCATTTCACGAAACGGGTGCCGTCCGCCAGACAGCGCGTTCTGTTTTCTCGCCCCGGTGCTCAACCAGCAACTCTGAGAGAGAGAGAGAGACTTTGACTTGAAAACAACTTTTATTGTCGCCAGCAGCAAAAGCACTGGAGGCGATTTCAATATGAAATACACAAAGTCACCAGCAAACAAAGGAAAATAAACGTTACAAATCGACGCGCTACGGCGCTGAAAGCACCGCGCACAATACAAAAGAAAAGTCACGTGGTGGTTGTGGTGGTCATCGCGCACGCCACGGTGACGAGCGAGCGCTTCAGGAGGCGAACACCACGAGGGTGCCGTCCACGCTGGTGCAGAGAGGGGCTTGTCCGGCTCCCCAGCGTTCGAAGAAGAGAGAGAAAGCATCGAGCGCCTGGGTAAATCGACGCCGTCTGGCGAAAACACTGCCCGTAAAAAACAACAACAACAACTAGAGACTCGGGAGCAAGCGACTGTGCTTGTTGTTCGTGCCAGTGTGCCGGACCGCAGCGGCGGCATCGCAACGATCTGGAATTACCATCGTTCGGTAACGATCCTGAGCAATCGCAGATACAATGACACTGCAGAGAAGGAGGAGGAGGAGGGGGAATAACAGGTCTTGATGAATAGGCCGCGGTTTGAGAGAGCGCACGACTGTTGGAGAAGCCGCGGAGTTGGTGGGATGTCAGGGGTGTGAAACGACTTTAAAAAAGAAAATCGCCAACAACGTTTGAGATTTATTCGACGTGTGTGCAAAAAAAGTTGGAGCGGATCAGTGGTAAACAGTGTAGGCCGTGAAGCAGTGAAGCAAATAAGTATTTTTTTTCCAGCCTGAGACTTCCCAGGGCCTGGCACAACCATATGAGCGAAATGGTTTGGCGTCCTTGGCATTTGTGATATCATCGCCCCCAGCAAAACGTCGATTGCTTTCTCTCTCTGTGGCCGCAGCTCCATTGACACAAACAATCGATTATTGGCGAGGAGAGGCATCGTGCCTTATATGCAGGAGCACGGCAGCAATGTCGGGTGAATGTGCAGAACGTTTGTCAATGACATGTGCGTACCGAGGCTAACATGTACTAATGGACTTCACGTCCTCTTTTATTGCATGAGGCCTACATGAATAATGTGGACTTGGGGCCAATTCATCATAACCCTTCTTAATTGTCTCGAGTGATTTAGCGTTGTGCTTTTTTTTATTTTTTTAAATGTTGCAGGATGGTGATATATTGAATCTGGATGAAAACAAAAACCTTAAGTCACACCTCATTTCCTTGACATTGCCACGAAACGCGGCACTTATTACATTCACCCTGGCAATGGGCAGAGACAGCAGTAGGCGCATCGTTCTATTTTTAGTTTTTGGAGCGGGAAAATGTTACATACTCTTTGGTACTTTCGGTAAAGTCACGTAGATGATAAAAAAATAATAAAATGAAAATAACTACATTAAATCACGACGTTTTGGAGGCAACACAAGCTTCTGTCATCAGGTGGAACAGCCACAGCAAAATGACAGTAATTTTTTAAAATTATTTTTCACCTACGTGACTTTACCGAAAGAACCAAAGAGTATGGATCCTTGCAGTCACGAACACTTCAAATCGGGACAATGTTAGTTTGGAAACAAAGCGCGCGTGTTGGATGCGTCTGCTGGAATCAGACGTCGTCTGGACCAACGTAACGGTGGAGGAATACTGGGACCCATTAACAACGCTGATGGCCACATGAGCTCGGCTAATGCCCGTGGCATTCCTTTACAGAGACGCTTAATGAGTCAATCGATGGGCAAGCTAAGCAATAAATCTGATCATTTATTTATGATCTGTTGAGAGCACACGGAGAATGGAAATCTTTTTTCATGTCAGATGCACGGGTATAAAACAAAATGAGACGGCTAAAAAAAAAGTGTGTGCATGGAATTTTAGGATTTCAATCAAGCTCAACTTTCACTTGACATTTTTTGTTCAAGTGATTACGTCCACCGAACGTGAGCCAACACCAATCAGCCCAGTCACAAAAAACTACTGATTTATTTTACTAGGTAAGGCTCACTCAGCTATACCGCTCTTTTTCAGAAGTGACCTGACCACAAAAAGGCGTATCACGTGGACATTTATAGCAGCCAAATACTCGAAACGCACGACGGGGAGAGAGACATATACACTGCAAATAAATAGGCTTCAGGGTCAGGATCGAACCCTCGATCTTCTGCATATATTTTGGGCAGGAAATGGCAGAAAATTCGTTTTCAAATTTAGATTTTTTTGGGGGGGGGGGCAGACCCCCAGGAAGATTTCCCCCCCCCCCAATGTTGACTCCAAGGCTACGGCCTTGCTTTAAACAAAAGCTGAGCGCCGCATCAATGCTCATTTGAGCGGCAAATCGCTCAAACGTGTTTTACTTCGCGTTAATTGAGCGCTGGATATTGCCTGCGTTGCTGCTCAATGCGTGCGTGCGAGAGAGACCATTTAGAGTGATTCCTTCGCTCTCGATTTCAGGGGACGGAGGGGTGGTTTTGGACGCCTAAGCTCACAAATCACGGCGAGGTCACCTGGGATTAAGTTCCAGATCACAGAGGATGGGGCGATTGAGACTCGCTCGGCTCTCATGGCTACTGAAAGGGCTCATGCTCGCAGTTGCTTGTGCAAGCCCACAGCAATGCAGTGCATGGTGTGGCACCCATGAAATGTCATTGTGATTCGTTTTTATGAGGTCACAGCCTGGGGGTGGGGGTGGGTGGGTTGTGTGGTTGCAGTGTGTTGGAAACCAAAGTGTGGCATGGGTACAGTGATATGCAGACACACCATTTGTCCACTGCTGAATGAAGGCCTCGGATTTGTCACCATTTCTCATTCTCTTGCGACGCGAACTGCTCTTTGTGTTTAGTTTGTTGTCGTTCCCCCCCCCCGCGCGCCTCCGATTAGCAATGGTTGGCTAGGTACGTTGTGAGTGTATGATGAGTGAGTCAGTGTATGATGAGTGAGTCAGTGTATGTTGTGTGAGTGAGTCAGTATATGATGTGTGAGTGAGTCAGTGTATGATGTGTGAGTCAGTGTTTGATGTGTGAGTGAGTGAGTGTATGATGTGCGATTGAGTCAGCGCACGATGAGTGAACCTGTGTATGATGAGTGAATGGGTCAGTGGTTGTGCGAGTGTATGATGTATGAGTGAGTCGGTGTATGATGTGTTAAGTAGGGAGCGGTAGTGTAGCGGTTAGCGCGCTGCACTACGAAGACGATTATCTGAACCGGTCCTGGGCCTCTCCTAGGTCGACTCAGCCTCAAATGAGTACCTGGTGCGGTGTGTAAACATCGCCGCTAGGGAGGCAAAGGCGGTCGGGCGTGGTGCTGGCCACCCACCCCCTCGTGTACCGTTCCGGCCTTCATAGGTGCTCGCTAACAGCACTTGCCCCTACAGTCTGTTAAGGCTATACGGGGGATCTTTGTCTTTGATGTGTTAAGTAGGTTGCGATACGTCCTCTCGGGAGCGTGTTCTCTCCTTTGGCTGCCACTTCTCCCATCGTTCGTATTGACCACCGTGACATTTACGAATGCGTTTGTTTGATAACTTGATCGATAATGAACTTCGCTCTGCCCCCTTGCTTATGTGACCCATCGGTACATTGTTCATCGCGTCCGCCCGTGCGAGCGCGTGGGATCGTGGCACAACATTCACGTGCCACGAACTTTATTTTTCACCGTACGTAACCCACCGTGCTCGCTGGAGGTGCGCGATGTTGTTGGTAGCCCAGCATCAATGTCCTGGCCATGTTTTACAACACTGAATGTGATCTGCGCCTCACCTGGGTCAACTGAGCCAAAATTGTGTGACTGTTCTAAATCAGAAGCTTTGGGGAGTCACACTGGCCCCTCAACCGCTTCATGCCACAACCTCACTTGTGTGCCATGACGGATTTAACGAGTGTTCACTAATTGCTCTTTTCCCAGTCGTCTATCCAGCCTTGGACTTGCTTCATGAACTCAGAGGCACACGTATTTATATCCCCTCTGTCAATTCACTGCCAGACAGGAGGCCTCCCCACGCGGTCTCGGTCATGGGTGTTGTGTGACCACACTTTACAACGCCAGTCAATGCGGGTTGGTTAAGTGGAGGGGGAGGAGGGGGCTAGGAAGACAGCTCTCGTTCTAACATCACTCACCACTGCTGTCAGCCATCGCAGGGAATCGAACCCCGGTCGCCGGATTAGTAGTGCAGTGCGTCACTGCACTATATTTATAATTACATATATGAAGTATTGATTCTGTTTTATGACTTTTTCCTGAAGGTCAGAATGCAATATTATTAATATTTCTCTCTTCGTAATCAATACGAGGGAAAATTCGGGAAAAGTGGGACTCGATGTTGGCAGAAACGCGGTTGGAGGGCGACATTTGCACGATTCCGTCACAAATATTTACAACCAATGACCAGGCGCCGGCCAGAATTCCTTGCGCATGGGAATCTCGAGTGAGCGAGCGAGTGTTCGGTTTCAGACATTCGGGGTTTCATTGGCGAAACAAATGCTACCGGCTTACTTGACCGTCATTGGCAAGGGCACTCCGTCTGAACCACGGGGCCCTCGCCATTCAGCAGACGCGACACGACATCTGCACTCCACCCCCTTGGTCGTCCCGAGTGAAGGTTGCCTCCCAAGGGGCTCGCGATGAGACTCAGAGGCAGGGACCCTCCAACCTAGCGGTCAAATTGACCCCGACAGGTCATCGAGCGATTTACTGCCGTCTGGCCTCACATCTGAGACAGCTCTACAGGGGGGCACGGTGGCACGGCCGAGTAGTCGCTCAACAATCTGCACGGATACAGTCACTCGACAACCGTGTTGCTGTACTGCCATGGGTGGTTGGGTGTCGCACGCAGAATGACCCATGCATGAGCCTCAGACTCTGCGCTTCTGAATTGCTGTATCTGGATCGATATTGGTCCCCAAAATTGATCAACGCCGGAGAGAGCGTTGTCCTTTACTTTAATTCTGACACTTCGTCGAATTTACGAGAGGCGCATCGGACGGGTGAACAAAAACGGTGCGTGGATGCCGAAAAACAAAAATGAGGGCCATTGATAAGCGTGCGAGGTGGCCCCCTTAATGAAACCGACTTTACACCATTGGAACCTCATTTGCCAGTAAAAAATATGATAATTGTTTTTTTACCCTTTAATCTGGCAACAAAACTGACACCAAACTGACACCTTTTTTACGAGGAGTCATGTTTGCATAGACCACAATACCTGCAGTCATAATGCAAACAAAAAACACAACTCTGATAATGTATGCACTGTCCTTGAAGTTGATTGGTCCACACCCGAGACAGCTTTCCTTAGAGCCTAGTCTCACATGGTGTTGGAAAGCTGTCTCGGGTGTGGACCAATCAACTTCAAGGACAGTGCATACATTATCAGAGTTGTGTTTTGCAGGTATTGTGGTCTATGCAAACATGACTCCTCGTAAAAATGGTGTCAGTTTTGTTGCCAGATTAAATGGTAAAAAAACAATTATCATGAAACCGACTTTGTCTGGGAATGTAGGTAGCGTACTGTACCGTCGAGGGCGGGCGGCGGGGAGAGTACGTCTTGGGTCATGGGTCACTTGACGCAATATCTCGAATTGTCCAAACCCTAAACAGGCGAACGGCACGACCGAATGTTGACAGGACAAAGCGTGCCGCTCGTTTCGAACTTGAACCGCCACGCCACGTGCTCCTTTGGAATTTGTTGACATATTTTTGTTGTTGCAGGTTGCAAAACCAATGCCGAACACGTGGACAGACATAATAATAATGACTGTTAGCCTGATGCGTATCACACTTCAGGAGTGTACGTATAAACATGGACGGATGCACGCTTGGAATTACGTTCATCATCATCACGTGTGACAACCACAGATGATGATTGCTTGTGTTGCAATGGAAACGTCGTGATTTACTTTACATATTTTTATTTTTTCACCAACGTGACTTTACCGAAAGAACCAAAGAGTATGGATCCTCGCAGTCGCGAAAACTTCAAATCTAGAATGATTAAACTGCTCATGAACGTAAGTGGGCGCAGGCAGGAACCATTATCCCCTGGAAGGGACGATGGCCAATGGTCAAGGAATAACGATGGAATGGCAGTCAAAGGATGGAACGCGCTCTGAGAGAACGTCCACTGAGGAAGTGGAGCGATGAAACCAGCTCGTGTGCTGGTGCGAGAAGGATCATTACATTGCACGGCGATGGTTTGGGGGAAGCCTTCATCCAGCAGTGGATCGACAATCGCTGATGATCGTCATGAATATCTCGCGGGTCAACATCACCATAATTATGTTTTATTTTTATTATTTTATTATTTCCATTCTACGTGACTTTTGCCGAAAGAACCAAGAAGATCACCAACCGCTTCACCGGCATGGTGAAGTATCGTCAAACGACCACCATGGCTTCCCCCAAGCCATCACCATCGTGGTTGAGGCCTTCACCAATCAGTGGATTTACAAAGGGTCTGTACATGATCTTATTATTATCGCGCAGTCTGCTACTCTCGGTGAGCCGCGGTCGCACACACGACCGGCGCATCAGGTATCCGCATCTCCTGCCGTGGTTTGTGCAGTGGATGCCAGGGGCCAGTGAGTCATTCCACCCCCTCTTCTCACCAAGTCGGGCCGCGTCAACCTCTGGCTTTAGCTCGCGGAATTTCCATCGCGCCCTCCCTCCCGCGACTTCTTATTCTATGATCGGTGCTGCGTGTGGGGCCATCGCGTTAAGTTGAAATAAAAACTTTTGTAAAAAATGTGTTTTATCTCAGTCCGCGCTGCACACTGTCATGAGATCAGTGCAGTGAGCCGTGAGTGTGCATCCACACTCCTGGAGCTGTTGATACACACACACACCGCACACTGTGTATATAAACAGATAAACCGCCCACACACACCCACACACGTACAGCCACGTGTGTGCGTGCGCGTGACACTGCCGGGTGGCCAATAGCACAGTGCGATCACCTTGCTTTGGGTTATGGTGACTTGTAATGATTACTATGATTATTACAGCCCCGTGTCAATGCACAATGAAGCCTTGCCCAGACTGTGTCAGTTAAATTTCAAGTTCATTCGTTTGGTGTAGCCCTGTGAGCCATTCGGCTCTTGAATCGGGTGCAACCGCAACAAGCAAAAAACATGAACAATAAAACATCTTAAAGTGAATATGTGACTGAGTGCAAACAGAAAATCCAAGAAAAGACAGCAAAATATTGCAGAAAAAGCACCGTGCACCAACGCTGTGTGCACAAATCCCAGTGGGATGCAAGTCAAACAACAACAACAACCACAAGACAACTTAGATTAAGGCCATCAGTCTAACTCCGTGCTACAACAGCCATGGAGAGGTTTCCCCTCCCGCCCCCATATCACACTTTTCCGTGCCGGTCAGTGCAGGTTTGTGAAGCGGATGGTCCTGAACTGGTTCAAATGTCACTCACCAATGATCCTTCGCTGTGGGTTTGGACTCAGGTCGACGGGTTCACGGTGCCATACGCAAAGCACTGCACCGCACACTCCGTGGGTGAATATATGTTTTGTTGTATTGTTGATTCAAACCGCTTGATAATGTACTGCAGATTTTAGGTATGATTATTTATATTCACGTAAAAAAAAGATTTTCTTTAGGATTTAATTCCGAAGATTGAAAGTAAGCAATTAAAATGTTCACAAATTACCAAACATCCTTCTTCAATGTTGAGTAATGACGATGTGTTCCGGTCTTTCATTCGTAGGAACTTGCCAAAGGCAAAATTGACGTAAGGCAATAATTGGTATAATTGCAAGGCCACTTATCTACCAAGACAATCCTCGCCAAGTCTCAAGACTCTCAGGTTTCCAATGGGATGTTTGGTCGTTACAATTCGAGAGTATTTTCCATGATAAATTAAGCCCTCTGAATGACGTGCCTTTGTCTCCCATAGCCTGTGCTAGCACGTCTCGGCTTTGGCTTTGCTCTACGTCGCTTGGATAATAACCCGCGGCTTAATGCAGAGAAGCCACTGAACTGCTTTTGCGGAAGATGCTTCACTCTGTGTCATTCGCTTGTAGTATGTATGTTGAACTTCTTTTAATCTTCATACCAATCGTGTTAATCGGAGGTATGGGGAAAGGACAACAAACTAAACACAGTTCTAAAGAAATGAGTTTGTCAATCTTGATTATTTGAACGTGCATAGCTCCAGTGGCTAATATCAGGAAGGAAGAGCGTTCCAGACGGCCGCAGAAGCACATCTGAAAGTGCGCAATGCAGTGACCATATCGGTAGTCACTTGAAGACCCAGGTCACTCTTGCAAAGGAGACTTGAAGTCTCCAATGGGTTCTCACCTGGTGAATTAATGTCAATCAATTACTAATAATTAGAGATGGAACAATGAATGGGTTGATCAATTAATATCGATATTCGAATCCTAAACTCTGCACAAAGGCATCAAGTCACGCCTATGAGAATCAATGATTTTCAATTCGTATTTGTTGTATGTAATGGGTTCACATGACCCCCCCAGCGGCTCCCATATTGGCTGCTATATTCGTGAACTCTGCCGTTCCTGTATTTGTCTGCTACATCCACCACAGCGTGGAATGAAAAGAACGGATTTTTGTGTTGAAATTGCCATCCCGAATCACAATTCATCGAACCACCACGAGGAGGGATGGTGAATCTCGAGGTTGTGCAACCCTAATAGCGAATTCTCGAATCACAAGCACGTGGGGGGGTTGTAGCCAATAAAATGTGTTGCGGTGAACACTCTCACCAATGTTTTATTTTTAGAGCACATTTCATTGGTTTATTTTATGCCTTAACCCGCGCTGCGGTAAACAGCACTTGATGTGCGATTTCACCGCTCACTCGCAGCTCAGCGATGGCACTGACATCGTTCATCGTCTGCCTTTCTAACCGCGCACAAAACCTGCCCCCCTTTTAGGGATCCCTCGCGTCGACTTCATGCAGGAACTTTAACAAATGTACCTGGATGCGTTGCATCAGTCTGTGTGTGATACTTACACTGTATGCACGCGACATCCCCAATCTTATGGTTTGTTCGCTGGTGGCCACTTCACTTTTTTTGACTCCGTGGTTTCTGCATAAGGAACTACAGTACAGTTCGTGTTATATTATTATTGTAGTCACTTGTCAATCTCCACGCTGTGCCACTCATGGGGGATGTTTCACGAGTTTTGTGAAGACAACACGCATGTTGTATGTTGCCTGTATGTACGGTGGCGAGATGTTAACTACCTCGTCTGGTATACAGGAGGTCGTGGGTTCTATCCCGACCCTGACGCATGCTGCTGTATATTTGGACTTTGCGTGTTTCTCTCTCCGTGGTCGCGTGGATTTTTCTCCGGGTCCTCCGGTTTTTTTCTCGTGCGTTTTCGCGCATTTGACCGCTACACATTTCCACGCGACGATCAGCCACTTCGTTGAGCTGTCATTTGTGGCCAGGTCGCTTCTGAAAAACAGCTATATAGCTCAGTGGGCCTTACCTGGTAAAATAAAACGTAGTTTTAGTTTAATAGTTTAATGTTCCGTATGTATCTGTTGTCTGTATGTATCTGACATTTCATATTTTTATTAAATGTCAGGGATAATATTTATGCACCACTGGTCGAGTTCACACCTCGCCTCAGGCAAATAAATAAAAGCTAACGAAAACAAATGAGAGATTTCAGAATGATGTCTACTTGTGTGACGAGGTGAACCTCCGGCGTGACAAGCGTGGCCTCGGTGTGAGCTTGACAAAAAATAGGTCACTGTTATCGCCTAATTGCACATGCAAAGGCTTCACCCACTGCTGTATTCCCAGACAATCATGCAGGTGTTCTTGGTTCTTTCGGTAAAGTCACGTAGAAGGGAAATAATAAAATAAAATAAATTTAACAATAAAATTCTCACGACGTTTCGATTGCAACACAATTTGAACAAAGGAGTGGCGGTTTTTTCTTAACGTTAAGAAAAAAACCGCCGCTCTTTTTTCAAATCTTCTTGCTGTGGTTTTCACATCTGATGATTGCTTGTGTTGCAATCGAAAAGTCGTGAGAATTGTATTGTTTTTATTATTATTTTATTATTTCCATTCTACGTGACTTTACCGAAAGAACCAAGAATATGAATCCCTGCAGTCACGAAAGTTTTAAATCGAAATCATGCAGATGTTTAACTCTCCTACTTTCTGGCTCATCAAGAGCATGTCTGTGGCTTTAATTGCCTTGTATTTCAAGATCAAATTGAGTGTTTCAAATCAATATTCATCAGCCAATGTCTATCCGCTGCTGGATGAAGGCCTTCCCATACCATCATCAATCGAAGAAAGGGACAAAATAGCTAACTTTTAATGCAACGTTAAGCTACTCGGTCGAAAGTTTCTCGGTGTGACTTAATGCAATTTTCTAAAACAAGGTTGAGTAAAACATCGCAAAAAATCACCTCCGATTAGCACGGCCGGCTGCGTACGGTGCGAAAGAAGTTCAACGCGCACATACATACGACGTAAAATTCGAAAGCGTCAATTTGCTCTTCTTAGAATAACCGTCGGTCCCCTGCTTCCTCTTGCGCGCGCCAGGTGTAGCGGCTGACTCACGTGTGCGTCACGTGTGTGTCACGTGTGCGTCACGTTTGCGTCACGTTTGCGGGGATTTTGCTTCGTGGTAAAAGTAATCTTCTGAGTGTGGTGGAACGTTTGCGAGCCCCAGCTGCTGCTTGCAAGCACAATGATTGGCAACGTACGGCTAAGCTTTGTCAAAACGAAAACAAGACGTGCCTGTATTGGTTTTGATTTTAGCCTTCAACTTGTAAAGTTTGTCCGCCTTTCGGCGAGCAAATCGTCAAGAGCTTGATGTTTATGCTCGTTAGCTTGTTAATAATAAATGTGTAATCTGAAACGTGAACAAAAAGGGTTAGGTACGCGAAGTCATGTGCCACAGTTATTTCAGTCCAAAAATAACGTCCCCAGCATGTATACGTCTCTAAATATATATCTGTGCAATGATTGATGTCGCTTATTTCACCTAGTAAGAACCTATTGAGAGGCACCATCGCTCCCGCATTGAAGACACAAGGGGACTGTTAAGCTCCCCTATTAGAATGTGTTAACAAAAACAAATCTTAACGAAGCAATGTAGCGGCACGCTGTGGGGTTTTGAAAAAATAATAAAAATTGAAGTAAATAGACCACGGAGGGATGTCTCTGAGCAGCCGGGTCACGGTCTATTCGTAGCGAGCGTGACTGCAGCCAGCCCCGGGGGCAGGCAGCGGATGATGACAGCAACGCAATGTCACAGCAGAGCACACACCCCCCCAGCCCCAGCAACAGGCCATCATACTAAGCCCCTCTCCTCCTCCTCCTCCTCCCGCCAACCCCATCGGCTAACCGGTCCCAAGAGAGTCATTTATTCTACGTGCACTTATACGAACAACAACAAAATATCACAACATCCGTGGAGATTATGTATATCGCAGCGATGAACAATGGGAGCGTGGGGGGCGATGATCGGCATCTGCCGGGACACTCCACTAAAGTCGTGTAATTAGGCGAAGTGAGCGATCGCTTTTTCGCTCCGTAGGTTTGAAATTTGGCATGGGCCAAGACCCCAGGCGTTGACTCTTCCCCGAGGGTACAGCAATGAACGCGCTCGCCTCGAATGGAGTCCAAAGCACGGCGACCCCCAGACAAATATGCTGTGTATCTACACTCGTGTATGTTTACGATGTGCTCATTGAACGGATAGCCTGCGACCAAATTACGCTGGAATGCACAGGAGGCCCTCGGAAGTTAAGCAAGTTATCAGCCTGGGTAGTTTTTTTGGTGAGTGACCACCAAGCACGAAGACTGTGGGTGTTACAGACGGCTGTGGGGCCACGTGTTATGCGCAACAGAGGATATGTTGCAGCCAAATCCGCTGTTATGCTGTAACTACGCTGTCACATCTGGGAAAACATCTCCCACGGCCCGCATGGCAAAGAGGACTGTGCATGTACAATTGAGGGGTGAACTGGCGTAGCCGAGTGGATCAACGGCGCAGCCATTAGCACATCGCCGTGTGAACCCAGCAAGCCATCCTAAGTCGATGCCTGGCGTTGGCGAATATCACTGGCTGGCATGGTGAGGTATGGTCAAACGATCCGAAACGTCTGACATGGCGTGGGGTGGAGACCTTCATCCAGCAGTGAATGGACAAAGATGACTGTACATTACAAACGAACGATCGACTGAAGTACGGCTCCTCCCCCCTCAACCAGTATATATACGGGGTCGGATCTCTTGGAATTTTTCATTTACTTGATACAGCGAGCGTGCTGTGACGGTTCCACCTGAAGACGGAGGCTTGTGTTGCCTCCGAAACGTCGTGATTTTTATTTTATTAATTTCAATTTTTTTACCTACTTGACTTTACCCAAAAAACCCAAGAATATTTTTAAAACGTGTCGCTGGTAAAAAGGGGCCACTGAATATTGTCCGTGTGATTTCTGCAGACTCGGGTTTTCAAACGCCGGGTGTCATGCCCCACGGTCACAACACTGTACATTTGGCACATACGTATCTTTTCCAGTCACCTACACATGCAGCTATTGCACACCGCACAAACCTCATGATTGGTATACGCAGGTGGTGTGTGGGTCTAGGGTTTTAAAATCCCACCTTGATACAACACAAATACAGAGTAACGTTTTAATCATGAAATGTTAAGTCATCCGTTTTCAATGTAAGGCTGTCTTGCCTTCACTCGGAAATTACATGATATTGAAAGATTATAATGAAATGGGCACGAATATTTCTCCTCTGCTGACTCCACTACACCTCGCACCTCAAATTTGCACAGTTGACTACGTACGGCGCAAAAGAAGTTCAACACACACGCATACTATTTACAAACGATGCGAAACCTTTTCTTTATTTTACAAGACCCACGGAGCCATGTAGCTATTCTTTTCAGAAGCGACCTGCCCACAAATGATTGCTCAACGAAGTGGCTTTTGTGGAAATTTGCAGCAGCCACAAATACAGCTCCCTTATCCCCACCATCTGTGCTGCTTCGTCTGGGCTCAAGACCTTTATCGTGTCCACTGCCCACGACAATCTTGCCTGCGTCTTTCATTCTGTAAATTAAATAAATAAAACATATCCCTCCTTTCCCATGGGTACCCATGTCCATTTGATATGTGCAGTATGTCATTAAGCTTTTTTTTTAAAAATTATAATGTATACGCCATGCAAATTCAAATCGTATCAGACAATGACATTACTCCTTGGTCAGCAGTTCTCCTGCTGTGTTGGTCTCACACCTGATGACGGTTGCTTGTGTTGCGATCGAATCGTCGTGATCTATTATTTTTCTACCCACGTGACTTTACCGAAAGAACCAAAGTAATGGATTCCTGCAGTCACGAAAGCTTCAAATTAAGAATGACATTGAAGTCGATATGAACCAGTAGTAATAATGACTTGTTACTACTGGGGAGCACTTCTGCTAATGAGCTCGCATATGTGACCCTCTGTACGATACTGTACGTACACATATGGCAGGGGGGGGAAATGTTCCCACAATCTGTTCCACTCTGCGAAAATAGTTTCCTACTTTATGTTGTTGCACTTTTATTATCCAAAATTACGTTCACATGCACACAGGCTGTGGGCTCATAGACTGATTATATTATCTTTCTGGCCACGACAGTGTTTTCCTTTTTATATATATAAACATTCTAATTAGTCACAAAAAGCCTGGATAAAATGTGGCCGTTACCCTCTGGGCACAATTTCACTGCGATTGGTTCGAGTGGACCATTCCCGACATTATCTGTTCGTGTGCAGCCTATGACACCCAGTCACCTCCAACTAAACATACACCAGTAGCCCTGGGGCACGTGTTTAACCCCACACACCCCTCACCCCTGCCCGGCCGCCACCCTGTCTCTCCTCCTGCCTGCCCTCACATATCCATCCCCTAACACTCCTGCGTCCCATGACATCAGACACACGCCACGACCACCGCCAACCACCACGTGTCCATACATTGTAGCCATGTCCGGCGTAGCAATTCCGTGCCGCCTGCCGTGTCCCCCCCCCCCCGCCACCAGCCCTCTGTTTGTCAGCGTGCTGTTAGTTTGTTGTTATTTCCAGCCAGTGATGCACGAACACAATTTTTTTCTTTTTCGTCTTTAAATGTTATGATTAGTAGCAAGGATACATATTTATTTTTTTAGCTCGACGAGAGATGCAGCGGCACAGCCATCGTTGGTGGCATTGGTGGGTGTTTGTGAGACCACACGCATTGAGTAATCTCATGGCAAAATCGAGTCAGCAATTATTATTTTAAGGTCACTGTGTAGGTTTCCGCGGTTGCGGTATACAGTCCTCCGACATGATCCCCGACGTTTCGCACTTCAAGCTTCCGAAGGAACGAATCGTCAGGAGAGTGCCGAACGACACGCAGTACAAAACAAAACATAAACTGAAGAAGCTCCCAGCAAGTGGAGCGAAACGTCGGACGTCGGGCCAAACATCTACGTGGGGAACAACCTGAAAAACATCGGATAATGCGTTTTATTTTACATAAAATTTAATGCAATAATTATCCCACTGATAGGACTTCTTGGAGCGTGGCTTGCCATATCGTGAAAGATTCTTATCATGGCGCGGTCTCTGTGTGTGCGTATGTACTGTATGAGTCACTGTGCTACGTGGACGTGATTTTGTCTTGATTCTTAGAGAGAGAGCGAGGGGGGGGGAAACACCCAGAGAGGATGAAGTTCATCGAAAAGATGCCGAGATGAAATCAGCTGGTGTGTTGTGACAGCTTGAAGATGTTTATGTATGTTAAACTTCTTTCGCACCTCTGCTCCAATCCTACAGGTGGGAGCATCTCTGATTGCCATGTAGTGCACCTACAGCGTGCTAACCTCCCAATCTCTGGGAACGCAGCGCAATTCCCAATCCAGGTACCTGGAAGCCTGGTTCAAGGTTGCGTCACCGGCCATTATCTCTGTCCATTAAACACACAGGTGGGCAAGCTAATTGGCCCACGGGGGGGGCCAGTCACAACCCGCCACCACATTTCACGTGGGCCCACAGCCACAGGAGGAGGCCTCACCGCTCCGAAACGGCCTCCAAACAAAGCCATCAACTGCTCGCATATTGTGAAGATCAAATGAAGCTGCCGTCTCGGCCAGAGCCGTTTAATGCCACAGTACCTCGCCAATGCTTTGAAACCTCTACCAGACTCCGTGACTGCTGCACCGTGGCTTCGAGCACCTTCGCCGTACTGATTGGGTACCTGAGGTGAATGTTTTGCTTTTACATCAACGTGTTTGTGCGGTCAAGTCGAGCCCTCGTTTTTGTTCCCACTTTATCGTTGGATAACTCTGAGGTGCGTATGTGTGTTTTAATATATGCGAGCGCTATTCAGCTCTCAGGAAAACGTTGCCCACCCCTGGTCTGAAAGATGCATAATAACTTCCCTCATCCGTGGCGAGGTGGAAGACCAATATTACAGAACCATTTTTTCTCTGCCACGGTTATCCGCTAAATTATACTCCTATTATCCACGGGTAAAAAGGAAACAAATTCGCTGTAAACAGGAAGCCGATTTGCAATGGAGGTTGTGAAATTCCGCTGATAACAGCGAGAATAGGACAAGGGATCATCCAAGTTTTCGCAGGCCCTACGACTCCCGTGAACACGTACGCGTGTTGAACTTCTTTCGCACCGTACGTACCCAACTGTGCTAAATCGGAGGCGCAGGGGCGAAGGACAACGAACTAAACACAAGAAGCTGTTCTGGAGAAATTAGTTTTCAATCTAGACTTAAAAGTGCATCGCTCCAGTGGCTTCCTAATATTGGAAGGAAGAGCGTTCCAGACGGCCGCAGATAGATAATAGGAGTCACTGGTAGCAGGGTCACGGGTAACAGGAGTTCCCCTGTATTTTGAAGTGGGGCAATATGTGTATCATCGCCTCTTGCGAGCGTGGGTTCCAATTTCCCACACATCTCTCAAATGAGGGTGGCCCTCTGGCTGCGGTGGCATTAACACTATGCGCACAAGCTGACCCTCAGCTCCAGCATTCAGTTATATAACGGCGCGCGGTGCACACTATACCTTTGCACATTAAGTGGAATAAGTCAAGGCTAAGATTCATCATCTTTCGGTGTACATTTCTCCTGGAATCCGAACTGCCCTCTCCTCAACTCTGGAGAGGCCATTAAACCGTCATGTTCCCCCCCCTCCCCTCGCTCCATTTCCAATTCCACGACTGCCCCTTCCCTCACACCCCCTCCCCTCTCCAACCCCCCAACCCCCCAACCCCCCCCCCACCCCCAGGGCCGAATCCTCCGCTTAGGGGACCCTTGCCTCAATTGCCCCCGGTCGCATCACTAGTCTCCGTTATGTTTTCCGATTCGCTCCCCCCACCCCCATCTTTTTTTTAGTCATCGTTCCGCATTTGCCCGGAGTCTGGATGTGTGTGTGCGCGCATGCGGGGAGCGATAGCGTAACGACTAGCACGCTGCGCTACGTATGTGCGTTGATCTTCCTTCGCACCGTACGTAGGCAACCGTGATAATCTCTTTCGAGATGTGCATAATGTATGTGCGTTGGACTTCTTTCGCACCGTACGTAGGCAACCGTGATAATCTCTTTCGAGATGTGCATGATGTATGTGCGTTGGACTTCTTTCGCACCGTACGTAGGCAACCGTAATAATCTCTTTCGAGATGTGCATGATGTATGTGCGTTGGACTTCTTTCGCACCGTACGTAGGCAACCGTGATAATCTCTTTCGAGATGTGCATGCTGTATGTGCGTTGGACTTCTTTCGCACCGTACTCTGCTAATCGGATCGGAGTTGAGGGGGGAAGGAAGCCGGCGGCCCGAGTTCGGTTCCCGGCTCACGGTCTCCACCAGCGACGAATATCTGAAGACGGAGGCTTGTGTTGCCTCCGAAGCGTCGTGATTTTTATTTTACTTTTATTTATTTTAATGTTTTACCTACGTGACTTTACCGAAAAAACCTAAGAATATATCTGAACCGGTCCTGGCCCTACGTTCATCGTCCCTTTGAGTGACGTGTTCTGCATGCAGTCGTGATGATGATGATGATGGCGACAATAATGATCGCCCTCCTTTGCTCTCAGCAAAGCCTCACAGCCCGCCGAGAGCCTGGAAGCGTGGCGCGGGGTGCAAGCGCTGCGGCCTCATCACCGCCACTCAGTGGCGAGCGGCCGCTGCTTTGGGGCCGTCCATAAATGACGTCACGCACCTAGGGGAGTGGGGGGGGTCAGACATTTGTGACGATGTGTGATGAGGAGGGGGTTGGTTTGAGAAATGTGACGTGACATCAAAATGCGCAACTTTAAATAAATATAGACGACACGTTCTACTTAATTATATAGATTTGTTAATATTTTTTTCTCCTACAACATCAGAGTGCAGCGCCACATTAAATACGCACTACAATGACAATAGTTTAAAGCGATTTGAAGCATGTTTGATTTTCAAAATGGAAATGTGATTTTTTTGGGGGGCGGGGCAGAGCTTTGTGACGTCATATTTGAGGGGGGGTCTGACTTTTTGTGACTCCGTGTGACGAGGGGGGGGGGGGTAAAAAATCGTCCAAAATCGCGTGACGTCATTTATGTGCGGAGGCCGTTACGTTGTTGTTTTTGTTGTTGTTTTGTTTTCACAACGCTCTGGTTGTTGACAAATCGAGACGCGTGCTCACATGTTGGAGCAGAGCGCTCTGCAGCAGAGGCCGCCGCTACCGACAGGAGCCTGCGAGCACCTGGAGGTCTGCGAACCCTGTTGGCATGGGGCACCGACCTCACCGCCCAGCCCATAATAGGCGCTCGCTAACCAGCACCTGCCCCTCACCCCACCCAGCGGTAGGGGAAGACTTAAAAGGGCCTCTTTGTGTTTGTCATCGCCTAAAGATACGGTGGAAATATTTCGATGTCTGTGGCTCAATGTCTAAACAAGTGTCAAAGTGGCCAGAGCCCACCGGGGCATTTCAAATTGGGGCCAATGAGCGCACTGTGTATGCAGCAATGTAAATGTTTAGACTCGTGGTGTTAGTTCACTGACCCAAATGAAAAATGTATTCCCACTCACTGTCCGAGATGGTGTTTACAAGAATATCCTGTCGCGTGCATTTCTGTTTGGGTTCAGTTTTTAACCTTTTTGGGTAATTGTTTGTTCGCGCAGCTGATTCGATGGGGTCATAACAGACCTTTATTTACACATTTATTAGAGCAATCACTTGCATCCCGTACTTCCACATAATATATAGCATCCTTTGTTTTTTTTCAAGTTGCTGCTTCAGTGAACATATATGTACAAGAACACGTAAATGAAAAATAATAACGGGGGGTTTATCTAGGGTCACCGAGAGGAAAGACCTTGACGTTTCAGCTCACTAGCCTTCTTCATAAAATACTGTATCGAGGTGTACAGAAACGGGCAGGCAGTTGATTGTCAGGTCGTATACGGTGGGGTAAATTGTGGGTACTCCCACCAGGGTAGAGAGCCATCGCACATCCAATTAACGAGGTTGGCTACGGACTCTGCGAAAGAAGTTCAACATATAATAATTGTTTTTTTACCCTTTTATCTGGCAACAAAACTGACACCTTTTTTTACAAGGAGTCATGTTTGAATTGACCACAATACCTACGGTCGGAATGCAAACAAAAAACACAACTCTGATAATGTATGCACTGTCCTTGAAATTGATTGGTTTACACCCGTGACAGCTTTTCTTAGAGCCTAGTCTCACATGGTGTTGGACCAGATGACGCCAAAAGGCGCACAACTCAAAGACAATTCACCATCAGAGTATGAGAGCTCGGGGTAAAGCACTTACACCATTGGAACCTCCTTTGCCAGTAGCAAGATATGATAATTGTTTTTTACCCTTTTATCTGGCAACAAAACTGACACCTTTTTTTACAAGGAGTCATGTTTGAATTGACCACAATACCTACGTTCGGAATGCAAACAAAAAACACAACTCTGATAATGTATGCACTGTCCTTGAAATTGATTGGTGCACACCCGGGACAGCTTTTCTTAGAGCCTAGTCTCACATGGTGTTGGACATGCATCGTGGTGGAGGAGTTCGAACACCCTCCCCACCGGGACTCTCTCGAGCTCCCTCTAGTGGAGGCCCTTCTGCCGGCAATGGCATGAACGGTCACTTGCAGGGCTGTGCCTTTGCCTGCACAGAGAAATTATGAAGTCCTTCTTGTGTGAGGTTTAGTTGGCGGGATTTGTAAGATAGGAGACCCCACCGGAGTGCAATGAGTCATCAGAGTTACAAAAAAAACGCCCATGTTTTTAATGCATTCCAAAAGTTAATATTTGTTTTTTTGTCCATCCGAGGTGTACTTAGTTTTCTCATTCGCGTGGACAAATGCCGATGACTCATTGCACTGCACTGAGTCAATCCTTTTTTTTTGCTCTTCAAAAAAAAAGCACTTTATTCGCACCCACGGCCCCATTCATTACAGCGGGTTCAATCAAGCAGCCGTGTTTGGTCCACTGCTATCAGCACACACACAAACAACAGCAACAACAACATTGTATAAAACCTCAGTGAGTGATGGAGCGGAGCTAGCAGTGCGTTGATGATGAAAGCCCGGAGGTGCTTAGAGGGTTCTTATACACAATGACACCTTGCAGACCAGCGGTGTTTGTTTAGCATGCCCGACTGCTGATGAGCTTTTTTGTTTGTTTTAAATGCTGTTGCTTAACCTCTACGTCTTAAAGGCCGACATGCTAATGGGTTAAACATAATTTATCGTGACGTGGATATGAAACAACGTGGAAGGCGAGCGATATAATCGATTACCCAGAATGCGTCACTACGTTTATTTACACGGGGAGCTCAGCAGTGGTTCGAGGTTCTTTGTCATGAGGATCCTACTCGGGATCGTTGGGCCAATTTTTTAACCGGGTATTGTTAGCTTTCGTACCCAGAGAAATACCGCACGTACAAGCGGATGCCTCTGAAGTCCACGCAGATGGGTCAGCAGCTTATTGAATGTACTACACTGTGTTGTCATCTCTTGGCTACCCCCATTGCCATGGGAACAGGCTTTGCAGACACAATGACAGGTTCGAAATGCACAAAGCCTGCCTGAAACGCATTGATAAACACATATATATATTGTGCACCGTTCAAGATTGTCAACATTAATTTGGCACCGTTAATGTGATACAGCGCAATAATGAACGGAAGCGTTGTTCCTACTGACAATGGGGGAACGGCTGGAATGTTCCCTGCCTCCTTTCCGCATTAAGTCCTTCGCCACGAATAGAAAGTCGATTGACGTATCTGTCAACGACGAGTGACAAACGTGACAGCACTTATGGAAGCGAATCAGCCAACACGTCGCGAAGGAATCAAATTAACGGAACTCTCAGCATCGCTGCAAATATATCGGTCTCTCCACTCTCGTCACAGGCGCGTGCAGATGCCACTACTATTACGTTCGTGTCAGTGCCGGTGTTTCATGCAAGCTACGAGAACAAAAAACACGTTTTACCTTCCGGCACATTTCAACGTTACATTTCCACTGTTGAGTTGAGTTTTCCAAACAGTAATCGAACCCGTTCTCGCCCGCCTTCATTTAATCATTTCCATCCCTCTCCGTCTACAATAAGTTCCCGAGGTTGTGACGCTCTGACGTGTGTTCTACTTGCTTCCCTCCGAACAGATGTCCACAATTGTTTGGGCGAAATTGTTGCACGAGGCATTTTTCTTTCGCTCATAATTCATTTCAGAATCAAAAAGGGTTTAATTCGCCATGAAAGTTTGCACAAACAAGGAATTTATTATGGCAGGAAGGTGCATACATTCAACATGTAGGAATCTTAAAACTTAAATAAGTGGTAAACAGTCTAACTATACTAAAATTACAAAGTCTAACTCATACTCAGGGGCTAAAATATGTAAAATTTTGAATAAGTAATTCCGATTAGCAGGTTGGCTATATGGGGGGGTTGAATGGATCATGGCCAATGATGGCATTAGGATCAACAAACATTCACCGTTGAGACTTTTAGAGCGAACGGCACCGTGCACGCACCGAATGGTTTACGAGCCCCTCTCGCTTACCTCTCTGATTCACAATAGCCATTAAAAAAAAGACATCTACGAACGCATCAACAGTAATCCGATGTGCCATTTGTCATCGCTCTGCCATCTAATGCATTGCAACGTATAAGCACAGATCGGGGGTGCTCAGGGTGCAAGTTGCTTCTAATCTCGGGAGTCCTCAGGTGACCGAGGGAAACCGTGAACCACGGAGCTGTTTCCCCCCCAACCGCACCGCCCCTCTAGATCACGAGAGCCAAACGCAACGCGACGGGAATTTGGAAGACCGCAAAAGCAGGGCCAAATCTACACGCAAAGTCAGAGGAAGCTCGTGGGTGAGTGACAGGGATCCAGATGACTGCGAAAGGAAAACCACATCGACCCACACACCCTGGCAGGGCCACCAGTTGGCAGCGCGTGGCAAAATATAAAATAAGTTCAACAAAGCACCGCATTCATCAGCGGCGCTGCTTTCAACAGAAAAAAATATATATACTGTATGAGGTAACATATCTGGCAATGGCTGTTTTTTTTATCGCACGCAGATAGATAGGCCAGAGACACTGAATAGCAGTTGTAAACTGCACTCTATACTGGATCCCTGTTATAAATGTCATATTAAAAAATGCTTCCAAATAAACAGTCTTACATTTACTTCACGAACAGTTTCCCATGAACGGGTACTGTAATTAGTAACAGACAACGCCTTCAATAGTCAAACGTGTACACACACACTGATTTTCAAGAGTAAATGGCTCGCAGGCTGTTGACTTGCTGTGATACAAACACGTGTCTAAGTGCCGTCGTCTCACGAGGTTGGAGCAGTGGCACAGTGGTTTGTTAGCGCCCTGTGCCATGACACGGAGTTCGACCCCGAGTCACGGCAGATGATATTTCAAGGAAGTCGTGGGCTTTTGCCAACCCACACTGATCAGCACTTAACTCTGACCGACACGGTGTGAGGAGGCCTTCATCCAGGAGTAGATTGCCAAAGAGGTTGCATTTTACTTCTATTACCTCACATGCTTGAGTTTCCTCCAGGTATCCTAGTTTCCCCCCTCCCCCCTAAAATTCTCAGGAAAGACTGGACGAAAGGGCCACGCATGGAATTCATGAAAAAAACAAATTCCCAGTAAATATGTAAGGTTGGGCCAACATTAGTCCGGCGTATCCAACCACATGCCAAAGAGGGCCCAACGTTGGATGTTTACCGGGTTTGGCAGTCTGTTGAGGATTTGCTGAGTAAAGGATAGTAGTGATCATTATCATCATCACGGTTGCATGCAGGACACGTCACTCAAAGGGCCGATGACCGATGGTCAAGCATAGAGGCAGATTGGCAGCCAAGGCATGGAACGCAGACGAGAGGATGAGCACCAAGGGGATTGGATGGAGGTAATCAGTTCGTGTGCAGGCGCTCGCACGGTGGATTATCACACTGCAAGATCGTGAAGGGTAGTCGAGGCTGTGGGATGCCTTCATCCAGCAGTGGATTGATTGTGGCTTCTGATGATGATGAACTCGGAGCCATTGGCTGTGAAGCGGCCAGGAAATCGCAGCGTGGGAATCCATTCTCAAACCAATCTGTGCGGAGATTTGCGTATTAACCCGTTGGTTTCCTCCCAGGGGCTAAACACTCGTTGATATGAAGCTGGCCAAACATCTCAACGCATTGCACTCTTCTTGGAAACATACTCTTTGAGACTGAGTAAGGCTCTCATGAGTAAATAATGGTCACCGCTGTATTCTCTCTCTTGAGAGAGGCACATGCGCGGCCTTGTTTAGCGCACTGACACCCAGAAGAGGCAGGTGGCGACTCGGCAGACAGGCAAATATTAAAAGCCTCAATCTGTTCGGAGCCTGCGCACACCCTGGCCAGCCAACATTGACAAATAAATTAATTTAGTGAGGACCCGAATCGTCTCAGGGGGCCGTGGATTGTGGGGGTGGGGGGGCTGTGCGTATGCAAATGAGGATGTAAGGGCGGATTTGTAATTGGGCCAGGAACATTATTTTTCGTGCCACCGATGGAATGTCGCGACTCCATTGTGTGCGTACTTTCATTTGGCCACTGAGTTGGCAAAAGATGAATTTCGCTCGGGGCAGAGGGAACCGGCTGCCCCTAGCTCCCATTGTGAATTCACAATCCCATCCGAATTGATTATATTATATCCGAATAGAAAAAAAATACATTAAAACATATTTAAATAAATACTCACTTTTCAAGTTTGTAGCAACATCTTAATGTGTTTTTTTTTCTTATAATAAAACATTCGATAACATTTCTCATTGAAACAAACGAAAGCAAATGCCACACGTAGACCGGCCCGCCACTACTGGTACTTAGGCCAGAATTTATTGGTGCGACACACTTTCCCGTTCCCCCCCATGAGAGCGAAACCAGATCTCATTGCACGCCCCCCCCCCACCGCCACCCCCCCGCACCGTGGCCGCGTGGCGTTCGGGAGGCACGGGAATATATTTCGGGAGCACCGCACGCGCCCGTCAGTGAGTCTGGAAAATGCCTCTCGGGTGCGGGGTTTCGGTGGCAATGCGAGGGCGCGCGTGCCAACGTATTTACACCTGACGGCGAATCACCGCTAGCACGGCACCGTGGGTTAACGAGGTGAGACGGAGTAGAGGCCGGTAAACGAGGGTTGTCCGACGAAACCACGAATCGTTGACGAAGGTTGCGCGCGCATTGCAGGAGCGACATTGGACCTATGCTCTTCACCACCCCGGCTACTTTTTTTTAATCAAGTTTATTCAGGGAATGAACGCTACATTGCCCATAAGCCTCGTAAGTCTTGCACCCCCCCCCCACCACCGTCCTCCCCCTATCACCTGATCACTGCTACCCTCTTGTGGTGGTATAATAATAGCATAATAGACTTTGGGTCAGGTCACAGGTTTGTTTTCATACAGGTCAAAATTCATAGGCCATATATCGTACATCATCACTGCCCCAGGCAGTACCGGAATATTATAGTACCAAAGTAGTTGCGTGTGCTACGGGCCCCGCACTTTCAAGGGCCCCGCACTAAATGCTTTCAAGCTATCAATTCCGGTTCAGTGATTCTGCACTTGCTCTATTACTATAGTACTATACTGCCTTCAACTTTCATGAACGACTGGTTGTTTAAGGTTAGCGATTTGTCGCATTATCTGGCTGTATAGTAAATCAAAAAATACAATTACTTTACTGTGCAAGTAAAAAATGTGTATTTTAATATTTACCTGTTTTTGTTTTATTCAGGGCCCCTTTTTAACATGTGCTACAGGCCCCAGCACTAGCCTCATCCGGCACTGGCCATCGGTGCCTGCTATTCTCTGGTCAGAACGAGCCCTTTGCTTGGCTCGTGCAAGTGGCTGTGACTGACGTTAACAATAAATGGCCCTCAGTCAACGTCAGTGCAGCACGACTCGAACTCTCCACCCTGGCCTCATGAACACGAACGGCCACTGCTGATGCGGCAAAATGCTCCCGTCACTTCCTCACACTGCCGGTGCCTTCGTGACAGCTCCTCTGCTCATGTTCTCTCGGGCGCACTCGAGCCCCGTAGAGCTACAACGTCGCCGCTCTCCGTGTACACGCAACGCATGAGCAGAAAGGCCGGACAGGAGATCGTTTAACCTCTTGACCCCTTCTCCCCCTTAGGCCTCCCAAGTTAATCCCGCGCTGTGAATGCAAAATGTGAGCGCCTCTAAACACGCCAGCACGCTTGCGTCCAGTGGCGGTGGGCTGCGTACGGTGCGAAAGAAGTTCAACGTACATCCATCAGATCTCAGAATGCTGAGTCGGCTTCAGCCTGGATAGTACCTTGGGAGACTGCCTGAGAATTGCTGGTGTCGTAGCCTTCTGAGGGTGACAGGAGATGGCCGTACAGAAAATGTTCCGTGATTCTATCTGTGTGCAGGTTTGTATCTTACCCACTTCTGGTTCTTTCGGTAAAGTCATGTAGGTATAAAATAAAATAAATCACGACGTTTCGGGCGCAACACAATATTTATTTTATTTTCTACCTACGTGACTTTACCGAAAGAACCAAAGAGTATGGATTCCTGCAGTCACGAAAACTTCAAATGAAGATTACCCACTTCTGTATACAGTATGTGTGTGTGTGTGTTTTCTGCGAGTCATCCGGTTTCCTTCAACATGCGGCTAATTCACACGAAATGGAATTAGCCAAACAGCCCGATGGCAGGGATCGTCCTCCTCTCAAACAATGTTGAATTTAATAAACGACACAACACACACGCACAAAAAGCCCCTTTGGAAAAGTGGCGAGAGTGGGTATTGTGACTACTTCTCCTCCCAAGCATGGCATGTCGATTTGGCACTGTGCTTGGTAAGTGGAAATAAGTCGCGTTCACGGGGCACCGCAGATATTGATTGGAACTTGAACTTCGTTCGCACCGTACGTAGCCAACCGTGCGAATCGGAGGTGCGGATGGGGGGTGGGGGAACTCAACGCAAAAAGCGGTTGAAACGAAATGAGTTTCCAATTTCAAAATGAGTTTTCATTTCACTCCAGTTACTCGCTCACCGATGGTCTGTCCCCTCCTTGTCACTCTTCTATTGCTACGAGCGTGGTCACTGCTTCAAGAACATCGTTACATCCTCCACACGGTGCCGTGGACTCGATCTGCAAGGCTGACTGTTGAGTCACACCCACACACTGTGTTCAACCACGACACTGCAGGTTACAACAACTCACCAATTCGCTCACCCAATCACTCACCCACCCACTCACTCGCCCACTCACTCACCCATCCACTCACCTATCCAACAATTCACTCACCCACCCACTCACTCGCTCACCCATTCACTCACCCATTCACTCACCCACTCACTCACTGACCCACTCACCCACCCACTCACTCACCCACTCACCCACCCATTCACTCACCCACTCACTCACCCATTCACTCACCCATTCACTCACCCACTCACTCACCCATTCACTCACTCACCCACTCACTCACCCACCCACTCACTCATCCATTCACTCACCCACTCACCCACCCATTCACTCACCCACTCACTCACCCATTCACTCACCCACTCACTCACCCATTCACTCACTCACCCATTCACTCACTCACCCACTCACTCACCCATTCACTCACTCACCCACTCACTCACCCACCCACTCACTCACCCACTCACCCACCCATTCACTCACCCACTCACTCACCCATTCACTCACCCACTCACTCACCCATTCACTCACTCACCCATTCACTCACCCACTCACTCACCCATTCACTCACTCACCCACTCATTCACCCACCCACTCACTCACCCACTCACTCACCCACTCACTCACCCATTCACTCACTCACTCATTCACTCACCCACTCACTCACCCATTCACTCACCCACTCACTCACCCACCCACTCACTCACCCACTCACCCACCTACTCACTCACCCACTCACTCACCCACCCACCCACTCACTCACCCACTCACCCACCCATTCACTCACCCACTCACTCACCCATTCACTCACCCACTCACTCACCCATTCACTCACTCACGCACTCACTCACCCACCCACTCACTCACCCACTCACTCACCCACTCACTCACCCATTCACTCACTCACTCATTCACTCACTCACTCACTCACCCATTCACTCACCCACTCACTCACCCACCCACTCACTCACCCACTCACCCACCCACTCACTCACCCATTCACTCACCCACCCACTCACTCACCCACTCACCACACTGCAGGCGACAACACTTATTTCTGCTGCGTCCCTCGCACTACTCGGCGAGGGAATTCCTTACCTCCCATCGTCGCTTTTCCCAAATTCTGATCATCTTTTGCTCAAGTCAAGAAAAACATCAACTATGATCGATTACAACTTCGACAATGCTAGCCTTGTGGCATTTTGGGCCTTTGGTGGCCTGTTCTCAGCAACCAACATCTAAAAACTCTTGACATTGTATTCATGACAACGCATGTAACATGTACAGCCTTTTGCAAATCCACTGCTGGATGAGGGTTTCCCTATGCCCCGGCCGTAAGGGTCGGGGTTATTTGACCATACTTCACCACACTCGTCAGCGCAGGTTGGTAAATGCGGCAAATGTTTTTATTCGTGCAGTGCAAACAAATGCCACACCCATACCAACGGAGATTATAGACATTTGTACCGAAGACCGTCTTTGTTGATATTGCTGTGTTGGCAATATTGCAAATAAACAGGTTAAAGTTCTAAAAAAAATCTACACGTTCCTAACAATGTCATAAAGAGAAAAAGTTGAGACTCCAGAGAGGTGTAGACTCTGTGCTGCGCCCCCTCTCTGCGTGTGCTTTGAAATAGGACCATGGACCGAATCGTTGCCTGTTATATCCTTGTTAAGGCCGCAGTGTTACTGACGATGATTGTGGTGAGTTTTTGGTTGGTTTTATTTTAAAACCCTGCTCAGGAATCGGGGGACATCGCTGCAGCCCAATGGGTTCGCTGTGCAAGATGTATGAATGCACAGAGTGTGGCTTTTAACACACAAAAAATTAACCCGTAAAAACAAAGTTTTTCACTATAAATCCTTTATATGCGTGGCATCGGTTTTATTTTATTATTCATTTCTGTTTTTCTTGAGTAAGAGTTTCATTTTTATCACATTGGTATTTTAAATTAAATATTATTATTTTTTTTCCTAAAAAGTGTAAAATTTTGGAAAAAAAATTTTCACGAAAATAAATTGTCACGCACAACGAGTCTGTGTGCAAAATGTCAGCTCGATTGGATCACGGGAAGTGGGTTAAAAATCTACCGAAAGATTTTCACGGTCGTAAGCGCGCAAGCAAGCAAGCAAGTGAACTTAATATAAAGGATTTTTAAAAAACACACACGCGGCTCTCTGCTTCCTAGCACCAACAATTAAATCGCGAGGCATTCTTTATTAAACATTTGATCACGGCGACTTACAGTCAAAGTGACGATGGAAGGCCCCTTTCATGTCGTAGGATTTCCTTAATCGCTTTACGTTTTGTTTACCCTGTTGATTGTTCCTTCATTCGGCTATTCATCAAGATCGTTCACGTTTCCAAAAGCTCGGCAATATGCCGCGCATAAAAATGAATCGAGAAGTTAAATAAGTTTTAAAAAATCACGTCGTTTTTTTCTTCTATACATCCCTTTACTGCATTTCTACGCCTTTTGGATGAATGCCATGTTGTTTTGCAAAGGGTGAATTACACACATAAAATATATATTTAAGCTCCCTGTGATATTTTAAATCCTTATTTAATCCCAGAGGGATTTGATTGGATTTCATATAGATTACTGTGATGTATTTTCTGAAACAAAGGTGGTTCAAACGACAACAAAAAAATTGCGATGCTGGCATTAAGCAAACAAAGCAAATATTCAGGACCCCAACTAGCTGAAGGGGCCACTGATTCGTTACAATTCATGGGTACACCTAATATTAAGCTTGACTTAAAATAAACATGACACTTTACAATTAACAATTTAAAATGATGATTAATCTTTCTCATCCCTTGTGTCCGTGTATATATTCTCTCGTCTAGCTCTGTGTCTCTTTGTCCACGCCTCTTATTGCGCCATTACTGTCTCTCCTCCCGTTATCTCTCTTCTCTTATCTTGTGTCTATATCTCTACTGTCATCTCACTCGGAGTTTATGATTGAAAGGAAAGCCTCGCCAAAACAATTTCTGCTTTGGGCCCCCCGCTGGGCCAGTGAACCCTTCCTCCCCCCCTACTGCACACACGTGTTTCTCTCCTCCCCTGCACTCATCACATCGCAGGCACAAGCAGTGAGAATGGCGAGATGTTATCTCCCTCGCCTGGTATGCAGGAGGTCGTGGGTTCCATCCGGACCCTGACACCTGCTGCTGTGTATTTGGAGTTGGCGTGTCTCTCTCTCTCCCCGTGGTCGCGTGGTTTTTTCTCCGAGTCCTCCGTTTTTCCCCCTCCACATTTAAAATCAACATCACGCGTTTAGAGCATTTGGCTGCTACAATTTTCCACGTGATGATAAGCCACTTCGTTGAGCTATCATTTGTGGCCAGGTCGCATCTGAAAAAAGAGCTATATAGCTCAGTTGGGCCTTACCTTGTAAAAAAAAACATAGTTAATAATATTCTTAGGTTTTTTCGGTAAAATCATGTAGGTAAAAAATTAAAATTAATAAAAGTAAAATTAAAATAAAATAATAATATTTTATTTTAATTTTACTTTTATTAATTAATTTTTTTTTAAATTAATAAAAGTAAAATAAAAATAAAATAATAATATTTTATTTTTACTTTATTTTACTTTTATTAATTTCAATTTATTACCCACGTGACTTTACCGAAAAAACCTAAGAATATGAATCCTTGCAGTCACGAAAGCTTCAAATCTAGAAATAGTTAATAATAATTAATAGTAGTAGTATCCAACCGGCATCGTTAACAGCAGCTAAGTGGGGACGGAGGCTGCTGAATATGCTTCAAATTAGCTCATTAAACTCAAAGCAGCAGCTCAATCACTCATTGATCCAACCCCAGAACCCCCCATCGTCAATGTTTAATTTAACCCACCCCCCGCCCGCCCGGTCGCCTTCTACGATGTTTGACTTCCTTATCCAAGGTCTGCAACAGGTCAGCATATATTGTTTGTGTATGAACATGAGCAGTAGTTAGGTTAAAGGTGCGACCCATGCACCTTCCTTTATAGCAGTGGTGCTGATGGTGTCATGCAGGTCAGCATGACTGGAGTTGCCAACTCCAGAGGTTCGCCGGTTCGATTCCCCCTCCCGGCGCGGCAACTGAAACAATTTGGATTTTTATTTTATTTGAATCTCTTTACATCGGTACAACGACCGAGTTATTTGGCAGGTCGGGTGTTGCATGTACGTACGTTGAACTTCATTCGCACCGTATGCAGCCAACCGTGCTAATCGGAGGTGCGGGGGAAGGACAACAAACTAAACACTAAAAGCAGCTGTAAAGTAATGGCATTGCTCCATCGGAAGGAAGAGCGTTCCAGACGGCCGCAGAAGCGTGTAGAGAGAACAGAGTGAGAATGTGCAGAAGAAGCAGCACAGAGCGGTTGTGTGTGTCCAGCAGAGGCGGTACAATTTAGCCACTTGTCGAGTCAATTCACTTTCACAATTCAGGGTCATGTTTTCTCTAGATTTGAAGCTTTCGTGACTGCAAGGATTCATACTCTTAGTTTTTTCGGTAAAGTCACGTAGGCAAAAAATGAAAGTAAAATTAAATAATTATTTTTAAATTAATTTTAATTTCATTTTTTACCTACGTGACTTTACCGAAAAAACGAAGAGCATGTTTGCTCTCTCTGATGGACGTCCTGTCGGGAACGGCCCCTTTATTATTGCGTAATGCAGTACTGTACGCTGCAGCAGCAGCAGCACATGGCGTGATTACACAATCCCATGACCTTGTTTGGCTGCATATCTGAACTCGGGGCGGCATCACTGACACTTGCAAAACGAAGTTACTGGAAAGGGTCTTGTTTATTTAGATGAGGTCTGTTTCATTCTGGACATCGACAAGCAGATGTCCCACTTTGTTTTGAACCAGGAGATGTGTCCACCATCCTCACCATCGGCCGTGACCAATCCCAAGCCGTCACCATCCTCTCATATTCCTGCGATATCAAGAGTATTCGAATGAAAAGTCAGAATAGGTTTCACCCTTTCTGAGACAGCAAACGAAGGCTGTCTCTGGTGTAGGGAAATCAGTTTAAAAAAACAATGCGTATATCATCAGAGCATGTTTGTGTGCGTGTGGTTAGCGCGGACTTGATTCCTCGCAAAAGACGTGGTGTTTGGACATCATAACACCTCCTGTTTTATTGCCAGAAGTTGTTAAACCTATTCCTGTTTTTAATATTTTGATACCGGCAACAACAAAAAAAGCTCCCAAGATCCATCGAGCCGACGTCATTGCTCCAACTTCGCGGTGGACGTCCTTCCAGGCTCGTTCCCGTTCCACCCCCTCGTCAGTCTCGACCACCGCTCATCATCCACCGCGGTGGTCGAGATCTCATCACCCTCGCCGAGTATACCGGATGGACGTGGGTTCCATCCCGGCCCTCATTGACGATGCCTGTATTTTTGGAGTTTGCATGTTCTCCCAGTGGTCACGTGGGTTTTTCTCCGGGTCCCTCCGATGTTTCCCTCCACCTTTAGAAACGTGCGTTAAGGAGCATCTCGCTACTAGAAATGTTCACCTGTTAAGCCACTACACCTGGTTGTGCTCGCTTCTGAAACAGAGATATATAGCTTAGTGGGCCTTACCTGGTAAAATAACAAAAACAAGTTTGTATAGTTCTATACCTTCATAGTGACGTGTCCTGCCCAGGCCCACACATTTTTCTTGAGTAAATTCGATGTCTGGACATTGCACATGTTCCATATTTCACCTGTTCATCTTGCCTGCCTTTCAGTGTAATAGAGGTACCTGTTGAGAGTAATAGGACATTTAAGGACGGGTTGGGTAAAGAGCTCGCTAGTTGATAATAGAACATGGCAAGAGAGGGTTGTAAATATTATTACGAAGGAGAGGTTTGATTTGGCGCTTTCGTGACTGCAGGAATTACTCTTTGGTTTTTTCTTTCTTTTTATGATGATTTCTAACCCCCCCCCCTTCCTCTCTGCCCCCCTCTCTCTCGACACAGAGGCGTCGTTTCTCTGTGTGCCTATGTGTTTGTCTCTCTCTGTGTGTTTCTCTGTTATCTCTCTCTGCTTACGTGTCTGTCTATGTGTCTCCTGTTCTGTGTTTGATCTCTCTACTTAAATCTAGCAATCTTTGGAAGAACGTAATCAACCAGGTAGGGTGTTGACTGCCGACTATCTGTGATGTATTACATTATATTTCTAAGTTTACTAGGTTTTGTTTTCTCTTTCATTTGTACCTGATGATGATTGCTTGTGTTGCAATCGAAACGTCGTATGCTATTGTAATAGGTGTTTACCCTTTCAACTGGTACAAAAACTGACAGTCAGTTTCTGTACCAGTTGAAAGGGTAAAAACCTATTACTATATTTTGCCACTGGTAAACGAGGTCTCATAGTGTCGTTTGCTATTATTTAATTTCTTATTTTCCCTTTCTACGTGACTTTACACCGAAAGAACCAAAGAGAAGGAGAGGGTGTCACCGGTGGGGCACATGTGCTACGTGGAGGCGGGTTTAGTTACCGAGAGAGGCATTGGAGTTGGCACCCAAAGGTCAACAGCCAAGGGGAAGACCTAAATTCGGACGGCGGTGGCAGTGATGAGAATGTGAGAGGGGTCCTTGAAGGACGTGTCGACTCTGTAACAAGGAAACCTGAAGCCATACAAAAAAATCTCAAGTCACTTTAAGATACTGTAAGACCAGCATTTGGAGGATGTGTCGTGAACTTTGCAGACACTGATCGAGCACACACGATTATTGATGAAGGGGGTTCACATTTCAAGTTGAAGTTTATTTGTTTTCACCAGGTGACAACTTGAGTAGCCATGACGTTCTCATTTTCAAGACTGACCTGGGTCAGCGAGTACCTAATAATGGCATCAACGACATTGGCTGTTTGACCCCCCGGCGTTGATGTATGTGGACACAAGGCTCGTGCATGAATACGGTGTTTATTTGAGCGACGCTTTGAACAGATAATCATTCCTTCGACGGCTCTTTATTATTGCAATCTTTGTCAGCAAAAAAATAAAACATTCTCTATCCACTGCTGGATGAAGAGAAGCTTCGGTGAGTTGTCGGGCCATGATTAGAAGTGGGAAGTCACGTGATGCGAATTACAAAATAGAGATGTGGAGAAGATTCACAACGAGCTTTCGTTACGGACAGGAATTTTAGCAATAGAACCACATAGTTTCAGGATGTAATAATTATTATTGTAATAATGTATTATTATAAATGTATAAATAATGTATTATTTTAATAATGTATTATTACAAACTAATGTATAATAATACATTAATTAATACATTAATTATAAACTAATGTACTGTATAACAATACATTAGTTTGTAATACTATTATAATAATGTAATGTATTGTGATAATACATTAGTTTGTAATAATACATTGTTACAATAATACATTAGTTTGTAGACCTTTATAAAGTAGAGCCATTTGTCAATCTACTGTTTGATGAAAGCCTCCCCACACCTTCTTAGTTATGGGGAGGGGGGGGAGGATTGTTTGACCATACTTCACCACACTGGCCAGCGTGGGTTGGCGAAGAGTGGCTGTTTACTTTTCACCTTGTCGCGATCTCTGGTCTAACACTGGTCGTGAGACCCGGCCCTAATGACGGCTGTCTCTGGTGTAGACCAATCAGTTTCCAAGACAATGCAAACATTACATCATTATTAGAACATGTTTGTATGCATGTTTACCACCAGGACGTGTGCCTAACGCAGACATAATTCCTTACGAAAGGTTTCTATTTGGTGTTTCAACATCTGTTGTATTGCCAGAAAGGGTAAAACCTATTCGTATTTTTTCATACTTTGATACTGCCAAAAAAAGGTCCATGGATTTTCCAGTACAGTATAAATAAATAGTCTGATTCTGAAGTCCAGCGTGCTAACTGCTAACCATTATACTTGGGTAGAATATAATTAAAATGAAATATACGCACAGGTTTCGTCTCTGTTCACGGCGTAAATGACATTCGCCGTTGATTTCCCCTTGTGTTGTTGTCTTTACACACGCGACGTTGTCACGCCTAACGCATGCGTAGTAGTGTTGTATCGTAATAAAGAAGTTACCTCCTCTACAAGTGTCTCCGGAACCCATTACACACGCACGGTCAATGACGCGCGCGAGCGGCAGGACGTGAAACTCTCGCCGCGCTTGTTATTGTAAGAGTCTGAGCCGTCGAAAGCCACCGAGATGAAAGCCGTAATTTGAAAAAAACAATCTTCTTCACTCTGCGCCCCTGAGCCATGCACACTCGTTGATCAAAAAAAAGTTTCGCTTAAGAAGTTGTTAGGAGAAAGAGAGTACGTGTAAATAAATAGTTGTCTGGGGTGACAAAAAACGCATTTAATCTCAATTGTAAGTTAAATCGTGGTGATTAATCAATGGAGTGGTGTTTACGTAACTTGGTATTACAGCACAAGGCACTCAAATGTAACTTTGTCTCAGGGATGGAGAGATCTCGGGGACCAATACACCACATGTGCATCTGTGTCCAAGAATGTTATTTCCCCTCCAATGTTTCCCTGAGTATGGGTTCACGTTCAAAGCAACCACCCGTTTGGTCTTAACTCATATAAATAATAACTATTTACACTTATAAGGCGCCTTTCACAAACGTCTGCACAGCACAAATGTCTCTCCAGCGAGGACTAAACAAACCGCTCTGGGCAACTTCACGTTACGGCAATTTAACATGCACGCAACAGCGAAGCGCCAAGAGGCATCAGAAAGAGCCCCACCTGCTACCGCTGCATTAATGATGTTACTTTCATCTTCTTTGTTCTTTCGGTAAAGTCACGTAGAAGGGAAATAATTAAATAATAATGAAACATAATAAAATAATTATCACGACGTTTCGGCCACAACGCAAGCAGCCGTCCTCAGGTGAAGAACAGGTCTGTCGGACACTGTCTTTCCGACGGACCTGTTCTTCACCTGAGGACGGCTGCTTGCGTTGTGGCCGAAACGTCGTGAGAATTATTTTATTATTTCCCTTCTACGTGACTTTACCGAAAGAACCAAGAAGATGAATCCCTGCAGTCACGAAAGTTTTAAATCGAAAAAAAATGTTACTTTCAATCACTAACGGTCATCTAACTTCACCGTTATTAATTGACCAATGTACGCCGTGGCTTTGTTATGCAACCATAACCAAAGCATCCACTCCACTGAGGCTGCTTGTGAGGTGGAGTGATTAAATTTCGATTTAAAGCTTTCGTGACTGCAGGGATTCATCTTCTTGGTTTTTTCGGTATTGCCTGGTTTCACCCGAGGACGGCTGCTTGCGTTGTGGCCGAAACGTCGTGAGAATTATTTTATTATGTTTTATTTTTATTATTTTATTACTTCCCTTCTACGTGACTTTACCGAAAGAACCAAGAAGAGGAGGAGTGATGTTTGCTGATGGAGCCAAAAGGCGGAGGGGATGGAGGTCATGAAGATGTCAAGCTTTTCAAACAGGGCGCTACATTAAAAACAACCCAATGTTATTTCTCTGCTAATTATCAATAAAATATCAACTTTGAGGTCTCAAGGTAGGGGTGGCGGTGGGTGGGATTGCCTGCAACGCCCCCCCCGGACCTGCCACTGTTGATGCCAGGGTTTTCATCCCACCGGGGCTGAATACATATTTGTCACGTTTTGGTTCCTGGGTGAACAAATATTCGGTGGAAACAATATTAATTTAAACCTCCACCCGAATGTCACAAAAGCTTCACGTGAACAGCTGGCAGAGCATCCATCTGGAAAAAGGGGACTGTTCACAGGCAGTATTATATCATCATCGGACCTCCTTTGCCAGTACCAAAATATACTAATAGGGTTTTTCCCCTTTTTTCTGGCAACAAAACTGACACCTTTTGCAAGGAATCATGCTTACATTAACCACAATACTTGCAGTCAAATGCAAATAAAAACAATACTCTGATAATTTATGCATTGTCCTTGAAACTGATTGGTCCACACCAGAGACAGCTTTCTTTGGAGCCTAGTCTCATATGGTGTTCGACCAGATGACGCCAAAAGGTTAATGTAGTAAGCATGACTCCTTGCAAAAGGTGTCAGTTTTGTTGCCAGAAAAAAGGGGAAAACCCTATTAGTATATTGTGGTACTGGCAAAGGAGGTCCGATGATGTAGCTGCTCATACCCCGAGCTCTCATTACTCTGGTAGTGCGTTGTCTTTGAACTGTGCGCCCTTTGGCGTCATCTGGTCGAACACCATATGAGACTAGGCTCCAAAGAAAGCTGTCTCTGGTGTGGACCAATCAGTTTCAAAGACAATGCATGAATTATCAGAGTATTGTTTTTATTTGCATTTGACTGCAAGTATTGTGGTTAATGTAAGCATGATTCCTTGCAAAAGGTGTCAGTTTTGTTGCCAGAAAAAAGGGCAAAACCCCTATTAGTAGGCAGTATTATTTTTATCATTATGCAGTGATTTTTATTTTATTTAATAACTTACTTTCTATTTATTTCTGCCCGACTTTGGATTTATAAAGCGTCTATAGGCGTGTTTTTATTTTTTAATATATATATCTCGGCGTATCACTTCAACAAAGCGGGCAACGATTTTTTTTGCCCCCCCCCCCCCCCTTCAAAGAAACGCATCGAGCATTTCCGCATAGAAGCCATAAATTGGTCTCTATTGAGACGTAATAAAAATAACTGGTATTCTCTTTTTTCACAAAAGCGGAGCAAAATGTGATGTTGCGGATTTTTGTTATTGTTGTTGTTCTTAACGATGGTGGTGTGGCGCCACGTTCATGTAAAATGATGCCTCTTTTCATTCTGTTGGCTTTTGCGACATCACATCAGCCTCCGTCAATCTGAGCCTCCCCCCCACTGAGTTGCTTCGGACGTAAAATGAGAGCGCAAGAATAATCGCAAATCCGCCCGGCAGCACTTTCCCTTACAAACGGATCACTTGAGCGCGGGGAATTTCACTCGCAGGGCACAGATGTCTCATACAAATAGATCTCGCGGAAAGAAACACGCAGCCACTTCTCTGGGTGCATGGGTGTTGAAGTAAGTGTTGTGCGAAAGAAAAAATAACCCTGCCTGGGCTCTGCCCAAGAACAATAGCTGTACATTTGCAATTTCCTTCTATCAACAATGTTACTCTTAAACCATTTTTTTTCATCACGGTGTGAAATGGTAATGAAAGTTGTTTTTTTACAGAATGACATGGAAATTACAGTGTCTCTGCAGACCAATATGCACGCCAGGGAACCCACACACAAAAAACACGAAGTGACTGAATGGAGCGGTGGCGCAGTGGTTAGCGCCCTGAGCTGTGAAGCCAGCTAACGTCGGGAGCGACTAGATGTCGTACACCAACCCTGGGCCACACCTTCACCAACCCGTACGGATGAGTGTTGTGAATTATGGTCAAACAACTCCCATGACAACACACGTTAAAGACGCCTTCATTCAAACCGCGTTTTGGCAAAGGGGCAACGAGCGATTTGTTGCAAGACAAGTTTTTTGGATTGACCTCACTGATACGTACATCACCAACCTGGCCAAGCTACTGCCTGGCCTTGGCGCTCACAACTGCGGCCGTTCTGATATCTTTTACGCAGTCTTTTGTGGCTGAAACTGGCCCAGACCTGCCAAGGATAGCGACATTTACGCACAAACAAGAACCGCGACAACATTCATGGAAATTGGCATTGCGCTGAAAATTATAGAGTGATGATAACGCCACCTTTTCGTGTCAGTGTTCAAATGCCACAGTTTTTTGTTTTGTTTTTGTTTGAAAAGGACATGAAATGCATCGTTCACCATCCGTAAAGCGCACATGTTATTTCAGCACATTGACCATTTACACGTTCCGCTTGAGTCCACGGCATGGGCGCCGCCGTGGCGAGATGTTAACTACATCGCCTGGTATACAGGAAGTCGTGGGTTCGATCCCGATCCCGATCTCGACCCTGACGATGCACATATATTTGGAGTTTCCATGTTCTTCCGTGCTCACGTGGGTTTTTCTCCAGGTCCTCTGGGTTTTCCTCCACGTTTAGAAACATGCGTTAAGAGTGTTTAACACGTCGGCTTTCGCGACCAATATCATCCGTAATAGAGGGTTTTTTTGGGTTAAATCTGGCTGTCGCCTGATGAAGCTGGTTGTAATTACTGGCGAAACGTCGTACTCAGATTGTAAATGTTGTGGCTTGGCTCTCCAACACACCGGTGTTGCTGTACTAGTGACGAATTGGCCACGTTCTGTTGACGTGACAACCCTTAATAGTCGGCTGTGTCGGGTGGTGGCGGGTTTTAACGACACTTTTATATATTTACGCGATCTAATCCCAAAAAAATAAAAACCTCAATTATGGATGCGTTCAGAGTATTTGGCTGCTATATACTTTCAGATGATAATAAGCCACTTCTTTGAGCTCTCATTTATGGCCAGGTCGCTTCTGAAAAAGAGCTACATCGTAAAAAAAATAGCAGAGTTAAATAGTTTACATGTGTGATGACGAAGGGTCGTTGCCTGAAACGTCAACTATTCTACACTTTCCCCCTTGATTCAGCATTATTGACGAATGCGTTCATTTGTTTATTTATTTAATAGATACATCACTTGCAACCTAATCTCCGACAGTTGCTCTTCAAAGGTCATGTTTGCGTGCGGGTTCTCTCTAAAATAGCTAATAACGACATGACCCTCTGGCAAATAAGTTGCGACATTCATTCTGCGAGTAATGGGAGACAATTGCTATTTTGTTTACTGCATTTCTGGATATTTTTATTATCACAAAACAGTGCCACTGTAAATCTCCGTATATACAAGAAGGCGAACCACTCTGTATAAATAGATGTATGTTATCTCTCACCAGTATCCTGCCTTATCTGTTTCAAGTAAACCAGGAAAGACACCCCCTCCCCCCACAAGTCGTCAGCAGAGTAAACTAGGCTGATCAACAACATCATCAGATTCGGAGAAAACAGGACAGGAGGTTAGTTTGGTATCAGGTGAGTATTGATTCGCTGTGTGGGGTTAAACAGACCCAGTCTCCTGTCTGGCTCTGAGGATTATTTATAACTGTGTACAGTGAGCGTCCCTCCCATCCCCCCACGCACAAACAGGTTGTCATAGGTCGCCCAAGTGCTGGCAGCTTTTTCAGGAAGAAACTGACCAGCAAGTGCAGCGAAACGTCGGGCAGAGTGCCAAACGACGCGTGGTACAAATCCAAAAAACACACATGCGAAAGCTGTACAGCACAAGCGCGAAAAGCTACACAGTAGGTTATCATGGGGCTTGCAGCACTTCAGAAGCGTATTGTTGTACTGGACTTCTATGTTTTCACATCTGTACGGCTTCCTGCCTTGCGCAAACCCCCGCATTGACCAGTGTGGTGAAGTATGGTCAAATAACCCCAAAGGCCTGGGGAGGCCCTCACCCAAAAGTATATTTACAAAAGGGCTGTTGATAGGGTGGTCCAGATGTCTTCTGAACCCTTATTTTTAATTATCTAACTACTTAACATTTGTGAAGTAAGGTTTATATAAAACAGAAATGAATATGTAAAGGGAACAACAACAACAACAAATTAGGGGTCAATCAATTGGGGGGTGGGGTGGGGTCACAAGACATCTGAACCAGCCTGTACATAGTCGTGGCTGCAATGTGGAGGCGTCACCCGCGTTGATGAATCGTCACCATTGAGGGAGACCATTCAACACAAGAACCAATTCTCGTTTTTTAGTCCCACCAGGAGCGTTATCTCAAGGCACCCCGCCTGCTGTAAAAGAAGCCTTGCGTAGCCTCGTTAAATCATGTAAGAACACCCTATAGTGTTATATTAAAATCAAAAACATGTCTAGTTTTAAATGTGATTAAACCAGTTTCTCAAGTGTAGCGAGTTGATGCTCTCATTACACTGGTCAACACACTTTTTCTGGCATAAGGTATTCCAAATCTGGCATCAGTTTTTGTCTATCACATCATGTTTTTGAGATATCAAACATTGCATTTTCAATAAAAACTGCAGAAGAAAAATATTAAATAAATGTGGATATCTACATAAAATTCTATTATAAACACACTATCCCAAAAATACAGCACCATATTTTAACACTAAAGCAGTCACTGACTCGCAACAACTTGCAATCATAAGTGACAGAGTTCATTTCGGGTAAAATCAATGAAAATGGGGTATGCCGATAGCATAAAATGAGATGTGATAGAGCAAATCTGAGATCAGATTTGGAATCAGCACCCTGAAATTAGTCTAAAACAGCTGCAAAAGTCCAGGCCAGAAATTTTTTTTGTTGACCAGTGCTATGATTGCCAAATCATCATTAAACACTTGGCAGAAATAATAGATACATACATCAGTTTGTGAACCTCGCGTCTGGGCCTGTATCGCTCGCAGGTTGCGCGGGGAAGTGTGCCCCCTGGTGTGTGTATAAAAGGTCATTTGAAGGGATCCAAAAATCGATTCTGTGGAATTGCCCTAACCCTTGGGCCACTCTTCTAACGTGGAGTGATCCACTGCTCCGCGAGCGCTCCCAATCAGCGATGCGCCCCATGGGCAATGACGACGCCGATTGCGCCGTTGGAATAAAATTGCGGGGGCGAAAAAGACGAAATGCATCGATGTATTCACCACTAAGTTTGAGAATAATAATACTCATCAATAAACATCACGGGCGTACTGTGACATCAATGTTTCTTTGATATAATTTCACCGGTTCTTTTAAAATCAAAGAATGTCAACACGGCCATTGTGACGCACACATTTGTAATCCGTTGTGAACGGGCACATTTCCAGTCGTGGCGTGTGCCCGTCCACGTGCTCAATGATTGATGCCTCTCCAATCTGCTGGCATATCTCGGAAACGGCGAGAACGCAAAAGGCAACAACTCGCACTGACGCGCACTCATTTCTCAATGCACACGATGACGCTCGCTCAGAGAAAGCCACGGCGGTCTTGTCCCCATTCACCAACAGGCACATCGACCTTGGTCTTTTGCTTGTGCGGTATAGAGCTCATTTTAATACCGAGCGGATGAGGATCGCCCCACGCCTGCCCGGCAGGGAGGTACGTCTGACTGTACTTCACCATTCTTATTCATATTCTTAGGTTTTTTTCGGTAAAGTCACGTAGGTAAAAAATAAAAATTAATAAAAGTAAAATAAATATAAAAATCACGACGTTTCGGAGGCAACACAAGCTTCCGTCTTCAGGTGGAACAGTCACAGCACGATAGCTGTATCAAGTGAGAGAAATTTTAAGAAAACCGTACTTCACCACGCTGCTCAAGAGAATGTCTAACGCACCGTCCGGATATCAGTCGCCACTGATCTGATCTTGACGTCATCTGTCTCGCGCATTGGTCACGGCGCTTCACAGAGAGGAAGCAATGGGCGAATCTGTGGTGCGTGAATTCGGTGAAAGCAACTTTGATGAGAGTAAATGATGATGAATGGATATTCTTAGGTTTTTTTCGGTAAAGTCACGTAGGTAAAAAATTAAAATTAATAAAAGTAAAATAAAAATAAAATAAAAATCACGACGTTTCGGAGGCAACACAAGCCTCCGTCTTCAGGTGGAACCGTCACAGCACGATAGCTGTATCAAGTGATTTTATTTTTTATTTTACTTTTATTAATTTTATTTTTTTACCTACGTGACTTTACCGAAAAACCTAAGAAATGAATCCTTGCAGTCACGAAAGCTTCAAATCTAGAAATGATGAATGGAGTTAATGAACGGGGCTGACATTCATGTTAGCCGCCGTGTGTCGGGAATCGAGCTCGAGATCGCCGGGTTAAGAGCGCTGTGCTAGAGGTCTCTTCAATCCAAGTTACATGTCTCTTAAGTGATACGTGTGAGTCGTTACTCAGGACAACCACCATCATTTTTTTAACGACGTACTTAACTCAACAAGTTATTTGGTGGTGATGCTGCTGCTGCTGTCGCAACAATGAATTCAACACATTCGCCGACCGGTAGCTTCGAAATAATTGTTCATATTGTTGCGCTCAAAACTCCTGTCCGCGCTTCACAAGCAAGTCGATACGATCTTTGTTGTGACCAGCGGGGGGTTAAATCGGTGCTCCGCGTCTCAAAGTCTCAAACGCAGTGCCGCATTATGCAGTCACAAAGCGCCGCCTTTCGCAATCCGTCGAGTGACAGAGGGCCCAATTTTAGCATTGCAAATGAGGTCTTACATAAGTGCGCGAACCTTACCGTCAAAGTTGTTTGTAATGAAGAACTGTGGGCGGTGCGCACACACACACAGATCACACAAAAACGGTGGCCTTGATGTGCTGGATATCACAACTCGGAGTGACAGCACTGACCCTGTGGTGCAACTCGCTTGTTGGTTTACATGAGTGGTGTTTATGCCGGGCGTCAACAGGTCCACTGTGTCCTGAACTAGGGGGTGTGCCATCATCGTCACTATCAGACATCACCAATCCACTGCTTGATGAAGGCCTCCCTCCCCGACCCATCGCCAGATCTCACGGTCCAGCGATGTAACGATCCACCAGGCTCGTCTACAGAGAACACTTCCAGAAAATTGCCCCATGCGTGCGTAGGGCAGTGAGCCCAACCACCCAGCCCCCTTCTTTTGCCCTTGTGGGAACCTGGCCTCGCGCTTGTCATCCGCGGGATACCTGCATCCTCGCAGTAGGAGCGGCTTTTGATTGGCCATGGAACAAAGACGGTCACTGCGTCGCGTGATCACAGATGTTCTTCTGCGGCCGTCTGGAACGCTCTTCCTTCCGATTTCAGGAAGCCACACGTTTAAGTCATCTAGATTGAAAACATTACTTTAGAACTACTTTTTGTGTTTAGTTTATTGTCCTTCCCCCGCATCTCCGATTATCACGGTTGGCGACGTACGGTGCGAAGCAAGTTCAACATACATACATACAACCGGCCAATGCATTGAGTGTTTTGTAATCCGTGTATGTTGAACTTCTTTAGCACCGTACGACGCCAATTTTGCTAATCGGTGTTGCGGGGAAAGGACAAAGAAACTAACCAACAAACTAACTAATCCATGTGTGCCTCGCAGCCTTGTATAGGCACAAGTCACAACACGTTTGTCCAACATTTACATGGGGATGAGAGCCTATAGACAAAATCAGATCATCATATCGTTATTTATTCTGTTGAGCATTTCGCGTTCGTTCAAAGTTTGTTTAAAATTAACTTTGTCATGACCCCTTCTATCACCCCCTGGATTATTGTAATCCATCACCACCACACTTCGAGAGCGGCTCACTCAACAACAACAACCGCCATTCGCCACTAAGTGGCGGTGACGTCACCACGGCGCTTGTGCCAGGCTAGGTGCTCTTTAAGGCCACGTGAAGTGTCGAACGCCCGCCGGCAAGAGGAGGTCACGGGACAGACCCAGCAGGTGCCACGAGTCGACCGACTGAGATGACTGAGACCAGCCGGCTCAGGTTTGGGGTTAACGCCGATTGATGGAGGCACCAGCAGGCACACGATGGCCGAGCCGGCTGGAGAGAGAGGCACGGTCGTGGGACCGTCATCACTTGAATGCAAAATGAGACACGGGGGGGGGGGGGCGGGGGGTGCTGACATCCACTGTGAAAAGGAAAGAACGCCGCTGGCGCGATGATGATGATTCACAGCAGTCAATCTCCCTGGGGGCTGGAACCTCGGTGACGTTAAAAAAACACACTGCAAACACTTGAAATGAAAGCTGGAGTCGAGAGACTGAAAACACTGAATCCCAGTGCACGGCGGGCATTCAATATACATAGCCACAATGTAGATCAGCGTTTATGTGAATTGATCACTACATCTTCTTGGTTCTTTCGGTAAAGTCACGTAGAAGGGAAATAATAAAATAATAAAAATAAAACATTATAAAATAATATACTAATATAATAAATATTATGTTATCATATTATATTATTTAATGGTTTATTTTTTTATTTAATTATTTCCCTTTTACGTAATAATATATATTATATTACTATATTATATTATTTTATTATGTTTGATTTTTATTATTTTATTATTTCCCTTCTACGTGACTTTACCGAAAGAACCAAGAAGATGAATCCCTGCACTCACGAAAGCTTTACATCGAAATTGATCACTACACTTACGACCCCCATGTCCCCCAAGCCTTTGCCATCCACTGCTGGATGACAGCCTCTCCATGCCGTGTCAGTCGCGAAGGCTGATTGGCCATACTTCACCCCACTGGCCTCCCCACGCCGTCCTACGAAACCGTCATCCAAATCAGCCCCGCATGTAAACCGGTTTGATCGCTCCATCTCCGTGGCTGGTAGTCCTTTTGGCGAGGTTCTGCCCTCATCGTTTGGCTGCCATTCCATGACCAGTCTCGTCCGTGAGCCTGGTGATGGAATGCTGCCAATGTGTCCATGAGCTACCAATGTGTCCATGAGTCCAAGTTCACTTTGATCAAGGCCCCATTATATCCCTGATTTGCGTTTGTTCACTCGACCCATGTCTTCCACGTTCTGCCTCTCACTGAAAATGTAAAGGAAGCGTCTCTCAATGATTCGTCGTGCAATTTTCAGCGTTCGTTTCCTTTGTCATTTATCTCAGCTCCTCACCCACGTGTCATAAGCGGCGATATGCACTCATCGAAAACGTTCTTCTTCGGGCGCAATGGAACGCCGCTTTTCTTTGACACGTTTCATACATTTCTCTCGCAGAATGAGCTCATTCTGATCAACTTTCGCTCATTTTATAGGCACTTTTAAAATACATCTATAAACTTACTTTTTTTTAAACTTGCATTTAATTAGGATTTTTTAAATGTGTTTTTTTATAATGTCTTTGCTATAAATTTGTTACAACGTGGTTTTATATTGCCTACAATTTAACTTTTATTGTTCATGCCCTAAAGCACTATGTATTGCATTTTTGTTGCACTAATAGTGCTATAGAAATAAAGTTCGATTGATTGATGTTTATTGATGTTATTTTACGTAAATTAAGAAGATGTTTGCAGGTCTCTGGCGGATGAAAGCATTCCCCGGGCCTTGTCGGTCACGGGGGTTGTTTGACCATACTTCACCACGCAGGTCATTGCATGTTTGTGAAGGGGTTCCCAGCGCCAGTTCAGATATCACTTACCACTGATGTTATCCGTGACCTGGACTTGAACTCAGCTCTCTGGGTACACAACAGAGCGCTTTAACAACTATGCCACTGCACCGCCCTCATAATAGATCGCTCTGTATCAAGTAACGCGTGGTATAGTGATAGATACTTGAGTAGTGCACTCTCTTTCCTGGCTGATGGGTGGGTATGCTCCAGAGGTGTGGACTCGAGTCATGAATTTGATGACTTGCGACTCGACTTGGACTTGCATAACAATGACTTTGTCCCACCTATGAGATGTGGACTCGAGTCATGTGACTTGGACTCGAGTCAGACTCGAGTCATGAATTTGATGACTTGCGACTCGACTTGGACTTGCATAACAATGACTTTGTCCCACCTCTGGTATGCTCATTGGCTGAGAAGGGCGACAGATTATACCTCGACTATTAATCATGTTGCAGGAGCTCTGTATTGGACAGTTAATTAATCTGGTGCTGCAAACTTCTGCTCCTGCATTCAATTATCATTGCGACACTTTCAACAATTAGCACAGAATTCTGCTGTCGCATTTCTCACCCCACGCTCACTGAACGAGGTGGGCGTCACGCGAAAAAGAAAAACCTCGGATCTTTCCAATTGGCTCCAGATCCAATCGTGGATCTTCTCACACGAGGGGTCGTCCAACGCCACTGCCTTCAACACCCTCCGTGGAGTGTCCCAAGCCGACCCAGCCCCGTAACGTAAGTGGGAGAGGGGGGGGGGCTAGAGGGGGCAGAGCCCCCCACGCCCCCCTGGGGAAGGCTCAGCTCCACAAGTGTTGGCAACAACAACAAAGTGTAAGAATCAGAATCTTTATTTAGACCGCAGGAGACGGAATCTGATGAGCTGTCCAGTCGGGGGGCACAGGGTCATCAGAGATACAACAGCCAACGCTACGAAAGCCACGATAGGAGCGCAATATAGAGAAAAGGTTAAGAAAGTCACTAACTATTAATACATACAATAATACATTTATTATGTAAGTCCGGTGTATCAAGCTTGGGCAAGGCAGCAAAAACAACAACAAAACGGTCCCAGACCACAACCAAGATAACACTGTACAGCAGTCGTAGTCCCTCCATACAATGGCGCATTGACATTGAAATATCGACACCGAAGTAATAATTGAATCAAAGTTACAAACCACAATCGCAAATGTAACCGTATCCAGCACCGATCTTCTGCTTCGGGATAGTTTTTGAAGGAAGATTTACGTTGGTGGTGGTGCTGCTGCGACGGCAAAGGCCATGTCACCTATTCCAAGTCTTGTTCGAGAGATATTTAAAAGGAAATTAGATACGTTTATTGGGTTTGACAATAAGGGATAATGGATTAGCTACGTGTAGCGCAGATGTGCCAATAAGGATGTCATGGTTGAGCAAGGCCCCAAAGTGGGTGTCGTCGTATTCGCTGCAGGTGAGAGTCAGAGCAGAGAGCTTCATGGCCACAAGCAGATTGCATCGTTACTCATTCTCTTGGGTGCCCCCACCCCCGGCCCGCCCCCCCCTTTTAAACAAGATGAGAGTTCAAGATGTCCCGGTTGTCCTTTATCTATGAATGATTCACTGTTCCCTGTAAAACAATATCTAGATTAGTAGTAGGTGTTTACCCTTTAAACTGGTACAAAACTGACACCTTTATACAAGGCATCATGTTTGCAATAACCACAACACAAGCAGTCAAAATGCAAACAAAAATAAACAACTCTGATAATGATATGCACTGTCCTTGAAGTTGATTGGTCCACACCCGAGACAGCTTTCCTTAGAGCCTAGTCTCCATTGGTGTTGGACCAGATGACGCCAAAAGGCATACAACTCAAAAACAGTGCACTATCAGAGTATTGAGAGCTCGGGGTAAGCATTTACACTATCATGGTGTAAAAGCTTACCCCGAGCTCTCAATACACTATCATAGTGTAGTTTAAAGGGTAAAAACCTACTACTATATTTTGCCACTGGTAAAGGAGGTCTCATAGTGTAAATATCTAGTTTGTCAGTTTAACACATATGTTGTCGCTACCAATATCATCCATAGTAGAGGTTTTTGGGTTAGAGCGCGCTAATATAATAACGTAACCGGTAATGGATATCCATTGTAATCTATATGCATACATTAACCCCCCCACCCCCACCCTGGCCTTCGCACCTGCTTGGCTCACTAGTGATGACGTCACGTTTATAACCCCTCTGTTAAAGACGAAACGGGAGGAGGATTTCTCCACAGCTCTGGCTGTCGCCTGATGAAGTTGGTTGTAATTACCGGCGAAACATCGTTCTCGAATTGTGAATGTGGTGGGTTTAGGTAACGAATTGACATGTTTTGTTTACGTGGCAAACGTTACTTTTTGGCTATGTCGGGTGGTGGCGGGTTCAATGACACATTTATATTCATGCGATCTAACCAAAAAGCCTCTATCATAGATAAACAATGTATATGTGCGTATATGTTCCAGGTAAACACGCACGCTCCACGGTGTTGTGCAGCGTCTTGGGATGCAGCGTCATTTGGAACCTCCATAAAATACAAACTGCACCCTAATTAAATTGCATACCTCAATGGCAGCCCCCACATACAAATGGCCTAATGATAACAACACGGGCATTGTACCGGCAAGGTGAGCAGTGTAATATGCGTCGCTGCTAATGCAACGCAAACCGGTCGTCCTTGCGTAGGACATCAGAATATTGAGTGGGCGAGGGAATACCACGGTAATTGCCCGGTTAATGTTACCGTTGGCGTCCTGGAAATGGAGCCTGCGACATGCCTGCAGGCAAAATGTCCTTGAGCCGTTGGGAGAACCAACTTAATTATTAAACAACAACAACAAAAAGTATGTATTGCTTTGATGATCTACAAATAGATTCTAGCGAGCGGTATGGCTCGAGGGGTTACTCTTTGCACAGCGCCCTGCTGACATCACACGCTACACTCTGGGGGTGTTAATAAAAAAAATAAACCGAACGTTAGACTTACAGAATTTGATGCTCATATTTTTTTTCTCCCCTCAGATGCCACGCGTTAATCCTGCCACTTTCTTTGTTAGTTAGATGCCTTTTGAACAAAAAAAACTAAACATAATTTTGACAGCCTAAAGCAAATACGGAACATCATCTATTCAATCTTGATTTGAAGCTTTCGTGACTGCAGGAATCCATATTCTTTGGTTCTTTCGGTAAAGTCACGTGACATTACTCACGCTGCTCCTATTTACGTTGTTTCGTTGTCAAGTCGCCAAACTATTTCTAGGGCCCGCAATTCGCTTCAAACTGCCGCTGATTCACTCCGACGTTGGTTATGAAATGTTGAAAGAAAATAATGCAGCCGTTTTGACAGCATGTGTGACGACGCACTATGCCACGGTGATGTGTAAGATGTGTTCTATACGCGGGGCTGCTAGGTTAAAAATACATATATAAACTATAATTATTTTACCAGGTAAGGCTCACTGAGCTGTGTTAAGCTCTTTTTCAGAAGCGACCTGCCGATCAGAAATGACAGCTCAACAAAGTAGTTGCTTATCATATGGAAATTTATAGCAGGCAAATATTTTAAATGCGTGTTGATTATAAATGTGGAGGGGGAAAAAAATCGGAGGATACGGAGGAAAATCCACACGACCACACGGAGAGAGGCGTACAAACTCGAAATATGCAGTCGTCAAGGTCAGGATGGAAGCCACGACCTCCCGTATACCAGGCGAGGGGGTTAACATCTCACCACCGTGGCCAGGAGATGGAGTCTCGAGTGTTATCGGCCCACACACGTGGGTTTTATCCCGTGACTCTGCTTTCCTCACACGTGAAGCCAAACCACTCATTAATGGAGTTCGCCAACTCCCCAATGCTTCAAGTTCAAGTTCATTTATTAGGTATAGCCCTGTGAGCCATTCGGCTCTTGAATCGGGTGCAACCGCAACAAACAAAAAACAAAAAAATGAACAAAATACATCTTAAAGTGAATATGTGACTAAGTGCAAACAGAAATCCAAGAAAAGACAGCAAAATATTGAAGGAAAAAATCACCGTACACCAACGCTGTGTGCAAAAATCCCAGTGGGATGCAAGTCAAACAATGCGGTTGGACTGGGAAAAAAACACTTTTCAGAATATAAAAAAATTGGCTTAAAAATACTTTGATCATGTCATCAGTAATACGAATTTATATATATTCGTTATACGCCAGTGTTATGTTTCTAAGCTACAGGTCACTGCTAATTATAATGGTGACAAGCTAGCCTCCGCTTCTGCGTCACAGACAATGTAGTCCCTTGGGGGTATATTTTAAATATACACAAACCTTGCGTCCATAGTACACTTTTGCTATCTTCAAAGGCCACTCATTGAATGTGCGTGCCTTCTCTTTCTGCAACACATCGGCTTTACGTCGCATGTTTAATTCCTTCATTCACAAACAAAATAAAATAGTTAATGAAAATGGATTTTTACGAAAGAAATACAACAAAACCTCTCAAATTAAATCTGTATAACGACAAGAGGTTCGTTACCTTTGGCAATAAAGTTTGACGGACAACCGTAATGAGACGACACGCAAAAGTCAACGCAATTACATTTTGGGCGGATGGATTTTGTTTTGTTTTTACGTGAAGATCAATCGCATTCATGTCTAGCTATCGCACAACGCACAACGAACACATTTTAAATCCGTGTATCAATGACCTCGATTTGCAACCTGCAGTACTTTAATATTAAACCACAACCGCTGCCTCATTCTCACCAATAGCCACTGAGCGCAATTTCGTCCTGATTAATTAATTAGCTGCCGCGGGCAATTAACGGGAGCCCACGTTGTCGGTCACGTTGGCATAATTATTCTATCGCAGGGCCCCCAAAAGACAAAAGGTTGCAATGTTACGATTGTAATTTTTTTTTTTGGGGGGGGGGGGGGTAGAGGGCAAACGTAAAGTTTGACACGAACCGCATGGCAATTAATTTGTTCTAGCGGGGGGACGTCCGTCATCCGCTACATGGCCATCAGCCAGCCGACCGTCGTCTGTCATCGAGAAACAGCTTCGTGTGCTCCACTGTGCCACTGGACCACAGCACAGGAATCTGCGAGAACTTCCCTCTGGTCAAGAGAATGGGTAAGAATCGAGTGACAAAACTGCTGAATGGAAGCCGGCGAGGAATCATCCCCAGTGAGGAGCTCGCATCTGATTTTTTTTTTCGATTTAAAGCTTTCGTGACTGCAGGGATTCATCTTCTTGGTTCTTTCGGTAAAGTCACGTAGAAGGGAAGTAATAAAATAATAAAAAATAAAATAAAAACATAATAAAATAATTATTTTATTATGTTTTATTTTTATTACTTTATTACTTCCCTTCAACGTGAAATAAAAAATAATAAAATAATTAATTTACCATGCTTTCTTTTTTTTCTTTTATTACTTCCCTTCTACGTGACTTTACCGAAAGAACCAAGAAGAGCTCGCATCTGGCTCCAATTCCGAATGGCTCACATGGCGGAGCCTAATCAGACTGACAGATGCAATTCTCTCTTGAAATCATGGGGGTGGTGCTTCTGCGCAACCGAACAATGTGCTTGTCAGAAGAAGCAAAACCACGTGGATCATATCCTGAGATGCCCTGCAGCACCACAATACACTCCTCAAGATTTGGCAATGCCAACAACAGAAGCAGAGGCCTGTGCAGAATATTGGGCAAAGACTGTACAGGTTGGACAGGAGACACGACGACGGAGATTACATTTAAACCTCATTTTGTATGTTTCGGCTGCTTAAAAGGGTTACGGGGGAGAGGAGTCGCAAATTGGCATAATGAGCGTACATTTACCCGCTAAGATGAAGCAAAGAACTAGTAAACATGCTGACACTGAGCCAATATTGAGATGTTGTACAAAATTAGATCCAGCTATTGCCTGACATATGTCCCGTACAGATGATGTTATCTACGAAGCGTTCAATATTTGTCTCGCGCAAGTGTCTGTCCTCTGAGATTTTGCATCCAAATTGCTCGCGGCAGTCCACAGATGTAGCCGTGGTAATAGCGGCACTCGTGATTGTATTCCTTCAAACAAATGTGCAGCTTGCGCAATAAGAAAAAAATATCGTGACAATTTTTTTGAATAAAATGACCGTTGTGGTAAAGTGCATTCCATTAAATTTCGATTTAAAGCTTTCGTGACTGCAGGGATTTATCTTCTTTGTTCTTTCGGTAAAGTCACGTAGAAGGTAAATAATAAAATAAGAAAAATACAACATAATGCAATAATTTTCACGTAGAAGGGAAATAATAAAATAATACAAATAAAACATAATAAAATAATTGTCGTGAGAATTATTTTATTATGTTTTATTTTTAATAATTCTTGTGATAATTATTTTATTATGTTTAATTTTTATTATTTTATTATTTCTCTTCTACGTGACTTTACCGAAAGAACCAAGAAGATGCATTCCATTAATTTTAGATTTGAAGCTTTCGTGACTGCAAGGATTCATACTCTTAATGTTAATCGGTAAAGTCACGTATTAAATTTTTTTATTTATTAATTTTAATTTCACTTTTTTACCTACGTGACTTTACCGAAAAAACTAAGAGTATCCATTCCATTAGTCCTCGTGAGCTGCTCAGGTTGGGCCTGAACATAACTGCTGAGATGAGAAGTGACCACTTTGCACACCGGGTTGTCATAGGCTGCTGCGGGGCTCTGTCGTGTTGTGCAGAGAAAGCCAATATTGTACTATACTTCTACGCTCCCATGTCTATACTCCCCACCATCGACCCGCAATCACGAGCGTGGTGCAGCATGGTCAAACAGCCCTCACATCCTGCACAGCATGGGGAGGCCATTGTCCAGGATTGTATTCGCAATACTGTACATGCAAAAGGCCATTTTGGCAGTCTAAGTGTAAGACTTTGCTGCATCTGCTGAGGTCAGGTTGGTGAAGCCTTGATCAATCCGCAGTGGCGAGATGTTATCTCCCTCGCCTGGTATGCAGAAGGTCGTGGGTTCAACCCCGACCCTGACGCCTGTACATTTGGAGTTTGCAGTGTCTCTCGCACTGTGGCCACGTGGAATTTTCTCCAGGTCCTCCGGTATTTTCCTCCACATTCAGAAACAACAACGGGCGTTTCGAGTATTAGTCTGCTATAAATTTTTCACACGATAAGCTACTTCATTGAGCTTTCGTTTCTGGCTAGGTCACTTCTTACCTGGTAAATATATATTTTTTGAATTGAGTTTAGTTTATTAGGTGACTTTGTCATGTTGCACCATCCTCTTCCCGGAAGGTTTGCGGCATATCTTTCCTTCTCTCACGGTCTTCCACCAGTCTCGCTGCGTCTGTTCACTGCTTTTCCTTGGTCTCCCCCATGATCTCTCTACGGGTGTACCATCCTTTGATTATTATGAATTTTGACCTTTTCCAAACAACCTACAGGTCTGCGGATGACGTATCCATAACAGCGTAATATCTGTCTTCACAGACTTCCTTTCGCTCCAAGATTCTGATAATGATTTCTTTGGAGAAAAAAGATCGCTGAATTTTTCATCAGGGTGATGAATGTCACACAGCTGTCCTTCTTTGACACGGCGGTCATATTATTATTACTTTTACTGTCTATTTTGTTTGGCAAAATGTAGCTCTGGTCCCTGCGGCTATACGTGGATAGATACATGTTTCTACTTCTTCATACATGTGATTTTATGGCTTACCAAACATCCACCATTGACTGACCCACCTACAAACTGGGCCGATTTCTGTCTGAGACATTACAACCATTCACTGGTAAGACCACCTCAGCAACTCAGCTCACTTGGTATCGTAAATTAAGGACATCTCACTATCTCCAGGCGATGTTCTTGTTAGTTTCGATGTAGTCTCTTGGTTTAGCAAAGTTCCTGTGCCTGACACCACTGCAAGCATTGAAGATTTGGTCCAACAAGGACTGAATGCTGATGTACCGGCCCTGGTGAGACACTGCCTCACCAACTCTTGCTTCACCTGGAATGGAACATTCTACAAACAAGTTGAAGGTACCCCAATTGCTTCTCCCTTATCTCCGGTTGTAGCCAATGTTTTCATGGAAAATTTTGAGACAGACAACATCCAGGCATCCACTCTACGTCCGTCCTTGTGGAAGAGGTACGTAGATGACACGTTCGTCATCCGGCCACATGGCCGACCGGCTCTGAACCAATTCCTCAACCACATCAATTCCATAAACCCAGCCATAACATTCACCATGGAGGTGGAAAAGGATGGCAAGCTACCATTCTTGGATGTTTTAATCGAAAAGAGACCAGATGGCTCAATGGGCCATCACCTCTAAACAGCAACCTCCTTACCAAAAGACCCAAAGAATATTCTGCAATACTTGTGAATAATATAATTGATCACTCTGTCAGTGATAGTTGTTGCGATGATCACCGCATGTATTGCACGGGCATTTTTCACAATAATACCCTTATATCACCTTCACGTGATCAAACTAATGGAAATCAATGACAAAAGTATCCATCTTATTTGTTATGCGCATCTAAAGATGACCCGAGCCATTAGCCGGCTCCCAGGAGAGTCACCCTATCTGTGCATCAACGCCTCATATTCAGGGTCACCAGCATAATCCCCTTGGCCAGCAAGTCTCAGTCTCAAGTGACGCGGTCCGCACAATTGCGCTCAAAGCTGAAGTGGTGGCCGCGTGGCAGAGCGGTTGGGTGATTGAGTGGCCGGGTGGTTTGGTAGATGGACGCTGGGTGGTTGGGTGGGTAGGGGGCTGGGTAGTTAGGGGGCTGGGTGGCCGGGTTTCAGAGCAGCTGGGTGGTCAGTACGCTTTGTACCGGGCTCTTGTTTAATAAAACAAAAATAAAACACATTCCTGCGGAAGGAGCTGGTAGGAACGTTGGGTTGCTCGGTCAATGGCCAGGGTCAACGGCGGCGTGGTGTATTCCGCAAATATGGCCGACTGTGAGGCCGGGCACAAGCCGGCGTGAGTAGATTAAACGTTGAGTTTTATAAGGGCACCACGGGGTGACCAGTCCCTCCCCACCCAGCCCTACCCCTCCCACCCCCCACCCAGCCCCTCCCTCTCCACCCAGCCCCTCTCCACCCTCCCCTCCCCACCCAGCCCCTCCCCACCCTCCCCACCCAGCCCCTCCCCACCCTCCCCTCTCCACGCAGCCCCACCCCTCCCATTTTTGGATGCACGACGGACGGACGGACACAATAATCCCCTGTGGGCTGGTGGAACCAGGTGGTTCCTACCAGTATAACTATTTGATATGTACAGGTAATCCCCGAGTTACGATGGTCCGACTTACGATATTTCGATCTTACGATGGGGTCGTCGTAACGCATCTCCATCGTAAGTAGAGGACTACCTGGATATTAAAAAAATTAGGGTGTCCTTCCAATCAGTGGTTCCATTGGTGGTAATTGGTTAGATGACAGATAGGAACCGAGAAGCACGCACCCCACTTCATCACGGACAACAGAAGTTTGCCTCGACAATAACTTTATTGAATCTACACAACGACCGGTGACTGACCCAGTACTGAGCCTGCTACCGTTCACGTGCTCATGTGTTCTAGATTTGAAGCTTTCGTGACTGCAAGGATTCATTCTTAGGTTTTTTCGGTAAAGTCACGTAGGTAAAAAAATAATTAAATTAAAATTAATAAAAGTAAAAGAAAAAAGAAAAATAATTAAATATAGTTTTTTCTTTTACTTTTATTAATTTAAATTTTTAAAAAAATTTACCTACGTGACTTTACAGAAAAAACCTAAGAATGAAGTGCTCATGTGTGTTTAATATGTTTCCGTCATGAGTGCAAACACCTTGCTTCAAGAGAGCAAAATGCAGCCTCAAACGCGCCGTGAGTCTCTAAGCCGTATCAAGTACGAATGCTGTGGGTGTCTGGACATCTTAGGCACCCACTGACCACTGGCTATGCCCTTGCTCAGGATCACTACTGAAGTTTGGAGACACTCTGAGTTGACTGATTTCCTTTTTTTTTAGAACAGCTGATGCCCAGCCACGCGTGGGGTCATATCAGTTGCCACCCTTTTGTAGAGGAGTAAAATGGGGACGTGACGTCAGGTGTGCCGTTCAGTGCGATGACGTCACGTCTCCTAGGGTACTTAAGGGAGACCCGTGACGTAGGCGGGGTCACTGTGGGAACGGGTAGAGTAAGAAGGGTGAAGAGGGAACCAGGGGTAGAGAGAGGGATCGAATAGGGAGTGTGGGGAGAAGCCGGTGGTAGCCGTAGAGGTGCTTCTCTCTCCGGTCAGTGGAGTCGGCAGAGTCCCCGATCCGACACGAGAGAGAGAGAGACCGGAGCTAGCCGGGCTGGGACTCGGACTCAAAGTAGGACCCCTAGCCTCTGGGAGTTGTGTACCCTGCTGTGTATTATTGTAACAGCTTTAATAAATTTCGATTTAAAGCTTTCGTGACTGCAGGGATTCATCTTCTTGGCTCTTTCGGTAAAGTCACGTAGAAGGTAAATAATAAAATAATAAAAATAAAACGTAATAAAATAATTCTCACGACGTTTCGGCCACAACGCAAGCAGCCGTCCTCAGGTGAAGAACAGGTCTGTCGGAAAGACAGCATCTGAATGATTCCGAAAGACCTGTTCTTCGTCGTGAGAATTATTTTATTATGTTTATATTTATTATTTTATTATTTCCCAGCTACGTGACTTTACCGAAAGAACCAAGAAGCTTTAATAAACCCTGGCGAAAGCCCTTAAACTTACCTCCGTCTCCGAGTGCGTCCGTGGGGTCATATCAGTTGCCACCCGTCTAACAAAGTCCACTTTGTGCGGCGATGAAGTCCTCGTGCGTTCTCGGCACAGAGCCTCCTACTCAGCCTGCTTGCCGGCCGAAGAGGCTTCATCACTGTCACCGCGGACAAGCGTGGCTTCACGTCTGCAAACATGGAGACGCTAACTTTTTAGGGATTAACTCTTGTTCATAAGAGAGAAAGAGAGAGCCTTTGAAACGTGTGCTTCATTTCATTCTCCGTCGAAGTGGCGCTGCACCGGTCTTATCAGTGCCGGATTATCCTCGTAGCACAAGTAGCTACATATGCTACGGGCCCCGCACTTTCAAGGGCCCCGCGCTAAACGCTTTCAAGCTATCAATTCCGTCTTCTTGGTTCTTTCAGTAAAGTCACGTAGAAGGGAAATAATAAAATAAAATAAAAATGAAACATAATAAAAATATCAATTCCGGTTTAGTGATTCTGCACTTGCTCTATTACTATAGTACTATACTGCCTTAAACTGTTATGAACGACTGGGTGTTTAGGGTTAGCGATTTGTCGTATTATCTGGCTGTATAGAAAATAAAAAAATACAATTACTTTACTATTCAAGTAAAAAAAATTATGTTTTAAATTTTATTTAGGGCCCCTTTATAACATATGCTACCGGCCCAACACTAGCTTAATCAGGCATTGGGTTTGATCACCGCTTTACAAAACTCAGCGATCTGAGTTCAATTCATAAACGCTGCTCATGTTAGTGGTGAGTAAAATATATAAAATAAAATCAGCCCTGGGATCCCCAACCCCTTCATCAACCTGCCATTGATCGATGCAGTGAAGTTCAAACACAGTTGTTATTTTCTAAATGATTGTTTAATTATAATTTCTCATTATTGACCAGTTCAGCTTTCACCCAGAGAGCGATGTTAACCATTGCCTGGCATCAAAAGCAGGTGGCTGGGTTCATATAATTATGTATTTAGATTTAGTGACCTGCTTACCATTTTCTCTATTTTGAGCTCCTATCGTTGTTGTTGTTGTATTGTTTGCTGCTGTAACTTGCCGACCACGTGCCCCCTACTGGACATCTGTGAACGAAGAGCTTCATAGCTCATCGGATTCATCCTCCTGCAGTCCATATCAAGATTCTGATAACACCGTACATTGCACTATCACTCCACCACAAACGATTTACCCGTGAGAGCCTTGCCAAGTCCAATGCAAAAGGTTCACTTTGGGGATGTTCGGCAAATACCATTCGCGAGCTTTAGGCATGTGGGAAGAAGCCGGGAGTAAGCATGCCGAAACAACCCATGCACACCAGGGTCATGCCACACAACTGCACCCCGACACCACCTGGCAAGCCCTCACGGTCACCCGTACAGGTACTAACCAGGCGCAGACCTGCTTAGCCTACGAGATCTAATGAGGTCGTGGGCACATACTGGTGATGTCTTGTCCTTTCGTTTGTTGTCCTGCCCCCGCACCTCCGATGCGCACGGTTGGCTACGTACGCTGCGAAAGGAGTTCAACACACGTACGTACGTACATTTGTTTCGTCGGCATGAAGGATAAACGTTAGGAATGCGGCGCACGTGTTTGGCTAGTGATATGTATGCGCTGCACGGCGTTTAGCAATGCATTCTCAAAGCCGGCGGTGGAGTGAACCTAACTCACGTCGAATCCGGCATAAATTTCACCGGCCGCGTTCGCTTGGAATGAACGTGGCACCGCGCGCGGCACTGGGCAGGTGGGTTTCTTTGAGCCCAGTCGATCGATCGCTCGCGGTGAGAGAGAGAGAGAGGAAGAGGCAGCTCCTGATGGTAGACAGATGTGCCCAGCTGCACCGTAAGATGAATTCGGTGATTCCTTTGAGCGCGTGACGACAAGAAAGCGCCGACGCTCAGCTGTTCGACACGTCGAAGGTGGAATGTGCTGTGTGGAATTGTTTTTCTCTGGTGGCTCCTGTGCGGTCCGGTCCTGTTTTTATCAATTTTCCCGGTGCCGCGTTGTGGCAGCAGCAGCCGCGCTCGGATGGAAGGGTTTTTTATTTTACGAAAAATGTGCCATTAAAAGATAAAATTCTATAATTCGTTGGTAATTATGGCGAAGATCAATTATCCTGATAATATTCATAGGTACTGAATTGCTGCTGCTGCTTCAGCAGTCTAATTTATCTCTCAGTATTAAAAAATAATCCCTTTTTTTGATTGCCTATTATTTGACAGTCATACATAATGTTGTATTTATATGAGGAGCATACATCAATATCGCCCTCATTTTTGTAGTAATTTAACGTCTTCATATTTCAACAAAAACACAAGAAAATGTTAACATTTTGCTTGATCTAGTTTTCAGCTCCCACGACTTATTCAGCATTGGCAACAAAAGTTCAGCAATGGTTTGTGCACTGCACGACGAAGCCGGCGACCCACGTCCAATGGTTGGAATAGAAGAACTGAAGAAGCTTCCATTAGGTGGAGCGAAACGTCGGACACCATGCCGAACAACACGCGGCGCAGCACAATTCGAGAGAAAATTACAAAGCATTAAGCTGAAGCATTTTGCCATCAAAATGCTATCATCATCCGAGACCCATAGACTCATCACACAGAGACCCATAGATTCATCACACAGAGACCCATAGACTCATAACACGGAAACCCATATATTCATCGAACGGAGACCCGTAGACTCATCACACAGAGACCCATAGACTCATCACACAGATACCCATAGACTCATCACACGGAAAACCCATAGATTCATCGCACGGAGACCCGTAGACTCATCACACAGAGACCCATAGACTCATCACACAGAGACCCATAGCCTCATCACACAGACACCCATAGACTCATCACACAGAGACCCATAATCGCACGGAAATCCATAGATTAATCACACAGAGACCCATAGACTCATCACACGGAAACGCATAGATTCATCGCACGGAGACCCGTAGACTCATCACACAGAGACCCATAGACTCATCAGACAGAGACCCATAGGCTCATCACACGGAAACCCATAGACTCATCACACAGAGACCCATAGACTCACCACACAGAGACCCATAGACTCACCACACAGAGACCCATAGACTCACCACACAGAGACCCATAGACTCAGCACACAGAGACCCATAGATTTACCACATGAAGACCAATAGACTCACCACACATAGACCCATAGACTCATCACACAGAGACCCATAGACTCAGCACACAGAGACCCATAGATTCACCACATGAAGACCCATAGACTCACCACACAGAGACCCATAGACTCACCACACAGAGACCCATAGACTCAGCACACAGAGACCCATAGATTTACCACATGAAGACCAATAGACTCACCACACATAGACCCATAGACTCATCACACAGAGACCCATAGGCTGATCACACAGAAACCCATAGACTCATCACACAGAGACCCATAATCACACGGAAATCCATAGATTCATCACACAGAGACCCATAGACTCATCACACAGAGACCCATAGACTCACCACACAGAGACCCATAGACTCACCACACAGAGACCCATAGACTCACCACACAGAGACCCATAGACTCAGCACACAGAGACCCATAGATTTACCACATGAAGACCAATAGACTCACCACACATAGACCCATAGACTCATCACACAGAGACCCATAGACTCATCACACAGAGACCCATAGACTCACCACACAGAGACCCATAGACTCACCACACAGAGACCCATAGACTCACCACACAGAGACCCATAGACTCAGCACACAGAGACCCATAGATTTACCACATGAAGACCAATAGACTCACCACACATAGACCCATAGACTCATCACACAGAGACCCATAGGCTCATCACACAGAAACCCATAGACTCATCACACAGAGACCCATAATCACACGGAAATCTATAGATTCATCACACAGAGACCCATAGACTCATCACACAGAGACCCATAGACTCACCACACAGAGACCCATAGACTCACCACACAGAGACCCATAGACTCACCACACAGAGACCCATAGACTCACCACACAGAGACCCATAGATTCACCACACATAGACTCATAGTTTGTTGTCCTCCCCCCGCACCTCCGATTAGCACGCTTGGTTACGTACGGTGCCACAAGACGCTCAACGTGCTTAGAAGCAATTTCCATGGCAGTCTTTGCCGACGAGCGCCCTGCATTCAGACGAGACTTAAAGTGTCCCAACGTAAAAGGCCTTCCATGATTCATGAGCAACATTAGCATTTATTGTTTTGCTCCAGCGGTCCCCTGACCCTCGTTATGAATGGTTCTCGCTGAAGCCTGCGCGAGGTTTGCCATGGGTCAAGGGGTTAAATGCCCGTTGCGAGGCTCGTGAAATACGATAGCCGATCAGATGCTTCATTCATTCATCGACAGTGCGTTTTTTATTTTGTTTTGTTTGAATTGTTTCAATGGTTCCATCTCATCTTCGCACCGCCCCCGCCCCAAACCAATACATCTCATTTAGTCCTCTTGGAAGCCCACTGTATACCTACACGCAACGCTTTTTATTTATGAGGCGCTCACAAAATGTGTCGAAGTAATGTCGGGTTATTTTTACACGATCTTGATTTGAAGCGTTCGTGACCGCAGGAATCCATACTCTTTGGTTCTTTCGGTAAAGTCACGTAGGTAGAAAAATAAAACAGATCACGACGTTTCGATCGCAACACAAGTGACCATCATCAGGTGGAAGAGATACAGCAGGAGGACTGCTGACATAGGTAAAAGAGCGGCTGCAACAAGAGATTATCTCGGATTTTGGTGGGCTCAACCCAAGGGTAAGTGGGCGGAGCTAGAGAAGGAATTTGTAATTGTACGGTCCGAGTATCCGTTCATCCTGAGAGAAACGAGCGAGAGACCAAGGCACAGCGTTGATGGGAAGGAGGAGGAGAGTAAGGATGACCTTCTGGAAGGTTCCATAAGGGACGGGGGAGAATGATATATTATGGTATATTATATAAAAAACATATTTTAACAGGTAAGGCCCACTTAGCTACTTTGCTCTTTTTCAGCAGCGACCTGAATATCACAAATGAGAGCTGAACGAAGTTTGCTTATCATCGCGTGGACATTTATAGCAGTCAAATACTCGGAACGCACGATTCTAAATGGGGAGAGAAAAATCCACACGACCACAAATATACAGCAGCAGGCATCAGGGTCGGGATCGGGATCGAACCCACGACCTCCTGCATACAAGGCGAGGGAGATGACATCTCACCACGGAGCTTGGCTGGAGAGAGAGAGCTCCCTGTGCGAGTGTGTGAATTGTGTTACCGGAACAATAACGTCCCCTCGCTATGATAACACTGGTCAAAAAAAAAAATTCTGGCCTGGACTTTTGCAGCTGTTTTAGACTAATTTCAGGGTGCTGATTCCAAATCTGATCTCAGATTTGCTCTATCACATCTCATTTCTATGCTATCGGCATACCCCATTTTCATTGATTTTACCAGAAATTAACTCTGTCACTTATGTTTGCAAGTTGTTGCGAGTCAGTGACTGCTTTAGTGTTCAAATATGGTGCTGTATTTTTAGGATAGTGTGTTTATAATATCATTTTATGTAGATATCCACATTTATTTAATATTTTTCTTCTGCAGTTTTGATTGAAAATGCAATATTTGATATCTCAAAAACCTGATGTGATAGACAAACACTGATGCCAGATTTGGAATCAGCACCCCAAAATTACCTTAATACCGTTGGAATACCTTATGCCAGAAAAAGTGTGTTGACCAGTGTAACTCATGTGGGCTCCTTTTCACTGCTACGTGGGAAGTGGTTCATCTGCTGCTGCCCACGTGGTCTGGAATTACTCCCCCCCCCCCCCCAAGTCATCTGTGCTACCAACTCCCCGCTCCTGTTCAAATCCAGGTGCAAAGGTTCATCTCCTCGGCTCAAGACTGACAGCCGTCTATCAATAAAATATCCTCACTTTCACCTCACTTTAAGAATATAAATCCTTAGCTAGCAGGTGGAGCAGAGACCAAAGTGTTGAGCAGGTAACTGCCGAGATCATTGGGTGTCGAATTCCAGGCAGGCGCCTGTGACTGAACCGCGTTCTTAAGTGCGGGAAGTTGATGGTTCAGCCCAGTCACCAATGACTACACACAATGAACGATCACATTTAAATAGTTTTAAGCACGTAATATGGCCAAATTCCATCTCTGAGAAGAAAAATAATAATTTCGACTCGTCATGCGACAAACCTTTCTCTCAGTGGCGGTGGGTGGAAAGTGTTGCACCCTAATGTGTGGAATGGAGACCACTTTGAGTGATCTCAGAGGTAGCTCTGGGATGTCCGCTTCCGTGGGCCGTTTTTCAGCACGATAGATTGCACTGATCTGGAACAGATCCGAATCGGAAATCCCTCTCATGAGACTGCAAGTACAATCGAGATAGCATTTGGGATTGTGACAAAAATACACCGTATGTATTTTGAGTGATATCTGTGAAGTCCACGTTCTGATTTTGGAAGTGTCTTGAGGTGTACTGTAGCTGCTGGTGCAGATGGAACGTTGAAGACCAAGGGGGGGGGGGGGTCAGTGGCTCCGCCTGTTCACCCGTGACGGTGGCTGGACCCCGATAATGAGCTGCCACTGCAGGTGAAGCATACAAAGAAATAAAAATAAAACGACGAATGTCCGCTTCAGCGTGATGAATGGCTCCGTGACCGTTTTGCCTCGACAAAAGCAGCCCATTATGTGCTACTATCTTGGCCAAAATTACCCAGCTGTGTAAAACAATACTATACAGTATACATAATTTATAGAAAAATAATAAAAAAATAATCAAACAGGAGCTCTACGTGTACAAAATGCTGTGCGTCTCAACAGAGCTGCCTTGTAATAGAGGGGTTTTTTTACGCACATAAACACAGGACTGACCATAGTTCAGCTGCTTGGCCCGAGTTTTGTTCAACGAGTTATTTTTTCAACAGCCATTTTTCGCGAGCGGATGCTTGTTATGAAGACAAATCGTTTGTGGAAGGTTAAAACGCGCGAGGTTGACGAATGTTAATACCTGCAAGGCAGCTTGGGTGTTCGTGCTCTCTGATACAACAGCCCATGCAGCTACCGCAACGCTCACCACGCCGCAACGCGCCCCAAGGAACAGTGGTGCAGCGCTTTAAATGTCCACGCGATAAGCCACTTAGTCGCGCTGTCATTTGTGGCCAGGTCGCTTCTGAAAAAAAGATCTGCATAGCTCAGGAGGCCGTATCTAGTAAAATATTTTTTCTTTTTTATGTTTTCACTAGAGTTTAATACTCAGCCACGGCCAACATCAGCAAATATCTGAACTAATCCTGCACCCTCCCCCCCATCCCCTCCCAAACCCCCTTCCAGCCCTACCGCCGCCACTATACCAACTGCATTTCGTGGTGAAGTATGGTCAAACAACCACCCTGACGGAGGACGTGACCAAGCATTCGTCTAGCAGTGGATAAACACGGCGCTGTAAATGTCCGCAATCAAAGGCGAGTGACGTAGCCGTGCACAGACTCTGGAACGCACGCAGAGATACAAGAATCAGATCGCCCATTAGAGGCCCTTAACGTCGCGTTTAATCAACTCCGCTCGCAGTTTATTTTCTGCTTTCCCGATGCGGCTCGCTGAAAAATCTGTTCTCCGCACGCTCCATTGACGTGCTGCCACGCACTCTAATCTCACCCCCCGCCGCCTCCTCCCCGCAATCATGAAAGCCTCGTGCGAAAGCCCGGCCGGTCAGAGCGCCTCGTTATTGGCGGTGGGGGTGCACGGCAACGGCCATTAGAGCTAAGCCCCTTTGATGACGGCATTTAAGTCGGCCGGTGATTACGCGACCTTTTGTTTGTTATCAGTCCGATTTGCTCGGATAGCACCGCGGTAGAATTCGGTGGGGGAGTTCGAGATTTCGTTGGATTTTTTGGTTTTTTGCGACTGCATCGCCCAACCGTTTTTAAACCGTCCGGTGTGTTTTTTTTAAGCTGGCCCAATGTGTAAATCTGTGCACACCCGTCACCGTTGCTGTGAAACCCTTCGTGGAATACACGCGTACGTGGGATAACACGAAGATACAGTAGTCGTATCAAATACAAAAAAAACCTATTTTCACGCTTGTCGCTGGACGGGAGATGATGGGATGGGCTCAGTTCTGCCATCAGCTGGCCGTGGGTTAAAAAACGATTAAATTATTAACGATTTTTTATTTATTTTACCAGATAAGGCCCACTGAGCTCTACAGCTATTTTTCAGAAGCGACCTGGCCACAAATGATAGCCCAATGAAGTGGCTTATCGCATGGAAATTTGACAGCAGGCAAATACTGCAAACGTGGAGGGAAAACCCGGAGGACCCGGAGAAAAATCCACGTGACCACGGGGAGAGAGAGACACGCAGACTCCGAATAAGCAAGCGTCAGGGTGGGTATCGAGATCGAACCCACGACCTCCTGTATACCAGGCAAGCTAGTCAACATCTCATAGCCACCGCGAGTTGCAGGGGGTTCACCTGCATTCGTGAGGCATGTTGTTGGGGGTGGCCGCCAATTTTAAAAGGGGCGCAGAGTAATCGGCTGCAATTGTCCCCAGCTCAACAACGCATTGATCGATGCATCAGTCTGACGAGACCCCCTTCCTTCCACTGGCGGCCTCTGCCAATCTCAGCTTAAATTGTGAGCATTTAAAAAAAAAATCAGATCCGTAATGGTTCTGAGTGCGGTTGTTTTCACCGCTGTCAGAATGTGAACGGCGACGCTGGTAGCGTGTTAACGTCAACGATGACGACGGCGCTAAAGCATTTTCGGCGTGCGAATGGAAATCTTCTCGGCGGAACGGCGTTTTAATCATCGGGTTCAGCCAGAGATGTAGCACCCTGCCAGGTGCGGCGTGGAGGACGACTGGTTCGTTGCTGACCTCACAGAGCCACCAACAAAGCTGCCAAGCTCTGCACTGGGCCAAAATCCATTAATGAGATATACAGGGTGCTTTAAAAAAATGTAAATATTCACATAGGACTATCGTTTTTAATGGAAGAACGGATAATACACTGGAACACGATAACAAATGTATGTTAACAGCTTTAAAAAGTCAAATATTCTGCACTTGTTCGCCATCGTTGTCAACACGTGGCTGGAATCTTATCCAGGTGGTCTCCAGAGCCCGGGGGCACATTTCTCGTGGCGTCGTTGCCAATTCTCAGAAGTGTTAAAAAAAATGTTGACGCACCCTGTTTAGACTTCTTCCGACGTGTTTACGGGTCGTGCCGTGCGTTCACCAGAATCACTTTGCGACACTTCGCTGCACGTGATGGGTGCCTCTTCGGATTCAGAAACTAGTGGACATCTCGATTTAAAGCTTTCATGACTGCAAAGATTCATCTTCTTGGTTCTTTCGGTAAAGTCACGTAGAATGGAAATAATAAAGTAATAAAAATAAAACATAATAAAAAAATTCTCACGACGTTTCGACTACAACGCAAGCAGCTGTCCTTAGGTGGAGAGCAGGTCTGTCGAGAAGACAGAGTCTGACTCTGTCTTCTCGACAGACCTGACTCTGTCTTCTCGACAGACCTGAGGACGGCTGCTTGCGTTGTGGCCGAAACGTCGTGAGAATTATTTTATTATGTTTTATTTTTATTATTTTATTATTTCCATTCTACGTGACTTTACTGAAAGAACCAAGAAGATAGTGGACATCTGTAAAAACCAAAAAGCTTCATAGCTCATCTGATTCCTCCACTATAAATAAAGATTGTGATTCTGTAAACTTGTCTGAAAACGAGTTCCCTGGAAAACCTCCCAATAGCATGTGGGGGAAAACGTCGGGCGTGTCACGAGTGCGTTAAAGCTACACAGCGGTGAAGGCATCAAATATTCATTGGCCGTCGTAGGGCAATCTCAGCTCCGAGCTTGATAAAAAAGAAAATGGAGAACAAGGAAAGTGCAAACAGCAATTTTGAGGCCTACCTTTTCTTTTATTTTTACGATGCAATCATAAAGTGACTTGGTTGAGACCATCAGATATCACTTGGTGGAGGAATCTCGTTGTTGCTGTTGATGTTTTCTCAAACGAAAACTGAAATGTTGCCTCGCAAATTGATGCAGAGGCTCTCTGGTCTTAAGAGGAAAAACACAAGAACGTACAACTCTCCGAACTGACAATTTCTTTGTCGTTATGTTTTCAATCGGCTAAATTGCATGCGCCACGCATGAAAGCCGAATGGAAATATACAATTCAATTGCAGACTGTCCGTGAAACGTACAACCTCATTGAGAGCATTTCCCGCTATAAGAATACGTTCATAATCAACGATTTTTGGGTTTAGATCGCGTTATTCACCATTCTGGCGAATTGCCCGATGATGCTGGATGCAATTACCAGCGAAACGTCGTACTCAAATTGTAAATGTTGTGGTTTCACGCATCAACACACCGGTGGGCTAAAGCAGTGAACTATTTGTCTTTTGTCAACGTTACACTTTTTTTTTACTGATTGGCCGTGTCGGGTGGTGGACGGTTACGACACATTTATAAATAACGCGATCTAAACCCAAAAATCGTTGATTATGAACAATATTGGTCGCGAAAGCCTACGTGTTAAACTGATAAGAATACGTAATTACCAAATCTACTCAAATTAAACACCTCGGGTGGCTAATGTCCTTTATTTATTCAAGAAAAGTCTCACCGAGTCTCGAGACACTTGGCTTTGTTTTTCAGGAGGATCCTGCATTGGGATGTTTGGCTGATTTCATGGATACCTGGAGAGAACACATGCATACGAGTGTATAACATTGGAGGCTCCACACAGATAGATTAAATCCATCGCTGTATCACTGCCATCCGGCCCCCTTTGCATCCCCGACTCACATCATCTGGTATTCCCAGGCAGTTTCCAATCCAAACCCTAATCAAGCTCAACACTGCTCCTGAAATATGACAACCTCGGGTGCACGCAAGTTCATATATAATTGACTGCATGGATAGCCGTGTTAAGATACGGGCTTAAAATAAAATTATATTTTCATTGGCATTTTTGTTCTGATGTTAATGTTACCTATATCATTCCCACTCGACAACTAATTGTAGCCACATTCCGAGGCCTTTTTGCTCCCTTGGACCAATAGAATTCACACGTGCTCCGTGTTGTACAACCAAAATCGATTTTTGTTTACTGCGCAGTTCTGTTTTTTTAAACCCAGAGCTGTTGACGCATCAACCGTTACGGAACCTCAAACCTTGACTCACCGGGGCCTCGCCTGCTGGGCTGACAAATTACATTTCCTCTCTCCAGCTGTCACTCTGCGTGCACTCTCGGAGCCGAGTGTGATGCACTCAGCCAAAATCACACATTTTTAGATCAAACCTTTATCGTCTTTAATTATTGCTTTCAGCTTTCCTGGAAGAGAATCGACACAAACAAAACCGGCGCAATAACTCCGGAGCGCACTGACAAGACGACACTCGTCATTATCTTTCGCTGCCCCGTGATCCCGCAGTAAAGAAGCGTCGGCCCCGTGATCCACTCTGGGATGATACAAATTATCCTCTTAGTTTTTTCGGTAAAGTCACGTAGATAAAAAAATGTAAATTTTAATTAATCAAATAAAATAATTTTATTTTTATAAATTTTAATTTCATTTTTTACCTACGTGACTTTACCGAAAAAAACTAAGAGTATGAATCCTTGCGGTCACGAAAGCTTCAAATCTAGACATAATACAAATTATCCGCGCCAGATGTGTCCGATGGCGGTTAAGCCATGCAGAACGATCGTGAAGATACTTTGAGCTTTCTAAAAAAAACACACACAAAAACGGTGAGAGTCGATGTTAGCCGCGGCGATGCTTAAGCTCTAAGCGGCAACTCAAGTCGGCATGGGTAATCGTTTAAGTCCGGTACCACGTCGGAGCCTCGAACCACCGTGTCAAACCCGCATTCGTTCATTTCCCTCTTTCTCCTCCCACGCCAGGCCAACCGAGCCAACCTGCCAACCATCCGACTCCTGCCGAGACCATTCAAGAGACGAAAGGGGACCTCTGCCACTCACTGGGTCACCAATCATGGTCCACAGCTCTAATCAGAGCCCCAACATCGTTTCGAAAGAACCCAGGTCGTCATCATCCACACATTTGGCGCTGGAAATTGTTCTGTTTGCTCCTGACCATAGATCTTATCTCTCAGCCTTTATTTATAAAGAGGTGGCAATCGGGTCCGTGGAACGCTGCCGTACAAGATAGCGCTTCGAGAGAAAATTGGAAGTGCTTCCCCCGCTGTCTTGCCAATTGTGACCGGCGATAAAATTGGTGGTGGCGCACTATTTTTAGGGGCGCTTAGGATTCAGCAGACACCCCTAGCGCTCACAAACGACAGCCCTTGAGCATCACGCAAGTGCTGTAGCTGCTCATTCACTGGACTCGCCTCCGCACTTCCCCCGTATTATAGACGATAGCAGGTTAAGGTACACGATAAAGATGCAGCCCAGCAATTCCTTGCTCACGCAACTGCTGGCTATTTATGTAATTGCCCTAGGGGGTATTTGTTGGCCTACTTTTGGGAGTATCCACACTTCGCCCCATCACACGCGATGTGCTGTTTTATTGACTGTGGTGAACCATCTTCTTGGTTCTTTCGGTAAAGTCACGTAGAAGGGAAAAAATAAAATAAAAAAATAAAAACATAATAAAATACAATTCTCACGACGTTTCGGCCACAACGCAAGCAGCCAAGAAGATACATCCCTGCAGTCACGAAAGCTTTAAATCGAAATGTGGTGAACCAATTTACATTGCTAGGTGTGTGTGTGTGTGCGGAAGGTGTAATAAACATGCCTATTGTTTCAAATCTCTTGCCGGGAGACCAAATCGAACTGGTGACCTCTGGATCTCCAAGTTCGCTGTGCTCACCGTCACACCACGGCGGCGTCCTCGCGCCTCCGATGAGCACGGTTGGCTACATAGGGTGCGAAAGAAGTTCATCTTGCAGTAACATCACATCCTCGCCGCGGTATTACAGCAACTGCACCAGCAGTGGACAGTAATTGTACCGGCCCATTAAAAACTGTCGCAGGGTCTCCTGTCAGCGTGCTTCTGCAAGCTTGGGACTTAAACTTTCAAAATAATTTTGAAAGGTGATTATTTATACCTCTATAATGTGGCTTTTTTTAAACTGGAATACGAGAATGGTTAATCACATCTACTAAACTGAATGGGCCACCGTCATCCCAGTGTAGATTTTCAGTTAGTCTGAGTACATCTCCTTTTATCAAAGACGGTGAATAAATGACTTCCGTACGAATTGCAATTGTAACTGTCTGACATCATACGCCCCAGTGAAAATCCACTTCAAGGCTATGCCAATACGACTAACGGTATCTTTAAAGTGTCTGAAACGGTTTTTTTTTCTTCCCAAAACAATCTTGGAACCGCCCAGCTATGACTCGGCACCACGGCAATGGTTCAGCGCGTGTATTTTGAGTTTTGATTTACGTGGAGGGCAGATAAATGTTTAAGCAAATAGTTTGGGCACGTAACCTCATCCTCGGCCACAAAACCCTGCCTCGACCGTCCAGCACAGGCCGTTGCTCCGGATCGTTGGACAAGCGCGGTCAGCGACGCAAAAAAGTGGTAACTTCTTGGCAAACAGACCCAGAATATTCATAAGAAAGGTTTTTGGGTGAGATCGCGTAAGTATATATGCGTCGCAACCCTCCACCACCCGACACGGCCAATCAGTAAGAGATGTGTCACGTTAACAAAACGCCAATTAAATTTCGATTTAAAGCTTTCGTGACTGCAGGGATTCATCTTCTTGGTTCTTTCGGTAAAGTAACGTAGAAGGGAAATAATTAAATAATACCATAAAATATACATAATAAAATACTATTGTATTGTAATACTATTGTATTTTATTATGTTTGATTTTTATTATTTTATTATTTCCCTTCTACGTGACTTTACCAAAAGAACCAAAAAGATGAAAACGCCAATTAGTTACTGCTTCAGCCCACCGGTGTGTTTGATGAGTGAATCCACAACATTTACAATTTCAGTTGTACGACGTTTTGCTGGTAATTACATCAAAGCATCTTCGGGCGATTTGTCAGACTTACGGCTGTGTTGACGACACTTCGAGCTGGCCACTGCAAGTTGGCGAAGGTAGGGAACATAGATGTAGGAGCTTAGAAGTACGGTACAATAATACTTTTGCGGCACTGTTGTCGACTACAAGAGTTTCACATTGCATACTTGGCTTGTCACTTAATGTGGCATAATGAGAGGGGTAACCATGATATGCATACTCGATTACAGCGGATTATTATGCTCATGATATCTGCATAGTAAGCGTGAGAAATATTTCATTTATGTTGAATGAAATTCGATCACGTGATGATGCCTGCAGCCACTCGAGGCACTACGATGGACCACAGTGTACAAAAAGAAGTAGCAATTCTAGAATCGGATGAAAACGGGAGGTCGTGAAGCGTTACTCTCTTTTGAAAAAAATTAAAATGTTAACCAAATATCCGAAAGCGGGAGACTGTAAAATGAGTCTTGAGACTCAGCTAAGCGTTTCCTGAAAAAGCAATGTGCCTAAATATGAACGTTTTCAATCGGTGCGTAGTACCTGCCATGATATTTGTTGGAAGTATGCACTCTGGAAATCTGTGCATTGACGAAGCATGGAGAGGTGGATGCCGAAAACGAAACCTGCAGTGGATTGAACGAGCGCGTGGATTTGGAGAACGGGCACATTGGAGACACCAAACAGACAAATTGGTCTTGGGCAGGACACGGCAATTCAATGGGATGACAGCCAACGGGTGAAAGCACCCCTCGAAGGACGACCATCGGGGTGAGGGCGGGGGAGAGATGGTGTGACGGGATTCGCCCCAGCGTAGGAGCGAGATGGATTGCGACATCGCCGAACCTCGGAGGAGGTGGGGGAAGGCAAAAGCGTGGGGGGCGGGGAATGCGTTCATCCAGCTGTAGATATATCGTGGCCATCGATGGGTGGCATTTGCAATGAGATTAGTTCCGTGAGATGTCGCACGCTGCCGGGTTACACACAAAGTCGAGAGGTGTTCGGCCACACACTCGCTGCAACGTGGGGCACCACACCCCATCGCCCCGCACCAAAATCCGAGGTTTCAGAACGCTAATCTTGCACAGCAATTTTACTCGGCGGGTTGCGCAACAGCGCGGCACAGCTGGGATGATTTAATCTCTGAGAAACGTCAACACCAAAGTGCGCTCACAAGTTAGGAATCCGATAGGGACGGTTCAAGACGGTGCCTTCCACAGCCACATTAGAATTCTGAGCCGAATGTGAAAATCTGCAGTAGCGCTGACCCCATTCTCAAAATTCCCATAATTGTCGCTCACTTTTACTGGGGCAGAAAGGCCTGCCATTGTTTATTTCCCTCTCGAAACAAGGTGCAGATGTTTGCTGATGCCCGCAAATGCTATAAAATGCGAATCAAAGTCGCAGTTATGCTCTGCCGATCAAAGTTTCAGATTCCGCAATATTTTTTTGTTTGGCGAGAGTGACGATAACAGGAACCACGTGTGCGGTGCAGAGTTCGTCAACGTACAACGATGCCGTGGCCTGATTTAGTGTGTCGATCTTAAAGGTGCATTGAAACATGTTGATACTCCGACTGATGCTCCTGCTGTTGTGGAGTGACTCATGCAGCCAGCTATGGCTGCAGAGTTTGGTAGTACATGTTGTTAACGTCGTTTATTGTGAAAATTCGGTCACAGTTCCTATGATCACTGTTTCATTGCTTTTATGGCTTTATTTTGGTGATTTTCGAAAGTTTTTTGGTTTGGCCATGTTTGTTTGTTGTAGTACAGAGTTAGATTGATGGCCATAATCTAAGTTGTCTTGTGGTTGTTGTTGTTGTTTGACTTGCATCCCACTGGGATATTTGCACAGGGTTGGTGTACGGTGATTTTTTTCTGCTAAATTCTGCTGTCTTTCTTGGATTTTCTGTTTGCACTTAGTCACATTCACTTTAAGATGTTTTCTTGTTCATGTTTTTGTTTTTTGTTTGTTGCGGTTGCACCCGATTCAAGAGCCGAATGGCTCACAGGGCTATACCTAATTAATGAACTTTGAACTTTGAACCCATACGGTTTACCAGATGTTGTCTAGGGGAAATGAGTTTCAGGTCCATACGGCATACAGCCGTTTCATTATGGTCTCCGTGTGATATCTGGTCGATGAGATTTCCAATATGTGAGATATCTGGACCTTGAACAAGATATCTGGCACGTGAGAGATCGTGTGATGTGTGCAAGATACCTGCTCCATGAGAAATCCAAACTTGTCAACCCATACGGTTTATACCCCGTATTCTTGTGCAGAGAAATTGAGTTTTCAGGTCCATAAGGCGTATACAGCCGTTTCAATACGGGCAAAATATTCTGTCTATTTGTTTGTGTTTCTCGCTTGTGATGACGGGGCCTTGAAGGATGAACGTTGAGATTCACAAGGGGCACGGGGCGACCAATGAGGTCTGCATTGCTCTGTAATAAGCTAGGGCACCGATAAGGGGTTGACAGGTTTGCTACAAGAGCAGAGGTATGCGTGGGCCGCAGAGGTATTGGATCAGACGCGCCGGCCCCGTCAATGGTGGGGAGGTGGGGAGAGGTGGGGGGGTGGGGTGTGGGGAGGGGCTTCGTGCTGGAACAATCTCACCATCGGTAACCGCTCATTCATTTAGCTGGATAAACAATTGTGCCAGGACCATGTGCGCACCACATGTACGAACCCAGATATTATTTTTTTTGGGTGTTCCCATGTTGCACAAGGGAATGAGGGCTCCGACTTTTATATAAAAAACAGGGCAATTTCACGCGTGCTTAATTTCTGAGTAAATGTATCGATTTAAGTACAAGCGCTCACGCTCCTGCGTGATAATAATAACAATAATGGCAGGAATTAATTATAACGTACAAGCCCCTCTGTCAATCCACGGCTGGATGGTCTCCACCCGCACTGTGTCGATCATTGGCAAAGACAGGTTCAGATATCGCTCGTCACTGATGCCAGTCGTGCAAAATTAATCAGACTCGGGTCGCCGGGTTCACGGTGCGATGTGCTAACCACTGCACCACTGAAAAAAATGCGAAGAGGTTTGACCCTTCTTGGCAATAAAACAGTTGTTAAGATGTTCAAACACCAAATACAAAACCTTTTGCAAGGCATCAAGTTCGATATTAATCACACACGCGTACTTGTGGTGAACATGCAAACAAACATACTCTGATAATAGATGGGCATTGTCTTTGAAACTGATTGGCCTACACCAGTGTCAGCCTTTTGACGCTCTCTGATCTGACACTGGTGAGACGAGGCCCTGAAGAAGAGCTGCCCTCTGGTGCAGGCCAATCATTTTCAGTCCATGTGTGTTTCCATGTTCACCCACAAGCACTGTTTGTGTGGTTATTGCGAACTTGATTCCTTGCAAGAGGTTTCTATTTGGTGTTTGAACATCTTAACAACTCCTGTTTTATTTCCAGAAAAGGGTAAAACCTCTCCTTATTTTTTCATACTTTGAAACTGTCAAAAAAGGTCCCATTTCACTGCAACACTGCTGCAGCCTCTCGTGTTATAAATGTGGATGCCGTGTTGCACATGATTACAGACGTGGATATAGATGTTGCCGTTTCAGCAACCTCGCACGATACACAGCAGGCCCGGGAAGCACGACGTTGGAATTTACTTTCCGACTGCGAGGAAACGAAAACCCCGTCATGTTAATTCTAGATTTGAAGCTTTCGTGACTGCAAGGATTCATATTCTTAGGGTTTTTCGATAAAGTCACAGCTGTCGGGCTGTGACGGTTCCACCTGAAGACGGAAGCTTGTGTTGCCTCCGACACGTCGTAATTTTTATTTTATTTTACTTTGATTAATTTTGATTTTTTTTTTACCTACGTGACTTTACCGAAAACCCTAAGAATATGTACCCGTCATATTAGCTGACAAAACTGCAAAAATTTTGTAATCCATTGCACACCCAATATCGTGAGTACGAACTCATGGCAGAACGCGTCTTCTCCGTTCAACTAAATTTGATTCATGACTGCAGAATCAACGAGGGGGTGTGCGTCGGAGACGGGGGAGGGGGTGAAGGACATGGGGATGGAATTCAGAGAGAATTCATGTTATAAAAGTCGGGCAGCATTGCCCAACAAATGCTTTGAGTGCCGTTCATATCGAAGCACAGAGGTTGGCACGGCATCCGATGCCCTCGTCGCTGTAGGAGTTTGAGCTGCGTGGCGCCGCCACCACCGTCGCCATGCGGAGTGGCGAGACCCTGGATCGGCGTTCCTTTTCTGCGTTGGTGCCACGTCGGCAGATGCGGTGCCTCCCGGGAGAGGAGCACACACAGAGCGTTAGCTTCCTTGTTGCTTCTGAGCCGCGAAAGGTCGCGGCTTCCACGGGTTATTTACCAGTTCATATTTTGTTTGATGCACTGTCGGTGTGCAGTCATGTAAAACACATCGTCATCATCTCATACGATAAAGGGGAGCGAGTGTGAGTTTGTTGCTGTTTGTCTGTTCAGTTGTTGTTTTTTAAGCCCATTTTTTTGAGCGCATGCCATTCGCGAAACATTCATATTCAATGAAATATAGCTTGTGTATAATTTTTTTTTATAAATATCAGTAACAAAAATGTGAATTTTTAATTTGGAAAATTGTTACTCAGTTTACGACAGTCCGATTTACGACGTCTGTGGAAGGCCACCGCGGATCGATTTTTGACGCTGAAACTTCGCTTACGACCCAATTCTCCAACGCGACTCTGAACGCATTTGAACGGCGACGTTTCTCCACGCCATAGAAACGCGGTAGTAGAAAGTCCATGAGTTTTTTTTGTGTTTTGTTCAAAAGGTCAACTCACCTAAGCAGAGGAAGAAAGAATAGGAGGTGAGAAAACAAATCATGAAAACTAAAATAATAATCGACGTTGTGTCGTGTCAATTTTGGTCCAAATTGTTGTTACGTCTCGTGTTCGGCGATGGCGAGCCCAAGAGGGCCCAGCATCTTCTCGTCCTCTTCAACGTCACCTGGTCACACGTCCACAGTTGACGTCGCTGGTCTTTGTGGCAGGGGAAGGGCGAGTGGGGAAACATCGAATTACGTTCGTCGTCATCACTGCCGAACAAAGGCGTCGCCGCTTAATTCACGTTGCTCACAATCCATGTCGCTCGTGCACAAGGGCTGACATCACCTCTCCGTCTGTTGCGTGGTGGTGGTGGTGGTCGTCGTCCTCTTGACTGCCAATCTACACCAGCATCGTCCAACGGCCATCAGCCCCCTTCTTATAGCCCAAGGCCATTCACTTTATCTAACACTCAAAGTTACGTCTCAGCGTTGTTCGTGTTTGTATCTGCAATGGATCCCTCTACCCCAGAGGTCGCAAACGGGTTTTGATTCCTTACCCGTACTCGTACCTGGCCGCACCAGGGTCGCAAACGGCTACCCGTACCCGTACCCGGCCGGTTACGGGTAGCCGGGTATCGGGTAGGGTACGGGTATCGGGTACCCGGTTGCGACCTCTGCTCTACCCTTCCTTGCCGCACCGCTCAGCGTTTGTTCCATTGTAGTTCGCTGTCCAAAGTTTGTGTTCCGTATTTTATACCGCAGGTAGAGGCAAAAGTGCAGCACTGCTTACCCCACTGCTTGTGGAAGGGCATCCACTGGACGGGGCTCTAGAGAGCCCCTAGAGATAGTATTTGGCCTACTCTTCCACACTGGCCAGGCATCTTGGAAGAGGTAGGAGCGCACACACTTTACCCTACCACACGCCACCCGCAAATCGACTTGCCTGTGGTGGACCCATTTATACTGCTGGGGAGCCAGAAGCAGCGAGGGGGGGGGGGTTCAGAAGCTTCCCCATGGTGTTAACTGCCGAGAGATGAAATTAGTGCCCTCTGGATTGCAAGCCCGGTGCGCTAACCATTTCACAATGGTAGCATCATTTTATCTGCATATTATACGCACCAATTAAAACCTGTTTTAGGCACACACTGGCCCGTCACTTTTTCATTGCAGAGTTCAGCTTTCCAAAAGTACCCAAACACACTCTCACCACCAACCCGATTCGATCCGTATTCTATAACTGCCCTGTATATACATACAACACGTGCTGTAGGAATGCTGAGCAAATACAATACGTTTACAAAATGTATTACTCCGGCAACTTTATTGTTCAGAAGCGATGACGCAGACGACAGCATGATAAATAAAGTTCCGTTCTTCCGGAGAAAGGAACTAACAAAAGTGATTGCATTGGTATTAAGATTTATGTCAAAATAATTAATTTTCCCCATTTCTTCTTATTGATTGTATGCCACGCTTGCCAAGAGCAATCCATAATTACGCGTAAAAAAAGTTCCATAAGAGAACATCTGCTGTGCAATTACAGTAATGCCCTCTTTGGCGGCACAGATAGATGGCAGGCAAGCTAACAGCTTGCACAGCAGAAAAACACAACTTGGTTATCATTGTCTCAGCCACGATCATATCCACTGCTGGATTAAAGACCTCCCCAAGCCGCTAGTGTATGCCACGGATCTGCAACGTAACAAACAAAAAACAAAGACAAAGGTCCCCCGTATAGGCTGAACAGACAGTTGGGGCAGGTGCTGTTAGCGAGCACCTATGAAGGCCGGCACGGCACACGAGGTGGTGGGTGGTCAGCACCACGCCCGGCCAACTTTGTCTCCCTAGTGGCGATGTGTATACACCTCACTATGTACTCATTTGAGGCTGAGTCGACCTAGGGGAGGCCCAGAACCGGTTCAGATAGCCGTCACTGGTGTTGGCCGTGAGCGGAAATCGAACTCGGGTCGCCGGGTTTCGTAGCGCAGCGTAGCGCTAACCGCTGCACCACCGCTCCCCTGCAACGTAACACTCCAGGCTAGCACCTACACTCAGCAGCTCGTTGTGAAGGTGAAGTAATTTCATAATTTCAGTTTTGTGTTCGTGGGATTTTGCTTCAAGGCAACCTGGATCAGTGTTTTTTTATGTTCGGAAACACAGCTTGACCATTCGCCTTGCACAATATCCATGGCAAACATCACCCTTCACCCCACCACATCTCCCGCATGTTCTCCCCGTGGATTTCTCTCCGGGTCCTCCGGTTTTTCCCCTCCACATGTAGAATCAACATCACAGCGTGTAGAGTATTTGGCTGCTACAAGTTTCCACGTGATCAGACATTTCATTGGGCTATAATTTGTGATAGCCATGTCGCTTCTGAAAGAGAGCTATATAGCTCAGTGGGCCATGCCTTGTGAAATAAACAAAAAATTTTAGTTTATAGACATTGCAGCAGTCAAAAACGCACACGTTTATATTTCAGAGTGGATCATACCAGTTTGTTTTTCCAAGGGGCTGGAAATTCGTTTGCTTTATAAAAGTACTCTCACTTTCAATCTGCCCTTGAAACCAATATTTAATAGAGTACAGTACTGCCGTTGTGTTTTTAATTAGCCACACTGGCGAAAGGTCACTCCCGACATTTCATAACGAATGCAAGACTTAATCTCATGCAAGAATGCCGACTCATGCAGTGTGGCACTGCATTATTTTCCTCAAACGAGTGTTTGCATTTGGACGCGTAAAATAGCCGATTCAATTTTCTGCAACAAAAAAAGAATGCCAGATCGTGGCGTATTCGTGGCATTAGCCCAGACACCCCCCCCACCCCCCCCGTGAGTAGCGTCACGTGGATTTAATCATTTAATTATGAAAGCGCAGAGGCGGCTTTACGAGCTTACGGGACCGGATCAGAAGTCGCTCAAGCAAATGGGTTTACTTAGTTCTCTCTACACGTGACGCATCTCCACGCGTTTATCCAATTGAACGCATTGGCTTAACTCCACGTGCAATAGTAGTCAAGAAGGAATTTGACAAAATACCGCCCATTAGAATGGTCGTAACAAAAAGAAAATTCCCGAGATTCGGTTTCAAAGCATTCTTGGGGTACGTCAAGGTTTGTAGGCGTGCATGTTTGATGTGTGTCATCGAGTCCCTCGGGAACGACTCGCTCCTTCACCACCATGTCCCTGCAATGGGCTCTACACTTCGCTTCTGTGCAGTCGCCGAGACTTTCATCCGAGGCAGCTCCCAATCGCGTCCGGTGTTTGACGTTTGACGTCCAGTCAGGACGTGGTCATCCCTCTTCCACCTCGGATCCAACGAATGCGTTCCCTCCTCCGTCACCGTCCGGCGCAGTCGTTACGCGTCCGAAGCAAATTCGGTTCCGCGCTTGTTTAATCGAATTCATGTCCACGAGTTCGCTCGGACAGGCCAGGGTTTAGTGACTGTGCCCGTCCAAGAAGGTAGGTTCCACATTCAAGACTTGCAGGCACTGTTGTCAAAAAATGTTGCAAATCGAAACTAGTGGGTGAACACATCAAGGCAGTGAGCCGCAAGCAATTTGAGACAGCACAAAAAATATAGAATTACACTGAGCGTTGATGGCGACCATTTAAGTCATGCGTGTTTGCCAAAGGGCATCTGGCTGACAATGTAAAAAATCTCATCGGAAAACGTGACGTTAATAAAAAGGCACAGGTGTGCGATGTTAGTGTCCTTAAAAATAAATCGGAGCTCGTCTTGAAAAGCAGGCGGTTCACGTTCAGAATTAATGAGTAAAGTATGTGGAAGTTTTCAACGTTTCATTTTCAAAGTAAAAAAAACCTCCCAACCACCACAACAATGCGAGCGGGGGAAAGGTGCAGCCCTGCAAGTTCTTGTTTCACGTCAATGCCGGCGGACGGGCCTCTGCAGAGCCTCCTCTGAAAAGTATTTCTCCTACTCATTCAACTCGGAGGAGGGGAGTACCCACACTTTACCCCACCACGCGTGAGCTGCCAATCCACTATCTGGAGTGTATTCGCATCTTCTTCAGAGCGGATGGGAGAGTAGGTAGCTAAGTGGGTGGGCGTCGGGGGAGGGAGTCATAATATTGTGACAGAGCCGGAGAAAGAGCCAGAGCCAGAATCAGTAATGCGAGCTGCTCACCTTTCACGCAGAGTTTGTGCGACGCGACACGAACATCTCAACGACGGTCATTCGCCCCACGTGCATTACGCCGAAAGACCGCTGCCTGCCCGCGGCGTCTCTGCCGCGGGCTGCCGCAGCGTGGACGCACTGCGTGCACGGCGGGTAGCAATCGACGCCTAAGCGACGCTGCGACCCGGTGCCTGCTGCACCACCCCGGCACACCCAAGCGCACGTGCGCGGCCACGTGGCTGTAGCGCAGTGGCAGTGGGGGAGGACAGCCCCGCAAATTACTTCGCGGCGGCCGATTTTACATTAAAGTTGAGCTCTCAGTGGGTGTGTGGAGAGATGTTGACTACCTCGCCCGGTGTACAGGATGTCGTGGGGTCGATGCCGACCCTGACGATGCATGCGTGTTTGGAGTTGGCGTGTTCTCGCGTGGATTTTTTTTCGCCCGGGTCCTCCGGTTTGTCTCACCAGACTCACTCACCACACTCACACACCACTCACACTCACTCACCACTCACACTCACTCACCACACTCACTCACTCACCACACTCGCTCTCACTCGCCACACTCACTACACTACACTCACTACATTCACCCACCACACTCACTACACTCACCCACCACACTCACCACTCACTCACCACACTCACACTCACTCACCACTCACACACACACCACACTTACTCACCACACTCACTAATCACACTCACTCACCACACACACCACACTCACTCCCCACACTCAAACTCACCACACTCACCACACTCACCCACCACACTCACTACACTCACCACTCACTCACACTGACTCGCCAATCACACTATACATTTCCGCATGATGCTAAGCCACTTTCGTTGAGCTGTCATTTGTGACAGCCAGGTCACTTCTGGAATAAAAGCTACATAGCTCACCGAGCCTTACCTGGTAAAATTAAAAAAATAGTTGATTGTGCTCGTGTGCGTACAGGTGGCGCAGAGAACGTGAATCGCAAAGCGCGTCACGTGGGACTTGTTTAACAATCATCGGTGGCGTGCAGCGGCGTGGAAGCGATGGAGTTAGCTCGTCCCGCACTTGAATGGGGAGTGAATTGGTGAACGCGGAAAAACAAAGACGAGGCAGAGGTGGGCGTCGCGAGGACTGGAGATTTGGAAACCTGCACGAGTTCACCCCGTTGACAACTGTCGCGGGGTTTCCGGATGTCGACGTGGTTCTGGAAGCCTCGGGGGGGATATTCGTAGCTTGCCAGAGAGTGCACGGGAGCAGAGTCCCGTTCAAAGTTGTTGTTGTCTTTGCCGTTTTCCCCTCTTGCAGGCGTTCCTTTCCCTCTACGTGTGCGAAAGGCATTTATCGACGCCCGTTGCGAAACGTGGTCGGCTCAAGCCTTGCGAAAATTTCCCCCCACGATAAAAAAAATCGCCCCGCTCAACTTGGCAATTGTCGCAATTTCGGGTCACGCGGCCATATCCACGCCGCTCGCGATTCCCTTCGTGAGGTTTGGAGTCGCGTGGCTTGGTCGGTTCCCAGTTCTCGTGGATAGCTCCGCCAGCGACGTGGCGCACAGCAGGGGCCCGTGGATGTTTTGCATTGCAATTGACGACCCAGAGGTCGGTGAACGATGTTCGGACGTTGAAATGGTGGCATGAGTTTGCATGCAAAATACTCGTTGAGATGGTAAATATAAAAAAACAAAGCATCCTTAGAAAAATCAGAACCAGGGTTGAAGGGATCGCGACATCCACTGTAGACGAACGGAAAGCGATCCTCGTTGTGATCTCGTGCAAGAGAGAGAAGCAGAGGGATAGGGGAGAAAAAGAGAAAAGACAGAGGAGGGGAGGAGTGGACGATGTTCAGTGCACAACCGGGGTAAGATGATCAAACCAGAAAAGGGAGGGTCGCATCTTCCTCCACGGAGTCGGCGATGCATCATAAACGACATCATCATCAACAGCAATTGTCTGTCCACTGCTGGATGATGGCATCCGCTTAATTTTAAATAAATTCCACCTCTGAGAATAAAAAAAAATGGCGGTCACGTGATAAATATGCCTGTGTGCAGGTCACGTGGGAAGGGGGAATGACTTCCCCCCTCATTGTATAAAACGGAGGTAACTTTACAGGATTTCAGAAGGAGCTTTGTGATACCCGCGATCCATGGAGCACTCCCCAACATGAAGGGCTGCACTGCTGTGCGAGAGACCCAAATCACGTGACACTGACAGCACCGTTGGGACGGAAATTTGGGAAACGTGAAAATAAACTTAAGGGTGCCACGGCGGCGGGATGTTAACCGCCTCGCCAAGTATACAGCAGGTCGTAGGTTCGATGCCGACCCTGACGATTGGAGTTGGCGTGTTCTCGCGTCGTTCTTTCCCCGGGTCCTTCGATTTTTCTCTCCACGTTTAGAGACGTACATTTGGCTGCTGTCAATTTCTACGTGACAAGCCACTTTGTTGAGCTCATCATTTCCGGCCGGTTCGCTTCTGAAAAAGAGCGATATAGCTCAGTGGGTCTTACCTGGTAAAACTAATGAACAGTTGTGTAGTTTTAATCTCGAAGCAAGTATGAACACGCAGTCAATTACCACGTGTCTTTCCTGCCCATAGCGTGACTTAATTATTTTAAAAAATTAAGTTATCCATGTAAGCGTGGTGGACTGGATCCATCACTCTGGCACGGGGCGTGCGGAAGTTGTGCAAGGACACTGGAGGCACGAACATTTTATTATTTCCGTCCGTTTTGCACCATTTTCCAAGTTACATCTTAATTTTGGACTGCCGGAAAAAAAAACTATTACCCAAAATTGTTCACGCATTCGTCCACAAAATCGTCTTATGAATAACGTTTCGCATATTTCCGAAGCAATTAAGGTTTCCAATCGTTGTGGCTTTTTTAATTCCTACTGTTGATCTCATGCCCTGTTTTCTCAGCTTCCATTGCAATAATGTCCATATATGAGAACCTTTCGACTTGAGTTTTTTTTATGACCCTGCAATTATCCTACGCAACTTTTCCAACCCAAATTGTCCAAATAAATTCCTGGACAAGTAACACTGTGACGTGCGACTCAACAATGAGGTCAAATCCAAGCCACGATACGTGTCCTTTTTTGCGAACAAACCGTCACATTTGCTGCCAGAGAACAAGGTTTGAGAAACGTAAACGCTGCTCAGCAAAGCATGCGTGACGTCGGCAAGACTAGCCAGAAGAAACCTGTGTTCCCCTATGCTTGAATGCACGTGCTGCAGTAAGATATTTCATCAAAGTAGGTCTCACTTTGTTCTCTTGCCAGGTCCACAAACCAAGATTTCCAGTTGCACGGCCCAAATTAAAAGTCCCTGGTGGTATAGCGTGGATGGCATAGGTCTTGGTTCAAGGTCACGGTTCTGTCCCGTGACCCTCCTTTCCGCAAGAATTCGACACTTCACGTGGCCTCAAAGTGCACCTGGCCTGGCACATGCGCGGTGGTGGTAACATCACCGTCACAGAGTGACGAATGTCGGGTATTGGTTCAAGGGATTAAATGGGGGCCCACTGTTCAATTTCCCACCCTCTTTGTAGCCCGGTGCCCACAGGCCCATGAGGACCCACTGCAGTTGCACCGCCTGCGCGCTCAGTGGCTACCCCGCTGGAGTTGCCCTCTTGTTGAGTGACGGGTCTGGCATCACGTGATCTTGCTTTCCCGACACCCTGCTCGTCTGTTCCGGTAACGAGGGGGCGAGTTAAGGCGCACGGCCCCACTAGGGAGACTGAAACGGTCATTCACACACAGTGACAGCCATTGGCTTTGATGTCACGCATACCCACTCAAATGTTTTTTTGTTTTGTTTATTGACCGTGTGTTGTTTTATTAATTCACTGCGAGATGTGATACTCTACGTGTCATGCGGGGCTTGATGGATATTTCACCATACTTCACCATGCTGGTCAGTACGGGTTTAAGGTAATGGAGTGCAGAACAGTAATTAATTCTGTTGCACTGCCTACTACTGCCCTACTTCAACTGTTATCGATCATGGTGGTCAACCATCCAAGCTATATCCAGGCCGTCACCTGCTTATCTTCCGAGATATGACGAGATCAGATGGATTTATGGGTGATTTTAACGTCAAATAATTACCCAGAAACACCTCACCGAGTTTCAAGACATTTAAGGAAGGGTCCTGCATTGGGATATTTAACGAATGCATTGGTGTGTCATTACATGCCTTCACCCTCTGTTGTTGATTCTTGTGAAACAGAGGGTGTTCACTCTCTCGTCTGGTATACAGGAGGTCGTGGGTTCGACCCCTACCCTGACACCTGCTGTATATTTGGGGTTTGCGTGTCTCTTTCCCCGTGGTCGCATGGATTTTTCCTCCAGTTTTTCCTTCACATTTAGAAACATGCATTTAGAGTATTGCCTGTTATAAACTTTCACGTGATAAGCCACGTCACTGAACTATCACTTGTGGCCAAGTCGCTTCTGAAAAAGAGCTGCGTAGCTCAGTGGGCCTTACTTGTCAAAATAAAATACAAAATTGTTCGTAGTTTAGTTTAATATTTGGCCAATTCCACGAATGAGTATTATTATTTGGTTCTTTCGGTTAAGTCACGTCTAAAGATAAAATAATAAATTAAATTAAATAATAGAATACGACGTTTCGATTGCAACACAAGCAATCATCATCAGGTATAATGAAATAGCGACATAAAATCTAACCAGAAAACTATAGACAGACATATTAGCAGACAGATATCACCAAGATACATAGAGAGAGCAACACAGGTAACAGAGAGAGGTGGTCGTCTCTGTGGGGTGGCCTTAAATAGACAGAGGAGGGCGGACGCAGAGAGAGGGAGGGGGGTTAGAGAAAAAATTAGCATATCAATGAATGGACAACAAAACGTGGTGCTGCAAGTGCGATGACACGGCAAGCAAGCCTGAACATCCTGATTTTGTTGTCCACTCATTGATATGCTATTTTTTTCTCTAACCCCCCTCCCTCTCTCTGCGTCCGCCCTCCTCTGTCTATTTAAGGCCACCCCACAGAGACGATCACCTCTCTCTGTTACCTGTGTTGCTCTCTCTATGTATCTTGGTGATATCTGTCTGCTAATATGTCTGTCTATAGTTTTCTGGTTAGATTTTATGTCGCTATTTCATTATGCCTGATGATGATTGCTTGTGTTGCAATCGAAACGTCGTATTCTATTATTTAATTTAATTTATTATTTTATCTTTAGACGTGACTTAACCGAAAGAACCAAATAATAATTCCTGCAGTGACGAAAGTTCTAAAATTAAGATTCCACGAATGAGAGTTTAGTTTGCTGGAAGAAATTAAGACGATGTTCAACATTTCCACCCAGCATCCCCAAGGCTACAACAGCTGGCAAACCCTGGCGGTCACCCATCTGCAGACTAACAACGTTAAACCGTGCAAAGCTTCTGACGTCCGACGATATGATGCACACTTTCAGAGTGACTAGTCGTGGACATAATATACCAAAACGTGCCAAGAACAAATTGTGGAAATGTTGGCTCGAAAACTCCTGTAGAAACATTGTCACTGACGGGAATAAACAATCCATTTACTATTCTTGGTTCTTTCGGTAAAGTCACGTAGAAGGGAGATAATAAAATAATATAAATATTAAACAATAAATTATTGTATTATCTCCCTGCTACGTGACTTTACCGAAAGAACCAAGAATATGAATCCCTGCAGTCACGAAAGCTTTAAATAAAAATAAAATCCATTTACTCTTTTGCAAACTTCTTCAGGTTGAATTCCCAACGCAGCCCAACGGAAAAAGTCAGCGGAACACGACAGCACCTCAAAGGTTGCCCCGCCTTGTACGACATTTGTTTGCGTAACCGCAACTGTGAATCAATCTGCACCCTGTGGTTGCCTGCTGGTGCCACTCCAAGCGGAAGAGACTCTGGCTGGAGGAAGCGCTACACAGGCCCTCGCTCTCGAGGGTGTTGACCCCCCCCCACACACCCTTTGACGTTGGCCACACGTCTTGGAAGAGGTGGAATCGCTCACATGTTTTTTTTATTTCGTTTATCCTGTGTGCGTTTGTGCCAAGATGCGGCAGCAGCTTCACCGTTTGCAGAACGCGGTGTTCTCGGAGTGCCGCTAAGCTCGCTCACCCCGCCGATCGACTGACTGTGGTCGACCCCGTTCTAACACTGGGGTGGACATAGGTGGCGGTGGTGGTGGGGGAGAATTAAAGAAACTTGCCCATTTGCTACAAGCGCCACACCGGGAGGTTGAACCAGCGACCTCTAAGACTGCTAGTTCTGTTTTCTCTCTGAATACACCGTTGTGTATATATTGAACTTCTTTCGCACCGTACGTAGCCAACCGTGCTAATCGGAGGTGCGGAGGAAGGTAAACAAACTAAACACAAAAAGCAGTCCTAAAGAAATGAGTTTGTCAATCAAGATAATGATTTAAAAGCGCACAACTCTAGTGAATTCCAAGAATCATAAAGAAGAGCGTTCCAGACGGCCGCAAAAGCGCATCTGAAAGCGCCGCGCGATGTGGTGGACCGTCTCTCAATGGCAGCATCCTGTAATTAAATCAGTGAGTGTTTGTTTCACTATTAATATGGGTGGCCTTGTTATTTTGTACAGGGGCGCAGAGTTTGAATCTAACTTCCAGCTCCCATGACAATGCATTGCCAGGGGCATCGTCACGCAAGTTAATCTCGTAATCTAATGAATTATACAGACGGAAAAGTCTCGCGAAAATGTTCGCGAGCAACGAGGTTACCGTGCGGTGTTTGCAAAGGCGATTTTTTTTCGTTTCAAACGACCAAAAATATCGAAAGTGGCTCCAGATGATCTTCATTTGGTAATTGCCATTTATATCACACTACTACTACTGTTTAACCCTCTCATGCATCATTGCGCACAGCGGTGGACTGCTATGACTTAAGTGGCTGCCATGAAATTAAAGGAAAAATGTTCAACACCTGGGGAGGAGGAGGAGAGGGTGGTGTATTCTTTTGTCGACTAAAATCGCATTGCACCAAAAAACATATTGGTTTGGAATTTAATAATGACCGTAGGAGATGGTTCATATTGTCAGCCCAACTCCAAATCTGCAATAAGGGAATTAACATATGTGTCATTAATGCTCATTTATAAGCTCATATTTCCATTCACGCAAACAACACCGGTGCATTGCACCACCTCTACCCCCTCCCCAGCCTCCTCCACCCCACACCCCTCCTCCTCCACCCCACACCCCTCCTCCTCCACCCCACACCCCTCCTCCTCCACCCCACACCCCTCCTCCTCCACCCCACACCCCTCCTCCTCCACCCCACACCCCTCCTCCTCCACCCCACACCCCTCCTCCTCCACCCCACACCCCTCCTCCTCCACCCCACACCCCTCCTCCTCCACCCCACACCCCTCCTCCTCCACATCCTATTGCCGTGTTCTATAATGGTTGTGGGAGAACATGCAGTTCTTTGCACGAGTCATTCCGAGCGGGGTCACCCCCCCCCCCCCCCCCATCTGAAGGAACATTGCGACGATCCTCTTGCTAAAAACAGATTGCATTCGACTTACGTGGGCCCACTGTCACAGTCCTAACCAATCATTGAATACAACGGCGATACGTGATTGAACGTCAGCGGCGATGCTCGTTCAAGAAACAAAACCCCACTTGCAGATATTTGATTCGGTCCCATCATCACTGATGAGCTGATGGAAGAAGGCACCGATGATGATTAACAGCAACCCGCACCACGGATTAGCACGTTTGGCTACGCACGACATCGTGTAAAGGCCTTCATGCCATCTTCTTGGTTCTTTCGGTAAAGTCACGTAGAAGGGAAATAATAAAATAATAAAAATAAAACATAATAAAATACAATTCTCACGACGTTTCGGCCACAACGCAAGCAGCCGTCCTCACGTTGTGACCGAAACGTCGTGAGAATTGTATTTTATTATGTTTTATTTGTATTATTTTATTATTTCCCTTCTACGTGACTTTACCGAAAGAACCAAGAAGATGAATCCCTGCAGTCACGAAAGCTTTAAATCGCCTTCATGCCAGATGAAGGCCTTCACATTGGTCAGCACAGGTTTGAGAAGCGGGGAGATGGAGGGTACAGGACTAGTTCGGGGTGGATCACTCGCCACTGATGTTTGCCGCTTGGCCAGGAATCCGTATCGGGTCACTGGGTTCACTGCGATGCCTGCCAACCACTGCACTAGCAGCGTCACCCCATTGTCGTTCCGTTCCATGAGCTTCCGTTGCAAATGAACATCACGGAGTGTTGCTCCTTTTTTTTCTTAAATCGGGATGAGCAAAGCGCGGCGCCACCTCTTCACATTCCATCAATTTGTAAGTGAGATTTAGAGATCGCACGGAGATTGAGATAGACGCACGAGTTAGTGCAGCAAGTAGGTTGCAAATACTCGAGCTAGAACTCGCGTTCGTCAATAACGCTGTCGCAAAAAAATGGGGGACTACGTATGTGTGTGTGTTGAATCTCCTTCGCACCGTGCGTTATCCAACCGTGCTCATCGGAGGCGCGGTTATATACTGGGACTCCTCTACTTACGAACTTTCAAAGATACGAACAAACCTGTCCATATGTCCAGTTGCCTGTTCGGACCGAGAATCGTAACTTCAACCCCCGCGCAATAGATGGCGGTGGTGGCATCTACATCTGCAGAACGTGAATAACCAGTGGCATCTCCACCTACAGGAGATTATACAACTTTTAAAGCCATTCTCCCCATGTTCAGTGTACACGCCGTACAACATGTTTGGAATGGACAGGAGTCAAGTTGGACTTACGAACAGACCTCTGGAACCTAACGCGTTCGTAAGTAGAGGAGTGCCTGTGTATAATATGTAAAGAGTTGGGAAATGGATCTTCTTCATAGCACATCACAAAGACCATTGCCCCAAAAGAAATGTATCGCCAAAACAATGGCTCTCTCATTCGGGTTGCCACCATACCACGTGATTGATGCGATCTCAGACTTCGCCGACGATTACGGCAAAGTCCTCTTCTCTATAAACACGTAATTGTTTGACATTTTGATTGTATTCTAGATTTGAAGCTTTCGTGACGGCAAGGATTCATACGCTTAGGTTTTTTCGGTAAAGTCACGTAGGTTAAAATAAATAATAAAAGTAAAAATAATAGAAATATTTTTTTTTCTATTATTATAATTAAGACTTATTTAATACTTAATACAGTAAATCTAGCTGTGACGGTCCCACCTGATGCCGGAGACTTGTGTTGCCTCCGAAACGTCGTTATTTATTATTTTATTTCTATTATTATTTATATTATTTTTACTTTCATTATTTATTTTTACCTACGTGACTTTACCGAAAAAACCTCAGAGTATTTTGATTGTATTTTATTCGTGTGCTTTTCTGTAGTTCGGGTACAAATTAAAAACTCAAACTATCATGGCTAACCATCACTTAATGATTATTTTGAGTTATGTATCACTGTAACATTTTGCATCCAACTAGAATTCCATAACGTTTTGATTCAAGCAAGGCTGACCGGTCCGACATTTTTGCTTTTATTTGAATCAGTATTAAACTGCTGAAATGAAGACTTCACACAAGGCCCTGGAGCCGATGGTTTGTGTAAGACATAGTTACATTTACTTACATTTATTTACTTATATTTTTTTACTTGGAGAAACGGATATTTGTTAAGTAGACTTTTTTGTCAGCTTATTTATTGAATACACGCGCAAAACACTTAGAAGTTCATTAACTGCCGTTCACTCAATTTAAGCCTGCCATAATGAATATTTTATAATCAAGGCCATCTGTCACAATTATAACGTACTCGGTAAATGCTGTCAGTTCCACTGAAACCAATTACGTAATTATCTTCACTATGAAAATTATGCTGTCAATCACCATGGAGTCAATTACTTTGCAAAAATATTGCAAAGCATTAAATGAATGGAAAATGTCCATTTATTAACAACGTTAACGAACCTATTTGTTATGAAGTTTTTTTTTCATTTTCGGTCAGGAAATAACACAATTTTAAACCAGCTACAACAACCACAATGACGGTATTTAGCAGAATGGATCGTACGATTATCACGGATCGTACGATTATCGTTGAAACGGCGTAGTCTCGCCACATCGTGAGAACCCTAATATAAGCGCACGTGCAGCGTTCACCTGTGGTGTGCATCGCGGGTCTTGTCGAGGTACTCGGTTTTCCTTCCACGTGAACCAAAAAGTTACTTTCACAACTTACTATCAAAAAGGACTCTCTTGCATTAAATAATCAAGTTTTTGAGACGCTGCATCACTTATCTGGGAAAGCTATAGAACGATATGCTGAGATATAACAGGAAGTTAAATCATTCATCCCTCGCCTCCTATCAATTGATGGAACTGTGAATCTTAAGCTCTAAGAGATGCACAAGTGCTCGATAATCGGTTCTTACACACACGGGCTCGATGCATTCATCATAAACTTGGATTAAATTTTAATCGATGAATTGGTGAAATTAATCACAGTTGCATACCTGAAATCCAGCTTCCTTGAATGTACCTCTTAGAACAAAAACATTATGCGACTCCTGTTGCAACTCGTTTTAGCCATTAGTCCAGATGTTCTCATGGCAATTAGATTACTGAAATATGAAGACCTCCAGTTCCGATTCAGACTATTTTCCTGGAGGCTGCACAATCCGATTTGAGACACCGACTGCTGTACCAACTGTAGAAGTTTAGTGAAAACATTCTGTAGAAGTCGAGTGATAACATTCTAAACTCACGGGAACTCGATTACTGCGATGAAGATCTTCATGCACTGAAGCAGAATCAGAATCTTGATTTATCCTGGAGAAATCCGAAGAACTATGAAATTATTTTTTTCACAGATGTCCAGCAGGAGCGTGTCGATAAAGTTACAAACAATACAACAAACACCATAGGACAGAGGTGGCAAACGGGTTTTGATTCAATCTTAATTTTAGAACTTTCGTGACTGCAGGAATTATTATTTGGTTCTTTCGGTTAAGTCACGTCTAAAGATAAAATAATAAATTAAATTAAATAATAGAATACGACGTTTCGATTGCAACACAAGCAATCATCATCAGGTATAATGAAATAGCGACATAATATCTAACCAGAAAACTATAGACAGACATATTAGCAGACAGATATCACAAGATACATACATAGCGAGAGCAGCACAGGTGACAGAGAGGGGTGATCGTCTCTGTGGGGTGGCCTTAAATAGACAGAGGGGGGGCGGAGGCAGAGAGAGGGAGGGGGGTTAGAAAAAATTAGCATATCAATGAGTGGTCCAAAAGAAAACGTGGTGCTGCGAGTACGATGGCACAGCAAGCAAGCCTGAAAATCAGGAGAAAGACACACTAAAATTAAATAACCTAGTAAAATATCGAAATGTAATGTAATACAACACAGAGGGTCGGTCAACACACAATTAACGCATAGCCTGGTTGATTACGTATTTCAAAGATTGCTAAGTTAGAATTTAAGTGTGAACATTCTAAAGAGGACACAGGCAGAGAAAACAAGTCGCCAGAGAGAGAGAAAAAAGATAAGCTTAAAACTTCCCCGTAGAAGTGGTTCAATCTTAATTTTAGAACTTTCGTGACTGCAGGAATTATTATTTTTATTATATTTCTCTGCCTGTGTCCTCTTTAGAATGTTCACACTTAAATTCTAACTTAGCAATCTTTGAAATACGTAATCAACCAGGCTATGCGTTAATTGTGTGTTGACCGACCCTCTGTGTTGTATTACATTACATTTCGATATTTTACTAGGTTATTTAATTTTAGTGTGTCTTTCTCCTGATTTTCAGGCTTGCTTGCTGTGCCATCGTACTCGCAGCACCACGTTTTCTTTTGGACCACTCATTGATATGCTAATTTTTTCTAACCCCCCTCCCTCTCTCTGCCTCCGCCCCCCCTCTGTCTATTTAAGGCCACCCCACAGAGACGATCACCCCTCTCTGTCACCTGTGCTGCTCTCGCTATGTATGTATCTTGTGATATCTGTCTGCTAATATGTCTGTCTATAGTTTTCTGGTTAGATATTATGTCGCTATTTCATTATACCTGATGATGATTGCTTGTGTTGCAATCGAAACGTCGTATTCTATTATTTAATTTAATTTATTATTTTATCTTTAGACGTGACTTAACCGAAAGAACCAAATAATAATTCCTGCAGTCACGAAAGTTCTAAAATTAAGATTGAACCACTTCTACGGGGAAGTTTTAAGCTTATCTTTTTTCTCTCTCTCTGGCGACTTGTTTTCTCTGCCTGTGTCCTCTTTAGAATGTTCACACTTAAATTCTAACTTAGCAATCTTTGAAATACGTAATCAACCAGGCTATGCGTTAATTGTGTGTTGACCGACCCTCTGTGTTGTATTACATTACATTTCGATATTTTACTAGGTTATTTAATTTTAGTGTGTCTTTCTCCTGATTTTCAGGCTTGCTTGCTGTGCCATCGTACTCGCAGCACCACGTTTTCTTTTGGACCACTCATTGATATGCTAATTTTTTCTAACCCCCCTCCCTCTCTCTGCCTCCGCCCCCCCTCTGTCTATTTAAGGCCACCCCACAGAGACGATCACCCCTCTCTGTCACCTGTGCTGCTCTCGCTATGTATGTATCTTGTGATATCTGTCTGCTAATATGTCTGTCTATAGTTTTCTGGTTAGATATTATGTCGCTATTTCATTATACCTGATGATGATTGCTTGTGTTGCAATCGAAACGTCGTATTCTATTATTTAATTTAATTTATTATTTTATCTTTAGACGTGACTTAACCGAAAGAACCAAATAATAAGGGTTTTGATTCCTTACCCGTACCCGGCCGCACCAGGGTCGCAAACGGGTACCCGTACCCGGCCGTACCCGTACCCGTGATTGCGACCTCTGGGATGAAGCCATGTTGCAGGCGCGGGTGGGTTGATTCTAGGAACTTGAATTGTGAGAAGAGACAAGACGTTGGGAAATGAGTGACAGTTACTCACCAGTGACTCACGGTCTACCCGTACCCGTACCCGGCCGCACCAGGGTCGCAAACGGGTACCCGTACCCGGCCGAGTACGGGTAGTCGGGTATCGGGTAGGGTACGGGTATCGGGTACCCGGTTGCGACCTCTGCCATAGAAGCACAAATACTCTATGCCAAAGGCGATGGGAACACCCGTTGAGACCACTTCACCCACTGCCATTAACAAACGCGGCCTAACAATGAGCAGGCACAGCCTCTTGTCACTCCACTGCTGGATGAGGGACTCCACCCGACACGTGGATCGTGACGTGGGGATTTATTTGTTCGTCCCTCACCACGCTGGTTCGGTACGGGTTGCTGAAGGTGGGGAACAAAGACGTGGAAGCATAGAGCAGTACAACAATGGATTTCGCTGCCAATTCCCTGTGTTGACCACCACGTAGGGCAGCTTCTCAGCCGCCTACGACGCTACCTTGGTTTGTGCATTGTGGTGGTGGCCACTCCAAGCAACGAGCCAGGCTCAAACCTGCTTAGATTACCAGATGGTCGATAGGCTGCCGAATAATGTATAAGCTGAAATGTTGGCGAATTGCGTTTCATCAAGCACAAAGAAAGAGAGCAGGAAAGCATAAATTGTTATTCAAAGACGTCTTGAGAACCCCAAATATGCATATGATGACAACAAAGACAAAGATCCCCCGTATAGCCTTAACAAACTGTTGGGGCAAATGCTGTTAGCCAGTAGCACCTATGAAGGCTGGAACGGCACACGAGGGGGTGGGTGGCCAACACCATGCCCGGCCGCCTTTGTCTCCCCAGTGGCGATGTTTACACATCGCACCAGGCACGAATTTTAGGCCGAGTCAACCTAGGGGAGGCCCAGGACCGGTTCTGATAATCGTCACTGGTGTTGGCTACACGATCACGGTCACATACAATTTGAATTTATCTAAATGCAACCAAATCTCAAGACACCATTTGTCTATTAGCACTCGCAAACGAAAGATATACTTTAAATTATAACGAAATATATTTACTAATTATAATTATAAAATTTGCAAACAATTACGAATACAGTATCAGTGAAATAGATGACCACAATATTAGTGGTAATGACAAGACATCAATGAGAAGCAAAATATCGCCTCGTGTCATTTTTTTCATTGGCCCTATTTTTTTCATTTGACTTAGCACGTCTCGCCGAGCATGGCTCTCTGCTGTTGCTGCTGCTGCATCCTTCTCCCGGGGATGTGCTGCACACAAATCAAGTGATTAAGTCTCTGGAGAGAATCAGGGCACATCAATTATCCCACAGGCGAACCTGTTGCTTTGAACGCAACGTGAGGCAGCGTATCCACAGGCGGCTTCTCGTGGCGTGATTACATCACGAAACCTCTTTGTTTTATAAGCTCACGTTTAACACGTAGACTTTCGCGACCAATATCATGCATAAGAGGTGTTTTGGGTTAGATCGTGTAAATATTTAAATGTGTCGTTAAAACCCACCACCACCCGACACAGCCAACTAGTAAGGGTTGTCACGTAAACAGAACATGCCAATTTGTCACTAGTACAGCACTAGTGTGTAGTTTATAGTGTAGTGTATAGTGTCGTGTATAGTAGTGTATAGTGTAGTGTGTAGTGTAGTGTGTAGTGTATAGTGTAGTGTATAGTGTCGTGTATAGTAGTGTATAGTGTAGTATACTAGTACAGCACACCGTTGTGTTGGAGAGCCAAGCCCCACAACATTTACAATCTGAGTACGACGTTTCGCCAGTAATTACAACTAGCTTCATCAGGCGACAGCCAGATTTGTGGAGAAGTTTTACCGTTTCGTTCCTTATATAGAGGCGTAGATGTGGTGACCCCCCCCCCCCCACATTGTGCAACAGCGCAGAAGCGTGGTCACCACATCTACGCCTCTATATAAGGAGCGAAACAGGTGGACTTCTTCACAAATCTGGCTGTCGCCTGATGAAGCTAGTTGCAATTACTGGCGAAACGTCGTACTCGGATTGTAAATGTTGTGGCTTGGCTCTCCAACACACTAGTGTTGTTGTACTAGTGACGAATTGGCCACGTTCTGTTGACGTGACAACCCTTACTAGTTGGCTGTGTCGGGTGGTGGCAGGTTTAACGACACATTTATATATTTACGCGATCTAACCCAAAAAAAACCTCTGTTATGGAAAAAGCTCACGTGTCAAAACCACCGACTTGAAAAGGAAAACATAACGGGCAACGTTCTTGGAGCAATGGTCCTGCTCCACAACCCTTCGGCTAGAAAGATGGGAGTGGATACAAATCTGAGAGACTAAATAGCTACTATTATGTAAAAATATAAAAAAAAAAACTGGTAATCAAAGAACATTTATATTTTTTTATTAGGCCCCGTGGTGTGAAGTTCATTCTTCAACTCGTATCCACACTCTGTCTCTCTCTCTGTGGCCTCTCTATTCGTGTGCTGTGAAGAAGGCCCACTGCTCAAAATGTAACGGAGTATACATTGTTGCTTTTAATGCCACAGTGTTATTGACGAACGAGTCGAGTCTTATTCTTACTTACGCATCCGCTGACCGACGTTGTATCACCAAAATATCCTGTTCAAAAGATGGGACAGTGGAGCGAGAAAGGTTACAGTACCGTCATTACAGAAAGATAATGACAACTATATCGTTTCAAATTTCAAAGCAATTTTACTCCGGCAGCTCGGGGAGCATTTCCCTATGTTACAATTAAAATAATTGACAGCTTTTGTCAATCACGCCTCCGAAAATCACGGTTGGCTACGTACGGTGCGAAAGAAGTTCTACATGAAAACAACCGCTGGATGAAGGCCTCCCCATGCAGTAGTGTCATAGCCACGGAGGTTGTTTCGAATCATACTTCACCACGCTTGTCAGTGCAGGTTGGTAACGCTGGGGAATGGGGGGTGGGTGGGAAAGTAAACCAACTCATACTCTTAGTTCTTTCGGTAAAGTCACGTAGGTAAAAAATGAAATTAAAATTAATACAAATAAAAAATAAAAATCACGACGTTTCGGAGGCTTCCTGAAGACGGAAGTTTGTGTTGCCTCCGAAACGTCGTGATTTTTATTGTTTTATTTTTATTAATTTTAATTTCATTTTTTTACCTACTTGACTTTACCGAAAGAACTAAGAGTATGAATCCTTGCAGTCACGAAAGCTTCAAATCTAGAATTAAACCAACTCACTCTCCACCGATCTCACCCGTCGCCGGGAACGGGGAATTGAAATCCGGTCGCCGCATTGAGAAGCACAAACTTCAGAGGCTCTCTCTGGCCAATGCCTAAAATCGTAATAGCAGCACAAACATTAAAGTGCCTTTGTCCACATTTAGCGACAGCATCACGCACATTTAATATCGCTACGTATGCGGACAATACACACACAAAAAACACATCTAATACAATGGGCGAGGTAGTGTGCAGCTGAGCAGGCGAGCTGGAGGGACACGTGACATTTCTAGAGGCTTAATTACAAAGCGGGGATGGGATGATGAGTGGATGAAAATTATACCCAGGTGTCACGAGCAAATTATCAGCGCGCCAGTCGAGTGGGCGCACTGACGCGCGCGCGCACACGCGGGCCTCGAAGCGAATGTGGCTCTGGGCTTCTCTCCCACTGCTCGTCCAGTCGCAGGGACGAGTGGAATGAGACATCAAGATGGGGGGGGGGCTGAAGGGTTCGCTTGGCCGAGGGCCTTGCTGGAGAGTTCGAGAGCGCGCATAAGCCAGGCTCGCAATTTAAAACAACAGCGCCTGATGCATAAAACAGCACGGATAACTCAACCTTGTAACCCCCCCCCCCCCCCTGCAATGCTGCGTCCGCATTGCTCAGAGCTGCAAGCATGCTTTCGTCGTCATCGGCCATGGTCAATCCACTGCTGGATGAAGGCCTCCCAAAAGCCGTCGCCCCAAACCCACGTAGCCATTGCCTGAAACGTGGCCTGGTATACAGCGTGGCCCAAAAGACAGGACACACACAGGGTTATTATCTTTATTTTAACAAATGTTCAAAAACTCCCATTAACAATAACGTTCTGACTTTTGGGCCACGTTGTATATTTCCACTTGAAGTCCACCGTGTTATTGACGAATGTGAGTTTTTTTTATTTTATACTTGAACACCACTGTCAAAGCAGCGTCAGCAAACAAATCGTAATTGTTTTAACGATTTCTGTTCAAAGTTGAATGCACCTTAGTTCTTACGTAAGTGTTTCAAATCGACGTTAGTGTGCCCTCCTTAGTCTCGTTTGATTTAACGTATTCCCATCTCTAAACCAAGCTACACAAGACTCAGAATTAGAGACTATCTCACCAAATGCTCTCTTGGTGATAAGTTAAACGCAGGTAATGCAAGCCGTATTGATGGTACCTTCCAATCAATGGTGTACATAGCGCCAGGTTGAGGAAGCTCCAAAAAGCGTCTGCCTCGGTTTTTTTTTCTAAAACCTCAGGTGATAATATTGTGTGCAGGTGGATTCGTTGACAAACTGCTAAACTGGGATGCCTCAACGTTTTCCTGCATAGAAAGCCACATACTAATCGAGGTCAACATACTCAAGCAGAGACACGGAGACTCACACAGAGATCCAGAGACCGGCATGGTGACCCATAAGAGGTTTTTGGGTTATTTCGCGTAAATATAAATGTGTCGTTAAACCCGCCACCACCCAGGTTCATAATGGAGACCTATTATGAACGTTTTCTCGCAGTCGAGACCCCCCAAGGCCAGGGCCAGATTAAGGTTCTTGTAGGACCTAGGAACTATTTCGTAGGCCTTTATTAACTTGTGAAGGGGAGCACTCTTTATGGAAGCTAAAGATGTTTTTTTTTTATTCATAATCAACGATTTTTGGGTTTAGATCGCGTTATTTATAAATGTGTCGTAACCCTCCACCACCCGACACGGCCAATCAGTAAAAAAAGTGTCACGTTGACAAAAGACAAATAGTTCACTGCTTTAGCCCACCGGTGTGTTGAAGCGTGAAACCACAACATTTACAATTTGAGTACGACGTTTCGCTGGTAATTGCATCCAGCATCATCGGGCAATTCGCCAGAATGGTGAATAACGCGATCTAAACCCAAAAATCGTTGATTATGAACAATATTGGTCGCGAAAGCCTACGTGTTAAAATGTTTGTTTTTAACTGTCTCCGATCTACCATAGGACGACAACGCTGGTCGTCCCTTGCACTACTCTCTATTGAGAATGAGAGTGTACAAAAAACACTATTTGAAGATGTTATTGGTAATTTTTCTATTAAAATATCTCGGAAAGTTCATCTCCGGTGTTAATTTCTCTCACCTTATCAAAAAAAAGATTGACATTGACATGACTGCCTCTTAGCATAAACACTGTGCCTATCCTTGCTATATGGATATTTTTATTCGAGAATATATCTTGGTTAAATTTTTATCCTAGATATGAACAAGAAAACACGGTAAAAAAAATTTCGTAGGCCCCTTTAGTTTTGGTAGGCCCTAGTCAAGTGCCTTCTGTGGCCTATTGGATAAGACGGCCCTGCCCTGGACTCGCATAGAGCATCCACCCAGAATGCCGAATGCGTTGGTAGGTGGCTTCAGTGCCGCGCTTTCTCCACCACAACGAGCGCATGCAGCCCAGAGGTCGCAATCGGGTACCCGATACCCGTACCCTACCCGATACCCGGCTACCCGTACCCGGCCGGGTACAGGTACCCGTTTGCGACCCTGGTGCGGCCGGGTACGGGTAGGCCGTGAGTCACTGGTGAGTCACCGTTTGTCACTCATTTCCCAACGTCTTGTCTCTTCTCACAATTCAAGTTCCTAGAGTCAACTCAACCGCGCCTGCAACATGGCTTCATCCCAGAGGTCGCAATCGGGTACCCGTACCCTACCCGATACCCGGCCGGGTACGGGTAGCCGGGTATCGGGTAGGGTACGGGTACCCGTTTGCGACCCTGGTTCGGCCGGGTACGGGTACGGGTAAGGAATCAAAACCCGTTTGCGACCTCTGATGCAGCCCGCGCACTTATCAGAAGAACCGGTCTGGTGGGAGGCCAGCACTCGTGCAACAACAACAACAGCGTCATCATCGTCGTCGTCGTCATCATCATCACGCCTGGCTTTTGTGCACAAATTATCAATTAATTCAGCAGCGCAGCAGCGTCACCCAATACCGCTTTGAATGTGCACCGATGAGAAGAGATTAATAAGTGCTGCTCTGTGGGTTTATTGTTCAACCGGTTGAAAGCGACTGCTGACGACATTCAGCTCAGCGCGGAACTCTCGTAAACACTCGATACGTCGTGCCCTATAGGGTGCATTCCGTGCAAAATACGTTCAATTAGAGGCACACAGGTGCACACAAACACGGCAGGATAATAGAGCCACGGTTTAACCTCGCAGGCTCTAGGGGAGAGTGCTGTTAGAGGGACACCGACTGTGGCTGCTATGGTGGCAAGAAAACACAATTGGTGCTGCCAGGACCACGTGTCCGATCGCTTTCATGTCCCCAGTGCCGATGTTCGAAATTCGGCACCGAGCACCGATTTTTACGGCCGAGTCAACCTAAGGGAGCCCCGGGAGAGATTCAGAATCCAATTGCCAATGATGTGCATGAACGGAAATCGAAAGTAGGTTGCTGGGATCCTAGCGGGATTCGCGAAACAATTTGCACTCTCATTAAACGAGACAATCGGTGATAATTGCACAGCACTTTGTCAAATCCACTCGTGCAGTGGTGCCGTGTGCAGCGAAAGAGTCCAAGGTATTCTTTTTCGAATTGATCAACAGGCGCACAGACAATGAAATAAACGAATTAACAGACCAACACAAAGGGAGATAGATGTCAGCGTAAACCGACTAAACACGCACAGAACACAACACACACACACACACCGACGTCGAAACAAAACAACAGACGCGCAGTTAGATTCCAACAATGGGCATACAAACACGCAGCCATCAACGTGAAACTATTAAAGAGACAGACGCCGAGACAAAGGAATGGACGCAATCGACAGACTCAGATCCAAATAAAGTCACGACATGGACGAAGAGCCGGCCATCATAACATTTACCGATTAAAGATTCAAATCAACATTTACCAATTAATCACACGCGCGCACTGACACACAGAACACACATAAATCCCCCCCCCCCCCCCCATCTTATTTGGATGAGCCGGGTGCCCCATGACTAATCCACTGCTGGATGAAGGACTCACGTTGAGTTTTTGGTTCGGTGTGCCGCAAGCGTTTGTGCTCGAGTGAAGCCCTCTCTCCAAGTCATGTCGATCATAGTGGGGAAGTGGGGGGTGGGTGGGGTTGTTGTTTGACCATACTTCACCACGCTGGTTGGCGAAGGCGACCGTGGGGTTGCCAGGACCATTTAAAGTGTCACTCGCTGCCCCCTGACGTGACCCCAGCTGGACATTACCAGCACCGCGCTACCATAGCGCGCCCCATCTCCCGTTACCCGATACGAAAATAAGTGAAAGTGCTCCTTCTTGCGTCATTCTTACGCTAACGTTAGGGGGGGGTGGATGGGACAAATTAAAATAAACATCAACTCTTTAAAGGCGCATGTTGGGGAGTCGGCTACATCCGGGAAAAAAGACATCTGAAAGACAAATACATTGAAGCGGCGTGGCTTGATTTTAGCCGGAATTATCCGGGCCGGAGTTCCGAAAAAATAAAAAATAAACCAAATTTCCCCGTCTCCACTCCCGCTGTTGCTGTCGGGGAGGGGAGAGAGCAGAGAGGGGGGGGGGCGTTTGGGAAACTGCCAGGGTAAACGAAGCCGTGATTTTAAGGCACCGTATTAATTTGTGTTTTTTTAAGCATGAGGAAAGAGACATTTAACACGAAATCCACACACTTTGTCGCGGGGTGAGCCATTGGGCTTGTTTTCGTCGCCAACTTTGAATAACGCCTTTTTGAAGTCGGCAGAGGTTACATACTCGCGGAAACTTGCAACTGATGGAGTAGCTTGCAGGCACACACCCCCCCCCCCAAAAAAAAAAAAATACTCCACTGCAAGCAAGCCACCATCCAAACCACCCCTTTTTAGCTTATGCCCAAAACGATCAAATGAATGACTCCTTTTGCATAAACAAACAGCTGCAGTTTTACTCTTTCCAAACCATAACTTTGTAGGAATGTTGACTGCAATATCCGACCGTGTCCGCCCAGTGCTCGCTGAGGTGCGTTTGGGCTTCTGGTCACCGAACGAGAACGCGTGGTGAGGTCGCGATCACTGCACACAAAGTGCTTGCCACAAATAAGGGGCCGACCATAAATGACGTCACGCGATTTTGGACGATTTTTTATCCCCCCCCCTCGTCACACGGCGTCACAAAAAGTCAGACCCCCCCCCCTTCAAATATGACGTCACAAAGCTCTGCCCCCCCCAAAAAAAATCATATTTCCATTGTGAAAATAAAACATGCTTCAAATCGCTTTAAACTATTGTCATTGTAGTGCGTATTTAATGTGGCACTGCACTCTAATGTTGTAGGATTTTTGCACACAGCGTTGGTGTACGGTGTTTTTTCTGCAATATTCAGCTGTCTTATCTTGGATTTCTGTTTGCACTTAGTCACATAGTCACTTTAATATGTTATCTGTTCATGTTTTTGTTTTTTGTTTGTTGCGGTTGCACCCGATTCAAGAGCCGAATGGCTCACAGGGCTATACCTCTTCTTGGTTCTTTCGGTAAAGTCACGTAGAAGGGAAGTAATAAAATAATAAAAACAAAACATAATAAAATAATATAATTCTCACGACGTTTCGGCTACAACGCAAGCAGCCGTCCTCACCTGAACCAAGAAGATGAATCCCTGCAGTCACGAAAGCTTTAAATCGAAAAGGGCTATACCTAATAAATGAACTTGAACTTGAACTATAACAATTAGTGTTGTTATAACAATTCTATATTTATTAAAAGTTGCGCATTTTGACGTGACGTCACATTTCTCAAACCCCACCCCCCCTCGTCACACATCGTCACAAATGTCTGACCCCCCCCCCCCCTTTAGGTGCATGACGTCATTTATGGACGCGACACTTTGGCCACCTTCGCAGCAGCGGATTTTCGCTGCTGACCATCGGGACAACGGCGGCGGTCACCGCATCGCGCGCCGCTTTCAGACGCGCTTCTGCGGCCGTCTGGAATGTTCTTCCTTCCCGATATTCGGAAGCCACCGGTAGCTTCGTATATCGTACCCACCAAGCAGAGGTCACAGTATAAATGGCAAGCAAGGCTGTGCAAACGCTGCACGGGACGAGCGAGTGCGCCCAATAACCTAAGCAGGACGGCTGCTTGCGTTGTGGCCGAAACGTCGTGAGAATTATTTCATTATGTTTTATTTTTATTATTTTATTATTTCCCTTCTACGTGACTTTACCGAAAGAACCAAGAAGATAAGCAGGTCTTCTTCACTGCAAAGGCCCTGTGGGCTACTGAGAGCCCCTGGTGGCGTTCCGTGCGGCCCCCCTCTGACAATACACAGCAAGTGACAACACCCCCCCCCCCCATCATCATCATCGTGCTGTTAACCCCCCAATGGTTTCAAATGTGGCGGCCCCTCGCACCGATGATGTCTTATCGGCGAAAGTGTCTCCAACCCCCCACCCCCCTCTTTGAAAATGAGTGAAGAACGCTGAACTACGTAGTGCCGAACCCGATATGCCCTCCTCTTGCCCAGTGGGCAGAGGTCGCAAACGGGTTTTGATTCCTTACCCGTACCCGGCCGCACCAGGGTCGCAAACGGGTACTCGTATCCGGCCGTACCCGTACCCTACCCGTACCCGGCCGGGTAGGGTACGGGTATCGGGTACCTGATTGCGACCTCTGGGATGAAGCCATGTTGCAGGCGCGGGTGGGTTGATTCTAGGAACTTGAATTGTGAAGACGTTGGGAAATGAGTGACAATCGGTTACTCACCAGTGACTCACGGCCTACCCGTACCCGTACCCGGCCGCACCAGGGTCGCAAACGGGTACCCGTACCCGGCCGTGTACGGGTAGCCGGATATCGGGTAGGGTACGGGTATCGGGTACCCGTTTGCGACCTCTGCCAGTGAGGGTTGTCCATGAACCCAGCCGTGGAGCAATCCCCACCTGGGCAGGAGCACCCCCTGGCGGATACCGCGTGGGCAATTTCCATGCGCGCACTGCTTGGGATGTTGGAAGTTCTCACAAACTGCCCCGCAGTTTAACCGCGTCGGCTTTCGCGACCCAGTGAAGCTTGGTTGTGATTACTGGCGAAACGTCGTGCTCAGATTGTAAATGTTGTGGCTTGGCTCTCCAACACATAACCGGTTAGTGCTGTACTAGTACACTACACTATACACTACATTATACACTAGTGCTGTACTATTATACTACACTATACACTAGTGCTGTACTAGTACACTACACTATACACTACACTACTATACACTACCATATATACTACACTATACACTACACTATACACTAGTGCTGTACTAGTACACTACACTATACACTACACTATACACTAGTGCTTTACTAGTATACTACTATACACTACCATATATACTACACTATACACTACACTATACACTAGTGCTGTACTAGTACACTACACTATACACTACACTATACACTAGTGCTGTACTATTATACTACACTATACACTAGTGCTGTACTAGTACACTACACTATACACTACACTACTATACACTACCATATATACTACACTATACACTACACTATACACTAGTGCTGTACTAGTATACTACACTATCCACTACACAACGTTTGATGCTGTTGCGTTGTGCGGTGGTGCAAACAGCACACACTGACAGAAGTTAACATTCAAGTCAGTTCAACACTTTAAGAACATATCATTCGTCAGTTCTTCGCTCAGATGTCTTCACGATTGTTTTTTTGCTGCGTGTTTTTTATTTGCTTCAACTGTCCTATGTTCCATTTGAAGAGATTCGCCAGGTGAAACATTGTAACGTTGCTGGCATTCAAAACATCGAGGCTTATCGCAGCTAGTGGAACTAATCAATGTCGCCACGAGAGGGGCCTAGAGAGCACATACGATGCTCGTGCAGTACTGTAACATTCCTGCGGAGGGCGCTGGTAGGAACGTTGGGTTGCTCGGTCAATGGCCAGGGTCAACGGCGGCGTGGTGTATTCCGCAAATATGCCCGACTGTGAGGGCGGGCTTAAGCCGGCGTGAGTAGGTTAAACGTTGAGTTTTATAAGGGCACCACGGGGTGACCAGCCCCTCCCCACCCAGCCCCACCCCTCCCCATCAGTCTAACTCTGTACAACAAACATGGCTAAACCAATACACTTAGGTAAAAATGATAATAAAATAAAATAATAAATCACCTCCCCCCCCTCCCCATAACCAGTATATAGGATCTTGTCTCTTGGATTTCTCTTCACTTGATACAGTAAATTTGGCTGTGACGGTCCCACCTGAAGACGGAGACTTGTGCAGCCTCCGAAACGTCGTGATTTAATGTAGTTATTTGCATTTATTATTATTTTATTATTTTTTTACCTACGTGACTTTACCGAAAAAACCTAAGAGTATGAAGCCGATGGCCCAACGTGAACAACAATATTCATCGCCGAGAAATGGACTTCACGACTGTGATTAGAGCAGCAGCAGCTTCTCAATGGATGATGTGCTCTGCAGCTTGGCTAATAATGGCTCAACACAACAATTCTGGAGAACCACTCTCTCTCTACACCAGACTAAAAGACATGAACCAAACACCAATACTCAATAGATTATATAGTCGTTTATTTCAAATTAAATTCAACAAAACGTAGGATTTCCATCTGCAGGTGTTTTTTAAATGTTATTATTTTCAGGTGTGGCGGTTTGGGAAGAAGGCCTTTAATCCATCAGCTGAATGGGAACCACCGCGCCTGCGATTACGCATTGCCACCGATGAAAAGCCAAGTGAGACAGATTAACTTAAAACATACATTCGCAAAGTGTTGCAATCATATGGATTGTTATTATGAGATCATAATGTAAAGTATGAAACAATTTAATGGAAAAAATAAAAAAAATTATTTGGCCTTAATATCTAAACTAAACGGTTTTCTATTCCTACGACATCTAAATACAAAATTGTAACATCCGCGCGAAAACACCTTCGATGCTACATTCTTATTTCAAAACTCGAATGCACCAACAAATAGAAAAATGCCCGCGGAACACAAACGCACAAAGGCACGGTGGCGATTTCATCAATTCCTGAGACATTTCACAATTGCAGCGTCGCCCCCCCCCACATCCCATGCCACCCCATAACGTGCATCACACGGCCACGTTGCACCCCTTCAAATCCCCAGACAAGGCCGACGAACAACTTTGTGCAACAACAAAAAACGCGGTCGTCAATCCGCGCAAAACTTGCGACAAAAACCTTCAGACGGTGCTCAGATCCGAGACCGAATCTGCACTTGAACAGGTTTGAAATGCAGTGCGGTGAATTACTTCTTGGAACGAGTTAAAGTCCTTTACAATGCGTCTCAAACCCCATTGTCCTTGTGCATTCAATACTGCTAACAATAAAGCACCCCAACAACAATAACGCCACAATTAATCCGGTAACAATAATAAAGACAAAATCAATAACACTGTAATGCTTCGGGCAGTATATAACCCAAAACAATGAGCTCTTGGAGACCTGTACCCATCTGTCAAGAGCCGATTTGCACTGCAGGAGAATTACATTTGCAACATTTTCTATTCCCAGTGTGCTAGTTGTTTCTGTTCAGCTCACGTAACGTGTTAGTAAGAAGCAGCTCTCTCTTGCACACGAGACTTGTCCTGCTGGTCTCTTGGTTTCTCACCCAGGCCAGTCACCGACACCAATCCTATGCACCGACAACCACTGACAATGCCACGCTCACAAAAAGACTTGACACCCTTGCTCGACAGACAGATTTGCCACAAGTCCTTCCAACACAAAAACATTCACCACCCCCTCTACAAACAAAGTAACTGCTCGCACATCTTTGTCAAATCACGCACGCGTCTTATTGCACGCGCTAATAAATCCCACACTATTTCAAACAGATGTGGCACGCTCATTTCAAGTGACATTCAGAAAAAATATAGTGTGACCGCCACAAAAATCCCGCACTCAAGTTTCCGAGAAAACATTTGTTTGCCCGGATAGCCCTGGCAAATCGAATTTTGCGCAAAGGGTTCCGATGACAAATCTCTCAAATGTCACTCCAATATCCTCTCTGGTTCCAGCAAACTTGATGTTCATCTCCACCAGAAATATCCTCTTGGTCATTCCAACTTCACATTCATAGTGTTAATTATCTTACACGCTTTTATAGTGTATGTAGCGTGAATGTATATCGTAATAATATGTAAATAGGCCTCCCCGTGCCATGCTGCTCATGGGGTTTTATTGGACCATGATGCACGACCGCCTCTCAGTGTGGTCCGATGAAGGTGTAGGACCCAGAACAAGCTGCGATATCACGCGCTACTGATGTTAGCCTGGAGCCAAAATCGGATCCGCAGAGGTTAATAGTGCTGGGTTCATAGCGAAGTGTGCGATGAATCACTCTGCCATCACTCCTCCCCTGCATCATATAGTTTTATAAATCAAATATATTATTTTTACCGGTTCTCTCATGTACACATTACCAATATAAACTTCCTATGTTGGTTACACCACGAGCAATTCCAAATGATTATCACGAAATTGTCTCCCACAAGGCACATTATGACAACAATCCACATTACAAGTGGTAAAATACGTGGCCATGCCAAACAAACAAACTGTAATGTGAAAAAGTCAACGTTAACTAGATGAAATACTCAGCGTCGGTCTTAGCTTTTACCGACCAAACATAACAATCTACAAAATATCCTTCCAAGGTGTGTTTTTTGGGCTGCATACGTGTGTCGTTTGGCACGATGCCCAACGTTTCACTCCACGTGCTTGGGAGCTTCTTCAGGAATTTAAATCAGTTCCAGAACTGTCCAGTCCGTGACGGTTCCGGATCCGGTTCTTGAACTTCACCCAGGACATCGCGCGCCCAAATCACACGCGGGGTACAAACTAAAAACACATCGCAGAGAGCTGCCCAAGCACAGCCGCCAAAACCTACGCAGTAGAGCAAAATATTGACACGGCAGAAACGCGTGCCAACCTGTAGTGGCATCGCAAGTAGGCTTCAGCTCTTGAGGGCAAGGACTCGCTCGTAAAGGTTGGAGCCTCACAACCACCAGTGGAGAAAGGCCCCCACCCCCCCCCCCCCCGCATCATGGCTGGTCATCCGATCCATCTGGGCTCTTGTCAACGTCGCTCACGCACACCCACTGGCCTTGCTGGGACTCCTGCCACAGCGTCACCTTGCAGGGCGGCACAAAAGGGAGGCGGGATAAAACACCGTGGGGGTCACCGTCACGCACACACGTGCAGCCTTTTTGTCAACGCACTGCTGGGCCTCCCCACACTGTGCGGGTCGTCGGTGGTGGGGGGGGGGTATTCTTCACCACGCACGGGTCGGCACTGGTTAATGACGGCCGATAGCATAGACGCTGGAGGATATTCCACCTCCGATTAGCGTGGCTGACTACGTACGGTACGAATTCAGTTCAACATGCATACAACCATGGGTTTTTTGCTGCACTAGCCTCTTCTGCTGACAACGTAGCAATGCAGCAGCCTACAATACGTGTGTAATGAGTAATCACCCACACAAAGACCCCCCCCGTACAGCCTTTAACAGACTGTAGGGGCAAGTGCTGTTACAGAACATCTATGAAGGCCGGCATGGCACATGAAGGGGTGGGTGGCCAGCACTATGCCCGACCGCCTCCCCATTGGCGATAATTTTACACACAGCACCAGGTATTCATTTGAGGCCGAGTCGAGCTAGGGGAGGCCCAAGAGCGGTTCAGATAATTGTCACTATGTATGAACTTCTTTTGCACCGTACGTAGCCAACCTTGCTAAGCGGAGGTGCGGTGAAGGACAAATAACTGGTCACTGGTGTTGACCATGAGCAGGAATCGTTAGCCGACTTCGTAGCGCAGTGCGTTAACCGCTACACTACCGCTCCCCACCATCACCCACACGCGCACACTCTCACACGCACACACACACAACGTGGATATGACTGGGAGTGTGGCTGGCGGTGGGTGGTGGGGGGGGTGGGGCGGTGGGGGGGTGGGGGGGTGGGGGGGGTGGGGCGGCGGGAAGGTGGGGCGGTGGGTGGGGGTGGTGGGGGGGTGGGGCCACGGAGGCAGCAGTACCCGGTTATCACCCCCGGAAACTGCGAGAATGCTGCCGGTGATGGACCAGCTCACGTGCCACACCACGTCGCCGAACTTGTGCAGGAGTTTGGCCACCCACGAGCTGCCCGAGGGGTCCTCGCACCGCCACACGTACACTCGGCCGTCCTTTCCCGGCATCCGAAAAACAAAGAGGGCAAAGAAATGTCAATGTTGCATTGAGAACACGAATTTATACGCCACAGACTCAGGTGCAATTCTCTCGAAGCTTCGCCCATTCTCCGTCGCCAATGCTCTTCCTCCTCCCTTCCCTCGCCCCTCCTCTTCTCCGTCCCGTCCCTCCCCTACAGCCGTTTTGTCTTCCACAGGGCCGTGCAGTCACGGTGGTCAGCATTACGTGCTATGAATAGTGGCCGTTGCCCTAAACGTCAACTTTATTTTTCCCGCGATGTCACTGACGGTCGTGTTCATGTTGCTGTTGTTAATAGTACTTTCGCACCACTGCCAATGCCGTACCACCAACGAATTTATTCCATTACCTGAATGTGCCTCTTCACATCTTCGTTCAGATTTGCGTTAACCGAACGGAGATGTGAGAAGAGGATCTTTCGGTGGGCTGTCGTCGTCGTCGTCGAGGTGACGCCCGGCGATTTTCGTCCGCTTGGGTTTAGCGGTGACCTTCGGCTAAAATAACAATCGCCTTAGTCGACGAACTCGTTCGTAGACATCGTCACCAAAAACGCGAGAGGGCACGGCGGGTACCTGCGCGCAGCTGGCGATGGTGCTGATGGGCAGCCCGATGGAGGGTGCCCAGGCCACGTCGCGCACCCAGTCACTGTGGGCCTCCAGCTTCTGCTCCTCCACCCACTGCCCATCTTTCTCCCTGCATAAAGACAAAGGCGAAGATTTGAAGCTTTCGTGACTGCAAGGATTCATATTCTTTGGTTTTTCGGTAAAGTCACGTAGGTAAAAAATTAAAAATAATGAAAGTTAAATAAAAATAAAATAAAAATCACGACGTTTCGGAGGCTGTGATGGTTCCACCTGAAGACGGAAGCTTGTGTTAATTTTAATTTTTAAATTTTAATTTTTTACCTACGTGACTTTACCGAAAAACCCAAGAATAATAACAAAGGCGAAGGTCCCGCCTGTAGCCACAGACTGCTGTGGTCGAGTGGCGACAGCGAGTACCTATCAAGGCCAACACGGCGTACGTTGAACTTCTTTAGCACAGTACGTAGCCAACCGCACTAATCGGAGGTGCGGGGGAAGGAGAAACCAAACACAAAAAGCAGTTCTACAGAAATTCGTTTTCAGTCGAGATTTAAAAGTACGTAGGGCTAGGTGTGGTCAAGCACCACTCTCGGATGCCTTTGTCTCCCCAGCGCCGATGCTTACACATCATTCCAGATAATAATTTTACAGCCGAGTCAACCTAGGGGATGCCCAGGACCAGTTGCAGATAATCGCCACAAATGTTAGCAGCCAAGGCCAGGAATGGAACTCGGTTCACCGGGGGTTCGTGGGAATGTGCCAAACACCGTGCGACTGCTCCACCATGCGACAGGACCTTAAAATCAACAGAGCGAGGCCTCCACCACCGCCATCGTTGGAGCTCACCTCCAGATCTTGACGAGGTTGTCGCAGCCGCCCGACACAAACCTCCGAATCGGCTTCTGGCCACAGGGCCCCTGGGGGGTCCCCCCCACGGGCGCCATCACGGGACCCCAGCTCACGGCGTTACAGCCGATCTGTTGGCGGTGCGGGGCGGTGGGGGGGGGGGGAGCAAAGGGGGGAGAGGAAGGGGAGCAGCAAGTCCCCACTTAGCCCCCCCACCAATGCGCACACAACACTGGACCACCAGAATGCGAAAGCATGTGGAACTTTACTGCCTAGAGTTTTCACAGTCATGAGTGTGTGTATGTGTGTATAACCATATAGGGGAGCGGTAGTGTGGTGTTTAGCGCGCTGCGCTACGAACCCGGCGATCCGGGTTCGATTCCCACTCACGGCCAACACCGGTGACGATTATCTGAACCGGTGCTGGTCCTCCCCGCGGTCGACTTAACCTCAAATGAGTACCTGGTGCGGTGTGTAAACATCGTCACTGGGGAGACAAAGGCGGTCGGGCGTGGTACTGGCCACCCACCCCCTCGTATGCAGTGCCAGCCTGATAGGTGCTCGCTAACAGCACTTGCCCTGAAAGTATGTTAAGACTATAATGGAAATCTTTGTCTTTATAACAATACCTTGTGTATATAGTTCGCAATACGTCGTAAATAAATTATTCGTACACACGAAGTTCAATTAATACATCGGTGTATCATTACAATCCTCCGCCCTCTGTTCGTTCTGGTAACCTGCTGCAAAAAAAATACTCAAAAGTCAAAGCCACTTCCTGCTCAAAGCGAGCATTGAGGCAATGATCCTTTGCTGTGTGCAGCCCTGAGGCAGTGGTGGAAACGCAAACACGCTGTGGTGCGGGGGAATCTATCCATAGAACAACCACTTGACTTGCCCACAAAGTAGTACTTCTTTTATCAACCCTGGAGGGATGATGGGCCGAGTCAACCCCATACAAAAAAATTCAACTCTCACTCTTCTGGTTGCGAGCTGCTTGCTCTAGAGCCGAGACGCCAAGCCGAATAAACAATTACAAAATGTAATTAATGTATTCCTACATTCATTATGCTTAACCTACACATTTAATTGTGGTAACATTTTCAGCATCTTCGGAAGCACGTGTATTCAGATGCTCTAATACACGGTGCTGGAAATCTAAATAATATATATCAGGTCGAGCGTGGAGCGATGATATAGCGGTTTGCGCACCGTGCCACGAACCCGACAACCCAGGTTCGATTACCAGTTCCGACTAACTTCAGTGGCAAGTAACATCTGCACCAGTCCTGGGTGTCCGTCATCACAAACCAGCACTGACCATTGTGGTGAGGTATGATCAGATAACCCCCCTATCACTATGATGGCATGGGGAGTCCTTAATCCAGTAGCGGATTGACAAAGGGGTGTAAATTATTATAACATTTTTAAGGAGCAGAATATGTTTATCTGGTTGTGCTGAAAAGTAATTAAAAAAATGTGCAAATAGAAGACCTGATGCAGGCAGTGATGAGAAGGAAACTGGCACTATTGAGAGGTTTTTTTGGGGGGTTAGATCGCGTAAATATATAAATGTGTCGTTAAAATTTGCCACCACCCGACAGCCAACTAGTAAGGGTTGTCACATAAAAAAAACATTTACATATTGTGGCTTGGCTCTCCAACACACCGGTGTGCTGTACTAGTGATGAATTAGCACGTTCTGTTTACGTGACAACCCTTATTAGTTGGCTGTGTTGGGTGGTGGCGGGTTTTAAACACACATTTATATATTTACGCGTTCTAACCCCCAAAAAAACCTCTTATGGATGATATTAGTCACGAAAGCCTACGTGTTAAACTGGCACTATTGACATATATAGGATGGACTACATCAGGAAAATGTAAAGTGTGCTGTTCGGAAAAATGGAAGGAACCAGAAAGAGAGGAAGACCTAACAACAACGACATAAGAGATTGGTGCCAGAAAGATGTGGCCACTACTTGCAGCATATTGGCGCAAGACAGAGAGGAAAGTGGAAAAAAAATTACTAAATGTGCAGTGGACACTTACCGGGGCTGTCTGCCCATGGATCGTGATGATGATTGTTCTGCTGTGTGGTTGGAGCACTCGGTTCACAATCAGATGTGCAGATTCAAATCCTGGTAAACGACTGATCCCACAATTACTCCCTTCTGGGGTTAATAAATTGGGCACCGCTTTCTGGCTCGACCTATGAAACATAATGCCCCCCACAATGGGATGTGGAATTTCCATGACCTCTGGGCTGGTAGATAAAAGTATCACTTTTTTGGAAGCCAACTGTGGTTCTTCTACGAATTGACCCCCCCCCTCCTCCCCCGCTATTACTGGAATGTGGAAATTCCACCACTCGCTCAGGGCAGTAAACAGAATGGAGCTAGAAACTGCTGTGATTATATTTCTTATTGGCTATGTAACAATTCACCCTCCAATGGATTTGATAAATTTTCACAATTCGGTGGGTGAAATTGCCTTGTTTTTACCATCTCGTTTGTAGTGTTCGTCATTTTTACTAAAACCTTTGCACAGTTTTGTTCGCTTCAAAATATCCTAAGCATACACACACATCAATTGCAAATAATTTGCAGCAATCATAAAGGTTTTGGGTTAGATCGCGTAAATATAAATGTGTCGTAACCCTCCACCACAACGTGACAATTGTCGCGTTGTTCTTTACGTGACAAACCTCACTGGCTGTCGGGTGGTGGAGGGTTACGACACATTTATACTAACGCGATCTAACCCAAAAACCTTGAATATTGGGGTCCCGAAAGCCTACGTGTTAAAATGAATTTGCAGCAACTTTAAAGAAGACTCCCAAAAGCACCATTCAATAAACGTAATCATCAAATCGACGAATCCACGCATCGCGACGACGTTTCCCCGCACGCACCGAGTGGGCGTTGCCGATCTTCTTGGCGTCCCAGCTGCCCTCCTCGGAGCACGACAGCACGGAGATGGCGCCGTCCGAGCTGCCGCACGCCAGCACGAGGCCGAACTCTCGCGGAGCCCACGACACAGAGTTCACTGCGTCCCCATCAATGCGGGGGGGGGGGGGGGGCAGCACAGCACGAGGTCAGCTCCACCACAAGGGCCAACGCAGCGGCTCCACCACACAACCAATACAGGACCAGCACCACGGCTCAAAGCACAGCATCTGCAGAGCTCCACCACAGGACAAGCATAGTTCTTCCACAGGATCATCACATCTCCACCACAAGACCACCACAAGCCCAACAACACAGCTCCACCACAGGACCAGCATAGTTCTTCCAAAGGGTCATCACATCTCCACCACAAGACCACCACAAGCCTAACATCACAGCTCCACCACAAGACCACCGCCACAAACCCAGCACAGCTCCACCACAGGACCACCACAAGCCCAACAACACAGCTCCACCAGAGAACCAGCAAAATCCGTGCTCTCAGGCATGCAATGTCAAAACTTGAAAAATGTACAACCGTGTAAATCCACTGCTGGATGAAGGTCTTCTGGGCCATATCACGATGGTTGTTTGACCACACTTCTCAACCCTGGCCATGGTGGGTGGGGCCCAAGAATAGTTCAGACATCACTCGCTCCTGACGTGAGCCATGGTCAGGGATCAAACTCAGGTGGTCTGTGCCACCACTCCACCCCTCAATACCATGGTAATGTGGAAATTCACTAACATGGAGAATCAAATATATAACCTGCGGGCCAAACACGTTTGAAATAAATTAGCATCTCTGTGCGGTGCATCACCTAAGTACAAATAACTGAAGCTATTGTTCTAACATTCCCTTGACAAACTATCCAAGCAACATCGTTTTTTTTATTCATTGTATACGCATTCATATGAGGGGAACAATATTGGCAGATCCCATTAACTGCATTTACCTGCAAATATTATGCCTCTCATCCATTAAAAGAAGTTAAAATATGCGTGGATAAGATGAACATGCCACCGATTACGGATTACTTGTCTTATCCGCGGGTAAATGATACTACCATGATAAGAAGATCCGGATGATAAGATCCATGGGGGTGGATAATAGGAAGAGCGAACATACGAGGGTGAATAGGCGACTGTAACGGTTCTTCCCTGCAACATCTGTCAACCCTGCAGCGTTTGTATGAGACTCGGGGAAAATCGAAACCAGTCAAGTGTGCTGCTTAAATACATTTTGCAACTAAAAAATCCATCTTCGGTTCGCAGGGGCCCGTAGGCTAATCAATGAAAATGTACTACTATAATGAGCCAAGAATGTCTGTGTGTCCCGTGCGTGACGTCACCCCACGTCGGCCAGCCCCCCCTCATTAATAATCAAGAACAGGTGACGTCTTCCAAATGGACACCCCCTCCATTAATAATAATTAGCGGGTGACGTCACTCCACATGGAGCACCCTCCCCTCATTAATAATCATGAGCAGGTGACACTCCACATCGAACAGCCCCCCTAATTAATAATCATAAGGTGACGTCCTCCAAATGGACACCCCCCCTATTCATAATTAGCGGGTGACATCACTCCACATGGGGGGCCGAGGCGCCTCCTCCCCCCCTCCTCGGCATCAACTTACAACCCTCACGACAAAGGCAGAACCCGCAACTACATACAGCAGTTGGCAGGAATGGGGGTTTTATCCCCTCAAAATTCCTGTTTAGTATGATTAAGGAGTTAGGGCAGTTAGGGGATCGAGAGAGAATGGAAATTCCTGTTGGGAGTTATCAACCGTGTGGCTGCCGTTTAGACTAAGGCAGCGAGTAACTTTAAAATCTCAATTTCAGAACTGGGTTAAAGGTCGGTGAAAGAGAAACAACATCGGTGCGAGAGAAAAGCTCCGCTTACCACTTGGAACATGGTTACGATCCAAGAAACATTTTTAGCGTGAGGATTATGTTAAGTAAAACGTTAGGCTATGTTCTCAGCGTGTGGGTAAAATGCAAAGTTGAGCGTTCAAGCTAGGGGCACGGGTAGAGTAAGAAGCAAGTGGTATTGTTGGATTAAGCGATAGGCTTGTGCTTGTGGATGATGGATAGGATAATGAGGGTGAGGAGAGAGGGGTTGAGTTAGACCCAGGTTCAGGAGTGAGGTAAACGTGCAGCACCGCAATTATGTCCTCACGCTACTGCCGATGACAGGGCCTTACTGGTGGAAGCTCTAGAGAGGCCCTCGAGAGTACTTTGGTCTACTCTTCTTCCATGCTTTAGTTCGTCGTCCCTCCCCCGCACCTCCGATTAGCACCTTTGGCTACGTACGGTGCGAAAGAAGTTCAAAACACATACGTCACAGAGATCTCGGAAGAGGGAGTTCCCACATACTTTACCCCACCACATGTGACCTGATGGTCTACTGTGGGCAGAGGCGGGAGGATTAAAATAAGCTTTGAAAAATTGTAGCTGCCACGCCGGGAGCCTGACGGGTCGACCTCATGATTTAAAGTCCGGTGCGTCAACGACAACACCCAGAGGAGCATCAGAGGCGGTGAGGATTCGGTGCAAATCCTTGGGGAGTATTAAACTTGCAAAGGTATATAACCTGTTGTTAAATAAAGTCTGGAATTATAATTATGGGCGGCACCGACACGCTACAAGAGAGGGGATAAATTATGTCGCGGTTGGGGGGGCAGGGGAGGTGGGCGCTGGAGGGCAGAGGCCGCAACCGGGTACCCGAAACCCGTACTCTACCCGATACCCGGCTACCCTGTACCCGGCCGGGTACGGGTAGCCGTTTGCAACCCTGGTGCGGCCGGGTACGGGTACGGGTAGGCCGTGAGTCACTGGTGAGTCACCGTTTGTCACTCATTTCGGGTAGGGTACGGGTAGGGAACGGCTACCCGTACCCGGCCGGGTACGGGTACGGGTACCCATTTGCGACCCTGGTGCGGCCGGGTACGGGTACGGGTACGGAATCAAAACCCGTTTGCGACCTCTGCTGGAGGGTGTTGAGTTGGACGGAGGAGTCAGGGGCCATAAGATGGGGCTGATGCGACGCTGCCGACGTGAAGTGGTAATGGAGCAGCGCCTGTTGCGGAGGAGCTGTAGCCGAGGGGATAGGACACAAGGCTGTCTTAGCTCAACACACCAACATCATGCGGTGTGAATAGCAACCTCGGATCGGAGTTTGTTGCGCCCACGCACCCAGCTACAGTGCCTCTAAATAGCGTCGCTGCCTGTGCCACAAGTAATATCATCATCATCATAAGCCATGCTTTTTACACCGATTATTGTAATTATTTTATAATGTAGCATACGTCACTGCAACAGTGCGTAGCATGTGACAACAGCCCGACATTCTTTGTGCTGTTCAGAGTAAGTCATCTGTCTCTAACGTTTCTGTCCACAGGGATTTTCAGTGGGGTCTAAATTCTGTTGTTTGCCAAACCGAGGGGCTGTAGCACCCCCCCTCCCCACCCGTTTTTGGTTTGTTTCGTCAATGTTTGTTGTTGTTGCTGTAACCAGGTTACTGCGGTGTAAACCAGGACCCCATCAAAAACGAGCATTTACTGGCCAATGGGTTTTAACGTCTTGCCCAAAATAAAACCTAAACCCTAAACCGATTCCTGTTCAAAGAAAACTAGCTTGTACCACTGTGCTGAAGGATTTTCAGTTGGGGGGGGGGCTAAAGCCACCCCTCTTTCTTGCCAAATAGCACCCAAAGACAAAGATCCCCCAAATAGCCTTCACAGACTGTTGCGGCAAGTGCTGTTAGCGAGCACCGATGAAGGCCGGTATGGCACTCTCGGGGGTGGGTGGCCAGCACCACGCCCGGCCACCTTTTGTCTCCCTCATGGCGATGTTTACACACTGCACTAGCTACTCATTTATGCATGTTGAACCTTTTTTCACACTGTACAGAGCCCAACCGTGCTAATCGGAGGTGCATGGGAAGGACAAACCAAACCAAACACGAAAAGCAGTTCTAAAGACATGAGTTTTTCAGTCTAGATTTAAAAGGGCATAGCTCCAACGGCTTCCTAATATCGGAGTCGACCTAGGGGAGGCCTAGGACCGGTTCAAATAATCGTCACGGGTGTTGATTGGCCATAAGCAGGAACCGAACTCGGGACACTGGGTTTGTAGCAGTGCGCACACCCCGGCGCCACCACACACCCAAAAAAATAGCAACCCCCCCATCCCGGCCCACACACAAACACCACCCAGGATGGCAGCACTCACCCGACGACTCGTGGCCAGCGTACTCGTAGATGCGCTCCCAGGCGTCACCCTCCTCCCTCCAGATGATGACCTTGCGGTCGTAGGCGCACGAGGCCAGCACGTTGCCGTACATGGCGTGGGCCCAGGCCACCTGCCACACGGGGCCCTCGTGCCTGCACGCGCCCCGGCCACAGGAAGACGACGCCCAGGTTTGGCGCACGCTCGCGGCGACGATAGCGGCGGCACCTACGCCGAAACCCCTCCCCCCAGCCCCCCAAGGGCTCGCCTCTTTGTCAAAATCGTCGTCACGATCCATAGGCAGATATCCCCGTTGGTGGTGTCCACTGCATATTTCGACATTTTTTTCCACTTTCCTCTCTGTCTTGTGACAATATGCTGCAAGTGGTGGCCACATCTTCCTGGCACTAACCTCTGATGTCGTCGTCAAGCCATTCTCTGTTAGGTCTTCCTCTCTTTCCGGTTCCTTCGATTTTCTCCCCCAACAACACCACTTTTAATTTTCCTGTTGTTGTCAATTCTACACAGGTGTCCAAATAGTGCCAGTTTCCTTCTCATCACAGCCTGCATCAGGCCCTCTTCTTTTGTTAAGATACGTTCACATATACCAATACGGTCTGTACGTGTGTATGTAAACTTCTTTGGCACCGTAAATAGCCCCAACTGTGCTCAGAGGTGCGGGGGGAAGGACAACAAATTAAACAATAAAAACTGTTAAAAAAAAATTAGTTTTCAATCTACACGATTTTAAAGTGCATAGCTCCGATGTTTCTTTTAATATCGGAAGAGCGTTCCAGATGGCCGCAGAAGCGCATCTGCAAACGCGCGATGCAGTGAGTCCATGGGTCTCTATGTATAAATGTTGAACTTCTTTCGCACCATACACGTAGCCCCAACCGTGCTAATCGGAGGTGCGAGAGAAGAATAAACTAAAACGGAAAAATGAGTTCTAAGTTGTGTGGTGAACGTGGAGGAGTTGGCCAAAATACCCTCCAGAGAGCCTCTTGCGTGTTTCCCTCAAGCGGAGAGACCCTTTTGTCCGTCAGCGGTGTGAGGAAGACATTTCAGGGATACACCTTTACCCTACAACTGCAGTAAGTCCTTAAACTACAGGATGTGATTCAAGAGGTGAGATATCACACCATATGGGTTTTATGGAAAAAAATAACTAAAACCTGTTGATTCCATAAACAGCATAGTTATCCCATTTACAGTTCACAATGCTTTTTATATTATATAAAAATTTAAAAGCAATATAAAAAAAGTGAAAAAAATTACTCAAAATCACGATCCACTTCCTAAACACAAAATAGAGGGTTAGAGTAGTTACTGCACAGTTACTGCACAGTAACTACTCCACCAAGTTTGTTGTGCGCTGCGTGGCGGCAACGCTGTTCAAACCTTGAGCTTTCAGAGTGCGATTTGCAAATGTTTAACATTTTTAAGGATTGCCTAAAACCGTCCGTTGTACGCGGGCCAAGGTATGCCCATCCACATTAATTTGAGGGCACACTGTATACCATCCGTGTCACTTGCACCGACTCTGCACCAACTCCCCCAGTCGCAGTGTTTTTGTAGCAAGCAAAACGCTCCCAACCTCGCCCTGCCACACAACCGCTCACATCTCCCCCAACGCAGATGAACCTACCCTCGGAGGTCAGCCACCAGGATCTGCTCTCCGTTGCGGATGTCGAATATTTTGACAGTGCGATCGGAGGAGCAGGTGGCGAGGCGGTTGCCATAGTAATCCATCTGGGCGTCGTGCTGAGGACACGAAAACACAAACCCGGCACAAATATTAACCCTCACCTCTTGGCAATGCATTTTTAGGGCCTCTCACAGCCTGCGGAAAGAGCAATACTTTGATTTCGATTTAAAGCTTTCGTGACTGCAGGGATTCATCTTCTTGGTTCTTTCGGTAAAGTCACGTAGAAGGGAAATAATAAAATAATAAAAATAAAACATAATAAAATAATTCTCACGACGCTGTCTTTCCGACAGACCTGTTCTTCATCTGAGGACGGCTGCTTGCGTTGTGGCCGAAACATCGTGAGAATTATTTTATTGTTTTATTTTTATTATTTTATTATTTCCATTCTACGTGACTTTACCGAAAGAACCAAGAAGAGCAATACTTTGCTACACCTTTTTAGTAGATACGTAATGACCAACGGTTTTAAATGTTTTATTATGCTCACCATACAAGAATTACATTGTTCATGTTAAATAGCAGTTAATTATAATGAATGCAAACTCTAGGTCGTTACATTCAGGCTCATGAAGCAATGGCCACAGTAGAAATGGGAGGAAAAAAATCGGACGAAAATGAATCAATTCTTGAATAAAGCCGCAAACCGAACTGAGTAAACTCATTGTACCGTGGCAATTCGTTGAAGTAGAGGAGTGGAGGGGAGGTTAGTATTATGTCAAACACTAAGTGTTAGTATTAACTCAACACCAAGTGTTCTCAAATGAAATGGCCCACTATTTGTGGTGGATTACATTTGTAAATTCCCGTTAGCATGTCTGAGCTTGCTTGTTATTCTGCACACAAGTGTCGTTACGGCCAAACGGCATCCAATGAAGCACGGAAATTAAACGATAAAAGTAACGAAGCAATAAAATAAGTGAATATCCCAATTGTCTATTGGACATCTGGATTCCTCCAGTATAAATATTCTGATTCTGGGTTTACATTTAACATCTCTGTTGATCGAATCTCTATTTGTTTTGTTATTCTATGTTATGGTCAATCAGCTCCAAATTGAGCATCTGCTCAGAATATTTGCCAATTTGTTTACGGAGTGCAGATTAAAAAGTAGGGGTGTAATATAATTCACCCACCCCTCTCTTCCTCTGGTGGCAGTTTGATGCATTGTCGAGATTCAGTGTTGCAATTCGATTCAAAAGTCAATTATATTCATGAACACTTTGGTGTATTTAGCGGCAGCTCGTGATTGTTGGGAGTAATCTGAACCCATAAGCACAACAATAAACAAGTAAACCCGTAAAAACAAAGTTTTTCACTATAAATCCTTTATATGCGTGGCATCGGGGCGGCTAGAGTCCTCTCGTCCTCTGGCTTGAGATGGCTGCCACCTATGGGTCAGATGATTGTCTGGCAGTATTAAACAATTGGTAATTAAATATTTTTAAAAAATTCCCTAAACCGTGTAAAATTTTGGATTTTTTTCACGAAAATGCATTGTCACGCACAACGAGTCTGTGTGCAAAATGTCAGCTCGATTGGATCACGGGAAGTGGGTTAAAAAACGACCGAAAGATTTGCACGGTCCTAAGCAAGCAAGCGAACTTAATATAAAAGATTTAAAAACACTGATCCTTACATGTACAATTCAATGAATGCATCATCAAAATAATAATAATCAATATGAATTGTTAAACCTATGCAATATCACACCTCCATTGGAAAAACAACACTTAAAGAGCCCCGTAAAACCATTAACTTACAATCATATCCAAGTGGGCCGTTTCCACAGAGTTGACCACCGTCACCTGCACAAGAAAACAAAAAAATATGCTGCATTCACGTGCACTTACATTAACCTTTAACCCCGAAGGTTCACATTTTATCTGTCGCCCTCCACAAATTAACAGTGCCTATCTTTTGAGCGCAGATAAGGCCAGGTATTGTACGGGACGCAACAGATTATTTTGAGATAGGGTCGGTAAGGGTTCAATTTAGTCTCTGCAATGTTTACACTAAAGGCCATTGTGGGCATGTGTTTTTAAAGTGTCCCTTATACCGGGCAGTGCCGGATTAAGCTAGTGTGGGGCCTGTAACATATGTTATATTAGGACCCTACATAAAAAAAACACAAAATTAAAAAAATGGACCTGCATAGTAAAGTAATTGCATTTTTTTATTGGCTATTAAGCCAGATAATACGACAAATTGCTAACCTTTAACACCCAGTCGTTCATAAAAGTTGAAGGCAGTGTCGTACTATAGTAAGAGCAAGTGCAGAATCACTGAACCGGAATTGATGGATTTGAAGCTTTCGTGACTGCAAGGATTCATATTCCTTGGTTTTTTCGGTAAAGTCACGTAGGTAAAAAATTAAAATTAATAAAAGTAAAATAAAAATCACGACGTTTCAGAGGCAACACAAGCTTCCGTCTTCAGGTGGAACCGTCACAGCACGCCTGCTGCATCAAGTAAATGAGAAATTCCAAGAGATCCGACCCTGTATATATACTGGTTGAGGGGGGAGGTGCCAGGACAGGCGCCCTTTTTATTATTATAGTAAGGCTGGTGCGGCTGAAACTACGGCTAGTCTACATAACAAAGGAATTGATAGCTTGAAAGTATTTAGCGCGGGGCCCTTGAAAGTGCGGGGCCCGTAGCTACATGTGTAGCTACTTTGGCTGCGAGGATAATCCGGCACTACACATCCGCTATGCATATTCAGACTCCTGCGTGTGGCCTCTAATTGTGTTCTGTGTCAACCAGGAAAGGCAGCTTCACTCCCTATGGGAAGCATGATCAATACATACCTCACAACAATAGCGTATATCCAGACTAATAATGCCCCTTATTTTGCCAGGGAGAAAAAAACCCTCCGTATGTTAGTTTTTAAGGTTATTTTTGTAGTTTTACTTTATTTCACTCCTGATGTCTAACTTAAAAGCAGTTGGGTTGAAGATAGTTTGGCATGTAAAAAAAAAACCTAAAACACATTTTAGATATATTAATATTTCTAATTGTTTACACAGGATCAGCCTCAAGGAGTTTCAAGACTGTTTAAGGAGGGTATGGCATTGGCATGCTTGCCAAAAGAGCATGTGGAATGTGGCAGGAAACCAGAGTACCAAAGCAAACCTTACCACGCATTCAGACTCAAAGCTCCTCACAGATAGATTAAAACATGTATGTACTGTTGGAGCGTGGTCAAATCACAGCCCAAATCTCAACAAAACAATCTTAAATCCAAGAACTAGGCTCAACCCTGCAAAGCTTCCGAGTTCCGTCTTAGGTATTCTTAACATTGCACTGGAATTATAAACAAAGGTAAGTTATAAACGGTCTTATTGTATCATAATCAGGGGTTAGGTGTGAAACAATTCATCTGACCCACGTTTCTAGTGGCGGGAGGGGTCACGTGAACCCATGATGCACAACACATACGAACTGCAAAACACCAATTCTTACACGCACATTTCTATATATGTACAAGTCTAAGAACTGATATTGATAAATTAATCGATGACTGTTGCTGTGGATTAATTGTTGCTCTGCATCAAGGTCAGCCATACGAAGAATGAATAAAGATGAATGAATCGATGCATCTCCGATTTGTACTTTTGGGTACTACGGTGCGAAACCAATTCAACATGCATACATAATACATGATACAGTACTGTACTGTTTACACAGCAACTTTGGAAAGCTTGGGTGCCAATGTATGCATGGATACGGAGAGGTAGCGGGATTGAAAAGTACAACCGTAATCATATTAATTTAAAAACGCTGCATTGCGTTATAAAATGTTTATGGCATTGTAGATTCTTCGAGTTCAAAGATGAATGTGGAACTTTACAATCAACGTCAACTAATAGGGGCTCATAAAACACACGATATTGCATAACAGTATGGCAACCTCGTCTAAAAATTACAGGTTAAATATGGTCACATAAGAGACGTGTGGATAAGACATGCGAATACAGTTTTGACGAAGTTTCACATCTCCATTCACAGAAATGTTGTCATCTTTTGTCAAGCGTAATATTATTTTGTCGAAAGGGTTTACGGTTAAGCACACTCCAATTCTTTCTTTTTTAAAAATACCTCGACGGATGACAATTGTATGCCAACTCCAGTTGCGATTATACGGCTGGTCTTGCGCAAACCGGGCATGCTGTTTATTGTGGTTAAATATTTGATCGTGAAACATTGAGATGTGCTGGCCAGAATGTGCAAAAACGGAGCCAGTCAGCCAATTGCGAGACTTTGCTCTCGATCCAAAGGTCAAAACAAGGCATCTGGCAGGCAGTAAACAGTGACCGGCGATTAAAATTGCACATCAATGTTCAAGCGAGCTGGCCACATTAGCGAGAAAATGAAAAAAAATCCTGTCCTCGGCGGCCAATTCTTTTCGAGAAACTAAAGTTGTACAACTACATATTCTTGGTTCTTTCGGTAAAGTCACGTAGAAGGGAAATATAAAATAATACAAATATTAAACAATATAAAGTCTAAGAACTGTTATTTTTATTATTTTATTATTTCCCTTCTACGTGACTTTACCGAAATACCCAAGAATATGAATCCCTGCAGTCACGAAAGCTTTGAATCAAAATTGTACAACTACATTCAATAAACTTCCATCACCAGAGGTGGGACAAAGTCATTGTTATGCAAGTCCAAGTCGAGTCGCAAGTCATCAAATTCATGACTCGAGTCTGACTCGAGTCCAAGTCACATGACTCGAGTCCACATCTCATAGGTGGGACAAAGTCATTGTTATGCAAGTCCAAGTCGAGTCGCAAGTCATCAAATTCATGACTCGAGTCTGACTCGAGTCCAAGTCACATGACTCGAGTCCACACCTCTGTCCATCACTCATCATCATCAAAGCCGTCAACTTTTCTCGGTGACGGGTACAACTGTTCAACAACAACAAATATTGCAAAATGAATATGTTTTGAAGTTCACCGGTGATAAAAAAAAAATTGGAACGAGATAACAAAAAGCTCAACACGTGGGCTTTCGCGACCAATATCATCCAAATTGTAGTTTATTGGGGTTAGATCGCATAAATGTGTCGTAATTACTGGCGAAACGTCGTACTCAAGATTGTAAATGTTGTGGATTTGCTCTCCAACACAGCGGTGTGCTGTACTAGTAACGAATTGGAATGTTCTGTTTACGTGACAAACCTTACTAGTTGGTGGTGACACATTTATATTTATGAAATCTAACCCAAAAAAACCTATATTATGGAAGATTAAAAAAAACTACAAATATTTTGTTATCAGTATAAGAGGCAGTGAATTCAACTATGATCCATTTTCAACGTCCCAGACATGGAACTGCATGAGATATGTTGCGTGGCATAGCCAAGACTACAACAGTACACTGCAATCTTAGGTCAATTCGCTTGCCGATGCGGTTGTTGGGAAATACTGGAGCCCATTGTCAGCGTATGGAATCTATAAAACTCGAGACAATTGAGTTAAGCAAGACCATCGCAGTTGAGAACACAACCAGAAGGCAGTTTTTCGTGTACAGCAGTCATGTTATGCGCGAATTTACCAACAAGGACATTATAATACTATACACATGGTGATCTATTGATATAATAGAATCAGATTCTTGACTTAAAATTGTCGCCAAACGTAAGGCTTTAGAATTAACATGAATATTACTGTAATTGCATAGTTGTAAGTTTTATAATTTACGTACAAGCTTGCCTTGTTATAAGTTGCCTAGAATTAATATTTTGATTGATCGTTACCCAACTGGCTACTAATGACACACGTACTTTCTAATAAACAGGTGAATTAATATCGTTAAAGTAATGGCTCCCATATTCGTAAGGAGAGTGTTCACACGAGTGATAACGTGTTGAGATTGTTGGGAGAGACGTGAAGAGGCTCTGAAAGACACGTGTCTATAAGTGGATGAATCCTGACACACGCTTGCTTATAGTTTGTACTCGATCTATGCCAACTCAGTCGTTAGGTCGTTTGAGCGCGTTAAGAACGTGTTAAATAACGCCCACATCCTGCCATAGAAACGTGGAATTTCCACCACCGACTCCGAGCTGTGTGTATACAGTATAGAGTAGTATGGTACTTTATAAGCTTTTACAATTACCGTGGAAACGTAGGCCTAAGCACCCTCCAGAGGGGCTCACAAAAGCTCCCTTTAGTGGAGGACCTTCCATCAGCAGTGCAATGTGCAAGCACTTGCAGCGCCGCACCTTTATCTACATACACAAATTGTTCTGCTAAACAATACAATTCAGCACTTGCATTGAACACCCATTGTTAAACCGAAATTCCTTATCAATAAAACCGTGCGATTCACATTACGAAACACACATTCTCCTTCTATAAGCGTGGGCAACAATACATTTCAGATGCAAAGACGTTGCAAAGCAGTAAACAATTTAAACATCTTCATCATAAATATAATTCATGCTTAGCCCCCCTTTGCAATCCAATGGCATTTGCGGTGTTCGTTTGACCATACTTCACCACACTGGTCAATGCGGGTTTGTGAAGATGAGGAATTGGGTAGTTGGTGGTGGTGGAACCCACACAGAACCAGTCCAGTTATCACTCACTACCAATGTTAGCCGTGGGCATCTTAACTAAAGTGGCCAGGGTTAATAACATTTCAGTGTGCTAACCAATGCCCCCCCATCCCTCCCTAAAAAAAACATATCACCGACACACATTTGTATCAATCTACAGTATTGATTAAACAAAGCCGCGTTAATAATTAATTACGGTTAAGGAAGATTATAGGACCCGGGGCTTCGCGATCACTTTCTAACGCGTCCTTTGCGCTGGGAACCGAATTGATTTAAACTCCACGTAGCCACGTGGACACGTGCTTGCTGCTGCTGCTGCCACACGCGTGTTTTTTTTCCCAAGTCCAAATAGGAGGAAACACATTAAGCATATACAGTGTAATCTCCCCAGCATCCGTTCCTTGATTCTCTCCCAAACAAAAGTCACCGCCATAGCCACGTTTTTTTTAAATAATAATAATGATGCGTGTGGCAAGCAGGCGAAGCCAAACCATTAACAAATGCGGTGGGGTTTTACAAGACAACAAAAACAAAATATACCGACTCGCTAACCACACACACACGTGTGCACACACAACCACACACACACACGTGTGCACACATAGCCACACAGTCACACACGCACACACAGACACGTGCACACACAGCTACACACACACATATATACGTGTGCACACACAGACACAGTTACACACACACAGTTACACACACACACATATACACGTGTGCACACAACCACTCACACCGACACACGTGTGCACACACAGCCAGACAACACACCGACACACTTGCGCACACACAGACACAGTTACACACACACACAGATACACGTGTGCACACACAGCCACACACACACACGTGTGTACACATAACTCACCACTCACACAAAACCCACCATTATTTCTTCAGCTGGATAATCAAATATATATCCGAGATAAAAAACACAATGCTGCTCCAGATTTCTTTCTTGGGCTCCGAATCTCCTGGAAGCAAGCAGACTCCGTCCTCCCTACTCCTCCCACCTCGTACAACACAATTACTGCGCTACCACTCCTTGTACTAACGCCGCTTTGTTAAGAAGATAAAACTAACACTCCTTCCGTGTTAACGCGATAAAAACAAACACGTGCTGCGCGCGCGCGCAATCCTTACACGTATCTGCGTACGTGTGTTGCACACCGACACAACACAGACACACCACACAGACACACACAACACACACCACACACAACACAAACACACACCACACACACACAACACAAACACACAACACAGACACACAACACACACCACAGACACACAACACACAGACGCACCACACAGCACACCACACAACACACAGACACAACACACAGACACACACCACACCGACACAGCCGCTATCTACTGCACCCTGCGCCTTGCTCTATCGAGCCACGCGCTCTTCGGGAGCCCACGAGGGGTAGAACGTGAGCAGGACGAGCCGGAGCAATCAACAACAACAACAGCAGCAACAACAGCAGCAACAACAGCAGCAGCAATAACAACAACAGCAACAACAACAACAGCAGCAGCAACAACAACAACAACGCTGGCTGCTGCTACTGCTCCTGCTGCTGCTGCCGGCGGCTGCCGCGACGTACTGGCGGTTGGTCGTGGAGCGACATGGAGAGAGAGGAGCGCGAGTCGGGCCGGGCGGGGTGGGGCGGGGTGGGGGGAGATGACGGGCGGAGGACGCAGCAGCGAGTGACGCGGGCGGCGGGGGAGTGGGGGGAGAGGGGAGGGAGGAGAGGGGAGAAGTGGAGAAGGAGGGAGGGGGGAGGGAGGGGGGAGGTGAGGGAGGGGAGAGGGGAGGTGAGGGAGGGGAGGGGAGAGGGAGGGGGGAGGAGAGGGAGGGGGGGAGAGGGAGGGGGGGGAGAGGGAGGGGGGGGAGAGGGAGGGGGGAGGAGAGGGAGGGGTGGAGGAGAGGGAGGGGGGGGTGGAAGGGAGGAGAGGGGGGGAGAGGCGGGAGGGAGGGGAGAGGGAGGGGGGAGGTGAGGGAGGGGAGGGGAGAGGGAGGGGGGAGGAGAGGGAGGGGGGGAGGAGAGGGAGGGGGGGAGGAGAGGGAGGGGGGAGGAGAGGGAGGGGGGGAGGAGAGGGAGGGGGGTAGGAGAGGGAGGGGGGGAGGAGAGGGGGGGGGAGGAGAGGGAGTGGGGGGTGGAAGGGAGGGGGGGAGGAGAGGGAGGGGAGGGGAGAGGCGGGAGGGAGGGGAGAGGTGAGGGAGGGGGGAGGAGAGGGAGGGGGGGAGGAGAGGGAGGGGGGGAGGAGAGGGAGGGGGGGAGGAGAGGGAGGGGGGGAGGAGAGGGAGGGGGGGAGGAGAGGGGGGGGGAGGAGAGGGAGTGGGGGGTGGAAGGGAGGGGGGGAGGAGAGGGAGGGGAGGGGAGAGGCGGGAGGGAGGGGAGAGGGAGGGGGGAGGGAGGAGGAGTAGAGGGAGGGGGGGAGGAGGAGTAGAGGGAGGGGGGAGAGGAGGGAGGGGAGGAGGAGAGGGGAGGAGAGGGAGGGAGGAGGGAGGAGAGGGGGGGAAGGAGGAAAGGGAGGGAGGAGACAGGGAGGGGAGGGAGAAGGGAGGAAGAGAGGAGGGACCCCCCCCCCCCCGTGTTAAAGGGACAAACACAGCACACAAAGATCACCCGTATAGCTGCTTGCGCGCACAGACGTGTTGGGGAGGGCAAGTGCACTTTTGTTGTTGTGTGAGTGCCCAGAATATTGGGACCGTAAGAGTAAATAAAGCACCGGGTCGGTCGTCTGCGTCATTTAAACGGGGGAGGAGGATGGATAGCAATAACCAAGACGACACCAACTCCAATCATTCTTGAAGCACCCTCTGAACATTGGACATTTAGCTCTTGAAAAAGTGTCCGCAATCGTGCGCAAGAAGCAAATAGATCAGTCACGGAGGACGACGGCCAATGGTTTGGCCAGCACCACGCCCGACCGCCTTTGTCTCCCTCGTGGCGATGTTTATACATCGTGCCCCCACACACACACACGTACACACGCACACACCTGTCATTCTGCTGTCACAGACAGATAAACCATTTGAGTTGCGAGCTGTAAAACTGAGTTTCGTTCTGTGAGAGGTTGGAAGTGGATGTCCCCAGATGGCCGTTGGACTAAGAGGTCAGTGCACGTAGCCTGGCACCGCTGAGATCATAGAATACTATGACAGCTGTCAAAGTGTTTCTGTTTTCGGGCAGTCTTAATGGCGAAGCTGTTGAGATGTTTTGTGTGCCAAGTGCACCCTTTTCCAATGCGTACAATTCTTCAAATCGTACCGTTCAATAAGTTAACATTGTTATTATTGGACTTTAAAGAGTCGGAAGTTTTAGGCGGTTCAAAAATTTGTTGAAAATGTGTTCGTTATTTATTTAACATATATCTTTTTTTCAGGTAATGAGAATCCCAATCGGATGTTTTGTTTAATTGTGTGCAGAGGTGATCAGGTAGCGCAGATGCCAGGGCAATGAGGCTGCGTCACTAAAATCGTGGTTTCGAATGCTGGCATGCCATACCCATGATTCAACTGGTATATCAAGTATAGTGAGTCTATGGTCTCAGCCTTGTCACTAATTAATTTATTACGCTTGTTTAACTAGGAAAGCCTCATCGAGTTTCATAAATCTTTTTTCAGGAGAGTCCTGCCAAAGTTTCTCAGCCGGGAGAGGGGGGGGATAATTGTTACGTGTAACCTCAATTTAGTTATTTGTGAGGAAAATCTAATTTGGACCACGGCGTCAGCATATAATGGCCTACTCTTGCGAATTACGTCATTTTACAGTTAATACAACCGCAATAATAACCATAGCGCCTCCTGGATTTAAACCATGAACCTTTGCGTCAAGCAACTACTGCTCATGCCATGCCACCGCTAAAATATGCACACGAAAAAGACACGTAATATTGCAATTTGGTTGTGCAACTTGATCCGACTTAATTTCAGCTCTGAGAATAAAAAGATACAGGTATGACTTTTGTGTTACGAAAATGACTCTGATAATAGTCAGTTCAGGTGGGAGAGTACTGAACAGAGGTCAGTTAAAGGGATCTCGGAGTTAGCCCTGTGATATCTGCTTGCGTGGACCATTCTGTAACACGATGGGTAGCACTGCTCTGTGATAGTTGGGGGGTATTCACAAGACAAATAGATAACTTGTGTGGGTTTCTCATGGCTAAGTGGATGGAAGTTCCAAAATTGGTTCGGGACACCACAAATCTATATCAGTATACCGATGAAACAATAATAATTGCATTTTACTGGAAATAAATGTTAACGATTCATCAAATAACCGCGAGCTTGGAAGTCATGTCAACGAAAGCCTAATTTACGTTTCATCTCTCAAAACTCATTGTAAGGAGGGCATGCTTTGGTTGAATGATGGACTTACACATGAACAATGAGACAAGGGTCTGTTTCACCAGATATGTAAAAAAAACACATCATTTTAGTTCAGCCTAAAGGGCCTTCTGGACCAACGATATCCTGTAGCATTTGTATAAGCATGCAAAACTGGACCGGTTTCGGCTTTCTGAATTTACTCACGCACGTGCCCGCCTCCTAAGCAATCTACCAAGGCAGCACGTGATCAATGCATGCATAATTTTGAACGTACACATATTGCATTTACATGCATAATCCAAAGGAGGGAAACATGGCCAAGAGAATGACCACCGAAGAAAAGGAGGCAAGTTCTGGATGGATTATTATAACCGCTGGACTGTGTGAGAGATGGCGATGGCTTGACGCGGCAAGGGCGTTGGCTTTCATCCCCCAGTGGCTTGGTCGTAGCTGATGATGATGACATGAACGGTACATAAACACATCGACCATTTGCCGCATATACTGTATATAAACAGCATGAATATGAGCCTGTATGGAGCGTCCATTGAGCACATTCTATTTGCCATGACAAGTGGAATTAATGCGATTATCTGATTCTATGCGCAAGTTATTCCACGCAGATTAACGCTTTGGGTGTATTTTTGGAGCCGTGTTTGATTCCACTTTGAATGACACCCATTCCTCCCACAAAGGGAAATTGTTAGTAGTAAATGTGGCAGATACACACACACACAAACTGCAAATGGCCACAATGTGCGCGTGTGTATCCTTTAAGCTCTAGAAAAATATATAGGAATGTAACTTGTAACCCGGTCAGGTCCCTTGTTGAGCATTAACAAGAGGGGGGGAAATAGGGGCACGTTGATACGGAACACGTTTTTGTGTTTTAAATCGGATTATATCTGTGCAGTGGACACACAGCTGTATTTTGCCAAGTTTGGTGAAAGAGCTGGAGTCAGCTGTGCATAGGACTGTACTCTGTTAATACTAAAACTGACGATAAGACAAATATTTTAAGGGGTTCTAGTTAGCCTGAGGTCGTACTGGAGATAGGGTTATCGTCATAACAAAAATCTGTGGTTTTACATAGCGTCATCCATGCAAACTGCATCTCACAACGTTGCGCAATCCGCAAAACACGGAGGTGTTTTCAGCCAATTAATGTGTGTTTATAAGTGGGAGGAAACCGCATGCGTGCGAGGGGGTTACACTCTATCCTATGCAAACGGAACAGATGGAGATTCTATTTTTGGTTCTTTCGGTAAAGTCACGTATAAGGGAAATAATACAATTGAAAAAATAAGTTCTTGCTGTGGTTTTCACACCTGATGATGATTGCTTGTGTTGCAATCGAAACGTCGTGAGAATTGTATTATTTGTATTATTTTATTATTTCTCTTCTACGTGACTTTACCGATAGAACCAAGCATAGGAATCCCTGCAGTCACGAAAGCTTTAAATCGAAATTTAAAAGATGGAGATTAGTCCACACTTACTCTGCCACCTTCGCTTGGCCAGAGTGCTGCACCTCGACGCCTACGGGAAGGGCGTATTCACGACATTTGTGTGTTCCACCACCAGCAGAGACCTGGGAGAGCAAGGGTTGGCACGCCTGGCTGCCTAGTTAAGAGTTCAAGATATAACTCGTAACCGCTAGTCGCTTTAAATTTCGATTCAAAGCGTCATTCAGACGCTGTCTTCCCGACAGACCTGTTCTTCACCTGAGGACGGCTGCTTGCGTTGTGGCCGAAACGTCGTGAGAATTATTTTATTATGTTTATTTTATTATTTCCCTTCTACCTGACTTTACCGAAAGAACCAAGAAGATGAACCGCTAGTCGCTGTTAGGGTCGTTGCTTAGTGCTTCGTGGTAGAGTTAGTAGAACTAGTGATTGGTTGGGTAGTTGATTAGGGCTTCGTGGGAGAGTTAGCACTAGTGACTGGCTGGCTCGGGCGTTAGTGATTAGGGGGTAGAGATGGTTCTAGTAGCTGGTTGGTCCGGTAGGTTAAGGGTCAGTGGGAGGGATAATTCTAGTGGGTAGTTAGTTATTGGCAGGAGGAGAGCTAATACTCGTGCCTGGTTGGCGAGTTGGTGTAGGGGCAGGGGTAGAGTTATTACTGCTAGCTGGTTGGTTATGGGCAGAGTTATTTCTACTTGCTGGGTGGCTAGTTGATTGGAGGCAGTGGTAAGGCTATCACGAGTAGTAGCTGGCTAGTTGGTTAGGGAATGCCAAGCTAGTACTAGTAGGTGGTTGTGTAGTTGATTAGGGTTTAGTGGTAGAGTTAGTACTCGTGCTTGGTTGGCCGGTTGTTTAAAGCTAGGGGCTATAATTACTTCGGATATGTCGCTACCATCTCCAAACTGCTTTCACGTCCTCCCCATTGCAATGCGTGTGGCTCTCTCGGTTCCCCCACTCCCAACATGCCATGTGTGATGTTTAGAGCGCCACCATGTGGAGGAGGGCGTCTAAATGGTTGTATTGCAAGAATAATTAGAGAAATGATCGAAATTGAGAGAAATAAAAATAATGTTAATTGTTCGGATAGCTAGAAACTTAGTACTGCTTGGAAGCGAATCATCAAATAATACATTGTTTAAATGCATGCCTATACAGGTCACCATACTTTAATAGGAATTACCCGTTGTACACACAATCGACAGGAGATACAAGAACAAAATGCTGCATAATGTACGTTGATTACCATATAAACAACCAAAAACGGCAATGGATACCCATAGTCATTTATATGCATTCATTAATCCCCCCTCCACTTCGCACAAGAAGAGCACACAAGTGACGTCATCACATCTACCCCTCTATTTAAGGAACAAAACAGAAGGATTTCTCCACAAATCTTGTTGTCACCTGATGAAGCTGGTTGTAATTATTGGTGAAACGTCGTACTCAGATTATAAATGTTGTGGCTTTGCTCTCCAACACACCGGTGTGCTGTACTATTAACAAATTGGCATGTTCTGTTTACGTGACGAACATTACGAATTGGCTGTGTCGGGTGGTGGCGGGTTTAACGACACATTTATATATTTACGCGATCTAACCCCAAAAAAACCTGTATTATGGGAGGCCATGTAGTTGTACAGCTCTCTGTCAATCCACTTCTGGAGTAGGACATCACAATGCCGTGGGGGAGTCGTAGCAGTGGTTTGGCCATACTTCACCATGTTAGTCACTGTGCAATGCTGCCCAACCATTTTCCTCCACATGGTGGTGCTCTGGACATCACAAACAGAATGTTGGGAGGGGGGTAGCGTGAGCCACACATTGTAAGCAGTTTAGATTTAGAGTTAGCACCTTGCAATGGTTGGCGGTAGACTCAGCTCATCATCATCTTCGGGGTTACTTAAATTAGTTCCACTTTTTGGGGAAGTCCACAGTGACTGTTCTCTGGATAGACTCGCGCCGCCATGGGAATGTGGAATTTCCAAAACTGGCCTTTATAATGAGGGGTGGGGGGGGAGGAGTTGAATTCACAACCGTTGTTTCAGCCAAAGCAGTGAAAGTAAGTTTTGAAATCTATCCTGGCGATATGGATTTTGGATCTCACTGAAAAAATAGTATAAAGCAGTTGTGTTTACTGGGGTCACCTTCTATTGTCTGAGCAGAACAATCACCCGCATTTTTTTCCACGGATAAGAGGACTCGTGCCACATAATGCATCCTATTATCTGCATTTAGCCGGGGATCCGTAAAATGCAACTTCGAGTACATGAGTCTCCCCCAAGGTAGGTAACTGCGCGTTCAACTTTTTGTTTATACTGGACATCTGTAAAAAAAAAAAGATTTTTCCACGATAAATATTCGGACTTTGGAAAAGTTTAGTGTTCATCCTGAAATCCGCGTTTATCCGCAGGTAACTGCGTCTGAGCGGCAATTATGTATCGGACAAACGAATGCACTGGACGGCAAGAACCGATCCACCCACATCATCGCGTGCAGCAGCAGAAGGTCTTCTACTCTAACTCGTCACCGTAAGCGCCCTATTTACACATTCTGGAATTCATTACTTTCCTTGGCCTTTACATGCAGTCACTTTTGTGCAACATACATGCAAAACATCAACCGTTGGCAGCACCCAGCCGAAGAGTGATAATTGGTTTATTACCATTTTATCTGGCAACAAACCTGACACCTTTTTTTTACAAGGAGTCATGTTTGCATAGACTACAATACCTGCAGTCGTAATGCAAACAAAAAACATAACTCTGACAATGCACCCCCCCCACCAACACCCCCCCCCCTACGTAAGATGGCCGCGGGGGACGTCACGGAGCCGGGCTCGCACTAAATCTAGGGGGACGCCTGCCGCCATTCTTTGCATTCTTTGCTGTTGTGACATTTTGACCACCAGCCCCGAGTGGAAAAAGAGCTTCACAGCTCATCGGATTCCTACAGTGTATACAATTATTCTGATCAGTTTCACACGTAGGCTTTCGCGGCTAATATCCATAATAAAGGGGCGAGGGGGTTTGGGGTTAAATCGCGTATACGGACACGCGAGCTCCACCCCAAAAAACTAAACTTTACGATGTAAAATATTTGTTTATTTATTTGAAAACAGTTCACTTTATAATCTCGGTGTCGTCATCACGCCGCGCAACAGTGACTTTACAACTTCACTAACGTCACCCCCCCCCCCACCACGCCTTACGTAAGATGGCCGTCCTCGCATGACGTCATGCGAGAGGGGTGGTGGGGGAGGGCTTGAGCCTCGCGCGTGACGACACTCGCTCCTCGAGCGTGACGACGACACTCGCTCCTCGCGCGTGACGTCACGCGCGGTGGGCTAGAGCGTGACGACCCTTGAGCCTCGAGCGTGACGTCACGCGCGGTGTGCTCGAGTGACGTCACGCGGGCCCCGGGCCCTCGCGCTATATCCATGGGGACGCCCGTCGCCATTTTGGATCGAGCGTGCGGGCTTCGTGGCGAGGAGAGAGACGGGGGCCGCCGCCGCCGCTGCCGCCGCCTTGCTCGGCCTCTCTCGCCTTCTTAGTTCTTAGCCTCGCAGACGCACGGAACGAGAGTCGCCGCGCAGCCCCGTGTACATAATACAGGCGACGCATATAAGCCGCGATATATTTTTTTGTACGACTTCGATATATTTTTTTCCAGCCCTCCCCCTCTCGCCTCTTTTCCCCTCGTCGACTCTTTTCTGTTCGCGTCGCTCAAAATCAGCAGCAGCGCCACCCCCACACTCACCCACTACCCCCACCACCCCCCTAGGCATTCAACTCCTCACCCACCAACCCCCCACCCCGACCCGCTCGCTGCTGCCACTGCCGCCAACACCGCATCAAGATGACGAGCGTCTCCTACCACATCTCCAACCTCCTGGAGAAGATGACGTCCAGTGACAAGGATTTCAGGTTGGCGACGAGAGAGAATTTGCCTCTTCACCTTCCCCCCAACAATAACAACAGCGACGACAGCAAAACGACGAGCGGCAAATAACAACAGCGACCAATTCGTGGACTGTTTTATTTTTTTATTTAAAGCTTTCGTGACTGCAGGGATTCATCTTCTTGGTTCTTTCGGTAAAGTCACGTAGAAGGGAAATAATAAAATATAAAAATAAAATTATCTTGCTGTGGATTTCACACCTGATGATTATTGCTTGTGTTGCAGTCGAAACGTGAGAATTTTTTCATTTGTATTATCCTACGTGACTTTACCGAAAGAACTAATGTTGTATTTATGTTAACGTGTGTGTGTCCTACTGTACCATTACCGCGCGCAAGTGCAGTAACCCTACCGGCCTTGCGGTTATTGCATGGCGCCCGCGACAGAAATGTAGAGTCGGGGTTGTTTTTATTTGTTAAATCGGTGTCTTAAAGGGGCATGCGTGTTGTTTTTGGTCCGATTGCAATAACCATTTGCTTGTTTATGGATGGACTTGATCTCTTTTGATTGGAAATTTGGAATTTCGACTGTCGCGCCTAGGAAAGTACAGTGCAGCCATTTGACACGAACTCTGCTGGTGTTGGATGAAGGCCTCCGACCTCGCCGTGCCGGTCGTGGGGAGTCTTTTGACCAAATTGCTACACAGTCTGGAGCCTAAGACCGCTCCAAGATATCACTTCGCCCCTCACGTTAGCCATGGCCAGGAATCGAACTGGATCGATGGGTTCGTCGCTGAGCAGCGCGCTAACCACTGCGCCACCGCTCTACCCCTGCCCGTGGAAATGCCCCCGTGCGTTTTTGCATTACCTTGGCCCCGTCATAGGATTGTGGAATATAAAACATCAATGTTTTGAATGGTACGAATGCAAGGGCCACTGGTAAGGGCCAGCGTGCTTATGTCAGGCCTGCGTCCGTCCATAGACACGTGGATAGAATACAACTGCCGCATAGCTGAAGAGCTCTGCCATCGAGAGCCATGATCTCTATACTTGTGAAGCAGTGTGTAATTTCTACCGCAAACACAGGACTCTGATACTCGACGTCCGTGTGACGACGGTGTTGTTGATCGATAAACTGCACCCCGGCATAGGACGCTGTATTTTATATCATTGCCATAATCACGACATCGTATGTTATCGCATTCCGTGTTCTCCGCGGAGGAATCCGATGAGCCATAGAGCTCTTTTACACAGACATCCCCAGTAGGGGCGGGTCAGCTATTTGGGATGCCTCGCTTAATAGTGGTGAACGTGCGCTGTTGACATATAACCCTCGTAGAGTACAGTGTGTTTTATACTGCGTGGTGTTAGTTCAGTGGCCGGCGTATGGATAGCCTGTGCCCCCCTCACCAAAGAAATCTACTTTCCACCGCTGTGCCGTGGCCAAGGATGGAGATTTACACTGCTGCAGACGGTGCTTAGGCTCTCCTGATTACAGTGCGTTTACAATATTGTACACGAATACAATCGTGGTTTGTCTGTCGTTAAAACAGCGTCCGTCATAGCAATGTAGAATTTCAACTTGCACCAGGGCCGATGCATTAGATCCTCAATCTCCCCAATGCTCGTTTGAGCAGAAAGACAGTGACTTTAGTTTTAGTATATTGCTTTATCATATACTTCACGTACACAATTATACCTGCCTTATGGGGAGACTGGTTCTGCCACAGAAACGTGGAAATGCCACTTTCTCATCCGGATACGAGTGGCAGCCCATGCTCGCCTGATTGTAGGGACACTGAACTTTTTATTTTCTAAATAGGCCATTATTGTATATGTGTGCTCAATCTAAACATTTCGTCGTCTGTGAATGAGCGACATGTGAATTGTAATGGTCTTCTAAAATGCTTAAGCTGAAATGCAGTGCAGATACAGTCAAGTTTATGCTTTTAACGACAAGACAATATGAAAACCAAACTTTTAAATTGTGGGTGCCCAAAACGCGACAGACCAAATGCTGGCAGGGGTTCATTCATGGTGCAAGGGTCAGCCTAGGAATGTAAATTAATTTAAATATCGTGCTGCGCATTTATTAATATACGAACCCCATGAGTGAACGAAGTAGTTTGCCTTTAATGGAATGTGATAAAAAAAGCTGATAGAAATTCGATGATACCTACGATCATTTATTAGTACTATGCAATTATATACACAGGAGGTCACAGTTATTTGCGGAAATTCCATATTCTCATGGTGTGTGCCAACCTATCCGTATGGACATCATTAAATGTGTCGCTTGTGCTATAGAATTTCAACCCAACAACCCTAATATTGTATAGGGTATTGCACCGTGTTTCTAAAGCACGCCTGAATCCGCAGACTGCAATTAAACAGTGACACTCATTATAATGGACCATTGCAAGGCCCTTAAATTTTTACTGCCTGCTACCCACCTCAATGTTTGCTGTGATCCGTGGGTCAAGTGCCATTCTGATTTGGCTACAGTTGGCCATGTTTAATGTACATCTGCAATTAGCTTTCCATTCGCATTGGTCGATCATCGAGGACTTCATAAAATCCATTACGAGTCTAATGCAAAGGATTGTTATGCCTTACGCAATGTGATCTTTTATGTGAATGGCTATAATCGGGAGTTTGCAATTCTTGGTAGTTTTGGGCAGAGCATATTGTCTGCGCTGAGTGTTGACAAGTGCTCAGATTGAGCAACACTGTTCCAATATCCCCATAAGCAAGCTGTTCTTAAATGTAGTTAGTGCTCTACTGTACTGCTAAGTATCCCGACAGCCTACTGACCGCAGGAAATAAATTAATTTAAAAACACCTAGAGACCTGGGGGGGATAATGCAGCCGTCGCATAAGCCTCCAATTAATATTTCCAATGCCTTGTGGATCCTACCCTTGTCAGAGTAATACATTGCTTTAAAAATTATATGTATTCTCTTCTGTCCTCAACGCTGCTGTTGCTGCTCTATATGAAAGTAGGTCAAATCTTTTTCAGTGAAAGTGTTTCTGTGGGCCTGTCACCTACTCAAGGTAAAGGATCTGCTGACTCAACCACTGTTCTGTTCAACAATGATAGCCACTTCCTATACATATTTGCGGTATTGGATGCAGCCTGTTTTCCAAAAGGTTGCTTTCTGTAATTGTATTATGAGGGTAACTTTTAATCTTTTTACGTTTCTAAACTTGAAGTTTAGTCGTGTAATCCAATTGTTTGTTTCACATTAGAAGTTAATTTGCCTGTGCATTTATCTTTTTCATCTCCTTCCAGTTGTGCATCTTGTATTTTGTATCTCCTACGGGTCTGCCTTGTAAAAGACACACTCTACCAGTGGCCCTTCGTCTGATTTATTTTCACGAATGGTGCTCCTTTCTGTCATGCTTGTATTTTGCTGAAAATGTAAACTACATTAAATTATTCACTGTATCTTCTACACTTGATCTACATCTGTCATATATATATCATTTATTTTTATATGATTAATCTAGTCGGTTACAATTAATGAGCAACTCATTTGGTTAGGATTGCTCCGTTTTAATCAGCTTCATCACACTCTTTGTGCATATAATGTTTAAGTGTAAGTATAAATTTGTTGGAGCAGATAACTCCATTCGCAGTATACTGATGCAATGTACTGATCCAAGCCTCAATTCTCACGAACAACTGTGGTTGAATTGATTGCAAAGTATTTTTTTACCTTAACTTTTTGTAACATTGAACTATTAAATCTAATTATTTATTTATACTGGAGGAATCTGAGTTATAAAGCTCTTTTCACAGATGTCCAGTAAGGGCTGGTAACAACATTACAGCAACAAACAGTACAAAAATATGATAGTCACGCAAAGTACATTAAATGAATTATTGCATGGGACAGTCTGAAAATGCTCTAATTTCCATGCTATTATGTTATTCTACCTGAATTTTTCACTCTAGCAACAAACCAATGAACATCAACACGTTACAATTTCTTGGCAACCTACAGAGTATATAATATGGTCATTTGGTTTTGTTTCTGAATAGTCAAGCATGTCTGAGGATTTTTTTTGCGGAGGAATTTGGTTTGCATAGTTTTGTTCTAATTCCTTAACATTTCTCTGCCCAAAAAATGTATCACCTAGCCTAGTCATGCCTGATTTAGCATATTTTTAACCACAACATTACCATCTTCTTTCACAGATGGTAAACAGCATCCTGCACTGCACATACATTACTACTGTATAATTGGGAACCGCCCTTGTAAAGAGAAGTGTAATGTTTTAGGCATTGAGTACATTTTTTTGTCTGTGGCAGGTTCATGGCGACGAATGACCTGATGTCGGAGCTGCAGAAGGACTCCATCAAACTGGACGATGACAGTGAGCGGAAGGTGGTAAAAATGCTCCTCAAGCTGCTGGAGGACAAGAATGGCGAGGTGCAGAACCTGGCCGTGAAATGGTACGAACTGTGCTGCCACTTGTTTTAAAATAGGAAAACGATATTTCACCACACCCACCGTAACAGGATGCTGCCGTGGTGTTTGGGTGAGCACTGGACTTGCAATCCAGAGGACGCTGGTTTAATTCACTCTTGGTACAGCAGTCGATATAATGGGAAAGTTTCTTAAATTTCCCACCCCCGCCATTTCTGTCCACCCTGTAGTATAAATGGATAAACCACAGTCGATCAGCAGATCACGTGTGGTGGGGTAGAGTGCACTCCATCTCTCCTAAGACGTCTGGTGAGCGTGAAAGATTAGGACAAGAATACCCTTTAGTGGGGCCCTCTAGAGCTCCTTGGGGTTCTCTAAAGCCCTTCCGCTAGCATTGTCATCAGTTGCAAAACTGCACCTTTACCACTGTAGCATTGGATGGCCGATGCATCGTTGTTAATAATGATCATGACCAGTGGTGCCAACATTTTTAATCAAGTCAATCGTGCTCTCACTGTCGATGGGTGTCGTGTGCCTTTTAGCCTCGGCCCGCTGGTAAGCAAGGTGAAGGAGTACCAAGTGGAGACCATCGTGGACACCCTCTGCTCCAACATGCTGTCTGACAAGGAGCAGCTGAGGGACATCTCCAGCATTGGCCTCAAGACTGTCATTAGTGAGCTTCCTCCGGCCTCCAGCGGTGGGTCACGTAATAGCCGTGAATATAGACGCATGTAAACAATTCTGAAGAATAATCTCGACACTCAACTGAGGCTTTCCTGGAAAAATAATGTTTTCTATTTTAAGTGCGATAATTTTCATATGCTCGCTAAATACATTTTGGCCAGTCTTTATCTGTTAAAAGATATGATAATGTGTTCCACAATATTGTATCTACATGTGTGTGTCTTGGTGAGCGGTAGCGCAATGGTTAGCTTACTGTCCTGCAAACCGAGTTGGATTCCCGCTCAAGGCCAAAAACGGTGGTGAATATTTGAACTGATCCAGGGTCTCCCCTTGGTCGACTCGGCCTCAAATGAGTACCTGGTGCAATGTGTAAACATCTGCACGAGGGAGTCAAAGGCAGTGGTTGGGTGTGGTTCTGGCAACCACCAACCCCTTCGCATGCCGTGCTTGCCTTGTTGGATTTTCACTAACAGCACTTTCCCCAATAGCCTGTAATACCAATTACCATTCTCTTTTTTTGCGTGTGTGTAGGGTCCAGCTTGGCAGCCAATGTGTGCAAGAAGATCACAGGGCGGCTGACGAGCGCTATCGGCAAGCAGGAGGATGTCCCGGTGCAGCTGGAGGCTCTAGACATCATGGGAGACATGCTGAGCAGGTGCCGAAGCATCTCTAACGAAGCAGACTAAATGTCTTCCAGCACTGGCTGTGGCTTTGGCATTGAATGTTGCAGGAGGCAATCGTTGCGAAGATAGTGTAAAGCCCTTAGTCAATCCACTGCAGGATGAAGGCCTCACGGTGGGGGTTATTTGATCATATTTAATCACACTGGTTGGTATGGGTTGCTGATGATTTGAAGCAGAGATATAACTGCTTGCTTCACTGCCCTCTGCAGCATACAAATTAATACAATCCTGCAGCTTTCACGCTATTTGGCATGTTTGTAATCCCTACAAGCATTATCCAGGCTAAACATTGCTTAGCGTCTGTAAACTGATGAGATTGGGTGCATTTGGGTGATTTTGTCATAGCCACTACTGAAACAATGCACTGTATTATTATTTTTGCGCTCAAGATGTATGACCGATTAAAACTAATTATTTAAGGGTCACTAGGCCAGCTCTGAAGCAAATATAGTTTTAGAGTGACTAAAAATAAGAATTAAAAAGTAGCATATTCTTGGCAGCTCTGATTGGCAACCATCCACAAGGTGGGAATCTGAGATGTATTCTTGGCAAAATGAGCCTTGGTGGTCAAAAGTAACACTTGTTTAGCTTCATAACTATGTAACACAATTTTTGTTCCTGGGTATTAAGTGTTATTTTGTAATTGCTTATGCCTAAAAAGTATAGAAAATGGCTATTATTCCCCACAGACTTTTACTTTGTGGCCAGGACAGTGATATTTAGAAATTTACCTATTTTCAATGAGAAAACGCGCAAATTTGTCTTTTTTCGTTCACATAAAGTCAGAAAAAACAACATGAATCAAAATTAACATTTATTTATACTAAAGTAATGCAAAAATGACTACAAAATATTTAGAAGTGAGTAGTTTTTCGAGATTTACGATGATACTGTAAATCACTTTCACGAATCAGCCCCCAAATGTCTCCCATCATGTTCTCCTTATACTGTCCTTGGTAGCGGCGTTCAAAGTCCAGTATATCTTGGTGGAAGCGCTCGCCTTGCTCCTCCGAGTACGCTCCCATGTTCTCCTTGAATTTATAAAGACGAGCATCAAGGATATGGACTTTGAGGGACATCCTTCAGCCCATTGTGCTGTAGTTCTTCACCAGAGTCTCAACCAGCTCCACATAGTTTTCGACCTTGTGATTGCCCAGGAAGCCCCAAACCACTGCGACAAAGCTGTTCCAAGCTGCTTTCTCCTCACTTGTGAGCTTCTTTGGGAATTAATTGCACTCCAGGATCTTCTTTATCTGTGGTCCGACGAAGACACCGGCTTTGACCTTTGCCTCAGACTGCTTAGGGAAGAAGTCTTGAAGGTACTTGAAGGCTGCCGACTCCTTATCTACAGCTCTGACAAATTGTTTCATAAGGCCCAATTTGATGTGCAGTGGTAGCATCAGCACCTTCCGGGGGTCCACCAGTGGCTCCAACTTGACATTCCTCCCCACAGAGAATTCGGTCCGCTGTGGCCAGTCCCGCCTGTGGTAGTGCGCCTTGGTGTCCCTGCTGTCCCAAACGCAAAGATAGCAAGGAAACTTGGTAAAACCGCCTTTTGAGACCCATCAGGTATGCCATCATTTTGAAGTCTCCGATGACCTCCCAGCTGTACTCGTCATACGTCAAGGCGTCCAGCAAGGTCTTGATGCTGTTGTAATCCTCTTTGAGGTGCATCGAGTGAGCCATGTTACCATTATGGAGCAGCACGGCTTTGAGGCTCCTGGATGAGCTGTCAATGAAGAGGCGCCACTCATTCTGGTTACAGGCGATTCCATTTGCCTCTAGCAGACTGGTCACATTGTGGCAGAAGCAGAGCCCATCTTTACGGGTGAGGAAGCTGCAAAAAGGTTGGTGACGCTTCCTCTGATCTGCAACTTGCACACTTTCATCAAACAAGTTCCACTGCTTGAGCCTAGACATCAAAAGCTCGGCATTGGACTTGGTGAGACCAAAGATCTCTGATCAAGTCGTTGAGGTCTTTTTAGTTGGTAGTATGGGTTTCTCTCCTCAGTTCCACCTCTGAAATTGTCATCTGGATCTACTTCTTCCTCGCTCTCTGACTTGCTGCTCTCTTCTAAAGACGGCTGATCTCCGGAGGAGTGGGTACGGGGAGCTCATGGCAGTGTGGCACCGGGGCAATGAATGAAAGACTGTCTGGATACGTGATAGCAGGTGCATTCTTGCCAGTCCGACGTTTGGAAAGGTCCACCATGCAGAAGTAGCAGTTGCTTGAGTGGTCAGTGGGTTCCTGCCAAATTCTTGGGATAGGGAACTGCATGGCTCTCTTTTCCCCTCTGTACCATCCTACAAAAATACATTTATTTCACCCATGACTAATGAGTAAGAGATTATCGCAACATTTTTCATATATGATATATTTTCAATAACATTGAACATTGTAAAACATTTTAAAATTAACTTTTACAATTTTTTTATTTTAACAAATTTAATAACATCAAATTCCAAGCAACAATTATCCATCTTACCTTCCAGAGTCTTTTTTGCATTGCTCGCAGGTGAAATGAGGTGCCCAGGGTTTGTCTTAATCCCCGACAGGCATGCCGAAATATACCTTGTAGGCCTCGCACATCTTAGCAGATGCTTCCACAGAGTACTCTTTCGCTGTTGTCTTGATAAATTGTCCGCAGACATAGCAAAATGCGTCTGCCAGATGCTTGCAGCCTCTTGGTGCCATCTCAGAAAATTTCAGATATGTATCCACTTAGGCAGCTGGAACTCAACTGAACTGGTGGGCTTAAGGCCCCTGTATGTATACTACTATTTTCTTACTGTAAAGTTCTAGAATGTTCTAGAAGTTACTCCAAGTTTACTCTGCACTGATTATATCTGGAATGTTCTAGAAAATAGGTACATTTCAAAATATCACTGTCCTGATCACAAAAGCAAAGTTTGTGCGGAAGAATAGCCATTTTCTGTACTTGTGAGGCATAAGCAATTAGGAATTAACACTTACTACCCAGGAACAAAAAAAAACATTTGTTACACAGTAGCTTATAGCAAATCCAATTGTACAACACGTCTTCCCACATTTGTCGATAATAGTATGCCTCTTGTATTGAACTTGAGCCGGTTGATTTCGCGATACCAGTTATTGCCAATTCCCCACACACGTTGCACTGGCTGGGAATGTTTTTACATTTCGTGTGTGTGCCTGGTGTGGCGGAGCGCAGACTGGGCGGCCTGCTGGTGAGCTTCCACCAGTCGATCCTCGCCTGCCTGCTGCCACAGCTGACGAGCCCCCGGCTGGCGGTGCGCAAGCGGGCCATCATCGCCCTCGGCCACCTCGTGATGGTGTGCAGCCACGGCCTGTTTGCCGAGCTCACCGAGCACCTGCTGGCCGAACTGGCGCGCAACGAGTCGACGTCCACCACGCGCACCTACATCCAGTGCATCGCTGCCATCAGCCGACAGGCAGGCCACAGAGTTGGTACGAAACCGGGGGGGGGGAAATCTGGTCCAACCAAGGGTTGCTCCTGATTTACTGCTCGGGTGATTTGTGTGTTCGGCTACGCCGCCAACAGGTCAGGGTTCGCCGTGCTCGAAATGGTCGGCGCTGTCGAGCGTTGTTGCCGGCCTTTGCGGCTTGCCCGGGCTTGAAGGGAATTTTCACGCGGCTTCGGTGTGTGTGGTGAAGCGGAGCAGATGAGGTCACGTTGTGCATGTCGACCCTGACTTGCTTTCACCTGGAAATCAGTGCTTGACCTGACAATAGCGATGACACGGTAATTTAATCTACGTGCAATGAATCTTTGGAATTAACTGACATTTTGACCGCTTTAGCTAGAGACCCATGTAGTCAATCTTTAGCTTATCATAAGCAGCCATGATATATCTACTGCTGGATAAAGGTCTCTGCAAGCCATCGCAATCTGTGATGGTCTTGCAATGCAACAATTCAAATAGCTCCTGCCCACCAAATAATTGTATTGCTCCATCTCCTACGTGAACGTACTCTCAGGTGTGTTCCCTTCTTTGGATGGCACTGTTGTATCACATTGAGCACAAAACTGGAACCATTAACATAAATCCAGTCACAACACATAAGCGTGGAGTAAAGGTTCAAAGACTACCAACTCGAAATCAGTGCGTACAATTTTTGTGTGCAGGAGAGCACCTGGAGAAGATCACTCCTCTGATTGTGAAGTTCTGCAAGGTGGAGGATGATGAGCTGAGGGAGTATTGCATCCAGGCCTTCGAGTCATTCGTACGAAGGTGAGATGGTTGGGTTGTCTTGATCGTCCACGGGTTCTCTAAATCTGTCATGAGTCATCCTTTTTCAGCGAGCTGATGCATTGTCAAGATTCAGGGTCACAATTTGGTTTTAGAATGAATTCTCTCGTCTCCTTTTGATCATCTCTTGCTATTGCTTCTCATTTTTATTGACTTGTTTTTATAGTTTTGTTTTCCATTAACCTTTCAGCACCATTATATAATTTTCATCCTCCAATCTATCTCCCATAACCAACCTAATTATGTGGTTGGTAGGGAACCATTTTGGCAGCTTTGGTCATTATCCCTCTTTTATGGTCATCAACCTCACGGATCAGATGGTTGTCTGTGATGTTCCGAATCCAAATCTACTGGCGGTTTTCTAGTCTGCTCATTGGTGCCATGTAGGATGGTTTTCATTAGTTTTCTGGATTCCTTTTTGTGCCCAAACAATTGCAGTTTTCTTTAATCGTGGCTAGAAGTCATTCTTTATATTTTGTTTTGGTGGTAAAATCCTATAAGTTCCTTAGATGCGTAAGATTCATAATAGCATTTAAAAGCCTTACATGTTAAGATAATTTGCACATCATTGCCATAATTTTTAATTAATTAATACCGACACGCACAATTTTCAGGCATGGGTCACGAGTGTAAAAATCAGTTTGAATGGTTGTCACCACGCCGGTTGGGGATCGTGAAGATTGATGGTGCTCGCGTTTAAATTCCTCCCCGTGTGTCCCACCTCGCCTGGCACCAGGTGCCCCAAGGAGGTGTCGCCCCATGTGCCCGTCATCATCGAACTCTGCCTCAAGTACCTGACCTACGACCCGAACTACAACTACGATGAGGACGATGAGAACGCCATGGAGTCTGAGGGGGCGGATGAGGAGGAGGATCAGGGTAAGGTGCATGAGAAAGATTGAACGTTTTAGGTGAACAACCAATTTAATCAAAGTTCACCTGTAAATTAGTTGTCATTAAAACACCACACTCGATCTGCCTTTAAGAATTCACTGTTCTGCTCATGTGTTTTTTAGTATAAAAGACCTGCCCTTTTAATTTGTATACTTCCTTTTAACAGAACTGTACGCACGCGTTTCTCTTAAATCGTCAAGGGTAAACAAATGGGAGGGATGGGAGGGTGAGTGGTTTTGTAGCCATCACACTCCACTCTAAATCAATTGACCTCAGTTCAATTGCTGGGTCCAGTTGACATCAGTGGCGAGTGATTATCTGAACTGATCCTGGGATTCGTCCTTCAACTTGTGGTGAGCAGTGTGAAGTATGGTTAAATCAACCCCCAATGATTGAAAGGGCATGGGGAGGCAATGGATTGACAGCTGTGCATGATTTTTTTTATTAATTCTATATTTTAAGTTAAGCAACTTATATAATTAGGGTGCTAATTTGTGAAATGTGTTATTAATTAAATGCAGACAGGAACTGTGAACATCTGTTTCCACATAAGTAGGGCCCTACTTCTGCAAGCAAAGCTGCTGCAAGTCAGTTGAGTATACCACCGATACAGTGCAGTTAGCAACATTTTAGAATAATAAAGCATCTTCATGTGACAGCATCTATATACGCTGCACAAATGTCATTTGGCGACAATAATGATGCTTTTTTATTTTAGAAGAAAACAGCTATAAAAAAATGTATTTAGCATCCAAATGCAACCACATCAAGCCGCATTGCAATGGTGAAGGGCTACACTTTTGGTACAAGGCGGTTGGGGGGTGGGAGTTGCGGTAGGAAAACATGGGAGAGAGGGCCTCACTAACTCAAGAATCTTGACCAATCTTACGAATAACTGGCATTTGGAAGGAAACCAGAGTACCAATAGAAAACGCGCACGAAGAGTTAAAAATCAACGCTCTGAACGGACAAAATAAACAAAAATCATTTATTCTACTTATATCGCCTGGCCCTCTCATTTGCTGGCAATGGCTTGTGACAATTCTTGCCGTTTTTTTTGTTTGTTATTTCAGAAAGCGAAGACGAGTATAGCGATGACGACGACATGAGCTGGAAGGTGCGACGCGCGGCTGCCAAGTGCCTGGACGCGGTGCTGAGCACGCGGCACGAGATGCTGCCCGAGTTCTACCGCACGGTGTCGCCGGCGCTCATCGCTCGCTTCAAGGAGCGTGAGGAGAACGTGAAGGCGGACATCTTCCACGCGTTCCTCTCCCTGCTGAAGCAGACGAGGCCCGTGCAGGGCTGGCTCAACGACCCCGACGCCATGGACCAAAGCGACACTCCACTCACCATGCTGCAGAACCAGGTCCTGTGAACCCCCTCTGCCCTCATCTACACCGCTGTAGCTTGTATACACCTCCGTTTCACTTTGACTGAGCTGTACAGAACCAGGCCAGCACAGCTCAAGAGGCACCAGTTTGATTATCGACTACAGTACTTGAGCAGTGTCTTCATCGTGCCACTGATGTCACAGCTGTAGCGAGATGTTAACTCCCTCGCCCTGATATACAGGAGGGTTGCGAGTTCGATCCTGACCCTGATGCCTGTATATTTGGAGTTTGCGTGTTCTTCCTGTGGGTCGTATGGATTTTTTTCCAGGCCCTCCGGCTCTTCCCTCCACATTTAGAAACATGCTTTGAGAGCATTTGGCTGTTATACATTTCCACGCAATAAGCTACTTCGTTGAGCTATCATTTGTGGTCGGGTCGCTTCTGAAAAGAGCTATAGAGCTTAGTGGTCCCCTTACCTGGTAAAATAAAAATAGTAGTACGAGTCCACGCAATGAACGAGTTGGACACATAGGTGACGTGGTCATTTCTTGCTGTGGATTTCACATCTGATGATGATTGCTTGTGTTGCAGTCGAAACGTCGTGATAATATATATATGATAATATATTATTATTATTAATATTATTTTATTATTTCCCTTCTACGTGACTTTACCGAAAGAACCAAGAATATGAATCCCTGCAGTCACAAAAGCTTTAAATCAAAATTTGGTCATGCTATGTTTGAATTATATTGGTTGACATCGCATGCACTCCCATATGTTTAGATGCAACATGTACTGGAGTGCTATGAGGAGGTGCCTGATCTTTTTTTTCACAGAAAATGCTGAAAATATTTGAAAAGTTCAACATACGTACATCAGTTCTATTTATTGTGTCCTTATAATGAATAACATGAGCAGATTACTAAACGGTGCATGTTTGTGTTTAAGTGGCCTTAATTTCCCCTTTTGGCAAGCAACACGGTTGATCAATGACAGTTAAGTGGGAGGCGGCTCCGTCTGTTGGTATGGTTACCTATGAAGTATAACCCTTAATTTGTCGGCACTATGTCCTAAGTGCAATGCTAAGATTGCCTGAAATAGTTCTGGTAATACTGCAGACATGCTCATGCTAAATAATAGTGACTCATTGATGCTCTATAACAATGGACACGAGTAGAACACGTCGCTAGAAAGGTTGATTTCCGGTGGTCGAGGATAACGAAGCAGCAGCCAAAACAGTATTCACCCGAGAGGATGTCCAACGCAGAGATGGAGCGATGAAATCCGCTTATGTGCAGGCGCCAGATGGTTTGCTAAATAATCGCAGGAATGTGAGATGGCGACGGTTTGGGAAGACCTCCATCCCGGCAAAAGTGGTGTTTGATTCTGGCTGACGAGTTGACGTTTTTGGCGCTCCTTAACGGCCCGCGCGTTGTTCCCGCTGTAGGTGCCCAACATCGTGAAGGCGCTGCACAAGCAGCTGAAGGAGAAGAGCGTGAAGACGAGACAGGGCTGCTTCAACCTGCTCACCGAGCTGGTGAACGTGCTTCCAGGGGCCCTGGCCGACCACGTGCCCGCACTTGTGCCAGGTAAAACACGCGTGTGCGCTGGCTTGGCACAACCTTGCTGTGCTGTGAGCCACATGCATTTCTCTACTCTGTTACCCTTTCCCGTTGCAATTACGTACGTTTACCTGATCACAAGTAAAAGGCCATGCGGGAAGGCATGTGGCGCATTTTGGTGCCAGCTATCATAGAGTGCGGTCGTGTCGCTACAATTCTTTGAAGAGAGTACAGTACAATGCCTTCAAAAAACAGCAATGCTCCGCCTCTAAATATAATTAACGATGAACCGCTTGCGCGTTCCGAGATGCAGCGGTGAACAGGACACCACCCTGCAACTTGCAGACGTCTCGTAAGGGGACCGTTATAAATGCGTTCTACAGTGTTACTTGGTGATCACGGCACCCGCATGCTTTTGAGCCTTCTTGTTGGCTTTCAGAGCTCAATGTAAAGTATTTTCTTTCTATTATTGGTTCTTTCGGTAAAGTCACGTAGAAGGGAAATAATAAAATAATAAAAATATTTTGTTATTGTTTTATATTTTATTACTTCCCTTCTACGTGACTTTACCGAAAGAACCAATAATATGAATCCCTGCAGTCACGAAAACTTTAAATCAAAATTAATTTTCTTTCTGTCAAATGAATCGCAGTACTTTCATGATGTGCCTGCTGGGGATATTTGGCCAGTTCCTTATTCCATACGTTCATACGTGAACTCCATTTGTTGTAACTATGTTGTTAGCCCATTGAAGTAAGTCTCATGTGTAGGTTCTCATTTATTAAATGTCTTTACTCCCACAGGTAATTCTACTTTATTTATCGAGCCATTTTTTCATCTCAACTATCTCTTGAAAGTTTAATTCCACAGATTCAATGACTTATTGGAAGCATAATTCTAGATTTGAAGTTTTCGTGACTGGAAGGGTCCATACTCTTTGGTTTTTTTCGGTAAAGTCACGTAGGTAAAAAAAGAAAATAAATTAAATCACGACGTTTTGGAGGCAACACAAGCTTGTCTGAAGACGGAAGCTTGTGTTGCCTCCGAAACATCGTGATTTAATTTATTTTAATTTTATTTTTTTACCTACGTGACTTTGCCGAATAAACCAGAGTATTATTGGAAGCAGTATAAATACGGTGAAAATTCACAATGCAGGCAAGCATAGCAACAATAACCAGGTGATTGTAGTTTGCTAGGTGTCTTGAGGCACCGGCATTCTGCATATTGTGTGTTCCATCAGACCAGTTAACTGTTACGATTTGTCGGTGGCGCGTGACAGGCATTGTGTTCTCGCTGAGTGACAAGTCGAGCTCCTCCAACATGAAGATCGATACGCTGGCATTTGTGCACACGCTGCTGTGCCATCACCCGCCCGAGGTGTTCCACCCCCATGTCAAGGTATCCATGTCCTCTTGCTGCCCACCTTGGTACACTGACACTTTTGTATAGTCTGCCAACGCGGCCGGGAACCGCGCGCTGCACAGTCCTGATGCCTGTGCCACACCAACACTCTTTATCAGCCTCGTTTCTTTGTGTATGATGAGTGTAAGAGTTTGTGTTTGATTATGGATTCATCGTGTTTTTTTATAAATTATTGTCAGCCTTGTGGCAGTTTTTATTATCTTGATGAAGACAGGCCCAAAACACCAAGCCCGGAGGCATGTGGTTTAGTGCTTTACATGGAGGATTGTTAGATCACATTCATGTTTAAAACTCAATCCTAGAGTGAGGTGGCTAGGAGTTAGTAGTACAGCAAGTGGGTAAAAAAACAACTATGCAGACCTTTTGAGTGTTATTCATGTATATGTGAGTTTTTTCCAGGTACTCCAATTACTTACACATGCATAGCAGTTGTAATAACCTTAGGAAAGAATAGGCCAAACATCACAAGGCAGGATCCTACGAAAAAGGTTTTGAGACCAAGTGCAATGTCTGTGGAAAAAAAGAACCAATTGCTTTCTTAAAAGTAGGTCATTGCAATTTTTTTTTTCAAAATCTTTTATATTGATTTTGTGTGTTTTATTACAACTGTTATTGATTGACACAATTGGTTTTGTTCCGTAAGGTGCTGGTGCCGGCTGTGGTTGGATGCGTGGGCGACCCCTTTTACAAGATCACTTCAGAAGCCCTGCTGGTCACACAGCAGCTTGTGAAGGTGTGAGATTACTCCCTCACGTCAGCGCTGTTGGTCACACATCACCTAATGACTACGTTTGCCTCTGCTGAGGTTACATCATTAAAGCATAGGTCTGAGATCTCATACCCTTAATATAGGGGCTTTGTGCAACGATGACGATGGTGATTAATGTGTCATTCGCATGAGTGAATAGTGTACGCATGCTGTTTGTGTGATTGACGTTTGTTACATTTGTGTACGTGGGGTTGTTTAGGTTATCCGGCCATTAGATCCTTTGACCAGGCCCGTGAAGGCTCCAGTGTTTGACCCAAAACCATACATACGAGACATCTTCACCTGCACACAGAAGAGACTGAAGGTAAGATTTTGTTGAAACAACACTGGTTATTTTCGTGAAGACCCAATATCAGCCCATTTACAGCTCTTATACTGTTATCTATGTAAATACAGACCTTGTACTGTATATCTCCAAACCCTCTATGATACTTCCCGACAAGGTAGAAAGCTGAAATTTTACCGCATAGGTAGCTTTTAGGACACAAACAACAGGAAACATCTGAAAATCTGATATTTTTCATTTTAGGGGTCCCAAATCTTGATTTTAAGTGCCCCATAAGTGCGTGTCATTCAGAAATCGTTCAAAATATAGAATTGCGGGTTTTTTCGTTTGATAGAACGTTAAACAGCAAATAAAATTAAAGCAACAACCATTCTATCTTTTATTGTTTTTGAGATTTCCAATTCAAGCGGTTTTAAGGGGATAATTACGCATTTTATGGCGTTCAAATCTTAATAATTTGAATAACGGTAAAAGATAGTAGCTTCCCCTCAAGCCTATGTGTTAAACTCCTCTCAGAGTATTAAGTTTCATGAATTATTGTTCTTTCTACTAAAATAAGAACAGAGGGTACGTCTTTAAATATATTAAGAAGCTGAATCAAATGGTCAATAATGTTTGTGTTTTTTTGCAGAAAAATACACATTTTTGGACTTGTTAGTGTGATTGTAGCTAAAAAAAAAGTCATATCAGGTTCATTATTAAATTTATTGAAAACTTTTGCTTGGCGAAGACAGGCTTCATGAACTTGTATGTGATATTTTGCTTAACAAGGAAAATAAGCGCCGTTAAACTCGGCAAAACCACAAGTCATTTCTGGAACGCATGAATGATCCAATGCTTCCAAGAGTTACTGTACAGTACTAACTAGGATTGCCAAATTAACATTGGTTTGCATGCTGTTCAATTGTTGAGCTTCGAAAGTGCAATTTACAGTGTCTTAATTTAAAACATTTGGCATGCCCATCCACCAATATTATTTTGGAACACCGTATATCCATCCACATTACTGCAAGGAGGCACTATAATGAGCATTGGTTCTTGCTTTAGTAATATCTACACTACCATCTCGATAAGATTATGCTTGTGCGTTAGTGTAGCTCCTGCAATATCAAAGGTCCTCCTTGATGGGCAGAAAAAACAAACACAAACTTCTTTACCCCCTCCGCTTTCACTGCCCGCCCGCCCGCAGGCGGCCGACATTGACCAGGAGGTGAAGGAACGCGCCATCGCGTGCATGGGTCAGATCATCTGCAACCTGGGTGATGGGCTGGGTGCCGAGCTCGCCGCTACGCTGCACATCTTCCTGGAGCGCCTCAAGAACGAGATCACGCGGCTCACCACGGTGAAGGCACTCACGCTCGTCGCGAGCTCACCGCTGCGGCCGGACCTGCGGCCCGTGCTCGCCGAGGGCGTGCCCATCCTTGCGTCGTTCCTGCGCAAGAACCAGCGCGCACTCAAGCTGGCGACGTTGTCGGCGCTCGATGCGCTCATCCGCCACTACAGCGACTCGCTGACGGCGCCCATGGTGGAGGCGGTGCTGCAGGAGCTGCCGCCGCTCATCAGCGAGAGTGACATGCACGTGTCGCAGCTCGCCGTGGGCTTCCTCACGACGCTGGCGCGCGTCTACCCCGCCGTGCTCACCAAAGTCAGCGGCGCCGTGCTCAACCAGGTCTGTGGGGCGACGTGAGCTTTTTGAAGTTGTCGGTGTGGAATTTGGGCTGAAGAAATGTTTAAACGTCGCTGGTGAGCCCGGCACGTGAAAGGAGCCCTCCGAGCAGCGGCCGGAATGCTGGTCGGTGTGGGTTGATGGTCTCATCTCCTTCGCTTAGTTTGGCTCAATTCAAGCTTTTAGAATTTTTTTTTGGTTCCAATATCTGTTCGATCTCTTATGCAACAAACATTCATTTCTGTGACCCGCACTTAGGGCACGACGCCGACTCGAGCACCAGTGCTGGGCACAAACAAATATACAGTACGTCGTCTAGTTGGTCTGCCTCCTGACTCCGGTGCTAAAGCTCTCTGCATTATTAGTGACTTTTTAATAATTTTTGCTTCATTTCATCCTTAAAACTGGCTGGTAATGGGGAAGGTCAGTGGTCTCTGAGATGGTGTTGAAAAGCAATGTAGCAGAAAAAGGCCAATACATTTTAAGTTAAGGGAAAAGTGATTAATTTGGTGAGAGTGGATGGTCAAACTCTGAAATCGGAAGCCAGAATCAAGGTAAGAACTTTCTAAACACTATTATTGTACTTTACATAAGATTTGTAGTTTACTACATATTTTACTTGTATTCGTATCTAAAAAGTTGCATACCTGACCCTTGGACACAAACGTGTAACCCCTTATTGTATCATTGTTTCTATGGAAAAACCGGTCTTGACCTATGTAATTTCGACTTGCAGCACCTTTTCTAGGAACGTAACCTGACATAGGTCCGAGGACCGCCTGTATGTAATTGATTTACCATTATTCATGAATGCTTGTGATTTTTTCTTCTCCCTCCCCCACCATACAACCCACCGTCCACCACCGTCCCACGCGCAGGTACTCGGGCTGGTGCGCTCCCCACTGCTGCAGGGGGGCGCCCTCTCGGCCGTGCTCGACTTCTTCCAGGCCCTCGTGGCCACGCGCACCACGAGCCTCGGCTACCTGGAGCTGCTGCGGCTCCTCACAGGTCCCGTGTACGCGCAGGCCAGCGGCGGGGCCGTGTCTCCCGTCTCCCCGGCCTCGCCAGCGTCGCCTGGAGGGGCCACCCTGGCCTCGACGCCGGCGCTGCACAAGCAGGCCTTCCATTCAATCGCCAAGTGCGTGGCGGCACTCACCGTGGCCTGCCCGCAGGCAAGTCTGCATAACTACCTCCGTGTGTGCGTGCGTTTTCGGATGGTAGTGACATCACCATAACTTAGTGGAAGATGATCATGGCTGTTGTTAGGGTTATAGTTTGTAGATTTTTTTCTTCGATTTCAGGAGTCATGGCATCAATAATAAAATCGAGTATTTTTGTTTGTAACAAACCCTGCGGCGCGTGCGAAATGTTATTGGTCAGCGGTAGTGATAATGATATTTTTTAAAATAATATTTTTGTTATATCCACTGCATTGTTTTGAGCAAAACCATCACCCTTGTCAATGACAAGAGTGCTGATCTCTGTTTCCTCGCTGAAGCAAACAGTCCTTGTTAGACCATCCCAAGCACCCGTGACCAATTTGTGTTTCTACGGAAACAGGAGGGAGCGTCGGTGACGGCGCAGTTCGTGCAAGATGTACGCAACCCCAAGTCGAGCGACGCCGTGCGGCTGCTCGCGTTGCTGGCACTGGGCGAGATCGGGCGGCACCTGGACCTGAGTGCTCAACGTGACCTCAAGACCGTGCTGCTCGAGGCATTCTCGTCGCCCAGCGAGGAGGTGAAGTCGGCGGCGTCATATGCCCTCGGCAACGTGAGCGTGGGAAACTTGCAGCAGTACCTCCCCTTCGTGCTGCAGGAGATCGGCAGCCAGCCCAAGCGTCAGTACCTCCTGCTGCACTCACTGAAGGTGAGGTCATCGAGGGACACGGGAATCACTCGCCCTGCACCACCCCAAACAATCCCGCAGACCATCCCCTTAAGAGGGGGTGGGGAAACTTATCTTTACTGAGGGCCGAGTAGAACTTTTTCACCTTTGGTTCCACACATTAACACAAGCCATTCGCACCTCCGATAAGCACGGTTGGCTACGTACGGTGCGAAAGAAATTCACCATACATAACTAGTGCACTAAAATTAGCAACAGTGTCAAAAATATTCGCCTCTAGTACCTGGTTAGTGTGGATAACGTGATTGCAGTGATGGAATAATATTGTTTGCAGGCCTTGAATGCAACTCATGTGGCCGCGGGCCTTACGAAATGAAGTCTTTGGGCCGTAGGTTAAATATAAACCATGTGACGGGCAGTTCATAGTTGGACAAGTGTTATTTTTAGCCTCCAAACAGCTGTACCATGATCAATTGGTCATTGGTGTGCTCTGTTCTCTGCAAGAAAAATTATAATTTGCATCTGATAATTATAGAGAGCTTTGTTGTGTTAGTGGGGGTACTCTAAAGACTCTGACATGCGTGACTGCGGTGAAACACCTTGGAGCATATATTTTTGGTCTTTCGACTCCTGGAGTAGCTATGCACCGTGGAAGGCCTCGCCAGGGATGCTGACCGGGCAACATCATCATCCCGTGCCCGATACTGGATAAACATTTGACTGGTGGTGGGAATACGAGGAGAATAAGAATACCAAATAGTGACTGAATGGGGTCCAAAGAAAACAAAATACTTGAGGATGACCACTGCGCAGATCGAGCAATGAGATCTGTTAACGTACAGGAGTAAGATGAATTGTAGCTTCGCAAGACCACAAGGAGTGGTGTTGGTATAAAGAGACATCCGGCGGTGGTTAATGTTATATGTATGTTGAACTTTCACACCGTACGTCGCCAGCTGTACGTAGCCAACCGTGCTAATCGGAGGTGCGGGGGAAGGAATCGCAGTAGTAGTGGAGAAAATTTCACAAACACTTGTATGGGTTGTCCTAAAAATATCTTGTCATACTGTTGATTATTGTCCTGTTCTTAGTACCTGCGCAATGTAAGTTAATCATCGCAGTGCAAATCGAAAGGTAGCAATGTGTTTGTCTTTATGACTATAAACTGAGCAAGTTGAGCAGCATTAAGCAGTTTCTGTTTCCACCTCCAAGAGCGCAAAACAAGACGCGCCACTGTCTGGCTTTTAAAATAGCAAGGCAACACGTGGGGGTCACGGTGAACATGACTTATAAATCATGCTCACTGCGACATATTTTGCATCGGCGCTTAAAGTTACTAGGCCAAGCGATGAAAATAACTGCTCAGAATTCAAAGTGAGCCAGCCTTAGTTTTCAATCAACTGCCAGCATCCAATTCCTTGGAAATCTATTCATTGTCCAAAGAGAGCTATTTTTAAAAACAAATTCTCATCGGCAGCCTTGATGTTTGAGAACTGGTATTCAATTGCAAGCCTAATTTTGTATGTATGTATGTAGCCAACACAAATTTGGAACTTTTGAAAACAACAAAGTAGTTCACAATGTTGCTTTAACTTTTTTCCTGGTAAGGAATGGTACACAGCTACATGAGGTGACTTACAGTTTCTCGTTTCAGTGAAAATGTGCCACGTTGAATGCAATAATAAATCTCCAGACTAAAGAGAATTCTATGGGGGTTGGGAAAATTAAATAAAACTGTAATTTTACTGTGCGCTGTTGGAAGCATTATGGAGTATTTAGGACCGACAACCCTACTTGACTGCCAATTGGCATTTCATTATAATTTGGAATTTCTGACACTTGCCGAACTGATGTTGCATTGTTCCAGCCGGCATAGCAGGCGCTGCACCTCCCCCCCCCCCCCCCCCTAATGTTAGTCACTTGCAATCCTCCCGCATTCCGTCCGCCTGCCAGATTAAACGGCCAACAGATGTTCTCAACCTCACTTCTCCTTTACTTGCAAATCCCTGACTTTTAAGGAGGTGATTAGCTCGGCACAGGTGGCGTCGCTGAAGCCGTACGTGGAAGACATCTGGGCGCTGCTCTTCAAGCATTGCGAGTGCGCCGAGGAGGGCACGAGGAACGTGGTGGCCGAGTGTCTCGGCAAGCTGACGCTCATCGACCCCGCCACGCTGCTACCCCGGCTCAAGGGGTACCTCACGTCCGGTACGACGTGCACCGTTGCTTGCGATGCTGCTCACGTGCAACGTTTTCGAGTGCGCAGGGCTTCAATTTCAGTTTCCTCGACTGGTTTTTTGGAATTCCTTCCGAGAAAATCGCGCTACTTGGCACGGTCGAGATTTAAATGCTTTTGAGCCGAGTGCATACCTGTCAAGCCTAATAAATGTGGAAAGTGTTATTTGAAAAGGATTGATTTTAAACTATTCACCCAAATGCTGAATTGTGTGCGTTCTTCCCCCTCATCCCGAATTTTTCCGACCAGCTTCAGCTCATGCTCGGAGCACAGTCGTGACAGCAGTCAAGTTCACCATCTCTGACCAGCCACAGGCTGTGGACTCCCTGCTAAAGAGCTGCATTGGTAAACAATGCGGGGTCCCGCCTGTCTGCGTCGCTCGTGGACAAAAAAAGAATATATCCGGAAAATATTCAATGATTGCATTTTCCAATGCATGGAGATTAATGTTCTTGGATATTTCTGATAAAATTAGAAATGCACATTTTCATCATTTTAATGCAGATTAACTAAATTTTTTAGTTAATTTGTTTTTGTTTCATCGCTGAGGTGTGAGAGGCATGGTTTGCATACGTCTATGTAAACCACTCTTTTTAAGGAAATTGCCTCGTGACTGGTAACTACCAATAAATTCTCCCTACTTCATGTTGAATATGGAGGTTGTCTATTCACCAGTGGATTGCCAAAAGGTTAAAGCATTGCTATTTTTACAAACGAGACGTAACATGCGTGCAGCCGTGCACTGACTTGGTGACCGCTCTCTGTTAAAGGCGACTTCTTGAAGACACTGGAGGACCAGGACCTCAACGTGCGTCGCGTTTCCCTTGTCACGTTCAACTCGGCGGCGCACAACAAGCCGTCTCTCATCCGCGACCTGCTCGACTGCATCCTGCCGCATCTCTACAATGAAACCAAAGTCCGCAAGGAGCTCATCAGAGAGGTGCGACAACTCGTCACAAATACAAACTGAAGGAAAATATGGGTAACCTGGAAAAGGAAAGCCACTTTCTTTTTGTTCGACCGACTCGAGTTGTCCTTCAACTTGAGTTTAGGCCAACTTGAGTTCCCTTGAGTTGGTTTCCGTTGGCTGTCCATGGAAGGTAGGTATGTATGTACGTTGAACTTCTTTTGCACTAGATGTAGGCAACCGTGCTAATCGGAGGTGCGGGGGAAGGACAATGAACACAAAAAGCAGTTTTAAAGAAATTTGTTTTCAATCTAGGTTTAAAAATGCTTAATATCTGAAGTGAAACCGCGTTCCAGACGACCGCAGAAGCGCATCCGAACACGCGATGCAGTGACGGTCTTTGTTCAATGGCTTACCAAAAGCCGCTGCTGCCAGGATGACCGGCATTAGCGTGATGGTTTATTATGCTTCTTGACGTTGTGTTTATGTTGCCACGTTGTGCATGCAGGTGGAGATGGGTCCCTTCAAGCACACGGTGGATGACGGTCTGGACATCCGCAAGGCAGCGTTTGAGTGCATGTACACGCTGCTCGACACCTGCCTCGATCGCCTGGATATCTTCGAGTTCCTCAACCACGTGGAGGACGGCCTGAAGGACCACTACGACATCAAGGCACTTTTGATTTTCTTTTTTGGTATTTACATGTCTTAATTTGTTGGCCAGTAATGCTGCATCATTGTTTAGTCGGTGAAGGTGAGTTTCGTTATTCTTATCAGGGGTTGTCAAACTATAGTTTCCAGGTCTCCCCTCGGTCTTTTTTCCACTCAATCCACACATTATTCTATTACTGATCTTGGGAATTTGGGCACGGTGGGGGGGGTCCCTATGTGGAGGACCCCACCTGTTCATGATTATTAATGAGGGGGGCTGGTCGACGTGGAGTGACGTCACGCTCGTTACACACAGACATTCTTGGCCCATTATATTAGTGATTGGGAGTTTTCACAATTCACAAAATGCGTGTCATGTGCCACTTGTCTACCGCATGCATATATATTGAACTTTCGCACCGTACGTAGCCAACCGCGCTAATCGGAGGTCTGCGTGCAGCTCTTTGTAAGCCGTTTGTTTCGCTCCGCCGCATGCAGATGCTGACGTTCTTGATGCTGGTGAGGCTGTCTACACTGTGCCCCAGCGCCGTGCTGCAGCGGCTTGACCGTCTGGTGGAGCCCCTTCGCGCCACCTGCACCAACAAGGTGGGTGTCTCGGCAACGGTGGTGAAATTAACGATGCACAAGGTGGGTCGGTGCATTGTCTGAGCTGGCGATGATGCATTCGTGAGTTTGTCTTTGTCAGCGAGTCACTCACAAGCAGGGAGTGGCATCGGTGGGCAATGCAAGTTGTCAGCTCATAGAAATTGAGCATCATCACTGGAGCTGGGCTATTAAACTGTTAAGTAATGCTGAACGATTATTGGTTTGATCACTCGACTAACTAGGTAACATGTAAAAATGTTCAGAAAATGTCTCGCCGCAGTTTCCACATGCCGCTGGGTGGGAGGCGATGGTCGGAACTTTGTTTATATCATCGGCATCAGTCGCATCGTGCTGGGCGTGGTTTGTTGGGGGTTTCCCACCTTCTGCAGGCAGGTTTTTTGTGGGCGGCTGCCATTATTCAAGGGGCACGAGTAAACGACGTTTTATTTGCCAATTAATCGACGAAATCATCCCAGCTTTAAACGTTGCAATGGATTTGTTTTTGTTTGTATTGGTCCATCCAATGCAATGAGTTAACAATTCTTGGCTGTTGGGAACCATCATATCCCATTGTATTTGTAAATGGAGTTGTGATAATATTACACTCGCTTTCATAGCCGATGGGAGCAAAATAAGCAGTGTCCCGAGTCTAATGTTATGTTATGAAAGATTAAATTATCCAGTCGGCAACAATTTAAACGTGAGATCATTCGATTGCTAATCACCATGTCCCCACTCGGGCTTTGCAATGTGCGTTGTCCCCCCCGCCTCACGCTCGTCATGTCTGGAATGTGCGCCGCAGGTGAAGGCGAACTCGGTGAAGCAGGAGTTTGAGAAACAGGACGAGCTGAAGCGCTCGGCGATGCGCGCTGTGGCGGCGCTGCTGACGATCCCCGAGGCGGAGAAGAGCCCCCTGATGAGCGAGTTCCAGTCCCAGATCAGCTCCAGTCAGGAACTCACCGCCATCTTCGAGAGCATCCAGAAGGACGCCGCCTCCTCCGGGGCACAGGACACCATGGACACCAGTTAGGCCCGCCCACCCCCCTAACCTGCTCTATCCATCAGTGGGACTTCGAATCGGCCCGATATGCACCAGGCCCAGTGACCGCCCATCCACCCCCACGCCACCCTTTTAATCCATACGAGCTCCCCCCATCACTGACGCTAGAGAAGCGAATTGCTCCGTACCAACATCGCGTCTCGGGTCCATGTTGTTGCATGCGTGGTGTTCCTTGGTTAGTTTTTTGACGACGCCCGGTCACGTGATTTTGTTCTCCATGTTTGGCTTCGAGGCCCCTCCTTCCGACTTCCACGTCCACTGATAAAAGGCTCTAGTTTGTACAGCCATAGCTGCCCCAGCCATCTGAGGTGCAACAGCTTTAAGTGCAACACGGAGCTTACTTGGCAATAGGCATGGCTGCGTTGAATTTAATTGCACTTACGGTAACAGTATTGTCGGGTTGTATATCCTCATAGCAATGTTGTCCACACCCAGTGTGTAAAATAATTCATCATAGTTGGATCCCACTGTTCGAACTCCTGGCTCAATGGCATGCACACTTTTACTGCTCTTCGGCCAGGCAAAACTGTGCACCTGAATAAATGTACTGATTTGTTTATACAATTTATGTTTTGTTTGCAGGACTTAATTTTTATGGGCGTTTTTTTCTTTTCTTCGGTGGTTTATTTTCTATTTGTTTTACCTGGTGCTTACACTGTGTGCATTTAGAAAAAAAAATTGGAGTGCATCCTGCCACCAGTTTGGTGATATCAAACAAAGCATCATTATTTTGCTCACAGTACTGTTAATGCAAGCAAACTATAGTTGGCATTCACCTTAAACCGACAGGGTCATGTTTCGCGTGCTGTTGCCGGTGAATAACGTCACTCTGCAGGAAAAGTGCCCTTTAAAACTTTCGTTTCCGTTCGTCTTGCCTCATTCTGCATGTTGCCAGCCACTGCGAAACTGAATGTGTACTGTGCGATCTGTCCTTTCGCCAAACGGATGTAATGTGTAGAAAGCCGAATACTCTTGAGAACATAAAGGTACGGCAACTGCCGCACCATTTGTCCACATGTTCATCTACTATCGTAGACTGTGGGTGGGCCCCTTCTTGTTTGTGTTCATGTGTGTGGATGTGTTTTTTCTGCAACCCATAAAAATAGCATACAAACACTATCTATCAGATCATCACTGAATGCAAAAAAAAATGCTGTTTATAAAACGCAAAATGTTGCAAGGCTTTTTCTATAAAACTTTTGAAAAAGTGAAGACCTGTGTTTATGCTGTATATGCGCAAGAAAGACCGTATATCAGTTTAATAATGTGGGGACATCAATTGCTATTGGGCATCGATACAAACGACAAGTGATCACATTTATTTTCGACTTTCACTTACAACGAAAGAATGCATAGTGCATAATGCAAGAAATAAACTTTTAACAACTGCACTTTAAGGTCGATTCAGCCTTGCAAACTTGGGTTGAGCATGATCGGAATTGGAAGGTGTGTCGCCTTTGTTGTTGATGTGCTTTACAAAAGTCACGAAGTAATAATGATGATAACGTGGAGGTGTCATTCGTAATTACCAACTGGTGCAAGTGGCTAAGGTGGTTGGTTGATCCTGGATATGAATGAGGCATTGAGTCTGATTCGTCTTTCCTTTGTTATCAGATGGACAAGACAATAACTTACTGTGCAATGCTTTTTTTTAAGCATTGCATCTTGATGGCTTTGTTTGGTTTATTAAGCATTTTTTATTTACTTGACACATTTGGCAAATGAACACACGTCATTACAATATAAAGTGTTCACCCAGAAAAACTGCGGTGAGCACGTTATGCCCATTGTTATTAAAGGTTAAGACATTTGCATCAGCGCCAAAACTTGCTCATTGTATTTCATTGTGGCAAAGCAAATATTATGGGAGCCCCAGCCTGTGCCGTGTGTATGTGGGATAAGGGGGATGGTGTGTGGGGTATCACTTTAAAATGTGTCGCATTTTTCCCGGTTGCCCCATTCGACCCTCTGCCAAAAAAATCCCAACAAGACCATTAAAATGTGACCAGAATTGAGTTCAACATAAGTTGCCTATTTGCAAATTCAATATAGACCTTATAGGCCAATGGATTGGGACAGATATAAGGGATTGGGTGGTCATTTTTTTGGTGAATATGCATCCTTGGAGGCTCCCGCTGATGCAGTCCAGAACTAAAACACACGATTTAAATGGAATGTATTGCACTGCTTTTATTGAATTCAAAGCAGACATCCACTTGCACGTGTCCGTCATTTCAAAATAAATGTTTGGTGCCACGCCAGACCAAGTTCTGCGCAGTGGCTCCACCCATGTAGTGCTCTGTGGAGGCGAATATCTGAAAGCACAACATTGCATTTGTCTTAGCCGACCAACATTTACTGGCATAGATATCTGTTCGAGCGACTCGCGTTAAGGCCTGTTTAGGCTAGGGATTTTCAAGCTTGCATCTTCATCCCCTATCACAGCCTGGATGGTTTGCTTCAGTAGTTATCACATGCATGAAATGTTCGTTAGCTTGCATGCGAGTGGACAAAACATGTGGACATTGCAAGGTGTAATGTTACAGTTGCAAGGACTGGAGTTTAGGAAGTTACGCATTTAAGTGACCTTTGCAGCCATTCTATAGTATTTTTTGTTTTGCACCAACCCACATTCATGTTTGTTTAGGGTTATAAAAATACACTGGAAAAAAACATTTATTTAAAAAAATAAAATGGAATGTTAAAGAAGTCGCTTTAATAGATTGCGATGAAATTCGACAGCGATCGCTTTTGTGGATATCCATGAAAGTGAATGGCGGTCGCATTCATACAGTGTCAACTGTAGACGTTATGCAGATATTTTTGCCCCCCTATCGAGTGCTATCCTGTGCACGGCTCACGCTGGATTAGCCAAGGGACATGGTGATGGGTACCTTTTTTGCGTTAACCTCTCCCAAATCTTGGCGCAAAGTTCATCACCCACCGGTGTCATGTGGGATGCTCCACTGCCAGGTTGCGGCTTTTCCTAAGAACAAAAGAAAATGCATTTTGACGTTTGGTTTCATGTGCTTCTCTGCATATGTTCTGTTTTTATTTGCTTCAAGCCGGCAGCGGTTTTTTTTTCAGGATGACATCCACGAAATAGCTATGGGATGGGGGGGGGTAAAGAAATGTTTGACAGCAGGTCATAATTTAAATTCTTTAAAAATAATAACGAGAAAATAAAAGGAAATGTGATTGTTGTGTGGAAAAAAGGCTGCAATAAATATTGCAAAAACTTCATAAACTCCAGGGCTTCCACTGCGTTTCAACATCACTCTTTGTAAGTGCCCACTACGCATTTGTATTGCCGAAGTTGTAAGTGATAATGTAGTTTGGTGTCGTTTAATCGAGATGAGCAACCCGCATATCCTTTGGACGTGGCTGTCCGTCCCTCAGCCAGCAAAACTTGTATTCGTATAGAGCCCCGTCTTTCCACATTTCTCTTGCCTTCTCTGTACTGTATGTAGCAATGTCTCGATTTCACGCTTTACCTTATTTCCATCTTTCTCACATCCGATGTACCATCCTCCACGGTATCTAGCTCATTTTCCTCCCCTATCTCCCGGTTTCTCTCGTCCTCCTTATTCTCACTTCTCTGCTTCCCATCTCAATCTCACTTGCCTAATCATCTTCCCCTACTCTGCTTGTCACGTTCTATCTCTCGCTGCCCTCTTTCCCTGTTGCTCTTTCCTCCGTTTAAAGGAACCGGGCTCGACAGACCAAACGGAAGAAACGAGGTGAGATCATACAGAAGAGACTCGAGTAGATAAAAGTGTTTCAGTTCATTTATTAGGTATAGCCCTGTGAGATGGCACAAACGAAACCCGGTAAAAACGAGTCCATATGGATTAAACGGCCCAAATCGTTAAAACGGTAACCTTTGAAACGGATGGCTGTCCAAATCGTAACAATTAACAATTCTCGTGGGAACCCATCTCGTACCGAATGCATTTTTAAATGCACATCTCGTCGAGACATGCAACATGTTCGGCACAGCGGCACACGTGCTGTGTGACGAGCCTTTTGTAAACCCTCTGCTGGAATGGAGGCCTCCCCTCCCCATGCCTTTCGGGTAGTTTGACCTTCAGGAGGATGGTCAGTGCGGGTTGCAGCTTGGCCGGAGAGCAGAGACTTGGTTTAAGACGTCGGCTTTCGCGACCAATAGGGGCCGTCCATAAATGACGTAACGCACCTAGGAGGGAGGGGGGGTGAGAAATGTGACGTCACATCAAAATGTGCAACTTTAAATAAATATAAAATTGTTATAACAACACTAATTGTTATAACAACACTCCTACAACATCAGAGTGCAGCGCCACATTAAATACGCACTACAATGACAATAGTTGAAAGCGATTTGAAGCATGTTTATTATTTTCAAAATGGAAATATGGTTTTGGGGGGTGGCAGAGCTTTGTGACGTCATATTTGAGGGGGGGTCTGACTTTTTGACCCCGTGTGACGGGGGGGGTCAAAATAGTCCAAAATCGCGTGACGTCATTTATGGACGGCCCCATAGCCATAATACGGGGGGGGGGGGCGGGTGGGTTGGGTTAGATCGCGTAAATATAAATGTGCCGTATTCTTGGTTCTTTCGGTAAAGTCACGTAGAAGGGAAACAATTAAATAATAAAATGTATATTGTTTCCCTTCTACGTGACTTTACCGAAAGAACCAAGAAGATGAATCTCTGCAGTCACGAAAGCTTTAAATCAAAATATAGAATATAGTATTGTCATCAGTATGACATAATTATACCAAGCTTGCAGTCGATACCACATTGGGAAGTGGCTTAAAATTGAGTTACAAGATTTGAGGATACGACAACAACAGAGTTAGTTAATAGAAAGCGTGTAATAATAACAGCAGCAGCACACACACTTACGGAGTAGACCGCAGTGGTGCTGCAGTGCCGCCCGTTCGTCTTGGACATCCCACGTCTTCCAAGGTGTTGACGCTTCGTCATATTGCTCGTCTCGTCTCGTCGAGGAGCAATATGACCCATCAAGCGAAGCACAGCGGCTTTTGGCTGCTGGCCATCGGACGAAAGCGGCGGTCACCGCATCGCGCGCTTTCAGATGCGCTTCTGCGGCCGTCTGGAACGCTCTTCCGATATGAGGAAGCCACTGGAGCTACGCGCTTATAAATCAGGTAGGTTGAAAACCGATTTTTTTTTTTAGAACTGGCTTTTGTGTTTAGCTTGTTGTCCTTCACCCGCACCTCCGATTAGCACGGTTGGCTACGTACCGTGCGAAAGAAGTTCAACATACATACACACATACATACACTACTTTGAGTCACAAAGACAGCATCACGAAACTAACAAACGACCACGCAGGAAAGAGCTTCACCCGGGTCAGTCGGGACACACAAACCAGCAACAGCAGCGACAACACACGCTCTGTCACTGCTACAACATTCGTCTGTGGTTCTTGGGTTGGTCTAATCAGCCGCCTTGCGTGGCCACAAACCCTGCCCATCACTGCTGCCCATGGAGGATCAACAACACTCTGACCTCGTGGGGTCCCAGATGACTGGGGAAGGTGGTGGTGGTGTGGGGAAGGTGGTGATGGTGTGGGGGGGGGGTGGTGAGGGGTGGGTTGTGTGGTGGTGGTGGTGGTGGAGGGGTGGTGGTGGTGAGGGGTGGTGGAGGGGTGGTGGTGGTGAGGGGTGGTGGTGGGGTGGTGGTGGTACGGGGGGGGGGGTGGGGTGGTGGTGGTGTGGGGGGGTGGTGAGGGGTGGTGGTGGAGGGGTGGGTGGTGGTGGAGGGGTGGGTGGTGGTGGTGGAGGGGTGGAGGGGTGGGTGGTGGTGGAGGGGTGGGTGGTGGTGGAGGGGTGGATGGTGGTGGTGGTGGAGTGGGTGGTGGTGGTTGTGGTGGTTAGTAAGGGTGGGGGTGCTGGTGAAGGTGTAGGGGGCGGGGCTATTAAATCAGGCACCAGCCGTGGCCACCCCCGTGACGTCACCTCACTTGCGGGGTCCTTCGCACCGCTGTGGACTAGTCGAGGAGCAGGCGGCGTGGGGGTGGTCGTTGTTTCGTCTCCCTCGGCGTCTCTCTTCGCCTCTCCTCCTCCCTCTGTCCGCGAGACCTTTCGTCTCTCCTCGTGTCGGGTTGTCCACTGCCACTGCGACCCAGAGAAGCGCCACCATGAACATTCGGAACGCCAGGGTGAGAGTTGCCCAGAGGCCGGGCCTCGTGCGGCCAGGCCCGAGTCAATCCTCTCAATTCATTCTTAATTCATTCATTCCGAGTTATTGATTGTGAGTTGTCAAACTCGCGTATCAAAGTCATTCGTGCATCAACTTACTTCCTTCCGAACTAGTGTATTAAGCCTGCTGCCTTCGCCGGGCAAAGGTGTTTCAATAACTATAATAATTAAGCTCGAATGATTTGTTACAATTTGTATCGATGATCAGACACTTAACAACTACAAAAATGTTGATGTTTCCGCAAAAAGACAAAAAAATGTTGACTTGATTCAACTTGTTATACTTAAAGACGTACCCATCATAAACTGTTCAATTTAAATATTCCTTTTTTGTTATTAGAAAGAAATAATTACGAACTTAATACTCCGTTTTGAACATAAAATGCTTTTTTTTCGTTAAACGCTTTATTCCGAAATATCTCAAAAAACTAAAAATAGAACAATGGTTCTCACTTTAATAGTATTTGCTGTTTAACGCTCTATCAAACAAAGCAATCCAGCAATCTTATATTTTTAACGGTTTTTAAATGGCACGCACAAACATGTTTATGGGGACACTTAAAATCAGATTTGGGGACTTTGAAATAAAAACAATCTCAGATTTTTTTTCTATTTGTGTCCTAAAAGTACCAAATGTCAGCTTTCTCCCTTGTCTGGAAGTACCCTGGAGGTTTTTAAGACATACATACAGATTAAGGTCTGTATTGAAATAGATATACTTCGTCTGCAGTGATCTACGTGTTGTGAAGAAGGGTCGTTGCCCGAAACGTAATTTTTTAAGGCAGTGTTATTGATCAAGGTGTTGATTTTTTGTGGTCATGATCAATACAGGCAATCTATTGTAAGCCACTGCCAATCACAAACCTGAATGCGAAACCGAGTTTGTGTTAAACATATCTCAAGAGTCGAGGCCGGCCGTATTGACACCTGATCTGCTTGACACAAATGAACCACGATAACTACCTGATCTCGTCAATGAGTATAACCCATCACGTGAACTCCGCTTTATCCTCGCAGTAGCAGCGGATCTTTGCTGCTGGCCATCGAACAAAGTCACCGCATCGTGCGCTTTCAGATGCGCTTCTGTGGCCGTCTGGAACGCTCTTCCCGCCGATATTAGGAAGCCACTGGAGCTTTGCACTTTTCAATCATCTCGCTTGACAATCTCAGTTCTTTAGAACTGCTTTTTGTGTTTAGTTCTTCCCCCGCACCTCTGATGAACACGGTTGGCTACGTACGGTGCGAAAGAAGTTCAGCATACATCATCATCTGATTTGCCTTACTCTGTGTTCCCACCTCGTGCTCGCAGCCCGAGGACCTCATGAACATGCAGCACTGCAACCTGCTGTGCCTGCCTGAGAACTACCAGATGAAGTACTACTTTTACCACGGGCTTTCCTGGCCCCAGGTGACATAATAATGCAGTTACACAGCAAAAGTAGTCGCGTCCAAACATATGAACCTTATGGCGGAACCCCGGAGTCCCGAATAAACGGAAGTCTAAATCGTAATTAATACATTTTTGGCGACTCTGTCACACCGCGCACATAAACGCCGCGACCTTTTACAAGGAATCATGTTTACATTAACCACAATACCTGCGGTCAGAATGAGTTGTGCGCCTTTTGGTGTCATCTGGTCGAACACCATATGAGACTAGGCTCTAAGGAAAGCTGTCTCTGGTATGGACCAATCAATTTCAAGGACAATGCATATATTATCATAGTGTGTTTTTGGTTTGCATTCTGTCCGCAGGTTATTATGGTTAATGTAAACATGATTCCTTTGAAAAAGGTTTCAGTTTTTTGGCCAGAAAAAAGGGGAAAAAACTATTATATTTTGGTACTGGCAAAAAGGAGGCCTTTAGTATGTACTTGCGTAGAACCCGGTTTTTCATAGGCGGTCATCTACACCCTCCGACTCCATGCAGGTGCAGTCAGTGACCACCATTTGAACTACTCGCCTAGTTTTGGATATGCTATTAAAATAAACACTGATGCGGCCTTCACATTTGGTATACAGTGATCCCTCGTTTATCGCGGTTAATGGGGACCGGAACCCCTCGCGATAGGTGAAAATCCGCGAAGTAGGATTGGCCCCCTCGGAATTTCCGTATATGTGGTTGTGGGTACCAGAATGTTTAAAATATGTATATTTATACTTTATATATATATATATATTTTACTTAAATCTATTTAATTTTAAAATCTTAATATTATACATTCACTCTCTCTCTCTTATACGATACGTATTATGGTGTTCTACACTCACCAATGACAGTAGTATCTTGAGACTTGACTCCAGTAATGACGCCGACGATGACAATGACGACGATGACAGACCTGTGCAGTTCGATGAATGTGATGATGAATGATGATGATGATGGTGTTACTGCACAGGTATAATGAGGCCTTTAAATCAGTTCGAAAAATCCGCGATGCACTGAGGCCGCGAAACTTGAACTGCGAAGTGGCGAGGGATTACTGTATATATATGTTGTGCATGTTGAGTAATGTGCCAATATTAACATTTTCGTCCGTGTGTACTGTAGCTCTCGTACGTGGCCGAGGATGAAAATGGCAAGATTGTGGGCTACGTGCTGGCGAAAATGTAAGCGATATTTATATTTGGAGCCTTTGTTTAGTCATTGCTGCTTGTTTATGTGAAATAGGTGGTTTGGTTAGTATAGAAGTTACGTAATCTGATACTTAAGAAACTCAAGTGTTGGCAATATTGCAGGTTGCTATTGAAAAAGCGATTCTTGGCTCAATGGGCCTCACTCCAATTCAACTGACTCACTGATTTCCCATCACTTTGTTAATTAACCGTCTCAGTACTGACTGGCCCTTTAAATCCAGTGGGTAGGTTACATAAAAAGAAATCGGGCTAAATGTTTTTCTTGCGGCGGTGGTGGTGGTGGTGCAGTTGTGTAATCTAGGACTTTGGAAACTAGAATTGGTCGATTTGCACATTTCCAAAACTCCAAAAACTACTGGCCTGCGAAGTAGCCATGAGATGGTAGTACAACAAGTGGGTTGTGACCCATCTATGTGGACTTGTTGATGCTAATCTTTTGTCTGGGTTTACTTCGAGGTGCTTCACTATCTGACCACTCATGAAACACTCCTTTCTCGTGCATCATTCTGAAAAAATATTCGTGAGAGTCTCTGAATATTTCCTGGACAAATTACGGTATATTGGTGCATTCCGAAACGTCACAGGCAAGTGTTAAAGCCGTGTAGAAGTTGCACTGCCTGTGTGGTGATGTACCAGTCACAAAGAGGAACGAGACATTGTAAATTGATGACACTGCATGTGAGTGTGAACATGAGGTCCAGTGAAAGAGCTTGACTGAAATTAATTTGTCAATTCAGAAGATATTGAGAAAGTTAACATCCTGCCCAGATTTTGAGTCTGGACTTGCACGCATGACTGGGACGAGGCTGTGGGTGTTTGGGGGGGGGTGGAAATAAACCAGGACTGATTTTAACACAAGGCACATTAAATTTATATAATTCCTTCAATTGTAGCTATATAATTAAACCAAACAATTAATCGGACTTCGCACGTGCGTTTTGATGTTTTTATGTGGTGATGTTTTACTCGGATTGCTCTTCTGCATGCAAGGTGTTAATTGTGCGGTGGCTCTGCTCTTTTTGTAACTCATGCAGGGAGGAGGACCCCGACGATGCCCCACATGGCCACATCACCTCCCTGGTGAGCGGGGGGGGTAGTGGACTCGCAGCACCACCACATTTGTAACCACCCCACACCCCACGGTTACTCAAGAATGCACAATGGACTTGCAATCCAGAGGTTCTCGGTTTGATCTACCGGCACAGCAGTTTAAACGATGGGTAGGTTTCTTAAATTCCACGGCCTATGTTCACCCGGCAGTATAAATGGGTACGCCACAATTGTGTGCGGTGGGGACAAAAGTGTGGGTGCTTCCGCATTTACCAAGACGTCTGGCCTGCGGGAAGATTAGTCTAAATTACATGGGGGGGATGAACAGTGCTATTGCGTGCACTTTCTGAACCTTGACCATCGAATTTTCCAGGGGGAAGGTTGTGGGGTTGTTGCATCGGTAGCAGCAGCATCATCAACAGCTTGTGTGTTCAATCTAGATTTGTGTGTTCAATCTAGATTTGTGTCATCAATCTAGATTTGTGTGTTCAATCTAGATTTGTGTGTTCAATCTAGATCTGTGTGTTCAATCTAGATTTGTGTGTTGTCTCTGTTGCTGCTTTCCCGGCGTCAGGCGGTGAAGCGCTCGCACCGGCGGCTGGGCCTGGCACAGAAGCTGATGGACCAGGCATCGCGTGCCATGATCGAAAACTTCAACGCCAAATACGTGTCCCTGCACGTCCGCAAGAGGTGAGCGCTCGGGCCACACCATGGCTTTGCAGCCATGCCGCTGTGCAGGTTGATGACCATCGCAGAGAACCCACTGGTTTCCTAGCACCGGAGTAGCTTGCACGTCCGCAAGAGGTGAGCGCTCGGGCCACACCATGGCTTTGCAGCCATGCCGCTGTGCAGGTTGATGACCATCGCAGAGAACCCACTGGTTTCCTAGCACCGGAGTAGCTTGCACGTCCGCAAGAGGTGAGCGCTCGGGCCACACCATGGCTTTGCAGCCATGCCGCTGTGCAGGTTGATGACCATCGCAGAGAACCCACTGGTTTCCTAGCACCGGAGTAGCTTGTGATTGATATTGCGGCGTACTGATGAACAATGATTTAGTCCTCCTTTTCTCGTTCAGAAAACATTGCTGTGCTTACTGGTAGGCATGTCATTATCCATTGATCAAAAGTGATTTGGATTTTCACGGTCCTTGAATTGAGCTGTGCCCGTGAGATTTGATTATTTACTCATGGGGAAAATGACATGCAAAATGTGATAATTAGGCTCGTGGAACAACCGAGATGAAGCGAACAAAAGAGAACATACGAGACAGATAACACGAATAAGGCAGGCCAAACGAGAGACATGCAATTGCTCTTTAAATCCAACCGCGACTATTAATCGTGGCCATTCATGGAATTGTGGTGGTGGATGGGTTCAGTGTGAAAAGCAACAACACAAGAAACGTGCATTTAGAGTATTTGGTTGCAATAAATTTCCATGTAATTAGCCACTTTGTTGAGCTATCATTTGTGGCCAGGTCACTTCTAAAAAAGAGCTATACAGCTCAGTGGGCCTTAGCTGGTAAAATAAAAAGAGTTTAGTTTTATATGCATATAGTAACGGCTCGGTGGTATCGAACAAGTAAGGTGGTCCCAAGAGAGACCACAGCATGGGAGCTAATGCGTGGTCAGAGTAGAATTGTACAAATAATCACTCTCCTTTCCTCTGCAGCAACCGGGCAGCTCTGCACCTCTACTCCAACACGCTGAAGTTTCAGTAAGTGGGACCATTTTACATTCGTGGTATAAATTGATGCATGGTTATGTTTGTTGAACTTCTTTCGCACCGTACGTAGCCAACTGGGCTAATCGGAGGTGCCGGAGATGTTACCGATTGCAAACTTGTAAACACGTTTTAGGTAATCGTCACGTCAAATTCCGATTGTCGTTATAAAAACCGCTGAAAATTAACTACAGGCATTGATTAAAGACGTTTGCAAAGTGTCCTGCCCCGAGCCCAATGTAAGTGTGCTCGGAACAGGGACACGGCTCGATAAGGAACGACGGTCAGTGGACGAGAAATTGACCGTCGTGGAATGATGGCCACCGTGGAGATGGAATCATGAGATCAGCAAATGCGCAGATGGAACTTTTGCAAGTTAAAACTATGGGGGATGGTGCCGCCAAGGGGGAGGCCTTCAGTTGTGGACGTAGTATTACTGATTGTAATGATGATGACTCTGTGTAACACCCAAGTGTCAATATATATATAACATGTTCTTGCTGTGGTTGTCACACCTGATGATGATTGCTTGTGTTGCAATCGAAACATCGTGATTTTTATTTTTTTCATCTACGTGACTTTACCGAAAGAACCAAAGAGTATGGATCCTTGCAGTCACGAAAACTTCAAATCTAGAATGAATGTATCTTGCTTTTTAGTTCATTAGTTTCCTTCAAATGTGTTGGAGGAACACAGGCATGAATGGCCGATGGCTTTTTCACTTACTCTTGCAAAAACGGGCTTACGTTGATTTGTGCCTGCGTGGTTGTCGGCGTGTTGTGTCAACGTTCCATCTCTCCCACCTCTTCCCCGGCCCTCCTGGTCACGGCAGAGTCAGCGAAGTGGAGCCCAAATACTATGCCGACGGGGAAGATGCTTACGCCATGAAGAGAGACCTGGCACAGATGGGTGATGAGGTGAGAGAGCCTTTGCCCCAACGCTGTGACAGCTGCTCGTTTCCAGTCGGGTAAACCTCATAACTCGTTTTGGATTTTTCGATTTAAAGCTTTCGTGACTGCAGGGATTCATCTTCTTGGTTCTTTCGATAAAGTCACGTAGAAGGGAAATAATAAAATAATAAAAATAAAACATAATAAAATACAATTATCACGACGTTTCGGCCACAACGCAAGCAGCCGTCCTCAGGTGTAGAACCGGTCTGTCTTTCAGACGCTGTCTTTCCGACAGACCTGTTCTTCACCTGAGGACGGCTGCTTGCGTTGTGGCCGAAACGTCGTGAGAATTGTATTTTATTATGTTTTATTTTTATTATTTCCCTTCTACGTGACTTTACCGAAAGAACCAAGAAGATCGTTCTGTATTTCTCTTCAATGCGCGTACAGCCCGCAGCATGCATACCAGCTTCTGCCAATCCCTCCAGTTGCCCCAAACTCCCTTCATCAGCTCTCCTGTTAACTACAGGAAGTCGTAGGTTGGATCCCTACCCTGCCACTTGCTGTATATTTGGAGTTTGCATGTTCCTCCCCATGGTCGCGTGGATTTTTCTCCGGGTCCTCCGGTTTTTCCCTCCACATTTATAAACATGTATGTCAAACTTCTTTCTCACTGTACGTAGCCAACCATGCTAGAGTGTTTGGCTGCTGGATATTTGCACGTAATAAGCCACTTCGTTGAGCTATCATTTGTGGTCAGGCTGCTTCTGAAAAAGAGCTATGTTGCTAAGTGGGCCTTACCTGGTAAAATAGAACAAAGTTTAGTTTAGTCTTCTTCACCCTTCTCGAACTTTCTCTGTCTCTCCACCAATCCCCTTCGTTTTCCTCGAGCGCTCCTCCAACTGACCCCTCGTTTACAATTCACATTTTACGGGCTTGTCCAAATTAATCTCTCCGCCAATCTCATTTGGGTGTTTCATCAAGGCCCCCCCAATCAGATTACGTGCTCAATACGTCAGCTGTCCATGTGAGAGATCGCCAATGGGAAGTGAGCACAATTATTTCAACTGACAAGTCGTTTGACTATATTAATCACTTATTTATTTGCTTTAGAGGATTTTCTTCTCGCAGTCCCTTATATGTGTTTACACATTTGCAATGAATAATATTATTTAAATGCAGTTGGCATAGCCAAAGATCCACGGATGTTTCATTACATCATCGTCCCCGTTTTTAAATCCTTTATATTAAGTTCGCTTGCTTGCTTGCGTGCTTGCTTGCTTGCTTATGACCGTGCAAATCTTTCGGTCGTTTTTTAACCCACTTCCCGTGATCCAATCGAGCTGACATTTTCCACACAGACTCGTTGTGCGTGACAATTAATTTTCGTGAAAAAAAATTCCTAAATTTTACACTGTTTAGGGAATTTTTTTTAAATATTTAATTACCAATTGCTTAATGCTGGCAGACAATCATCTGACCCATAGGTGGCAGTCATCTCAAGCCAGAGGACGAGAGGACTCTAGCCGCCACGCATATAAAGGATTTAGAGTGAAAAACTTTGTTTTTACGGGTAAATTTGTATTCACTCCAATGCACCCAAATAAAAATGTCACAATTGGCTTATTTCGTATAATTATCGGTCTTGTTCCCCTCTCGGAAATGCTGCTCCCTAACTGCGTCGCTTCTCTCGGCAAATCACGGCCCAGCGGTAGAGCGCTCACCGCTTGTTGCAGAGGTTCAGGGTTTGAATCTTGCAGGCCGACCCGGGTTATACTACGGGTCTATTAACTGTAAAATAAAATACAAAAAGGAACAATAGCTGTCTGTAAAGCTCAGTGTCTTGAGTTTTGACCAATAACCAAACATCACCATCTCCCTCTGCTCTCAGTGACAATCAACAAACGCCGCTAGTTTTTATTTCTCTACCTACGTGACTTTACCGAAAGAACCAAAGAGTACATAAACACCAACATTATTCGTCACTTTCCTCGTACCTCTTCTTTACCTGTGCCCGTCGTACAGCTGCGCAAGCTGAACATCAAGACCGATACCCCTCAGGCGCTGATGGCGCCGCCGCCGACGCCGCCGTCGGGGCAGGCCGAGTCCAAGGCGGTGGCCTCCATCGCGGCGGGGCGACGGGGCGCTCGCGACGGCGCCGACGACTGCAGCGGCGGCGACAGCAAGGACGCGAGCGAGGCCACGTGCAGCACGGACCTCAAGGACAGCTCCGAGGCGTCCGACTCGGCCTCGTGAAGACCCCCCCCCCACCCCCCATCCTGGTCCTTCCATCGGCCGTCCTTTGTGCAGACCCCCCCCCCCTCCTCTCCTCTCTTCCCCCTCGGCGTGTCTGGTCTGTTCTGGATTCGAGGCACGGCCGCTCACGAGTCTTGTCCACCGCAGGGGTGGGGAGGGCACGGGGCACGCGGCACTCAGTCTGGTACACCCGGCGGCCACGCGAGGCCTCCGACTTGGGATACGGTGGCCCCCCCCCCCTGCCGATTTTGTTTTATCGAGTTTAGTTCCTGAAGAAGCTTCCGGCACGTGGTGTGAAACATCGGACATCGTGAGGAATAGCACCACGGTACAACCGCAAATAAACATCAAGAACGATATTTATCCATCACTGCAAGCGTGTTATTTGTGACAATCTAGTACTGGAGGGGAATATTTGAGCAGGCAAGACTTTTTCGAATTTTGGCTTGTTCCTTTCACTGCAAGAAGGGCCTCTTGCAGTCGTGAGTGTTCATGCTTGGCCTTCCCAAAGTGTTTTTTTAAATCCGATTTGGCCTTCAAGGAAAATGTTCCCCACCTTAAAATCAACAGCTTGTGAAGAAAACTTGCAAGAATTATCCTGTACTGCTCTTGAGTAAACTGCCCTAAAGTTTTGCAGGTCCTGTGGTTGAGTCCCCCCCTCCCCTCGTGGCAAGCTTGATATGACTAACAATGGGCTATTGTGCAGTGCCTGCTGGAATAAACGTGTGAAGGGTGAGACTTTGGTCAATGTGAAAAGCCACGTGTCATTGGTGTTGAGTGATGGGGATGGCAAATGGGCTGGCGATTGAGAGCTTTAAATTAACATTTTTGGTAACTTGAGAAATAGGGCTTTTCCTGAGCCTTTCACTAAATCCTTATAATTATTGCAAGCAAATGCATTCTTTCTTGAAGCCATTGTTTAAAATTACATCCTTGGAGGTTATGAACTTTCTGTAAACAGTATTACACTGAATTTACTTGGGTAATGTGTGCTTACCCCAGTACCCACTTGTCCATAATGGCATTTATACAGGTAGGAACAACAGTTCCACACTGCCCACCAGGGATTATTTGTCTGTCATGCATAGGCACGCCCTCAATTTGCATTTCATAGAGCACTTGGGACAGGCTCAGCATCACGTGCCGCACATCGCACGAATGGGCTGTCTAACCAAGTTCCTACCTGCCCACTCCGAAGGAACGTGTTCTAACTTTCCAGCAGAGGGAGCTGGTAGGAACGTTGGGTTGCTTGGTCAATAGCCAGGTTCATCGGCAGCGTGGTGACCAGCCCCACCCCCCTTCCCTGCACAACAGATGGACACAATAATCCCATGGTTTGGTGTAACCAGGAGGTTCCTACCAGTACCAGCCCTTTGTGTAGTCATACCTGCCCTTCATTTAAACTTGGGCCTCACCCATTTCCTCAGTTCATTTTCACACTTGCACCACACGGACAAATGCACCACACGGACAAATGCGCCACAATTTGTAGTCGGTGTAATGGATGTTTGTTACTGCCACTAAATTGCTGAGATCTTCTTCATGGACTCGACTTCCCATGTGTGGTGGGCTCTGCATCATCTCAAAGTGAACCTATGAAGTTTGCTTAACTGTAGCGTCAAGCCACTAGCAGCATAGAGCAAGGACAATGGAACATTTAAGTTCGTTCCTTCCTAGATTTATAGGGCCTTACCATCTTGAGTTTTTTCTGGTTTTTAGGGCAGTATATAAACTATGGTTGGGTATTTCTAGCATCGAAATTCACGCGTCAATTTTTCCCTCAACCACTGCCACATTTAATGTATCATTGCATTCAATTCCGTGTATTCAAATGCTTTTTGCAACTTACACTGGGCAAGTATTGGCATCTTGCAACAGCTGTTGACCCCCCCCCCCCCCCACTAAAACATGTTTCAAAGCAAATGAACACGGTGCAACTCAAAATAACCATTGTAAAATCAGCACTTTGATTTGCTGTTGGCATTCTGGACATCCCACAAGGACTGCAAAGTCAATGGAGAGATTATAAAAGTTTATTTCATGGATGTAAATGCAATGAAAACCTTGGGCTGGGATGGTTGCCATATGAACTTCCAGACAAAAGTCCCTGCGGTCAAAGGTTAAGATTCGTGTCAGGGCTTTCACATGAAGACAAAGGTTTTCCAGCTTGCACCACATCTGTAAATGTAGATTATGCAAATATCTAAATATGGATTAACTACGCAGGTTTGTTTGGAAAGTGGTTTACATTGCATAGCTCACGATTTATTAAACATCCTCCCACCAAATTCCACTTTAAGGACAAGACGTAAACCCCACTTTTAGCTTCCAAAATGTCCAGCAAAATGTTAAAACAATTTTTGGCCATGCCATGTTTGATAAAGCTACGAGTCTGGCATAGTCCTAGAAAGTAGCGCAGGTGTGCTCGGACAGCACAACCTCCCAGCATTGCTACCACCTTACTGATTGCAAAAGGGTCAGCCTGGGCACACCTTTAAGTGCCTTCGTTTCCATGCTGCATAGTTTCTGCTTTAGGTTACAGGATGGGTTCAATTTTGAAATGGTACTATTTAGCAGAGGTGTGGACTCGAGTCATGTGACTTGGACTCGAGTCAGACTCGAGTCATGAATTTGATGACTTGCGACTCGACTTGGACTTGCATAACAATGACTTTGTCCCACCTCTGCTATTTAGCACCTTACAAGTGTTCCAGAGCAGCAATAAAAAGTCGAATTCTTTATTTAAAAAAAAGTCAATATTGAATTAATTACAAAACTAAGATCTGGATACAATGGTTTAGTGCAATTAAAAAAAACTACGGCGTTGAAATTCACTGAACATCAAGCACCGGCTCCTGTTGCTCAGGCCGCTGGCTTCTGTTCCGCTTTTACTTTTTTTGCTGCCGTTTCCTTTTTGGGGGCAACAGCCCTGGGCTTTTTAACCTTGGCTTCACCAGCGTCAATCTTTACCACCTTAACCCGTGCAGTTTTCACTACCGTTGGTTTGGTCTTCTTGGGCACTTTTGCTTTCGTGCCATGGCTCTCGTCATCATCATCACCACCACCACCACCAGTCTCCACAGCCGCAGGCAAAACCTTGGCTCCTCGCTGTGCAGTCGTCTTCTTGGCTCGAGGTGCCTTGGCATTCAATTCCGCCTCCTTGCCCGCATTTTTGGAGCCAAGCTTCAGAACGGCCAGGGAGGTCCGCTTTTTCACGACCTTTTTCTCTTTGACTATTGTAGTCTTCAGCTTGGCCGGCTTCGCTTTGGTTGCGTTGGTTAAAGAGTCGCTGGAAGAGGCGGCGGCTTCGAGTTCAAAGTCCACCTTTGGTTTTTTTGCACGCTGAAAAAAAAAGACAATCGGCAAGGCTTATATCCCCATTGTATGCACGAAGGCCACATTTGACAGAGAACATGGCAGTGCAGCAAAACCCATTGCATTATACTACGCTCCAAGTTCACGCCGTGTCGTCGCCTATCCGCATTGGTGAAGTATGTCAAACCCCCCCCCCCCCCCACACTTGATCCGCATAGCACGAGGCCCTTGCCCAAAGTATACAAGTGCACATGCACAGCTTGTGTCATTGGTTAAGGAAAATGGTCAAAAGTGCACGTTCCCTATTAGCGGGCCGAGTCCGTAACGCCAGACTACTGCATACTCCAATACACGAGAGAATAAGCTGGATAGGCCCCCCCCCCCCCCCCACTGGTATGTACATTTGGGAGCCCATCGTAACGTCCACGGCTTTCGTCATGTAAACAAATGGTACCGTTAAATTTTGATTTAAAGCTTTCGCGACTCCAGAGATTCATATTCTTGGTTCTTTCGGTAAAGTCACGTAGAGGGTAAATGATCAAATACAAATATCAGTTCTTAGACTTTATATTGTTTTATATATTTATGATTTAATTATTTCCCTTCTACGTGACTTTACCGAAAGAACCAAGAAAATGGTGCAGTCTTGAAAGCGGCGTGTGCCCCAGCTATTAAAGCTGCCGATTAAATACATCGCAACTCCCGGTCCATCAGCTCACATCGATGGCTGATGCGTCGACTTTCACAGCTGCTGAAGCTTTTGCAGCCTTCGGAGCTTTCGCCTTTTTGGTGAATCCTGAAGGTTACAAGAACACAATTGCAACGGGTTCGTCGTATGCAAGTAGCCACAACGTACATTAAAGTTAATCATTTATTACATCGACTGAAAACTATCCAACCAAGATTTAATTTTCATTAAAAAGCGATTGTCTTTTAAGCCAAGAATGGAAGCATGGTCAGCTGTTTACGCGAATCACAACATCGTTTTATGGTCAAGTCAGCGCACACAATGCCATCAAGTACTGTGTTATGTTAACGCATTTGTGAATGCGAGCATTGCACTTGGCCTGAAGGAAGAAAAGGGTTGAGACTTGACGGTTCATTGCAGAGGGAGGACCTGCTGCTATATTCCAAGCACACTACACAAAAACTCCTAGGTTTTTGCTCCCAAGCAGTGTGCCAAGATCCAGCTTCCTGTGGTTTTTCTAGGGAGGCAGTTTTAAAAATTACTCGTTGCTAGCTTGATTTGTGCTTGCAAACACAATGCCAACTGTCCATTTTTTGATGTCTGCAACTTAAGGCCCAATTCGTCCTTAAATTCCCTACACTCCTAAAGAGTCCGACTTGTCTGGCTCCAAATAAAGTTAACCAATTAAGGCGAGATGTCAACTACCTCGCCTGGTATGCAGGAGGTCGTGGGTTCGAGCCAGACCCGACGCCTGTATATTTGGAGTTTGCATGTTCTCCCCATGGTCGCGTAGATTTCTCCCGATCCTCCAGTTTACCACTCTACACAGTTTAGAAAAATGCTTGAAGAGGAATTGGCAACAAGCCACTTCGTAGAACTATCAATTGTGGCCCAATTGCGTCTAAAAAGCTACACAACTTCGCGAGCCTTGCGTGGTAAAAAAATGTAATTGCTTTAAAACATGGGCCCGATTGCAAAGAATTAAAAAGTCTTCCCTGTTCAAATTCCCAGCTCCCCCTACATTAGCACTGCACCCGAGCCCCTCCGATGTACTTGTAGTAGCAGCACTGCTCCTACCCACGGCAAAACCTAAACCTCTGCATTGAATGCTGGCAGCTCAAAGACGCCAAGCAGATTCCCAGGGCAACCAGCCCTCCCTCCTGGCCCAAGGCCCACTTGCCTGCTTGGGCCTCCACGAGGGCCTCTTCCACATTGCCAGCTACAGCAGCCTTCAACTTCAGCTTCTTCACCTTTGTTGCAACCGGCTTCCCGAGCTGGTGGTGGGTTAGGGAAGGACGAGGGAGAGAGCCAAGAGTAAATAGTGAGTGTAGGGTAAATGGAACTGCATTCCGTGATGGGGGGGTGGGGGCGGGGTGTCACCTGAACATCAGGACCATTCCAAAATATGGTCGTGTAAGGCTGGGAATGTACGACTCATGGTACTATGCGTAGATAACTTACAAGTCATGTAACCAGAACACTTTTAAAAAGTTGGTCAATTTATTTTAAATAAAGTGTGGGAACTTACTTTCTATGCTCATTTCCAACCCAATAACCCTTTATATATTACAGTGCGCTTCAGAGTTAGATTTTTAACCACAATTGCCGCTTGTAATGTTTAGTCGGCTTAAATTTTGGCAGACAACTTGCTGCTACATTTTACGCTGGCCTTTGTAGCGCGAGCCTTGGCAATCTCCGGCAATCAGGTCTCCAAAATCGAGGTTCAGCATTACACCTACCAAGCCACTGCCTACGTATCCCACACCTCAGGTAGCAACCTACAAACTCCAAAAACAAACATCTAGGACATTATCCATCTACCTCAAGAAATCCAGCATCAACCTTAGGTTTATACCGGTAGGAACAAAGTGAACCAGCCTACAATAGATTATATCGTCCGTCCAGCAACATCGCCCCCTACTGGAAACACTTGGCAGGACTCTACAAAAACCTTTACACTCAGGGAGGCCGTCCTGGCTAAACAAGTGTAATAATATATTATGTTTATATTCTTTGGTTATTCGTTCCTACCAGCCCACCCCGCAGGGATCTGTTAAAAGATTCAAAGCGCCTGCCTTCCCCTCCACCCGGCCAGGCACATCGCAACACCAACCAACCCGCCCACAAACCGAGCGATCTCATCCGCGGGTACGTGGCCATGTCCCAGGGGCTGCGCGCGGAGATATTTTTTTAAGTGAAATGATATCATGCATTAGTCACTGGCGAATATGGAATTTGCCAATATAGGATTTTATTTTTAAAGCCATACGGAAACTTAGAACGATCTAAAAGGCCTTTTGGAACGCATTTGCTCGTCAATGTTTGCAAGGGTAACCAGTGAGCGAGAATAAATTACATTTTGTATTCGCTTGCAGTTACTTAAGAGTTGGGATGCTTTAAGAGACGGCACAACTAGACTAAGAGTCACTTGAATCATTTCGTACATTTAAATCGGAAAAACGTTGGGCCCAGGATTTCTGGGTTGAAACAAAATTCAACGAATGCGAAATTGTAGCCGTCGGTCCGAATTCAGACAATTTTTTTTAAACAACCAAAAACAAAAATTGCCGTCGCGAACCACCCAAACCGAGCATGCCACACCACCACCTTTGCCCACCTTGTAGCGGCCGACAGCCGAGGAGATCTCCGGGTCCACCCCACCAGGGCGCACCAGGACTCCCGTGGCCAAGCCTTTAGCGAGGGCGTTCTTGAGCAGCCGCTTCAGCCGGACCTGGTCCACGTCCGGGTGACAACTGACGACATGGGAGCGGATGGCAATCACGGAGGCGCCCTTCCGACCGGCGAGCTCCCGCACGGCGTCTACGGCCATGGTCAACGTGTCGGGCGGCTTGCTCGCCTTCTGCAGGTTGGCGAGAGCCTGCACGGGTCCCGGTTTGACGGCGCCGCTTTTGGCGGTGCTGGTGGTGGTCTTCGGAGGCGGAGCGGTCTCGGGGTCGGCGAGGTCTTTGGGGAAGCCCACCATTGTGATTAACACGCGCAGCACAATTGAAGAGAAATGTTACCGATTAAAAGAGCACGATCGTGCTCTGTGATAGCAGTGGTGGTGGCAGACCACACTCCACAAAGCGAACGTGTTTCGCAATGCGCGCTACGGATCTCTGTGCTGCGAGATCATCCCCTTAAATATCATCGGGGGGCGCGCGGGCGTCAGCTGTGCTGCTCCTGATCAAGCGATTAAACCCACGTGGATCAATTAGCGCGCATCGTGTTACGGTGCATCTAGCGTAGGTAAAGTGGTGGTGATGTGTGCCCTGATTGAATTTTTTTTATTACAAATGTCACCAGACGTCCTTCATTATTGCCCAGCTCCCCCCCTCCCCCCCATCTTCACGGTGATAAATGAAGAACGCATCACAGATGACTTCTGCGTGGGTGAAGTCACTGCTTTGAATCAACTCGAGACGATAGAACGCGTGACACTTGCACGGACAGTGGTTCAGCAAGCGGTACTATTTAATCACCGCAATCACAATTTAAAATCACCGTCGTCTGTGGCTTGACCACGAGAGTGTGAACTTGTAGTTGATCTGCCTCGACATCGACAGCCGGACTCAAGAGGGGGAGGAAGAGCGCAGTCAGAGCGTCACCACCAATTTGAAGAGCACACGATCGATTCAACTCCCGTGCACCACTCACACACGACACACACCGTCTCGGACAAAGGGGATTGTAATCCACCCCCACCACCTACCACACCCTCCCATTATAATTAATTAGGTGGTTGATAACATAATTGGCCAAGCATGTTCGCTCCATCACGCGAGGTTTTATAATGGGCGACGATTAAACGGGCCCCCCTCTGTTGGAATGGTGGCACAGTGGTTGGTTGTGGGGTGGGTGGCTTTAGCCGAGCACGATTTGGTCAGCCTGGGCCACATCCTCGATGTGATGCTATAATGTTAATGTCTTTGTTTTAATTTCCAGGAATTGGTGACGACACGTGGTGTGTGCACGTACATTTATTTGACGTCCATAAAAACAACTAGATTATTGTTGTATTTTTCGAGGCGGGCCCGTGAGAATTTGCGATGGAAGAGATTGTTCCCGTGAAGCCGTCGATTCGGTCACTAAAGCAAGGCTTCATTCGACAATGCACAGAGGTGAGCGCGCAATTACACTCAAAAACTAAACCTTTAAAACGTTTTAATTTCACCAAGCGTGGCCCACCGACCTGTATGCCGCTTTTGTCAAAAGGCGACTTTGGCCACATGATGGGACAACGAGAAGGGGCTTATCGTGCGAAAATTTCTAGCAGCCAAATAATAATTATCATCATCATCGGCAGCAGCAGCCATCCTCAATCTACTGCTGGATGGTTGCTTGGGAGAAGTGCCTTCATCCAGCAGTGGATGCAAGTCCCCAGGTATAGTTGAGAATGTAAATCCACTCGATCATCGGTAATACTATTTCCACTGCCGCATGAAGGCATCTCCCATGCACAAGCTCGTCGTTAATTCGATGTAACAATTCGTGTCGCACCTGCAGGCGACTGATTGTTGCCGCTCCGTCTCGTTGCCGTGCATCACCACTGGTGGTCCGGGGAGAAGCTTAATTTAGGGTCTCGCAGTCGCTTTAAGTCACAAGCCGCGTGTAAAGGTTTAGACCCTCACCAACACGTGTCACATACAGCTCTCTGCCCACTACAGTAAAAAAACAAATGTTGCTGTTGGTTGTCCCACCTGATGACGGAAGCTTGTGTTGCCTCCGAAACGTCGTGGTTTAGTTATTTTTTTTCACCTACGTGACTTTACCGAAAGAACCAAAGAGTATGGATCCTTGCAGTCACGAAAACTTCAAATCTAGAAGTAACACATATATTGCCTGGGGTTGGCGATGTTAGTTCGGGTGCTGATGCTACACGGTATTTCTTAATGCCTAATCGAATTTCTGTAGTCGAACTTTCACCAAATCTAAGCTAAGCAGGTTTGAGCCTTTGGATGGGCGAGCAACGTGCGTAACAGGTGCTATAGGCTGCATGTGGTTCTGTTGTGAGCAGCAAAAATACCAGTGGGGGGCAAAATCCATTGTCCCTTCTTGCAGCTCTCTGCTCCCCGCCTCCAACCGCCCGACTTCACCAGCGTGGTGAAGTATGGCCAACATTTATTTTAATTACAAGAGCTTATTTGATCAAACAAGGCCCAATGAGTTCTAGTGTGTAGCTCTTTATCAGAAGCGATCTGGCCGCTAATGACGGCTTCACGAAAGTGGATCATCACGTGGGACTTGATAGCAGCTGAATACTCTGAAACGCGCGTTGATTCTCATTGTGGAGGGAGATCCTGCGTTGGAGTCCCAGGCAAGCCGGCCCTTGTGGAATCCGCTTCCCGAGCGAGTGTGGCGCGTTTATATTGGGAAGTGTGGCCGTCAATGACGACGATGCACCAGTGGCGTAGTGACCTCCTCGGGGGTTGCGACATATCGGTCAGCTGGGGCCCCCAATATTTGATTTGTCTCGCACCAAGGCTATTGTATATCGCGGCTCCTCTTTAATCCCCATCGCATCAGTTTTCCACCGTGCAAAGACAACAACTTCACTCGTGGTGGTTGTCTAGGGGGGGCCCCCAACTCGTAGCTTTAGCCACCGAAGGGGGGGGGGGGGAGACATCCCCTGCCCCCCCTTGTTCGTTACGCTGCTGCTACTACAAACTCTCCCACCCAGTGACTCTGAAATAAAACCACATTTCATTTCTCTAGATATAAAAACGAAATGTACAGCCCATCGGCCACATGGCCTTGTGGGAGTTGCATCTTAATTGATAATTTTTTTTATTTTATTTTTTTCCCTATTTTTTTATTGTATTTTTTTTACCTACGTGACTTTACCGAAACAAACCTAAGAGTATGATTTAACACGAGCAAAGCTCTGGGCCGGTTTTGACTTTACCTGTCTCATCAGCAGGGTTAGGGTGGGGGGGGGGCATCCTTGTTCTGACCACCGTGTGTTCGTGACAGACGAATAAGAGGATCGAGGAGCTGCAGGCGATCATCACGGCTCGCTCGCTGAACAAGACAAAGCTCCTCGGCACGAAGCTGCCCTCGTTCAAACCAGCGCAGGTTCCAGTAACGTATTTACGACTTCCTTGCGTGGAGAGGAGGGCTTTATTTGCATGTCTACCAATGGGACCTTTTTGAAAGGGGGGTCATAAAGAATGGTGGAGCTTCTCTGGTGAAAAGACGCTGCGTATATCGTCAGAGCATGTTTGTTGGCATGTTTTGGCCACAAGTTTGTGTGGGTGAATGCAGACCTGACGCCTTGGAATGGGTATTTTATTTGGTATTTGAACCTCTTAACACCTGTTTTATTGCTGGAGAGGGTAACGCCGATATTCGTATCATTTCTTCAGAGGAATTTTAAGTTTGCAGTCCTCCATTTAGGCAACAATGGTCCAGTTAAAATTATATTTTTTTTATGTTTTTATTATTTCAGTAGGATCCTGGTGACGAGCAGAAACAGATGTTTAGGGGAAGGTGGGGAGGGGGGATACAGAATCGATGGGCAAGTTTAATCAATCCCTCTGCCCGCGTCGACCCGGCGGTGTTAATGGATTGGTCGATCGGCCAGGTCACTTGTGGTGGGGTAAAGTGTGGCCATAACCCCCCTCTCACCTCTTCCAGTGTGGAAGAGTAGGCCAAAACACGTGGGGGGGCTCTAAGCATTCGCTTTCTTTTCTTCTGCCTCGTCCGCCAGGCCTGCCCCTCCCCATCACCGCCGTCTCCTCTCTCTCCAACCCTGACTTTGTTTAAATTCGCTTTGAGCAATGACGATTGTCCCTGTTACGAGATAACCGGTGGGATTAATGGATGATCTGTTTTTTTATATTTGTATGTTTATGCAGAAATAATTTGTCGCGTTTATAGATCTGTAGTCGTTTTGTTCGTACGTTAAAGTACTCTCCAAACACTTGGAGATGTAATGACGCTTGAAGCGAATTAAAAAGGACGAGATGACGACAACGATGATGATGCTGACCATGATGGAGCCATAATCATCTGGCTTCAACACTGGATGAGAAAGCAATGTTGTATTTGTGCGTCTGCTCGCTCGCGTAACAGGTCCATTCAGATGGAAACCAACGGAGCGTCACGCAGACGATGCATAACGACAATGGAGATGCTGGAGGAGGTGGTGGTGGAGGAGGTTGCAGTGATGACGGGCGGGAGGCCGTTACTCAGCTTGGCGAGGAGGTGGCTACAGTGGAGACGGCCCCGGACACGGATCGGACGTGGGAGAGACGCGGCACGTTTTTCGTCTTTCCGCAAGGTCTGCGATATGATCCCCAGAGCTGCTCCAACCGGGACGACGCCTCTCCACAGGTAACAGGGAGGTGTCTGGTCTCAGCCAGGAGTCGGCAATCTGGCGGCTTCAGAGGCGTGTGCGGCTCTCGGTGACTGCTTCATGACGCTGTTTGTTGAGGACCGCCGGCTCGTAATTCACCACACAGTGCATTGTGGTTATCGATGTCGTTTTTTTATAACCGAATTCGAAAATTGCTATTTTTTTTTTGCATTTTGGTTGTCGACCCCTGGTCTTGACGAGCGACGCGTTCCCAATTTGTAGATTGGTTTTAAAAATTCCACTCTGGGGGGGGCCTGGAGCATGATGGGTTGGACGGTGTAAAAAAAACGCATTTTTGGATCGCTGGAAACAAGTAAATGTGTTTTAATTTACTGAAAGTTTCATTTGAGATGTTTTTAACATTGTTGATCTGCATTCGTGAACTAAAATAAGTTGATGGTAAGCGAAACATTTTAATGTTTCAACTTGAACATGTTATCATTATAACGCCGAATTCTTTAGTTCCATTCATTGTAAGATAGTTTTTCACCATTATGTACAGCTGTGATAAAATATTGCGGTCAATGTGCAACACAGGTCTAGGTCTTTTTCACATTCAAATGTAAACAGTCTGCCATTTGATACATTTGTACGACGCGCAACGCACTTGGAGGGGGGTGCCGCTTGTGGTGTCGTGGTCATCAACACTAGCAATGCCGAGATCACCGGTTCGATCTCCCGGCCCAGAAGCTGCAACAATGGCGCACATTTCTTGATTACCCCCCCCCCCCCCAACTCCCCGCCCAATAATATCAATGGATACACCACAGCCGATCGGGAGCGCATGTGTGGTAGAAAAGTGTGGCTCATCCCAAGGCCACGCAGGACATCTTGCCAGGAGGGAAGAGATAGCCATATGCCCTCTAGTGGGTGCGTTCCAATGGAGGCCCTTCTACCAGCAGTGACATGAGAAAAATATTGCAGCACTGTTTCATACCTCTAAATATTTGTTTAATGGATTCGAATTATGAAATGATGATTACGGTAACATGCCCAAAGTGGCTTAATGCAACACCGGATGAGAAAAGCGACCTTGTGTTTGTATGTGCGCGCGCTCGTGTGCGATCTACGGCGCGTCGATAAGAGTCCATTGCGTGAATGCGAGTCAATCCAGAAGGTGAGCAACGTGTCGGGTCTACACACGGGTGTGTGGGTGTGTGGGTGTGTGTGTGCAGCAGCAGCAGCGTTGGTTAAGTTTGTGAGCCAGCATGGACAGGATTGCGGCAAAACTTGGACCACTTTTGACCCAGGAAACTGGTGGTGATGATGGTGATGATGAAGACGGCGGTGGAGGCGATGTGTGGCCGAGGGCGAGCGTCGATGAGGACGAGGTGGAGACGACGACGCTGGAGATGGAGCGCACGAAGGAACGCCGCCGCACCATGCTCACGCTGACGCAGCCTCACGAACACGGCTTCCGGAGCGCCAATTGGGGGCCTCGACTGGTAATGGAAATGTGGGGGGGGGGGGGGGGTGGTGGGGGGCAGACTCGGCAGTGGCGACGCGGACGGGCAAGGGTCTCGTGGTGTGGAACGCCACTCCTCTGCGGAAGTCTCATTTGGATGATCGTCTGGTGTTTAAAAGTTATTTAAAAAAAACACATTGGAAGCCGGGCCGGGGGTCACTTGGGGTCAAAGCAAAATGAGCAGCAGGCACCACAAAAATCCTGAAGTTGAATCCCGGCAGCCACATTTATTTATGTTGTACGGACCGTGCTAATCACTGGTGATTGTAAGGGCATTCGTTATTTGTGTGCGGGGGGGGGGGGGGTGCGTGAAGCCGATTTTAAAACAACACAAAAGGACTCTATTCATAATTCTGTCTGTCATTAATAACTTAATACGAAGGACTTTGCTTTAAGTAAAATGTCTGTTGTACAAACGGGGGCCCACATGTTAGAGTTCGTCCTCAAATGATCCCCCGGTTCCATATCCTCCACCAGCTGCGAGATGATGATGATGCTGCTGATGCCTGTGGGAGCCACGTGTTGTCCTGGCCTTGCCGCCAGACCAACCGCCGCGTCTGAATGAACGTGCTCGCGAAACAACGATTACCCCAGAAAGCCATGTTATGCGTGTGTGTGTGTGCGCGTGTGTGTACCGTTCCGGCCTTCATAGGTGCTCGCTAACAGCACTTGCCCATACAGTCTGTTAAGGCTATACGGGGGATCTTTGTGCGTGCGTGCGTGTGTGTGCTGCTGCGATTCCTCTCGCTGTCCGCATGCGAGAACATAGTCCGGCTGGTCGCCGCGATGCCCACGATCGATTCGAGTCCGACACTTTCCGAACACCGTCCGCATCGAGAGGCCGAGGGTCCGGCCGATCCTCCCTGGCTGACCAACTCAACCCCCTCGTCCGAGCGACTCGGTCACGAAGACAACGACAGCCGGGAGGAAGCGGAGCGCTTTGCCTCGGAACCCGCAGAGCTCCCAAACAAAATGGTGCTTCATCTCTCCGCTGTAAGCGGTCCACCCGGTCGCATCGCCTGCTTTGTGCCTGCCGGTGGCCACGCGTTTACCATCCTGCTGCTGCCGAATATTAACTAAAACGAAAATTTTTTTTACCAGGTAAGGCCCTGCTGAGCTTATATATGGCTATTTTTCAGAAGCTACCTGGCCACAAATGATAGCTCAACGAAGTGGCTTATCATGTATAAATGTATAGCAGCCGAATACTTGAAACGCACGTTGAGTCTACATGTGGAGCAGAAAAAACCAGAGGATTCGGAGAAAAATCCAAGCGACCACAGGGAGAATACGAAAACTCCAAATATACAGCAGGTGTCAGGGTCGGAATCGAACCCATATGGCTCCTGCCTTGGTCGGGCTATCAATTGTGGCCAGATTGCTTCTGAAAAAGAGCTACATAGCTCAGTGGGCCTTACCTGGTAAAATAAAATAGCTTGCTTAAATATTTAGTCATGCTGCACCATGGACAGCTCCTGCCTTGTAATCGTCTCTTCCCCCCCCCTCTGCCCCGACTCCTGGACAGAGTGAGGCTTCGGACGACATGGAGTTGGCGCATTGCCCCGGTCCGGCCGCACCGAAGGAAATTCCTCGCGTTGAAGGCGGCGGGGAGCCAGCAGTGCCGCCACGCGACCCCACGCGGCGTGGGGGCGCCTCCTCGGGCGACGACGGCGCGGACGCGCCGGGGAAGCTCTCCCCGCCCGAGGAGGTCGTCTCCCGGTCCAAGGCTCTGCTGCCATCGCTGGTGAGGAAGCGTTCATCATCCTCGCAGCAGTAGCAGTAGCAGCAGTAGCAGCAGCAGCAGCGGCTTTTTTGGTTAACCGTCGGACAAAGATGGGTCACCGCATCTCGCGCGCTTTCAGATGCGCTTCTGCGGCCGTCTGGAACGCTGTTCCGTCCGATATTAGGAAGCCACTGGTCTGGATCGAACCCAAGTCCTCCTGTATACCAAGAAACGGAGTTAACATCTCTCCACTGCGGCGCCCCCTCTCGCCTATGCAGTCTCTTCTAATGCAGGGGTTTTCGAGAATGGTTTACTTAATTTACCTCGGGGGTAGTTGCGGCATTCTACGTCCAGCCAAGAAGTGAACTTATTACAACATGACAAATGTATTGCTACTCTGCAATGGAACATGAGTTTATTGGAAAGTTGAGGGGGCCCTACAGCTTTTTCTTGCAACTATTTTATCCCAGAATCACTGCTGGATGATGACAGTGGTGAACGCGATTAAATCTGGTGATTGCTATCGCTCATTTGGGTGCAACGGTGGCAAGATGTTAACTACCTCGCTTGGTATACAGGAGGTTGTGGATTCGATCCCGACCCTGACGCCTGCTGTATATTTGAGGTTTGCGTGTCTCTCTCTCCCCGTGATCGTGTGGATTTTGTTCCGGGATCCTCCGGTTTTTCACTCCACATTTATAATCGACATGCATTTGGAGTATTTGGCTGCAATACATTTCCACGTGTTGATAAGCCACTTTTGGTGAGCTATCATTTGTGGCCAAATCACTTCAAAAATAACTATAGCGCTTAGTGGGCCTTACCTGGTAAAATAAATATTTTATTTTATTTTCAGTACGGTACAGAGGCGAGGAAGGTTCAAAACGTGTGGGCAAGCGTCCATGCAGAGGGGACAAGGGTTTACAACACGGCAATGCAAGAGATTAAACACGGGGGCAAGGCAACGGTTCAAACAGAACTTGTAATTGAATGCGGAGTTCGTTGACGAAGCTTGGTTAAATCGTTCGTTGTGCTGTACCGTGGGCAGCTCCTGCCTAATAAAAAGTCTCCTCCCGGACAGAGCGAGACTTTGGACGACGCCGAGTTGGCGCACTGCCCCAGCCTGGCCACGCCGAAGGGAATTCGTCGCGGTGCAGGCGGGGACCCCGTGCCGCCAGACGACCCCACGCGGCACGCGGCCACCTCCTCGGGCAACGGCGTCGTGGACGGAGCGCTGGTGGAGGGGGGGGAGGATGAGGAGGAGGTCATCGTCTGCACTTCCGAGGCTCCGCTGCCTTCGCCGGTGAGGGAGGCGGCCTTCATCCCCCGGTGGCTTTTGGCCAAAGACGGTCACTGCGTCGCGCGTTTTCAGATGCCGTATACACTCCACTATACTCTACACTGTGCTATACACTGCACTATGCACTACACTTTTGGCAAGCCATCGAACAAAGACGGGGGTCACCACATTGCACGCGCGTTTTTGATTGCACTTCCACGGCCGTCTGGAACGCTCTTCCGTCCGATATCAGGAAGACACTGCTATGCATTTAAATCATCATCGAAATTGAAAAAAAAGTTTTACTGCGTTATACGTTTAGTTGTAAGGGGGGGGGGGGAGAGTTGGTCTCGCTGCCCCATCCAGGTGGGGACCACGAGCCAGGGCACGAAGGTTTACATGGGGAGGAGAAAAAATGGGTAGTGGAGGGGTGGGGATGTGGATTTTGCTCTGGGCTCCCCATTTTCGAATTGACATCGCACGTTTAGAGTATTTGGCTGTTATGAATTTCCACGTGACGAAAAGCCACTTGGCTTAGCTGTCATTTGTGGCCAGGTCGCTTCTAAAAAAAGCTGTAGGGCTCGGTGTGCCTCACCTGATAAAAATGAATTAATAGTTTTGTAACGAACGAGAAATAGTAATGTATCCCTCATCGTCTCTAGTCTGACGACAGCAGCCAGAGCAGGAGTCCGACGCCTCTTCCCGTGGCTGTGGGCAAGGCGCACAAGAGGAAACTCGATCAGCCCGTGGTCACCCGCGAGGGCGCGGACACGGCGGAGGTGAAAGCTGGGCCCAAGCACAGCAGACGGCAGACGGACAAGCAGAGGGGGGAGCACGGCACGACGGCGCAGTCCACCCAGCGGAGGAAATTGGGCGCCCCAGTGCCGCCCGCCACCACCACCTCCCAGCAGAGCGGCGGTGGAGCCGCCCCCCCCGTGAGTGTGCGGGGGCAGCCCAGCCGCTCGGAGTGTGAGAAACAAGTGGGCGGGGGGGGGGTACAGGCTTGCTGGGGCAAGTTCTGTCGGCGAGCACGTGTCAAGGCTGCCACGACGCACGAGGGGGTGGGGGGTGACCAACACAGCACCGGGCCGTCTTTGTCTCCCTCGTGTTTACACGTCGCACCCAGGTGCTCGTTTGAGGCCGACTTGACCTCAGGGGAGGCCCAAGACCAACGATCACCGGCTCTCTTTGATGTCACCCCATTGCTGATATTTATACATCGCTGTACCAAACACTCGTTGTGGAAGGTCGAGCGGACCGAGGACCGCTTGATATATTTTTTCCACCGATGGTTCGTCCGTGGCGCAGTGTTGTCAATCACTGCACCGCTGCTTCGCACGCACTCGATGTAATCTGCTGCCAATCTCTGGGGGTCCCTGTCTTTTAAAAAGGTGCGGATAATATCATTAATGTAGCGCTTTCAGGGGAGACCTCTTCTCGGCGACTCGTATCCATTGAAAAATTAACGTGCAATTATTTGGAGATGTCGAATATGCATTCTCGAGACCATGAATGTATTTGCCTATAAGCAATTGTTCCCCACAACCCCTCCGACCCTACCCAGCTCGGCAAGCCGCGGGCAAAGCGCGCGGCCACCACCTCGACGATCCGGGTGACGAGGACCTTGACCTTGCAACAGGAGGCTGCTGTCACCGCCGCCGCTGCTGCTCTTGCTACTTTCCCTACTGCTGCCTCTACTACTGCCGCTGCCCCTGCTGCAAACGCTGCTCTCCTTGCTGCTGCCACTACTGCTGCCACTTCCCCTACTGTTGCTGCCTCTACCAACGCTGCTGCCCCTACTCCTGCCGACTCTCCTGCCGACATTGTCCCTACCGCTGCTGCTGCCCCTATCGCTGTCCCTGGTGCTGCGGCCGTCGACAAAGTTGAGGCTGCAGAGCCCTTGAAGGAGAAGACTCCCGAGACGGCGATGCGAGGCAAGAGTGAGATGAGGCGTCCATTTCCCAGCATGCCCCTGGGGCTGAGCAGGCTGCCACCCCTGGCTTATAACGAATTGCAAGAATTAAAAACATTTTTCGTAACGCGCTCAATTCTCACGGGGTTTCCACGCACTGCCAAATTTGTCCGGTGTGTTACAAGTTTTAGGTACAGTTGAGCCGAAATGATCCATCCACTGCTTGGATGAAGGCCTCAATCTCCTGCACACGGTGGGCTGGGCTCGTAGCTGAATCTTCCACAAAGGACTTTCTTTCAGCCGAGTTCCCCTCCTTCGGCTGGCACTCTGGCGGTAGCCTCAACCACCGACCATGTGTTTTGCCCAAGCACGGCTTTTTCACACTTGGTTACGGCTCTTCAATTGATGAGGAAAGGCAAAACTTGCACCAACTCTCTCTCTCTCTCTCTGCTTGAAGACATCTCGCTGTGACTGGCACACAACTCGGCATTTGCATTGAGCTCCAGAGCATATTTCCACTCATCGTACACAGGAGTAGGAATGGCTCTGACAAGTATTGAAAGTCCATTCACATCCATGCACGTGTGTTTGAAGCGTATTGGCTACTTTGTGGTTAATAGCGCATTTAAAACTTGAAGTTATTTACACTTTTCATTTGTGTGTGTATATATAAAATGTCATAAATGTAAAATCTGCGAGGCGAGAGAAAAAAGGTAAAAAAAAATTGCCACTTAGAAAGGTTAAGGCGCAGCCCTGCAATGTCTCGCTCGCACCACTGCCGTCGCAAGAGCCTCCACCGGAGGGAGCCCTAAAGTCCCTGTAATAGGACATTTGGTCTCCTCTTCCACGCTGGCTCGCATTTCTCTGAAGAGGCGGGGGTGCCCAGACTCTGTTATACATACTGTATTTATTACCCGACTGCCAACCAATGTACAATATTTTTAATGTCTCTCATTCACCTTCTAGTGGTTAGTAAACGGAAGACCAGATCTTCTGCCACGGGGAAGGACCTCTCGGGTTTGACAGGAAAGTCGTCGTCGACCACCACCGCCAGGGTAAGTGTGAGGATCGGACGCACAATCGTTGCAGATATAATCATCTCCAGTCTGACGATCATTCAGCTGCAGCCAACAAACTGAATACCAAAAACGTTTAATTGTCTTTCAATAGTGACTCGCTGGACATCTGTGAAAATAAGTCATATTTAAACAAACTTTTTTTTAAAAAACGCTTTTATGAAATGTACCGTACTAGTAATGGCAGAACTCCAGGAAGTGGCCCCGAAGCTTGTCATATAACGTAAGGGGACCGTGGCCAATTACAGCCAACGTCAGTTGAGCGTGGACAATTAGACCCAAGCCGAAACATAACATATAAAAAAGAATGTTTAAAAATATATATATATATTTTATGATAGAATATAGTATTGTCATCAGCATGACATAAGTATACCAAGTTTGCAGTCGATACCACATTGGGAAGTGGGTAAAAATTGACTTACAAGATTTTTTTAAGGATACGACAAACAGATGGAGCGAGTTAAATAAATTCTAGATTTGAAGCTTTCTGTGACTGCAAGGATTCATACTCTTAGGTTTTTTCGGAAAAGTCACGTAGGTAAAAAAATAAAATTTAAATTAATAAAAGTAATAATTGAAATAAAATAATAAATCACGACGTTTCGGAGGCAACACAAGTCTTCGTCATCAGGTGGGACCGTCACAGCTAGATGTACTGTATCATATGAGGCAAAAAAATTTAAGATACTAGTTCTTAAATACAAGTTAAGGAGGGGAGGAGGGGGGGGGAGGAGCTTATCTGAGTGTGGTAGCCCAATGAGTTAAATAAAAGCGTGTAAAAAGAGTTTAATCCACTCTTCGTGTTCCTCCAACCTAAATAAATAAGAGTCTTGAATAGGCTCTGTCCCCCTCCGTCCGATTCTCCCGCGGCGACTTCCCACGCAGAGCCAGAAGAAGGCGGCGGCGACGGAGGGCAAGGCCATGGCTAAGGCCAAGGGCAAGCCGAGGGGCAGAGGGGCTTCCCAGGGAGAACTCGAGAAGGAGACCACGGAGGCGTCTGGGCAGCCGGAGAATCTGGGAATCTGCACTCCTCCGCTGCCTCCGGCTCCTCCTCCGACCCCCACGGAGATCGATAGCCCCGTGAGTGTGTGGGCGACGCGACCGCTTGGCCGGGGCAAGTCGTTTGTGGTAGAATCCCCGTTATTCGAATCGCCGTTCTCCGCCCTCCACGTTATCCGCGCGCCACGTGACCTCGCGCTTGCTTGCTGCTGCTGTCCACACACGGCGCGCAATTCGTGCAGCTTCTGTGTTTGTCGTCGCGCCGCTGCCTTCCTTGGAGCCCCCCGTAGTCGTCGCGCGGAAAAGTGGGGAAGGGACTTGGAAGTGTCTTGCAAATCCTTCCAATTGTCGGTCATTTTTTTTTCCCGCGGGGTTCAAGAAAAAACCCAGGTGGGCTCGAGAATACCCGCGGATAACGCGCGCAGAACTCCTGGGACGCAGAGGGCATCGTCCAACGCATCACGCATCGTTGACGACATTTTGTCACCTGCTCGTGTTAAGATTGTGGCGATGGTGATGATGGATTAATTATTGATAGAAAAAATTGTCGCTGGGTCGGTGCGGCTTTCGCTGTTCTCCAGTGTGTCGGCAATGACAGCGGTGATGGTGACGATCGTGGTGATGTTGATGCCGGCGACCTTGTTCTGCGGGAGGTATCTGCATGTCCTGGAGGTTGTTTCCATGGCAATGATATCACCATGTATTGCGTCAGCTGGAAGGGGCTGGCGCAGAGAAGACTCCGGAGAGACGGCAGCAGTCTCTGAGGGCCAGGGGACCCCAAGCGTCCGTCAAGGCCCTCTCCCCGAGTCCTGGCCCAAAGCCCACGCGGAGACTGAGATCAAAAGCCTTGGCAACAATCACCGAAGGTGAAACCCTCAAGGTGACTTGCTGCATAGGAGGGGAAAATACATCACGATCTGAATTTATTAAGTGGGGTGAGCACAGTGTTGTCCTATGAACCTAAAACTAAAATGCTAAACTGTTTTATTTTACCAGGTAAGGCCCCACTGAGCTATGTAGCACTTTTTCAGAAGCGACCTGGCCACATGATGGCTCGACTTAAGTGGCTTATCGCGTGCAAATATATATATCAGCCGAATACTCTAAACACACGTTTATAAATGTGGAGGGAAAAACCGGGGAGACTTGGAGAAAAATCCACGCAACCACGGGGAGAACACGGAAACTCGAGATACACACACACGTGCGTTTTGAAAACTATAACACGTGCGTGAGTCCCCCTGCCCTCTGCAGAGCAATCCTCTGCCGATGCTGATTTGGTGTCACTCCATGCAGGGCCAAGAGAAGGCGACAGGAGGCAAGGGGAAGGCTGCGGCTACGGCTACGGCTGTGGCTACGGCTGTGGCCAAGGGCAAGGCCGAGGGCAAGCGTACGACACGAGTTGCCCAGCGGGAGCCGAAGAACGAGCCGGAATCTGTGCAGCCGAAGACACGGAGAATCCGTGCTCTTCCTGCCTCGTCTCCTCCCACCCCGAGCGAGAGTGACCACCCTGTGAGTTGGGGCGGTGCTACGGCTTGACCGGTGGAAATCTTTATCCCATTCCCCGCAATCCACGCTCCTCCATATCGACTGTGTTCTCGATTATCTGTGCATTTGACATTCGTTATTAACTGAACCATCGGAGGGATAACAGGGAAGCTGTCTGCGAGTGGTGGCAACATCCCCAAGAAGCTCTGTCGATTAACTTGTGCATTCGATGCGAGTTCTGTTTAAACCTTAGTTTTGCTCCTGTGTTAAACCTATTGACATTGCTGTGTCTTAAACTCTTGCCCCCTCTGCATAAACGCTTGCCCACACGTTTTAAACCTTAAGCGCCTGTGCCGCGCTTAAAATAAACTCTAAACTATTTATTTTACTAGGTAAGGTCCACTCTGCTATATAGCTCAATTTCAGAAGCGACCTGGCCACAAATGATAGCCCAACTAGAAGTGGAGTATCACGTGGACATTTATAGAAGCCAAATACGCCAAACGTATGTTTCTAAATGTAGCGGGGGGGAGAGACGCAAACTCCAAATATACAGGCGTCGGGTTTGAAGCCACGACCACCTGTATACCAGGCGAGGTAGTTAACATCTCACCACCGTGGCGCCCACTTGTTTCCTGTGTCAGCCGGAAGCAGCTGCTGCTGCTGGGACCGAGAAGAAGACTCCCCAGAGACGGCAGCGATCTCTGAGGTCCCAGGGGCCCCAAACGTCGGCCAAGGCCCTCTCCCCGAGCCCTGGCCCCAAGCCCACGCTGAGACAGAGATCAAAGGCCTTGGCAACAATCACCGACGGTGAAACCCTCAAGGTAATTTGATGCATGGGATAGAAAAAAAATAGCACGATCTGGATTAAGTGACTAAATATGTATTTTTAGGTTTTCTCGGTAAAGTCACGTAGGTAAAAAATTAAAATTAATAAAAGTAAAATACAAATAAAATAAAAATCACGACGTTTCGGAGGCAACACATGCTTCCATCTTCAGGTGGAACCGTCACAGCACAATAGCTGTATCAAGTGAACGTCGTGATTTATATTTTATTTTTATTAATTTAAATTTTTTTACCTATGTGACTTTACCGAAAAAACCTAAGAATATGAATCCTTGCAGTCACGAAAGCTTCAAATATAGAATGACTAAATATGTTTTAGGGGGAGCAGTGGTGAGCGCAGTGTCCTATGAACCTGGCAACCCGAGAACGATTCCTGGCCATGGCTAATGCTGGCAGACAGTTGATATCTTCACCGGTCCTGGCCCCATTTCTTCACGAACTGACCAGCATGAAGTACGGCCAAACAGCAACGTAGCATGGTGAGGCCATAATCAATTTAAATGGGATGCAGTTAACATGAATGGCGCTATATAAAATGAAATTAGTAAATTCCAAATGATTGCATTTTAATTAACACTTATATTCATGCATATATTGTTTCTGTACGTAGCAATGTGGCCTGTGTGAATTATATTTGCTTTAACGTGTTTTTAAGAAATGTTCATGTTGTGGTGGTGTCCATTTACTAGACCGACGCAGCAGATGGAAAGCCAAACCTAAAAAAACGCTTGGGACTGGCTCCAGGAAAGGGGAAGTGATGCGTCCCAACGAGGAGCTGAGATGCCCCCAGGTATCTCTCGCAGCATCTCATCTGGCTCCATTGCATGACCCCCCCCCACCCACCTTACGAAGTCCATGAGCCCAGACCCGATCTCTCACCTGTTGGGGGTATCACCTCAGGTGGCATAACCTCAGTGGTTCCAATTTCTTTGTGGCCAAAAAAAGTGAATTATGTGATGACCGCTTGAAATTAATGGGGTCTCGAATAATTCACTCTGCCATTTAACTGAATCGTTAGAACCAGCGTTTTGCTTGCTTAGTTAGACCTAGTTGCTCTGCACCCTGGACTAACAGGGGGAGGGGTGTCGTGTTTGCAGAAGGTAGTAGAGCAAAGAGGATGAGGGTACACGTCTAAGGATAACTACCGAGATGCAACGATGAAACCAACTTGTGCAGGTGTATTGTTGAATGCCGAAACTAAGGGCAATGGCGACTTGGGGGTTGATTTATTGTACTTCACGCTATAAAGAGTGTGGGTTGAAGGGAGGGGGGTGGCCTTAGCACACGTCTCGGTATCACTTTGCCACTGATGTTAGCCATAGCTGGGAATTTAACTCCGGTTGCCGAGTTTATAGTGCGGTGTGCGAACCACCGTGCCACCAAAAAATAAACATTGTTTTGGCCCCCCCATATGTTAAAACTCGTATTGTAAATACCGTGCATACTTATAATTATCCCGTATAAAATAGAGAGCTATCCTTGTGTGATCAAGTTTGTGGACTTCTACCCATCATCAGCCTCTTTTGCAGTAACAACAAGTGTATTCACTCGGTTGTCTAATTGCATTATTGAGTTGCAACCCCTCGGATGGGTGGGGGGGGAAAGAACCAGACTGAAGAACGAAGTGGCATTTCCAGCACACACTGTTTCACCTTTTTGCTCATACACACAAATGCTCTACTCAGCCGTGAACATGTGAGCCTTGTATTAAATTAACTGTTCACAATTAGCCCCCCAGCAATTTGTCACGGATTGCCTACCTTTTTTAGCATGTCTTTTCTTTCCTGTCTCGTTTATGCAGTTAAGTGTAACAGAATGTAATTTGCACGAATCTTTAATCAATTCTTATACAAACGAGTGAATGTCCTAAGAATAAATTTAATCGATGCATCATTACATGACGTAGTGAGTTGCTTAGTTTTTCATAGTTTAATTATTGTGTCTTCTGATGAGCTACCAATAATTTGTTAAAGGTCTTGATCAAATTGGTGAGCCCAGGGCTATTTACTTATTTTTCTGCAGGCCAGATTTACCCTGCTTATCCATATTCACACTGCTCGAGTGATTTCCCATTCCAATATCCCTACAAACAATAAAAGCAACTTGTAGGTGGTTACAACTTTCATTGGTCTGCGAGTGCGTAAGCGGGCTCACTCAAATTGTGTTGTGTAAAAAAAATAGCAAGAACTCACTTTTTGGAACGGTATATTTTAAATAATAAGACTATCCATAAACGTTTGAGAAATGTCTTGTAATATAAAATTCTTTATTGTATGTACACATGTATAATAAAAAACGTAGCATTTGTATGCCCATACACTTAACTGACGTTATGATTTGTAGAACATCTTAAGATTTAATTTACAAAATAAAGTGTTTCAAAAAAGGTTTGTGGCTTTTGTAAGCGTACTGTTCCGTTTGTAATAGGTTCCATTGTGGCTTCTCTGCCACAATTGATGTGCTTTAGACTTGCAAAAGACTCAACGAAACATATTAACTGGATCACGATTTCCAACAAATTCACCAACACAGCCATTTGTAAAAGTTAATCTCTGCTTCACAACAAATAACTTGACAATCGGGCCTTGAAATTGAACATACCTCAGCCTTGATGGAACGGTTTGTGCGGTGCTTAACCTTTACCTTGAATTTTTTTATCTAGGTACAAGCCTCAAGCCAGATATAAGTGAAGACTACAAAGGTTTAACAAATGCATTTATCCAGGGAAGTTTCAGTTTTCAGGAATGTCTTAAATGAGGGCAGCTCAATCTTGATTTGAAGCTTTCGTGACTGCAGGAATCCGTACTCTTTGGTTCTTTCGGTAAAGTCACGTAGGTAGAAAAAACAATAGATCATGACCTTTCGATCACAACACAAGCAATCGTCATCAGGTGAGACAACCACAGCAGTTTCATTGCTGTGGTTGTCCCACCTGATGACGATTGCTTGTGTTGCGATCGAAAGGTCATGATCTATTATTTTTAAATCCTTTATATTAAGTTTGCGTGCTTGCTTGCTTGCGTACGACCGTGCAAATCTTTCGGTCGTTTTTTAACCCACTTCCCGTGATCCAATCGAGCTGCCATTTTCCACACAGACTGTGCGAGACAATGTTCGTGAAAAAAAATTCCCAAAATTTTACACTTTTTAGGCAAAAAAAAATTATTTTACATATATTCAAATAGAACTCATTCATGGCTTTGGCTGAACGTCACAGTGTAAGAGCCCAGAGCGTAACCCCTCCACAGGCCGTGGCGGAGTAGTGCAGTTGGTAGCGCCCTCGCTTCCCATGCCAAAGGTCGCGGGATCGATCCCCGCGTCCTCCACAGGCGAATATATTTTTAAATCCTTTATATTAAGTTCGCTGCCACGCATATAAAGGATTTATAGTGAAAAACTTTGTTTTTACGGGTTATACTTATTCCTACCTACGTGACTTTACCGAAAACAACCAAAGAGTATGAGGGCAGCTCAGCCAATTGCATTATTGAGCGGTTGGCCTCGTAGGGAGAACAATGAGTGCCTGCAGTAAAAGACACCACCCATAACCAGGGGGATAACACTAACAAGCCCAGCATAGATGGATTCTAGAATTCAGTTGGGTACTGTCATCTCCTGGCCATGTCCACAGCCCAAACGAAAGTATAAACTCATGACAAGTCGAGACTGCCTAGGACTGTAGCTATGAGAAGAGCTGTTTTGGGTTCAGTCTTCCTTTAACTGCAACCCACTATGGCTCTTGGGACTGATTCTAACATTATTCTAAGAACTGCTTAAACGATTTGCCCAGGTGGGTCTCACATCCCAAGCACTAATTGAGGCTCAACCCTGCTTGGGTTCCAGGATCTTGGCTATCCCCCCCCCCCTCAGTTTAGTCTATGATTGTTATTGTAGACACAGGCCCCTCTGGGGGTATGCATCCCAACGTGATGACTTGAGAGACACGGGGTGCTCCCCATATGTTACCTCCACCAAAAGTGGCCTGCCCATGAGCTTTCTATAGCATACCCATTTTTATTGGAAGAAATGTATCACAATTGTACCCAAAGTTCCAACACTACTTTGACCCAGTGAAGTCAAGTTACCTTGGCATGATAAGTACATGCATGCTAGACTATCACGTGCCCAATCTCTTAAAAAAAAATCACACCAATACATTTCATCACACCGATTCGGACATGAAAATAGTTGCACAGAGATGCATCCCATTTGCCACAGCCTACACTGCCATTGGTACTGATACAGCCGTTAAATATCTACCAAACGTTCCTCCCCACACAAGGCACTGCTGCTGTGTAGTCAAGCTGACAGCTGCATGGCTGCTTCTTCCAGTGGCCATGAGGGTCTACAGTGAGGCTATGCCAAAGGCTGTGCAGGGCTTGGTGAGGGAGAGGACATTACGAGTGGGGCCCAGCTGCTGACACCAACTCCTCGAGCTGCAGACGCTGGGTCTGCTCCATGTCCTCCACCCTCCGTTTGAGCAGCACCAACTCCCTCTGGTGCTGATCCTCCTGCTCGCAACATGAAAAGCTGTCATTCGCATATATCGCACGGTGTCGCAATGCTTCATATCATACTGTGCTGTATTTGAAAAAAGATGTGGGAATGGAGGCTTGCTGCCTGGCAGGACCCCAAGTGAGGGCACTTGATGCCATACACATCCCAGTGTTGGTAAGTGGATGCTGGATATCATGTCCCCTCCCCCCCCCGAATGTGTATTCCATGCGAATGTGAGGCAGAGAGATAGAAAAGGGTGATGCATAGGGGTGGAGAGAGGGAAGAAGATGAGCAGTGGGAGAGTGGATTTGGGAGAGGCAAGAGTGAGATTCAGTGGAGCTGTGGGGGGGGGGGGGGTGGAGAAGGGGGTGGGGAGTGGAGAGGGTGGGGGGTGGAGAATGTGTTAGTGGGTTTGCACACCTGCAGGTCGATGAAGGTGCTGTGGGGAGGCAACCAGGACAGCCCAACTCCAGCACCAACCGCTGACGTCCCAGGCAGGGGGAGGGAGGCGCTGGGCACCAGGATTCTCCGGAACTCTTCGTGCCGACGCTGCAGGTCCCTGAACTTACGACGGAGCCGGCGGTGCTCATCTAAGGGGGCTCCCGACCTGCAGGGACAGCCACAGTCAGCTGCTGGTGCACGGGTCGTGGACCAGAGCTACCAATCGGCCTGCAATGTGCATGGGCTGCTATTGAGGCAACTTCAGTTGCTGACATTCCATTGGTATTGGTGCCTTTACGAGGCGGTGGCTAGCAAAATGCAGTGACTTACAATTTTGCGCAAAAGGAATTGCCACTTAGATTGTAACAGCTGATATGAGTTTGAAAGTTTGTATAGACGCACTGGAGCATCCTAATATCTGCAGTTTTTTAATGTTTCCACTGCTTTGTGTTTTGCACTGGTTTTGTATTGGGATTTCCATACACTTATGTTTTCTGTGTCCATTGACTACTTAACCCTATATGTATTGCCTTGACAGGCCAATTATCACCACTATTGCAGCTACATGCAAACATTAATAAACAGAGCTCACTGATGCAAAATAGTTATTGAAATACAAAAGTATTTTGTCTACATTCACTCTCAATGGAAAGTGATATCTGAACTGGTACTGGGCTCCAGAATGGTGAAGTATGGTCAAACCCTGCCCCCCCCCCCCCACCATGACTGACTTCATAGGTGATGGGCGTCATGTCTAAATTCAATTTCGTCAAACTATTTGGTATAAAAAATAAGTCCTCACTTGATGGCATTCCTCTCCGCCTCCAGCTGCTCCTTTGTTGCCTCCAGAAGCCGCAGTTCGTCCACCACCACCTTCTGCTGCTTCTCGGCCAGCTGCTTTCTCTAAAGTACGGCAACATAAGCATCAATTCACACTGATAAGCGTGGTGAAGTATGTAAACAAAATAACTCCCATCACCAACAGGGTGTGGGGGAGGTGTTTCATCTTGCAATAGATTGGCAAAGGGTTGTAAGCTATTAGAGGCCATTTGAGATCTGGTCCTTCAATGGAGTGCCAGTTTAAATAAGTATAGCAGTTGTCCTAAATGTGACCTCACTGGGCCAATTTAAAGGTCTTTTTTTTCCCTCCTACACAAAGTATAAACTCATGACAAGTCGAGACAGCCTAGGACTGTAGCTATGAGAAGAGCTGTTTTGGGTTCAGTCATCCTTTAACTGCAACCCACTGGCTCTTGGGACTGATTCTGACATTATTCCGACTAAGAACTGCTTAAACGTTTTACCAATTACGTTATTTTAGTCTTAGCATTAATTGCAAAATCACAATGCACTGCTTGTGACATATTTTCTGAAATCCAATTTCCACCAGCTTGTGTGGCTCAAGAGCAGATCGGGGTCAATATTTTATTCTGTTATTAATAATGAGACCTGAATTATCTCATGTTTCATTCATCCTGTTAGATGTGCAGGATTCCCACATTACAAATTAGATCTAACATTTGGGTCCTTCCAGACATTTTCCACGTGCTAATAAAGTGTGATACAAATTGTATATGAACTGGGTGAGTTAAAAAAAAGAATGGAAGCTGGGCCTGACATGGAAGTTGGCGATACAACTTTCCATCCCTTTAAAACTTTTTTTTATATTAGTCTTCCACATTTGTTTTATTAAAAAAAACAAGCATGCCTGTGAATGTGAGCATTTGTGGGATTGGTACCTTCTTGTGCGCCAATACAATACGATTCAGCTTCTCCTTTGCACGACACAGCTTGGCATCGAGCTTGTGTTTCTCCTGGAGCCAATCCAGCCGCTCCTCTTCCAAGGACCTGGCATTCATCCACGCACTCGGTTAAACCACAGCTGGATCAAAAATGGTCAACGAGCACTGACAGTCTCCATCAGATGAGTGGAGTAATGGGTTTCTTCGTTGATCAGCGAGTAGGCAACCCACATGGCTTATTAATGAGGGGGGGGGGGAAATATTGGGCAAGTAACTAGAAGAGATGGAAGAAAACATGAAGAATTTGGTCATCAGCTACAATTAATCCACTTCTGCAGGCCTGCATAGGCCATTACCATCTCACCATCCATATACCCTGCACACAAGCAGATTCAATACAGGTGTCGGGCTTAACGAGAAAGGTTGTGCAAAAATCGCTCAAGTGAAATTTGTTAAATGATCATGGGTTTTTCCCATTGACTCACCCATGTTAAAAGCTGAGTTATGTTTCAGCCCCAAAATTTCCCACTTTCAAAACGTTTTCAACGAGAGAATCACAATTTTATAATAAAGTAATAAAACATCAAATGTAACGCCACACATGAAGAACCAGTGGTTGCACCTGCCCGTCCTCGGCGTCTGCAATTCATTAGCGCCACCTCTCATCGGTCTCCCCCACCCTTTACCTCTGCGCCTGACCCTGCACCCTCTCCGCCTCGTCCTGGGCCCGCCGAGCATCCTCGCGGTGCCGCTCGGCCACCTCGCGCAGACGGGCGCCACTCGCCTGCAGCTCGCGCTCGGACACGGCGAGCTGAGAGACGCGCGTACGCAGACCCTCCACTTCCTAGAGATGCACGACAAAGACAATTGCACACCCAACCGTACCCAAAAGACAGCCCGCATACAACCACACAGACTGTTGGGTCGGGTGCTGTTAGCGAGCACCTATGAAGGCAGGTACAGCACACGAGGGGGTGGTGTGGCCAGCACTACCTGTCTCCCCGGTGCTGATGTTTACAGATCCCACCCAGGTAACTCGTCATTTAAGGTTGGGTCAATCCGAGGCCCAGAATGTTCGCATATCACTCTTCACTTATGTTATATTTAAAAAATTAACCCGTAAAAACAAAGTTTTTCACTATAAATCCTTTATATGCGTGGCATCGGTTTTATTTTATAATTCATTTCTGTTTTTCTTGAGTAAAAGTTTCATTTTTATAACATTGGTATTTTAAATTAAATATGACATTTTTTGTTTCTCCTAAAAAGTGGAAAATTTTGGAAAAAAATTTTCACGAAAATAAATTGTCACGCACAACGAGTCTGTGTGCAAAATGTCAGCTCGATTGGATCACGGGAAGTGGGTTAAAAAACGACCGGAAGATTTGCACGGTGGTAAGCGCGCAAGCAAGCAAGTGAACTTAATATAAAGGATTTAATAAGACATTAATGTGCACACATACAGAGTACTGCAATCATGAATAAACACACCGAGTAATATTTACATGCAGGTGGGACATTTCCACCTGGTAGTGAAAGGATTCATCAAATATGCAATCTACCAGGTAGAAAAGGCCCATCTGATAACATGTAAAGTCTGCTGTGTTCAAAGAAGTCTTGTATTTAAATTCAGAATGTAAAAATCCATACAGATATTAAATATTGATCTGGATTTTTTTTTATTGGACAGTCAATGTCAAAGGACCGATAACATTAAAGTTAGACTATTAATTATGTTTGACTGTATACTTGGTTTGAAACACTCAACATGTTTCTGTACAGATGGTGCACATATCCATAAACCTGAGATATACATATACACAAACAATACATCGGTTATATTATATGCACAATACATAATCTCTTCTCATTGGGGAGCTGTGGTTCAGAGGTCATTAGCACACTACACTATGAACCCAGCAACGGGAGTTCAATTCCCAGCCTAAGCCGATGGCCCTGGGGGTCCCCGCTCTGCCACCAACAAAGTGTGATGAAGTATGGTAAAAAAAAAACTCCCATGAATGACAAGGGGTAAGGAGGCCTTAATCCAGCATTCGGAATTATAAATGTCTGAAAATATTTTGTAATATCTCTTCTAATTGTGAATTAGATGTTGTATACTGACCTGCTGTAGATCTGCAGTTTGTTGCTGTTCCTTTTGCATCGCCTCCAGCTTGGCCGTCAGCTGTTGCACCTTGGCCCTGTGTAATCACATCATTGCAGAGCCATCCCCGATGTTGCAACACAGCTGTCGTCTCTTGCCTATGGCCAAATCACCTGGCATGCACCCGCTCTCGTCATACCTGGGAAGCCAAGCGGGGGGTTGAGCCCGGATAGTGCTCGAATGGGTGACCGCCACGCGCGACAATTTTTTATCTCCGTTACATGAAAGTGAAACTGATATTTGTATTTCTCAGCTGGAATACAGCCTTGTTAAGTACGTAACAAAATACAAACAAAAGATCCATTGTAGAATGGTCTCAAAGCATCAACTATGTATACTTGAGAACGCAGTTTAAATGCATGACTGAATCGTATGTATGTTGAACTTCTTTCACACCGTACGTAGCCAGAATAGAATCAGAATATTTATCCATACTGGAGGAATCCGATGAGCTATAAAGTTATTTTTCCACAGATGTCCAGTAGGAGTGCAAAGTATAGGAAAGGCAAACAAATCACTTAAAAATATATAAAATAAAACTAAACTAATTACTACCTTACCAGGTAAAACTCACTAAGGTGCGGGGGGGGGGGACAACAAACTAAACACAAAAAGAAGTTTCAACGAAATTAGTTTTCAATTTAGCTTTTTTCAAAGACGTGGATTCAAAGCCAGGATCTCGGTGGTGCCGGGGCTCAGCTCTCCGAACTCTGAGCAGCCCAGCCACCTGCAGGCGGTGCGGCTTACTTGAGCGCGGCGCCATCCCGTCGCAGCCCCTCCTCGGCGGTGCGCGCCACCCGCGCCGTCTCCTCCAGGAGCTCGCGCTCCGACTGCCACGATGCTTCGCGCTCCACCGCCACGCGCTCCAGCTCCGCCACCTGTGCCTCCGTCTCCACCCTGCAGCAGCAGCAGCAGCAGCCAAAACCGACAAAAACACGTGAAGACCGATCAATGCTCAGCCGATAAGTCATTATCCTATGGCAGGGCCCGTTGTGGTGTTACGCTGTTTGTTACATCTCGGAGTGATGAATGGCCGTGTGAATTACAAAATTGATTGTGAGGTACGTTGTAACTAGAAACCTCAAAAGCTGTCTGACCACTTACATCGTTGAAGGAAATTAAATAAGCACGTGCACAAGAACCTATAATTGCGTATTCGGGATGGGAATTTATGACTGCTTCGTCCATACACTTGCTCCTGCGCCACAGAGAGTTTCTGGAAGCCCTCGCTGCGCGCCGCCTGTACCCGCCGCATCATCTCCTGCTCCTTCTCGGCCAGTGCCGCAGCCTGCCGCTCAAGGCCCTCTCGCGCCGCCTCCAAGTCACCCTGGGCAACTAGACACACGCACGAGGGCAACGGGACATCACGCAAGCATCGGGAGACCTCACGTGGAGCACAGCGGAAACCTGTAGGGGTGGGGGGGATGGGGTAGGGGGGATGGGGTAGGGGGGAGGGAGACGTTGGCAGGAGCGTGGCGCGTACGGTCCAGCTGCCCCCGAGCGCCGTCGCGCTCCCGCTCAAGCTCGGCGCGCGCGCGCCCGGCATCCACTCGCAGGTTCGTCATCTCCAACTTGTGCACGTGCTTCATCTCTTCCAGCTGCACAAGCGACGACACGAGCAGCGGCACTCGGATTAGTTCATCCCAATCGTCTGCTGGGCACCGATGACGCATCGATTCAGCCGATTACAACAGAATTTTACGCTCCAGGCAGGATACATGCGTTGGATCGTGCATGAGAATCAATTATTTACAAACTGTGCCGGTAATACACCAATTGCGTTGTTATATTTCAAGCTGTGAGCGAACAAAACTGTACAAACGTGACAGCATATACAACAACCCACACAAGGCAGAGCATTTATAGCTCGGGGTGAGCAGCTACAAAATGGGACCTTTTTTAAAATTGTCATTGTACTGTTTGCCTTTTGTCATTCAGTGGTCTGACACTGGTAGTGAGACTCGGCCCTAAAGAAGGCCGTCTCTGGTGTAGACCAATCAGTTTCAAAGACAATGCCATATATTATCAGAGCATGTTTGTTTGCATGTTCACCACAAGTACATGTAGTTAATGCGAACTTGATTCCTTAAAAAAGGTTTCTATTTGGTGTTTGAACATGTTAACAACTTAAAATTTTGATTTAAAGCTTTTCGTGACTGCAGAGATTTATATTATTGGTTCTTTCGGTAAAGTCACGTAGAAGGGAAATAATAAAACCTATTAATAAAATTATAAAACCTATTCTTATTTTTTCATACTTTGATACTGGCAAAAAAGGTACCATTTATAATCTATAATAGTGCCGGCGCTCTGCGGAAGGGCTGAGGCACCTTGTTGTTGAGGGAGGAGGCTTCCCGCTCGGCACGGTTCTGTTTCTTCGACAGCTGCAGGCACTGCTCCTGGGAGAGGCGCAGCTCCTCCTCCAGCCGCTCCACCTGAAGCTTGAGAGACTGCCCCTCAGCCTGCACAGGGGCACACGACACACGCACGCACACAGCAGAGGGCGCGGTGGGGTCAAGTACAGGCGTGAAATTGTTTTACAGCACGGAGTAACAACACCAAATATCAGTCGCGTTATTAAGTCCTTCGTTTTCCGCAGGAATGATGAACGGAGGATTGCTTTATTCGTTTCTTTAGAGCTGCTTTTTGTGTTTAGATTGCCGTCCTCCCCCTGCACCTCTCATTAGCATGGTTGGCTACGTATGGTCTGCGAAAGAAGTTCAACATACACACACACTGAGGGCCAATCTTTTTTTCATGAGGGTGCTGCTTGAGAAGTTTGACCAAAACAGTACACCTTTTGACGAAATATGCTAAAATGGTTGACATTTGTGAAAAATAAATACGGGACACGCAGTGGGATTTAAATTTCAGTCGTTACGACACATTTCAATTGGTATAAAGCTAAACAAATAAACAGATTGATATAATAACGTTCTCTGTAAAGTGAGCATTAAAAAAAAAAAATCTGCTTGGCATATCTGGGCCTTAAGCATCAATTTCCATCTCAAATCGACGCATCGCAGTGAGCGAGCGCGAGCGAGCGCGAGCGAGCGAAGATGTCACCTCGAGTGCGCGCACGTTGGCCTGGGACTCCGCAATCTGCCGCGACTGCATACGCTGCACGTTGTCAGCCTGCAGGCCCGAGTTGCCGCGCTGGGCCTGCAGCTCTTCCAGCTCCGTCTGCAGCCCCCGCACGCGTTGCAACAGCTGCGCCCGCTCCCGCAGGAGCGCCTCGGCACGACGGGCCTCCGCTGCCGCCTCCCCGCCCGACAGACGCGACTGCAGAGCCTCCTTCTCCTTCTCCAGCTCCGAAAGCTGCAGGCGTCACCCCCCCACAACCGCCCCCCGGCCACCACCCCACACACGACAAGACACGGACCTCTGATTAGCGCGGTTGGCTATGTACGGTGCAAGAGAAGTTCAACATACATACACAAGAGAGATGGCGGTTTGTGTTTAGGATGGGTGGCGTGAGCGTTATCATGTTTTAATATTGAACTAAGGGGGTATATTTTCAGTATCGTCATCCACTCTGTCAATCATCATCATCAAGTTTCAAGATTGTTGTTTGACCATGTGAGAACTCAAGAGACCAGGATAGTCTCGTTTGCAAAAGTGGCCTGCCCGTATGGACGAATTATGATCATCATTATGATCATCAGGGCTGCCCAGAATGCCACGCAGAGCCACCATATTGATTAATGACTAAAGGCAGGCCCATTGTGGGGCCTTCTTTGTGTGAAGACTGATGAAAATTGCCCTTTTTGCACCCCAATCTCATACCATTGACATAAATACCGTGAGCAGAACAAAATAACTTTGCAGTATTGTGGTTTAACACTAACTATAATCTTCAACCGCCATGCTATGAAGTGATGTCTCATAATTAAACAGTAGACATATATGGGACCGCATTATAGATGGGTACAACTTTAATCTACAGCAGAGTCACTGCTTGGTGGTAGTTATGTATTTGGTAGCAGTAGTTATGTTTTTGGTGGTAGTTATGCAGTAGTTGGTGATGGTAGTTTGCAGAGGTAGTTATGTAGCTGATGGTGGTAATGTGGTCAGTAGTAGCTATGTAGTTGTTGGTGGTAGCTATATAATTGGTAGCAGTTAGTTACAAAGTTAGTGGAAGGTATGACATGGAGAGTGATGTTTACATCATTTTTGATATTTAGTTGTGCAGTTGGTGGCCGTGTAAACCTGTGCTTGGTGTTTGAGCAACGTTTCCTCGAGCACTCGGCCATGCTCAGCCCGTTGGTGCTCGAACTCCGACTTGAACACAGTCTGCTCGTAGCGAAGCTTGTTAAACTCGCCGCGGTAGCGCTCGGCCTCCTGCGTACATCCCACATTACACAACCACGGCACGAGTGGGACACGCGGGGCATTGCTACGCCATTACAAAGCTGTGTAATCATCATCACGAGCCATGGGCAGATAGCCCGTAGGTGTGTCCACTGCACGTCTTATCAATTGATTCCACTTTCCTCTGTCCTCCTATACCTAATACAATTACATCAAAGGGGTGAAGTGGTGGCACAGTGGTAAGCGCACTGCGCCAAATCCCAACACCTACGCTCAATACCAGGACACTGTTAGCACGCGAACTGCAAGTGATATTTAAACCCAAACTGACCGAGCACTTTCTTCTTCAACGCGCACCGAGCAGAGCAGCAAAGTATGTTACAACATGTCCCACGGCCAACCCGGCGTGTGAAGGCTGTCATCCAGCAGTAGATTGACAAAAGGATTGTAAATTAATTACATCAAAGCAGGAGACCAATTCCAATTAAACACTGTAACCAGCATGGGAACACCTTATTCGTGTAGTAGAGAAGAGAAATACCGATTACCTAACTAGTGACAGCGAAGGCAAAGAGTCTTCACATCACAATCAGCTACCAGCACTGTGCTCTGCATTAGACATAAGCAAGGGACTGAGCTCTCAACCTCATGTCAACGATGCAAAAAAACATGTTCTATTTTACCAGGTAAGGCCCACAGCTATACAACTAGATTTCAGAAGTGACCTGGCCACAAATGATAGCTCAACGAAGTGGCTTATCACGTGGAGATTTATAGCAGCCAGATACTCTAAAAGCGTGTCGATTCTAAATGGGGAGGGATAAACCGGAAGACCAGGAGAAAAATCCACGCGACCACGGGGAGAACATGCAAACTCCAAATATACAGGCTCAGGATCGCATCCCCGACCTCCTGTATACCAGGTGATGTCGTGGTCCCTTAACCCCAGCACCTCACCTCCTCCTGCCGACGAAGTCTTTCTCTCATGGGCAACTCCAGCTCCTGCTGTATCTGAGCTTTTAGCAGCTCCAGCCTCTGTGGGGTCGGCACCTATGACACCAACACCAACATAGACGGGGGTGAGGAAGTAGCGTAGGGAATGCAGCATGGCCAAAGAATATATATTTTTGCATCACACATGTAAGTGTCGCTAAACAGGCACAGGCTTTCTTGTCTCTGTTGACATAAATTTGATTGTGTTCCTTCCATGGGACTGCCATTATCATGATTGGAAGCGTACAGCTGGCCGGCCTCGTCACACCTGACCATGCCAGGCCGAGACTGATCGGGGCTTTCTGCTCTGGAGAAATGGACTGCTACCGCTCGCAACCAGCTGGGGCAGAAGGTGCTACACGACCGTTCGTTGTCAGTCCAGTGCGATAGCAGTAGTCGTAGTTGGGAGTTAAACCTGGCTGCGCAGCTCCTCTATCTCCCGGGTCTTGTCCAAAAGCTCCCCGCGCAGCTCGGTGACCATGAGCTGGAAGCGCTCCTGCAAGCTCTGCATGTCGGTCACAACTCGCTTGAGCTCAGCCTGAGTCCGCAGGCTCTCATCCTGGAGCCTGTGCGCGCACAAGAAGAGATCGACATCAGCACCCCTTCGTCATCACGCGTATCGCCCAGCATGCATCGTGGATGCACACCCGCACAGAGGGTTAATTTAAATGGGGCTTTATGAAGCCATGGTATCTTTATGCTCAATTGAGCGTGGCCAAAACGTAAAAAGAGATAACAAAAACACAGTGGAGCTAAAAAATCACCGTCGGAGCATTTTAACGAGAAGTTTTACATCCCCGTGCCTCCCGCCCCCGTGTCTCCCGCCCCCGTGTCTCCCGTCCCCCGTATCTCCCCTCCCCGTGTCTCCCGTCCCCGTGTCTCCCGTCCCTGTGTCTCCCGCCCCCGTGTCTCCCGTCCCCGTGCCTCCTGCAACCCTCTCCCCGATTAGCATGGTTGGCTACGCACAGCGAGAAAGCAGTTCAACATCGAGACATTGGTGCGACCCACCAACCCTCACTGCCTCCTCCGGTTGCTGGATTACGGGCGTGCACATCCGCCACCACCGCTCGGCTAATCCACCATAACGGAGAATCGCGACTTAACGACGCCCCCACACAAGCCCAGGCCGATTAGCCTCCTCCTCCTGCTCTCTTCACCTCGTGTGCTCCTCCTTGAGCGTCCGGTAGTTGGTCTTGTGGTGCTCGCAGCGCATGCGCTCGTCCATCAGCATCTTCTGCATCTCCGTCTCGGGGCACAGCAGTGAGGACGCGCCGAGGCCCAGCAGCTCGGCCGACCTCAGCGGCGTCGCACGCGGCACGAAGTCGACTCCGGCTCCAGGCAGCTCCGTGGGCAGCGACGACTCCATGCCGGAGATTTGCAGACGTCAGGCGGACGGTTTTTTTTGTTTTCTCCCCCTTCGCTCTTGAAACTGAAACGAAGAAACAATGCGTGTTTTATTAGGGGGTTTGCTGCGTGTTGTTCGGGTACCGATGTTCCGACGTTTCGTTCAACGTGCCGGGAGCCACTTTAGTTGTCAAGTCTCGAAAAGGCGAGCTTCACACCGTGGAGATGGAGTGATGAAATCAGCTCATACCCAAGGAACTACATGGAGTGTTGCATTGCAACAGGTGGCGAAGGGCGTGGGGAGGCCTTTGTGGATTGACTCGTAATTTTGTTGTGTTTTTTGTCGGATCGCTCTCGTAAAATGTATGTCGGTACACCCTCCTCCACCCGACACAGCCAATCAATGAAAACATAAACCAAACCAAATTGACAATAGATCGTGGTTGTTGGTGAGCCTCAGCCGTTTAGGTTGAAAACAAAAGCACGATAAGGACACCCTCGACTACAAATATTACATACAAAGCAACAGTATAAAGTTAATACCAGTGTGGTGAAGTATGGTCAAACGTCGGTGGCGTGAGGGAAGGCCTTCATCCAGACGCCTCGCTACACTTAAAGCAATAACTCAACGAGCGGGACCTATGGACAACCGTAGCTCGTGATCAATATTCACAAAACACGACATTTGGTTGATGAACAATGAAAAACAATGATAAGCAATGATAAATAAAGAGAAACAATGATAAATAAAGATAAACAATGATAAATAAAGATAAATAATGATAAACAATGATAAATAAAGATAAACAATCATAAATAAAGATAAACAATAATAAACAATGATAAATAATGATAAATAAAGATAAACAATGATAAATAATGATAAACAATGATAAATAAAGATAAATAATGATAAGCAAATCTAAACAATGATAAACAATGATAAATAATGATAAACAATGATAAATAAAGATAAAGAATGATAAGCAAATATAAACAATGATAAACAATGATAAATAAAGATAAACAATGCGGCGACCACAAACTTCCGCCCATTTAAATCCAACCGCCGCGAATCGAGAGTCGGGTGTGGATCGATTCCGCGCGCGTGTCGTGCCGGTCGCAGAATCTATACTTAAGTCGAGATCAATGCAAATGTTAACAGCGTTTATGATAGTTCCACAAATCAGCGAGAGAGAGAGAGAACGATACGTTTAAAAAAAATCCCAAAACGAGATCGATAACACCAAATGGGAAGCGAGTTTAAACAAAATAATCTATGGAGTCGAATCTAATCGTGATAGAGTAAAACATCGAATCGGACGTGGTGGTGGTGGCGGCTCAATCGCTCCACAAGCCGCGAACTCGCCTCACGAAATGAAAGTCAACGAGGTCGAGGATTTATCTTCTTGGTTCTTTCGGTTAAGTCACATAGAAGGGAAATAACAAAGTAATACATAGAGGGGAAACATTATTTTATTATTTCCCTTCTACGTGACTTTACCGAAAGAACCAATAACATGAATCCCTGCAGTCCCGAAAGCTTTAAATCGAAACTCGATGTCGCGGATCTCGTTTGCTCTGATCGCGCGTGGCTCCAACTTTGCTGAGGCGATCGGCGGACGATCGATCGCAGCTTGTGGAGAGTGTCGATGTGTGCGCTCACCCGGGGTGAGTTTGCCGCCTTTGGCGGGAGCGGTGGCGCCTTGCGAAGGAGGTTGGAGGCGGAGGCCCCGAGAGGCACCGTAACGACGGACGCGCCGAGCACGCGACGCGGGGAAGCAATGCCGGCGTGACGTCACGACGCACTTTTTAAACGTTGTTAAAATGTCGCGTGACGTCACGACGTAACGTTCCAACAGCGCGATGTCGTCACGGCGCATTCCCCCCCACCCCTTAAAAATGTTAACCTTTGATGTGACGTCATGACGTACGGATTTAGACCCGTTTCCAATGTGACCAGACGTCATGACGCATTTTGACGTCACGACGTAACGTTCCAACAGCGCGATGTCGTCACGGCGCATTCCCCCCCACCCCTTTAAAAATGTAACCCTTGATGTGACGTCATGACGTACAGATTTATGCCCGTTTCCAACGTGACCAGACGTCATGACGCCATGACGTTCGACGCAGGTTAGTTACGTCTAAAGCACGGTTAACACGCGGTGACGTCATGACGTACAATTAATTTAGTGACGCAACAATAAGCGTTTGTCAATGACGTGTACCTTAAAAAAAGATAACAGGCGACGTTTCGGGCAATAACACTTCTTCACAGCACAGCAAGGCCGTAGCCATGGAGTCAACATTGGGGGGGGGGGGGGGACCGAATCTTCCAGAGGGTCTGGAGGTGCCGCCCCAGAAAAAAAAATCTAAATTTGAAAACGAATTTCATGCCTAAAATATTAAAAAAATTCACTAACACACAGGATGGACTTTTTATTTATTTTCTACAATAATGTCTAAGTGTATTGTATTACATTGCTGTTTTTTTCTTGTTTCATTGTATGTAATGGCAGAGATTAGAGATTAATAAAGTACAACCAAAACCACAATCATATAAACAGAAATCTATTTTATAGCGATATATTGGGGGGGGGGGGGGCATTTTGAGCATATTTGAATATGATATTATAATTACGGCCTTGCAGCAGAGCTCAAAAATAAAAAAAGTGTTAATATACCAATACGGTTTAGGCTCCACAATTCCAAGTCTATTGGATGTTTTTTACCGTCTTGTTTGTACAGAATCGTTTTCAACTGTGCTGCATGGTTGTCAACGCCGTATCAATGCCCTACCTTATTACCGACCTCATTGGTCACCCCGTGCCTCTGATAAATCTCAATGTTCACCCTACAAATCCCCATCATCACAAGGGAGAAAAACACAAAGACACAATTTTGCCCGTATTGAAACGGCTGTACGCCGCATGGACCTGAAAACTCAATTTCCCTGTACAATAATTAATCGTATGGGTTGACAGCTAGGACTGTGCCCATCACCTCAGTGGCGTAGCTAGGATATTTTGCGCCCGGGGACGAACTATAAAATTGGCGCCCCCCTCCTCCCCCGTTTAATCACATACCAAAATGTAATTACATGACATGTAGGCTGTGTGTGGCGAGATATATAAACTTTTAGGTTGAGGTGTAGTTTTGTGCAGTAGTTTCAGGCTGCCGCGCCCGCCGCTATAAGTTATAATGTAACGTTGTAAGCCTCATTTTGGCGCCCCTTTACCTTGGCGCCCGGAGACATATGTACCCCCCTGCCCCCCCTAGCTACGCCTCTGCATCACCTTTGACATCGGATCTCCTTTCTCTCTCTATGAACGGCTCGTACAACAACATCTGACAAGCTCCCAGGGACCTGCCCAGCTGCTTCTCAGCTAAACTGGGGGATTCGCTGGATCGTCCATAAACTCAACCTGTGATCGATATTACAAATTGAGGCCTTCTCCTGGTATACTCTGTGGGGTTTCTTCGTTCGTGCAAAACATTGTTCAAAATGGAACGAGCCAAACATGCCCAGGGCAGGACCCTCCCCTGAAAGAGCGTTTGACTCGAGCGCTCGTTGAGAATTTCCTAAATAAACTAGTTGCGTAAATGTAAATGTTCTATTTTATTGTGTGTGAGGGGGGGGCATCAACAGTAAAATATCTGCATGGTAGAGATAGATGCATGCAAGTGTAGTGACGCACTCAGAGACACCAAGGGGAGGAGGCATAACAACTCTCAGTCAGGACAGCTGGCAGACTGCCTGAATAGAGAACGCCGAGACGGTGAAGACGTTGACGAAGACTCCATAAAACCCGATGGGATTCCACTCCAAGCAACAGCCCCGACCCTTCGCTCGGGGTCCCCTTTTATCCTCCCGGCGTAGCCACGCCCTGCCCCGTCCCACCACGCCCAGCCCTGGCCACGCCCCCCTTCTAGAACTTACTCGCGGGTTCCGTCACGTGCCCCCTCGATCACCTTTCCCCTACATCAGGGGTGGGGAAGCTTTTTTCTGCCAAGGGCCATTTGGATATGTATAACATCATTCGCGGGCCATACAAAATGATCAACTTTAGCCGGTTATATTTGGTCAAACATTTAATTAACTCACCAATAATGTGATGGCTGGAACTGCTTCTCTTTGGCGAGGCGTGTGATGTTAGCTGGTATTGATGATGTTGCTACTCGCAACTGCTTTTCCAGGTTTGCTCCTAGATTTATTGAATTTCGAGTCCCGCCTGCGGTTGCGTTGGCAGGGCCAGACCAAATGATTCCGCGGGCCTTATACGGCCCGCGGGCCGCACACGGCCCGCGGCCCGTCCGTTCCCCATCCCTGCCCTACATCCCTCTCTGGCTTATCACGTGACCTGCTGACAGGGCTGCTGCAACTGCAGATCCCCTTCTCTGCCAGCAACCCGCGCTATGCTACGTAGTGACCCCCATTCCATGTCACTACACATGGAATTACACTTGAGAAGATGGAAAGAGGCATACACGGATTCGAGAACGCATGTAAAGGTTAATGACATTGGAACTCTTTTAGTGGGCTTGTACAAGGACACGCCACGAGGTTACAAATGAGTGACAGCCAAAAACCCAAAACGTTGTCCACTAAGACATCCATTGAGAGATGGATGTCTTTACATCCCCATATGGCGGCAGCTTGGATGGCAGCATCCATCATCCAGCAGTGGGTTGACCCAAGCCCGACAATTAGAAACGAAAGCATCATTACAGTTCCATCTTTCACCATCTTTATTCATTTCCACCCTCCCCCACCCTTGCCGCAACACTCGGATCCATTTTACCGTCCTGTCGGCCACCACAAACACTTGAAACATGGCACTCTCATTAGTGTCAATACAAACACACGTTTCGTAAAATGCCACCACAAATAAGCAATTCAAGCTCTGTATTAGCCACTCATTGGTGTTTGTTCAGCCAGCAACAACTCGAGCTATGACACAATAAGACAATCGTTTTAAATGTACAGCACACTTAGCGCATGGCATTCGACCCGCCAAAAAGGTGTCAAGCATTGGGAGGGGGGCGGGGGGGGGGAGCTCTCACCCCCGTGCAAAGTCATACTTCCCTGTACAGGTTCCCTTCGCTTTACGCAGGTTCGGTTTGTGCGATTTCACGTATATGCGGCGAACCTACTTCCACCCAAAATTCAATATGTGCGGTTTTATTTAATTTGCATGCGGCTATGCCAGAGGTCGGCAACCTACAGCTTCAGAGCCATATGCAGCTCATTTAAGGCCTTGTCTGGAACCTAACTCGTTCGTAAGTATTGTTTTTTACCGATTACATTTTTTAAAATCTTGTTTTAGTTACCGACCCCTGGGCTATGCAGATGTGGGACGTTGCAAGTGTACTGTGTGCAGCGATTCATCAGGCAGCCGTCTCGTGCGGTTTCGCTTAGTGCGCCCCTTTTTGGAACGCATCTACTACCAAAACCGAGGGAAACCTGAATCAGTTGTAGTGTGCTACGAAACGAACAAGTACAGGTTCATAGTGCATGAACGCAATATTAAAGAGAAAAACTGCAAAAAGATGCTTAAGGGCACATTGCACGCATGAACGGTGCAATTGTAAAGAATATTATTTGTTCGACAGCATTAATATCAGACAGCATGGCAACTACAAGTTTGGTCATAATCGGACTTCCATGTAAAGAGTTAAAGTACCGTTTGAAGTTTCAATATTCCGTATACACACTGCGCACGTTTGCATTTTCACATTTCAAAAAAGTGCAAGCATATACTCACATTGACCAGTAACCAGATGAAGAAAAAAATACCTTCTCTGAATTTCAGCTCTCATCAAAATAAGCTAAATGCGAATTGTGTGCCTTCAAAAATACTGACATTTTCACAACCATGTGCTTTCCCTATTAGCAGTTCACACACACAACACTAATACACCATCAAGTGTGCTTGCTCCAAGGGCTTTCTAAAAGGCGAGATGCCCATTAATAGCATTTAATCGTGTTAAGCCGCACGGATAGTGCACAGAGGAAGGCATTCACGTTGGAGGTGCAGGGTGTGAAAAGGAGATTGCGAAAGTCACTTAGCATCAGCAAAATGGAAACGCGTACCTGCTGCATGCGACATACCATCGCCACCGAACTGTGACACGAACCGAAATGTTCAGGAGGTAACATCCGACTTCACACGTGCAAGTTGTCAAACACTTTCCAGCAGGTTTTTTCTAACCCACCGTTCAACCTTTCCAACGCCGTTAATTGCTTACGTTTCTGCCTTGCAGGCAACTAATTCAACATTTAAAAACGCGTACCTTCAAGTTAATATGCTCACCAACACTTAAGTTGTAAACTATTATGGACTACATCCTCCTGCATATGCAATTTCCCACGCTTTTCAATATAAAACGCACCAAAAAATAATTAGGCATGTTGTACTGCCGTTCAAATTTAGTCATCGCCACCCTAACAGTCTGCGCATGCCAATGGAATGTCTTTTAACGTAAAATTCGATAGGCATTTTTGGGTACTGCATAGCGACTTTAGCAAAATGGAACAAGACCTGCAGCAAGAAATTATTTAGATGTTTTGTAAACTTCAAGGGGCGGCCTGTTGCTGCTGCAGAGAAAGCCAGTCGTAAGGGCTCGACTGTTGCAAAGCCGAAAAAAATAGGGCAACCTTGTTATCCTAAGGCGACCACACAGCCAGGATCTTTGCAGCAAGAGTAAGACTTAAACGTTAAATCAATACAGCACAGGTCAATGCACAGTGTACACAGAAAATGGCACTTAATTCAGGAGGCATATGTGGTTTTTCATGCAGCAGCACAGTGCACAGTAACGCTGCAAAAAAAACTGACTTTCAACGCAACGACGACAGACCAAATGTCGCAATTCCCCGTGAAATGTCCAATACGGACGGACGTCTATCAGCTTGGGACATCACACAAGGACACAAACGGAATCGTTGTTTGAGTTTTGGCAGGACATGAATTCCGTTTGGCAAAAATTTAGAAGAAAAAAAACACAAGGAAATGTTGGCAGAACGGCTGTTTTCTAGTTTCGTCGAGACTTGGAATGTTGAATGAGCCACTGGAGGGTAATATCTGCAGACACAACAAAAAACAATCCATATTTATCAGAGATAAGTAAAATGAATACGAGGTTTCACAACAAAGCAAAAGCCGCCGTTTGTAGCCCAGCCTCTGCTAAAATAAAACCACAACACATCGCCAATCGGTGTCTATCCCACCATGAGCTCATGTGTGCGTCAGTGGTGATGAACGTGTGCTATTTAGAGAGCAATAAAAACCAAGGGCCTGTAATTGGAAACAAAAATCGATGCACTGCAAATCTCGCGCAATAAATCAGTGACGCGCCGACTAAAGGGGTGGGAAAAACAACTTATCAAAAGAGCAAATGAATCGGCGGTGACATCACTCACCTATGTTGTCCTTCTCTTTGCAGGAAATGGAGTAGCAGCAGATCTCTCTGTCCTGAATGGCACACAGATTCCTGGAAGCGAAGGCAGTCGAGTTAGTGTCATTGCTTCTAAACCGAGGAGGCTGGCGCACGGGCATGACTACGCGCCAGCTCGTGAAACTAGAGCAAATGACAAAGTCCATCGTTAATTATTGTACAAGTTTCACATTTCAATCTTACATTTTATCAATCAGCTGTTTTTCATCCAGAGCATTTGGAAGGTCCTTCTTGTTTCCGAGAACCAGCACCTGTAACAGAAAAGCCTTTTATGAACACGACTACTCCAAGGTAAAGGTAACCGCACCGAGGCTACGGGAGACAAATGCCATTAGAATATCCTATACATTTACGCCTGTGAAGCAATCCACCCAGAATGCGCCCCATCTCGTTACACCTTTGAAGCAGCCAAGCAGGGTTGAGCTTGGACAGCGCTAGGATGGGCCACCACCGTGGCAGCTGTTGTATGATTAACGAGTTGTCTATACTAAACTAAAACTCATTTTATTTTACCAGGTAAAGCCCACCAAGCTATATAGCTCTTTTTCAGAAGCAACCTGGCCACAATTTATAGCTCAACGAAGAGGCTTATCATGGGGAAATTTATTGCAGTCAAATACTCTAAATGCATAGAAGGAAAAATTGGAGGACCCGGAGAAAAATGCACGCAACCACTAAGAGCAAGATATTCAAACACCAAATATACAGGCATCAGGGTCGGCATCGCACCCACGACCTGCTATATGCCAGGTAAGGGAGTTAACATCTCACCACCATCGCTGGCTCATTCTTACCGGGATGCCATGCAGCTGGGGTTTCTCTAGGAGATTGTTAAGCTCATTCCTTGAAGCTTCCACTTTATCAGGGTCCGCCGCATCCACCATGTACCTGTGACGGCACGAGACAGACACCGCAGTGTCGGCACTCACGAGCGTCGGCAGTAAATCCGCCGACATAAATGTCAAAATGCCCACAGATCAACTGGCGTAGATCATGTTGACAGTCATGTTCGTGACACGACGCGCATGTCTACTCTGTGCTATCCTCTGGCGCGTGCGCGCACACGCTGTCTCTCGTTTCGCAATGATGAATACAAAACAATTTTTTTTTTAATATTGCATTTGTATTCACGTAAATAAATCTAAATGATGAAAATGGATATTCAAGCTTTTATTTAAAATCTGCAACATGATCGCTTGGTAATATTAAGCTTCAAATGTATTATTCAAGGTTCATTGGTGTGGCTGATAAAACCTTTCTTACACCCCACACTCCCCCCCGCATCTCTGTCCATCCCGCAATACATATGGGATACACCCACACCTCTTCCAACACATCTGGTAGAAGAGTAGGTCAGAGATAAGCGTTGGGATACGCTCTCTCTCTTAGAAAGCTCCTTATGGAACAAGCATTGTCAGGCATGCACCTTTTACCTTTGAGTACATTTTTAAATGAGTGTAAACCAGGTCTGTTAGATCTTACACGATGGCGTTTACTCCACGGCAATACCGCTCCCACATGCTCCGGAACCGTGGCTGTCCTCCAATGTCCCAAATCTGCACAAATTATAAACACTGTAAATGTTGCAGACGTGGTGGTGGTAACTGTTTTTACAGACACTTAATGCTTTACCAGACAATTACCATACTTGGTAAACACACAACATTATTGGATCAGTGGTTATTGATAACAAGATATAAACTCTGATCAATAACTAAACAGGGCGGAGCGGTGACGCAGTGCACTGTGAACCCGATGACCTGAGCTCTATTCCCCGGCAGTGTTAACACATCATTTAACTTTATCAGTTAACTTTGGCAAGTGATATATAAACCAGTCCTGGACCCCCCCCCCCCCCGCATCCTTCACCAACCCACACTGACCAGTGTGGTGAAGTATGGTCAAACAACCCCGATGACTAACATGACATGGTCAGTAGTACAATGGGATGTATAAACCTACACAATGCAGCTCTGATGTAGTCATCAAGTCCACTGCCAGGAATACCATACATAGTTGGAAAACTCCTGTTGATGGAAAATCTTAATTTTTGGAGCGTTGATGGATTAGCTTTGAAATGAAAGACTTCATTAAAACTCAGGCCAGTACTGTAGCATATTTGGCACCGGCCCTGGTGCATGAAATGAAATGTAGCCCTCTGACAAATTCCCCCCGCTTCTCTTAAAGAATGTTCACTTATTTATTTAGACTGGAGGAATCCGATGAGCTATGAAGCTTTTTCCACACATGTCCAGCGTAACCTGACAGCTAGGCCCTTCCAAGCCGTGGGCCTTGGTGCAGTTGCACCGCCTGTGCACACAATAGCACTGCCACTCAGGTTTGCATTGGCTCAGAATTAAAATGTGACCCCTCTTGAGTTCAACTGTACGCAAAAAAGGAATGTAGTGGCACAAGCAATAGATGTACAAATAGAAAGTTAGTTCTCATTCGCTCAAACTCTTATTTTAGTGGACATGGCCAAAATTCCTGAATGAATCTATTCATCAACATAGCTGGTTTTGTTTTCATGTTCAAGATCAGCCTTAACTCTGGTTTAGTCTGTTGACTTCGAATTGATTTTACAAATGTTTGATCAGTCGCCAGCTGGGAAACAAAAAGGGGCAAAACAGCAGGAATGTGCTCATCAATTAGAACTAGCAGAGGCGAGTTTATGTCAAATGTGGAAAACATGAACAAGCTGACGGTTTCAGCCCGGTGAAGAATGACTGCACAAAAACACGCCACATTTAAATTTAGTGCTGCACTTGATTTGTCTGAGATTTAAACTCTCGATTTTCCTGTTATGCCACGACCATTCCTCTCATGTGGCAGTGGGAGTGGGCACATGCTACCATCTCTAATGTGAGGGCCTGAGGTGACGTGAAAGGATCCAGGGGTAGTTCTATGAAATCTGTTTCTGTGGGCTGCTCTCTTTATCTCGTGTAAAACCACCCTTTGCGCTGCTCTGCAAGACATCCGAGGAAGGCATTCCTTTGTTTTAGGAGGTGACGACAACAGTGCACAATTGGGATAACAAAATTTGGGGAAAACATAGAAAAAAAATACAATATATATAATTATAAATTTCAAACGGAATATGTACCTTGATGGTTACATTGCCTTTTGATATTTTCCGCATGTTGAAGCCCACAGTGGGAATCATATCTTCATTGAACTGGCCGGACTGCAAAACCAACAACAACAAAAACACTCATCAATCTATGAATGATTTAAATCCCCTTTGAAAAAAAAAACCCAAGAGGGCTTAAGAGACATGTATTTTATACGGGAAACCTGGAATAAGAAACAGAGGCATGAAAAGATATTAAGATATCAGGGCTATAAAAGCCAGTCCAAAAAAAATACAACGGTACCCCAGAATCAATAAGCGTACAATCATTATAAACGTGAACCTGCTGCAATGTAACACATTAATTAGCACGCTTGGCTTCGTACGGCGCGCAAGAAGCTCAACATACATCCGTGCGTACGATCATACATATTAAACTAGTGGTATCATTATAAGGAGCGGAATGCATGGCTACAAATGCAGCTTCATATGAACTACTCCTACAAGCCTTCTGCTTATTATGGGTGCAGTCTGGGAGCCTAGGCGATGGCAGTGGTGGCCTCATCATGAATAACAAAAGGACTCATTACACATTCGCCAATAACACGCTGCCCTGAAAGGTAAAAAAAATTGCTGACGTTTCGGGTAACAACCCCTTGAAGGGCAGGCAGGTGCTATTGATGGACTAACCGTGTTGAGAAGTGTTTAGGGGAGAAGTATGGGGCGCGGTAGTGTGCGGCCAACACCAGTGATATAAATTATCTGAACCGGTCCTGGACCTCCCCTAGGTCGACTCAGCCTCAAATGAGTACCCGGTGCGTAAAAAACATCGCCACTGAGGAGACAAAGGCGGTCGGGCGTGGTGCTGACCACCCCCACCCCCTCTCGTGTGCCACATTGCCGGCCTTCACAGGTGCTGCCAACAGCACTTGCCCCCCAAGTCTGCTGTAGGCTGCACGGGGGATCTTTGTCTGTGTGGGGTGTGGCGGCGCTTGGCAGCACCGCAGATAAGCGGGGTAAACAGATTTTATCGGACAAATGAGCCCAGGGTGTTGGTGGGTCATTCAATTTGTTGTTGTATATCAACACACGGGCACGGGCGAGTGGTGGAAATTCCACGTTAGTGTGGCGAGGGAAAGTACATCCAATGCGGGCGAGTGGCGCAGTGGTGGATCGCAGGTTTGAGATGGCAAAATGTCCCAGTTTTGTTGGGGCGTGTTAACGAGTCGACCTATCATCTCTCTCTCAGAGGCGGATAAATCGAGTAACCGTCTTTGCGACGTTTATTCGTTTTGTGAAATGAAGAAAAACAATACCACCACCACCCGTGTTTCACTTTCCACAAATATAAACGCCAGGCCCGCATTAAAGCGATAAAACACAACAATAATAACGTTAAAGCGATAAAACACAACAATAGTAAACGTTAAAGCGATAAAACACAACAATAATAACAACGCAACCGAGGCGGCGATGCATTAACCACGCAGTTTTTCGCGAGACGCCTTTCAACGCGGGCAAAGTTGCCACCACAACAGCTTCACAGACGAACGATCGAAGCGATTCATTATCTCTTTAAACGCGACAACGAAGGGCGAACAGTGACACACACATTTGTTTTAATAAATGCGAATGCGTTAGTTTATACGTGGGGCCTACCCAGGAGAGGGCTCGCCTCGCAGACGCGCACTGAGTGGGCTGCTTTACCGCAATAACGTTGACGAACGTCGTCTTGCCCGAGTACTGCAGCCCGACCAGCGTGAGCTCCATCTCCTCCTTCCAGAAGAGGGCCTTAAACCAGTCCAGCAGTCTGTTGATGAGCGCCAACATCTTTCGACAGCTTCAATTCGTCCACACACACACACCACCCCCCAAAAAACGCGATTTCCTGCCGCTTTTGCGCTGTCCCCCCCCCGCCGGGCACACGGCTGATGTGGTGGCTGGGTCTGGTGGTGGTCGTGGTGGTGGTCGTGGTTGTTTGTGATGCTGGTGGTGGTGGTCGTGGTTGCTTGTGATGTTGATGTTGGTGGTGGGATCTCAGAATCACACGGCGCGTTCCGCCACTGCAGATGAGGGCGTGTGGTCACGTGGGTGCTCAGGCCCCCACCCCCCTTACCGCACCCCCCTCCCCCCTCCCCCGCGCGCGCGCGCTATGCTGATCACGTGTGCGGATTCCAAAAGCGTGTGTCCGTGACGTCACGCGTCGCAGCAATGACGCTGAGAGAGGGCAGACGGTGGTGGGGGGTGGTGGGGGTTGTGGGGGGTGGTGGTGGGGGGTGGTGGGGGTGGTGGTGTTGGGGGGTGGTGGTGGTGGTTGTGGGGGGTGGTGGGGGGTGGGGTGGGATGGGGGTGGGGGTTGGTTTCAAGTTCAAGTTCATTTATTAGGTGTAGCCATGTGAGCCATTCGGCTCTTGAATCGGGTGCAACAAACAAAAAACATGAACAAAAAAGCATCTTAAAGTGACTATGTGACTAAGTGCAAACAGAAAATCCAAGAAAAGACAGCAAAATATTGCAGAAAAAGCACCGTACACCAACGCTGTGTGCAAAAATCCCAGTGGGATGCAAGTCAAACAACAACAAGACAACTTGGATTAAGGCCATCAGTCTAACTCTGTACTGCAACAAACAAACATGGCTAAACCAATACACTTTTCGAAATCACCAAAATAAAGCCATCAAACCATCTTCAATTGTGCCATTGTGTGTCCGCGTACACGGACAATACGTATATTTGATATCAGTCACCGGTCAAATGGTTTTTCAAAGTAATTTTGTTGAGCAGAAGTATCGGTTAAAAAAAAATCTACGTTCAGATGTTATTCGCCACTGATGTTAACCGTGAGTAATTTTTTTTCCAGGTCGCTGGGTTCATACTTGTTATCCCCACTGCTGCAGACTGAATCTTAATAACTTCGTTTGGTGAACGTTCAAGCGGTCGCACTGCGAAAGAGGTCCCACAGCGCCCTCCAGGGGCAACCAGGCATACGAATGCCGTGGTCGGGGCATTGTCTTTGTGCCAGAGGTCGCAAACGGGTTTTGATTCCTTACCCGTAACCGGGGTCCCTACCCGTACCCTACCCGAAATGTGTGACAAACGGTTACTCACCAGTGACTCACGGCCTACCCGTACCCGTACCCGGCCGCACCAGGGTCGCAAACGGCTACCCGTACCCGTACCCGGCCGGGTACGGGTAGCCGGGTATCAATAGTTTCAAATGTGTGGCAGCCCTCACACTGATGATGTCTTATCGGCGAAAGTCGCCCCCCTCTAAAAATGAGTGAAGAACACTGGCCTATATGAAGGCTAACGTGACACACGAGGGTGTGGCTGGCCGGCACCACGCCCAGCCGCCTTTGTCTCCCACGGTGCCATTGTTTAAGGCTGAGTCGACCTCGGGGAGGTCCAGAACCGATTCAGGTATTCGTCACTGATATTGAGCATGAGCTGGGAGTAGAATGCGGGTCGCTGGGTTCGTAGCTTTGTGTGCTAACCACTGCGCCACCTCTCCCCAACAAGCCAATATTTACATCGTCATCCACAAGCAGATAACAATTCACCTCCCGATGATTCGATGACATTTCCACGGTTAGATTAAATGATTGTCTATTTTTTACTATATCGACTGTATTTTCGTATTTGTTAATTCATAGAAAGGTATATTACTAATATCAATTACAAGTGCAAATCAAAAATCGATTAAATATATTCGATGTATGTGTACGTGTAACAGCCCGTTTGTCAATCCACTGCTGGATGAGGGCCTGGCAACGCTGTGCAGAGTAGTGAGGCTTATTTGACCATACTTCACCACGCTGGTCATTCCGGGCTTGTGAAGATGGGGGGGGGGGGGGAGTATGCGTACAGCCCGGTTGGTCAATGCACTACTGGATGAGGGCTATAATGATGGTCAGGGGCTAGATGTCAATGTCGAGGTCTGCTCGCCACAAGAGGGTTTCAGGAGAACGAGAGTTCGTGGAGTTTTGCTCTCCTCATCCGTTGAAGGAGCTCAGACCACACAGTGGGCTACCATACGATCCTCGGTTTGAGTTCCATGGCCACAGTCACACTCACTGCGGTGGCTTGTATCTTAAATGTATCTTTAATCCACCATTGGTATCTCATTTGCCAGTAAAAAATATGATAATTGGTTTTTTACCCTTTTATCTGGCAACAAAACGGACACCTTTTTTACGAGGAGTCATGTTTGCATAGACCACAATACTTGCAGTCATAATGCCAACAAAAAATATAACTCTGATAATGTATGCATTGTCCTTGAAGTTGATTGGTCCACACCCGAGACAGCTTTCCTTAGAGCCTAGTCTCACATGGTGTTGGACCAGATGACGCTAAAAGGCGTACGATGTTCCACTCGACGAAGGAGAGCAGCTGCCTGTTGATGTTGCGGTGTCTTCGAGGAATGTCAAATCCATAGGGGGTAGGGGGGTGGGCGTGATGTTTGGCTCTCGAATGAGGCGTTTATCCTGGACGGCTGCGTGTGCTCCACTATGCTCGCCAGCGACCTTCCGGATCAGGGTGAGATCCGAGCTAGGATGGTGGCACAAGGGGGATCGCGACTCGAGTCGGCGGCGATGCACCTTGTGCAAGCAGTGAGGTCTATATTTGACCATACTTCACCACGCTGGTCAGTGCGAGTTGGCGAAGGATGGGGGTGAAGGGGGGGAGGGGGTACAGACAGAAGCGTGGGTTTTGCTGCACAGCCCACAACGACAACAGGGCCCAGCTCGTGTGCTGGGTGGTCACGGGAGATGCATGCATCATTCGCCCAATAACCGACTCGTATCGATGAATCATCATCATCACCATCGCCGCCTAATCTCTCCGATTGGTGCTTTACACCGCGTGAAACTATTCGCGTTTTCTACGAATTATAAGACGCTTCGGATTATTGCAAGACGCGCCCACAAACCTGTGGTCCGCGTCACAATCCTGTGGTCGGCGTTACACACACACACACTTTGCTTTAAAATAAAGGAATGGAGTGCGTCTTATAATCCAGAGAATACGGTAGTAATTGTTTTTTTTATTTTAACTCCTTGCATATTGTTGCATCTCGGAGATGATGACGAACGCTTCTGACACAGTGACTGTGAGCCCTTGGCACCACCCAGCCAACTTCGCTCGATGATTTATGCGCGCTCGGTATAAATGCTGCTCGTTTTTTTTCTCTCATTATTATCAGCTAATTTTGATTTGAAGCTTTCGTGACTGCAGGAATCCATACACTCTTTGGTCCTTTCGGTAAAGTCACGTAGGTAGAAAAAGAAAATAAAACAGGAATAATTATCAGCTAACTTAACACATTTCCTAATTGTAGTGCGCGACGAATCCTACTTTCATCAGTTCGATCCCGGGCACGGGTTTTCCCTCCCATCACCACCTCGCACCCCCAGCAAGGGAATCTCGCTCCCCCAGGCGGTGCAGGGTGCACCCCAGCTTAAGAAGAAGAACCACTGGATGAGAGCGATGACGTGGACAATCATGGGTGGTTGTTCGTTGTGGTTGTTGTTGTTGTTGTTATCTGCTGGGGTCTTCGTGTGGCTCTGCAAAGCGATGCGGGAACGACGGCTTGTGAGCAGCATCGGGCCGCGCTGAGCCACACTCTGATGGGTGGATTCAGTGAAACTCGTTTGCGGAGAAAGTGGATCATTTTACGGGCCACATCCGCACAACTTCTAGGTCAGGGGTCGGCAACCAAAATAACAAGCGGAGACATTTTTGTTGTTCGAATTCGGTGACAAAAAACCCCCTCAATATCTCAAGAACGATGGTTGTGAATACAAGACGGTACCTAATGAGTAACGTTAAGTTATCTTTTTTCTGTAATCACTATTTTAAGAACAGCACACGTACAATGAACGGGTTTGAATGCCGCGTTACAAATCATTGTCGGGCTTTTAGACGTTCACCGTTGTATCGAAAATAATGAGGAAGATGTTTTCTGACTTTGCAATGATAGTGTCGGAGAAGTCACGTAGTAGGGAAGTAATAAAATAATAAAAATAAAACATTTCTCACGACGTTTCGGCCACAACGCAAGCAGCCGTCCTCAGGAGAAGAACATGGCTGTCGATAAGAAAGACTCTGTCTTATCGACTGACATGTTCTTCACCGGAGGACAGACATGTTCTTCACCTGAAGACGGCTGCTTGCGTTGTGGCCGAAACGTCGTGAGAATAGTTTTATTATGTTTTATTTTTATTATTTTATTACTTCCCTTCTACGTGACTTTACCGAAAGAACCAAGAAGATGAATCCCTGCAGTGTCGGAGAGTCATGAAGCAGACTTCATGGCCAACACATTGTGGCGAGATGTGGTCTCCCTCGCCTGGTACACAAGAGGTCCTGCATTCGATGCCGACCCTGACGCCTGCTGTATATTTGGAGTCTGCGTGTCTCTCTCCCCGAGGTCGCGTGGATTTTTCTCCGGGCCGTTCGGTTTTGTTCCCCTCCACATCTAGAAACAACGTCACGCGTTTAGACTATTTGGCTGCTATAGATTTTCACGTGATAAGCCACTAACTTCGTTGAGCTATCATTTGTGGCCAGGTCACGTCTGAAAAAAAAATGTAATAGCTCAGTGGGTTTTACCTGGTAAAATAAAATAGGAGTTCGTTAAATATATATGGCGATGCTGCGACTGTTGCTGCTGCGTTGGCAGAGGTGCACAATCGCATTTATTAAAAATAACTCCACAGATTCGTCAATAATAATTTGTTCTGAGCCTTAGACCGAAAACTATCCCGTGGTTTAACGAAAACAAACGCTCTATGCTCAGTGGTAAATACTTAACCGGCAGAGATAAGATTCGTATGCAAACGATTTCGTCGATATTCAACGACCCAAACGACTCGGAACACGTCAGTTCTCGTCGGATTTAACAATAAGTTCAACTTGTAAAGCGATGCTCAGTTATTCGCTCGCTCTCGTAGAGAGAGAGAGAGAGACAGAGGAAGAGAACGACTCAGAGGCGCGAGGGGGAACCACAGACGCAGAGAAGGCAACAGCAGCCACGCGGTGAGCCGGCGAAACAATATCCCACTCTCTGCGGACCTCTATGTGTTAAGGTGTTATTGGTCAATTAATGGGTGTTTTACGTGTAGGAGGAAACCCGAGCAGCCCGAGAAAATCTCCCCGTTCGAGGAGGAAAGACTGCCCCATACAGGTGGAAACTGGTGGAGTCCACATTTTGTCGCTGGATTGCATTGTCCTGGCGAGCTCGGGTATGGAACCTCGGGAAGAGTTTCACAACATTTGTGTGATCCACTAACCCACGTACATAGCCACAACAACGCGCAAGCTATGATGAACACTGTGGCCTCAGTAGGAAAACTACAAACTAGGCGACGTTTCGATACAATGGCTCTGCTTTATACCACCAAGATAGAGAGGATTTATACAGTGAGTGCATAATAGTTGGAGACTGTACGATACAAAAGTGTAATTTTATTAATATTTTAAGATGAACAGTTTTTTTTTATAAACGAGCGTATGAACTGTGACCTCTTAGAGTAGATATTGAGTAAGAGACTATCCCTTCAAAACATTCAAATAACATGTATCCGGCCGCCTATGCAGGTCTATAATGCACAGCATTTGCAAAACAAAATCTTTATTTATACTGGACGAATCCGATGAGCTATCAAGCTCTTTTTCACAGATGTCCAGTAGATGCCCAGTAAATCGAGGGAGGGGGGGGCATCTATGCATTTTACACCCCCCCCCCTTTCTCCCATGATGTTGTAGCCGCACCAGCGGCTTTATTCCAGCCGCTCGCTCCAGGGCAATGTGCAGCGCTAAGCCGCAACGGGGTTCTCCTAAAATGGAAACGATTTCCCTCCATCCCTCCCGCCCTCGATCCCTCCCGCACCTCAGTTCCCGATTCACAGAAACTCAAGCAGCATTGCGAGTCAGTCGTCATCACATTCTGTCAATGACGTGACAGCCCCGCGCTGCATGTACCCCCCCACCCCAAATACACCTACAGCCCCCCTCCCCCCAACTCACACACAACCCAACCCCTTCCTATAACACCAAAGCCACCACAACCCTCACCTGCACCTCCCACGCCGCATGCCACAAAGCCTAGCCATGGATTCGTTGGAACGCGCGTGCGTGTTGCAATACGTGCCGCGATTCCCGCAAAGGTGCACGCTCGTGTTGTTGCTATAACCAAAGGCGAAGGTCCCCCGTGCAGACTGCACACACAATTTGGGCAGTGCCGGATTATCCTAGTAGCAAAAGTAGCTACGTATGCTACGGGACCCCCACTTTCAAGGGCCCCGCGCTAAATTCTTTGAAGCTATCAATTCGGGTTCAGTGATTCTGCAATTGCTCTATTACTAGAGTACTATACCGCCTTCGACTTTTATGAACGACTAGGTGTTGAAGTTTTGCGATTTGTCGTATTATCTGGCTGTATAGCAAATAAAAAAATACAATAACTTTACTATGTAAGTAAAAAAATTGTGTTTTAATATTCACGTGTTTTTTTTAAATTTAGGACTCCTTGAAAACATTTGCTACAGGCCCCGCACTAGCTTAATCCGGCACAGAGTTTGGGGAAAGTGCTGTGGGAGAGCGCCTATGAAGGTCGGCACGTAAAGGCGAAGGTAGAATATTAATCGTGTAGCCTTTAACAGGCTGTTGGGGCAAGTGCTGTGAGCGAGGAGCACCTATTGATGTCCACACCCAGCGCCAGGTGTCCACTGAGAGCCGGGTCGACATAGCGGGGGGGATGCCCAGGACCGCTTTCGATAATCGACACTGATCTTAGCCGCGGCTGGAAATCGAACTCGGGTCACCGGGTTCGCAGCGCAAAGTGCGTCAACCGCTGGGCCACCGAGCGCTCCACTTTCTCAGACGATGGCACGCTCGAGGAGTTTTACCCGCAGGGAAGTTCACGGCGCTCGCGTGTCAAAACGTGACGAAAAGAAAGTCAGTTGAACCAAGGTCCAAAGGTACTGCTTTCTTAATGATAACAACAATGTCAATTATTTACCCGGGGCTATCCCTCGCATGAGTCAAGAGACGTTCACGGGTGTCTCGTTTGGATTGTCGGAATGGAACTCGGCGCTGCCGGGGGGGTAATTATTAGCAGCACGCTGCGAACGCAATCCAGAGCAGCGTTCTTCACTCATTTTCAGAGGGGGGAGGCATGAGGGCACTTTCGCCGATGAGACATCATCAGTGTGAGTGAAGGCTGCCACACATTTGAAACCATTGTGGGTTTGACAGCAGCACTATGATGACGATGATGGGGGCTGTTCTCACTCATTGTGTATTGTCGGTGGCCGCACATCAGGGGCCGCACTAAAGGCCATCAGGGAACGCACTAAAGGCCCGTGGGCCTTGCAATGAAGAGCACTGGGTTAGCAGCACGCCGCAAATACAATGCAGAGGTGACCGGATCGATTCTATCTCCGGGCGCGGCAGATGAAACAAAATAAGCATGCAGTTTTTTTTTACAAATAATCCTCCGACTCTGTCCCACACAGCAGTTTAATTGGGTATCACGACAGGTTCGTCGATCGGCCGGTCGCGTGTGGTGGGGTAAAGTGTGGGTACTCCACACATCTTCCAGGACGCGTAGAGAATTGGGCTAATATAGTCTTCCGAGTGGGAATTGGTGCGTGGGTGGGATCCGTTGGCCCAACGTTCCATGTTTTATTGGACGGCTCCATCTCGTGGAGGACCTTCCAGGAGAAGTGGCGTGAGGAAGGAATTGCGGGGCTCCACCTTTATATCAACAGAGCTGGGATGCTCAATGCTAACAACAACAATAAAGATTTTGATGTAAAGATTTTGTGACTGCAGGGATTCATATTATTCATAATCAACGTTTTTTTTGGGTTTAGATCGCGTCATTTATAAATGTGTCGTAACCCTCCACCACCCGACACCGCCAATCAGTAAAAAAGTGTCCCGTTGACAAAAGACAAATAGTTAACTGCTTTAGCCCACTGGTGTGTTGAAGCGTGAAACCACAACATTTACAATTTGAGTACAACGTTTCGCTGGTAATTGCATCCAGCATTATCGGGCAATTCGCCAGAATTCATATTCTTGGTTCTTTCGCCAGAATTCATATTCTTGGTTCTTTCGGTAAAGTCACGTAGAAGAGAAACAATAAAATAATAAAATTAGAAGGGAAACAATAAACAATAAAATAATAAAATAAAAACTATTCTATTGTTTCCCTTCTACGTGACTTCACCGAAAGAACCAAGAATAACAACGACGATGTCAATGATTTACCAGAGAGAGCCTCACTGAGACTCTATTGGACATCTGTACTGGAGATTTGTGAAAAAGAAATTCACAGCTTATCGGATTCCTCCAATATAAAAACGATTCTGATTTATTTGAGCAAATACATATTTTTGTTAGTTATTGGTGATTTTAGTTCTTAGTTCACACTGCAGTTTCTGTTAGGTGAATAACGATGCGTAGGATAAGATATACGGTATTTCAATGCAATGTGTAGGATATACATGGTATTCCAATTCGGAAGCGTTTCTTCATGGATTGAATAAGATGTATGGTATTTGTGTAAACGTGCATGTTTAGGGTAATTGAGGACAAATGGGTTAATTCGTTTGATGGATACAGTTTTAAAATTTTGCTTGTACATAAGTGCAGAGTTTATGTCAGTGCTAGTGATGTTGAAAAGAGTGTGATTTTTACATGTGTCCGGGTAACGTGAAATCTACAATGCTATAGATGCCTTGTTGTATTTATATATGTGTGTGTAATACTGTTAGAAAACTGTCTCGGTAAGCTTTCAACTGAAATAAATATCATTATTATTATGTTTAAACTATCAACTATTTATTTTTATTTTACCAGGTAAGGCCCGAATATTCACTTAAACGCGTATTTTTAGATACATGTATACAGCGCGAGATCTCTTTTACCAGTGGAAAAATATAGTAGTAGGTTTTTACCCTTTTAAACTGTTTAAAAGGGTAAAAACCTACTACTAATGTATACAGCGTTTAAATAAATACCAAATTCCGTATAATCTAATTTATGCATGTCAATATTTTTTGTTAAAATATTATTTGAGAAATTCTATACCACACGTACAAAAATAAACGTTAACCATTTTGGGGATTTTTTGGTGTGTGTGTGTGTGTTGTTGTTAATCATCTGTACACATCAGCTGTACTGCAGCTGCCGGGTGGATTATTAATTATATCTCAGGATCGTGAGGGGTGACCGCGACTTGTGGGTGGCGTTCATCCAGCAGTGGAATTGCCACGGCTGAAGATGATGATGATATACATGTTGCGTGATACAGCACTACCGGGCGTGTTTTTTCTACAAAAGCAATTCAACATACTTTCGTGGAAAGTGATGTAAGCGAGTAGCAACCCATGAAGGCCGCCAAGACGCACGTGTGGGTGGGTGGCCGGCACCACGCCCAGGCTGAGTCGACCTAGGCGAGGCCCAGAACCGGTTTAGATAATCGTCACCGATGGTGTTGGTGGCCGTGAGCGGGAATTGAACTCGGGTAGTCGGTGACGCAGTGGTTAGCGCACCGCGCTATGAATCCAGCGACCTGGGTTCGGTGCCCGACCACGGCTAACATCAGTAGCGGGTGAGAATTAAACCGGCCCTGCCCTTCCCTCCCTTCCTCCACACCACAACCAGCACAGACCAGCGTGGTGAAGTATGGTCAAATAACCCCCGTGACCGACACGGCTTGTGAATACCTCATGTTAACATGCGTATATCATTTATATTTATATTTGTATATAATTTATACATTTCAAGAAACTCAACAATTTCTGCAAAAACACTGAGTGTGGTCTTCAAAGAAAATGTATAATACTCCACGTTTCAGGCGATAACCCTTCTTTATACCACACGGAAGCCAAGTCAATCGAGTGGAAAATAAAATGTGATCTCCACTTAACGCTATGGGACCCGATGATAATTTAACTTACACACATTCTGATGAGCATTTTTTAAAATAGGTATATAAATAGTTACGCAATAGTTACAATTGCGTAACTATTGCGTAACTACAGAAGCAATTAAATGTTAAATACAAAGATCAAGGGTTTGTCTGGCACGCAATAGTGCTTTCTCGTCATCCGTCGCCTCTCAACCCAATGAAATGCATATTTACTTCTAAATAACACAATTTGTATTCACGTTAAAATTATAAAATGTTCGGTTGGCACATCGCATAATATAGTATTGTGTATGGCAGCAATTAACAGGCCCGACTCCTCTGCAACGGCGATTCCATTAATTGTTGCAATATCTGCCCCGGCGGGAAAATATTCACATTCGATTTAAAATAATCGATTATTTTTGTCTCGTTTTTTATGCCTGCTTGTAAGATGTGTCAGCGCCGTGAGTCGAAATGTATTTGACTGAGAGGGAATCGATCTTGATTTGAAGTTTTCGTGACTGCAGGAATCCATACTCGTTGGTTCTTTCGGGAAAGTCACGTGGGTAGAAAATCAAATAGATCACGACGTTTCGGGCGCAACACAAGCGTGGTGGGAAAGCATGATGACGGACGCTTGTGTTGCGCCCGAAACGTCGTAATCTATTTTATTTTCTACCCACGTGACTTCACCGAAAGGACCCAAGAGTATGAGAGGGAATCATTCGTATTACATCGAAAAATGTCGATTTTTACACGGGCGATTTCATTCACCGTCATAGATGAATCGATCTACTAATAGATTAATCGACACATCGTCTCACCCCCGACTAAAGTTTACAGATATAAATTTATCCATACGTTGCCCAGCAACACACTCACAAGCACACGCGTAACACAACACACACACAACACACACAACACACACAACACACACACAAAACACACACAACACACACGTGCAGCGGTACAAGCCACGATTGGTAATACACAGTCATAATATATGAGTTATACAAGACCAAATGTTTATATATAGATGCATATCTCATAGCATAAGGTTGCTGTGTGAAAGAGCTAATATGACGTGTCGGTATTAATAGATGCTCGCTAACAGCACTCCTTAGCGGTTTAACGAATGATGATGATAATCATTTATTTAAATAATCATAATTGGGTTTTTTTGTGAGATCGCGTGAGTGAAATGGCATTGTGTGTCGTACGCCCTCCCCAACACGACACGGTAAAATCATTAATTAAAGTTGTCACGTGAGTTGTCACGTGAACAAACCTTGTTTCGGGTGGAGGAGGGCGTTCGACACAACAATGACAAAACTCCCCTGTATAGCCTGAACAGACTGTTGGGGCAAGTGCTGTTAGCGAGTAGCACCTATGAAGGCCGGCACGGCACACGAGGCAGTGGGTGGCCAACACCACGCCTGGCCGCCTTTGTCTCCCCATTGGTGGTGTTTACGCACCGCACCAGGTATTCATTTGAGGCTGAGTCGACCGAGGGGAGGCCCAAGACCGGTTCAGATAATAGTCACTGGGTGTTGGCCGTGAGCAGGAATCGAACCCGGATCGCCAGGTTCATAGCGCAGCGCGCTAACCGCTACACCACCGCTCCCCACCAGTTGTACAACACACGCTGGCATTTCACTCACGCAGCATTTCACTCACGATATGACCACAAACATCGATGATGAATCATAACATTGGTCACGGAAGGCCACACGTGTTGAAATTATTTGAACTTCTGCAATCATCTCTGTGTTGTTGTTGTTGTTGTGTTTACAGAAAGGCGCCGTCGATTCTACTGCCGCTCTGTGCGTTATTATTGTCAAGGTGAGGCTAAATATCGTGAAGAGCGATGGCTCTGCGTGTCACACAGACAGTTTGTGTTGGGAGCTTTCATTAGTTACACTGACAATCGTGCAGGCGTTGTTCAGGGACCTTCAAGTTAAGTGTCGCTTCTCCCTGATTGAATTAGTGGAGCACATTATCTATAAATCAATCACGCGGCACGACCGCTTGCTTTTAAATAATGCGCAAAAAAATGTTTTGTTAAACGTATTTGTATGCGATGTGTTTCTTTTGCTGTACTCAAGAACGAAGAAAAGCCCCCCCCCCCCCCCTGCAAAACATTGAGCGACAACGACAAAAAATTAAACGGCTCGCGAATATCAACAGGCCTCGTGTACGCCACGAGTCCTTGATTGTTGAAGGAGGCGGTGGGGGGACAGACAACGTGGGGCTATTGCCTCATTGACGTGGGAGAATCGTTCGTTGTCGTCGTTGTTGTTATTGCTGTTGTGCCAACGTAGGGCAATGATACTGGTAGGAACCTCTTGGTTGCACCAGCCCACAATGGATTATTGTGTCCGTCCGTCGTGCAGGGAGGGGCTGGGTGGGGAGGGAGGGGCTGGGTGGGGAGGAGCTGGGTGGGGAGGGTGGGGCTGGGTGGGGGGTTGGGAGGGGTGGGGCTGGGTGGGTGGGGAGGGGCTGGTCACCCCGTGGTGCCCTTATAAAACTCAACGTTTAACCTACTCACGCCGGCTTGTGCCCGCCCTGACAGTCGGCCATATTTGCGGAATACACCACGCCGCCGTTGACCCTGGCCATTGACCGAGCAACCCAACGTTCCTACCAGCTCCCTCCTCCGCAGGAATGTGTTCTGATGGCCAATGTTGAAATTCTGTGTATATATACATGCAAATCTGAAGCCACAGTGTTACTGCGGAGGTGGTAAGCAAACCCATGGAACGCATCACCGACCCTCGCCCCGGAGTGATAATTCACAGGAAAGAAACCTTCAGGATATCGACGAGGTCACCACCCGAGCTCGTCACGTGGCTCGCGACGCGGCGATATTCACGTTCGTCGCTTACAATTGTGAAGATTACATAATATATAATAAATTAATCACTCCCATATAATGATTCATATATATACTTAGACAAAGATCGAACTTATAGCCTTAACAGATTTCTGGGGCAACTGCCAGCTGTTTGCGTGGCGATGTTTACTCACCGCACCGGGTGCCCATTTGAGGCTGAGTCGAGCTAGGGGAGGCCCAGGACCGGTTCAGATGATCGTCATTGGTGTCGGTGGCCGTGAGCGGGAATCGAACTCAGGACGGCCGGATCTGTAGCGCAGCGGTTAGCAGCTCGCTAACCGCTGCACCACCACTCTCCCCCATATATAGAAGTCCCGCAGCTTCGCGAAACCGACCATTTCCACGGCGAGAGCACGACGTTGCATTTTCCAAAAGGATCAGAATTCCTGGTATGAATTTTTTACTACAGAAGGCGCGATTGCGAACCATCTGAGGTCAGAAAAATCGCGATCGGAACAATTGTCCAGACAGATGACCTTCATGATCCCAGTGGGAGCGTTTTCGCTACTTGCAGTAAGGGGTTCGACCCCGGAAGGCCGCACTGGTAAATGCTGCGGGTGTATTAATATATTTTTACTATTTTTATTTTACCAAGTAAGGCCCACTGAGCTATACAGCTCTTTTTTCAGAAGCGATCTGGCCAGAAATGATAGCTCAACGAAGTAGCTTATCACGTGGGAAATTATATCAGCTAAATACTCTAAACAGCTTGTTTCTAAAACCGGAGGACCCAGATTAAAATCCACGCGGCCACGGCGATAGAGACACGCAAACTGTAGACCAGGCGAGGTAGTTAACATCTCCTAGCCATCGTGATGATGATGAGAGAGAGATACACGCAAACTCTAAATATACAGCAGGCGTCAGGGTCAGAATCAAACCCACGACCTCCTGTATACCAGGCGAGGTAGTTAACATCTCCTAGCTACCGTGATGATGATGAGAGAGAGATACGCAAACTCTAAATATACAGCAGGCGTCAGGGTCAGGATTGAACCCACGACCTCCTGCATACCAGGCGAGGTAGTTAACATCTCCTAGCTACCGTGATGATGATGAGAGAGAGACACGCACACTCCAGATATACAGCAGGCGTCAGGGTCAGGATCAAACCCACGACCTCCTATAGACCAAGCGAGGTAGTTAACATCTCCTAGCCACCGTGATGATGATGAGAGAGAGAGAGAGACACGCAAACTCCAGATATACAGCAGGCGTCAGGGTCAGAATCAAACCCACGACCTCCTGTAGACCAGGCGAGGTAGTTAACATCTCCTAGCCACCGTGGCGCCCCAAAATGGGCACGCCACTGCCTGCTTCACATCGGACGTTAAAGATCGCCTGGCTTCCTTCGAGGCGAGAAGTAGGCCATTGTGTGTCTGCGTCATGGTTTCAACGTGCTACATTTGAAGAAAAATTCCCCGCGAATTACTCAATGGGGATTCAGCATTGCAAACATCGCTTCCCTTCCTAGCTCCACGTATCTGCCTGTGAAACACAGCGCGATCAGATTGACACCAATACCAAACGTGCACACACACACACACGTGTACAAGTTTGGTATCAATATTAGCGGGTCGATGGAGTCGAACGGTTGGACACGCAGCGATGCGTGCACTGTGCACAGAAACGTGACCGCCTGAGTTCAATTCCCGACCACGGTGAACGCGAGCGGAGGATGATGTCGTCTGCATGAGTGCGTGGGGCGCCCCCTTCTCATCAACCCGCGCCGAGACGCGTCGCGATGCGTGGCCAAGTAATTTCCATGACTGGTACGGGTGTGGTGAGGCCTTCATCCAGCAGTGGATGGAGAAAGGGCTTTGTAATTATATATATATTTATATATATAGAAAGGCAGTAAATGGGGATTTTTTTTTTCGCCCGCAGAAATTTCCGTGCGGCTCGAGAGGGAATTGAACCCTGGTTCCCGTACTCCAGCGGCGAGCCCACTGACCGCTATAGGTTACTGCAGTAACTTCCATCCGACCGCTGAAATCTCAAATCATTACTCACAACCCACCAACAATAAAAACCTGTTTTATTTATTTTATCGGTTGCACTGAATGCTTCACACGGAGCGTGGGTGCAGTGAGCTTGCCAATAACGCGGGGCGACAACCGCGACGTTTGTGCAACTTTTTCAGACGCTGCCGATGAGCCTCGACAAAGTGGAAGCCCGTCAAAGGAGCTTGTCTGCTTGAACAAACGTTGCTGCAACAAAAAACATTGGTTTCGGATAAGCGCATCGGTTGATAGACCAGATGTCGGAGCCTAAGCAGCGGGTTCGAGCCTGGAACAGTGCTTTGGCTTGTGTAGAATTCAGACGCAATGCATCTCGCAGGCAGGAGAGAGCAGTGCGGCAGAAATCCATTGTGATTCCCCACGACCCACCACCACGAACCCGCACGGACCAGCGTGGTGAAGTATGGTCAACAATACATATATATCTCACAGCCTGCAAGACATCTGGATGCCCTCACCATCTCACAAGAATTTGTACATGTACATAGTCTGAGCATAAACAAAGATCCCCCGTGTAGCCTTCACAGACTGTTGGGGCAAGTGCTGTTAGCGAGTAGCACCGATAAAGGCGAGAACGGCACACGAGGGGGTGGGTGGCCAGCACCACGCTCATCCGCCTTTGTCTCCCTAGTGGCGATGTCTTTTTACGCACCGCACCAGGGACTCATTTAAGGCTGAGTCGACCTAGGGGAGGCCCAGGACCGGGTCAGATAATCATCACTGGTGGTGGCCGTGAGCGGGAATCGAACTCGGGACGCCGGGTTCGTAGCGCAGCGTAGCGCTAACCGCTACACCACCGCTCCCTTACAACATATAGTCTGACCAGACACACCCACACACCGGATTATAAGGCGCATCCTCATGGTTAGTTTTGAAACACAAACACGCGTGTACAACTCACGGTCAGACACATTGTATTCCTCATGCATTTCGTAATACGCGCGTTGCAAGATGACTCCATCAGCTCGGAACCCACTGCAGCACTTGTAGATGTGTGGTTACCGTATTTTAGAGAATGTAAAAGACGCACTTATCTGTGCTCGTATTTAAAAAATAAAACCCGATGGGGGTGCGTCTTATAATCCGGTGTGTGTGCGCGTGGGGTCAAACTGCGATAGCCACCGGGCACACGTTTGGGGTGCGTCACTATTCATGACTAATCTTGCACTTTTCGTAATTCCTTACTTACTTAGGTCGACATTTTTCTAAGATACATTTTAAACTTGTAATTATATGATTTCTTACCTTTAACTTATTCACAAGGCTCTTCAAAATAAACGGAACTGCAAAGAAGTTCACCTCGCTGATCTCGTAAATAAAAAATGTCTCGTTAGCCCACCAACACCCCCACACAGACAATTCGTAAAGGTATCACGCAAATAAAATACGCGCCAATTAGTTACTACTACTGTAATATTAATACAAACTATTGTGAATAATTTAATTTGGAGCTTTCGTGACTGAAGGAATTCCTCTTTGGTTCTTTCGGTAAAGTGCTTTTATGTCTGTCTATATGTCTCTGGTTCTGTGTTTTATCTCTTTCTCAAATTTAGCATTCTCAGGAAGAACGCAATCAAGCAGGTAGGGTGTTGACTGTTATGTTTTCCGACTCTCTGTTGTATTACATTACATTTCTAAGTATACTAGATTTGTGTTTCTATTTCATTTATACCTGATGACGATTGCTTGTGTTGCAATCGAAACGTCGTATGCTAGTATTTAATTTATTATTTTCTCTTTATACGTGACTTTATCGAAAGAACCAAAAAGAAGGTGTCAGTTTTGTTGCCAGATAGAAGGGTAAAAAAAAACAATTATCATATTTTTTACTGGCAAATGAGGTTCCAATGGTGAACCAAAGAGTAATTGTGAATAATGTTGGTTGAGAAAGCCCACGTGTTAAAAGGTTGTCATCTCGTCAGCAGCAAGGAGCGTAAACCATCACGTGTGCTCCGGCCATGCTCGCAGCAGCGACTTTTGGCGAACGGCCGAACAAAGGCGGCGGTCCCGCGGCCGTCTGGAACGTTCTTCCTTCCGATATTCGGAAGCCACTGGAGCTGCGGACTTTTAAATCATCTGGATTGAAAATTATTATGTTTTAGAACTGCTTCTTGTTGCACCATATGGCTGCATATGGTGCGAAAGAAGTTCAACACATACACACGTTCAACGTACATGCACGTCTTCATTTACAGGCGAGAGGGGAGTCTTGTAATCTGAAGAATATGGTACTTGTTACGAGGTGTACAGATGCATAGTTTAATCGATTGCTATCCAATATCACGATACAGTACACGTGCATCGCTTCGCCTGTTTAAGAATCGGCGGTTTTGCTGTCATATATAACATACGTTGTATGTTGTATAACATACGTTGTATGTTGTATATGACAGACGTTGTATGTCGTGGGTTCGCGTGAGCCCTGTAGCCGCTAGAGGCCGCTACATGCATCACATGCAGTTATAAAAAATATAACAGATTATCGAATCGAAATTCATCGGGATGCGGACGATAATCCTTCACCCTCCCCAATACTATCTACATTTATCCTATTACATACGTTGCCCGAGTTTCAATGGCGTGCTGTGTACTATATAATGAATGCTGGAATACATGCTGCGCTGTATATGTACATAGTGGAATATGTGTGTGTCTCTTTGTGTGTACGCGACTGTGTGAGAATGTGTAATTGTCGTAGCGTTGAGTGAACATCAGCACTGGGAATACAAAGGCGGCCGGGCGCGGTACTGACCACCCACCGCCTCGTGTGCCGTGCCGCTAACAGCACTTGCCCCAACAGTCTGTTGCGGCCATACGGGGGACCTTTGTCTTTGTGAGTGAGCGTGCACGCGAATGGAAATCTGTACTGGCGGCAGCGGGAACAAGCAGCAGCAGCAGCCGCAGCGGCGGTGGCGGCAAAAGCAGCGGGATTTCTGCGAAAACTAATTTTGTTTTCCCCAAAATCCTTCTTTCCAGTAGCTGCTGCAGATTGCTGAGTCAGCACATTGAGCGCGCGTGGGTCACCACCACCGTCGTCACCAGCATCGCCATCATCAGCAACACGATCATCATCGGCAACAGCAGCAGCAGCAACCACAGCAGCAGTCTCAGCAAACAGCAGCTGCCTTTCCCAATTCCACGCTCGGTTGAAAAGGTTTTAAAACTTTCTCAGCGGATTAATGTCTTTGTAATTATATTCTTGGTTCTTTCAGTAAAGTCACGTAGAGTTTAGCGAGATAACCAAGAATATGAATCCCTGCAGTCACGAAAGCTTTAAATTGAAATTTGTAATTATTGTTTTTTATATTCTGGGGTTTTTAAAGACCCACGTGTATGGGGGGTGATGCCATCGTATGACTATATACATCTGACAGATGTACCAGCATTGGTTAAAGCAAGCCTGGCTCTGCTGATGAAACACTGAGGCTTGAAACCGCTTATTTGACCAGGTAAGGGCACTGGGCTATATATAAAAAAAAATTCAGAAGCGACCTGGCCAACACAATTGAGAGCTCAACGAAGTCGCCGATGGTCACGTGGACATTCTAAGCGGCCGAGCAACTCCAGACGCGTGTCGATTAAAACAATTCCCGCGTCCGCGCGGAGGGAGAGACACGCAGACTCCCAAATATACAACAGGCGTCAGGGTCAGGATCGAACCCACTGACCTCCTCACATATCAGGCGAGGGTAGTTAGCATCTCGCCACCGCGGCGCCACTGGCTTCCCGTGCACCACGCTCACGACGGACAGCCTCTCACGAAATGTCGCCAACGCGGCATGTAAACACAAGCCCTCGTCATTTCACGAAACCGTGGCATTTTCCTCGCCGCCAGCGGCAGGATGTAACTTATTTGTTTATATATTTCTCTCCCCCCCTCCCTCTCTCTAACAATTCCCAAGTCCTGCCACCCCCCCACACACACACATACACCTCCTCCCCCCCCAACCTCTGTGCTGGGAGTTTCCCTGATCGGCTGCCGGGGGTGACTGTGCAAAGATTGCCAGCGCCTTGACCGCAACAGAGGCCAAGCAACTGGTGCCCTCCGAAAGAGCGCTTCGCCCGGCCGTCTTTGTCTCTACCAGTGCTGCTGTTTACACATCCCAGCAGGTACACATTTGAGGCTGAGTCGACCTAGTAGAGGCCCAGGGCCGGTTCAGATAATCGTCACCGGTGTTGGTGGCCGGGAGCGGGAATCGAACTTGGGGCTCCTTGGTTCGTAGCACAGCGCGCTAACCATTGCGCCACCGCTCCCCATTCTCCCATAACCACCACCGATGAAGACCGGCACTGTGGCACGCGAGGCATGGGTGGCCGGCACCACGCCCGGCCGCCTTTGTCTCCCAAGTGGCGATGTTTACACACCGCAACAGATACTTGAGGCTGAGTCGACCTAGGGGAGTCCTAGGACAGGTTCAGATAACCGTCACTGGTGTTAGTCGTGAGCGGGAATCGAACTCGGGACGCGGGTTCGTAGCGCAGCGCGCTCACTGCTACACCACCAACCAACTGCCGTTAGCCGCTAAGTGACGGTACCTGTGCCAGGCTAGGTGCACTTTGAGGCCACGTGAGGTGTCGAAGGCTCGTTGACAGGAGGAGGTCTCGGGACAGACCCAGGTGCTATGGGTTGGCTGACTGAGATGACTGGCAGATGCACCACCAGCTGTACCCCCTACTGTGCCAGGCTAGGTGCAGGAGGTCACGGGACAGACCCAGGTGCCATGGGTTGGCTTACTGAGATGACTGGTTAACGCACCAGCTGTGCCCCAAACTGTGCCAACTTGCTGCATTGTATCTGCACGGCGCTCCGCTCGTTGTTGTGAGCGTCGCTCCTCTGTCCTCCGTTGTTCCTGGAGGGCGGCTGCCTCCACCTGCCCAGTAGGCCGATCTTGACACCGCTGGTGTCAGTCGTCCGCAAGTCCACTCAGCTCCACATCCATCTCTTATCCAGCTCGTGTCGTGCCCGTTTAGCCCCCTCGATGCAGCCAAACAGAAGCTGCTTGTGCATGAGGTGGCTGGACATGCGGGCTACGTGACCCAGCCAACGCAGCCTTGCCTGCCGGAGGAGCTCACTGATGGGACTTTGCCCAGATCTTTCAAGGATTTGTGAGCTCCTCACACAATCCAGCCTGCAGGTTAAACCCAGGCATGCCAGCCTCAAATTTTCTACTCGGCGCAGATGTTTCATTAGAGGGCTCCACGTTTCACAGGCACAGAGAAGGGAGGGCATGACTGTGGCCGAGAAGACCCAAAGCTTCGTGCGGAGCGACAGACCAGGTAGCTTCCACACAGCATTGCGCAGCCGATGAAAAGATAATGCCGCCCGACCTCTGCTGTCAAACAGGAACTGGACAATAGCACACTGCCCAGGTACGTGAAACTTTCGCGAATTCGCTTCCTGAATAAGCTGCCAGCACTCTTGGATCGAACGTCGGACATCGTGCCGAACAACACGTCGTACACCGCAAAGACAAAGATCCCCCGCATAGCTCTAACAGACTGTTGGGCAAAGTGCTGTTCGCGAGCACCTATGAAGGCCGACCCAGGACACGAGGGGATATGTTTGCCAGCACCACGCACGAGCGCCTTTGTCTCCCCAGTGGCGATGTTAACATACCTCACCAGGTACTCATTTGAGGCCGAGTCGACCTAGGGGAGACCCAGGACAGTTTCAGACAATCGTCACCGGTGTTCGCTGTGAGCGGGAATCGAACTCGGGTCGCCGGGTTCTTAGCGCAGCGTAGCACTAACCGCTAAACCACCGCTCCCCACTTCCACAACAACAACAACAACAATCGCCATTCGCCAATAAGTGGCGGTGACGTCACCACGACGCGTGTTGTGCCAGGCTAGGTGCACGTTGAGGCCACGTAAAGTGTCGAACGCCCGCCGGCAGGAGGTCACGGGGCAGACCCAGCAGGTGCCACGGGCCGACTGACCCGTGGCACGCATATCGGAGAAGGAGGGATGCAAGAAACAAACTATTATCAGTAGATTTTTTCATTTAAAGCTTTCGTGACTGCAGGGATTCATATTCTTGGTTCTTTCGGTAAAGTCACGTAGAAGGGAAATAATAAAATAAGAAAAAATATTGTTTTAAAATAAGAAAAAATATTGTTTGATATATTTTTTATTTTATTATTTCCCTTCTACGTGACTTTACCAAAAGAACCAATAATATTATTAGTAGTATTATTATTATTATACCATCGATGATGTCCGACGATCCGCTACAGGTGTCCGGGAAGATGTGTATTTATTCATCTATTTCAGATGTTCGAGAATGCAGTTCGGGAATCGCGCAGGGGGACAGGAACCAAAGGCCTCGGCACGAACCTGGCAGGCCACAGAGCGGGCCTCCGACCACGTGACCGCGAGACCCACCGAGACGAGAGTTTATTATTTATTTATTCGTGAATTGTTCACGGGAGTTCCCTCAGGTGACGCGCGAAGGTCGGAACAAAGATGTGACGCGGGTGACGTGGGACTTTCAGTTCCGCGCAAAGTCTCACTCACTCACTCACTCCTCACTCACTCATTCCTCATTCACTCACTCACTCCTCATTCACTCACTCCTCATTCACTCACTCACTCCTCATTCACTCACTCCTCATTCACTCACTCACTCCTCATTCACTCACTCACTCCTCATTCACTCATTCCTCATTCACTCACTCACTCCTCATTCACTCATTCCTCATTCACTCACTCACTCCTCATTCACTCACTCCTCATTCACTCACTCCTCATTCACTCACTCCTCGCTCACTCACTCACTCCTAGCTCACTTCTCACTCACTCCTCATTCACTCATTCCTCATTCACTCACTCACTCCTCATTCACTCACTCCTCACTCACTCACCACTCATCACTCCTAACTCACTCATTCACTCCTCACTCACTCCTCACTCCTCACTCACCACTCACTCACTCACTCACTCCTCACTCACTCACTCACTCCTCACTCCTCACTCACTCCTCACTCCTCACTCACTCACTCACTCCGCACTCACTCACTCACTCCGCACTCACTCACTCACTCCTCACTCACTCACTCACTCACTCCTCGCTCACTCCTAGCTCACTCCTCACCCACTCACTCACTCCTCACCCACTCACTCACTCACTCCTCACTCACTCACTCCCCCCCCACTCACTCACTCCCCCCTCACTCACTCACTCACCCCATCCTCCCCTCCCCAACTCCCGCCAACATCCCACGGTGCGAGCGGTTTGAGAGTTCAGTCTCCGTGTGGTGCTGACACAGACAAAGATCAGCCCGTGCAGCCTCAACAGACTGTAGGTTGACACAGACAAAGATCAGCCCGTGCAGCCTCAACAGACTGTAGGTTGACACAGACAAAGATCAGCCCGTGCAGCCTCAACAGACTGTAGGTTGACACAGACAAAGATCAGCCCGTACAGCCTCAACAGACTGTAGGTTGACACAGACACAGATCAGCCCGTGCAGCCTCAACAGACTGTAGGTTGCAGGTGCCGCTCGCGACGTGGTCAGTGCCCAGCGCCACGCCCGACCGCCTTTGTCTCCCGCGTGGCCATATTTTACACGTGGCACCAGCTACTCATTTCAGTCTGAGTCGACCCAGCGGAGGTCCCGGACCGGGTGCAGGTAATCGTCACGGGTGTTGGCCGCCGTGAGCGGGAATCGAACTCGGGTGACCGGGAAGGTGGCGCAGCGCGCTAACCGCTGCGCCACCGCTCCCCCAACCTATGCGCTGACACACGACACAGCAGTCTCGTGGTGGGAAAAGTTTCACTGGGCTCCAGATGACGAAACCTGCTCCCTCTTCCTTCTGCCCCCCCCCCTCCTCCTCCGCACATCGCTAATGGGAAACTCCATGCAAGGTGCAGGGTGTAAGTTGGATTAAATAAACACGGAACAATACAACGTCAGCTAAAACAAACCAAAAATTCCCAGATTTGAAGCTTTCGTGACTGCAAGGAATCATCTTCTTAGGTTTTTTCGGTAAAGTCACGTAGAAAGTAAAATAAAATAAAAACAAAAATCACGACGTTTCGGAGGCAACACAAGTCTCCGTCATCAGGTGGGACCGTCACAGCCAGATTAGCTGTATCAAGTGAGGCGCTTTGATACAGCCTCACTTGATACAGCTAATCTGGCTGTGACGGTCCCACCTGATGACGGAGACTTGTGTTGCCTCCGAAACGTCGTGATTTTTGTTTTTATTTTATTTTACTTTCTACGTGACTTTACCGAAAAAACCTAAGAAGACAAAAATTCCCACTGCCTCTACCTCGAACCTTCAACTTCATTCATTGAAAGGAAGCGATCCTAAGCCTCTCCGATTCACCTCCTGTACAGACAACAACAAACAACTCAACACGTCGGTTAATGGCACTGCGCGGCCTTAAAGTGAACATCTATTTAATAGACGACGTTTCGGACAATGGCCCTTCTTCATAGCACGCAAATAGAGAGGCCAGTAGAGAGATAAGAGTTGTGGACTGGTCTTCACTCCATTGGAGCCTGATATGAGAATTACATATTTAAAAGAAAATCTGATATCCAGCTTATGAATTAACATGCGAATATGTCGTTAATTGTAGTTGTTGGCTGATTGATCGATTGCATTTGGTTTTATGCGGGCCGAGAAACATTCAGCCTTGAGCTGTTCTACGAGAATGGCTCGCGAAGAGCTGTTTGTCAAAAAAAAATAAGGAAGTTACAGCATCGAATAAATCATAACATAGGCAGACACCGCAACCACATTGGAGAAACACAACATTCAAGTCAATGATGTATTTCCTTGACAGATTGGCTGAAGCGTTTGTTAAACAAAGACGTCTATCCCGCCGTGAAGCTGTGGCGAAATGACCCCGGCATTTGCGCTCAGCTAATTGAGTCTGGATAATGCAACAACAACAACAACAACCTCAGCAACAACAACAACAAAGTTGGCCAATGATCACCTTGTGTCCCTCTCTCTCTCTCCGTTGTGCGAGGGCGTCTCGAATTTCGAGTCGCGATTTTTGTGTTTTTGGGCCGTGCAATCGCGTTCGCAAGAACCGTTCACGCGGGCGGCGGACAGAACAGTCGTTCTGGGGGGCAGTCCCCTTTCCAGCATCACTCCTCGGTGTCTACGCGGCACCAGAGGCTCGTCGACGCGGCAAGGACAACGCGCCCTGTCGAGAAAGACGCAGCAGCGTGCGCGCCTTGAATTCGTTGGGTTTGTGTGTTTGCTTTTACGCGCTGACCACCTCGTAATATTGGACAATGTTACGAGGCCGTTCGCGCGTGCCTACAGGTAGAGTTTCGCTTGGGGATTTCGCTGATGCCACCACTCACGCGAGCACGCCACTCCCCTCGGTGATGCAACTGAGTCGAAGATGATTGGGGCTGCTGATGATGCTGCTGCTGATGATGATAGTGATGATGAATCATTGAAAATTCAACGAATGTGAACTAAATGTAAATAACAATTCAAGCCAAACACACGTCGAAGCGAATTGCACTTTCGCGAATTGCACTTTCACAATATAAACATACGAGACACGTGATGTAATATCTGGAAAGCAAAGTGACGCAATATATATAGATAATCCAGACACCACGTCCGCTTAAACTTTACCTTAATCCATTACTCGTGAATGCGATGCCGCTCTTCGTAAATACAATTCGGTGCTACGTGATGACAAGTCGGTACTCTTTGCTGCTTTCGGTAAAGTCACGTAGGTATAAAATAAAATTAATGAAATCAGCGATTAAAGTTATTTTATTATTTTATTTATTTTATTATGAAATAAATTAAATCACGACGTTTTCGGGCGCAACACAAGAAACAATTGCCCACTTCAGCAATTGTTTTTTGCTGTGTTTGTCCCACCCGATGACGGACGCTTGTGTTGCGCGCCCGAAACGTCGTGATTTATTATTTTTACTTTAAAACCTACGTGACTTTACCGAAAGAACCAAAGAGTATGGATCCCTGCAGTCACGAAAACTTCAGTTGTTATTTTTTTTTATTCTACCCCCCCCGCCGCACCTCCGATAAGCGCGGTTGGCTACGTACGGTGCGAAAGAAGTTCAACATACACGCATCAACATTTTATTGTTGGGTTTCGTTCAGTGGCGGCAGACGTGACATCGCATTGTGGAACTCGTCTGGGAAATCCTTACCCCTGCTATGCGGAAGCGTTTTTAGATGCACTCCAGTTTCAACTCACCCCTCCCCACCCCAAAGACAAAGATCCCCCGTGTAGCCTTTACAGACTGTTGGGGCAAGTGCTGTTAGCGAGGAGGTCCGAACGACACACGAGGGGGTGGGTTGGCCAGCACCATGCCGGGCCGCCTTTGTCTCCCTAGCGGCGATGTTGGCACACCGCACCAGGTCCTCATTTGAAGCTGACTCGACCCAGGGGAGGGGGGGGGCAGGACCGTTTAAGAAAATCGTCACTGGTGTTGGCCGTGATCGGGAATCGAACTCGGGTCTCCCAGGCTCGTAGCGCGGCGCGCAAATCGCTGCACCACCGCTCCCCCCCCCACACGGAAGCTCTATTCGATGTGTTTCAGTTCGACTGACCCCTCCCCACTGCTGCTCACCCCTCCCTACCCCCCACACGCACGCGCACGCGCGTTCAAACCAGTCCTTGAGAAAGACATCGGTCCACGCGTTTCACTGCAGGAGCCTTCTCAAGAGAATTCACACAGAGCACAGAAAACCTTCCCCCCGCTCGGGTTGAGCCCCCCCCCGCCCCCCCGCGAGAGGGGAGGGGTGGCCCGGGGCGGCCGACACCGCGCTGGGTCCTCCGCGGCAATGGTCATGCCCCCCCCCCCCCGTATGCGGAACTTCCTTTGCACCGTACGTGGCCAACCGCGCTCATCGGAGGTGCAACTGAGGCTACGTGCAGCAGAGGATCGTCACATCACAGCACGGGATCGGCTTGGAGAGGCCCTCGTCCGGCAGTGGATTGACCAAGGCCGATAATGGCGATGAAGAAAAATCAGACCATAGATGTGGATTAGGACATCACTTAGAACGCCTTCATCCAGTGGTGGATTCACCAAGGCTCACGATGATTAAGACTGTTGCAAAAAGTGATTAAACGTTTTGGGGAGGCCTTTATCCAGCAGTGGATTTACCAAAGCCGACGATGATTCAAATGATAAATAATTAACATAATCATGGAGTGTGGGTGCAATGCGGAAATATTGAATTCGGGCGCGTGCAAACCCTTTGACCCCAATCTCAAGCAGCCTTCGTAACGAATTGACATTGTGTCGATGACACAGCGTCTCCGTTTGCCACATTTAGCGGAAACATCTTTCGGTAAACGACCCAAGTAGTAGCAGTAGCGGTGGCGTAGATTATAGGGAAATATCGACGGAGACATTTTTGCAGTGTTGCCACCACATCAGCCAGACGGATGAAGATAAATGTTGCAGCGAGGAGATGGAAATATGCAGGCTCGGCACGGCGATTAAAGGAATCGGATTAAAGTTGGAAAGGGAAATAATAAAATAATAAAAAATTTACATAATAAAATACAATTGTGTGAGAATTGTATTTTATTATGTTTATTTTTTATTATTTTATCATTTCCCTTCTACGTGACTTTACCGAAAGAACCAAGAAGATGAATCCTTGCAGTCACGAAAGCTTTACATCGAAAAAAAAATAAAGTTGGAAAGTTGTTCATTTTTTGGTTTAAAATTATTTTTAAACTAAAAATATATATGTTTTTGTTTAATATAAACACACCCCCTCTTGGAGTTGAGAGCATCTCTGCTGGCCACACGCAGCGCGTTTGCTGCCTCTATCTTGTTTGGGTGACCAGCATCATCATTTCTCTAGAGCTTCCTTTTGTGTTCAATTCGTTGTCCTTTCCACCACACCTCCGATTAGCAGGTGCTGTGTAAAAGAAATTCAACACGCATCATATACCATTGCAATATCGCACAATGTCAGCATTACTGCCAAACAAGCGGAGAGATTTAAACATTGGGATAATCAAGTTGCCATTCGATTCGGGTCCATATTTTGATATGATTGTTGTCCCGTGTAAATCGTATTAACACTGATACAGTGAGCACAAGATGAAAATCCCTCATATAGCCTGTCACAGACTGTAGGAGCAAGTGCCGTTAGCGAGCACCTATGAATGCTGGCACAGCACACGAGGAGGTGGGTGACCAGCACCACACCGGGCCGTCTTTGTCTCTCTAGTGGCGATGTTTACTCACCGCACCAAGTACTCTTTTGAGGCTGAGGGGACCTAGGGGACGCCCATGACTGGTTCAGATAATCGTCACTGGTGTTTACCGTGAGAGTACGAACAGCACCGTACTCAACATCACTCGACACGTGCATATTTTATACCGCGCCTGCGATCAGCACGGTTGGCTACCTACGGTGCGAAAGAAGTTCCACATACGCACGTACGTACGTGCTAGCCTCGTGTCAACGTACGGCCCACAAGTTTGTTAATCCACTGCTTGATGAGGATCTCCCCCCGCACCACGCACAGTCGTGGGGGTTATTAGACCAGACCTGCGTCACGCCGTTCAGTGCAGATTTGGGCGAAGGCATAGACGTGGAAGCATAGAGGTGCAGCACAACAACGGAGTTTGCTGACATGCCCTGTGGTGTCATCGTAGCAGCCCGTAACAGTCCAACGCTCAGCTTCTGAGAATATGACGAGAGCCGGAGCATTCAATGTGATTTCCATAATAGAGGGTGTTTTTGGGGGGGGGGGGGGGTTAGATCGCGTTAATATAGAAATGTGTCGTGAAAACCCGCCGCCACCCGACACAGCCAATTAGTAAGGTTTGCCACGTAAACAAAACGTGCCAATTCGTTACCAGTACAGCAACACCGGTGTGTGTTGGAGAGAAAACCCCACAACAACGTTCCCAGTTCGAGTAGCGTGACGTTTCGCCGGTAATTACAACCAGTGTCGTTAGGTGACAGCCAGAATTGTGGAGAAATCCTCTTCCTGTTTCGCTCTTAAATAGAGGGGCTATGAATGCGATGTCGTCACTCGTGAGCGTAGAGCAGAGGGGGGAGGGGGGGCAGTTTTCATGTGTGCATATCAGTTACAATGAATATACATTAGCAGTTGCGTTACCAATTGGCTGTGTCGGGTGGTGGCGGGTTTCACGACACATTTTTATTTACGCGATCTAACTTTAAAAAACCTCCATTATGGAAGGCCTGCTACGTGATCATCGATCCAGATCATATTTTTGCCGGCTCACGGCCATGCCAATCTATATTTATAATGTTGGTTCTCCAATGCATTTAAACGAAAAAAAAAAATCTAAATGCAGCTGTAAATACATTTTACAAAAACGCGTCACCTTGTGAGACTCCACTTTAGAAACAATATCCATTGTGGTGCATTCTCTTCACGTACACGCTCACTGTGGCTGTGTCACACGAGCGACACACACAAAGAAGAGTGAAATGCACAATGACTGCTCGCTCGAGACAATTGGAGCCATCTACTGGCGGGACGCGACTTGCAGCACCACGCCACTACAGATGACAATGTCCACCTCGGGGAGGCAGTAGCCGACGGATCGGAATTCACGCGGCGAACGCGAGAGAGGCAACGTAGAGGCAGGTCGAGAAGAAAAAAACTTCTTTCGAACGAAACCCAAGATGCAAATTTTGATGCACGTTGAACTTCTTTCGCGCCGTACGTAGCCAACGGGGCTAATCGGAGGTGCCCGGGGAAGGACAACAAACTAAACACACCTAAAACAACAACGGTGAACTTCTCTCATTGCTGTCAAAATCATTGTCGCCTTTCTTATTTATACCACAACGAGCATCCATATTGACTACGTGGACGCTTTATTAGATGGACTCCAGTTTCAACTCAACCCTCCCCATCCCAAAGACAAAGATCCCCCGTGTAGCCTTAACAGACTGTTGGGGCAAGTGCTGTTAGCGAGTAGCACCTATGAAGACCCGAACGGCACACGAGGGGGGGGGGGGGGGGTTGGCCAGCACCATGTCCTGCCGCCTTTGTCTCCCTAGCGGCGATGTTTGCACACCGCACCAGGTACTCATTTGAAGCTGACTCGACCCAGGGGAGGCCCAGGACCGGCAGTTCTAAAGAAATTCGTGTGTCAATCTCGATTATAATTTAAAAGCGCAGAGCTCGCAGTAGTTTCCTAACATCGGAAGGAAGAGCGTTCCAGACGGCCACAGAAGCGCATCTGAAAGCGCCGCGAGGTGGTGACCGCCGTCTTTGTTTCGATGGCTATTAAAAAGGCAATGCAACGAGGATGAGTTGATGATCGTCGACATTACCTGTTACGAGACGTGGATCAAAACACAGGAGACGTTGACCAAAAACAATCAAATGGAACCAATACGTAAAATGTATTCAGCGTGCTCAGAATCACAGTGAAAAACAGGAAGAGGAACACGTGGCCTTTCAGATGACAAGCGCGGATTAGAGAGAAGACCTACCTATAAGGAATACATGGTCGGTGGGAAAGGATAACATCGGAGTGGCAGGCAAAGGAGGGAACGCGCCAGAGATGTTTACTGCCTCGCCCGGTATGCAGGAGGTCGTGGATTCGATCCCGACCATGACGCCTGCTGCTGTATATTTGGAGTTTGCGGTGTCTCTCTCCCCGTGGTGGCGTGGAATTTTATCCCGGGTCCTCTGGTTTATCCCTCCACATTAAGAATCAACGTCACGCGTTTAGAGTGTTTGGTTGCGATAAATGCCCTCGTGATAAGCCACTTAATTGGGCTACCATTTGTGGCGATGTTGCTTCTGCGCTGATGCAATTGCATCGACAAGTCCAAGGTGAATCTTTGCATTGCAAAATCGTTGGAGATAGTCACAGCTTGGAGATGCCTTTATCCAGCAGTGGATAAATCATGACTAGTGATGCCGATGAAGATGATGACACACGTAAACATGGACCCACTGCTGCAGGATTCCTGTGTATAAGCAAATCATAAATCAAATAAAAAGAGGTCCTAACTCATAAACCTCAAATCGTGCATCCGGCAGCGGATACAGGACGGCTAATAAAGCCATAAACATACACATTGGCCCACGACTCTATGACCCATGTAGATGAAAAAAAAAAACTGTAAACAAATGAAATCTAATTATTAATTCGAGTACGCTCAAACTCATGCAACTCGCATTCAAGTAACGACCATTGCGAGACTGAAACTCGCGCCGAACGAAGCGCTTTATCAGCCGCCAGCATCAGTGTGCGCAATGCCCTTGCAAGGTGGAGGCGCGGGCGGGCGGGGTCTCACTGACAGCTTGAACGAAACGAAAAAGTGAAACGAAAATAGAGCGACGCTGATTTACGGAAACGTGACCTAGGACACCTTTTTAAGCGAACGGGGAAATACCCGCGGCGAGTTTCATGCGACTCCCATCGTGGTCTAACCGTGCAGTGACCCCCCCACCACCACCACCCCCTCTACCTGCTTGAAATGGTGGGGGGGGGGGGGGGCGAGACGGTGTGGGTGGGTGGGTGGTGAGGTTTGGCTCCACGCGGTAAATTTTTATAGAAACTTAACGAGCACAAAAAGTTACAATGCGAAACTTTGAAGACAAACTGCCCCCGCTGTTAAACATCGTGGCCGCGTGTTGTTTTTTTTTTGCTTGGCTGTACGAATTTAGGAGGTATTAATTCTAGATTTGAAGCTTTCGTGACTGCAAGGAATCATACTCTTAGGTTTTTTTCGGTAAAGTCACGTAGGTAAAAAATTAAAATTTAAATTAATAAAAGTAATAATAGAAATAAAATAAAATAATAATAATCTTGATCCAGTAAATCTAGCTGTGACGGTCCCACCTGATGACGGAGACTTGTGTTGCCTCCGAAACGTCGTGACTTATTATTTTATTTTATTTATATTATTGCTTTTATTAATTTTAATTTTATTTTTTTTACCTACGCGACTTTACCGAAACAACCTAAGAGTATGAATTTAGGAGTGTTGAAGCATTATAGGGAGTGGGTGGAGGTGGGTGAGAGTCTAGGGGCTCGGGCCCCCCTCCAGTATTCTCGACGCTGCCGGGATATTACCGGCTTTGGGGGGGCAGGGAGAGGGGGGGGGAGAACTTAATCCAGCCATGGATTGGCCATGGCTGACAATGAAGCACAGTTGAGTGAACGATCCATGCCGTGTTCTTGTCTATCGTGCAACTCATCTCTCTTTCTCACCCCTGCACTGGTGCTAAATGTAGTACCAATGAACAAATGTTGAGAATGGGGCTTAGCCTTTAGCAGGAGGGGGGGGGGCTTAGGCCCCTCCAACACCCTCCCCTCCCCTGCGGATGCTATGGGGCTGGTTTCACCGCAGCAGCAGTAACAGCAGCAGTAGTTTCATTTCGTAACTCGGGTCAGGGAAACCACTTTGCGATCGAATTCCGAATCTCTGGGAATCATCTGCCCACATGTTCGGCAAATCTTGCTCAGACCGGGGAGGGAGGGGGAGGAGGAGGGTGGGGTGAGGGAATTCACACACGCCTCAATAGAAGGTGAACACACGTACACACACACACATACACGTACGCGGATTCTCTCTAATCGTGGAAATATCCGCTAGCGTGGGCACCTGAGTTGCATAAATACGGCGGTGTGCTCTGTGCCTCGAGAGCAAACGGCGACTCGCTCAGCTGGACTCGTCGAGGTGCACACGAAGTTCAACACTGGCGACAATGGTGAGTTCGCCTCCTATCATTGGCACTCAGACTCACACACAGACTCACACATAGACTCAGACATAGACTCTCACACACACTCACACATAGACTCACACACAGACTCAGACATAGACTCACACACATAGACTCATACATAGACTCAGACACAGACCCTCACACACACTCACACATAGACTCACACACTCACACACAGACTCAGACATAGACTCACACACACACTCACACAGACTCACACACTCACACACAGACTCAGACATAGACTCTCACACACAGACTCACACACACACAGACTCACACATAGACTCACACATAGACTCACACACAGACTCACACACACTCACACACACATTTACACATAGACTCTCACACATAGACTCACACACAGACTCACACATAGACTCACACATAGACTCACACACATAGACTCATACATAGACTCAGACACAGACCCTCACACACACTCACACATAGACTCACACACTCACACACAGACTCAGACATAGACTCACACACACACTCACACACACTCACACACAGACTCAGACATAGACTCTCACACACAGACTCACACACACACAGACTCACACATAGACTCACACATAGACTCACACACAGACTCACACACAGACTCACACACTCACACACAGACTCACACACAGACTCACAAACACACTCTCACACTCACACACACTCACACACATAGACATTCACACATAAACTCACACATAGACTCACACACACACTCTCACACACAGACTCACACACACACTCTCACACTCACACACAGACGCACACACAGACTCACACACTCACACACAGACTCACACACAGACTCTCACACACACACACTCACACACAGACTCACACACAGACTCTCACACACAGACTCTCACACTCACACACAGACTCACACATAGACTCACTCACACACACAGACTCACACACTCACACACAGACTCACATATACATGCTCTCACACACACACAGACTCACAAAGATATTATCTGACACACAGACTCTCACACTCACACACAGACTCACATATAGACTCACACACAGACTCACACACAGACTCACACACTCACACACAGACTCACACACAGCTTCTATACATTTACAGAAAGGCAAATCCTTTCAACGAACTGCACCTACGATTAGCAGGGTTGGCTCCCGACGGTGCGCACACAAAGTTCAGCACATATACAGGTGCTGGCTGCGAGCACCTATTAAGGTCGGCTGGGGAACACGAGGGGGGGGGGGGGTGGCCAGCACTTTGTCACCCCAGGTGGTGATGTTTTTGCGCACATATTGGTACTCGTTTAAAGCTGAGCCAATCCGGGGGAGACCTACGACCCGTTCTGCAGCAGAGCAACGTTGCCTCGCAGCAAGCCTATAGGGGGCCGTCCATAAATGACGTCACGCACCTGGGGGGGGGGGGGGGGGGTCAGACATTTGTGACGATGTGTGACGAGGGGGGGGGGTTGAGAAATTTGACGTCGCATCAAAATGCGCAATTTGAAATAAGTATAGACGACACGTTCTACTTAATTAAATTGACTTTTAAATAAATTTCGATTTAAAGCTTTCGTGACTGCAGGGATTCATCTTCTTGGTTCTTTCGGTAAAGTCACGTAGAAGGGAAATTGCGTTGTGGCCGAAACGTCGTGAGAATTATTTTATTATGTTTTATTTTTATTATTTTGAATAAATGTTTTCTTCTACAACATCAGAGTGCAGCGCCACATTAAATACGCACTACAATGACAAGAGTTTAAAGAGATTTGAAGCATGTTTTATTTTTTGGGGGGTAGGTGGCAGAGCTTTGTGACGTCATATTTGAGGGGGGGTCTGACTTTTTGTGACGAAGGGGGGGGGGGGCGTCAAAAAACGTCCAAAATCGCGTGACGTCTTTTATGGACGGCCCCTAACACCTGTGGAGTTTTTTCTCACGCTGGGCGGGCACTCGTCTTAGTACTCTACAGGCTCACGCCTGCTTAGCTTCCGAGATAGATAAAAAAAAACGATCAGAAGCATCCTTGGCCACAAATGATGGGTCAATGAAGTGTGTGGAAATCTGTAGCAGCCAAATGCTCCAAATGCGTGTTTTGTTAATGTTGAGGCAAAAACCCGTTGGACCAAAGGGGAAAAATCCACACGATCACGGGGGGAGTGAGAGAGACAGAGACATGCCAACTCAAAATATACAACAGCAGGCATTGTCAGAGTAGAGATCGAACCCACGACCTCCTGCATACCAGGCGAGGGAGTTAACATCTCCTAGTAAAGTCACGTAGGTAAAAACAAATAAACAAATAAAAGCTTCAAATCTAGAATTAATGCTGCAGGAGTTTATCGTTGTACACACACGGAATGGGTCACGTGGCTACGTCAGCTTAATATTGGCTCTAGCGTCATACTCCATGAGAGCCAAAAATGGCTTTCTCTAGATTTGAAGCTTTCGTGACTGCAAGGATTCATATTCTTAGGTTTTTTCGGTAAAGTCACGTAGGTAAAAAATATAAATTAAAATTAATATAAGTAAAATAAAATAAAAATAAAATAATTTTTATTTTATTTTTATTTTATTTTACTTTTATTAATTTAAAAATAAAATATTTAGTATTTTGTTTTCATTTCAAAAAAATCCAAAATTTATATCAAAATAAAATTATTGACTGCAAGAATTCATGTTCTTTTGCTCTTTCGATAAAGTCACGTAGACAGACATTTTCTTTGAACCTATCTACGTGACTTTACCGAAATACCAATGAATAAGAATAAAATAACGCTGTGATTTTTCTAAAATAATAATAATAATCACCCAAATGTTTGTAAGGCCACGCTGCGGAGCGCTCACACATAGACTCACAGACTGTAGGGGCAAGTGCTGTTAGCGAGCACCTATGACGGCCGCAACGGTACACGAGGGGGTGGGTGGCCAGCACCACGCCCGACCGCCTTTGTCTCCCTAGTGGTGATGTTTACACACCGCACCAGATACTCATTTGAGGCTGAGTCGACCTAGGGGAGGCCCAGGACCGGTTCAGATAATCATCACTGGTGTTGGCCGTGAGCGGGAATCGAACTCGGGTCGCCGGGTCCGTAGCGCAGCGCGCTAACCGCTACACTACCGCTGTGTGTGTGCGCACTACGGCGTAGTACACACACACACACACGCGGCTTCACGTGTCTCACGCGACGCATGTGCCCTTCTCTGCCCGCCTTGCCTGTCCGCATGCAGTCCGCGTTCAGGTGCCCGGTTGCGTCGTGCCAGCTGCTGCTTCTGCTGTCTCCGCTGCTGCTGCTCGCCTCGGCTGCGTCCATTGGCAAGCAAGGGACCCCGAAGCAGGCGGCTTGCTCCGACCTCACCCACGATCTCACCCAACTGTTGAAAGCAAACCGCGAGCTGGTCCAATACATCAAAAGCATCTCAACTAGCCATGTAAGCACGTGCGCGCGTATATGTGCGTGTGTGTGTGTGTGGTCGACTCAGCCTCAAATGAGTACCTGGTGCAAATGTGTGGACATCGCCACTAGGGAGACAAAGGCGGTCGGGCGTGGTGTTGGCCACCCTACCCCATCGTGCGCCGTACCGGCCTTCATAGGTGCTCGCTAACAGCACTTGCCCCAATAGTATGTTAAGGCTATACGGGTGTATCTTTGTCTTTGCGTGGCATGCTACTGGGGAGACAAAGGCGGCCAGGCGTGGTGCTGGCAATCCATCCCCCCTCGTGTAACCGTGCCGGCGTTCACAGATGCTCGATAACGGCACTTGCCCCAAAAAGTATTTAAAGTCTATCAGGCGGGGGGAGGGGGATCTTTATCTGTGTGGCTTTTGAGTGGGAAGCGGTGGTGCAGCGGTTAGCGCATTGCGCTACCAACCCGCGTCCCGATTCCGAGGAATATCTGAACCGGCTCTGGGCCACCCCTAGGTCGTCTCAGCCTTAAATGAGTACCTGGTGCGGTGTGTAAACATCGCTATTCCGGAGACAAAGGCACCGGGCGTGGTGCTGGTCACGTCACCGCCTCGAGAATCAATGCGCCCTTAATAGGCGCTCGCGAACAGCACTTGCCCCATCGGTCTGTACCTGCTATACGGGGGATCTTTGCCTTTACGTTCAAATAATAATAGAAGCACTGCTATTGTTTGGGTTCGGGTGATGCGATAACAACATTTCGGCTACTTAGGATTGATTCCAAGCCATGCACCTGAGTATCCGGACCTCCACTAGGTCTACTCAGCCTAAATTAACATCTGGTGCGGTTATAGCAACAGACGCAGGGCTTCATTTATCGCTCAATATTTCACGGCGTGTTGGTGCTTTGGGAGTAGGTGGCACGTGGCTTGTAGCTACCAGCCATAGCCGGAGGTCCATACTGGACGGAGTGTGCCGGGCGCAGACATTTACTTCCGGGTCGCCGATCCCGAATAACTGAGGCGATGTGACCGTGACAGACCTCACGTGGGCATTTGCATCAGTCTCAAAAGAAGTCTTTAAAGGCAGAAGGACAGTTGGCACGCTTGGGCACACGTATGAATTTAAAACAATACAATGACGAACAACATGAAGATGAAGTTTAAGATAAAATTGTGATCTATTGTTGTTGTTTATTACACAGAATAAACGGTTCGTCCCGCAGGAAAGAGACGTTCTGAAGAAGATGCAGGTAAGGATGATATCCATCTTTCAAACGTGTCCGTGTGCATGTACGTGTGCATGTACGCGTGTCATCCAAGTTGGCACAGTAGGGGGGCACAGGTGGGCGCATCGGCCACTCGTCTCAGTCAGTCGACCCGTGGCACCTGCTGGGTCTGCCCCGTAACCTCCTGGTGCACCTAGCCTGGCACAGTAGGGGGGCACAGGTGGTGCATCGGCCACTCGTCTCAGTCAGTCGACCCGTGGCACCTGCTGGGTCTGCCCCGTGACCTCCTGCCGGCGGGCGTTCGACACTTCGCGTGGCCTCAACGTGCACATAGCCTGGCACAACAAGCGCCGTGGTGACGTCACCGCCACTTAGTGGCGGATGGCGATTGTTGTTGTTGTGTCATCCAAGTTCGATGGTGAACGGTGGCGAGATGTTAACTACCTCGCCGGGTGTGCAGGAGGTCGTGGGTTCGATCCCGATCCTGACCCGTGTGGAGTTGGAGTCTGCGTGTCTCTCTCCCCGTGGTCGCGTGAAGTTTTCTTGGGGCCCTTCGATTTTTTCCCTTCACATTTAGAATCAACGTCACGCGTTTTGAGTATTTGGCTGCTATACATTTCCATGCGACGATCAGCCACTTCGTTGAGCTATCTTTTGTGGCCAGGTCGCTTCTGAAAAATAACTTTATAGCTTGGTGGGCTTTAACGTCGTAAAATAAACATAGTAGTAGTAATACTGGTAGGAACCTCCTGGTTACACCAGCCCACAGGGGATTATTGTGACCGTCCGTCCGTCGTGCAGGGAGGGGCTGGGTGGGGAGGGAGGGGCTGGGTGGGGAAGGTGGGGAGGGAGGAGCTGGGTGGGGAGGGGAGGGGAAAGTGGGAAGGGGCTGGGTGGGGCTGGGTGGGGAAGGGCTGGTCACCCCGTGGTGCCCTTATAAAATTCAACGTTTAACCTACTCACGCCGGCTTGTGCCCGCCCTCACAGTCGGGCATATTTGCGGAATACACCACGCCGCCGTCGACCCTGGCCATTGACCGAGCAACCCAACGTTCCCACCAGCTCCCTCCGCAGGAATGTGTTAATAGTAGTAAACTGGCCGTTGTAGTTCCTTCTGGGACTCATGAGTGGGCCAGGCTTGTGAGACGACTGCTCCCGGCTTACCACCGGGTGTAATGTCATCGTTTGTCGTTGTTGTGAATCATTGTTTTCCCCCCGCACTTTTCAGGAAAACGAATGGATATTTCTGCAATACCAGCTGGTGCACTTCTACGCGGAGGTGTTCAGCCACATCAACAAGCACGAATACAAATCAGAGGCCGTCGAGAAAGGCAAGGAAGCCTTCCTCCAGCTCAACAGCAAGTTCACCAAAGTGAGTCCACCCGCAGTTTCTTTCTTTACTTTCAGCAGCATAGGGAACCCCCCCTACCCTGATGACAGCTGTCCCTGTGCGGCACGAGGTCACGCAGCACGGCCCTGAACGCGCGTGAGCGTTCGTCTGTCACTGGAGGAGGGCGGGAGCGCCGGTGGGATGCTGCTCTCGGTTTTTCGTATTTGAGTCATTTGTGGTGGTCCTCATCTATAGCAGTGGGTTGATATAAACTAAGCGGTGTAGTTTATTTGACCAGGTAAGGCGATATAGCTCAGTGGCCACCACAAATGAGAGCTCAACGAAGTCGCTTATCGTCACGTGGACATTTTAAGCGGCCAAATACTCTAAACGCGTGATGTTGATTTTAAATGTGGAGGGAAAAAACCAGATGGCACGGAGAAAAATCCACGCGACCATGGGGAGAGAAAGAGACACGCAGACTCCAAATATACAGCAGGCGTCAGGGTCGGGATCGAACCCACGACATCCTGTATACCAGGCGATGTAGTTAACATCTCATCAGGGTCAGGATCGAACCCACGACCTCCTGTATACCAGGCGAGGTAGTTAACATCTCATTAGGGTCGGGATCGAACCCACGACCTCCTGTATACCAGGCGATGTAGTTAACATCTCATCAGGGTCAGGATCGAACCCATGACCTCCTGTATACCAGGCGAGGTAGTTAACATCTCATCAGGGTCAGGATCGAACCCACGACCTCCTGTATACCAGGCGAGGTAGTTAACATCTCATCAGGGTCGGGATCGAACCCACGACCTCCTGTATATCAGGCGAGGTAGTTAACATCTCATCAGGGTCAGGATCGAACCCACGACCTCCTGTATATCAGGCCAGGTAGTCAACATCCGCCGCCGTGGCATCCTTCATCGCGGGACGATCGATGGCATGAGTTGCGTTACGTGTTCATCATCATCAGCCGTGCTCAATCCACTGCTGGATAATGAAGGCCTGGTTCGAGCCTAAATGTTATTTATTGCCATAAATCAGCCCACAAAGTCCAGGCAGGTAGTGGTGGCTCAGGGGTAGAGCAAGCAGCTGGCGATCGGAAGTAAGTTCAAATCTCGGGGATGTAACTCAGCCCATCGTCTCTTCGGGGATCGATAAAATGTGACATACCCACTTTGTGGGGAAGTTAAACAGTGGCTGTGCCATATTGTTGGTTCTTTCGGTAAAGTCACGTAGAAGGGATGATGATTGCTTGTGTTGCAGTCGAAACATCGTGATACTTTTATTGTTTTATATTTTTATTATTTGATTGTTTTCCCTTCTACGTGACTTTTCCGAAAGAACCAAGAATATGAATCCCTGCAGTCACGAAAGTTTGAGTGGCTGTCCCGTGGATAGTCTCGCTCCCGCCACGGAGAGGGGCTGAATCGCACCATTGGCTCAGCTTTCTGTGAACGCGAGATGAGCACCAACGCATCACTGGAGCAGGGGACGTCACTTGGCCTCCCAGTGTGCAATCCGGAGATGTGGGGTGACAAGTCACGGGCTTAGATTGACCGAGTCGCGAGTGTGAGACTGCCACCTACTGCTCGCTCGAGGGTGTCCAGTTACATTTGAGTCTTTCTCGACTAATTAGGTCAGCAGACGACAATTGTTATTTTGTGTTGCGTATTACAGTGTACAATTTTTGCCTTCGGACCAGAGGTCGCAACCGGGTACCCGATACCCGTATCCTACCCGATACCAATGGAGCTATGCACTCTTCAATAGCCTCGGTTGAAAACTCATTTATTGAGAGCTGCTTCATGCGTTTAGTTCGTTGTCCTTCTCCCGCACCTCCCATTGGCACGGTTGGTTACGTACGGTGTGAAAGAAGTTTAACATACATACACAAAGAAGTTTACTATATGATCCATAGCTAACGGAGAGGACTATCCAAACGATGTTTCACACCTACTGGGAAACAAGAGAGTACTTTGTACACCAATTTGTGGCGAAAAAATGTATATATAAAAAAGTTCCATATAGGCTCAAAACGAAAATCCATTGTTGAATAGTTAACCCATTGTTTTGCGCGTGTGCAATGCTCATGGTGTGCATTCTTATTATTTTCCCCCTTTGTCCGCAGGACCCGTACGCTGAGTGTAAATCGCCGCCCAAATTGAACACGACGGCTAAAAACTGCTCCCGGAACATCCAGAAAGGCATCAATGACGTAAGAGAATCCATTCGCACGTTCCACCCCATGAGCGTCATCTTATATTCGTACAGCGCTTTTATCCAAGGCGCTTTGCAAGGGGCAATTATGGGTGGTACTATTGAGGGTAGAGCAAAGTGATACGGTGAATAGGGATGGGGGTACGGGGAGGGAGGCGAGTGGGTCCATGGATTATGGGGGTGCCTAGGGATGGAGGGAACGACGGGCCAGGGAGAAAAGGTTCTTGGGGGAGGAGCGGAAACTCGACAAGGGAGGGTGCTTGCGATGACTTCAAAGTAAAATCTTCACACGCGCGGAATATTATTTATTGTACGATTTTTGAGGTACACAGCTGTGTGGCCAAACTATGGAAATATGCGATTTAAAGCAAGCGAGGTTACATCGTGTTGCTTGCCGATAGACGTGTTATAATACTGGTAGGAACGAAGTGGACCAGACCACCAATAGATTAATGTGTCCGTCCGTCCGTCCGTGTATCAACATCGCCCCCTACTGCAAACACTTGGCATGACCCTGTCCGACAAGATGGCCGCCCGCTCCCCCTGTGATCTGTGAACTAAACAAGATGGCCATCGCTTCCGGCGCCTCATGGCGAAACTTTAAACTTCGCTTCAAATTTACTTTACTGAAACGCAGCACGTTTTTTTAACACAGAGACAAGATACATTTATTAACACAGAGACGAGATACATTTAATCGCCTTATTTGTGCACGAAAAGCACGGCGCGAGGCCTAGTGCGGCAGGCTTCGCGAGGCCTAGTGCGGCAGGCTTTGCGAGGCCTACTGCGGAAAAGGCATCGCGAGGCCTACTGCAGAGAAGGCTTCGCGAGGCCTACTGCAGGGAAGGCTTCGCGAGTACTACTGCAGAGAAGGCTTCGCGAGGCCTAGTGCAGAAGGCTTCGCTAGGTCTACTGCAGAGAAGGCTTCGCGAGGCCTAGTGCAGCAGGCTTCGCGAGGCCTAGTGCGGCAGGCTTCGCGAGGCCTACTGCAGAGAAGGCATCGCGAGGCCTACTGCAGAGAAGGCTTCGCGAGGCCTAGTGCAGAAGGCTTCGCGAGGCCTACTGCAGGAGGCTTCACGAGGCCTAGTGCAGAAGGCTTCGCTAGGTCTACTGCAGAGAAGGCTTCGCGAGGCCTAGTGCAGCAGACTTCGCGAGGCCTAGTGCGGCAGGCTTCACGAGGCCTACTGCAGAGAAGGCATCGCGAGGCCTACTGCAGAGAAGGCTTCGCGAGGCCTACTGCAGAGAAGGCTTCGCGAGGCCTAGTGCAGAAGGCTTCGCGAGGCCTACTGCAGGAGGCTTCGCGAGGCCTAGTGCAGGAGGCTTCGCGAGGCCTACTGCGACAGGCTTCGCGAGGCCGTCCGTCTATCCGACAAGATGGCCGCCAGCTCCCCCTGCGATCCGTGAACTAAATGAACTAAACAAGATGGCCGTCGCATCCGGCGCAGCCAATGACATCGCCTGTTGCAATCCTTGCTGTGTGGGCGCGCGAGTCAGTGGGGAGGGGGGTGTGGACGTCATCGCTCACCCCCCATGCACAAATCATTTTCTTTTTAACTCCTCTATACCCGGTCGATATCCTTGTACCAGTATTAGTATTATTCCTACCAGCCCACCCCGCAGGGTCCTGTTATCTTTACACTTTACACGACCGCCTAGAGCCATGTTGTACGCGTGTACGTTGAACTTCTTTCGCGCCATACGTGGCAAACCCGTGCTCGTCGAAGGAGCGAGAGATTGTTCGAGATGCTCGATTCGACTGAATAATTGCGAAGCATTTCCTATCGCTATTAGTGCTCTCCGTTTAAAGTCACTTTGGCATGTCGTGGTGGAGCGGTTAGCGCTACGCTGCGCGACGAACCCGGCGACCCGGGTTCGATTCCCGCTCTCGGCCAACACTCAGTGACGATTATCTCAACCGGTCCTGGTGCGCTGTGTAAACATCGCCACTGGGGGAGACAAAGGCGACCGGGCGTGGTGCTGGCCACCCACCCCCTCGTGTACCGTTCCGGCCTTCGCTAACAGCACTTGCCCCAACAGCCTGTTAAGGCTATACGGGGGATCTTTGTCTTTGCTTTGGGGGCCATGCAAGATGCCACAGTGGGGCCCTCTCCTTTCTACCGACTCACTGATACTGAACTAGCTAAGGATGTTTGTTTTTTCACCCGCTATACAATAAGAACGTCGGCTTTAACCAGACGTAGGAATTACTTTAGTTGCTGCCCCGTGTATTGGGTTTAGAGGAAGACAGTCTCACAGCCACACTATTAATAAAAAATATATTTTTAAAGGTGACAATGCTCAGAATTAGGTTACCGTGATTCTTGCTTTCATGCCGGCCCCATCGGTTTAGGATTTCGTAAAAAAAATGGGGGAGTGGATCACGCAACGTTGCTCTCTTGATATGTCGATAGCCAGAGATGCGCTAATCGGGCTTGCTACACGGTAATACCATTGGCAGAGCCAGTGGGGGGGAGAGGGGTGGCACGTGCCCCCCCCCCCAATGATCCGATCGAAATCCCTAATTTCGATCGGATCATTGGGGTTTATTAGTAATAAATCGGAATTTTGCGACCCCCACTGCCACTGTGTAGCATATTATTATGTGCCAGGGACTCTATGAGACGATAGGACAATAGTCTGAGTGCATAATTGGCAATAAGTAACGGCAAAGCAGTTATAAGTGACTCAGAATTGTGCGCAGTTGCGTATACAGTACACGACTTCCCTGAAGGCATCAACAGCTTCAGCGAGCGCGATGCCGATCACGCGATGCGGTTCGAATTCGACCCTCGATCGATGGCTGCGCCATCGCCGCACACGCGTCGAATAAAAAGCAAGGGACAACTCCTTACTTACTAACAACTCCTATAATTTTTCATTGCTGGAGGGGTTGCCCCCCCCCCCTACCTGAAAATCCTGGCTCTGCATTTGCGTAAGACCGCGGGTAATTTTTAAATGAATTTCCAAAAATATGAAGAAATTTTCTTTAAAAACAAAAAGTTTTTTCTTCTTTATTCTGTCGATTCGGAGCCCCCCCCCTTTGCGTCGTACAACGCCCCCCCCCATCGCCCTGTGGCTATGCGGCAAATTGACGGTGACGCGTGTCGCGTTTGCCCCGCTGTGTTTCTGCGCACAGCTGAAGAGCACCCACTTGAAGAGGGAAGTGATCAACAAGGCTCTGAACGAGATCGAGATCCTGGAGAACATCTTGAATGTCAAATCAAAAACAGGAAAACCCAAGACACCAGGAAACCCGAAGGACAAACCAAAATCGGGAAAAAAGAACGGGAAGAAAGGGAAAAATCGTCGCGTTCGCTAAACGTCACAATCACTAAACGTCACAATCACTAAACATCACAATCACTAAACATCACAATCACTAAACGTCACGATCACTAAACGTGAAAGTCGCGAAGATCACAATCACTAAACTCACAATCACTAAACGTCACAATCAGTAAACGTGAAAGTCGCGAAGATCACAATCACTAAACTCACAATCACTAAACGTCACAATCACTAAACGTCACGATCAGTAAACGTGAAAGTCGCGAAGATCACAATCACTAAACTCACAATCACGAACGTCACAGTCGCGAAGATCACATTCGCGAACCGTCATGATCACTAAACGTCACAATCACTCAACTCACAATCACTAAACGTCACAATCACTCAACTCACAATCACTCAACTCACAATCACTAAACTCACAATCACGAACGCCACAGTCTCTAAACGTCACAATCGCGAACTGGGCTCGTCGTTGGAACTTGCCAACGCAGAGGAAAATCGAGAAGACTGGCGTGGCCACGTTTGACCAGCTACAGTAAAAACTATTTAATTGTTCCATGTTTTAAAACAGACAAACTTGTTTTTGTTATTATTATTAAGTTCATAATCAACGTTTTTGGGTTTAGATCGCGTTATTTATAAATGTGTCGTAACCCTCCACCACCCGACACGGCCAATCAGTAAAAAAAGTGTCACGTTGACAAAAGACAAATAGTTCGTTCACTGCTTTAGCCCACCGGTGTGTTGAAGCGTGAATCCACAACATTTACAATTTGAGTACGACGTTTCGGTGGGCTAAAGCAGTGAACCATTTGTCTTTTGTCAACACGACACCTTTTTTTTACTGATTGGCCGTGTCGGGTGGTGGAGGGTTACGACACATTTATAAATAACGCGATCTAAACCCAAAAACGTTGATTATGAATAATATTGGTCGCGAAAGCCTCCTGCGTGTTAAAGTTTTATTAAGTTATTAAAATATTTATATATCCACATGTTAATATATGCATCAGAGTTGTTTCCATTATATTTTGCCAAGAGCACTGTTTTTGTTGTTGTTGTTGCTGGATTGGGGTTATTTAATTAAATGGAAATAAAATTCGAAGTTTTACGTAAACATTTCGTAACTCCTTTTAAGCGGCGGATTTTCTTGAATTTGCGCGACATTTCTTAACCCTTCGTTTTTATAAACGCCGGAGTACGAGAAGCCGCCACGAGATGGCGGTACAGCAACGGGGTTAGATCCACACACGTGCCCCATTGCAAGCAGAGGTCGCAAACGGGTTTTGATTCCTTACCCGTACCCGGCCGCACCAGGGTCGCAAACGGGTACCCGTACCCGGCCGGGTACGGGTAGCCGGGTATCGGGCAGGGTACGGGTATCGGGTACCCGGTTGCGACCTCTGCCCATTGCAGAGCGCAGACATTGACCCCAGATCCTGCCCTTCCCCGACAAGTTCGAGCCTTAACGACAGACCTGTTCTTCACCTGAGGACGGCTGCTTGCGTTGTGGCCGAAACATCGTGAGAATTGTATTTTATTGTTTTATTTGTATTATTTCCCTTCTACGTGACTTTACCGAAATAACCAAGAAGATGAATCCCTGCAGTCACGAAAGCTTTAAATCGAAATTTAGACTGTTAGAGCCTTAACAAGTTAGCGAGCACCTACGAAGGCCAGCACGGCGCAGCGAGAGAAGTTACAAAGAAGGAGGGAGGGGGGGAGATCGTGCGAGTACGTGTGAGTAGTCATGATTATGTTTAGTTATTTACGCGACCTAACCCAAGAACCTCTATTATGGCATCTCCTTATGTATGGCATTTGAAGAGCGTCTTGAGTTTAGAAAGCCGATCCATTGATGGCTTTTCATCTCGTCAGATTCACGTATGGCGTATTGTTTTTAATGGATTTGAGTCAATCAGTGCTGTCCCCTCGTATGTATGCGTGGGGGTTTCTCCGGGCACACCTCTGGTTTTTTTTTAATTATCCAAATGAAGTAAAACGCTCACTCATCGGATTGACCAAACGTCCCAACGTATCGCAGAAACCATCCCGAATAAAAGAGAGTTGAGAGTCAGTGTCTGATGCAAAGGGAAATGGCATCACAGTGAGACCGACAGATATAACGCGTGTCTTCTATTAGCGCGGTCGGCTACGTACGGTGCGAAAAAAGTGCAACACACATACACATGAATTACGTGCGATAATAATTGACGCTGCCAAAATCCGCGAGCTGCTACATTTGCACAGTGCAACTTCGCGTTGTGACATCGTCATCGCAGACACGGGCGGCCCTTTTCACTGCCCTGAATGTGTCTCAAACGGCGTGGCGACAACGCGAAGCTGCTCATCGCAATGAATGAAGAAGGGAAATCTCTCACACGCAGGACGCCTTCACAGCCAGGCCTCTCCCTATGCCTCAGGGATTGATTCTAGATTTGAAGCTTTCGTGACTGCAAGGATTCATATTCTTAGGTTTTTTCGGTAAAGTCACGTAGGTAAAATTTTATTATATTATTTTATTTTAATTTTACTTTTATTAATTTTAATTTAAATTTTTTTACCTACGTGACTTTACCGAAAAAACCTAAGAATATGAAAACTCAGGGATTATATTTATAATAACGCATGATCAGCTTTGACAGCAACATCTGGAGATGTCTCGTGGCTTGAGATTGAGAAAGTAATCTCCCCGAGGTACAAATCAGACTGTGGTGTGGCAGCGGTTTCTAATGTGAACAACTTAAAATGTTCAATCTTGATTTGAAGCTTTCGTGACTGCATGAATCCATACTCTTTGGTTCTGTCGGTAAAGTCACGTAGGTAGAACAAATAATAGATCACGACGTTATCTTCACTAGGCAATTCACGTTGACAGAATCGTTATACTTTCATGGTTTTTAAACACGACAAAACTTTAGCGGGATGGCGCCCAAAACGCCCCTAGTGCACGAACGGCGCTTGCCACTCATGAATACTTCTCCATTACACACGGAGGATGCGAGACATTGCATGGCATTATAAGGTTAAAGGTAAATGAACAGCCCTGCAATTGCTTGCACATGCCACTGCTGATGGATAGAGTCTCCAGTCAGAGCGAGCTCGAGTGGGTGTGTTGGTGGTGCTGGTCTCCTGTTCGCAGAGGTGGGTGTACCCACACGTCCGCCCTGTGTGTGGCAGCAGTGTACCCATGTTAACTGCTTGGTTGGTCAGAGGCGGGGAGACGTAAGATTTGTTTTCTTTAGCAGATAAGGCCCACTGAGCTCGAGATATGAAGCTTTCGTGACTGCAAGGATTCATATTCTTAGGTTGTTTCGGTAAAGTCATGTAGGTAAAAAATTAAAATTAATAAAAGTAAAATAAAAAATAAAATAAAAATCACGACGTTTCGGAGGCAAACACAAGTCTTCAGGTGGAACCGTCACAGCACGATAGCTGTATCAACCGTCACAGCACGATAGCTGTATCAAGTTACTTGATACAGCTATCGTGCTGTGACGGTCCCACCTGAAGACGGAAGCTTGTGTTGCCTCCGAAACGTCGTGATTTTTATTTAATTTTTTATTTTACTTTTATTAATTTTAATTTTTTTACCTACGTGACTTTACCGAACAAAACCTAAGAATATAAGCCCACTGAGCTATTAGCTTCTTTGTTTCAGAAGCGACTTGGCTATCACAGCTGACAGCTGAACCAAGTGGTCTTGTCGTCGTCTAAACGCGTGGCAATGTTTAATTATAAACGTGGAGGGAAATCCCGGATGAGCCGTGAGAAAAATCCACGCGACCACACGGGGAGAGAGAGACACGCAAACTCCAAATACACAGGCAGGCGTCAGTGTCGCGATCGAATCCACGACCTCCTGCATACCAGATAGAGGCCTCTTTGGCGATAGTTTCTGTTTCGGCCGAAGCCAAAAATTTAATTTTCGGTTTACTTTCGGTTTTGGCCGAAAGTCAACTTTTTTACTTTCGGTCTGGTTTCGTTTTCGGCCGACGTTTCGGGCGCAACACAAGCGTCCGTCATCACCTGATGACGGACGCAACACAAGCGTCCGACGTTTCGGGCGCAACACAAGCGAATGACGACCGATCAGGTGAAGGCGGACGCTTGTGTTGCGCCCGAAATGTCGTGATTTATTTTATTTTATACCCACGTGACTTTTCCGAAAGAACCAAAGAGTAGAGAGCATGTTTGTTTGCATGTTCAACACAAGTACTGTGTGTGTGGTTATTGCGAACTTGAACCCTTGCAAGAGGTGTCTATTTGGTGTTTGAACATCTGAACAACTCCTGTTTTATTGCCAGAAAGGGTAAAAAGCTATTCTTATTTTTTTATATTTTGATACTGGCAAAAAAGATCACATTGTTTATGAACACAACTGGCGTCTTAAAGTATGTGTTGCTGGTTTCTTCGGTATACCCACGTGACTTTACCGAAAGAGCCAAAGAGTATGGATTCCTGCAGTCACGAAAGCTTCAAATCAAGATTGTATGTGTTGCTATTCACAACAACAAAAACAGGTCAAAACAAGTATCAGAAGGTTGTCCAAACGCCTGGGATATGCGGTGATGACTTCATCTCGTCCTGCGCTCTGCAAGGTAACGTTCTTACACGCCGAGGAAACACTTTCGGACAGAGGCACCATTCTGCAGCGCTACAGAATCCACGTGACTGACTGCACGCTATTTTATCACACGCGAGATTGCGCGTATTTTTGTGTGGTGTGTGTACATTCTCGATTTGAAGTTTTCGTCACTGCAAGGATCCATACTCTTGGTTGTTTCGGTAAAGTCTCGTAGGTAAATAAACTAATAAATAAAATACAACTAAAAGTAAGAAAATTATTGCTGTGGTGTTCACACCTGATGATGATTGCTTGTGTTGCAATCGAAACGTCGTGAGAATTTATTTAATTTTTTATTGATTATTTTCTTTACCTACGTGACTTTGCCGAAATAACCCAAAGTGTGGTGTGTGTACGGGTAAGCTCGCGGGTGACGCCCTCTTAGTAGCAAGCCTCGCACGTCCGCATTGCAGCAATCACCTGGGCACTGCGGACATCACATTCAGAATCAACCGGGACCGGTTTTACTGCTTCTCTTGTTTCGAGGGGGACGGGGTGGGGGGTGAAATGCCGCTTGCTGTATATGGACACAAACGATTTGACCCGCATGCACATGCTGAACAATAACACGCAGCACTTAAAGACAATAAATCTATAATACACCGTATTTACACAGTATACACAATCATAGGCGATGGCCTTTGTTCATAGTATGCATTCACATGAGTGGATGCTATGCACCGTGCCTCGCCAACCGTGCTAATCGGAGGTGCGAAGGAAGTTTTGACATCCACAGCGGGCATCAGGCGCGGCCACGTGGGTGGTGGCGATGAGGACACACCAACTCCGCTCCGGCTCCCCCGTCAGCATCAGGGATACAGAGTCCGTCCACGTCGCGATCCATCTCCCACAAAGTCTCCCCCCAACCACCCACCCACCATGCCCTCTCCCCCCACCCACCCACCCACCATGCCCTCTCCCCCCACCCACCCACCATGCCCTCTCCCCCCACCCACCCACCATGCCCTCTCCCCCCACCCACCCACCCACCATGCCCTCTCCCCCCACCATGCCCTCTCCCCCCACCCACCCACCCACCATGCCCTCTCCCCCCACTCACCCACCCACCATGCCCTCTCCCCCCACCCACCCACCATGCCCTCTCTCCCCACTCACCCACCCACCATGCCCTCTCCCCCCACCCACCCACCCACCATGCCCTCTCCCCCCACCCACCCACCCACCATGCCCTCTCCCCCCACCCACCCACCCACCATGCCCTCTCCCCCCACCCACCCACCATGCCCTCTCCCCCCACCCACCCACCCACCATGCCCTCTCCCCCCACCCACCCACCCACCATGCCCTTTCCCCCCACCCACCATGCCCTTTCCCCCCACCCACCCACCATGCCCTCTCCCCCCACCCACCCACCATGCCCTCTCCCCCCACCCACCCACCATGCCCTCTCCCCCCACCCACCCACCATGCCCTCTCCCCCCACCCACCCACCCACCATGCCCTCTCCCCCCACCCACCCACCCACCATGCCCTCTCCCCCCACCCACCCACCCACCATGCCCTCTCCCCCCACCCACCCACCCACCATGCCCTCTCCCCCCACCCACCCACCCACCATGCCCTCTCCCCCCACCCACCCACCCACCATGCCCTCTCCCCCCACCCACCCACCATGCCCTTTCCCCCCACCCACCCACCATGCCCTCTCCCCCCACCCACCCACCATGCCCTCTACCCCCACCCACCCACCCACCATGCCCTCTCCCCCCACCCACCCACCCACCATGCCCTCTCCCCCCACCCACCCACCCACCATGCCCTCTCCCCCCACCCACCCACCATGCCCTCTCCCCCCACCCACCCACCCACCATGCCCTCTCCCAAGGAGCAGCGTTCCTGGCTGGCTGAGCGGCGTTGGGAATCGAACTCGGGTCGCCGGGTTCGTAAGCGCAGCGCGCTGACCGCTACACTACCGCTTCCCCCCCCAAGACAAAGATCCCCCGTATAGTCTTAACTGACTGTAGGGACAAGTGCTGTTAGCGAGCACATATGAAGGCCTGAACGGTACACGAGTGGGTGGGTGGCCAGCACCACGCCCGACCGCCTTTGTCTCCCCAGTGGCGATGTTTATTACACACCGTACCAGGTACTCGTTTGAGGCTGAGTCGACCTAGGTGAGGCCCGGGACCGGTTCAGATAATCGTCACTGAGTGTTGGCCGAGAGCGGGAATCGAACCCGGGTCGCCGGGTTCATAGCGCAGCGCGCTAACCGCTACATCACCGCTCCCCACACACACGCACACACAACAACAACCGCCATTCGCCAATAAGTGGCGGTGACGTCACCACGACGCTTGTGGCAGGCCATGTGCACCTTGAGGCCACGTGAAGTGTCGAACGCCCGCTGGCAGGAGGTCACGGGGCAGACCCAGCAGGTGCCACGGGTCGACTGACTGAGATGACCGAGAAGACTGGCTGATGCACCACCTGTGCCCCCTACTGTACCAACTTGCTGCGCTTTAGCCACCCGGCGCTCCGCTCGTTGTTGTGAGCGTCGCTCCTCCGCCCTCCATACACACACGCACACACACACACGCACACACGCATACCGTGTAGAGCTTGCACGCGTCTGCGGGGGAGGGCGCTGGGGGAAGGGGATTCCCACGTGAGTGGCGATGATTGCCCCGAGTGAGCGGCGATGCTTGCCCCGAGCGAGCGGGCGGGTCAAGGTTCAAGTTGACAATGAGCTCACCGCTCAGGTGACTGCGAGACACGTGTAGAGAGCTGCGGGTCTTTGCGACGCCTCTCCGCCTGAAGCATTGGCAGTGGTGATGATAATAATAATACGAACAAAGCGTGGGTAAGTTGAACGGCGTGTGATTCGAAGAGCGATGCGAATGAAGTCAATATGGGACGCTCGTTGTGGTATGAATAAGAAAGGCGACAATGATTTTGACAGCAATGAGAGAAGTTCACCGCTGTTGTTTTTGTGTGTGTGTGTACTTTGTTATTCTTCCCCCTGCAACTCCGATTAGCACGGTCGGCTACGCATACCTGTCAAACCCTTATCAGTGCCCTGCCTTATTACAGACCAACTCAGACCTCATTGGTCACCCCGTGCTCTTATACATCTCAACGTTCATCCTGCAAAGTGCCACCACAAGAGGGGAAACACAAACAAATGGACGAGCATTCTGCTTGTTTTGTTTTTGCCCGTATTGAAACGGCTGTACGCCGTATGGACCTGAAAACGCAATTTCCCTGTACAAGAATACGGGGTTCATACTCTTAGCTTTTCGGTAAAGTCACGTAGGTAAAAAAAATAGAAATAATAATATAAATAAAATAATACATCACGACGTTTCGGAGGCAACACAAGTCTCCGTCATCAGGTGGGACCGTCACAGCCAGATTTGCTGTATCAAGCTGTGACGGTCCCACCTGATGACGGAGACTTGTGTTGCCTCCGAAACGTCGTGATTTATTATTTTATTTCTATTATTATTTAAAATTATTATTATTTCTTTTTTACCTACGTGACTTTACCGAAAAACCTAAGAGTATGAATCCTTGCGGTCACGAAAGCTTCAAATCTAGAAAGAACACGGGGTATTAACCGTGTTGGCTGACAGCTGTGGCTACGCACGATGCGAAAGGAGGTGAACATGCGTACAAGCATGCACATTGTTAAACACAGAGTGAAGACACTTTCAAAACGTGTTGATTTCCAGCTTCTCGTCTCATTCGTTTGTCCATCATCTCCCAAACAAGGTCTCCCTCCATGCGCCGTGCCGGCCACCACGGGTGATTTGAATTGGGGTTGGGTGCCCAGAATCGATTAGAATACTCCTCGTCATTGATGTTAGCCGTGGCCCGGAATCGAACTCACTTTGTCGGGTTTCCAGTAGAGTGTGCTGACAGCTAGCGTCGCCTTTTAACACGACCAATATTATCCATAATAGAGGTTTTTGGGTTAGATTACATCAGTATAAACGTGTCGTTAAACCCACCACCACCCGACACAGCCAATTAGCAGAGGTGTGGACTCGAGTCATGTGACTTGGACTCGAGTCAGACTCGAGTCATGAATTTGATGACTTGCGACTCGACTTGGACTTGCATAACAATGACTTTGTCCCACCTATGAGATGTGGACTCGAGTCATGTGACTTGGACTCGAGTCAGACTCGAGTCATGAATTTGATGACTTGCGACTCGACTTGGACTTGCATAACAATGACTTTGTCCCACCTCTGCCAATTAGTAAGGGTTTTCACGTGGATTAAACGTGCCAATTCGTTACTAGTACAGAACACCCGGTGTATTTGAGAGTAAACCCACAACATTTACAATTCGAGCACGACCTTTCGCCAGTATTTTCAACCAGCCTCATCAGGCGATAGACAGAGTTGTGGATAAATCCTCCTGTTGCCACCGCTCCGTTCTGCCTTGCATTGCAGCGTGTTCCTTGCGAAAGGTTTCTGTTTGGCGTTTTTAATTTTAACACAACTGTTTTATTTCCATAAAGGATAACACTTAATATTATCTTTATTTGAAGTTTTCGTGACTGCAGGAATCCATACTCTTTGGTTCTTTCGGTAAAGCCACGTAGGGAGAAAAATTAAATAACAAATAACAGCGATTTATTTTTTCTACCTACGTGACTTTACCGAAAGAACCAAAGGGTGCTTGTTATTATATTTTGACACTGGCAAGGGATGTCCCATGAAGTTACGGACCTAATAGGCGACTGTCTCATAGACAACTGTCTAGTCCTGGCGGTCGGCAAACCACGAGACAACGACCCTTGAAAGAGCTCGAATGTTGTGAGAATTTTATTTTACACTTTTATCTGGCAACAAAACTGACACCTTTTTTTTTTACAAGGAGTCATGTTTGCATAGACCACGATGCCTGCAGTCATAATGCAAAAAAAACATAACTCTGATAATGTATGCACTGTCCTTGAAGTTGATTGGTCCACACCCGAGACAGCTTTCTTTAGAGCCTAGTCTCACATGGTGTTGGACCAGATGACGCCAAAAGGCGCACCCATAAAAAACAATTATCATATTTTTTCTTCTGGCAAATGAGGTTCCAATGGTGTAAAAGCTTGAATGTTGTTTGCTGACTCCCCTGGTCTCGTCTCGTGGCCAACATCGCCGGGCCACTGACTCGGCATGTTCGCACAGAGGAGGAGGAGGTGGAGGAGGAGACGCGACAGAGGAGGCGGCTGCAGTGTTTATTGTGACGAAACGCTCAGCGCGAACAGCAGCAAATCATCGCCATCATCATCATCGTCGTCATCATCATACCCCTCTTGTCAGCGCGATCGTACACCCCCGTCGCCGGCAGTGTACGATATAAATAAATGTAAAAATAAACATAAATAAGCTTAAATTATCACAAATGTCTCGCAACAACAATTCTTCATAAATTAATAAATATAATCTTGACTACTCGCTCGAAATTTTTAAATAAAAAAAATCATTTAAAGCAATTCGATTCATCATCGGCTCAAGACATGATAAATAGTAACAATGTAATCCATAATAAGTCACCGTACTTCATAAACACATCGGATCAAAACTTAATAAATAGTAACAATGCAATTAATAAATAGTAACTGTACTTAATACGTAGACAATAAATAGGATGTTTTTAAGCAATTCACTACATTCTCATAAATAAATGTACATGTTCGTGAATTAGCATAAACAGCAATAACCAAAAAATTAATTAACACAGTAGAAATGTTAAAGTTTAAACACATGCGTTGATACGTTTCATCACCGGCTCATAGCTTAATAAATATTAATACTGTACTTCATAAATAGATAATAACTTAGAAATGGTTTTGAACAATGCACGTCTGTCTTCTTGGCTCTTTCGGTAAAGTCACGTAGAAGGGAAATAATAAAATAATAAAAATAAAACATAATAAAATAATATAATTCTCACGACGTTTCGGCCACAACGCAAGCAGCCGTCCTCAGGTAAAGAACAGGTCTGACTTTACCGAAAGAACCAAGAAGATGAATCCCTGCAGTCACGAAAGCTTTAAATCGAACAATGCACGTCTGGCTAACGTATCGCTCAGTGAGCACAGCCGGGAGCCCGCGACGAAGCCCCTGCCCGGCACCTACGAGGCCTGGGTTCCACTCCGCGTCTCGGGTCCTCTGGCTCGCTGGGAGCACTGGGCAGGCAAGGCGCGTGACAGGCAGGCAAGGCGCGTGACAGGCAGGCAAGGCACGCGACTGGGGAGGCGTGGGGTGGGGTGCTGCCACCTCGGTGACAAACAAAGACGTAAAAAAAGAAAAGCCCCCGGCACGATTGTCGTCAAAGAGAAAAAAAAATCTCACTGCCACCTCTCAAGCAGGGGGGGGGGGACCACGGCGTCGAGGAGTTGCGGTGAGATGCGCATCACCGCGCCACTGACGCAACACCGCAACTTGCGATGTCCCGGTGGGAACGAGAGACTCGGCAGGACAGATGCACCTCTGGTTTGACCAGAATGTAGCAGGGCAACCTTCCCCACGCTGCACGTGTGCCGAGTTAAACGCAGGCACAGCGAGAGGTATACTGGACGTGGTTCGCCGGGCGCGGACGCATTTTCGAATGTACAATCCTGGGTGTTGGCACAGCAGCAGCAGCGACGGCGCGCGGCTCACTGCCGGGAGATGCTGCGCCGGTGCTTTGCGAGGTGCGGATTCTGCACTCTCCACTGCCGCTTCCTGCCGCCGCCGCCTCCTCTGCCGCGCCGACTGCCCGACGGCTTCTGGCGATCCGCGCGCTCCGTGCACGCGATGGGCAGCAGCTCCGTCTCTCGGAGCACCTTGCGGAGCATCGCCTCGTCCGAGGGAATCTGCGTCGACGGGGAAGAACGCGCGGGCGGACACGGTGAGCACATCGAGTTATCCCCGCCACGCCGTTCGGCCAGTTGCAGTTACGGACGGAAATTGGCTGACCACGTAAAAACCTCTAGGACGCGTTCCCGTGTGCGCGTTGTTGCTGCAGGGACTTGTCAAGCTCACCTTGAGTTTGGCATCAGCAAGTCTTGCCATGATTTTCTTGAATCTGGCGTCCTGTTCGCCTTCCTGCGTCGTTCCCTGTTGAAACAAAACCAAGAATCCAACGTCAGTGTCAAGTGTAACACAAACGTAACCTCCCTCTCATTCAGCAGAAGTTTCGGGTAACTTCCTCCAGAGTCACAATCGGAGCATTGGCTGGCACTGCCACTCATGAACAGAATAAATGTGAGCCAAGCAGTGCAAGACATCAGAAAATTGAACTTCAATCCTTGAAGCTCTTAAGTCTGCAGTTGTCCAAAATCGTCTATCGTTCTTAGCCCATCGTCACTTGGAGCTCAATTACATGAGCACCCGCTTTGTTGAAGGTAAATGGTGGTTTCCTGATGGATTCGACCGAAGCCTGCCATAAAAAGAAGGAATTTCCATCACTGGCTCAGGATGGTCGAGGCAGATGGAATCCGTCGCTCAACATCCCACGTAAGTGGCCATCATAGAGCTACATCTGAGATCCCTTCCAGTTGAACTCTGGTCCACGCACCGTGCGTCTGTGTGAGTGTGCGGTGTGGCCCTCTGGACTCACGCAGCTGGGTCGAACGAAGCTGTGAAATGTGCCGCGTTCCTTCTTCGCTTCCCTGTTGCTCATGAACCGAGTTCCCGCTGCGTGGAAGGCGGCCACGTACAGCTCGGCCACTGCCTTGCGGAAGAGGCACACGCTGGTCTCGTCTTGCTTCAGCTGCGGGGGAGAGGGGGGAGAGACGCGGTGAGCAAAGTGACAATGATCAGCATGATGATGATGACGATGATGACGATGTATTATTGATGGTGCATTGTTGAACACGAGCGAAGCCGAGCAATTGGCAATGCCAACGTACCACGTGGTGACGCATTTCATTCGTGTTGGGCAGGATCCTGAAGTTATGCTGATCATCTGGGACCTGCACAGCACACGTGACAGCGCAGCGTTAGTTACTGCGAGCACGTGTCCCGTGGAGTGCACGCGCTGCACCATACAGGCTGACTGATCGTTCATGCAGGAAAAGAGGCAATTAACCGCTATCTGCAGGAGGAACTTGGGGGAGCGGTGGCGCACGAGTTGGCGCGCTGCAATGTGAATCAAGCAACCTGACTGCGACTCCCGTCCAAGGGCTGACAACCCGTCAGCTGAGTTGGCAATTGCCGCTCGACTAAGTCACGATTCTGGCGATGCGCGCTCCGCTCCACGCAATGCCCATCCTTCACACACCGCGACGACGAACCGGCTCAGAGACGCTCATTCATTCAATGTGCGACGTCACTTACTTGATTCACGACCTTCACGAGTTTCTTCATGTGCTCGCTGCTCAGAAACCCCGACGTGCAGATGTCCATTCCCGTCGCCCTGGCGTTCGCCTGCATGGCCATTGCGGCCACGAGGCACAGCAGGAGCGCGCACGAGCCGCGAGCTTCCATCCTCTTGGTGAGTGCTGGCGGTAGAAGTTGCCGCTACGACGGTGACCCTCGACGACGACGACGCGATCGCGTTCACGGAGTGTCGATGAGTCGGGGCGAGTCGACTTCAACCGAGTTGCTAGCGGAGAGTCACGCCAAGTATCCACCGACTGCGCTCCTCTCGCTGGTTTTGAGAGCTCCATGATACCTGCCTCGGTTTATATCACGAACGGGAGAAACTCTCCGTCGGAAAGCCCGTCTAATCGAAAGTAGAGACGGCTGCGTTCGCTGCAGCGTTTTCACCGTTGCGTCACGGCGGAGCGGATGGGAGAATTCCCCCCCCCGCCCTCTCTTCCAAACCCTCCCCCTGCAAACGGAAACCTAAAGTGTTGGTGGCGGTGGCTTTCGAGTGACGTGGAGGTGCCCTGAGATATTAGTGGGCCGCGATGTTCGTGGGCGGTTTGCGAGTGCTGAACTTCCTCATTTCTGTCGTTCGCGAGGACTCCCTTGGGGGCTGTGTCTGCACGCCGACTCACCCCTCCTCCTCCTTCTCCCACGCGCCTGCCGTGTTTCGCCCCCTTGACTACCACCGCTCCCCCAGTTGCTTTCACTTTGATAAGTTCCACGTTTCGCTTACGCTACTCGAATTACATCACCATCATCATCGTCGTGATAATTTTCATCACGATCATCTTCTCAATCATCATAATCATTCCGAAATTAGGAAACCACTGAAACTATGCACTTCTAAAATCTTGATTGAAAACTCGTTTCTTTTTTTCTACAGTTTTTTTTTGTGCGCGTGTGCGTGTGTTTATTTTCTCGTCCTTCCCGCGCAACTCCGATCAGCGCGGTTGGCTCCGTACGGTGCGAACGGTGGTCAGCATACGCACATGCATCATCATCATCATGATCATCATCATCATGATCATCATCATCAGCAGCAGCAGTCTCCCCAGCAGCTGTACCCGAGCTGTTCTCGTAGCTCCGTCTCCACGGTGGACGGCCCCCACCCTCTTTGCCTGCCTCGCCCGGCGGCGATCGTCACTGCTGCTGACTACGACGACGACGCGAGACGTTGCAAGACCCCTTGCACTCGCCTTGAGGGCAAACGCCAATCCATTGTCTCCGCCAGTCTCCGACTTGCGCGCTCGCTGGATGGTTTGCAGGTTTCGCAACTCCTCTCGTGCGCGCGACTCGCTCCATTGCTTCAAGAGTGAATATCTCACAGCGATGCACGAGTGGTGGACTTAATAACGCAGAAAAAAACGATCACTGCACGACCACATCACCCTGAACGTGACCCATCTCTTTGATCTACGAAGCTAAGGTGGATTGAGCCTGGTTAGTTCTTGGATGGGTGACCAAACACGAGGGCTTGCCAGGTAGCGTAGTTGTGGGGTTGCGAGGTGTGGAGGGGTTGCGGTAGTGTCGCGGTTAGGGCGCTGCGCTACGAACCCAGCGACCCGAGTTCCATTCTCGCTCACAGCCAACGTCGGTGAGGGTGTTCTGCATCATTCCTGGGCCTCCCCGAGGTCGACTCAGCCTAAAATGAGCACGTGGTGCGCCGGTAGGGAGAGAAAGGCAGTCGGGCATTGTGTGCCGGACATCCGCCCCCTCTTTTCGTGCGCCGTGTCTGCCTTGATAAGTGCTCGTTAGCAGCACTTGCCCCGACAGTCTGTTGAGGCTATACGGGGCTCTTTGCCTTTGTGTGTCCAGAAGATGGCAGTGCTGAATGCCCCACGTGTTCGCGCTCCGTTGTTGTTATCGTCGCCTCGAATCGATCGTAGCTGCCAGTCACTGGGTGGCATCTATATGTGTGTATGTTGAACTTCTTTCGCACCGTACGTAGCCAACCGTGGCAATCGGAGGTGCGGGGGAAGGACAACAAACTAAACACAAAACGCAGTTCTGGAAGAAATTCTATTTTTTCTTTTTAAATCTGGATGATTATTTCAAAGTGCATATCTCCAGTGGACTTCCTCATACCGGAAGGAAGAGCGTTCCAGACGGCCGCAGAAGCGCGTCCGTCGCACGTGGCTCATGCTGACCTCGCCAGAACGAATTCGACAAAATAAAAAAGGGACGCGTGGAAAGTTGCACTCTGTGCGCGAGCGCGATACACGTTTTGAACCACCGAGCTAAATGTTGTTCTTTAGCGCGTAGACTTTCGGCACCAACGTTGTTCGTAATAAAGGTTTTTTTTTTGGGGGGGGGGGGGGGGGTTAGATCGCATGGATGTGTCGTAAAACCCGCCACCACCCGACACAGCCAATTAGTAATGTTTGTCACGTAAACAAAAATGTGGCATTTAGTTTCTACTCCAGCACACCGGTGCGCTGGAGAGTAAACTCACAACAACATTTACAATTTGAGTACGACGTTCCGCTGGTGATTGCAACCAGCTTCATCAGGCGACATGCCGTAATTGCCCGGTCCTCTTATCGTCTGACATCACGCGGCACGACCAGAGAGGGGAGATCTGGGCAGCGATTCGCCGGGAGGCGCAACACTCCCCACGCCCTGCGGTGTCGTCAAACAGAAGTGTCGCACGTGTCACGGTGCCTTCTCATTTCTACCCAGAGTGAGCACCTACAGCCTCGCAGGGACGTCACGCATCGTAGAATGCATCAGTCGATTTGAAATAAAGTCATTGTGAGAATACGCGAGTTGGTATTATCGGTATCAAGGTAGCTGCGGTATTAACACGACGTTTCGGGAAACCGCTCTCCTTCGGAGCAAACAGAAAGTGATGTCCGTATAGGATCGTGTCTCGTGATGATGATAGGGTTAAGATAGAGGCGCAGCCCTGCAATGCGTTGCTCGCGGGAATGCTGCCGGACGGGCCTACGCTGAAAGGAGCTTTGGAGAACTCCTTTCGACAGATATCTGTTAAACTTCCACGCAGGCCAGACGTCTTGGATAAGTTGGGAGTACCCACACTTACTCCGATCAACTAACTGCGTTGTCACGACACGTGGGGGAAATGGATACTCTCAATGTACCGTGAACAACCAGACCACTTAACGGTGCCAATATCTCTTCACCAAAACTCTGATGGGTGCTGCTTTTAGTAATCGCGGTTTTGCGTTCGGAGGCAGCGCGGTGGCACCGCGAGCCCTGCACCACCACCCCCCAACATCAACGTCGCCACCACCACCAACAACATCGTCACCACCACCACCATCGCCACCACCACCATCGCCACCACCACCACCAACAACATCACCACCACCATCGCCACCACCACCATCGCCAACACCATCGCCACCACCGCCACCACCATCGCCACCACCACCGCCATCGCCACGTGTCCTCGTCGCCACCACCACCATCGCCACCACCACCGCCACCACCATCGCCACCACCACCATCGCCACGTGTCCTCGTCGCCTGCACGGCCGCGTCACGGCGAACTCTGCCGAGTCGCCACTTTCCAGACGACGTTCCTCTCGGGCGCGTTGCTCGCCACGCGACTCTTGAGGAAAGTTCGCGGGGCTCTGGGAAGGAGGCATCGTGGTTGGGAGGGATGATGATGGTGGTGATGGTGGTTGATGATTGTGGTGATGATGGTGATGATGCTCACCAACGGGCGAGACTGCTGACGGAACGGCAGCCAGTGGAGGGGGAGGGGGTGGACAAAATCGGCGCTTCCCGAGAAGAGCTCCACCACCGCAGAGATGGAGCGATGAGGCCGGCAGCTCTTGGGCAGCAGCAGTCAGAGGATGGGGTGAGGGCATCGCAGGAGGTTTTGGGGGCGGGGACGCTTGTGATGGGCGCCCACCGTGCATAACAGGTGTTATAGGTTTCGTTACTTCTTCCGGGGGGCAGCAGACGGCAGTAAAGCAAACATCCATTGTTGTACTGTACTCCTGTCGTGCTGCGCTCCTCCCCGCCTTCACCAACCGGCACCGACCCGCGTGGCGAAGTATGGTCGCATAGCCTCCCACCACCAGCACGGCTTGGCGGAGGCCTTCATCCAGCAGTGGATTGACAAGCATGGCTGTGCACGGACGTGTAGACCACGTGGGCAGGTGTGCATTGCCTTGTCTGGGAATTTAGGTGTGCCGGTTAATTATAGCCGTTCGCATCACGCCCGTACCTTGAACTGTGTTTTGTCGCAGCGTACGTAGCCGTGCTAAACGGAGGTGCATTAACCACTTCGGCGCCGCTCCTCCCCGTGAGTCTAATTCAGTGGCTCTTCTTAACCTGGGGGTGCGAGATGCCCTTTGTGGGGGTGCGAGACATTGACAGACGTTTTTTTTTTAAGAATGTAAATAATCGAAAACACAAATTAAACACGGGCACGTAAGTACAACTTACTTAAAATTTTGATTTTAAGCTTTCGTGACTGCACCATGTTCTTGGTTCTTTCGGTAATGTCACGTAGAAGGGAAATAATAAAGTAATACATCACAAATTATAGTTTAATATTTTTATTATTGTATTATTTCCCTTCTACGTGACTTTACCGAAAGAACCAAGAATACAACTTACTTTGTTTAATCAAACCCTACGCATTTATTAACATTATAAATAGTTTATTTCACGATTGAGAACCAACGGCTGCAGGTAAAGATGAAGACCCGCTGCTCTAGGAGGCTGTCTAGAGCTGCCGCTGAGCGAATGCCCTTCCGCCAGCAGGGTGGCGCGAGCCGGCAACTGCAGGGCTGCGCCTTCATCCTCGACACATCACAAATTGTAGCTCGTGAGTGGGAACTTCAAAGCTGTTTCTTCGCGAGCATATTGGCGGCTCGTTTTTCAGGTTGCAACATCTCGCAAATGCACCCCCCCCCACACACACCCCGGGAGGAGGGGGAGGGGGGCTGTGTAAGTCGCGTTCTGGGTTGTCGTCGCCTGTGCTGCAGCGATATACAAACACGTGGTTGGGTCAAGCGAGGCCGGCACGAGCCGACGGGGTGCAGGCCTGCAAGCCAAGGCGAAGAACACCAATACGCTAATCAAGATACAATACTCTCATTGATAACGGCGCGGGCCACGCAATGAATAACTGCCCCGGCTTTGCTGATGCGAGTCGCTTTGGGCTCTTCCCACCACGACGACCACGGTAGCGACACCGCCTGCGACGCTGGTGCAGGCGATTTAAATACCAGTTGTCGTCGAGCGATGCTGCTGCTGCTGCTGGTGGTGGTGGTGTCGTGTCGGCAAGTGGGTGCCAACGAGCATAAATGGACACAATGTCACTCAACACATTCCTGAATAACACCGCGGCCTTAAATGAACAAAGAAAAATGCACGACAGTTGAGGTTTCGGGAATTGGCCCTTCTTCACAGTGCATACATGATGTACCCAAAACGTTTCCTATTTATATATATATGCCATTTTAAGGCGGTATTGTTCACGGATAAGTTGTGGTTTCTACTTATACGTAGTCTGTACTGCTTGCATGATACCAGTGTTCTATACTGTGTTGGGCAACAACGCCTGCCCGCCACGCAGCAGTGGATCGACCAAGGCCTGCGAGTTTATTATCGACCGCGGACAATGGTGTCTGGCACGACTGCATGCACGCCTTCCTATAACGTGCCAGTGTCATCATTTGCAGCCAGCGAATTACTTTATTTGAAACATGCCTCCACCTTAATATATCATACGCAGTAGATACATCACCGTCATCATCCTCTGTCACGTGTCGTGACGGGGAACCTCCAAGATCCAAACACGCCGGATCTGCCCTCTGCTCGCCGAGCCGGATTGGCTACCGGGTTCGCCAAACGAACGCGTCGCAAAAAGGTGGCCCACGCGCTCAGCGCAACGCAAAGCGCTTGGCCACAAATTCGCCACAAACAACCTTTGCCGATCTCGTCAAGGACCGTATCACGTACTTTTAGGTTTTTTTTCGGTAAAGTCACTTAGGGAAAATAAATAAATAATACAAATAAATAATAGAAATAATTATAGAAATCAAATAATAAATCACGACGTTTCGGAGGCAACACAAGTCTCCCGTCATCAGGTGGGACGAGTTCTTAAATACAAGTTAAGGGGGGAGGAGGAGGGAGGGGCTTATCTGCGTATCACCACCACCATCACGCCAGCTCCGGTCATCATCGCAGCAGATGAGCCTCTGCGGCCGTCTGGAACGCTCCGTTAGGAATCGAGTAGAGCTAAGCACTTTTAAAATCACCTGCATTGACAACTGCTTTGTTAAGTACGGCGTTGTGTGTTTTAGTTTGCTGTCCTTCCCCACGCACCTCAGATTGGCGCGGTTGGCTACGTACGGTGCGAAAGAAGTTTAACATACATATAAATCCGTTCTCTCTCTCACACACACACAGTATTATAAGACGCGTCACCAGCGCTTTATTTAAACTACGTTGGGGGGAGTGCGTCTTAGGGGCCGTCCATAAAAGACGTCACGCACCTGGGGGGGGGGGGGTCAGACATTTGTGACGATGTGTGACGAGGTGGGGGGGGGGGGGTTGAGAAATGTGACGTCACATCAAAATGCGCAACTTTAAATAAATATAGACAACACGTTCTACTTAAGTAAATAGACGTTTTAATAAATGTTTTCACCTACAACATTAGAGTGCAGCGCCACATTAAATACGCACTACAATGACAATAGTTTAAAGCGATTTGAAGCATGTTTTTTTTGGGGGGGGGCAGAGCTTCGTGACGTAATATTTGAGGGGGGGGTCTGACTTTTTGTGACGCCGTGTGACGATTGGGGGGGGGGGGTCAAAGATCGTCCAAAATCGCGTGACGTCATTTATGGACGGCCCTTTATAATCTGGAGAATAATTATTATTATTCTCGACCGTATAGGCCATCATCCCTTCTCGTCGTGACGGATCCGTTCTAAATCTCACTCTCCTGCACTCACAGCTCAAAGTGCAATCAATGCTCCACCCGGGGTACGTTCTCTAAACCACGAGGCTCCCCTGTCCGCCTCTCAAAACAATCCCAAGCGCGCATCTCTCTCTCTCCTTCCACACTCGTCAGTTTCGCGCTCGGTATGAAAGTAGTGCGCACGTGTGCAGCGTATGCACTGTGCGTTGAACGTCTTTCACACCGTACGTGGACCAACCGTGCCCGTAGCAGCAGCTTCTGCGCCAATAAGACCCCAACCGGCAGCGCGCCCTGCTCACGGCCACGCGCTGTGTTGACTTTCATTATCAGTACTCTTTGTTCCTTTCGGTAAAGTCAACTTCAGCTTTTTTTGCGACAGTACTTCCGCCCAGCTATCTGTCTCTCTCTCTCTCTGTGTATCTCTTTCATCCGCATCTTTCATTCATATTAATAAAAAAAATGTAACATCGGTGGCCACCTTCAATATATGTCCCGCGGCACACACGCACACACGTGTTCCTCTGACTGCCTCTGTAGTATGTGTCTATGTAGTGGAGTCGTTGGATTTGTTGTGAGCCTCAGACCAAAAACAATAATCACGCGCCATGCTCAATGGTAAATACTTCACCGGCAGAGATAAGATTCGCGTGCAAATAATCTCGTCGACGTTCAACCACCAAAACCACCAGGAACGCGTCCCATTTCGTCGGATTTAATACCAAGAATGATGATGATAGTAATGTAAACTTATAATGCGCCGCTCGATTCATCGCTCGCTCTCGTAGAGAGACAGAGAGAGGGCGAGCGAGTGACTCAGAGGCGCGAGGAGGAACCACAGACAAGCGGGAAGAGTCGGTAAACACGCGGTGAGCCGGCCATGACAATTGTCCAAGCTCTGCGTTCCTCTATACAAGGAATTATCAATCGGTTAATTACTCTTTGGTTCTTTCGGTAAAGTCACGTGGGTAGAAAAATAAAACGTACAATAATATATTACGACGTTACGTGACTTTACCGAAAGAAGCAAAGAGTATGGATTCCTGCAGTCACGAAAGCTTCAAATCAAGATTCAATCGTTTAATTAATGAGTGTTTGCATGTGGGAGGAAAACCGGAGCACCCGGAAGAAAAAAAAAACTCCACGCACGCGAGGGGGAAACACTCTATCCCCATACAGATGCAACAGGTGGAGTCCACATTGCTTCCTCGGATAAGAAGTCAAACATCCGAAGGCGAGACCCTCATGAAAACAGTCTTCAGACCGAAGGATACCTTCTTTAGCAAATCAATGGCATCCTAATTTTCGTGATATACTTTGAAACAACTAATACATATATATATTTAAATGCGTATGTTTTTTCAGTCGAAATATATAATTTTTTTATATTTAAATGCGTATGTTTTTCAGTTGAAATATATAATTTTTTTATATTTAAATGCGTATGTTTTTCAGTCGAAATATATAATTTTTTTATATTTAAATGCGTATGTTTTTCAGTTGAAATATATAATTTTTTATATTTAAATGCGTATGTTTTTCAGTCGAAATATATAATTTTTTTATATTTAAATGCGTATGTTTTTCAGTCGAAATATATAATTTTTTTATATTTAAATGCGTATGTTTTTCAGTTGAAATATATATTTTTTTTATATTTAAATGCGTATGTTTTTCAGTCGAAATATATATTTTTTTTATATTTTTTACGGGAGATATTCTTTCGGGAGAATTGTTTTTAACCCTTTGACAATCTACTCTTGAAGTGTCTTCCCACGCCAACGTTGGTCATTGGGGCAGTTTGACTCTACTTCACCACGCTGGTCCAGTGCGGGTTGGTGAAAGGGGATCGCTCAGGACTGGCGAGGGATGACACACGCCGCTGATGTCCCCTGTGGCCGATTAATTATCAAACGACCGCTCACCCTCCGTGATTCCACGCGTAAATGCACGTGGCACGGCTTGGTGTGAGTTCATTCTCGCGATTGCCATATTCTCCGGCTTAGAAGAGGCTCTGAATAAGTTTGACGCATCCCGAACCTGTGCCCGGTGTAAATAAAGTTCACAAATCTGCGCACACACAAAGACACACACACACATACATACACGCGCGCGTGTCGGATTATAAGACGCACCACAACTTTGGCTTCACAATCACCTTGGATGGGTGGTGGGTGGGGATGTCTTATAACCTGTAGAATGCGGTCATCTGTGCACTCTTTCTCTTTCAAACTTTTTTTAGAGCCCGGAGACAGCGGTAATCGGTTTATTTTGAACTCTCACGGCATTCCGACGATGCAATCCTTCGCGGCCAAAAAAAGCCACACACCCACGGCATGACACGCTGGGCATGACAGTCTCTCTTGAACGTTGGCTCTGGGAGGAACGTGTCACGTGGTGTCGGCGCGAGAAACTCCGCCCGCCCACGCGAAAGCGAAACGAGTAGGAGTCGAAACGACGGAAGCGAAAAAGCGAGACGACACCCGGGTGTTTGTCGCTACTTCGTCAAGCTTTCGATTAGACGGGATTTCCGACGGAGAGTTTCTCCCGTGGACGATATAAAAGCCGAGGCAGGTATCATGGAGCTCTCAAAACCAGCGAGAGGAGCGCAGTCGGTGGATACTTGGCGTGACTCTCCGCTAGCAACTCGGTTGAAGGCGACTCGCCCCGACTCTTCGAAACTCCGTGAACGCGATCGCGTCGTCGCCGTCGTCGAGGGTCACCATCGCAGCGGCAACTTCTACCGCCAGCACTCACCAAGAGGATGGAAACTCGCGGCTCGTGCGCGCTCCTGCTGTGCCTCGTGGCCGCAATGGCCCTGCAGGCGAACGCCAGGGCGACGGGAATGGACATCTGCACGTCGGGGTTTCTGAGCAGCGAGCACATGAAGCAACTCGTGATGGTCGTGAATCAAGTAAGTGACGTCGCACATTGAATGAATGAGCGTCTCTGAGCCGGTTCGTCGTCGCGGTGTGTGAAGGATGGGCATTGCATGGAGCGGAGCGCGCATCGCCAGAATCGTGACTTAGTCGAGCGGCAATTGCCACCGCTCCCCCAATTACCTCCTGCAGATAGCGGTTAATTGCCTCTTTTCCTGCATGAACGATCAGTCAGCCTGTATGGTGCAGCGCGTGCACTCCACAGGACACGTGCTCGCAGTACCACAGCTCGTGTAACTAACGCTGCGCTGTCACGTGTGCTGTGCAGGTCCCAGATGATCAGCACAACTTCAGGATCCTGCCCAACACGGATGAAATGCGTCACCACGTGGTACGTTGGCATTGCCAATTGCTCGGCTTCGCTCGTGTTCAACAATGCACCATCAATAATACATCGTCATCATCGTCATCATCATCATGCTGATGATTGTCACTTTGCTCACCGCGTCTCTCCCCTCTCTCCCCCGCAGCTGAAGCAAGACGAGACCAGCGTGTGCCTCTTCCGCAAGGCAGTGGCCGAGCTGTACGCGGCCGCCTTCCATGCAGCGGGAACTCTGCGGTTCATGAACAACACGGAAGCGAAGAAGGAACGCGGCACATTTCACAGCTTCGTTCGACCCAGCTGCGTGAGTCCAGAGGGCCACACCGCGCACTCACACAGACGCACGGTGCGTGGACCAGAGTTCAACTGGAAGGGATCTCAGATGTAGCTCTATGATGGCCACTTACGTGGGATGTTGAGCGACGGACTCCATCTGCCTCGACCATCCTGAGACAGTGATGGAAATTCCTTCTTTTTATGGCAGGCTTCGGTCGAATCCATCAGGAAACCACCATTTACCTTCAACAAAGCAGGTGCTCATGTTATTGAGCTCCAAGTGACGATGGGCTAAGAACGATAAACGATTTTGGACAACTGCAGACTTAAGAGCTTCAAGGATTGAAGTTCAATTTTCTGATGTCTTGCACTGCTTGGCTCACATTTATTCTGTTCATGAGTGGCAGTGCCAGCCAATGCTCCGATTGTGACTCTGGAGGAAGTTACCCGAAACTTCTGCTGAATGAGAGTGAGGTTACGTTTGTGTTACACTTGACACTGACGTTGGATTCTTGGTTTTGTTTCAACAGGGAACGACGCAGGAAGGCGAACAGGACGCCAGATTCAAGAAAATCATGGCAAGACTCGCTGATGCCAAACTCAAGGTGAGCTTGACAAGTCCCTGCAGCAACAACGCGCACACGGGAACGCGTCCTTGAGGTTTTACGTGGTCAGTCAATTGCCTTGCGTCCATACTCTTTGGTTTTTTCGGTAAAGTCACGTGGTTAGAAATAAAATAAAACAAATAACGACGTTTCGATCGCAACACAAGCGGTCGTCATCAGGCAAAGGAGTCAGCCTCTAAAGGCAAACTGTTTAGAACGGTTTGTGGATGGGCGTAGCCCAAGTGTATCAACAGCACCAGGAGCATGGGTGGTGCACGAGTGCCAATGCAGCAACAATTCCAATGCAGCAGCAATTCCAATGTAGCAGCAATGACAATGTAGCAGCAATGCCAATGCAACAGCAATGCCAATGCAACAGCATTGCCAATGCAACAGCAATGCCAATGCAGCAGCAATGCCAATGCAGCAGCAATGCCAATGCAGCAACAATGCCAATGCAGCAACAATGCCAATGCAGCAGCAATGCCAATGCAGCAACAATGCCAATGCCGTGACTTTACCGAAAGAACCAAAGAGTATGGATTCTTGCAGTCACAAAAGCTGCAAATCAAGATTGCCTGCCGTCCGTAAATACAATTGTCCGAACGGCGTGGCGGGGATAACTCGATGTGCTCACCGTGTCCGCCCGCGCGTTCTTCCCCGTCGACGCAGATTCCCTCGGACGAGGCGATGCTCCGCAAGGTGCTCCGAGAGACGGAGCTGCTGCCCATCGCGTGCACGGAGCGCGCGGATCGCCAGAAGCCGTCGGGCGGTCGGCGCAGAGGAGGAGGCGGCGGCGGCGGCGGCAAGCGGAAGCCGGGAGCGAAGAAGCAGCGAGGCGGAAAGCTGCAGCGGCAGGGTGGAGAGAAGCGGCCCAGAAAGTCCCGGCAGTGAGCCGCGCTCCGTCGCTGCCGCTGCTGTGCCAACACCCAGGACTGTGCATTCCAAAATGCGTCCGCGCCCGGCGAAGCACATCCAGTATACCTCTCGTTGTGCCTGCGTTTAACTCGGCACGTGCAGCGTGGGAAAGGTTGCCACCTGTCATGGTGTTCCCGGAATCGCCCCCTCCTTTTGAGGTGCAGCTGGACCGGCGAGCCCCTCGTTCGCACCGGGACATCGCACGTGGCGGTGTCGGGTCAGTGGCGCGGTGACCTCCGAGGTGGCAGCCCCCCGCCCCCCCCCCCCCCCAAGTCACGTGCCTAAACTTTCGTCCCGGACGCGATACGGGCCCAATGCTGCACTCGATGAACATTTTAATCAAAGCGAATTGTTTAAAAAAAAAAGTCCTATTTATTGTCTACGTTTAAAGTACAGTTACTATTTATTAATTGCATTGTTACTATTTATGACGTTTTGAGCCGAAGTATTTATTAAGCACAGTTTTTTTTATCAATTGCATTGTTCTTATTTATGACGTGTTGAGCCGATGATGAAACGTATTACTTGAAAAAAAATGTTGTTTAAAGTTTTTAAATTTCGATCAAATAGCCACGACGATATTTATATATTGATACGTGATCGGCCACGCGCCTTGCACTGCCGGTCACGCGCCTTGCACTGCCCAGACGCTTCGCATCGATGCAAAGAGAGCCCCCCCCCCCCGGGGGGGCCGAGGAGTCGAACCCCCCCCCCCGCCCCCCGCGGGGGCTCCCTCCGCCCCCCAGCGGCGAGGCTCCCCCCGCCCCTCGGCGCTTTCTTGCTGTGGTTGTCCCCGCCTGATGACGGTTGCTTGTGTTGCGATCGAAACGTCGTGATCTGTCATTCTTCTACCCACGTGACTTTGCCGAAAGAACCAAAGGGAATGGATTCCTGCACTCACGAAAGCTTCAGATCAAGATCGCTCGTCTCTTGCCTCCCTCCCTCTCTCTCGAGCTCACGCGGTCACCCGAGCGCGCATCGCTTTAACATCATTCCTAATTCATTGCCTATTTATTAAGTACAGCATTACTACTATTTATTTAAGTTATTGAGCCGGAGGTGAAACATTAAAACGTGTTTTTTTTTAGTTTTACATTTGTTATTTAATGTACGGTTTGTTTATTTATGTTAATTTATGATTATTTATGTTCATGTTAATTGCCGTATTTATTGTCGTAAACTGACCGCGACGGGTGTACGATCGCGCTGACAAGAGTGGTATGATGATGATGACGACGACGATGGTGATGATGACGACGATGATGGTGATGATGATGACGGTGATGATAACGATGATGATGATGATGATGGCGATGATGATGATGATGATAATGAGTTGCTGCTGTTCGCGCTGAGCGTCACAATAAACACTGCAGCCGCCTCCTCTGTCGCGTCTCCTCCTCCCCGGTGCGAACATGCCGAGCGGTGCTCCTCCGTGTGGGACACCAAACTAGACAGTCGTCTATAATTAGACACTAGGCTAGGCAGTACTCTAGGCTAGGCAGTACTCTAGGCTAGGCAGTACTCGAGGCAGTACTCCAGTACTGCAGGAGCCTCCTGAGCAGGAATGTTGAGACTCAGCAAGGCTTTGGCAAATCAGAATATTTGTTTACAGCAGAGGAATCCGATGAGCTATCAAGCTCTTTATTCACACGTGTCCAGTAGGGGCACGGTGTCAGAACGTAACAACCACAACAATCAATACAAACACGCGCTAAGGGTGCAAAGTTTAGAACAGTTAAACACAAATCCCTATGAAGATATATACAAATACAACTAAACTATGGTTTTGTTTCGATTTAAAGCTTTCGTGACTGCAGGGATTAATTTTCTTAATTCTTTCGGTAAAGTCACGTAGAATGGAAATAATAAAATAATAAAAATAAAACATTAAATAATTCTCACGACGTTTCGGCCACAACGCAAGCAGCCGTCCTCAGGTGGAGAACAGGTCTGTCGAGAAGACAGAGTCTGAATGACACGCCCCAGGCTTGGAGCGACTATTTAAGCTGTTTAGTTTTAAATCTCACCAGCTACGGCCGACTGAGCCGCTCGCTGATTTTTCAGAATCGACCAACGCCACGAACGAATTTGCTCACCAACTGCAGGACACGGTCGTGGGTCTTAGTATCGATACACGGGGCGGCTTCGATTTAAATACAGCAACACCGCCAGTCTCCTTTCACGTTCAAGTGCGGTGCTGTGTAAGGGGCCGTCCATAAATGACGTCACGCGATTTTGGACGATTTTTGACCCTCCCCCCCCTCGTCACACGGCGGCACAAAAAGTCAGACACCCCCTCAAATATGACGTCACAAAGCTCTGCCACCCCCCCTCCAAATAAAACATGCTTCAAGTCGCTTTAAACTATTGTCATTGTAGTGCGTATTTAATGTGGCGCTGCACTCCGATGTTGTAGGAGAAAACATTTATTAAAAAGTATATTTAATTAAGTAGAACGTGTTGTCTATATTCATTTAAAGTTGCTCATTTTGATGTGACGTCACATTTCTCAACCCCCCCCCCCTCCTCGTCACACATCGTCACAAATGTCTGCCCCCCCCCCCACCAGCTGCGTGACGTCATTTACGGACGGCCCCTAATTCGCGATGTGCGGTACCCGCAGAGACACTAAATCACCAACTCGTCGTCGGTCCGCTGCTCGATCGAGTCGCGACTGTCTTCCCACGCAGAGTCGGTCACTCGGGTCGTCTGACTCTGACCATACTTCACCACGCTGGACCAGCACGCGCTGGTAAAGGGGACATCCCTCGGGAGCGGTACCGATGTTTGGTCGTGGCCGGATGTCGAACTCAGGTCGTCGGATTCACGGCTCGGGGCGTGCTAACCACTACACCACCGCCCCCCCCTCCCCCCGACGATCCACGTGGAAAACCACGACAACTCATCCGAGTTCATTCTCGCTATTCCCGTCTTCCCAGGTTTATACGAAGCCCTGGGAGGTTAGATGCATACCAACCGTGTGCCCGGTGTCAATCACGTTTACAAATCCGGTGACACGCGCACACGCACGCACGCCGGATTATTAGACGGGAACAAATTGCGTCTCGTCTCATGAGCAGAAGAACACGGCAATCACTGCACTCTTACTCTCTTAGCTTTTACACTCCCTGGAATCCCGCCTTCGTAATGCCTCGCAGTGTACACAAAGACAAGGATCCCCCCGTTTAGCCTTTAACAGGTTGTTGGGGCAAGTGCTGTTAGCGAGGAGCACCTGTGGAAGGCCGGCACGGCACACGAAGGGGGTGGGTGGCCAGCACCACGCCCGGCCGCCTTTCTCTCCCGACTGGCGATGTTTATACCTCGTACAAGGTACTAATTTGAGGTTGAGTCGACCTAGGGGAGGCCCAGGACCGGTTAAGATAATTGCCACTGGTGTTGGTGACCTTCTTTCACACCGTTCGTAGCCCTACCGGGTGAAGGACAACAAACTAAACACAAAAAGCAGTTCCAAATAAATGAGTTTTCAATTGAGATGATTTCAAAGTGCATCGCTCCAGTGGCGTCCTCATGTCGGAAGGAAGAGCGTTCCAGACGGCTGTGAGCGGACTCGGGTGGCCGGGTTCGTAGCGCAGCGCGCTAGCCACTGCACCACCGCTCCGCGCGACACACACAGGGCGCGTTACATGTCGTTACATGCCGTTACATGTAGTGATACGTCGTTACCTGTCGTTACATGTCGTTATATGTCGCTGCTGTAAAACGGGGGCGCTGTATGAGCGCTGATGATGATGAAATCGTTTTGGAAAACACCCAGACAATGCACACCTGCCCACGTGGTCTAGACGTCCGTGCACAGCCATGCTTGTCAATCCACTGCTGGATGAAGGCCTCCGCCAAGCCGTGCTGGTGGTGGGAGGCTATGCGACCATACTTCGCCACGCGGGTCGGTGCCAGTTGGTGAAGGCGGGTAGGAGCGCAGCACGACAGGAGTACAGTACAACAATGGATGTTTGTTCTAGATTTGAAGCTTTCGTGACTGCAAGGATTCATACTATTAGTTTTTTTCGGTAAAGTCACGTAAGTAAAAAATTAGATTGAAAGTTAATTAAAGTAATAATGGAAATAAAATAATAAATAATTCATTATTTTATTTCCATTATTACTTTTATTAACTTTTAATTTTATTTTATTTCCATTATTACTTTTATTAACTTTTAATTTTATTTTATTTCCATTATTACTTTTATTAACTTTTAATTTTATTTTTTTCTACGTGACTTTACCGAAAAAACCTAACAGAATGGATGTTTGCTTTACTGCCATCTGCTGCCCCTCGGAAGAAGTAACGAAACCTATAACACCTGTTATGCACGGTGGGCGCCCATCACAAGCGGTGTGTCACGTGGCTATACAAACCTCGCTTCACTGCGACCTCTGCTTAACGATGATGATGATGCTGATGAAAAAAAATTATCAAAGCCACTTGAATTCGATTCACGGCTACCATCAGTGGCGAGTACTGTATGGGAACCAGGCGCTGACGCTTCACGTCACCAACCCGGACCACGGCACCTGCCCCCGACGACACTTGACCCATGAACTCGCACTCCGCCTGCCCCAAGCTGCACTGGGCAGCGTGCTCAAGTTTGGTCAAATGACCTCCAACGCCACCCGCGGATCCGCGCGGCGTGGGGAGGCCGTGACCCAGAGGCGGGTTGACAATGACGCTGGAAAAGGGAGCGAATTGAGAGCAGAAAGTAATTTTAAAGATCGATAATAATTATTATTATTACAACCAAACAGCGTTGTAACAAGTGAAGAGGTCATCATTAGCCATGTTCTATCGACTGCTGGATGAAGCCGTCCCCGTCCCCCAAAATCTCCTGCGATGCCCTCACCCCATCCTCTGACTGGTGCCCAAGTGCTGCCGCTCTCATCGCTCCATCTCTGCGGTGGTGGTGCTCTTCTCGGGAAGCGCCGATTTTGTCCACCCCCTCCCCCTCCACTGGCTGCCGTTCCGTCAGCAGTCTCGCCCGTTGGTGAGCATCATCACCACAATCATCAACCACCATCACCACCATCATCATCCCTCCCAACCACGATGCCTCCTTCCCAGAGCCCCGCGAACTTTCCTCAAGAGTCGCGTGGCGAGCAATGCGACCGAGCGGAACGTCGTCTGGAAAGTGGCGACTCGGCAGAGTTCGCCGTGACGCGGCCGTGCAGGCGACGAGGACACGTGGCGATGGTGGTGGTGGTGGTGGCGATGGTGGTGGCGGTGGTGGTGGCGATGGTGGTGGTGGTGGCGATGGTGGTGGTGGTGGCGATGGTGGTGGTGGCGATGGTGGTGGTGGTGGCGATGGTGGTGGTGGCGACGAGGACACGTGGCGATGGTGGTGGTGGTGGCGATGGTGGTGGTGGCGATGTTGTTGGTGGTGGTGGCGATGGTGGTGGCGGCGGTGGTGGCGATGTTGGTGGTGGTGGAGATGTTGTTGGTGGTGGTGGTGGCGATGGTGGTGGTGGCGACGTTGTTGGTGGTGGTGGTGGTGTTGTTGGTGGTGGTGCAGGGCTCGCGATGGTGGTGGTGGCGGCAGTGTTGGTGGCGGCGATGGTGGTGGTGGCGGTGGTGGTGATGTTGGTGGTGGTGGAGATGTTGTTGGTGGTGGTGGTGGCGATGGTGGTGGTGGCGACGTTGTTGGTGGTGGTGGTGGCGATGTTGTTGGTGGTGGTGCAGGGCTCGCGATGCCATTCCGCTGCCTCCGAACGCAAGACCGCGATTACTAAAAGCAGCACCCATCAGAGTTTTGGTTAAGAGATATTGGCACTGTTAAGTGGTCTGGTTGTTCACGGTACATTGAGAGTATCCATTTCCCCAACGTGTCGTGACAACGCAGTTAGTTGATCGGAGTAAGTGTGGGTACTCCCAACTTATCCAAGACGTCTGGCCTGCGTGGAAGTTTAACAGATATCTGTCGAAAGGAGTTCTCTAAAGCTCCTTTCAGCGTAGGCCCGTCCGCCAGCAGTCCCGCGAGCAACGCATTGCAGGGCTGCGCCTCTATCTTTACCCTCTCATCATCACGAGACACGATCCTATACGGACATCACTTTCTGGTTGCTCCGAAGGAGAGCGGTTTCCCGAAACGTCGTGTTCATACCGCAGCTACCTTGATACCGATAATACCAACTTGCGTATTCTCACAATGACTTCACTTAAAATCGACTGATGTATTCTACGATGCGTGGCGTCCCTGCAAGGCTCTAGGTGCTCACTCTGGGTAGAAATGAGAATGCACCGTGACACGTGCGACACTTCCGTTTGACGACACCGGCGAATCGCAGCCCAGCTCTCCCCTTTCGGGTCGTGCCGCGTGATGTCAGACGTTTCGCTCCGCGTGCTTGGCACCTACTTCAGGAAATTCACTACATCGGCAGGCTTACATCAAACGTCAGCAGCCGGCAAACTTTAAACGAAGGGAGATGGAGAGTTGCCGCCGTTCAAGTTTGCTGCCCGAAGAAGTTCCCAGCCAGCGCGTGAAGCGAAACGTCGGACATTATGCCGATGAACACGCTCAACACAAGAGCACAAGTGAACTTGGCTGGCGTTGTTAGATCCACGACTCATGCATTGCGCTTTGAAATATTCTCTACATTTTGTGTGTGTGTTGAACTTCTTTCGCACCGTACGTCGCCCACGGTGCTAATCGGAGGTGCGGCGGTGGGTGGGGGGGAACAAACTAAAAGACAAAAAGCAGTTCTAAAAATTATAAGTTTTCAATTCGGATATAAAAGTGCATAGCTCCAGTGGATTCCTAATATCGGAAAAATGATGATGATCAAGGTGATGATTACGATGATGAACATGATTATGACCACGACGATGATCACCACCACCACCACCATCGTCGCGATGCCGTTCGAGTAGAGGAAGCGGAACGTGTTGTCGGAGTTCAAGCGCGGCTTCGGGGAACCTCTCGAAGTGAAACCAACCGGGGGACACGTGACACTCAAGACGCCCTGCGGCGAACAGGGCAGCCACACGTGACGGTGGGGGGGAGGGGGAGCCAGCCTCGAGGGAGTTGCTCGCGACAGCTCAGTAAGCAGAAAGAAGGAAGTTGAACTCTCCCACCGCCAACTCGCAACGCCAGGTAGCCCCACGTCACTCGAAAGCCACCGCCAATATTCGGTTTCCGTTTGCAGGGGGAGTTGCAGCAGCAGCAGGGGCGGTGCCTACAGCTGCGGCAGCGGCACGGAAGAGAGAGAAAGGAGGTGGGGGGGAATTCTCCCATCCGCTCCGCCGTGACGCAACGGTGAAAACCGCTGCAGCGAACGCAGCCGTCTCTACTTTCGATTAGACGGGCTTTCCGACGGAGGGTTTCACCCGTGGACGATATAAAAGCCGAGGCAGGTATCATGGAGCTCTCAAAGCCAGCGAGAGGAGCTCAGTCGGTGGATACTTGGCGTGACTCTCCGCTAGCAACTCGGTTGAAGGCGACTCGCCCCGACTCATCGACACTCCGTGAACGCGATCGCGTCGTCACCGTCGTCGTGGGTCACCGTCGCAGCGGCAACTTCTACCGCCAGCACTCACCAAGAGGATGGAAGCTCGCGGCTCGTGCGCGCTCCTGCTGTGCCTCGTGGCCGCAATGGCCCTGCAGGCGAACGCCAGGGCGACGGGAATGGACATCTGCACGTCGGGGTTTCTGAGCAGCGAGCACATGAAGCAACTCGTGAAGGTCGTGAATCAAGTAAGTGACGTCGCACATTGAATGAATGAGCGTCTCTGAGCCGGTTCGTCGTCGCGGTGTGTGAAGGATGGGCATTGCGTGGAGCGGAGCGCGCATCGCCAGAATCGTGACTTAGCCGAGCGGCAATTGCCAACTCAGCTGACGGGTTGTCAGCCCTTGGTTGGGAGTCGCAGTCAGGTTGCTTGATTCACATTGCAGCGCGCCAACTCGTGCGCCACCGCTCCCCCAAGTTCCTCCTGCAGATAGCGGTTAATTGCCTCTTTTCCTGCATGAACGATCAGTCAGCCTGTATGGTGCAGCGCGTGCACTCCACAGGACACGTGCTCGCAGTAACTAACGCTGCGCTGTCACGTGTGCTGTGCAGGTCCCAGATGATCAGCGCAACTTCAGGATCCTGCCCAACACGGATGAAATGCGTCACCACGTGGTACGTTGGCATTGCCAATTGCTCGGCTTCGCTCGTGTTCAACAATGCACCATCAATAATACATCGTCATCATCGTCATCATCATCATGCTGATCATTGTCACTTTGCTCACCGCGTCTCCTCTCTCTCCCCCGCAGCTGAAGCAAGACGAGACCAGCGTGTGCCTCTTCCGCAAGGCAGTGGCCGAGCTGTACGCGGCCGCCTTCCACGCAGCGGGAACTCTGCGGTTCATGAACAACACGGAAGCGAAGAAGGAACGCGGCACATTTCACAGCTTCGTTCGACCCAGCTGCGTGAGTCCAGAGGGCCACACCGCGCTCTCACACAGACGCACGGTGCGTGGACCAGAGTTCAACTGGAAGGGATCTCAGATGTAGCTCTATGATGGCCACTTACGTGGGATGTTGAGCGACGGATTCCATCTGCCTCGACCATCCTGCGCCAGTGATGGATAATTCACGTAATTTACATTCCTACGGGAGTCAGTCAAATCCATCAGGCAACCACCGTTGACCTTAAACAAAGCGAGTGCTTCAAGGGTTAAAGTTCAATATTCGCATATCTTGCACTGCTTGGCTCACATTTATTCTGTTCATGAATTGAGACTCTGGAGGAAGTGATCCGAAGCCTCTCACCGCCGCTTCTGGCAAGTCACGAGGGCGCTGCTGAATGAGAGGGAGCTTACGTTTGTGTTACACTTGACACTGACGTTGGATTCTTTGTTTTGTTTCAACAGGGAACGAAGCAGGAAGGCGAACAGGACGCCACATTCAGGGAAATCATGGCAAAACTCGCTGATGCCAAACTCAAGGTGAGCTTGACAAGTCCCTGCAGCAACAACGCGCACACGGGAACGCGTCCTAGAGGTTTTACGTGGTCAGTCAATCGCAGTCCGTAACCGCAACTGGCCGACCGGCGTGGCGGGGATAACTCGATGTGCTCACCGTGTCCGCCCGCGCGTTCTTCCCCGTCGACGCAGATTCCCTCGGACGAGGCGATGCTCCGCAAGGTGCTCCGAGAGACGGAGCTGCTGCCCATCGCGTGCACAGAGCGCGCGGATCGCCAGAAGCCGTCGGGCAGTCGGCGCAGCGGAGGCGGCGGCGGCGGCGGCGGCAAGCGGAAGCCGGGAGCGAAGAAGCAGCGAGGCGGAAAGCTGCAGCGGCAGGGTGGAGAGAAGCGGCACAGAAAGTCCCGGCAGTGAGCCGCGCTCTGTCGCTGCTGCCGCTGCTGTGCCAACACTCAGGACTGTGCGATCCAAAATGCGTCCGCGCCCGGCGAAGCACATCCAGTATACCTCTCGCTGTGCCTGCGTTTAACTCGGCACACGTGCAGCGTGGGGAAGGTTGCCCGCGACATTCTGGTCAAACCAGAGGTGCATCTGTCCTGCCGAGTCTCTCGTTCCCACCAGGACATCGCAAGTTGCGGTGTTGCGTCAGTGGCGCCGTGGTGCCCCCCCCCAACCCCCCCTGCTTGAGAGGTGGTCGTGAGATTTTTTTTTGTAACTTTTGCGAGATTCGTGCCTGGGGCTTTTTTGTTTGTCAGCCTCAAAGGTGGCAGCCCCCCCATCCCCAGTCACGTGGCAGCCCCCCCCTCACCTCCAGTCACGTGCTCAAGGTATTGTCCCGGACGCGACACGGGCTGCACGCTAGCGATATTTTAATCAAAGTGAATTGTTAAAAAAAACATTGCTATGTATTGTCTATTTATTAAGTACAGTTACTATTTAACAGTTACATTGTTACTATTTATTACGTTTTGAGCCGATGTTTTTTATTAAGTGACTCTTTATCAATGACATTACTATTTATTCCGTTTTGAGCTGATGGTAAAACGTATTACTTGAACTTTTTAAAAGGTATAAATTTCGATCAAGTAGGCACGATGGTATTTATTTTTCGATTTAAAGCTTTCGTGACTGCAGGGATTCATCTTCTTGGTTTTTTCGGTAAAGTCACGTAGAAGGGAAGTAATACGGCTACTTGCGTTGTGGCCGAAACGTCGTGAGAATCATTTTATTATGTTTTATTTTTATTATTTTATTACTTCCCTTCTACGTGACTTTACCGAAAAAACCAAGAAGACGATGGTATTTATTATAAAAAGATATTTTATATGTTATATATTTATATATAAAATATGAAATGTTTTATATATTTATTAACAATCGCTGTTGTGATAATTTATGATAATTTAAGTTTATTTAATGTTAACTTTTGTATTTCTTTCTGTCGTGCGCTTTAACGCGACGGGGTGTTATTTTTTTATCGCGCTGACAAAAGTGGTATGATGATGGTGACGATGATGATCATGGCGATGATGACGATGATGATGGTGATGATGATGATGGTGATGATGATGATGATGGTGATGATGATGATGATGACGATGATGATGATACGTTGCTGCTGTTCGCGCTGAGCGCCTCGTCACAATAAACACTGCAGCCGCCTCCTCTGTCGCGTCTCCTCCTCCTCCTCCACCTCCGAGGTGCGAACATGCCGAGCGGTGTTCCTCGGTATTTGAACAGCAATAACCTTGCACGTGCAATCAATTAGGATCCGCGTGTCGCGTCTACTAAGTGCGGTCGCATCTTCACAGACGCCGAACCGCTACGGCGGACAGCCGGATCCAGCAGGTTGGGGGGGGGTATCAATCTCACGTGGAGATATTCACTCTCCACGAAGGTTGTCCGTGCCTGGTGAAACGAAGTGGGAGGCCGTCCATAAATGACGTCACGCACCTGGGGGGGGGGGGTCAGACATTTGTGACGATGTGTGACGAGCGGGGGGGGGGGTTGAGAAATGTGACGTCACATCAAAATGCGCAACTTTAAATAAATATAGACAACACGTTCTACTTAAATAGACTTTTTAAGAAATGTTTTCTCCTACAACATCAGAGTGCAGCGCCACATTAAATACGCACTACAATGACAATAGTTTAAAGCCACTTGAAGCATGTTTTATTTGGGGGGGAGGGCAGAGCTTTGTGACGTCATATTTGAGGGGGGGGGGGGTCTGACTTTTTGTGACGCCGTGTGACGAGTGGGGGGGGGGAGGGTCAAAAATGGTCCAAAATCGCGTGACGTCATTTATGGACGGCCCCTGGCGTCTCCAGGTTCGCAGTGCGGCGCTTACCCACTGCGCCACTCGCTCTGCGTGCGCTGCGCAGAGGCGGGCAGTCACAGGCGGAAGGAAATGAAGGTCTCGAAGCTGAACTGGAAGAGGTGCAGGCAGTCGACAGCACGGACGGCAGGGGGGAGGACATATAAACGTATGGGCACAGCAGAGGAGAATGAGCGATCTCTCACTGAGCAAAGGTTGAGCACGGGAGAGAGTGCGTGGAGGGGAGTGGAGCGAGATGAGAGGGGAAAGGTAGGAGAGTGCGTGGAGGGGAGTGGAGCGAGATGAGAGGGGAAAGGTAGGAGAGTCGTGGGGGAGAGTAGAGCGAGATGAGAGGGGAGAGGCAGGAGAGTGCGTGGAGGGGAGTAGAGTGAGATGAGAGGGGAGAGGTAGGAGAGTGCGTGGAGGGGAGTAGAGTGAGACGAGAGGGGAGAGGTAGCAGAGTGCGTGGAGGGGAGTAGAGTGAGACGAGAGGGGAGAGGTAGGAGAGTGCGTGGAGGGGAGTAGAGTGAGACGAGAGGGGAGAGGTAGCAGAGTGCGTGGAGGGGAGTAGAGTGAGACGAGAGGGGAGAGGTAGCAGAGTGCGTGGAGGGGAGTAGAGTGAGACGAGAGGGGAGAGGTGTAGCAAACTCCCTTAGCCGACAGGCATTCAATTCCCACGGAGGTTCATGAAAGTTCATCAGCATGTTTGCTGACGAATAACCCGCAGCAACGTGTGAGTCAACAGCAAAACATATCGCACGAGAAATCTGTAGCCCTACCACACCGAATGTAGTTGTCATAAACACATCACACACACACACATCACACACACATCACACACACATCACACACCCTTCACACACACATCACACACACAACATCACACACACCACACACACACATCACATACATCACACACCCATCACACACACATCACACACACATCACACACACATCACACACACACATCACACACACACATCACACACATCACATGCACACACCACACATCACACACACACCACACACACACATCACACACCCATCACACACACACATCACACACACATCACACACACACATCACACACACACATCACACGCACACATCACACGCACACATCACACACACACACATCACACACACATCACACACATCACACACACACATCACACACACACATCACACACACACATCACACACACACATCACACACACACGTCTCGCACAGCATCATCAACCATGTCGTCGTCAGTTCTGCAAGAAGGGTCACCCCCCCCCCTTGCCCCTCTCGTGGTCACGTGATACCACGATCCATCTCACTCCTGCGCGAATATCTGATGTCGCGGCTCCATCTCCGTGGCGGTTGTCCCGTCCGGCGTCACCGCCCGTCCCGGGGCTGCGGATGCCAAACCTCCTTTCAGGTGCCGCGATGCCCCCTAGTGTTGTGCGTGGAGCAGAGATCACTTTGAAAAAGCATCTCTCGAAGGTAGCTCTGGGGTTTCCACTTCCAGTGGAGCCGTTCTGCGACACGGAGTGGCTGTCCTCCTCTCTCGAGAAATTCGAAATTGACGTTTCATCTCAACGACGCCTTCCACGCCGACTGACACGGAGGCGTGCCTTTGCTTGTTCCGCTGACAATGTGCGGCGGACAGATGGATGCACGTGTGTACGATGGACTTCTTTCGCGCCGTACGTGGCCAGCCGTGCTAATCGGAGGTGCGGGGTGCTCCAATCAGTTCGGGTGCAGGCATCCCGTGCCCGCGAGTGGACCATACCATTCCAAGATTATCCCATCGGCAAAATGCGGCTTGCTTACTAAATGGAACGTTCCATTTGCTAAACGTGGGGTGACGCACACGTCCGTCCGTACCTCCGGCCGCACCTTTTCACATCTCCCCAACACGTCAATGAAAAACAACACTCCGGGTTTTCTTTGCATTTTAATACCACAAATTTTTTTTTTCGTTGTTGTTATTCAGTTTAAAATGGCTACAATTTAGAGTCCGAGTTAACAAAGGGGATGACGGTGATAATAAAATCATCTGAACGCATATGCGTGCGCACGTACGCACAACAACACCAACAACAACCGCCGTGCACCACTAAGTGGCGGTGACGTCACCACGGCGCCCGTGCCATGCTAGGTGCACTTTGAGGACTCGTGAAAGTGTCGAAGGCTCGCTGCCGGCCAGGAGGTGACGGAACAGAGCCCAGGTGCCAATGGGTTGACTGACTTGAGACGTCTGCCCGATATACCACCCTGTGCTCCCCACCGTGCCAACTTGCTGCGTTTTATCTGCCCGGCGCTCCGCTCCTTGTTGTGAGCGTCGCTTCTCTGCCCTCCGCTGCTGCTGGAGGGCGACTGCCTCCGACTGCCCGGCAGCGAACCTCCTCTGCCTTGTTCAGAAACAGAGATAAAGATCTCCCGTCTGGCCTTTAGCAGACTGTTTTTGGGGCAAGTGCTGTTAAGTGAGCGCCTCTACGAAGGCCGGCACGGCACGCGCGTGCGGTGCCTTGCGCGCTCGAATGAGCTCTGCCGCCGATGGCTGTTGTACGAGCAGCAGAGTTACCGCGGTCATAACATTCGAGAAAATTTCTTTTTTACATAAGTGGGAAGGTTGAACCGCAGGGAAAACCACTTTTGACCGAACGGAAAAATAAATGAACACGAGTGCACACGCAGCAAAAAAAAAATTATTCGGGTAAGGCGATGAGAACATTTCCGGGTTGCACTTTGTTTGTTTCTCAAGCATTGACGAACATGACTTGTACGATGCAACCTTTTGTTTACGAATGTTCATTAATACGATTGTCCATCTTAGAGATGCAATGATCCACTCCCCCCCACCCCCCCCCCCCCCACACATAAACGCCGCCCTCTATCAAGTCAACGAAAACAAATTCACGATTCTGGGCCACATTTGGATTCAAGAATAGGACGGGTGGCTTTTCATTTTATTTCTTCCCCCATATTCTTACGTCATCATTACCGGCGGAGGCGCAGCCCTGCAATTGCCGACTCGCGCCACCCTGCTGGTGGAAGGGGCATTCGCGAAGAGTCAGCTCTTGACAGTCCGTCCGGTGGAGGGCCCTCTAGAGGGTGTTTTTGCCAACTCCTCCACCAGGATACGCAACATAAATTAAACAAGTCGGCAGTTTTGCTTGTAGATATGGTAACTTACATGCCTCTTATCAATGATAAAAACTGTCGCTGATGAATGCCGATCTTCAGAGAGAGCCACTCGACAGGATAATTTGACCGACTCATCCACGCTGCCCAAGACATCTCGGCAGAGGTTTGAGCGCGTAGCCTCACTTTAACAATAATAACAATTAACATGTATATGTAAGGCGCCTTCCACTCATGTCCCAAGGCGCCTTACCCCACCGCACACGCGTGAATCGATGTTTTGTTGGCCATCTCCTCTCGCGCAGTCTCGTGAGCGGAACGTTCCGTTTCGATCGCTGAATCCGTGCGTCGCCACGTGCCGAGTGCATAAAAAAATTGTTTGATGATGTTGCTACCACCGCTGCTGCATTGGCGCACAAACAACAACAACAACAACACGAACATTCAGCACGGTCGGTCAACAACGCGGCGGCCTTACGACGAAACGTATGCAACAGGCGACGTTTCAGGTAGTGGGACCGTCTTCAGAGTACGTGAGCAAGGGGCTCGTGTGCTCTGCATAAGGGACACTGCCTGAAACGTCGCCAAGAATATTCTGCCTCTGTTCAAAGTCACAGTGCTATTGAGGAACGCGTTGAGCATTTGGCTGCTGTGAATGTCCACGTGACAAGCCACTTCATTGGGCGATCATTTGTGGCCAGGTCGCTTCTGAAAAAATGCTATACCTGTCAAAATAAAAAAAATAGTATCGTCGTTTTAATAGTTTAATAGTTGGGGTTTGAGTGTGCGAGTGCACGTAATGGGCACGTGTTTCAAACGATCTGGACAATTTTGCGTCTGACATTCTGATCAGTGGACATGCCGCGATGACGTCACGTGTCTACTTGCCAACACAAGTGTGACGTCACCCGGCAGCTGTGCGCCGACGCTTTTATTTTGTGGCTCAAGAGCGCAGCGTGACGTCACAGCTGTATATATTTCATCTTCACGCCAATCCGTAAAAAAAAAAAACCCACTCGGATCGTCCAGAAATTTCGCATCACGGGGGCCTGATTTTGGGTTCAAATTTCCCGATGAAATGCGAAAATTAGAAATCGCCATGCCGAGGGTTCAACCATTGCGAACTGAGCTCCGTAGTGCATTTTGTTCAACATGCGAGAGAGCTCGCGTCGTGTTACGAGCCCGAGCGAGGGGCAATCGGAATACCGCACGGACAGCCACGCACGGCGCGCACAACACCACCACCACTAAATTGGCCGTGTCGGGTGGTGGCGGCTTTAACCACACATTTAAATTTACGCGATCCGACCCCAATCTTTTTTTTTTACCTGTATTGTGGATGACATTGGTCGCGAAAAGCCTGCCACGTGTTGAACTCACGCCGACCGCTGCTGCCGCGTGCCATTCTAAAAACGCCGTGACAATGAAACGAAAACATCGCGAACAAAGTGGTGGCGTGTGTGAAAACCTACAGACTTCGCCGGCCGCCTTCACACGCGGGGGAAACCTTCGCAACATCAGTGGCCAGTGTTAGCACAGCAGCGGGACATCAATAATAAGAAGAATTATACACTGGTCAACACACTTTTTCTGGCATAAGGTATTCCAACGGTCTTAAGGTAATTTTGGGGTGCCGATTCCAAATCTGGCATCAGTTTTTGTCTATCACATCAGGTTTTTGAGATATCAAAAAATGCATTTTCAATAAAAACTGCAGAAGAAAAATATTAAATAAATGTGGATATCTACATAAAATGATATTATAAACACACTATCCTAAAAATACAGCACCATATTTTAACACTAAAGCAGTCACTGACTCGCAACAACTTGCAATCATAAGTGACAGAGTTAATTTCGGGTAAAATCAATGAAAATGGGGTATGCCGATAGCATAAAAATGAGATGTGATAGAGCAAATCTGAGATCAGATTTGGAATCAGCACCCTGAAATTAGTCTAAAACATCTGCAAAAGTCCAGGCCAGAAAAAAACTTTTTTGTTGTTGACCAGTGTTATTGATATTATTAACAGGCCTTTGCCAATCTACTGCTAGATTAGTAACATCCCCATAACGTGTTGGTCATTGGGATTGTTTAACCATACTTCACCGCGCTGGTCAGTGGAGGAAGGTGAAGTCGGGGGGGTGGGGGGGGAGGAGTCCAGAAACCGGTTCAGACATCACTCGCCACGGGGTCGAACCCAGTGGCGCCTCCAAGTGGAAGTGCTCCAACTCGCTTCGCCACCACCGCTCCGGGAGGCTCGGCAAGCCGTGATCTCAACTCGGTGGCCTCAACTCGATCCTTAGCCTAGGCCAACATCGGCGGTGATTGATATATGGAGGACCGGTCCCACGCGACACACCCAGCGACCCCACCAATAGCCCACACACTCACCGGCGCGCGATGTCAAAATGTGTCCAGACAACCCCCACAATCGGTCCGCATGAGAGAGCTTCATTGCAAGCGGTGGGTGGACAAAAGCTCTGTAGACCGTCGTCATCGTCGTCGATGTTGTTATGACGCCAATGAAAGGTGTCGGGGGTTAGGAGGCTGGTGGTCTCATCGCAGCCCCGGGCTGCGACAGCTCGCGCCGCGTCGATTCGTCGTCGGGCGGTCGTCGCCGTGGATTCTGCGCCGAGGATGGAGTCGGGTGGTCTGCTACGCTGCTTGTGGACGAAGGGGCATGGGCAGAGATTCACGCCAGCAAGGCGAGGGGAGGAAGGGGGGGATCTGGGGTCTGTCCGGGCCAGCGACCCATCCCAGAGAATATTTCCCCTGCCCGGCACGCCGCATCCAGTACGCCTGTCGCTGTGTGACCGTTGGCCACCCAACGACCCGGAGAGTCTCGAACGAGGAGGTCCCATCGCCAGGCCGCGGGGCCCCTCGGGTGCTCGTTCGGCAGCGTCTAACCCCCGACCGGCGCCGGCGCGATGCCGGTGATGGCGACGCAGCTCGGCGACGCTAATCACCGACCGCCAGAGCTCGGCGAGACGACAGGGAACGGCAGGGGCCGGGTGGGGAGAGGGCGAGCGAGTGAAGGAGAGAGAGGAGAGAGAGAGAAAGGGAGGGAGGGAGATAGAGAGAAGGGGGGGGGAAGATGGCCGTCGTTAGGGCTGGAGAGACGCGGCCCCGCCGCTGGACGCCGCGGGGACAGCGTCCGCGTTGTTGTTGGGGCCCTCGCTGGCGTCCAGCATCTCCTCGGAGAGGCTCACGGACATGTCCTGCGGCGTCGCCTCCTCCTCGGCGATGACCTCCTCCTCCCCGCGGCCGCCCCCCGCCTCCTCCTCTTCCTCCTCCTCCTCGTCGTCGTCGTCGTCGTCGTCGACGTGGGGACTGCCGCCCGCCCCACGGCGGTGCCGGCGCCGCCGCCGCCGCCGCTTGTTGAGCAGCGGGTTGCTGGACTCGTCGAGCTGCTTGATGCGCACCTGCTCGTAGTCGACGCGCATCGTCGCCAGCGCGCTCGTCATCTCGTCCTGGAGGGCACGCACGCACATACACGCGCGCACAGACACGCACACGCATGCACGCACACACACACGCACACACATGCGTGCACAGACACGCGCATGCACGCACAGACACGCACACACAGGCATGTACGTATGCATGGCTTGCCTGGGTTAGCCGAACACGAGGGGGTTAGGGCTTTGGGTTAGGGGAAGGGTATTTTATACGTTGCACTTTTTGACTGCTTGCGATCTCCATGAGCGCCACCCGGGACCGTGATACACGGGGACGGCTGGCACGGACCCCCCCCACCCGCTCATTCCTCAGTTCATGACTCCCCGCGAGGATGGCCCGGCTCTACTTGTCACGAAGGGCACCCGCGGCCTGCGGGCGTGTGCTGCGTGCGTGCGCCACGGCACAGCTCACCTTCACCTCGTCCCACATCTCCCGCTCCTCCTGCAGCACGCGGCTCGTGTGCAGCGGGGTGGGCGGCACCTCCATCCAGCGCTGCGGGGCACGCGCACACACACCGCTCGCGTGAGTGGCCCCACGAGGTGCCAGGGTGATCGTCGTCATCGTCATCGACTCGGTTACTCTGACGAGTGCGGGGATAATGAACGCGGTGCGGTGCGAGCGCTCACGTTGATCCAGGGGTGGTTCATGAACTCGGCGATGGTCATTCGTTGCGTGGGATCAGTCTTCAGCAGCTGGCGGATCAGCTGCTTGGCTGTCGGGTGACAAAGCGGAACAACGTCGTGACGCGGCTCGGAGGGCTTCGCAGCCCGGAGGTCACCGGGTTTGACCTCTCCCCCGCGTAATAAAAGAACGGGCGGGTGGCCCCGGCGGTCGCCCACCACTCACCCTCCTCCGAGACGTCGGCCCACTCGGGGTTGGGGAACTCGTATTGGCCCATGCGGATTCGCTTCTTCATGCCGGGAGAGATGGCGAGCCCGTGGTTCGAGTAGAAGGGAGGAAATCCGCAGAGCCTGTGCAGAGGGGGGGGCGGGGCGGTGTCAGAGGTCACGGGGCGGTTTGGATTTACCGTCGTAACTTAGGGCGGTTGCCACCTCGGAGGTCCAAAAAAATACGTGGGACATACCGTGGAAGAAGAAAATAAGGTACGTAAATAAGGTGAGGCCTATGTGCGAATGCAGAATGTGTATTTATACTGCAGGAGGAATCCGATGAGCTATGAAGCTCTTCCTCACGGATGTCCAGTAGGGGCGTGTCAGAGCGTTACAACCACAAACAATACAAAACCACAATAGGATTGGAAAGTATAGGAAAGGTAAACAAATCACTTTAAAAACATATGCATTATTATTATCATCATCATGATCGTAATTACACTACTAACAACACCCGGGGCTTTCAATGTCCCGGTAAGACTTGCAGATTGGACAGGACAACAGCTGCCTCAACAAGAGCATGTTCCTGGGAAAACTAGGACAGGTGGCAACATCTGTTATTCTTAGCTCAGTGGATCTTACATGGTAACATGAAAATAATTCAGTTTTATTTGTATATATTTTTGAAGTGATTTGTTTACTTTTCCTATACTTTGTACTCCTATTTTGTTTTTGTATTTGTTTGTTGTTGTAACGTTCTGACCTGCCCCTACTGGTCATCTATCAGAAAGAGCTTTATAGCTAATCGGATTCCTCCTGCAGTATAAATAATGATTCTGATTCTGGTTCTATCGTCCAGGTAGCTGCTGTGACTGCTTTGTGGGGAGGGCAGCGGTGGTTGGCGTATGGATAGACTTGTCTCTCGTTTAGGAATGTGGAATTTCCACCATTCGCTCAAGTCTGCGAAATAGAATATGAGTACCTCCCCATGCTTCTTTGAGCATAAGGCCAATTTGAATGCAAAAAACAATCTCGATTTAAAGCTTTCGTGACTGCAGGGATTCATCTTCTTGGTTCTTTCGGTAAAGTCACGTAGAAGGGAAATAATAAAATAATATTAATCAAACATAATAAAATATAAATTCCCACGACGTTTCGGCCGACTGCTTGTGTGGCCGAAATGTCGTGAGAATTTTTATTTTATTATTTAAGATTTTTATTATTTTATTATTTCCCGTCTACGTGACTTTACCGAAAGAACCAAGAAGACAAAAAATAATGGTCACGTGCGATTGTTGAGAGTGTCTTGTTGCATCTGTAAAGGGGTAAATGGTGAGAAATAAAGAACAAAGAAGATGCAGAAAATAACCAAGAGAAGCATTACTCGAATAATGGGCCTGACAAACGCGTGAAAGTGCACTGGCACCATCACCGCTATCAAACAACCATAACCGCTACCAATTAATCAATCAAATAAAAATTAACAAAACGTATAAAGGTGCTTGTACACGAAATATTGTGCACGGATGGCTCCCTTGAGTGTGTGAATTTTATTTAACCGCACGGTGAGAACTCCAGAGGCCCAGGATGAAGTCTCACTCGCGAGAGAGGCCTGGGTGATTGGGGATCAAGCAGGAGAGAGAGAGAGAGCACGTGGACTCACAGGATGTACATGATGACTCCGAGGGACCACATGTCACACGACTTGTCGTACTTCTCAGGCCCCAGCACCTCGGGCGCTGCGCCCAGAGAGAGGGGAACACACGGCGAGACGGTGACGCGCGAGCGGGCGAACACGCGTACGTGCGTATGTTGAACTTCTTTCGTATGTTGAACTTCTTACGTAGCCAATCGTGATGATCGGAGGTGCGGGGGAAGGGCAACATGGGTTTCCCCCGAGGCGCCCCCCCCCCCACGTACCCACGTAGTAGGGGGTGTAGCAGGGCGTGCTGAGCGAGTCGAAGGTGGTCGTCTCCTTGGCGAAGCCGAAGTCAGTGAGCTTCAGGACGGCGTCCGACTGGCGCGTTGTGTACAGCAAGTTCTCGGGCTGCTCGCTCGCCACCACCACGACGACAACAACAACAATGACGACAACAACAACGGATCTTCAGCTTCCCCGTTCTGCCTCTTTAGCTGAACCCTTTGCAGGCGGCCATTTTTTTTAATAAACTTAAATCTGAAACGTAATATAACATGAAGTAATTGATTAAATATGGCAGGGGAATGGGTCACTATGGAATGTCTTGGTGACGAAAAAATGCACAAAAGTCAAACTCCATTGTTAAAGAATAACTGAGCGGATGGGGGGGGGGGGCGAACGAAATCGACGCAGTTTACTCCATCACCTATTCTGCTTTACTTCAGTCACAATGTGTTAGTCATCGACCTGCCGTGTTTGCGCACAAAGACAAACACGGAACAACGGTTCTTCCTCTTCTTCTGCTTCACCCCCCCCCCCCCGCTATAGGCGATCCGGGGCCCGGGGCCCCCCACTCATCTCCCCCCCACCCACCCCACCCTCACCGCCAGGGGTGCCCTCACCTTGACGTCGCGGTGAGCGATGTTCATGGAGTGCAGCGAGAGGATGGCCTGCCCGATGTCCCTCATCGTCTCCGAGGCCTCTGCGGCGAGAGACGGCGCAGCGCGAGCTGTTGATGTCTCAGAACGACTATAATCATTATTACTCCTATTACCGAGATCCCATTGTTATTATTGTTATTGCCAACATGTACGCGTGTATGTGGAACTTCTTTCTCGCCGTACGTAGTCGACCGTGCTCGTCGGTTGGTGCGGAAAAGAAATCCCACAACTCCGATTGGTGCGTTTGGCTACGCACGGCGCGAAAGAAGTTCAACGTGCATGCATATTTTACAGCCCTTTGTCAATCCACTGCTGGATGAAGGCCACCCCACTGCGTGTTGGACTTGGTGGCGGTCGTTGGAGCATACTTCTCCGCAATGGTCAGGGCGGATTGGTGACGCGGGCGCACAGGACCGGCTTGGACATCGCTCGCCACTGATGCCAGCCGCGGCTGGGATTTGAACTCGGGTCGCTGGGTTCGTGACATATTGCACGCACTGCACGCACTGTGAGGGCGGCGCGGCTCACCTCGCTCCGTGAACGCCTGGTCGCCACGATCCTGTATCCGGCTGAACAACTCTCCTCCCTCCATGCTGCAGACACATCGCCACCGCCATCATTATCATCACCACAATCATCATCGATACCATCATCATCGCCATCATCATCATCATGTTCGCCACCATCATTATCGCCACCATTATCATCATGATCGCCACGACCATCATCATCGCCACCATCATCATCATCGCTACCATCATCATCGCCATCATCATCATCATTATCGCCACCATTATCATCATGATCGCCACGACCATCATCATCGCTACCGTCATCATCATCATCGCTACTATCATTATCATCATCAGTTTAGTTTGCTGTCCTTCCACCGCACCTCGGATTAGCTCGGCTGCCTACGTGCGGTGCGAGAGAAGTTCAACATACACACATCTAGATCCTGCACACGAGGAGCGGATGTCACCGCTCCATCTCAGCAGTGAGCCACCCCCCTGCGGACGCGTTCCCCCTACTTTGACTGCTGCTCTGTCGTTAGCCTCGACCATTGGCCAATCGTTGAGCTGGTTCTTTCGGTAAAGTTACGTAGAAGGGAAATAATAAAATAATAAAAGTAAAACATAATAAAGTTCTCACGAGGTTTCGGCCACAACGCAAGCAGCCGTCCTCAGGTGAAGAAACAGAGCTGTCGGAAAGACAGCATCCTAATGAACACCGCTAAGCTTGGCAGCGTATTTTTTATTTTATTATTTCCCTTCTACGTGACTTTACTGAAAGAACCAAGAATATGAATCCCTGCAGTCACGAAAGCTTTAAATCGAAATTTAATCGTTGAGCTGTTTTCTTGTCTGTGATGTTAGTTTTGTACGTATTCATCTTAAACTCCACTTGACGACCTCATTTAAAAATAAATAAGCTATTATTTAATTTCATGATTGAGTAAACATCACGGACAGAGCTGAGTGGAGGGAAGGCCACGCTCGCCGATGCCTTAGAGAAAGGAGGCGGCTCACGTTTTCAGTTTTCATTTAGTTTCAGTTTCATTTATTCGGTATAGCCCTGTGAGCCATTCGGCTCTTGAATCGAGTGCAACCGCAACAAACAAAAAAACTAAAACATGAACAAGAAAACATCTTAAAGTGACTATGCGCAAACAGAAAAATCATGAGAGAGAGAGAGGGAGAGACATTTCGGATTATGAATTTATTTCTCCAACCCCACTGTTCAGAATGAAGAAGCAAAAACATCTTCGATATTGTCGCTCTGAATGAATTTTGGGGTCGGAGGAGGGAGGGGCGATTCTGTTCCTCTTTTCCTCGATCCGGTCTCAGTGTCGCCGTTCCACCTCTGCGTGTGCATGAACGTGCACACGCGTACAAATATTATAACAGAAAAAAAAGAAAGATACGTAGGTGTACACGTTTAAAAGTTATATTTTAGGCTTTCACGACCAATATCGTGAGTAATACATCGTTTTTGCTGAAAAGCCCAAATTTAATCGCCAATATTTTCCCACGGGATGCTCTGTTGGGTGTTGGACGGTTTTAGCAAAAAATTTACGTTTTACTTACACGACAATCTAACGCAAAAATAAACTCACTGTGAATCACGTGTCAATGTAGTAGGCTACTCCACAAAATAAAGCCACTTATTTAAAATTAAAAGGCGAGGGTACATTTTCGACTAACCTCACCTAATTTGTAACGCGCGTTGCACAACGATGACTAATTGTTACATCTCACACCGTGAAATCAACACTCTCCCCTTCCTGATATAAATTCAGATTTGCGTGACCAACATTGCCTGCCGAGGTGAAAATTGCGTGACCCTTAACCCCCCCCCTCCGCCCCCCGCAACAGAACACAACCTGGCGTGGAAATGCGTCGCGTTCAAAAGAAACGACACGCACGCACAGTGACCATAGCAGCGGCAACATTCGACGCATGCCGCGACTTGTTGCTCCGTAGCGAGGTGCCAATGTCGCGAGGGAGGTCTGACGCCGTCTGCGACGAGAGGGCTTGGGGAGTTTGCGAGCGAGCGAGAGAGAGCGAGAATTCGTGTCGTTTCGCGACTCCCCCGTTGAAGGAGGAGCGCAGGCCGCAGTGGTTCGCTTCGTGGTCCAGATGCCATCAAACACACCGACGGCGTTAAACAGAAACCATTCCTGCCCGTTGCCCCAAACGCCTAGACGGGAATGGCTTTTGGCGCCGTGCCTATTACATAAACGCAATTTTTCTACAAGCCTATTAATACTGCAAGAACAACAGCGATGGTTATCAACGAAAATCAGAGATTTTTTTCTCTCAAACATTAAGAAACACTGCGGCGGAGATTAAATTCCCTGCGGGACCAAAACTGCCGGAGCGGCTCCCGTTGCTGAGCTCACTGCTTGGTCAGAGGCCGCTTATCACTCGCTGCAGTGACGGAAGATGACTAAATTGTTTTTTTTTCTCTCGCTCGGCGGCTTCGAACAAATAAGGCAGCGGATAACCCGCGGTGCGCCAGCGAAATAAAAACAACGCACCTAACACGGAGCCCTGCGTCCCGAGAGCGAGCGAGCGATGCACGCTGGAGGCCCATTGCCCAAAGCGTCAGCCGTCGCAATGCGTCGACCGATTTTGAACGAGAATCGTTGCTGAAGCGACACGTTGGCGCGAAACTTTAGGCGGATCATCCCAGACGGATGATCAACAAAACGTTCCACCTCCGAAAAAGCTCCCGGCACGCAGAGCGAGACGTCTGCGTCAAACGACGCACGGCGCGGTCCAGAATCACCGCGGCGATGATCCTACACAGCACAACTATTCCCGTGACCCCCCCCCCCCCCCACAGCAACCGCCCCCCTCCCCTCCAGGGCCGGATTAAGATGCTGTAGGCCCCTGGACTACAGGTACCGTGAGCCCCCCCCCCCCCCAGTAATATTTTCCAAAGGAAAACAAAGTTGAAGAAACATTTTTTTGATTTAAAGCTTTCGTGACTGCAGGGATTCATCTTCTTGGTTCTTTCGGTAAAGTCACGTAGAATGGACAGACCTGTTCTCCACCTGAGGACGGCTGCTTGCGTTGTGGCCGAAACGTCGTGAGAATTATTTTATTATGTGTTATTTTTATTATTTTATTATTTCCATTCTACGTGACTTTACCGAAAGAACCAAGAATAATTTTTTTTTTTTAATATTTTTTTACAAGGCTAACAACAAATGAAATTCAGCGTTCGCAAATGAAATCACTTTTCACTTCATCTCTGGAGGGCCTCCAGCTGGCGGAGGCTGCAGCCCCTAAAGCCGCCACGCCTTGATCGGGCCCTGCTCCCCCACCCCTTCCACACACGCAGCAAAAGTGTCGCGGCGGCGGCAGCAGCGATCGTTCGCAGCCCCTCCGCGGCACTGGCGGCACGGCCACGCGGTGGGCACCGGTGGTGGGTGCAGGCCAATGGCAGAGCTAGGATTGAGAATAATATTAGGTGAGAATTATATTATATTATTATATTATTTTATTAGATAAGATTGTATTATTTTATTATATAAAATATTTTATTAAATTATGATATCATTTTATTATTTTATTTGATTATATTATTTTATGATGTTTTATTTTTATTATTTTATTATTTCCCTTCTACGTGACTTTACCGAAAGAACCAAGAAAAAAGAGCCAGGATTGTCAGGTAGGGGGGGGGGCAACCCCTCCAGCAATGAAAAATGATAGAGGAGTTGTTAGTAAGTTAGGAGTTGTTCGTAAGTAAGGAGTTGTCCCTTGCTTTTTATTCGATGCGTGTGTGGCGATGGCGCACAGTGCCGGCCCGAGCCTCTTGGGGGCCCTAAGCAGAATTTGATTTGGGGGCCCCCCTCCCACCACGCAGACTCATCTGTGCTAGAAGATTATTGACACAAATGTCACACTATAATGTTATAGCGAATATTATAAACGAATACAGTGAGGTTATGTATTAATAAAAAATAAAAACAACACTTAAAATACTTCACTCTTTTATTAAAACTTCTGAATACAAACGGTCACAAAAAACATATTAAATAAATTATTTGCAAATGTGCATTAAATGTGCAATCTTTTAAATAAAACCAAAATAGACAAACATTAATCTAATCAAAAATAGAATGTTACAAAAAAAAAGATACTTAAATAATGAAAGCAAACATAAGAACAGCAAGGGTTCAACAATGTCAACTGTACAACAATGACCTCAAAATCGTTCCTTCCTAGCTTTTCTGGAGGCAAAGTCACTAATGACATCATTGTATGGTATTGCTTGGCCAACTTTGTTATTAATACTAATGACTGCAAGTCCACTTAGTCTTTCCTGGGCCATTGATGATCTCAAATATGTTTTTATCAATTTGAGCTTGGAAAAAAAAAACGATTCGGGGGCCCCCTGGTGGCCAGGGGGCCCCAAGCAGCCGCTTAGTTCGCTTATGCCTCGGGCCGGCCCTGATGGCGCAGCATTCGATCGAGGGTCGAATTCGAACCGCTCTGTGTGATCGGCATTGCGCTCGCTGAAGGTGAATGACTTCAGGGAAGTCGTGTACTGTATACGCAACTGCGCACAATTCTGAGTCACTTATAACCGCTTTGCCGTTACTTATTGCCAATTGTGGACTCAGACTATTGTCCTATCATCTCATAGAGTCCCTGGCACGTAATAATATGCTACAATGTGGCAGTGGGGGTCGCAAAATGCCGATTTATTACTAATAAACCCCAATGATCCGATCGAAATTAGGGATTTCGATCGGATCATTGGGGGGTCACGTGCCACCCACCTCCCCACTGGCTCCGCCAGTGGTGCCGGCAGTCTTCTTAGTTCCTGTGGCCCATGAAAAGCAAACTGTTGGAGCTTCAGATGCAGTGATATATATATTATATAGCACAATAACAATAATAACTACAATAACTATTATAATTTAAATGTTGTCAGGATGCTCCTGCTAAGTATGTAGGGCCAATGATATATGTTTTTTTACGTATGTACATGTTTTTAAACACAAGAGAACACTGGAATACTTGGAGAACACCCACACAAAGACAAAGATCCCCCGTATAGACTGTAATAAACTGTTGGGGCAAATGCTGTTAGCGAGCAGCACCTATGAAGGCCAGAACGGCACACGAGGGGAGGGGGTGGTGGGGTGGCCAGCACCACGCCCGGCCGCCTTTGTCTCCCCGGTGGCGATGTTTTTACACACCGCACCAGCTACTCATTTGAGGCTGAGTCGACCTCACGCACAACCCACACACGCGCACACAGGGGGACTCTGGCGCTCATGAAGCTCAGCCGTGTTCGAGCTCCATGCGGGGACGCAGTCGTCCGCGCTCTGATCCGCCGTGCACCACAGCGGCCCCAGTTCGATTCCCTGCACGACTAACATCAGTGTCGACGTCAGCCGCGGTGAAGTATGGTCAAGCAACCTCCACGACGACGTCGGCAGGACTTCATCCGGCAGTGGATTTGCCAAAAGACGGCAAACTAACATGATGCAAAGTCCATCATCAACGTTTTTGGGTTTAGATCGCGTTATTTATAAATGTGTCGTAACCCTCCACCACCCGACACGACCAATCAGTAAAAAAGTGTCACGTTGACAAAAGACAAAATAGTTCACTGCTTTAGCCCACCGGTGTGTTGAAGCGTGAAACCACAACAAAAAAAATTGTAAATGGTGTGTTGAAAAATTGTAAATGGAGTGTTGAAGCGTGAAACCACAACAAACATTTTTTTGTAAATGTTGTGGTTTCACGCTTCAACACACCGGTGGGCTAAAGTAGTGAACTATTTGTCCTTTGTCAACGTGACACTTTTTTACTGATTGGCCGTGTCGGGTGGTGGAGGGTTACGACACATTGATAAATAACGCAATCTAAACCCAAAAACGTTGATTATGAATAATATTGGTCGCGAAAGCCGACGTGCTAAAATCATGCAAAGTGTCTCTGCTTTGAGAAACACCGCAAACCCCTTGAACGTTGCACGAACAAACGCTGCCTTAATCAGCGGCGGCGCAGTGAACGCCGCCTCGGAATATTTCCTTCGAGTTTCCCGCTCGGTAAGCGGCTGCTCGTTTTCGTGCGTCTGCAACTCGCTCCGTCGACGGAAAGTGAGACGACGTTCCACGTCGTTTTTGCTGGAAACGAAGGAAGACCGAGAGAGCGGCGTTGTTGCACGCAACTCGCGGCTCGCTCTGGGGGGGGGGGGGAAACAGCACGAGTTGACGAGATAAGCCGTGTGACCCCCCCCCCCCCACAGTCGTGTGCATCTTAACCCCATTCCGTTTCATATTTTAACAGTCGTTTTTATTTTTGCTTCTGAAGTGGGCACGTGACAGCTCGGCCAGCTCGTCAATCCGCTGCTGGGTGAGGGCTTCCCACACGACGTTGTGGGTGGTGGTGGGGTGGGTGGTGGTGGGGTGAGTGGTGGTGGTGGGTGGTGGTGGGGTGGGTGTTGGTGGTTGGTGGTGGTGGGGTAGGTGGTGGTGGTGGGGTAGGTGGTGGTGGTGGGGTGGGTGATGGTGGTGGGGTGAGTGGTGGTGGTGGTGGTGGGTGGTGGTGGTGGGTTGGGTGGTGGTGGGTTGGGTGGTGGTGGGGTGGGTGGTGGCGGGTTGTGGTGGGGTGGATGGTGGTGGTGGGGTGGGTGGTGGTGGGTTGGGTGGTGGTGGTGCACATTGGGGAGCAGGGAGTGGTCGAGCATCAGAAAGAGAGTGCAGTGCAACCGAGACTCCACTGCTTTCGCCAGCCCCACCCACGTGGCCCCGCAGCCTATCAACACCTGGCTTGTGGACAGGGTGCAGGGTACTTAAAAAAACACTTTTTAACACTTATGAGAATTTGCAACAACGCCACAATAAATGTTCCTCCGAGCTCTGGAGACCACCTGGAGAATATTCCAGGCACGTGTCGACAATGATAGCGAACAAGTGGAGACTCTCTGACTTTTTGAAGCTATTAACGTTACATTTGTTATCATGTTACAGTGTTATTATCCGTTCTCTTTCAATTAAAAACGATAGTCCCATATAAGTGTTAACATTTTTTTGAAGCAATCTGTATTTGATGCTTGCCACATCCCCCCCTGCGCATGGTAGAGTGCTCATTTTTTGGCTGAGTCAACCTAGGGGTGGACGAGGATGGCTAGGACACCACTTATTCACGGTATGGTGCACAAGCAGGAAATTGACCTGAAATGCAGCGTGAAGCTCTGACCACTACAAAGACAAAGATACCCCTCGTATCGCTTTAACCTGTTGGTGCAAGTGCTGTGAGTGAGCACCAATGAAGGCCGGCACGGCACACGAGACGGGATAGGTGGGGGGGGGGGGTAGCACCACGTCCAGCCGCCTTTGTCTTCCCCGTGGTGACGTTTACACACCATGGCACCAGGTAACCATTTGAGGCCAGAGTCAACTCAGGGTCGAGATATTCGTCAGCGATGTTGCCAGCTCGGCGTTGCCGACCGCTGTGTGAGCCCCCCCCCCCCGCACGCACGCGCCACAAACGGCCGAACCCTCTTGAGGCAAGGCCCCCCCCCCCTGTTGGCTCTGCGCAGCTCAATTGCCCCAAACTGCCACCCGTGACCGCTGCTCTCAGAGGGGAACGCTGCGTGGGCAAAAAGACAACGAACGCCCTCCACTCCTCCACCCCCATCGTGTTTCCAGTAAGCGATGGCGCCCGCCGGAGAGAAGGAAAGGCAAAAGTCTCTGCCTGGAAAATAACGCTCCATGGTGAGCCCGCGGCCCGGGCAGTGCAGCAGCTCCCAAATCCCGAGAAGCGTAGACCTCAAAAACCACACGCGGCCCCCAACCGCAGCGAGTGAGACAGCTCCAGCGTGACCCCCCACCACCCCCCGGCTCGCCATGGGGGTGGAGGGGGTGGAAGGGTTCTGCCAACAGTCAGCAGCGTGGCCGGCTTGGCCAAAGTTTGACGCATTTGCTGGTCCCAGGGGAAAGTGGGAGGGTTGGGGGGGGGGCTTCGTGGGCAGGGACAAGAAAGCGAAATGAAATAGTCAAAGGTGGAAGTCATTCATAATAAACGTTTTTGGGTCAGATCGCGTTATTTATAAATGTGTCGTAACCCTCCACCACCCGACACGGCCAAACAGCAAAAAAAGTGTCACGTTGACAAAAGACAAATAGTTCACTGCTTTAGCCCACCGGTGTGTTGAAGCGTGATTGCCCGATGATGCTGGATGCAATTACCAGCGAAACGTCGTACTACTCAAAAATTGTAAATGTTGTGGTTTCAATGTTAAGAATTGGTTCCCCACCGCCCCACCCAGCCAGCATCTGCAAAATGTGAAGTTTTTGAATGTTTTTTTTATATTGCTGAAGTGATAACGACTTTACCCGTGTTGAGTTGAATTTCATTCTAAATATAAATGCAATCTCTTTGGGGTTTTTTTTTTGCTGCTCCATGAAAGGAATGATGTAGATCATCATTCCGTGCGGATACTCATATTCCCGATGTGTGTGTATTTTTGGTTTTGCTTGACGAATCTAATGATTCATATCCTATATGTGTACGTCGTGCGCGCCAATAGCACCATCACAATCGCTGCTGAGGAACCACAGACAAGCTGGGAGGGTGCCAGGTCGCGAGACGGAGCTAACAATTGCTCTTCATACTCTTTGTTTTGTTCGGTAAAGTCACGTAGGTGAAAACAAATAAAATAAAAATATAACAACTAAATTAAACAGTGATTAAATAGTGATTTTATGTAGTTCTATTTTTATTTTATTTTGTTTTCAACTACGTGACTTTACCGGAAAAAACAAAGAGTATGGATCCTTGCAGTCACGAAAACTTCAAATCTAGAATTGCTCTTCAGTCCTCACTACAAGTCAACTCGTTTCCTAGCGTTACGTCACTGGGAGGGGGGGGGATGTCCTTGAATTCCAGGGTCGCAAACATTACGCGAAGCGCAGAATTTCCCCCGTCACATAACGAGCGAAACATTTGGGTCTGAAAAAAATTTCACGTCCAGCTGAGTCGAGCGAAAAGGAGTTTCACAGCAGGTGGCGTGGCACACGACCGGGTGTTGAACTCAAGTGACCGTCGATCCGAGTGCAGTGATGGCAACTACACAGCCGCTGTTCCCACCTCCCTCCCCCCTCCCCGCCGGATCATGCCAGAGCAGTCGCTTTCATTTCACGCCTCCGATTCGCTCGCACGGTTCGGCCACGTGCGGTGCGAAAGAAGTTCGACTTACACACGCGCAAGTAGAGAAAGGTCAGAGTGACTTTCCGCTCAAGTGAGCATTGATGCATCGGTACTCGTCTCCTGCTTACAGCCCTGCAGAGCGAGTGGTGGAAATTCCACGTTCATATGGCTGGGGCGCGTCTGTACAAAGGACAACCGCTGTTGATTCCCCCACAAATTGTGAGAGGATTATTATGAAACTCGGTTGTTTCACGTACGTGATTATTCCGTTGTTTAAATTTTTAAAAAACAGTTTGTGTGCGTATGTGCGTCTGCGCGCTTGTGTATGTGTGTGTGTCTGTGTGTGTGTGGGGAGCGGTATTATAGCGGTTAGCGCTACGCTGCGCTACGAACCCAGCTGCTGGAGGTCAATTCCCGCTCACGGCCAACACCAGTGACGATTAATTATCAGGACCGGTGCTGGGCCTCCTTCCCTAGGTCAACTCAGCCTCAAATGAGTACCTGGTGCGGCCGGGCGTGGTGTTGGCAGCCCACCCCCTCGTGCGCCGTGCCGGCTTTCATAGGTGCTACTCGCTAACCGCACTTGCCCTAACAGTCTGTTCAGGCTATACGGGGGATCTTTGTCTTTGTGCGTGTGTGCGCGCGCACGCTGCAAGATCTCGTGGAAATTTCTGATGCGTTTTTTGTTGTTTTAGGGGAAAAGAGATTAACAATCACGGATAAATATTTGGCGCAACGTTTTAGTAACGACGAGATCGAGATGTGTGATGCTCAATCTGAAGTGTACCACGCGGTGGAAACGTTGGTTATTTCATTGCGTAAAAAGTGTTTTACCGCAAGCAGTCGCAGCAGATTCCCCCCCGCCCCCCCCGATTATCTCCGCTCAATATCTGCTCCACGATCTTCCTACTCGGGGGGGGGAGGTGGAGGGTGGAGCGGTGGCACAGTGGTTGGGTCGCTGCACAAAGAACGTGGAAAACTTGAATTCGATTCCCGATCGCGGCAAGCATCAGTGCCGAGTCATATCGGAACCGGGCCAACCCTCCCCACCTCCCATTCGCCAATCCGCACTGAACCAGCGTGGTGAAGTATGGTCAAACCCCCCGCCCCCCCCCCATGAGCCACATGGGTGCGTGGGGGGAGGCGGTGGGGGTCTCCATCCAGCCTCGGATTGAGAAGGGCTGGAATTTATTTTAGAATTAGAAAAAGTCTCCTTTGAACGAGACAAAAATTTTGTACACTTTTATTTCTACCTGTTTAAAAAAATATATTAAAAAAATGTTACGTATTTAAACTTCAAAGTTATACATGTATATATATTAATTCTATATCACAGCACACGATAATTAAAAATAAAAGAGAGTATATCACTAATATGTATTTAATGTCAACGATATATTACATAACCTATTCGTACCGCATGTAGTGTTTGGTCGAATGAATTCAGTAAAGGTACTCGCAGTTTAGCCGAGCAAAATATTGCAATCGGAGCAGTGAAAATCATGGGTTAGAAATCGTTTTATTCGGTAAAAAAACACACGTTTTTAAAACGGCAAACAACTATCTGTCACGCTTATACTCAAACTGAGTTCGTTCAACACTTCACCAAATTATAATTATAAAAAAACGGTATTCACGAAACGTTTTCAATCCGTCGTGTGCACGATCGCATTTTTTTTTTATCCACCGCAAGAATCGCTGCCTGTTATTCAGCAGTATTTAAAACTTCACGCTCGATCTCAATCTCATTCGTCGACTATTATTTCTTTCCGCCTTCGTTGCCTCTTGGTGTTTGGAACAACGCTACATCCCCGTCAACGATCGCCACTGCAGAGCGTGAGAGAAGGGAGGCGTTTCACGACTTCGTTTGTAAGCGCATATCTTGCATATTCCTGCTTCAACAACAAATTTTTTTTAAAAATATATAACAAACAGGACGTCACACTCAAAACTCCTGCCAGAGTTCCGATTTCCAAACCGCAAGCGAGGGGCCCCTGACGCTAGCGGGAGGGGTATTTGCCACTGCTCCTTCCCACAAAGACAAAGATCCCCCTTATAGCCTCAACAAACTATTGGGACAAGTGCTGTTAGCGAGCAGAACCAGAATCTTTATTTATACCGGAGGGAATCCGATGAGCTACAAAGATCCTTGTTTTTACAGACGAAGGCCAGCAGGGCTATACCTAATAAATGAAATGAACTTGAACGGAGCCGTGCATCACGAATCGACGCAGGTCATCACGATCACGTGTCACGGCCATCGTCACCATTAGCACGATCGTCGTCATCGTCGTCGTCACCATTATCGCCATCGTCGTCGTCACCATTATCAGCAGCAGCAGCAGCATCGCCGTCACAATCGTTTCGCTATCGTCAGTGGAATCGGCACGGATCGGCATCTCTCCCGCAATGAGCCGCGTTTGTTTGTGTGCGTGAGTGGAGCCAGTGGAGCCAGAACCTTGTTAATCGCGCCGCAGTGCACCCCCAATGTTTAAACAGTGACTTAAAGTAACGATGTAACGACTGATTATAACAAAAAAAATGGTTAAATATTGTGTAAAAATAATGACATATTTCGAAAAACGTTTAGAAAGCCGTACAGCACTTTACGTGGTACGTGAATGTTTTTGTGTACATTTGTGTACTGGATATGTTATGTGCTTGATGTTTGTGAAAATTGCGTATGTAACAATAATGATGATATTCACGTATTTGACTAGAAAAGGCCAAACGAGTCTCAAGACTGCGTTCATGAGGGTCTTGCATTGCTCGGCATGTTCGACCAATTCGATATACTGGGAATGCTGCGGTAGTATATCCATGTCAACGATACACTTTATGTACACAAACAACACAACGTGTTTAGATACTGCGACAGAGACGACATATGCCCTGTTCACTATAGAAACACACTTACACGCTTAGCGCGCCCTATCTTACGATTGTAATACATTGTATGATTCATAATGAGAAGTTATACAACATTCAATTATTATGGTCACCAATAATCACGCACACCACCGCCGGTATCTGATGTGAGCAAGGCACGGCCTGTTCCCGAGCAGCCCAAAACTTCAAAATCGATCAAGAGAATCAGCAACACGGCCATTGGTATAGTCCCCTGTCCGTACGAACGCCAGATTATGAATATGCACGGGATGGCAACGAGTTTGTATCCATTGAGAGTAAAGTTAAGGCTCCGTGTCATATTCTTTGGTTCTTTCGGTAAAGTCACATAGAATAATAATAATAATAAAATATAGTGAAAAAAATGATGAAAATAAAATAATAATAAGAAAAACATTAATGTAGACTGTAGCCTGGTTCTTAATCGGAGTGAGTGTACTGGCAGTCTGTAATGTAGACTCTAGCAATGGTTATTAAGTTTGGTGAGTGTACTGACAGTCTATAATGTAGACTGTAGCCTGGTTATTAAGCTGGGTGAGTGTACTGACAGTCTATAATGTAGACTGTAGCCTGGTTATTAAGTTTGGTGAGTGTACTGACAGTCTATAATGTAGACTGTAGCAATGGTTATTAAGCTGGGTGAGTGTACTGGCAGTCTATAATGTAGACTGTAGCCTGGTTATTAAGTTTGGTGAGTGTACTGACAGTCTATAATGTAGACTGTAGCAATGGTTATTAAGCTGGGTGAGTGTACTGACAGTCTATAATGTAAACTGTAGCCTGGTTATTAAGTTTGGTGAGTGTACTGGCAGTCTATAATGTAGACTGTAGCCAGGTTATTAAGCTGGGTGAGTGTACTGGCAGTCTATAATGTAGACTGTAGCCTGGTTATTAAGTTTTGTGAGTGTACTGGCAGTCTATAATGTAGACTGTAGCCTGGTTATTAAGTTTGGTGAGTGTACTGACAGTCTATAATGTAGACTGTAGCCTGGTTATTAAGTTTGGTGAGTGTACTGACAGTCTATAATGTAGACTGTAGCAATGGTTATTAAGCTGGGTGAGTGTACTGACAGTCTATAATGTAAACTGTAGCCTGGTTATTAAGTTTGGTGAGTGTACTGGCAGTCTATAATGTAGACTGTAGCCTGGTTATTAAGCTGGGTGAGTGTACTGGCAGTCTATAATGTAGACTTGTAGCCTGGTTCTTAATCGGAGTGAGTGTACTGGCAGTTTATAATGTAGACTGTAGCCTGGTTATTAAGTTTGGTGAGTGTACTGGCAGCCTATAATGTAGACTGTAGCCTGGTTATTAAGTTTGGTGAGTGCACTGGCAGTCTATAATGTAGACTGTAGCCTGGTTATTCAGCTGGGTGAGTGTACTGTCAGTCTATAGTGTAGAATGTAGCCTGGTTATTAAGCTGGGTGAGTGTACTGGCAGTCTATAATGTAAACTGTAGCCTGGTTATTAAGCTGGGTGAGTGCACTGGCAGTCTATAATGTAGACTGTAGCCTGGTTATTAAGTTTGGTGAGTGTACTGGCAGTCTATAATGTAGACTGTAGCCTGGTTATTAAACTGAGTGAGTGCACTGGCAGTCTATAATGTAGACTGTCATGCAAAGTAGCCCCATGCAAAGGGACCACTTCTCAACCACCGCACTCCGATTACAGACCCGCCCGCGGCCCCGTTCAACCTCCTATGCAAATTCTCGATCCGCAATAAAAGCTAATCTTCTAAGGGTTATGAAAACACAAACCCAGTTCTTGTTAAACGTAAACCAGCTGTTAACCTCGTTGTTGTCGCTGTTCCAACACAGCAGAGGATCGGCTGGTTGAGGGGCTACCGTTCTGCTGCTACATTCCTTGTGAATATTTGACGTTTATAGGAGTTTTATTTTTTTCCGCCGCTGTCGGGTTTCGTCGTTCCTCTGTACGATCAACGAATTCACGAAATGAACCCCGTCCAGTTTATTTCCTGTGCAACGAAAAATAAGAAGGAAAACTAAAAACTTTTCCCCCACCATCATCAACGAAGCGACCGCCGGGAGTGAAATTTGTCTCCTCGATGTGCACAGACAAGTCAACGAGCGGCCAGCCCCCCTCGGTCGCTACCGTACGCGACGCTGTTACACGTTGTCTAAAAACAACTCCACGGCAGGTGGACGTGTTTGTTTGTTGTTCTTCTTGGTTCTTTCGGTAAAGTCACGTCGAAGGGAAATAATAAAATAATAATAAAACATTATAAAGTAAAAAAATATTATTATGTTATTATGCTTTCTTTTTATTATTTTAATAGGGAAATAATAAAAATACAACATGATAAAATAAATATTATTTTATTATTTCCCTTCTACGTGACTTTACCGAAAGAAACAAGAAGATGAATCACTGCAGTCACGAAAGCTTTAAATCGAAAAGTGTTGTTGTCGTTGTAACCTCGTCGCGTTTGTCGAACACGCCGAGGAGCGAAGCGATGGCACAGCTCGTGTGGAGGTGTTGGGTGGATGATGATGATGGGTTTTGTGGTTGTTGAACTTCGGATCGTGAGAGGCCTGGGTAGACCACGGCTCGTGATGACGACGATGACGATGACATATTTACGGGTGATTTTTTTTTGGGGGGGGGGTTTGTAACCTTGTAAACCAGCAATAAAAACAGCGTTCTTTTAAACCGGCGACAACTTCAAGTGATTCGAACAGCGCCTTTTAGCGAACACAACACCGAGCGACGTTTCTCATCCAGATCGGATATCGCCGTCGCGTTACGCGCCCTGACATAAGGCGTCGAGTCACCGCCTGGAAAACAAACACAAAGGTCCCCCGTGTAGCCTCGGCAGGCAAGCAGCGCCTATGAAGGCCGGCACGGTACAAGACGGGGCGGGTTGGACAGCACCACCACGCCCGGGGCCGCCTTTGTCTCCCCGCTGTCGATGTTGTGCTGCAACACCGCCACGAAACGCGCTGCTGCTCGTTTCAATGACAGAAGCCTCGCCGCAGAGGTCGCAAACGGGTTTTGATTCCTTACCCGTACCCGGCCGCACCAGGGTCGCAAATGGGTACCCGTACCTGTACCCGGCCGGGTACGGGTACCCGTTCCCTACCCGTACCCTACCCGAAATGAGTGACAAACGATGACTCACCGGTGACTCACGGCCTACCCGTACCCGGCCGGGTACGGGTAGCCGGGTATCGGGTAGGGTACGGGTATCGGGTACCCGGTTGCGACCTCTGCCTCGCCGGCAAAAACGCACGCGGACAGAACCACGTCACAATTCGCCCGATGACGCCGGTTGATGTAGTTACCAGCGAAACGTCGAACTACTCAAATTGTAAATGTTGTGGATTTACTTCTCCAACACACCGGTGGGCTGAAAGTCGTAAACTGATTGGCGTTGTTGTTCACGTGACAAACCGTACCGGCTGTGTAGGGTAGTGGAGGGGTTACGACACATACTTACGCGATTGAACCCAAAAACCTTTATTGTGAAGAACTCGTCTTCATTTCAAGCGTGGGCATACACCAGCAATTATATTATTAGCTAACAAAAACCCGTGCAGCATCTTCCATATGTGGAAAATTGCAAAAAAAAAATTTGCATAGTATTACAGAAGAGGTTCGTGAACGTAAGTTCACAATTGTGACTGTAGGGATTCATCTTCTTGGTTCTTTCGGTAAAGTCACGTAGAAGGGAATTAATAAAATAATAAAAATATTACATAATAAAATACAATTCTCACTAAAATACAATTGTGAGAATTGTATTTTATTATGTTTTCTTATTATTATTTTATTATTTCCCTTCTACGTGACTTTACGGAAAGAACCAAGAAGAAAAAACTAAAAACTTATAAAGAGCAAGATTATGAAATATTAAATATAACCATCAAATAAAAGGAGCAACGTCAACTTGGAAACCAAAATGTCTAGATTTTCATAACGCAAACGGAACGTTTTTCCATTAACCTTAAAGTGGAATTAATTCCTTCGCAAACTAAACGACAGCTTAAAGTGAGACGTCGCCCTGCGTCAGCAGTGGGTCTACGTCACTGTGAAACAGAAAATATAAAATATACGATATAAATAAATATTTAAAAAATAATCTCCTTGATATTCTAAAACGACAACCTATGCATTATGGAGGATATTTTCACACCAAGTTCCAACGACGTTTTAACTTTTTTTCTTTCCCCGTTGCTGGAAAATGCCAACAATCACCGTGCAGCATCACGTGGTGGTCAGCCCTCGCTACGGGGCAGCTCCCGTAACCACGGTAGTTCGTGACAAACGATGACAATTCCCAATTCCGAGTTTTCTCTGCTTGCGACGACTCAAAACTCATCCGTTGATGGTGAATTGCCTCTTTTGCCGGGGTCGGCAAAAGAAAAAGCTTACTGGAGTCGAATCACATTTTCCGCCAGATTTATGCAGAAATTATGCGTGTTTGTTTGTAAGAGATGATTGATTTCTTTTTTTGTAAACGCTGCTAGCAGCAAAACAACATGAGCTCGGGCACGTCGCGATTTTGTCCACAGCCTGATGTTATTCATAAAAGTCGATAACTCACAGTTGATTCATAGTTGACGACTGTAACACAATTCGCATTCATGCGTCGCGTGCTTCTGTGCCCGTCTGGAACGCTCTTCCGTCTGACATTAGGAAGCCACTGGAGCCATGCACCTTTAACTCATCTCGATTGAAAACTAATTTCTTTAGGCCTGCGTTTTGTGTTTAGTTGTGTTGTCCTTCCCCCGTGCCACTGATTAGCCCGATTGGCAAAGTACAATACGAAAGAAGTTCAACATAAACACATCGTAATGATCTTTTACTCAGCAGTGGCCATGAGCCTGTGTGAACGTCCCTCCACTGCTTCTGTTATCTCTACCTCTCAAATTAACCCCGTGAGCCATGGTCTCTCCACTGCTGGATACATGCCTCTCCCAGCATCTGCCATCCCTCACGATCCTGCGATACGTAGAAATCCAGATAGCACCTGCACACGAGCCGATTCCGTCGCTCCATCTCCTCTCTTGTGATACTCTCAGACACGTCCCGTTCCTCGGCTTGGCATTCCCAAATCAAAACACATTCCTGCGGAGGGAGCTGGTAGGAACGTTGGTTTGCTCGGTCAATGGCCAGGGTCAATGGCGGCGTGCTGTATTCCGCAAATATGGCCGACTGTGAGGGCGGTCACAAGCCAGCGTGAGTAGGTTAAACGTTGAGTTGTATAAGGGCACCACGGGGTGACCAGCCCCTCCCCACCCAGCCCCACCCCTCCCACCCCCCACCCAGCCCCACCCTCCCCACCCAGCCCCTCCCCACCCTCCCCACCCAGCCCATCCCCACCCTCCCCTCTCCACCCAGCCTCACCCCTCCCATTTTTGGATGCACGACGGACGGACGGACACAATAATCCCTTGTGGGCTGGTGGAACCACCTCTGCTCTGAACCTTTCCCACCGCACCTCCCCTCCCACGGCCTCTGGTGCAGCCAGCAGTACGCACGGTCACACCACAACGGGCAGGGCTCACGTGGTGAGGCTAAATGTGGGTGGTACTTCCATCTCTTAAGACGTCTGGCCGGCATGGAACAGTAAGCCCTTCCGTCAGCAATTGCAGGACTGCACCTTTGACTTTTATTGATTGGATTTTTGCAAGGCCCTGACTATCACAAACTATATCTCTTGAGAACATGTTTTGCATCTTAGTTCATGCAAACCGGCTAGCCAGGCGAGGATATGTAACGAAATCGGGAGAATCTCAGTGGCACATTACGACGCAGAATCGGCTGACAGGCTCATCGCCTTCCTGAGCACCCCCTGGCATCTCGCAATCAGAATCTGTTATTTGGGCTGCAGGAGTCCGATGAGCTATGAAGATATTTTTCGCAGACGTCCGGTTGAGCGCCCGGTCATTCAGAATCGGCGCTCACACGGCACCGCACAGCTCATTACTTAGAGAGATTCCTTCGCCAACAGCGCCACATCACTCTCAGGGACTCCCAGTACGACACGGCCTTGGATGTAACGCTCGGGAAAGACGGCGCGGTGACTTCAAAGCCGGTGGCGGGGAACGTGCTGCCAGGCGGACGTGCGCCAAATTGCGAGTCGAAATGAGTTGAGAGACTACCCGCTTGAAGTTGCTCGAGGAGCTCCACGGAACGTCGGACATCGCGCCGAACGGCACGACCACGAACACCGATGCAGACGTCAAAACGAGTTTGACTGTGGATATTTTCCTCTCCAGAATCTGAATCTTGATTTAGCCTGGAGGAAAATGCAATCCGGCATATTGTTTTGGGACGTGTGTCCTTCGTGGCTATATATAAATAGTTGGGGAAATAAAATAAAAAATAAATTCCAGCCATTCTCAATCCACCTATGGACGAAGGCTTCCAAACGCGCTGTCGACCACGGGGCTGGTGTTATTCTTTTTTGTAACCGTACTTCACCACGCTGGTCAATGCGGGTTCGTGAAGGAGGGTAAACCCCTGCTTCTGACATTGCTCGTCGCTGACGTAAGCCTCGGCTTGGAACGTAACTCGGTTCTTGCCAGGCTAACAGCGCCCTGCGCGAAACCGCTACCGGCAATAATCGTTTGTGGCCACATGCAAAAGCCACCGCGGCACGAAGGGCTGCCCACACGTGCCCTGCCAGACATGGGGCGGCATAACCGAACTTTGCCCATGCTGGTCAGTGCGGGTTGGTGAAGGGTTTGTGATGAGGAAATACATTGATGATGTTAATAACAATAACAAGAGTGATTGGTCCACACCCGAGACAGCTGTCTCGGGTGTGGACCAATCAACTTCAAGGACAGTGCACATTATCAGAGTAATGTGTTTTGTTTGCATTATGACTGCAGGTATTGTGGTCTATGTAAACATGACTCCTTGTAAAAAAAGGTGTCAGTTTTGTTGCCAGATAGAAGGGTAAAAAAACAATTATCATATTTTTACTGGCAAATGAGGTTCCAATGGAATAACAAGAGTCATTAGAAGGCCCATTTTTTTGTTTGGCAAACCGTCTTGGGAGAGGAGGAATACTACCCCAGACTTGACCCCACCACACACGACCTGACTGTCGATCGACGAACCGTGACTAAACAAATTATTTCTGCTGAGTGGACAGAGGCGAGGGCGACTTAAGAAATTTACACAATCATCTTCTTGGTTCTTTCGGTAAAGTCACGTAGAAGGGAAATAATAAATTAATAAAAATAAAACATAATAAAATACAATTCTCACGACGTTTCGGCCACAACGCAAGCAGCAAATCCTCATTTTTTTTATTTCCCTTCTACGTGACTTTACCGAAAGAACCAAGAAGATGAATCCCTGCAGTCACGAAAGCTTTAAATCGAAATTTGCACAATCATCTAAACTATGAACTGCATTTTATTTTACCAGGTAAGCCCCACTGAACTATTTCGCTCTTTTTCGAAGCGACCTGGCCACAAATGATAGCTCAACGAAGTGGCGTATCGCGTGGAAATGTATCGCAGCCAAATACTCTAAACGCGTGTCGATTGTAAATGTGGAGGGGAAAACTCGAGGACCTGGAGAAAAATCCACGCGACCATGGGGAGAAAGAGAGAGAGAGAGACCACGCAAACTCTAAATATACAACAGGCATCAGGGTCGTGATCGAACTCACGACCGCGGCACGAAGGGCTGCCCACGCCCTGCCAGTCACGACCTCCTGCATACCAGGCGAGGGAGTTAACATCTCTCCAACCTCGATTTAAAGCTTTCGTGACTGCAGGGATTCATCTTCTTGGTTCTTTCGGTAAAGTCACGTAGAAGGGAAGTAATAAAATAATAAAAACTAAACATAATAAAATAATTCTCACAATGTTTCGGCCACAACACAAGCAGCCGTCCTCACAGACAGACCTGGTCTTCACCTGAGGACGGCTGCTTGCGTTGTGGCCGAAACGTCGTGAGAATTATTTGATTATCTTTTACTTTTATTATTTTATTACTTCCCTTCTACGTGACTTTACCGAAAGAACCAAGAAGATCTCTCCAACCGTAGCGGCGTGAAAATCTAAACATGCAAATCCGGCGTGCCGACCGCCACAGCGCGGCCGCGCGTGCGACGCACGGTGATTGGGGTGGGCGTGATGGGCCGGTGAACTCACCACTCCATGACGATGAGCAGGCACGCCTTGCCCTGACTCGTGTTCTCGTAGACGTCCACGAGGCGCACAATGTGCGGGCAGCCCGAGGCGCGGGCGTGCAGCTCCACCTCGCGGCGCGCCTTCGACGAGTCGCCCACCATCTGGGGCACGGCGCCGGCGGACACGGCACGGAGCCCACGTGGGAGAGGGGAGGGGGAAGTCGGGTGGAGGTGGCAGAGGAGAGAGACAAGTTAGGGCCTGAATTCTCAGCGAGTTCGAAATGCGTAAGGTGGCCAGAACTAAGTTGTCGTGGAATGGAGGTGCAACGTCCCGGTGGCTCGCTCCAGCAAATAAAAAAAACGTAATCTGGCATGAGAAACAAAGGGACCTTCAGCTTGTGACTACATGTTCCTGGAATCGTACTCCAAATTGTATAAGATAGGTTTGTTTATTTTCTTGTAAATCAAATACATTGGACATGTTTGTTGCTGGGGTTTTATGATTTGTTTTCCAGGAATCTGAATTGCAGATAACCCCAAAAGTGGATGAGTGCTGGTTCGTAATGGATGCTGACCCAAAGAGTCAACAAAGGTGGTTCTAAGACAGGGGGGAAATTCACCCGCGTACGAGCTTGGAGGAGGCGACTTTCCAATGCAAGATGGGGGCTTGAAATCAGCACATGACACAGATACCGAGGTCTTTAAAGTTGACCGGAGATTACAAGTTTTCCAACAGAGTATTCATGTCACATTGTGATTTATCGGCAACTGCCGAGTTTCTCAGCAATGCAGTCAACCAACTGGGGGGTTTTCACACTGGGCTGGTGGTGGCGGTCAGATGGCAGCAGACCAAAGGATCCTGAAATCTGTCTGTAGCGGAGCTCTGAAAGTTATCCCTTTGTACGTGTGTTTTTTTGCTCTAGGTGTTCCAATTTCCTCCTCCATGCTAAAGCGATGTAATGCGTGTAAGAATAAACCCATCGATTGTCATTGATTCCGACGCTCGCGACACACGCAGTGGCTTGACGAGGCGGTTTGTAAGTTATAAATGTTTCTCGTAAATTAGGTTGAGGCTGGCTGGCGTTGGAACGGCAGCCAAAGCAGAGATAATTCATCCAAGAGGAAGCTGACCGCAGGAGCTGGAGGGATGAGATCAGCTGTGAGGGATGGCAACAGTGTGGGGGGGGGACCTTCATCCAGCATGGGACAGACAACGGCCAAACGACGATCAATCTCTTCCTCCGTATTCTTAGGTTTTTTTCCGGTAAAGTCACGTAGGTAAAAAATTAATAAAGTAAAATAAAAAATAAAATAAAAATCACGACGTTTCGGAGGCAACACAAGCTTCCGTCTTCAGGTGGAACCGTCACAGCACGATAGCTGTATCCGTCTCACGACACATACAGTGGATATATAGAGGGTATGCAAATTACTGTTGCCGTATTCTACTGATTACAAGAGGCTGCTGGAAAGTTAGATGTACCCCACACACTTACGCCCGTTGTCAGTGGGTATACGGATCTGATCACAAGCGCACGCACACACAGATACCTGATTGTAAAACGCACCCCCAACTTTTGTTTCAATAATACAGGGGAGAGGGGGAGAATATGCTCGTGGCAAATTAAAACAACGCCGTGTTATATTGTCAGAAGTGGGAGAAAGACAAGTGTTGAATGGTAATCAAGTAGTGAATACAGTTATCATTTTAATAGCCTCATTCATGATAATGGCATCCCATAAATTTTCACATTAATTATATACGAGGACCAAATCCAATATACAGCCGCTAGCAATCAAATTAAAATACTACAACCGAGCAAAATAAAATAAATGAATACACAAATTTAGAAACGGCATCAAAACAACAGGCACACACAACGACGAACAATTGTATCGGCTACCTCAATTGCAGTTTGTAAACGTCGACGAACAAATGCACCGCTTTTTGTGTTGCATTTATTTGTTTTTAGTTTTCTGTACTTCCCCACCTCACCTCCGATTCGCTGTTCACAGCGGTGTCTATCGCCGTTCTCCCCACGGGGGGGGAGGGCAGCATTGCGAGCTGAGTTCACCACTCACGGCGCTCGCCAGCAGGGGCCGCATGAAAGCGAGAGGCTCTCTGCGTGGTGGGGGCGGGGGGGGCTCTGCTGCCCGGTGTCTCGAACTTTGACCCCCGGCCCCCTACAGACATATACTGCCCGTCGAGATTTGAAGTTTTCGTGACTGCAAGGGTCCATAGTTTTTGGGGTTTTCGGTAAAGTCACGTAGGTAAAAAGTAAAATAAAAATAAATTAAAATGAAAACAACTAAATTAAACCACGACGTTTCTTTGCCCTATATAATCACGGTTCTCTAAACAGCTCTCGTTATTCACTACAGCGATTTTGCTGTGGCGGTTCCACCTGAAGACGGAGGCTTGTGTTGCTTCCGAAACGTCGTGATTTAATTTAGTTGTTTTCATTTAAATGTATTTTTATTTTATTTTTTACCGACGTGACTTTACCGAAAAAACCATAGAGTATAAACTGCCCTGTATGCTGCTTTATAATAGTTAACATTCAATGCTGTGATGCAGTACTGTGATGCCGTACTTGTTATTAAAACACAAGAACTCGAGACGTGCCACTAACACTCTGTGCGTGGTCTTCAAGGGTGGAAAGAAATATGCAATAGGCGACGTTTCATGCAATGTGCCCTTCACAGGACACATTGTAATTCGGGGCCGTGCCGTCGCTGTGCGTATGTAATGCCCGTTACGTGCTCACACTCAAATGGAGCACTTCACCGTTGTGGAACTTGTTTAGTTTTACCACTGATACGAGCGAATAATTCCTAATCCGCTGACCTGCGTGGTGAAGTATGGTCGTGGGGGGGGGGGGAGACCTTCATCCAGCAGTGGATTGACACCAGGGCTATAATTAATTCTAATGTGGTTATTGTTTCGCTATGCAGCCAACCCAACTGCAGTTTCTATTTAGAGCGCCGACATTTGATGGCACCGCCAAAACAGGTGGGATGCCTCCTGTAGCGTCACACGACCACACAGCCGTCAACACAGACGGTTCGCCCCGTATCCTTGTACAGGGAAATTCACTTTTCGGGTCCATACGGCGTACAGCCGTTTCAATACGGGCAAAACAAATTGTGTCTGTGTTCCTCCCTTGTGATGCGATTTTGTAGGATAAACGTTGAGATTTATAAGGCGGCACGGGGTGACCAACAAGGTCTGAGTTGGTCTGTAATAAGGTAGGGCACTGTGATAAGGGGTCGACAGGTATGCGAGCAGCAAGGAGAGGCTGGCAGACATCGCGAGAACTGATGAGTGCACAATAATGACAAGAATGAAGCAATTAGCCGGCCAAACGTGGAATTGTTGGGTCAACGTTCTCCAAACGTCTCGGACCACGCACAGACGTTGAGCCGACAACGTTGGGCCAGCATTGCCCTGTTTGCTGGGCCAGACCACGTACCGCCAGATAATGTGGATGCAGAACAACAACTGCGATTTCACATGCAGGTGATCAAGCCCACAGAACCGCGGCGCCAGGTTATCTGGGCTTGGTCATCTGAACGTCACCGCTAGGAGTGTGCGTCGCCGTGAACGTCTCCTTCGTCTTCTTGGTTCTTTCGGTAAAGTCACGTAGAAGGGAAATAATTAAATAATAAAAATAAAACCTAATAAAATAATTCTCACGACGTTTCGGCCACAACGCAAGCAGCCGTCCTCAGGTGAAGACCAGGTCTGTCGAGGCGACGTATTTGTGGATCGGCGCATTGCGTCGCTGTGCGTTGTAAGGTCTGTTGTGGATGACCGCAGTTGCACACCAGTTGGGAAGTTGCCATAACTTACGGGAGAGTAGTCGTGTCTGTGTGTGTGTATATATAACGTAAGCGCTGACGAGAAGTGCTCAACGCTTCAAGCCGTTACCTTTTCACAAGAAATGAGTTGTGCATTATTCACTCGGGCAGACCACTCGCGAGTAGTAGTTAATACGCGCCGACTGGCACGCCGTCACAATGATTTACGATTACGGCCTTGCGTTTCCCAATTGATCCCTGCCTCGCTCACCCTTCTCGTGTCCAGGAACTGAAGTGGCACGTCACCGTGTGGAGGGGGTGGGGGTGGAGAGCATTTGATGTTGTTGGTGTCTTGGAGTAAAACTAACGCTGCACTTGCAATGCAGAGGTCACCGGTTCAACTCCATCCGATCTCCCAGCGCCGCAGTTAAGACAAAAAAGTTTTTTTTTCGTTTGAATCCACCCCCACCTTTGATCACCCAGCAGCTATAAATCGGTACGCCTCGCTGAGTCGATCGCCTGGTGGGGTACAATATGGACCCTCACTCTAGCTCGATGCACTTTTAAATCTCGGTTGAAAAACTCATTTCTTTAGAACTGCTTTTTGTGTTTAGTTTGTTGTCCTCCCCCCCCCCGTACCTCCGATTAGCGCGGTTGGCTACGTACGGTGCGAGAGAAGTTCGGCAAACATACATATATACACACAGTGGAAGCCCTTCCACCAGCAGCAGCCTGAGCAAGTGGTGACAGGGGCTTACACCGATATCGAGCGATTGAAAGCCATAAAGCGAAAACTTCCGTCCAAGATTAAAATCCCCAGCACGAGCGCTAACGGAGGAGGCGTGTGCCGATCGCTGGCGAGAGCACATTTCTGCACAACGTAAGAATAGCCCAGGACAAGCACGTGGCTAGTCAGTAGAGGTCAGCACAGTACCATTGAGCGAGATTCCATCACATGAAATCAAGGCTGTCCGTGGTTTGCAGCTGCTTCGTTTGCTTGCCAGAGAGACGCGCAGGTCACGTGATTTACTAACGTAGCACGAGGCAGCAACGCCCGATCCACGTCACGTACGTTTTCTAATGACAAACGTGCCATGGTCATCATCAACTATGATGGACGAACAAGAAAAAGAAGAATCCATGTTTCTACTTCTGTATCTCAATGTCAATCCAAGCGTGCGTCTGTCCCTTCTGTGTGAGTCTTTTCCCATCGCACGCGTGCGGTTTTCTCTCAGTGCTCTGGTTTCCTCCCACGTGTATAAACACTCATTCATTGGCAGAAAACATCTTGACACACAGACGACTGCAGAGCTTGGGCAAGCAGGAAGGCTTCACCATAGGCTTGTCTGTGGCTCCTGAATGATTTTGAGATGCTCTTTGCATGAACGCCGACGTCCTATATATAATGAAACATTATTATAATTCTTCTTGGTCCTTTCGGTAAAGTCACGTAGAAGGGAAATAATAAAATAATAAAAATAAAACATAATAAAATAATTCTCACGACGTTTCGGCCACAACGCAAGCAGCCGTCCTCAGGTGAAGAACAGGTCTGTCGGAAAGACAGCTAAAATAATTCTCACGACGTTTCGGCCACAACACAAGCAGCCGTCCTCAGGTGAAGAACATGTCTGTCGGAAAGACAGCAAGACAGCTGTCTGTCCGACAGAGCCACTGCTCTCGACGGTGTTTTGGTCAATTCATCCACGCCAACTGGACGTCTTGCAAGAGGATAAGTAGCACAAATTAAACGAGCCACCAGTTTGGAATATGCTTAACGTTTGAAATTCATTTTTAAAAAATCTCAAGAGGCCACTTTGTCGCAGAAGGGATGCTGCGTTCACAAAGATATGGAACATTCCGTCTTGGTAAATGAATGAGAGCGGTTTTATTTGCTCCGTTCATCTATCCAACCTTTGCTCAAGATTTAGAAGCGGAAAATTGTGAGTTATGCTCACAATCTGAAAACAAAATAAGCAGCACACATTTCAAAAGAACGATACATTCATTTTTATAGATATTTATACGTATATAAAAGCCCTGGACAGTGAAAATCAATGCGATGTGCTCAAAAAATACATTACACATGGAATACAAAATCAATGAGAGCAAGAGCATCACATCTCAAAAATCAAAATAAACACAACGGGATGTCTGTAAAGGAAGGTGTAACAGTCCTGATGCATAATTTATGGGAGAGGGAATGATCCATTGATTCATCAATTCAGATCCTAGGATCACCGTGTGTGCATCGAACCGCGTGGATATGAATCAATTTGTTATTTTTTTACTTTCCCGCGGCCACACCAAGGGTAGAGACGTAGAGTCAAGGATACAATGGATGGATAAAGAAAAAGGAACAGGACATGGCAAGGGAGAAGAGAAAGAATGGGAAATAATCATAAAAGGGGTGGAAAAGGAACGGAGGCGCGAGAGCAGAGAGGGTCAGGAGAGATGAGGATCGGGCAGGAGCTTAACGAGTGTGGGGGCAAGGGGGTGCCCTGCCCCCCCCCCCCTGGTGGCCAAAGCTACGAGTTGGGGTCCCCTTGACAACTACCAACAGTGTCAAAAAACGAAAACGTATTTAAAAGGCGGTTATAAATAAATTTTTACGAAATGCTTAATGATGTGATTCGACAAGAAGATCCACGATATATAATCGCCTGGGTGCGACCGTGCGAAACAAATCAAACATTGGGCCCCACCTGACCGATTGCCGCACCTCCGAGCTGATAATGTCGTTACTACGCCACTGGGATCGGGAGAAAGAGGGCCTCAACGATGCGTGGAGCGGCGTCTGTTTTCACAGTGGGCGGGGCTGTTCTCACAGTGGGCGGGATTGTTTTCACAGTGGGCGGGGCTGTGTTTCATTGTGGGCCCCGTCTGTTCTCACATTGGGCGGCGTCTGTTCTCACAGGGGGCGGGGGATAGGGGAGGTATTCAGAGTTGTGGTGGCCACACACACAAGTCACGTGATTTAGGGGAGGCTTGAGCTGATGTTGATATACAGTAACTGTATAGACGTGTTGAATGCAATAATCTCTACGGCCACCAGAGGCATCACAGTCCACCACCATGTTAAATGCAGCAAAGAATGCAAACGCATAGGTTCTGTAATACTATCCAACGAGAGTTTGCATTTGGAAGCACGTTTATTTAATTCGGCACAATAACGTTACCTTCTGAGTCACAACACGAGGTAGCGACACAACATGTGACGTGCCAATGCGAGATGATGTCACACATGTCACCTATATTGTGACAGGTGCATGCATAGCGTGTGACGCCATAGCCTTGACCAACAAGGCTTAGAAGCTATCGCTAGTTCTTTACAGCCGAGTTTTGAGAAACACTTTAATCACTCTACCTATCTTTCTATACGATAAGTCCCTAATATCAACACACCACACCCCATGTTACAGACAAACAGATGGACAAAGTCGGACATTCCTGTCAACCCATACCCATACGGTTTACACCGCGTATTCTTGTACAGGGAGATTGAGTTTTCAGGTCCATACGGCGTACAGCCGTTTCAATACGGGCAGCATTGTGTCTTTGTGTTTCTCCCTTGTGATGATGGGGCTTTGTAGGATGAACGTTGAGATTTATAAGGGCACGGGGTGACCAATGAGGTCTGAATTGGTCTGTAATAAGGCAGGGCACTGATAAGGGGTTGACAGCTATGGATTAGCGTTGATCAACATTTGGTGGAAAGCATGAAAACATTTATTTAATTGATTAGCGACTCTGAATCGCGGGGTGGTGGTGGTGAGATGTTAACTCTTTCGCTTGATATACAGGAGGTCGTGGGTGCAATCCCGACCCTGACGCCTGCTGTATATTTCGAGTTTGCGTGTCTTCCCGTGGATTTTTCTCCGGGTCCTGCGGGTTTTCCCTCCACATTAAGAATCAACGTCACGCGTTTAGAGCATTGAACCGCCGTAAATTTCCACGCGACAAGCCACTTCGTTGAGGTATCGTTTGCGATGACCAGGCCGCTTCTGAAAAAGAACTGCATACTAACAGGGTTTTCCCCCTTTTTTCTGGCAACAAAACTGACACCTTTTGCAAGGAATCATGTTTACATTAACCACAATACTTGCAGTCAAATGCAAACAAAAACAATACTCTGATAATGCATGCATTGTCCTTGAAACTGATTGGTCCACACCAGAGACAGCTTTCTTTAGAGCCCAGTCTCATACGGTGTTCGACCAGATGACGCCAAAAAACGCACAGTGGGCTTTACCTGGTCAAATAAAAATAGTTGAGTTTGTAGTTTGCGGCCGCTAGCTTCACGCCTCGGCCACCGGGTCGCGGGCGATGGAAAAAAATCCCTAAATATGGACAGCGCGACGGGCACGCGTCCGTGCCAGCCAACGAAGTGACATTGCCCGAGCCGCACGTCACCCAGCGCACGCACAACACACAAGCCTCCTAACGGCAGCGGGCATCGGGCAGGAAGCAGAAGGGCTCATCTCATCTCTTGAACGTCCGCCAAGCTCTTAGAGGTTTAACCCCTGCGCTGGCAGAATTAGCAGCAGCGGCAGCCGCGTGGGTGGGGGAGTAGCGGTGACGTCTGTTGTGCCACGTGGGGGGACGAGCTAAATGTGGATTATGATGCGGACGCTGCTGCTGCTACTGCTGCTGTGGCTGCTTTGCAGGCGACGTGATTCGACGAAGGGGCTTGTGTGTCGTTGTCTGTTGGTGACCAGGAAACTCGCCGCCCTTAATGACGCCGGTCAAGTTGATTTGGCTGTGCGATGTCCGACGTTTCGGCCCACGTGCCGGCCGGGAGCGTCGTCGGTTTCCGACAATTTACGAAAGACCCCCGGGAACGCACCGAAGAGTCCCGTAGCAGAACTGCAAGCAGCTACAGAGGAGAATGATCGAAGTGGTTTGCGTTTGAATCATAGTCTTATTGTTTTAGTAAGGTTGATCCTGTATATTCAAATTCTTAGGTTTTTTCGGTAAAGTCACGTAGGTAAAAAAATTTGATTAATAAAAGTAAAATAAAAATAAAATAAAAATCACGATTATTTTACTTGTATTAATTAAATTTTTTTACCTACGTGACTTTACCGAAAAAACCTAAGAATATGAATCCTTGCAGTCACGAAAGCTTCAAATCTAGAATTGATCCTGTATGCTGGAAGTCAGCTGTGGTGACTACGTGAATCGCCAGCACAGTCATTTCCACCACTATAAATAAATAGTCTCATTCTGTGGTGCTCAGCACGGTCACCGACGATTTCTGAAACAAAGAAATCGCATCACGTGTGTTTGTTTTAATATAGGGCTGGCACAGCATAGCGAAATACGATCTCTGAGTGAGTCGTATTATACTCTTAGGTTTTTTCGGTAAAGTCACGTAGGTAAAAAAAAATAAAAGAAATATATGTATTTATTTTTATTCTTAATTTTTTACCTACGTGACTTTACCGAAAAAAACCTAAGAGTATAAATTCTTGCAGTCACGAAAGCTTCAAATCTAGAATGAGTCGTATTACTCGGAAGTGGAGGAGGAGGAATACAAGTGAACGAGGGCACACTTGCCCAACGGCTTCACGTTGAGCAAAGGTGACGCGATTCGCAGAATCCACACGCAAAGCGTTCCTCGAAGCGCGTCCCGCCAGAACGCACGGCGAGCTCCGACTTGTGCAAAGTACTCGAAGCGCTGCGTTGCGTGCGTTGCGTTGCGTCACGGCTTCAACTTGCGTTCGAATAAATGCGATTGGTGACTAAAGAAGAGGCCGCGGGCGCGGGAGGGCCACGGGGACCGGAGTTGAGAGGCCGTGTCGGACTGCGAGAAGGGCTGCGTGCAGAACGAGAGATAGAGCGAGAGAGTGAGCGAGAGGTGGGGGTTTACATTAAGCAAAGTTATAAAAAAAAAATTACGAAATGATGAACGAAGCAAAGTGCCGACTACACCGAGCATCTTCTGGTTTCCACTGATCGTAAAAATAAAATTAAAAAAATAAAGAAGAGAGCCCCTCGCCGGACGGATCGCGGGGCTCGTCCCGTTGTTCTCTGTGACCCATCCAGAGGCCCGTTTTGTGCCGAAACAAGTCCAGACTTTTAGTGGCAGACCGGTGGCAGCCTCGTGCGTGTATGGCGAGGCTATGGCGAGGCTCACGTAAGAGCGCGCGCCTATTTTTTGCCTACGAGACCATACCGTCTCGTCGGGCTGGGGAATGTGATTTTATTTTTAGTACCGGTCATGCATTACGTAATAACGTAGGCAAAGACGCAGCCCTGCAACTGCGCTTCCACGCCACTAGCGGCAGAAGCTGCCTCCGCCAGAGGCTGTTTGGGCGACTCTTGCAAGCTGACCAGAGGTCTCAGAGTACCCACACTGCACCCCACCACACGTGACATACCCACGGATGAGACTGCTTCTGGGTGGACAGAGGCTGGAGGGGGGGTTGAGAAACGTTGAGGCCGTTGTTTCAACAGCCGAGCAGGGATGGGATCGAACCGGTGACCTCTGCATTGCAAGTCTGGTGTTTTGTAACCATTACGCCATTTATCTTCTTGGTTCTTTCGGTAAAGTCACGTAGAAGGGAAGTAATAAAATACTAAAAATAAAACATAATAAAATAATTATAATTATTTTATTATGTTATATTTTAATAATAAAATAATTATAATAATTTTATTATGTTTTATTTTTTTTATTTTATTACTTCCCTTCTACGTGACTTTACCGAAAGAACCAAGAAGATGAATCCCTGCAGTCACGAAAGCTTTAAATCGAAACATTACGCCATTTGTTAGTACTGCACTGCATACACACACGCACACACATGCAAACAAGAGGAGTTAGTTTTTGCTACAGAGGAGATGGAGCCACAAAGATCATCTCGCGTGGCAGGTGCGCGAGGTGGATTATTAACATTGTGGGATCGTGCGGGATGGTGGCGGCTTGGGAAGGCCTTCATCCAGCAGTGGATTGACCATGGCTGATGATGGAGGAGGATGATATGTACACAAATCATGGGGGGGGGGGGGGGTGTGAGTAGTCGTTCACACACCGCTGTGTTGTGAATTTGCTGAGCTGAGTTTGATTTCTGGCCACGGCTAACATCAGAACCAGTCCTGGCCCCACGCAGCTTCACCAACTCGCGCTCGCCAGCGTGGTGAAGTATGGTCAAACAATCCCCATAACCGCCACGGTGTGCGGAATCCTTGCTTCGTGGATTCACAAAGAGCTGTAAAATATCATTGGTATTATTTAACATATCAGATACAACATGTAAAATAATAAGAATGATATTTTACAAACCTTTAGTGTGGATAATAATGAGCTGTAAAATATAATTGTTATTCTTTAACATATCAGATGCAACATGTAAAATAATAACAATGATATTTTACAGCTCAACTTAAGACCGAAACAGGAGAACTTCTTCACAATTCTGGCTAATCGCCTGATGAAGGTGGTTGTAATTACCAGCGAAACGTCGTTTCCAAATTGTAAATGTTGTGGGTTTACTCTCCAACACACCGGAGTGCTGAAGTAGTGACTAATTGGCACGTTCTGTTTACGTGACAAACCTTCCTAACTGGCTGTGTTGGGTGGTGATGGGTTTAACAACACATTTATATTTACGCGATCGAACCCCCCAAAAAAAACCTTTAGTATGGATAATACTGTTCGCGAAAGATATAACACGCACGCGGAAAACACGCGAACGTTGGTTTACGTAGGCACACGAACGTTGGCCCAGTGTCAACCAACGTTGACTCAACGTCAACCAGCGTTGCATGTTTCACTACGGGGCGATTGGGTCTGTGTACACGCGCCTGTTTGCCGAGCTGGCAAGCCCCAGTGTGGGGGGATATATCTCAAATCAATAATGCAGTAGCCATTTGACCGTGTCAGATGCCTAATTGACGCGTAAAGTAATTTAATCTGGGACGCAGGTGTTAACTTTAACTCCGCTGCTTACATATATATTCTTTTATTATTTCCCTTCTACGTGACTTTACCGAAAGGACCAAGAATAGTATTAGTGTTGTTATTGTCACTACTGCGCTTGGCTATATGCAGGAAAGCGTCATTAAATATATTTTAAAAAATCTCGGGAAAGGTCCTGCCAGTTTTTCACAGTAAAGGGCTGCTTCGTGAAATTCCAATTGAGCATTTTTTGCAGGTTTATTTTTCAGGCATTCGAATGCATGTGCCACTACCGGGTCCATTACATGTGGGGGTTGTTGTTTTTAAATCCTTTATATTAAGTTCACTTGCACGCTCGCTTGCTTGCTTACGACCGTGCAAATCTTTCGGTCGTTTTTTAACCCACTTCCCGTGATCCAACCGAGCTGACATTTTCCACACAGACTCGTTGTGCGTGACAATTAATGTTCGTGAAAATTTTTTTCCAAAATTTTACACTTTTTAGGACAAAAAAATTATATTTAATTACCAATTGCTTAATGGTGCCATGCAATCATCTGACCCATAGGTGGCAGCCATCTCAAGCCAGAGGACGAGAGGACTCTAGCCGCCACGCATATAAAGGATTTAGAGTGAAAAACTTTGTTTTTACGGGTTATACTTGTTTTTGGCATTAATCTATGGGAGAAAACTGCAGAACCTGGAGGAAGCACAAAGCCGAACGGGGTGGGGTGGGGTGGAGACAGATTCCACGCAGGAAGGCACCCGAGTCGGGAATCGAACCCAGGCCCTTTTCTTGCTGCGAGACAGAAGTGGCCACCACCGCAACCGCCCTGCAACCCATGTCCAGAGGAGAAGACGTCACCTCGGTAAAAACTTTCCACGCCGGAGGACGTCGCCTTTTATCGGCACGACATCCCTGCATGTGCCATCGACCCTATTGCTTAATCGGTGGTGCAGATTTAACCTCGTCGAGCTCTTACAACTACTCTCGATAACCAGCAAAGGGTACTGGAGCTCCGCACACTTGTGCCAAACTTAGTGTCACACTCCATCCATCACTAATGATGTTTGTCTGTTAAACTTTTGCACCGTACACGGCCAACCGTGCTACTCGGAGGTGCGGGGAAAGGACATCATGACGGGAGCCCATTGTTTCTCAATGTTTCCCATGAGACTTAAATCATTTGAGAACTTTACGATGACCCTGCCATAAGCGGGAAAGCAATCACACCTTTGGGTTGTAATTTGCGGGGGCTGAACTCCATGAATGTCGTTGTTTTTTGTTAATGTTTTATAGCTATAAGCACAGACTAGATTTAATATGCGCCACATAGCAATCTTCTAGCACATTATAGAACATCAATAGAATCTGCATAAGCCACGACTGATCTTTGTCGATTTTACAACGCACTGAGAATGTACTAAAGTAGCAATGACAAATATGCAATCATTATTTGGTCTTTAAAGTCGCGGTTCAGAAGAACTCACAAACACCTTGTGAAAGACCCAACGTCGATGATTCCCTGGATTTCATCTTCCACGAAGCTGCTCATGGCCCACCCTCAATCGCATCCACAGGACAAAGCGTGGCAGTAGATGCGTATAGCTGATGCCACAAATGGGAAGTAAAACAAAACTTTGCAGCAGTGCGCGACTGTGGTCATCCAGAACAGACCGTAACAATGGATAACGACGCGATGCCCCGATCCACAAATGCGAAGGAGACATCGTAACAATGTATAACGCCACTACTTCTGACGCTGCGGTTATCTGGGCTTGACCACCTGGATGTGAAATCGTAGTTTGTTGATTCTAGATTTGAAGCTTTCGTGACTGCAAGGATTCATATTCTTAGGTTATTTCGGTAAAGTCACGTAGGTAAAAAACTTAAAATTAATAAAAGTAAAATAAAAATAAAATTAAAATCACGACGTTTCGGAGGCAACACAAGCTTCCGTCTTCAGGTGGAACCGTCACAGCACGATAGCTCTATCAAGTAACTTGATACAGCTATCGTGCTGTGACGGTTGATACAGAAATCGTGCTGTGACGGTTCCACCTGAAGACGGAAGCTTGTGTTGCCTCTGAAACGTCGTGATTTTTTTTTAGATTTTTATTTTATTTTACTTTTATAAATTTTTATTTTTTTATTTTTTCCTACGTGACTTTACCGAAAAAAACCTAAGAATACATAGTTTGTTGCTCTGCATAGACATCAGCAGCTGTATGAAAGACAGAAGAAGAACAATAAGATGAATAAGAAGAACGTCACAGTTGAACACACTGCATTTGCAATCCAGAGGTCGCCTGATCAACCTCCCGGCACGGCAGTTCAAACACCGGGTCAAGTTTCTCTACTCTGTCTGCCACTATAAATGGACAGCACCACGGTTAGTCGACCGGCAGGTCACTTACGGCCAGGTAAAGCGTGGGTATTCCCGCCTCTTCCAAGATGCCTAGTTGGCGTGGAAGAGTAGGCCAACATTCTCACCAGAGGGTCTCTCTAGAGCTCCCTCTAGTGGAGGCCCTTCTGTCAACAGGGGGTGTAAGCAAGACATTTCAGAGCCGCACCTTTACAATTTCAATTATGGGATAACTATGTGCATATCCTAGATTTGAAGTTTTCGTGACTCCAAGGATCCATACTCTTTGGTTCTTTCGGTAAAGTGACGTAGGTGAATATAAAAAAATTAAAAGATTTAATGAAAAAGATTTATTTTAACTTTCGTGACTTTACCAAAAGAACCAAAGAGCATGTGCATATCATTTTGGGATCAAATCCTCTTCAACGATAATAGTAACGACGATGATAAAAAAATATATATATTACAAGGACATTGTCTGCATAAAAAAGCAACAACACATCAAGTTGATACACTCCACGACATTGTGGAGTGTATCACCGCGGAGAGAGAGAGATCTCTCTTTCCGGCGTGCACACAAAAATAACTTTGTGCCGCGCTGTCTCATTTTGGGCTTTGAGGCAGGTGAATTTATACTTGCTCAAGAGAAAAAAATCAATCCCCGAACGATTTTTTTGTCCGGTCTGATTAACAAGCCGTGATGTGATTACAAAACGAGTGAATAGGAAAGCCGCGAGCTTAATTTGGACGGAGAAAGGGGGAAGAAAAAACCGCATCGCATTACTTTGCTAAATCACGGTTACGTCTCCATCGTGAGTTGCATTGGGCGAGTCCCGGGATGATGAACAACGACAACAACAACACAAAGGGATTTCATCCCAAGTATGCCCGTTCAGACAACTTCAACTAAACAACAAACGGTCTCCTTGTGCGTATGACACGGCTCGCGGGAAGTGCGCTGGGATTCAACGTCAGTGCATTCCTGTCCCCTAACAACACAATGCCTCACCATTGGAACCTCATTTGGCAGTAAAAAATATGATAATAGTTTTTTTACCCTTCTATCTGGCAACAAAACTGACACCTTTTTTACAAGGAGTCATGTTTGCATAGACCACAATATCTGCAGTCATAATGCAAAAAAAAACATAACTTTCCTTAGAGCCTAGTCTCACATGGGTTGGACCAGATGACGCCAAAAGGCATGCGCCTTTTGGCGTCATCTGGTCCACTTAGCACGCAGGAGGCTTTCGCGACCAATATCATCCATCATAGAGGTGTTTTGGGTTACATCGCGTAAATATATAAATGTGTCGTTAAACCCGCCACCACCCGACACAGCCAATTAGTAAGGGTTGTCACGTAAACAGAACGTGGTCAATTCGTCACTAGTACAGCACTAGTGTGTAGTGTAGTAGTGTAGTGTATAGTGTAGTATTGTAGTGTATAGTGTAGTGTATAGCGTACTAGTACAGCACACCGGTGTGTTGGAGAGCCAAGCCACAACATTTACAATCTGAGTACGACGTTTTGCCAGTCATTACAACCAGCTTCATCAGGCGACAGCCAGATTTGTGGAGAAATCCTCCTGTGTTGTTCCTTAAATAGAGGCATAGATGTGATGACGTCACTTGTGAACCCTTCACGTGCGAAGGCTAGAGGGGGCGGGGGTTAATGCATGCGTGTACATGACAATGCGAGTATTCATGTCTATCATGCCTATCCATTGTTAAAGGCTCTCTCCCATCCTAAGCCGCCAGGTCTGTTGGGAATGTATAGAGCAGATAAGCAATTGGTCAGGACTGATTTTTATTTTACTTTACCAAGTAAGGCCCACTGAGCTACGTAGCTCTTTTCAAAAGCGACCTGGCCACAAACGATAGCCTAGCCTACCCAGGAGTCTTAAAGAATGGTGATAATTTAGCAAAACAGAGCAATTTACAGTACCGTACTGTATAAACTAAATGCGTACAGTACATCCCGGCAGCGTCCCAACGTACAGTATCGTACCTCGTACGCTGCTGCGTTTGCCTACCGCGCGAAATCAAAAATAATTTACAATTTTTGTCATATCGCTATTGCCATCGTAAGGTCGAAATATCGCAAGTCGGACCATCGTAAGTCGGGGACTACCTGTACACATTGGTGGTCACGTGTACGAACGTTGTGACGTCACAATGCAAATCGACGTCATACAGTCCACACACGTGACCTCGCAGCGAACACACCAAGCACGTGCTACATTAACGACGACGTGGGCCTGCCGTGAATTACAGCTGGGGGACTCCGATGTAGACGATTGATCAATGCAGTTTGTTAAAAGAAAAATAGTGGAGGCTTGTAAGATGTTTAACATCGACGGGCAGTTCATCACCATTGCTGTAGTCAGAGGGCAATATCGATTCATCCGTTGAGCCTCGAGTATTCTTCGTAATTGTTTTCCATAGCGTCACGCCCCAGAGTGGCTCTCAGCCGGTATCTTGCATCTGTACATTGGCGAATCTCTCGCGACATTCTGCACTGCTCTTCAAGCTCACCACACGAAAGGACGCTCAGCAGTGGAGTGAAACAGCTCGCACGTACGGAGGTTGCGAGTTCAAATCCTGGTTGTTGGAGGCGGGATGGGGGGGGGGGTGACTCAGCTCATCATCCCCTTCGGGGGGGTGGGTGGGGTCGATAAAACGAGCACCACTTTTGGGGCAGAAAGTCAACGGCGGTCGTCCCATGGAGAGACTCGCCCCCCACCGCCAAGACAGCGAGGAATCTGCAGCAGTGGCTCAGGGTTGTGAACCAGAGATGAACAGGAGATCGATAGACTGAAGCACTGTACATTTCCCAAATCCTGAATCTCCATTCACAAACGAGTACTATATTGGGTAGTAATTGTCTTCGTTGGCACTCGTGAGCCAGAGGTGGACAATCCACAATGCTATGGCAGAAACCAGCTTATTAACGAATTCAAGTTATTGGAGTTACGTTAACCGGTGAAGAAATTGCCCTTTGTTCATCTCACGGCAAGCCGTGCATTACCGCGTGACATCACAGAACAACTTCTAAAGTACTCTTAGCCAGGGAGGAGAGATAGAGAGGGGGGGAGGAGCCAGGGAGGAGAGATAGAGAGGGGGGGGGATGAGCCAGGGAGGAGAGATAGAGAGAGGGGGGAGGAGCCAGGGAAGAGAGATAGAGAGAGGAGAGGAGGAGCCAGGGAGGAGAGATAGAGGGGGGGGAGGAGCCAGGGAGGAGAGATAGAGAGGGGGGGAGGAGCCAGGGAGGAGAGATAGAGAGAGGAGAGGAGGAGCCAGGGAGGAGAGATAGAGAGGGGGGAGGAGCCAGGGAGGAGAGATAGAGAGAGGGGGGAGGAGCCAGGGAGGAGAGATAGAGAGAGGAGAGGAGGAGCCAGGGAGGAGAGATAGAGGGGGGGGAGGAGCCAGGGAGGAGAGATAGAGAGGGGGGGAGGAGCCAGGGAGGAGAGATAGAGGGGGGGGAGGAGCCAGGGAGGAGAGATAGAGAGAGGGGGGAGGAGCCAGGGAGGAGAGATAGAGAGGGGGGGAGGAGCCAAGGAGGAGAGATAGAGAGGGGGGGAGGAGCCAGGGAGGAGAGATAGAGAGAGGGGGGAGGAGCCAGGGAGGAGAGATAGAGAGAGGGGGGAGGAGCCAGGGAGGAGAGATAGAGAGAGGGGGGAGGAGCCAGGGAGGAGAGATAGAGGGGGGGGAGGAGCCAGGGAGGAGAGATAGAGAGAGGGGGGAGGAGCCAGGGAGGAGAGATAGAGAGAGGGGGGAGGAGCCAGGGAGGAGAGATAGAGAGGGGGGAGGAGCCAAGGAGGAGAGATAGAGAGAGGGGGGAGGAGCCAGGGAGGAGAGATAGAGAGAGGGGGGAGGAGCCAGGGAGGAGAGATAGAGAGAGGGGGGAGGAGCCAGGGAGGAGAGATAGAGGGGGGGGAGGAGCCAGGGAGGAGAGATAGAGAGAGGGGGGAGGAGCCAGGGAGGAGAGATAGAGAGAGGGGGGAGGAGCCAGGGAGGAGAGATAGAGGAGGGGGAGGAGCCAGGGAGGAGAGATAGAGAGATGGGGGAGGAGCCAGGGAGGAGAGATAGAGAGAGGGGGGAGGAGCCAGGGAGGAGAGATAGAGAGAGGGGGGAGGAGCCAGGGAGGAGAGATAGAGGGGGGGGAGGAGCCAGGGAGGAGAGATAGAGAGAGGGGGGAGGAGCCAGGGAGGAGAGATAGAGGGGGGGGGGAGGAGCCAGGGAGGAGAGATAGAGAGAGGGGGGAGGAGCCAGGGAGGAGAGATAGAGGAGGGGGGGGGAAGTGGACGGGGCTGGGAGTGGGAGGAGAGATCGAGGAGTGGGGGGGGAAGTCACTTTCATGGGGCTCTTGATCCAACCACTCGGGGCACAGCGCTGACTGCGAAGAGTGTCCGCTGCGTGACAACAACACCAAACTTTTGAGTCCCACGTATGGATAAAAACATCCAAATGGAGTGGGGAACAAAACGAACTTAACATGTTTTGATTTAAAGCTTTCGTGACTGCAGGGATTCATATTCTTGGTTATTTCGGTAAAGTCACGTAGAATGGAAATAATAAAATAATATAAATATATAACATATTTGGATTTAAAGCTTTCGTGACTGCAGGGATTCATCTTCTTGGTTCTTTCGGTAAAGTCACGTAGAATGGAAACAATAAAATAATAAAAAGAAAACATTTACAAAAATAAAAATATACTAATATATTTTATTATTTTTTTTATTTTATTATTTCCATTCTACGTGACTTTACCGAAAGAACCAAGAAGATAAAACATATTACTTTATTATTTCCCTTCTACGTGACTTTACCGAAAGAACCAAGAATATGAACTTAACATGATCGCGTTTTTGTGTGTGTGTGTGCAGGTCACGGTCAGCTGACTGAGAGCATGAACTCACTTGCACGTGAGAAGCCGGTGTTAATCGCGGTTGGCTTAAATCCAAATGTAATCTTAGCAATGCCCGCTCAGTGCTCTGAGCCATCGGGGTGACCTCCGCCAGGGACAGATCTCTGATTAGGACGGCAACTATTTACGTCCAACAAAACAGGGCAGCATTCATTTGAAACCACCTCGGTGGCACGTACGTACGTTGACCTTCTTTCTCAACGTACGTAGCCAACCTTGCTCATCGGAGGTGCAGGTGGAGGGACAACAAACTGAACACAAGAAACAGTTCTCATTACTCTGGTAGTGCGTTGTCTTTGAACTGTGCGCCTTTTGGCGTCATCTGGTCGAACACCATATGAGACTAGGTTCCAAAGAAAGCTGTCTCTGGTGTGGACCAATCAGTTTCAAAGACAATGCATAAATTATCAGAGTATTGTTTTTTTCATTTGACTGCAAGTATTGTGGTTAATGTAAGCATGATTCCTTGCAAAAGGTGTCAGTTTTGTTGCCAGAAAAAAGGGGAAAACCCCTATTAGTACAAGAAGCAGTTTTAAAGAAATGAGTTTTCAACCGCGATGCTTTAGAAGTGCACAGCTCCAGCGGCTTCCTCACATCGGAAGGAGGAGTGTTCCAGACGGCCACAGAAGCGCATCCGAAAGCGCCGCGCGATCATGCGGTGTGACCGTCTCCGTTCGGTGGCAAGCAGCCCAAAAATGATGGCACGATGGGCCGAGTTGATGCCTCATCAAACACCATGAACGGGCAGCCCACCCCCCTACCCCTCTCTCGCTCTATCTCTGTAGTGACGCATCCCCACGTGTCAAACATCACCCTGCTCCCTCCCCTTCATGGGCTGTGAGTCTCATTTCAATGCCAAAGTAATAGAGGGTGCTTAAAAAAAAATGTTAACAATTCTGAGAATTTGCAACAATACCACAGGAAATGTGCCTCCGGGCTCTGGAGACCACCTGGAGAAGATTCCAGGCACGCGTTGACAGCGATGGCTAACAAGTGGAGACTCGTTGACTTTATGAAGCTCTTAACATTACATTTGTTATCACGTTACAGTGTATTATTACCCGTTCTTTTTTCCCATTAAAAACGATAGTCCCATATAAGTGTTGACATTGTTTTGAAGCACCCTGTATTTCATTGGTCGCGGACCTGGATAGACCCCAGTGGGCAATGAAGCCCCGTGTTTTTTTGCCGGACATCTGTGAAACCTGCCGGACATCTGTGAAAAAAAAACTTCGTGGCTTCCCGGATTCCTCCAGTACAAATCAAGATTCCAATTCTGATGTGCTGTTCATCAGCCACGCCCAGTGTGACGTGGCTGAAGATGCAGATGACGTGTCCAGGTCAGCAACTTACAACAGCAAACAATACAACAACGACGATAGGAGCTCAAAATAGAGAAAATGGTAAGCAGGCCACGAAATATAAATAAATCATACATTATATGAGTCCGATTTAATCAAGCTTGGGCAAGGCAGCAAACAATAACAACAGAAACAGTCCCAGACCACACTCCAGCCTTAAAGCGAAAGCACCCCAATCGAATGCGTTTCAAAAGCAATTGCTAATATTTCAGAGACTTAATGCAAACTCACAATGGCCGCGACCACCGTCACCTGCCTAGAAACAAATGTGCAGCCTCATTCACGGCCCACAAACATCCCTCGTCACAGGGCGCAACGCCGGCAAGAACGCAACTTCGGTGACCTATAGCAGCGCCGCTTATTTGACCTCGTCTGGACGGGCCACTTGGCAAGGTCGTCTGAACGTCAGGGCCACTTGTTCGCTGTTTCCGATTGCTTGGAAGAGCAGCTGCGAACCCGTCGCTAGTCACGCGCCCGCCCTAACACAAATTAGCACTCTCGACAAACGGTCACGGAAAAGTGATAAAGATGAAAATTGTAAACAGCACTCGGCGCTTGGCCCGGCTTGAGCCTGCTTGATTAGAGTGGCAGTCGCCAAAGGTCCGGAAGCCTGTCATCGGGCTGAGAAGCGACGGGGAATTTAAACGATAATAGTTTGAGCGCAGCAGATAGATGTTGCCTCGATTCAGGGGTGGCCGGGTGGCACAGAGGTCACAGCGCCGAGCCCGCACGGCTGACAACCTGGGTTCGACTCCAGGTTGTCAGCTGGCCCCTGTGGTTGAACCAGCTCAGACAAGATGTGGTGACGAGTTGTTATGGTCTCAGACCGGTCACAAATGACTTCACGACAGCGACAACAACATAAAGTAAGGGCTGTCACGAAAACAGAGCTTGGCTCTCCAACACACCGGTTAGTGCTGTACGAGTGACGAATTGGCCACGTTCTGTTTACGTGACAACCCTTACTAGTTGGCTGTGTCGGGTGGTGGCGGGTTTTAATGACACATTTATATATTCTTTGGTTCTTTTCACGTAGATATAAAATGAAATATACCCACGTGACTTTACCGAAAGAACCAAATAGTATGGATTCCTGCAGTCACGAAAGCTTCGAATCAAAATGACACATTTATATATTTACGCGATCTAACCCCCCCAAAAAAACCTGTATTATGGATGATATTGGTCGCCAAAGCCTACGTGTTAAACTCACAACAAAAAGCCATCACGTTACTTTTAGTTTTGCACTTAATTTTGGCTCAATTCCAGCATCTGAGAATTATAAATATCGGTTGAACTCAACGTAGCGATGCACGTAGCGATGCTGGGTGGGGAAATTGCAATTCTCCGTTGCGTGGTCCCGAGGTTCCCTTCAAGGGATGTCAGATGCAGCTCTGTTGTATCCTCTTCCGTTGGCCGTTCTCTAACACTCTGCGAGAGATCGGAATGGATGCTCTGTCACAGAGTCCGACACCGATAACACAATTGCATTATAATTTGGAGAAACAAACACGATTCAAGATAAACTGCTCTCTGCCACACGAATGTGGAATTCCCACCATTCTTGGCTCACGAATGGCAGCAAACGCGAGCGCGACCCAACACTCGACGGATCGGGGAGATTCCGCAGTTTAAGAAATGTTTCTCTAGGTTGTGGAAAGGCAATGCCGTACAAAACGCTCAGCATGCTGCACGGGTCGGCTGAGCGCCATCGCGTGCGGCGCGACGCGATGCGGAGTCGCGGGTGATCGCAAGTGGTCGTTGGGTGATCGCGATTGATCGCTGGTGATCGCGATTGATCGCGAGGGATCGTGGGTGATCGCGAGTGATTTCTGGTGATCGCGAGTGATCACGTGGTCCGGGTCTCTTGAGCAGAACGCCAACCACGAGCCGCGTTCAGGAGCTCTCGAAAGCTGCTCACAGCTCCCGACCGCTCCCCGGAGCCGATTTCATCTCAATTATAATCATCACAATAAATAAACGGACTGTTCGCGTAAAACACAGCTGCAGACGTCCGCTGTCGGTGTCACACAAGCGACACCGATAACGCACGGAGCCGGCCATTACTGCCAGACATACAACTGACAGATTACAGAAAAACGCAACGCGACCGCCCGTAGCGATTGCGTGAGCGTGTTGGGGCTGAAACGGACGGACGGACCAAGAGAGGCGACGTTTCGTGCCAATGACTCCGTCCCCATAGCGCAACGAGACCAGTGGAGAGATCGAGTGGCCAATCAGAGGTTGGAGAGGGCATCGCACGCCCTGGTATGTTGTTGGCTACGTACGGTGCGAAAGCAGTTCAACATACGTACATACACATGCAGTCCGTCCCCAAGGACGTTGGCCTCCCTTGCATCGGGAGTCGCTATTCCCAAGGCATCGTGTATCACCGCTGTATCGCTGCTGCTGCTGCTGCTGTGGCTGTGCCTGGGTCTCAGAGGTCGCAAACGGGTTTTGATTCCTTACCCGTACCCGTACCCGGTCGCACCAGGGTCGCAAACGGGTACCCGTACCCGTACCCGGCAGGGTACGGGTAGCCGGGTATCGGGTAGGGTACGGGTATCGGGTACCCGGTTGCGACCTCTGCTGGGTCTGCAATCCCCACTCTCTCTCTCTCTCTCTGTTATTCACTTTAAATGCCTGCTGCCTCGTGACTCGCAGATGGCAGTGAGGCGGTGGTCGCTGAGCCGTGAGCGTAGTTCCCTCCGTTACTAAACGTATTTGCCCGATCTCCAGCTCAGGTCACGCCCTCTCAGAAACAAAGCTGACTCTGATTCTGGAATTACACGATGCTGATCTATGGCGCATTTCGCATCCTCCTGCTGCATTTTGGCCCTCGACGAATGAGCAGAAAAATCAGACAAGCATCTCGATAAGTCGACAGCGGTGGCGTTAACGATAACGTGTGGATATGAAAGCTAGAGATGTAAATGGAGTGGGATACAAGCGAGGAAATCGGATGACTGAATGAGAAATGACGTAATGCTCTCAGGGAACGAAGGGCGATGCACGTGACATGAATATAACCTCACGCAATGACTCAGCACGGAGATAATCTCATGATGATGGTGATGATGATGGTGATGATGGTGAAGCATCCATTCAGAACTGCCGCAGTGACGCGGTGTATTAGGGAACGAGCCGCGGAGTGAGATATCACAAAACCACATCTGATATGCCTTGAACAAGAGTGACGCTGCACCTTACCCACAAGTGCTGCCAAAGAGATTTCTCTCACACGGCACTCGGCCAAAATGAATCGAACAGCGAAATTAAATTAAGTGTTTTTAGTGTGCGTGCAGTAGATTTGTGACCGGGCCGAGACTCACCACACGTAAGAACTCTGGTTTGACGAATGAGTGGCTGAAACTCAAGATTTCAAAAGCCATGACCTCAGCTGTCCTGGGCTCAGCACTCTGGGCTCGTGAGCCACACAGCCATCTCAATGAGGAGCATTTGAATGGGAAATTATAAACAATTCCCATCCCCCACACATACACACACCGCTATAAACATTGTGCTATCGTACGAGGAAACCATCTCGAAAGAAAAGTGATGAAGGGGCAAACACATAAAGAGAATGCAGGTCATATAAATACTACCAGCGCGCACGCGCGCACATATATAATTTTACGATCTCGGTAGTGTCCTCTGTGTTTACTACGCAATGCAGTAAAACATTGACTGCAGCCTGGTTGATTAATACGAGGTACAATTACTACGTTTAGCAGAGCTACCAAGTACACGTCAAACATCCTTTTGAGATGCATTTGTTTTTATAGGCACGTGCGTTTGTGAATTTATGACGTAAAACACATAATGACCAATTTAATAATGAAGCGTTAACAGTAGCTTACGACCCCTTTTAACAATCCACTGTGAGATGGAGACCTTGTTTGACCGTACAGCAGCGGCACGCTAAGTCCTTGGCGCATTGGGACCTGGGGAGGGAACCACCCTGGATCAGTCCGGACGGTCACTCGCCCCTTGATGTTAGCCCCGGGGAATCGAAGTCAGATCGCAGGGGGGTTCACAAATCTCGATGTGCAACCTCCCCCCCCCCCCCCCCCCCCAACAGCTCCAACATCGTGCCATCGCAGCTACGAGAGAGCTGTCCTAAAATAAACGACGTCAATCCAGCAGGAATACGGTATGGATTCAAGTTGAACGTAATGAGACAGAGAGAGAGAGAGAATACGGGAACATATCTACATGTGAATGATCGATGCATTATGGATGCCATTCAATATTTTACCGCAAATAACACGTTCATCGGCGGATTTGCCGGCAGCAGCGTTGAACTGTGCAAGGCACATTCATTAAAGTCCCCTTTTACAATGATGTTAAGAACATGGAACAAAATGTGAATGGTGCGCAAAGACGCACGGATGGACGCATGCTGGGCATCACGCTGAGAGACAAGAAGATGATCACACGCCGTGGTGAACCAATGCCGATCAGAGAATCCACGTTGATTTGGTGCCGCGGCGGCTAGGAGATATTAACTACCTCGCCTGCTATACAGGAGGTCGTGGAGTCGATCCTGGCCCTGATGAGATGTTAACTACCTCGCCTGCTATACAGGAGGACGTCGGTTCGATCCTGGCCCTGATGAGATGTTAACTACCTCGCCTGCTATACAGGAGGTCGTGGGGTCGATCCTGGCCCTAATGAGATGTTAACTACCTCGCCTGCTATACAGGAGGACGTGGGTTCGATCCTGGCCCTAATGAGATGTTAACTACCTCGCCTGCTATACAGAAGGTCGTGGGTTCGATCCTGACCCTGATGCCTGTGCTGTATATTTCTCCGGGTCCTCCGGATCCATTCCCTCCCACACTTAGAATCAACATTCATTTAGATCATTTGGCTACTGCTTTAAATGTCCACATGATGATAAGCCACTTCGCTGAGCCATCAATTGTGGCCAGGTCGCTTCTGCAAAAGAACTACATGGCTAAGTAGTGGTGCCTTCTTTTTTTCTTTAGTGCTGCCTAACGGTGTGTGCGACTTCACGATGATATTGGTCCCGGTCTAGCACGGCGTGTAGAGTTTGCGCTGCTGTTGTTAATTGTAGTCATGTTTTGATGTTACTGAGCCATGTCGTTTTTGGCCGTCCTGGTCGTTTTTTCCCTTCGATTTTTCTTTCCAGGATTAGCTTTAATAGCTAATATTTGTGGTCGTTTCGGGCAATGTGGCCTAGGTCGTAACACTTCCTGCTAACGATGGTCTTCAGCAGTTGCCTGTCAGTGCCCATATCTTGCAGAACTTGTGCATTGGTGGTTTTGGCTGTCCATGGGATTTTCAGCATTCTTCGATACAGCCACATTTCGAAAGCTTCGAGCCTTTTTGTTGCTGTTGTTGTCAGTGTCCACGTCTCTACTCCGTACAGCAAAATTGACCAGATGTAGCATTTCAGTGTGCGCAGTTTCAGTGATGTACTCAAGTTGCGGTCTGCAAGGAGTGTTTTCCATTTAATAAATGCTTGCCTTGCTTGTTCAGTTCTACCAGGGTAAGTGGTGCCTTACCCTGGTAAAATAAAAAAATAAAAAAATAAACGTAAAAAAGTGAAATAAGTGGAGGCTCGGGAAGGACACGTCTTTGCTGGAAGGGACGCTGACGACAAATGAGACTGGCAATGGAACGGGGCCCCAGAGTGTGACCGTCATGGAGACGGAGGCACGAGAGATCCGCTGACCGTGCAGCAGCGATGGTGAGCGTGTGGCATCGAACCGGGGGGCCAAGTCGGTTGTGTTTCTAACGACTCCGTGGCGGCCCTTCCCGGCATGCATCTGCCATGCGAGGTGCTGTCAGTTCGAGCGGAGAAGAACAGGTCTGTCAGACGCTGTCTTTCCGACAGACCTGTTCTTCACCTGACGGCTGCTTGCGTTGTGGCTGAAACGTCGTGAGAATTGTATTTTATTATGTTTTATTTGCATTATTTTATTATTTCCCTTCTACGTGACTTTACCGAAAGAACCAAGAAGAACACTCTGACTGTGCCAATATCAATACCCCATGGTGCACTCTGCGTCAATGAGTGCATTGCAGCGACATCAAAGGGCGGTGGTTGAAGAGGCTGAGACAAAACGCGTGCTCCCTTTTTGTTTGTTTTTTTCTATCTTCACGCAGCTGTTGTAATTCCACATCCCTATGGCAGGCACGAGTGAGTGCAAATGACAATAGCTTTAAACATCCACAAAGTGGTGGTGTGCACATTTTTATTGAACCCAGAGTTCTGTGGTTGGAACCCCCTGACTGGGATTTGAACTCGTGACCTGCTCTAATGCAGTGATTCTCAACTCCAGGCCTCCCCATCCCCCCCCCCACGGTTTCCGAATTTTGCTGACCACCAATATTCTCCATCGATATGTAAGTGAGGCCACTTCGCGCTGCATTCACCTGCTGGTTGGTAATCACACGGGGAGGGGGTGCCATGACGTGGCCGGACGGTTACAAGGATTGGAGTCGAGAAACACTGCTCCAACTCACTGCCCCTCACCCATGCAGGATCAGAGGCCGGAGCGCTGATCCTTGCACCACCGATGACCCCGAGTTCGAATCCAGGCAGATGCCTGTGATTAAACCTGTGATTAAACCTGTGATTAAACCGGGCCCTGGCGTGCGGTGCATTGATGGCACTCAGCCCGCTCACCAAAAAGACCGCACAAATCCACTCACCATTGTGTGCAGACCAGAAAGGTCACTTTGCCGAGGATCTCGGCGGTAGTTCGGCGACATCCGATTCCGTGGGCCGTTCTGTATCACGCGAACGGCCCCGGCGCTCCGCGACAGATGCGAGGAGAATGCGAGCGGAGATTCAAGAGCCGAATGGCTCACAGGGCTATACCTAAATAAATGAAACTTGAACTTGACTTCGTCTATCCGACGCGCGCACGGGAATCGCGACCTGAGTTGGAATTCAGGCCGTGGTTGATATGAGAAAGTCTTTTCAGTTCCTGAATTCTGTTGCTGCAGAAGCTCTCAGAAAGAGAAGACCCATTGACTTTAACCCCGATCCATAGCAGTCAGGAGGCTTCCCTCAACACCGTCAACGAGTTTAAATATTTACAGCCCCGAAGGGGAGACTTGGCACACCAACTCTCCCGAGGTATTTTGTCTATTTCCCTTCGATTGGTAATAGAGTCCCGGCTGTCACGACACTCGTGACGGTTTGCTCTTCGTGGCGGCCCCTGTGGTAATTGTACTTATTTACTTAACTTGTTTATATCCAGGAGAGCCACACTAAGTCCAACGGCAACGCGGTTTTCGCGATGCAATCGGGAGGGAAACGACGGAGGAGAAATAGAAAATAAAAAATTCTGACCCGGGAAGTCACGCACACCGTTTGGCGAGCGGCCACCGCGCCAGCTGAACCTCTGCGCGGGACCGTGGACCGACGGCTTCCACCGTGAGTCAGAACACGTGGTGCAGGCCGCGCGCGTGCTGGGAAACCGTCGCCTTTCGTGGGAGATTCCCCGTCGTTGTATCTACTCGCTCGCTCACTCGCACGCGCGCGCGTGAGTTGTGCACGAGCGTTGCCGAATTTGCCCTCAACGGTGCAGCGGACACTGGGCGCATCGATCGATTGGATCGGTGCGCAGATCCTGGCGGTGCGCGTACTCAGGAAAGTCGATGCTGAATTAAAAGCAGGGAAATTCTATTCTCGTGACCGCCCGTGTTGCTCTTATTCTGCAACGTCGCTTTCTTCCGCCCTTCGTGTTGTCGGTAGAAGCCCATCTTATCCGCGATCCTACTACCCGCGACTCTCTCTTACCCGCCGTAGGTTTTTTTTTTTTAGGGTCCGCAAAAGCTCAAATTATCTGTCCCCCCTATGCTTCGTCTTGTAGATGATGATGATGATGATTATCCGCATTTTATATTATTTGCACTGACAGACAGGGCAAAACAACACCGCGACGTCGCTCTCTCGGTGATACGCCAACGCCACAACTCAACGAATGTCCTGCGGCCTCAAAATTAAACAAACGAAATGAGCCCTCACTGTTCCGAGGAATGCGCGCTGGCCTTTAAATAACAGCCAGCGACAATGTTTGAGCAAGAGCCAAAGACAACAGCTGGAATCCCTTACCTGTGGGTCTCTCAGGGGGCCCGCTCTGGAGTCAAATATGGCCTTGAGAGAAAATAAACAAATGAACAGATCCATTCTCACCCCACCGCCCCCCGTCCACCCCCACTGTCGCCATCCCTCCCCATGGAGTTTCCTTCCTGTCCTTAAAAACAGCCAACCGGACACAGCACATCCGTCCCAATCGCCGGTTTGTCTACACTTTGTCCGACGTCTGTTCAAGGACCGATCCCGTTTGTCTTCTGACGGAGGGTCATGCGATTCGTACAAATCAAGATTGAGGGTTTCTTTTTTTAAGGTACATTTGAAGTGTTGGAGCGGCAACCTGAGTTGGAATTCAGGCCGTGGCTAATATCAGAAAGTCTTTTCAGTTCCTGAATTCTGTTGCTGCAGAAGCTCTCAGAAAGAGAAGACCCGTTGACTTTAACCCCGATCCATAGTAGTCAGGAGACCTGGCACACCGACTCTCCAGAGGTATTTTGTCTATTTCCCTTCGATTGCTAATAGAGTCCCGGCTGTCACGACACTCGTGACGGTTTGCTCTTCGTGGTGGCCCCTGTGGTAATTGTACTTATTTACTTAACTTGTTTATATCCAGGAGAGCCACACCAAGTCCAACGGCAACGCGGTTTTCCCAGAAGTTCAATATCTACTGGGAAGGTCGTGAGAGATGGCACTGGTGAGGGGAGGCCTTCACCCAGCAGTGCATAGACAATGATGACCATGATCATGATGGGGCACCACGGTGGCGAGATGTTAACCACCTTGTGTAGAGGAGGTCATGGGTTCGATTCCAACCCTGTCGCCTGCTGTGTATTTGGAGTTTGCACGTTCTCCCCGTGGTCGAGTGGATTTTTCTCCGGGTCCTCCAGTTTTTCCCTCCACGTTTAGAATCAACGGCTGATTTCAACTTTGCACGTGACAAGCCACTTCCTTGAGCTATCATCTGTGACAACCAGGTCGCTTCTGAAAAAGAGCTACAAGGTATTTCGATTTAAAGCTTTCGTGACTGCAGGGATTCATCTTCTTGGTTCTTTCGGTAAAGTCACGTAGAAGGGAAGTAATAAAATAATAAAAATAAAACATAATAAAATAATTCTCACCACGTTTCGGCCACAACGCAAGCAGCCGTCCTCACCTGAGGAATTATTTTATTATGTTTTATTTGTATTATTTTATTACTTCCCTTCTACGTGACTTTACCGAAAGAACCAAGAAGAAGCTAGCTACAAGGTAGCTCAGTGGGCCTGGGAAAAAAATCCACATAGATACTTAGTTGTTCTTCATTGCTTAAGGACTCCTCCCGCAAAATATCAGCTTCCTTTCCACTACTTACAAACCTGGGCAAGCAGCCTTGCTATGGGGCAGTGGTAGCGGTGGTGATGATGATGGTGGTGGTGAAGTATTTTAAAATCCTTTTTATTAAGTTCACTTGCGCGCTTGCTTGCTTGCTTACGACCGTGCAAATCTTTCGGTCGTTTTTTAACCCACTTCCCGTGATCCAATCGAGCTGATATTTTGCACACAGACTCGTTGTGCGTGACAATTTATTTTCGTTAAAAAAATTTCCGTAACTTTACACTTTTTAGGAAAAAAAAAATTATATTTAATTACCAATTGCTTAATGGTGGCAGGCAATCATCTGACCCATAGGTGGCAGCCATCTCAAGCCAGAGGACGAGAGGACTCTAGCCGCCACGCATATAAAGGATTTATAGTGAAAAACTTTGTTTTTACGGGTTATACTTGTTAGAGGTACGATGCTGTGTCATCCGCACGGTAAGCTCACAGGCATCTGCAAACGCAGGTGGACACTGCAGGTGGACATTGCTGGCGTGTGTAAATGCTCTCTTGCATGTTTGTATACCTTGGGAGCTGGATAAAGAGGGAATCTCATTAATGTTTCTGGGGGTTTATACGGGGGGAGGGGTGGGAGGGGGCTCATAAAGCTGACGGGCCATATCTCACGCCTCCAGTCAATAGGGTCAAAGGTCAAGACCAGATTGTTGTACTGTATTCATATTCGTTAACGACGCTGTATATTTAGAGCATATGTACAGTTTAAGCATGGTATAGTTACACGGTATTTTTTCGTTAATATGAGAAGTATCTTATATTAATATGAGAATTATCTTATTAATATAAGAATTATCTTATATTAAAGCATAATTATTTCATATTAAAGCATGCTACCATGTTGTTAATACGTCAATCTTCTATGTACACACACACTGGTAATTTAAGAAATAGACATTTAAGGATAATTATATTGCAAAATATATATGATCCTGCTGAGCCAAGGTGTTTCTATACCACATTGCTTTTAGGCGTAGCAATGTTAAAGGGGCAGCCGTCGAGTCATTAGTTAACACTGTGATTAAAGTAATGCGACATAAATCAGATTGTGCGACATGCCATTACTCTACACAACCTAAATTACATCACGTGCAGTCTCCATCACTAATCCTGTGGCGTTGTGCACCTGGTACTGGCTGCCTTACCCCCGGTGCCGCCACGGTTTACCACTGATTTACTACGCCCCATAAAGCGATATATTTATTACTGGTAGGATCCTCCTGGTTACACCAGCCCACAGGGGATTATTGTGTCCGTCCGTCGTGCAGGGAGGGGCTGGGTGGGGAGGGAGGGGCTGGGTGTAGAGGGGAGGGCGGGGAGGGGCTGGGTGGCGAGGGTGGGGCTGGGTGGGGCTGGGTAGGGCTGGGTGGGGGAGGGGCTGTTCACCCCGTGGTGCCCTTATAAAACTCAACATTTAACCTACTCACGCCGGCTTGTGCCCGCCCTCACAGTCGGGCATATTTGCGGAATACACCACGCCGCCGTTGACCCTGGCCATTGACCGAGCAACCCGACGTTCCTACCAGCTCCCTCCGCAGGAATGTGTTAGTGAATGCCTCTTGAATGTGCATTAAGTGCTCCGTGAATCAATCTTATCTTCACGGGCAATTGATGCCCTTCGCAGCTGCACAGGACGGGACGTCCTCCCTTCGTGACGAACGACAAATCCTGAAATTGTCGTGCACAGCGACACCGACGACGACAACAAACACGCGAGATTTAATTTTAGGCAAAACTTGCAGCAGCGTAACGGCGTAAAACAAAATTACACGTTACGTTTCTTTTTGTAACCCAAAAAAAATCATCTAAGAGTGCCGCGCAAGTGCGATGCCTCGTCAAATGTACGGGGGCCACGTGCTCATCGGCAGAATGTTCATTCAGCGGAAAATGTGAATGAACGGCGGCAGAGAAGGGAACGTCGTCTCTGTCATCAGCGCCACTGTTGCTGCGTTGTGCTTCTGAGTAATTCCGCCGCTCTGTGTGGATGCCATCGCCGAAGAACGCGAAGGTAAATAAGTGATATTAAAAAAACTTTTATTTAAACACGCTTTTATGAAATGTACTAGTAATGGCAGAACTCCACGACTCCAGGAAGTGGCCCCGAAGCTTGCCATGACGTAAGCGACCGTGGCCAATTACAGCCAACGCCAGTTGAGCGTGGACAATTAGACCCAAGCCGAAACATAACATATAAAAAAGAATGTTTAAAAATACAGATTTTTTAAATGATATAATATAGTATTGTCTTCAATATGACATAAGTATACCAAGTTTGCAGTCGATACCACATTGGGAAGTGGGTTAAAATTGAGTTACAAGATTTGAGGATACGACAACGACAACAACAACAGACAGAGTGAGTTAAAAGAAAGCGTGTAAATACAAAAAAGCCACGACACTTCGCAATGTACAGGGGTGTCAGCTGGATGGCGCGGTGATGTATTGCCCCGTGCGATGCGCCTAACGGCACGAGTTCGATTCCTGGCCAAGGCTAAGGGGGGTCAGTGAACGGGCGACTGATCAGCCTCCTGCCTTCGCCCCAATCTGCACTGACCAGCCCGGTGAAGTATGCTCAAGCACAGTGTAGCCAATGCCGGATTATCCTAGTAGCAAAAGTAGCTACATATGCTACGGGACCCGCACTTTCAAGGGCCCCGCGCTAAATGCTTTCAAGCTATGAATTCCGGTTCAGTGATTCTGCACTTGAGCTATTACTACAGTACTATACCGCCATCAACTTTTATGAACGACTGGGTGTTTAAGATGAACGATTTGTCGTATTATCTGGCTGTATAGCAAATGGAAAACTACATTGACTTTACTATGCAAGTAAAAAATTCGTGTGTTTTAATATCCATGATTCTTTTTTTTATTTAGGGCCCCTTTATAACATATGCTACAGGCTCCGCATTAGCCTAATCCGGCACTGAGTGTAGTCAAACAACTGCCTCCATCCAGAAGTGGGCTGACAAAGGAATGGAATATTCTAATTATGATTCTCGGATTGCCGTTATCCAGTTTCGCAAATGTTCTTTCCTGTCGTCCGTGTGAATGCCACCTATCAATGTCTCTCCGATCTACCCTCCTGGCACCGCTCGACTTTGGAATTCCCATCGGTTTTTTTTTCTTTCACCAAGTTCCCACCATCGCTTGGCAAACTCGACCCACTGCGGGGAGAAGAAGGCCCCACCACGAACGTTTGTCGTGACCTCTCACGGCCTTGCGACGATGTGAACACATCTTCTTGGTTCTTTCGGTAAAGTCACGTAGAAGTGAAATAATAAAAATATAAAACATAATAAAATAATTCTCACGACGTTTCGGCCACAACGCAAGCAGCCGTCCTCAGGTGAAGAAACAGGTCTGTCGAGAAGACAGCGTCTGAATGACATGCAGGTCTGTCGAGAAGACGCTGTCTTCTCGACAGACCTGTTCTTCACCTGAGGATGGCTGCTTGCGTTGTGGCCGAAACGTCGTGAGAATTATTTTATTATGTTTCATTTTTATTATTTTATTACTTCCCTTCTACGTGACTTTACCGAAAGAACCAAGAAGATGAATCCCTGCAGTCACGAAAGCTTTAAATCGAGATGTGAACACAGGTTTGCATAACCTCGCTCGATTCACAAAATGCGTCAATTCTCATCGGCAGGACTGCACGGATAAACTTTGCAGTCGAGTTATTTAATCTTGTCCACGCAGTTCGATCGTGTTGGCCGACGTAATGAGTATGTCATCAGCAAGTCGAAAACGGCGAATTATTTCTCCGATTCAGTTTTACGACTTTATTTACCCAATCCGATTTCAGAAATACCTCTTCCTAAATGTCGCCGTGAATAAATCATCTCGACTTGAATGCAGCTGCAATTTGCTAAACAGTCATACCACGAGCACTCTTTCATCGCTGCACACTTTGCATCGTAAACCTTGCGGGACTGTGTTCGGCAACTTCATCATTCATAAACCGTGCTCATTCCACTGCTGGATGAGTGCACCTACACGTACAAGAAGTACACGTACAGCGCTGTCATCTTTTCAACCTGCTGCTGGATGACGCCCTCCCCTACGCAGTACAAGTCATGGTGAGTGGTGGGGTGGGAGGATTATGTGACCATACTTCACCATGCTGGTCAGTGTGAGTTGGTGAAGTGTGTACGGCACAGAGGTACCGTACATTCTGCCGGTCGGGTAACCATCACGAATGCTAAAAAAAAAATGCTACAAATGAAACACCTGCGATTGCAGATGTCACGTCATGATGAACAGATGTTCTGCTGCTGAATCTCCCAGGTCCCCGATGCTTCGACCCCATGGGAGGTGCTGCTCTCATTTCTCTCTCTTTCGCGATCGTACCTCGCCGCGGGAGGCAGCGGTGTAAATCAAACTCGGGGTTTGCTGCGGTTTAGAATTGGACCGACACAGCGGAGCAGTGGACGGGGGCTGAGACGGGGAGGTGGATACATTGGCTGGGGGTGAGTGCACCTGTGATGGTTCTTGTCAACCCTAAAAAAGAAAAGAGTCATTCTGCTCCAGGTATTACATTTTATACCCCCCCCTCTCCAAAAACAATTATCATCTGACCCGGGTGTCTACTGAATGCAAATGATCCGGTGATGCTGTTGCTGCTGCTATGGCAGTAGTGAAGAAGCACAAATCGCAGGACAGACACAGCACGTTCGTCAATAACACTGCCATTCATGTCTCTTCTCGACAGAGCCCCATAGAGAGGCTTGGCCCGTCTATGGGACGTCAAGAAGGACCATCGTCCGAAACGTTACCCGTTGTATAATTGTCTTTTGAAGGCCGTGTTATTGACGAATTCGATTCAGGTTATTTTTGTAGTTATTGAAACCAACGGTGGTGTAGGTGGCTGTGTGGATGGTTACGTGGGTGGATGGGTAGGTGGGTGGGTAGATCAGCGGGTGGATGGCTTAGTAGGTCAATAGGTCAGTATGTGGGTAGATAGGTGGGTGGGTGGGTAGGTAGGTGGGTGTGTGGGCGGTTCGTAGGTTGGGTGAGTGGCTGTGTGTGTGATTGACAGGGTGGTTTGGGGAGGCAGCTGGGTAGTGACGTAGTAGGTATGTAGGTAGGTAAGGTTGGATTGGTAAGTCGTTATCTATAAATGTCGGTGGATATTATAGCCTCCTAGAAAGATAAAAACACACCACGTTTAGAGCCCACGGAGGCTTCCTGCCTCCCTGTCGCGCGAGGGAGACCTGGGGGTAAGAATGAACCCCAGAGAATACCATGTTGCCCTACTGAGAGCAATCTTAACTCGGGAACCCGACACAAACGCAAAACACGCACGTGTCCACGTGAGAAATCTCGTGATATCATACACCGTGTACAGTTTCATATGCCTTCGAGTGCTGTTTGCGAGCACCCATTAAGGTCAATTGTTAGCGGGCGAGAAGGCTTAGTGCTGCAAGGTGAGAGCAATGGTTGTCGGGGCGGTGTGTGTAACGACTGCAGTGTGTGTGTGTGGAGTTTGCAGCACGTGCAGTGAGTGTGTGGTGGATGCAAGTGTGTGTGTGTAATTCGTGCAGCAGCGTTCACAGCAGTTGTGAAGCAGTGGTTGTTAGCGTTGCCTGTGTCTGTGTGTGCGCATATTGTGTGCAGCAGTGAGTGTACAGCAGTGGATGCATCGGTGAGCGCTGTAGTACAACTTAGCGCGCTGCGCTACGAACCCGGCGACCCGAGATCGATTCCCGCTCGCGGTCAACACCGGTGACGATTATCTGAATCGGTTCTGGGCCTCCCCTAGGTCGACTCGGCTTCAAATGAGTACCCGGTGTGTAAACATCGCTACTGGGGAGACAAAGGCGGCCGGGCGTGGTGCTGACCACCCACCAACTCGTGTGCCGTGCCGGCCTTCATAGGTGCTCGCTAACAGCGCTTGCCCCCAGCAGTCCCGTTGAGGCTACACGGGGGATCTGTTGCTGCTGTTGCCTTTGCACGATCGTGCAGCAGCAGTGTGTGTGTGTGCTCGAGCAGCAGCAGCAGCAGCGTGTGTGTGTGTGTGCTCGAGCAGCAGTAGCAGCAGCGTGTGTGTGCGTGTGCTACAGCAGCAGCAGCAGCGTGTGTGTGTGTGTGCTACAGCAGCAGCGTGTGTGCGTGTGCTCCAGCAGCAGCAGCAGCGTGTGTGCGTGTGTGCTACAGCAGCAGCGTGTGTGCGTGTGCTCCAGCAGCAGCAGCAGCGTGTGTGCGTGTGCTCCAGCAGCAGCAGCAGCGTGTGTGTGTGTGTGCTACAGCAGCAGCGTGTGTGCGTGTGCTCCAGCAGCAGCAGCAGTGTGTGTGTGTGCTCCAGCAGCAGCAGTGTGTGTGTGTGCTCCAGCAACAGCAGCAGTGTGTGTCTGTGCTCCAGTAGCAGTGTGTATGTGTGTGTGCTCCAGCAGCAGTGTGTGTGTGTGCTCCAGCAACAGCAGCAGTGTGTGTGTGTGTGTGCTCCAGTAGCAGTGTGTGTGTGTGTGTGCTCCAGTAGCAGTGTGTGTGTGTGTGCTCCAGTAGCAGTGTGTATGTGTGTGTGCTCCAGCAGCAGTGTGTGTGTGTGCTCCAGCAACAGCAGCAGTGTGTATGTGTGTGTGCTCCAGCAGCAGTGTGTGTGTGTGCTCCAGCAACAGCAGCAGTGTGTATGTGTGTGTGCTCCAGCAGCAGTGTGTGTGTGTGCTCCAGCAACAGCAGCAGTGTGTGTGTGTGTGTGCTCCAGCAACAGCAGCAGTGTGTGTGTGTGTGTGCTCCAGTAGCAGTGTGTGTGTGTGTGCTCCAGTAGCAGTGTGTATGTGTGTGTGCTCCAGCAGCAGTGTGTGTGTGTGCTCCAGCAACAGCAGCAGTGTGTATGTGTGTGTGCTCCAGCAGCAGTGTGTGTGTGTGCTCCAGCAACAGCAGCAGTGTGTATGTGTGTGTGCTCCAGCAGCAGCAGTGTGTGTGTGTGTTCCAGCAACAGCAGCAGTGTGTGTGTGTGTGTGCTCCAGTAGCAGTGTGTATGTGTGTGTGCTCCAGCAGCAGTGTGTGTGTGTACTCCAGCAACAGCAGCAGTGTGTGTGTGTGTGTGCTCCAGCAGCAGTGTGTGTGTGTGCTCCAGCAGCAGTAGCAGTGTGTGTGTGTGCTCCAGCAACAGCAGCGTGTGTGTGTGCAACAGCAGTGTGTGTGTGTGCAACAGCAGTGTGTGTGTGTGCTCCAGCAGCAGCAGTGTGTGTGTGTGTGTGCAGCAGCAGCAGCGTGTGTGTGTGTGCTCCAACAGCAGCAGCAGCAGTGTGTGTGTGTGCTCCAGCAGCAGCAGCAGCAGTGTGTGTGTGTGTGTGCTCCAGCAGCAGCGTGTGTGGGTGCTCCAGCAGCAGCAGCAGCAGTGTGTGTGTGTGTGCTCCAGCAGCAGCGTGTGTGTGTGCTCCAGCAGCAGCAGCAGTGTGTGTGCTCCAGCAGCAGCAGCGTGTGTGTGTGCTCCAACAGCAGCAGCAGTGTGTGTGTGTGCTCCAGCAGCAGCAGCAGTGTGTGTGTGTGCTCCAGCAGCAGCAGCAGCGTGTGTGTGTGCTCCAACAGGGTCATGCAGGGGTTGTGCGGCAGCCGAAGCGAACGGGAGAGGGTTTAAGGCGGCTGGGCGATCAGGCAGAGCGCGACTCGGCCACGCGTGGAACCACCCACGGACATCGCGAGACGCGTGCGTGACAGCGTGCGATTATAATGACGGTGTTGTGATGGTTGGTGATGGTGATCGTGCGTGATGGGAGACGCTGACGATGGTGTTATGACGACAGTGGCGATGATGGTGACGTTGATGATTGTGTGCGATGGTGATGATGATGATGGTGATGATGATGATGATGTTGACCCATGGTATGTGTTGGACTTCTTTCGCACCGTACGTAGCCAGCGGTGCTGATCGGTTGGCTACGTCATCACTACATGGTATGTGGCGATGACGACGTTACGTGTGATGATGTTACGTGTGATGGTGGTGGTGATGATGTAACGTGGTGGTGACGGTGGTTAATGATGGCGGTGATGATGATGGTGGTGATGGCACACTCGCGCACAAATCCCACCCCTTCCCCTAATTAATCGATGTTGTCTGGCTTGTCTTTACCCCCATGATCCCATCATCACCACGACCACCACCACCACCGTCCAAGTAACTCAATACAGATCGACACTCAACATCCTTCAAAACTCTTACTACCCACCACTCCCTCTAGCTACAGACCCCACTATGTTGATCGGCGAGTGTCTCCACGAAGCAAATCCTCTCGCCGTCCCCCCCGCCCCCCGTGTGACCCCCACAGTCGCGAGCCATCCCCAACTCACCTTCACCGCGTATTTGTGCCCCGTCGCCTTGCTGGTGCACTCCAACACCTTCCCGTTCACTCCGAGCCCCAGCACTTGCCCAGTGACCTGATAGTCATCGGTGAGCGCGTGTCTCTTGGTCTGCAGAGATGGTCTCGGTTGACACTGCAGCTGCTGCTGCTGCTGTTGCTGCTGTTGCTGTTGAGCGCCTATGCCCTGGACGTTTTGATTGACGTTGGTCCACATCGCTGATGAGACGAGACGAGGGCGCACAGAATCGCGCGCACGCGGCGCATATCCCGACCTAAGCCAAGCAGTCTCACTCGCTCGCTCCGTGTGTCTCTCTCCGTCTCTCTCTCTCTCCGTGTGTTTCTCTCCGTCTCTCTTCACTCCCTCGGCAAGTGACAAGTGCTGGGCTGATCCAGGATCCGGGCAGCCAGGGGCGGAGTGGGGCGGGTGGGGGAGGAAGAGAGGTGGGGTGGGGTGGGGGGTGCGCGCTTGACGCTGGACTGTGCCCGGGTTTCGATTCTCGACGTGGAGCAACTTCTCTTGAGCGTGAGTCGTGACGACACGCGCACAGCACAACAAAGACAAAGGTCCCCCGTATAGCCTGCACGGACTGTTGGGGCAAGTGCTGTTAGCGAGCACCTATGATGGCCGGAAAGGCGCACGAGGGGGTAATGGGCGGCCAGGACCACGCCCGGCCGCCTTTGTCTTCCCAGTGACGATGTTTACACACCGCACCAGGTACTCATTTGAGGCTGAGTCGACCTAGGGTAGGCCCGGCATCGGTTCTGATAATCGCCACCGGTGTTGGCCGCGATCTGGATCGAACTCGGGTCGTCCAGGGTCCGTAGCGCAGCGTGCTAACCGCTGCGCCACCGCTCTTTCCGTCGCACATACAAGCACACACACACGCACACACACACGCACAGACACAGGCACGCACACGCACAGACACACGCACACACACACAGACACACACACACGCACAGACACACACACACGCACAGACACACACAGACACACGCACACACGCACAGACACACGCTCACACACACAGACACACACGCACAGACACACACACAGACACACGCACACACACAAAAGCACACACACGCACAGACACACACACACACGCACAGACACACACACAGACACACGCACACACACAAAAGCACACACACACACAGACACACGCACAGACACACAAAACAGACACACGCACAGACACACGCACGCACAGACACACACAAGCACAGACACACGCACAGACACACACACGCACTGACACACGCACAGACACACGCACAGACACACAGACACACGCACGCACAGCCGGGAGTCGCCCAATAGCGTAAGAGCGGTGTAATCAGCTGATTGCTCAACCCCTCTCGAATACCCACCTCCCCACTCTCTCCCCCCTCTCTCCCCCTCTCTCTCTCTCCCCACGCTCTCCCCCCTCTCCTCTCTCCCCCTTTCTCTCCCCCCATCCACGTTCCATCTCTCCTCTCTCTCGCTCACCCCCCTCCACACATCACTCCCCCTACCCACCCACCCCTCCCCTCCTCGACACCAACCCAATTAACCCAACCACGAATCATCCACGCTTCTTCCGACACAAATACAAACCCCCCCAATCCCCCGTCTGTTGGGTGTTCAGTTCAGGCTGAGTTGACCTAGAGGTGGGGGGGGGGAGCCCAAAACCGGTTGAGATAATCAGTCACCGGTGATGTTCGCCGTTGGCAGGAATCGAACTGCGACCGCTGGCTTGGTATCGCAGTGCGTTGACCATTGCACCACCGCTCTCCAGATGAAAAAAAAAGCCCCATGCTGCATTCATTATAAAGACATTCCCCCTAAATAGCTGTTGTACACACGGTAGGGGCAGGTGCTGTTAGCGAGCACCTATTAAGGCCGGTCACGGCACACGAGGAGGTGGGTGACCAACGCCACGCCCGACCGCCTTTGTCTCTCCATTGCTGACGTACTTCCACACCGCGCTGCGCGCACGAAGAAACGAACGTGCACTGCACATTGCATCGGCCTGCGCAAACAAAGAGTGCACACGCATACACACATGGCAGTGCAGCCCCCTCGTACACAGCACCACATCGCTCTCCCGACAACAGTCAATCGGCAGTCAAGCGCCATCACCGCAGAGTGTCTGTCCTCGTCTGCGCATCTCTGAATCTGTTGGCTGTGCCCATCATCGCTGGCTATGATCGTGGTGGTGCTGGTGGTGGTGATGATGGTGATGATGGCTGGCTGCGTTCTCGCGGGCGTCCATGCCGTTACGTAAGCCGCGCGCGGCGTTCGCGTGAACTCATCGAGAATTCGCTGCGTGAGCTCCGAGTCGTGACTCGAACGCGCGCGGGTTTCGCGATGGAATAACACAAAGAACGCTTCGCGCACCGGCACAAAAACATTGCACGTGGCCTTAAAGGGGGGGGGGGAACACATCTTTTTAACAGGCGACGTTTCGGGCAATTGCCCTTATGCATGTCGCACATACAGAGACCGGTAGATTTGAGTGGTTTGCATTCATTTGTTTGCGTGTGATGATCGGGAGCTGATTGTTAACGTGGAGGAGGTCGCGCTCGCCACGACGAGAGGGCTTCAGGGGAGAAAGTTGGCGACGTTTGGAGATTGCTCCTCGTCCGTTGAAGAGACGCAGCCTGGAGTGACCGTTACTCTGCGGCCCGTTGCATGGGTTGCATGGGGGTTGCATGGGGGTTGCATGAGTTGCATGGGGGTTGCATGGGTTGCATGAGCTGCATGGGGGTTGCATGGGTTGCATGAGTTGCATGGGGGTTGCATGGGTTGCATGAGTTGCATGGGGGTTGCATGGGTTGCATGAGTTGCATGGGTTGCATGGGTTGCATGAGTTGCATGGGTTGCATGAGTTGCATGGGTTGCATGAGTTGCATGGGTTACATGAGTTGCATGGGTTGCATGGGTTGCATGGAGGTTGCATGGGTTGCATGGGTGTTGCATGGTCACATGGAGTGGGATGCGAGTTGGGGACTTGCGCTTTACACCAAAGCGGTCCAGTGAGAATTGCATTTTTAAAAAAATGTTTCCAGATGAGCAAGTTTTAAATCGGCGCATGCATAGTTACTCTCTATCAGTAGATACCGAGTGACAGGCGAGAAACCATATTCTTGGTTCTTTCGGTAAAGTCACGTAAAAGGGAAATAATAAAATAATATAAATATTAAACAATAAAAATTCTCACGACGTTTCGACTGCAACACAAGCAACCATCATCAGGTGTGAAATCCACAGAAAGAAATATGATAGAATATGAAAGAATATGAATGCCTGCAGTCACGAAAGCTTTAAATCAAAATGTAGGCGAGAAATCCTTCACTCATCGCTGGCTCTGTGACGCGTGTGCTTGGGTTCAATTGCGGGCTGTTCGGCATCATGTCCGACGTTTCGCTCCACGCCCTGGGAGTTGTTTCGGTTCGTCGTCGAGAAGCACGTGGAACGCAACGTGGGGCAGATGTAATACGCGTGTCCGACGTTTCGCTCCGCGTCCGTGTCCACGTGTATGCACACATCAGGGAAGCTATACACCACCGCTGGGAAGGCCTTCGCGTACAACGTGACTCTTGCCACTGCTGCTGATGCTGCTGGTAATACAATGGCAGCAGCAGGAGCAGACGGGCAGGTTATGAATTGTGACACGGGGGGACGCGCCTGCGATTTAAGATATGCGTGTGGTGCATACATATAGTGTACTGTATGTGTAGTGTTTGTGTGTGTGTTTGTAACGTGTGCGTGTGCTGGGGGCTGTAGTGTAGTGGTAGCGTAGGGTGCTACCAGCAGCATCAGTGACGATTATCTGAACCGATCCTGGGCCTCCCCTAGGTAGGCTCAGCCTCAAATGAGTACCTGGTGCGGTGTGTAAGCATCGCCGCTGTTGCTCGACTGTAAACATCTGCACGCCCTCGTGTGCCGTGCCGGCCTTCAGAGGTGCCGCCCGTTAACAGCACTTGCCCCAAAAGTCTGTTAGGGCTATACGGGGGATCTGTGTCTTTCTCTGTGTGTAGGGTGTGATGTGTGTGTGTGCATGAGCAAGGCTGAGCTGCGCCGCGCTCGCATTACCGTAGCTGACGTGTTGTGCCGGGCTGCGGGCTGGTGACTTCATTGCGTGACTGTGTTCAGCGACAGATGAGCGAGATAAGGGGCCCCTGAGCGTTGCATACACACACTCACACACGTGTGTGTGTACACGTGTGTGTACACGTATGTGTGTACACGCGTGTGTACACGTGTGTGTGCACGTGTGTGCACGTGTGTGTGTACACGTGTGTGAGTGTGTATACGTGTGTGTGCACGTGTGTGTGTACACGTGTGTGTACACGTGTGTGTATACACGTATGTGTGTACACGTGTGTGTACACGTGTGTGTGTAAACGTGTGTGTACTCGTGTGTGTATGTACACGTGTACACGTGTGTGTGTACACGTGTGGCGGTAGTGCAGTGGGGAGCGGTGGCGCAGTGGTTAGCGCGCTGCGCTACGGACCGCAGACAACCCGAGCGACGTCACCGCCAATGAATGGCGAACGACGGCCGATGTTTAAAAGCACGCTCTTCGCAAGGATTGCAAGTCTTCGCTTGAGAGAGTGGCGATGCATCTGACGGCAGCTGTCAATCTGGTGCGCTCGTTGCAGAAGCCACGTGTGCTGAGGGGGGGGGGGTCTGCAGGTGAGGACACAAGTCAACCGGCCAATGCAGGAAATAGAAGCAGTCGAGAACCTGATCTGAATCTGCGGTATTGCTTGGAGGGTTGCCATTGTACAGACACACGTGCACACAGAGAGATACAGACGATGCAGAGTCATTATGTCCGTGCGTGCGTGTTGTGCGGTGCCAATTCTCGGCCACAGATAACGTCGGTTGCCAATAATATCCGAACCTGTCCCGGGCCACCCCCACGTATAGCAGCAGCACGTTGCGCGTGTGAACAAACGCGATTGGGAGACAAAGGCGGCCGGGCACGATGCTTGCGGAACGCACCAACCCGTTCGTGTGCCGTGCCAGCAGCCTTCATAGGTGGAGCGCCGCGGTGGCTTAAGAGATGTTGACTACCTCGCCAGGTATACAGGAGGTCGTGGGTTCGATCCCTACCCTGACGCCTGCTGCTGTGTATTTGGAGTTTGCGTGTCTTTCTCTCTGTCATCATCATCACGGTGGCTAAGAGATGTTGACTACCTCGCCTGGTGTGCAGGAGGTTCGTGGGCTCGATCCCTACCCTGACGCCTGCTGCTGTGTATTTGGAGTTTGCGTGTCTCTCTCTCTGTCATTATCATAATGGTGTCTAGGATATGATAACTACCTCGCCAGCTATACAGGAGGTTCGTGGGCTCGATCCCTACCCTGACGCCTGCTGCTGTATATTTGGAGTTGGTGTGTGTATCTCTCCCCGTGGTCGCGTGGATTTTTCTCCGGGTCCTCCGGTTTTTCCCTGCACATTTATAATCAACAAACGTGCGTTTAGAGTATTCGGCTGCTAAACATTTCCACACGATAAGCAACTTCGTTGAGTTATCATTTGTGGCCAGGTCGCTTCTGCAAAAGAGCTACATAGCTCAGTGGGTCTTTAACTGGTCAAATAAAATAAAAAGTTTAGTTTAGGCACTCGCTGTCCGCACTCACCCCAAGTCCCACGCCTTGCGGGTCGTGTGGTGGTGGTGTGTGTGGTAGTGGTGTGTGTGTGGTGGTGGTGGTGTGTGTGGTGGTGGTGGTGGTGTGTGTGTGTGTGGTGTGTGTGGTGGTGGTGTGTGTGTGTGGTGTGTGTGTGTGGTGGTGGTGTGTGTGGTGGTGGTGGTGGTGTGTGTGTGTGGTCAGTGTGTGTGGTGGTGTGTGTGTGTGGTGTGTGTGGTGGTGTGTGTAGGGGTGGTGGTGTGTGTGGTGGTGATGTGTGTGTGTGGTGGTGGTGTTTGTGTGGTGGTGATGTGTGTGTGTGGTGGTGTGTGGTGGTGTGTGTGTGGTGTGGTGGTGGTGTGTGTGTGTGTGGTGTGTGTGTGGTGGTGATGTCTGGTGGTGTGTGCGTGTGTGGGGTGGTTATTTGACCATACTTCACCGCGCGGGCACGTGAGCGCACTTCCACGTGAGACGCCTCGCGTCGCTCTTCCAGTCTGACGGAGGAGACGGATCGGATGGGATGATCAAGTCGCCGCGGGGAATTGCAGGCGGGTGCGACCGGCTCATCGATTGAGGATGAGAAAGGAAGAGAGCCGAGGTGAGGTGGGGGGGGATAGCTCGTCGGGGCAGGACACGTGGGTGAAATGGTTTTATCCAGGGCGCAGTTTCTCACCGAGCATCTCCCAGGGTGTGGCGGTTGTGTGCGGCAGACGCTTGCACTCTGAGAAGGGGAGACACAAGAAGATCAGAACGTCTCTTGAGATGTGGTGTGTTGTGTGTGTGTGGTGGGTTGTGTGTGTGTGGTGGATTGTGTGTGTGGTGGGTTGTGTGTGTGGTGGGTTGTGTGTGTGGTGGTTGTGTGCGTGTGTGGTGTGTGTGTGTGGTGGGTTGTGTGTGTGGTGGTTGTGTGTGTGTGTGGTGGGTTGTGTGTGTGGTGGGTTGTGTGTGGTGGGTTGTGTGTGTGGTGGTTGTGTGTGTGTGTGGTGGGTTTTGTGTGTGTGTGGTGGGTTGTGTGTGTGTGGTGGGTTGTATGTGTGGTAAGTTGTGTGTGCGTGACCCGGTTTCGATTCCCGCTCACGGCCAACACCAGTGACGATTATCCGAATTGGTCCTGTGCCTCACCTAGGTCGACTCAGCCTAAAATGAGTACCTGGTGCGGTGTGTAAACACGTTGCCACTAGGGAGACAAAGGCGGCTGGACGTGGTGTTGGCCACCCACCCTATCGTGTGCTGTGCCGGCCTTCATGGGTGCTACTCGCTAACAGCACTTGCCCCAACAGTAGGATTTGTTGAGCAGGCTTGACCACTTTATGCCAACCAGAAGCTGGAAACCGGTCCAGATTAAAATTTACTTAAACAAATGCCGCTGTCTAACGTGAGCCCGGAAGCCAATGGACTACAATTATATTTTTTATGTGTTGGGGGATTAAAAATGATGAGATGGGTTTAATTATTTATTACCCAGAATCTCTTTCAGATTATTTCACACATCACGTGCCGTTCTGCACACTTAAGGGCGCGGGAAATCCAAGGGTATTAATGACGCCCGCTGCCAGGGTCTTCTTCCATATCTGGGCCAGAGTTCAGTACGATTGTGTAGTGGAGCTACCACAGATCGGCCTGCCTTGGCTGGCACAGTCCCAGTGGCTTCAAACAGGTCCGTGTTGATTTTAATAAAATTGGGAGGTTTGTTCAGAATCGGTTCAGATATTACATGGCAGTGATGTGAGCCTAAATGGGGAATTCAACATAGATTTCCGGATTCGTAGTGAGCTAACCACAGCGTTACCGCTACACCCCAAATGAGGAATAACCTTGTGACATTATTCTCGTATTTGTTTACCCAGGGGAGTTTTCAAGATGATATCATAAAGATGCGTTTTTTGGGAGATAATTGTATCTCTACTTGTCAAATGCGGACAATTCAAGGCCACGTTGCAACCTACTTGATGTACTGCTTTCACGCTGCCATAACGATGTTCCTGCCAGTATCTCGCGGATAGTAATCATTTAGTTCAGTGTTCTTCAGTGCGGGCCACTCACGGCCCTTGGTGGCCTTTAGTGCGGCCTCTGACACGCGGCCCCCGACGATACACAGAGAGTGAAAACAACCCCCATCACCATCATCGTCGTCGTGCTGGTGTCAAACCCCAACAATGGTTTAAAATGTGTGGCGGCCCTCACACTGACGATGACGGAGAAAGTGACGCCCCCCCTCCCCATATCTAAAAATGAGTGAAGAACACTGATTTTAGTGTAGATCGTGCCAATGATTTACCCATGACAGTCTCACCGACCAGGGTCGTGCAATCGGAATGTTCGGGCAATTCCACGATCGGCTGCTTGGCCTCTCGCGTGCGGAGTGAACCAGAGACAAGCCAGCACGTGCGCTAGGGAGAGATTGGTGGGGAGGGGAGTCAGTTGACACTCATCACTGGTCACCTCCTGGACCAACACGTCGCGGCCTCGGGCCCACCGTCGCTTTCGCTTCCCGAGAAGACGACGCGATCGGGCGCGTGCAGGGTGACTTGGCGGTCGTAGGCTGTGATGTCAATGTGATTTTAAAAAAAAAATAAACATGAACTAAATGTTTTATTTTATTTTACCAGGTAAGGCCCACTGAAGCTATATAGTTATTTTTTCAGAAGCGACCTGGTCACAAATGATAGCCCAGCGAAGTGGCTTATCACGTGGACATTTATAGCAGCCAGATACTCTAAACTCGTGTTGATTTTAAATGTGGAGGGAAAACCCGGGGAAAAATCCACGCGGCCACAGAGAGAGAGACACCGCAAACTCCAAATATATAGCAGGCGTCAGGATCGGGATAGAACCACGACCTCCTGCCTACCAGGCGAGGTAGTTGACATCTCCTAGCCACCTTCTAACTCACCCCCTCCCTTCCTCCCCCTCCCGCCCGCCCGCCACCAACCCCCACGTTCCACACTCACGAGGAATCCGATGGGCTATAAAGCTCTTTTCACAGATGCCCAGAGTCAGGGCCCAAGATACCCGGCCAGATTGAACTCCACAGCGAGCGGGCAGCCTCCGCTGTGCTCACCACGCACGCGACTCCTCCAGCTATTCACAAACGCCTGCTTGATGACGGTCTTCGCCGCCGCTGCTGCCTTTCAGAATCCAATCAAGCCAACAACAGCTGTGACGCTTAATGCTCGGGCACGCACGGGCCCGTAACACGGGTATAACAGTGCATCGATTTTCAGATGATATGGGTTGATAATTGTTTTTTTACCCTTTTATCTGGCAACAAAACTGACACCTTTTTTACGAGGAGTCATGTTTGCATAGAGCACAATACCTGCAGTCATAATGCAAACAAAAAACATAACTCTGATAATCTATGCACTGTCCTATTTATTATCAATTATCAGTTACATTATCAGAGTTATGTTTTTTGTTTGCATTATGACTGCAGGTATTGTGGTCTATGCAAACATGACTCCTCGTAAAAAAAAGGTGTCAGTTTTGCTGCCAGATAAAAGGGTAAAAAAACAATTATCATATTTTTTTACTGGCAAATGAGGTACCAATGATGCTATGGGTTATTGAGCTCGAGGTGCTGCCTGCCACAGGACCGACACTTGCCCAAAGCGCGCGTTGCAGTTAGCGGGTTCACGTTTTCTTTCGTAAGATTCGATACAAAGAGCTGCGAATTTAAATGATGTATATAAAATCTGTACGCATATTTTCCACGTGCTGAAATAAAGAAACTTGTCTTTGTACACAACGATGCCAACGTCATCCGATAATTTGACTGCCAAAAATACATGTAGTTAGTTGAGGCATTTACCCGATATTCATGAAGACACATTTACGATGCACGTGACGGCTTGGGCAGTCCCTCATTCACAAGTGGATTCACCATGGCCGATGAAAATTATGATGATTAAACGGTATATAACTATTAACCACCCATTCTCGCTCCACCGCTTTCCCATAGTAGCAGAGCCAATAACGCTGGCACTACAATAACTCATATTGGCGCATCTGTTCACAATAACTTTAGGCGTTCTACGTTGCAGGCAGGGAACACATATTTGAGAGGTTTAAATGCAATCTGGTCATTGAGTCATCGCCTGCCAAAAAGTCTAGCAAATGGTTTAAGACCGAAACTGGAGGATTTCTCCACAACTCTGGCTGCCGCCTGATGAGGCTGGTTGTAATTACTGGCGAAACGTCATGCTCGTATTGTCAATGCTGTGGGTTTACGCTCCAACACACAAGCGGTGTGCTGTACTAGTAGTGAATTTGGCACGTTTTGTGTACGTGATAAACCTTGCTAATCGGCTGTGTCGGGTGGTGGCGGGTTTAACGACACGTTTTATCTTCTTGGTTATTTCGGTAAAGTCACGTAGAAGACCTGTTCTTCACGTGAGGACGGCTGCTGATTGCGTTGTGGCCGAAACGTCGTGAGAATTATTTTATCATGTTTTATTTTTATTATTTTATTATTTCCCTTCTACGTGACTTTACCGAAAGAACCAAGAAGATGAATCCCTGCAGTCACGAAAGCTTTAAATCGAAAAATAATAATATTATATTATATTATTATTTCAATATATTACTGTATTATGTTATTATATAAATCTAAAATTTTTATTTTTTTATTATATTATTTTATTATATTATTTTATTATGTTTTATTTGTATTATTTTATTATTTCCATTCTACGTGACTTTACCGAAAGAACCAAGAAGATGAATCCCTGCAGTCACGAAAGCTTTAAATCGAAGGCCGCACTTGGCTGACTGGCTGCTGCTGCTGCTCTCAGAACCTCGTGGTTCGAATTCCGTTGACGTGCAGGAGGTGACAAGCACACGTTGAATGCATTCTCTTAAGTGGGGTATCATCATTATTATTATTTAGCAACTGACAAAACCCAGGGGATGTATAATGTCTTGGAAAGAATGAAGGAGGGTCCAAACCCGAGCAAGCAGTGAAAACGACTTCATTTGACCAGGTAAGTCCCCAACTTAGCTACGTAGTTCTTTTTTTTCAGGAGCGACTTGGCCATCACAAACGATAGCCCAACGAAGTGGCTTACCGCGTGGACATTTATTGCAGCTCAAACACTCCACGAAACGCGTGACGTTGATTCTAAATAGTCGTGGCGCAGGAAAAAGAAAGAAACCCCCACGCTCTGCCCGCAGCACACGAACCGTGACCACAAGGAGATGATTGGCCAGCCGCTTCGTAACTCTGACACAGGTGGCAAACAAAGACAAAGTTCCCCCGTGTAGCCTGTGCCAGACTGTTGGGGCAAGTGCTGTTAGCGAGCAGCAGCTAGGAAGGCCGGGCACAGGTGGCACACGCAGCGTGGCGATGCTGTGGCGACTCCCCTCGGAACCCGTTCTGAAACTTGAGTCTGGTTTTTAACATTCACCCAGTCATGGGCTACGATGCACATCCCGCTATTAATAGAGGCACGCGGACAGCCGCCCTCGTCTCAATCCACTGCTTGATGAGGGCCACCCCACGGCCTCCAGGGCATGGACTACGAGGTGGTGGGGGGGGGGGTGACCATACTTCACCACGCTGGGGAGTATGGGTTGGAGAAGATTAGGCGTAACGACACGGGAGCATAGAAGAACAGAACAACGGATTCATCTTCTTGGTTCTTTCGGTAAAGTCACGTGACTTTACCGAAAGAACCAAGGAGATGAATCCCTGCAGTCACGAAAGCTTTAAATAGAACAATGGATTTTGCTGCACTGCACTCTGCCTCCCACAACGTGGCACCACGCAGCCTATAACACCTATCATGCACTGCGGTCGCCCATTCAAAAGCGCTATCCAGCCGCAGGACTGCTTAGCTTCTGAGGTCTTAACGAGATCGGGGCGCAAAAAACCCCGTTGTTGTCCTGTACTTCTGTGCTCTCGCATCTATACCGCTCACCTTCACCAACCAGCACAGTGTGGTCAACTAACCCCCACGCCCCACACGGCGTGGGGAGGCCCTCATCCAGCCGTGGATTTGACAATGGGGTTCCACGTGGACATTTACAAACATGCCCGTGGCATACAGGGCGCGACATAAATTAACTGGCATCATTAGACGTGAGTAAGACGCGGTGTGGCGGTGTCAAATACTAGAAATTTGAAATGGATTTTGAATCGGGGAAAAAAATGCCCTAAGGCTGACATCATTGCTTTCTGGAATTAAACTTCAACTGCTTAAATGTCACCAGCAAAAAAAAGATTATCCACTGCGGTCGAAATATCCCCTTTCCTGAAACGTGAATCCGATGCGGTGTTTTTTTAAAAACCAGTGGTGAGGGTTTCAGTTCACAACTTACGTGACCTGGACTGGTAGTCGTCACAGGAACGAAGCGTTGCTGTGACTACACATACAAGACAAAGATCCCCCGTATAGCCTTAACGGACTGTTGGGGCAAGTGCTGTTAGCGAGCACCTATGAAAGCAAAAACGGTACACGAGGGGGGGTGGGGTGGCCAGCACCACGCCCGGTCGCTTTTGTCTCCCTAGTGGCGATGTTTACACACCACACCAGGTACTCATTTGGGGCTGAGTCGACCTAGAGGAGGCCCAGGACCGGTTCACTGGTGTTGCCTGTGAGCAGGAATCGAACTTGGGTAGTCGGGTTCATAGCGCAGCGTGCCAACCGCTACACTACCGCTCCCCACTGACTACACACACACTCACACAGCCGATGACTTCGCTGAACAAAACCACATTGGTGCTGGAAAAAGCGGCACACAATTTTCATAAATTACTCATCGTTGACAAATGTTCAGAGGTTGGGCTATGATGCAGGCAGGAAGTGGCTTGGCATTGGAATGTCACAGGGTCTTGAACATCCCTCAATGTCGTCTACCCTTCAACCAGGACACCCACGGAAGAGCCGAACAACTCATTGTGGCGAGATGTTAACACCCTCGCCTGGTGTTCAGGAGGTCGTGGGTTTGAGCCCTCCCCTGTCGCTTGTATATTTGGAGTTTGCGTCTCTCTCTCCCCGTGGTTGCGTGGATTTTTCTCCGGTTCCTCCGGGTTTTCCCTCCATATGCGTTTAGTATTTGGCTGCTACAAATTTCCGCGCGATAAGCCACTCTGTTGAGCTATCATTTGTGGCCAGGTCGCTTCTAAACAAAATAGCCATATAGCTTCAGTGGGCTTTACCAGGTAAATCTACGTGCGGTTCTCAATGAGATTAGATGTTTGCTCGGGAAAAGCAACTGTAAATTCAAAAGTCGGGTTTAGAAATCATCATGCTCAAACGTTATCCACTCACCTCCTGTTTAAGGCCTCCCCCACACCATTACCATCACTCACGGGCCTCCTGCACATGAACTGGTCTCATCACTCCATCTATGCGGTGGTGACTCCTTCGGTTGCCTTTCCATCACCAGCTTGTCCGTATGCCGTCATCCCTTCCAGACGTGACCCAATGCCGCTGACTTTCCTTAAGTCAATGTATCTATCACCGAATTGAAATCTTTACCTTACCCATAGGCTGCTCATTCTCTCGCCCATGTTTCTGCCCCACATCGTAGCAGGTAATGTGTACCGAATGAAAACGTTTTTTTTTCCTTAAGTCATGGCGGCATGTTGCTTTTCATTATCCCATTCGGATTTCCATTAAAGGGCGTCAGCCTCCAAAGGATGCCCTGGGGACCGCTGGCGATGCGTTACGGCCCCTGGGGGTTCATTGTTATCTGGTGTTGGGGCCCCGTTGCTCGATTCCAGGCCGTGACGAGGTGCTGCCCCCCCCTCCTCTACCTCCCTCACGGCTCCCTGCCATGACTCAACCCACTCTCAGGCATTTATTTTTGGCAGCGTTTCGAGATGCGATTGCATTTAGGCGCAAGAAACATTCAAATTGTTGCTGGTGGCTGTTGGTGAAAGGCTTGGGTTGAGGACTGCATCCGTTTCCACCCAAATGTCATTGTATATCAACTCATACCGGAAATCTCATCCTCCAATTTCAGTCACGAGTACGTCATTCCACTTAACCTGGATTTTACATTTTAGATACGAGCCGACACCAGTTCACAGGTCCACTCTTACCAAATATGCCGCAGGGTCTTTAACGTCTCCGCCTTGCAGTTTATGGCAAATTTTGCCAAATGTTTACACACATTTTAAGCTGACCAAGGAATCATGATTGTTGACTTTGTGCGTGCACGAGGCTGTTCAAACACTCAGGACATCTCGCAGGGCACGCGTAGCTAACACTGCAGCCCATGAGGTGCGACTCGAAGCAAAACAATTGCCACCTCAATGACGAGCACAGGACAAGGTCCCGCATACACAAACTAACAAAAGACAAATATCACACGTATAGGAGCAAGCGATGTTAGCGAGTTGCACCTCTGAAGGCCGGCATGGCACATAAGGGGGTTGGTGGCCTGCGCCATGCCCGGCTGCCTTTGTCTCCCTAGTTGGCGATGTTTACACATCACACCAGGTACTCATTTGAGGCTGAGTCGACCCAGGGGAGGCCCAGGACCGGTTCAGATAATCATAACTGGTGTTGGCCGTGAGCGGGAATCAAACTCGGTCGCCGGGTTTAGGCACAGCGCGCTAACCACTGTACTAAACTGTGAACACACACACACACATTTGTGCATTGTTTTCAAATACTAACACCACGTGGATCGATTTGAATCTAAAAGCTAAGTTTATTTTGCTCTGCGCTGGAGCTTATGGTTAAACGTTTCCAACACAAAGATGCGGTAACAATGGAACAATTTTATTGATCTGATATAATAAATATTATTTTCAAAAACATAACCTGTTCTCTTATCATTAGAATATTCACGCTTTCGGTTTTTAAATGTAATTACACTCAACGTAGCTTAATGTCACTCCTTTACAGCATGTAAAAATTACGTCAAGTGATGGAAGCAAACATCCTTACATAAAAAAAGCAGGCATGTTTTCGGTCGTTCCCTCAGCGGCAACAATGTGCATTGAAAGTGTCCCACGTTGACTGAACGATTAGACAATGAACATCTTGGAGGCGAATCGAAGAGACTAGAATCACCCCTTGCGAGGCGATCGAATTCCACGGTTCATAATTGCATTTTAAAATAGTTTCTCCCGTGTTTTTAACACTCACGATCATCGTGTTTCCGTGAGATAGTAAGCAGCACATTGTTGCAAAAGCATTGTCGTGTGCAGAGCACCATTCTCATAAAGGCCCCATCAACATTAGGTTAGAATCACATGATCGCTAAAAGAACTTACATTGTTTAAAGAGGGGAATTTATTTTTGGTGTTGCTCAGAAAATAATCAATAAACCGGGTAGCAACTAAACCCTAAAAAGCTGCTTAAATCTAATATTCAAGTAAAATCGTGTTATGACGACAGATATGGCTGAAAAGGTAGTTAGAAAATCTACTTTTATCTGCAATGTTTTGTTTTACACAATGAAACAACTGAGTGAAAGGCAAACTGTCATGAACACATGATGTTTAACGACCCCAAATAGTCGGGTGTTTACACAACGGTTATTCTGTAGCCCTGCTGGACGGAAAAAACCCACCGAGTGAGCACTTGGCGATGACAACACACATATGCAATGGGTAGGTTGTTGTTGTTATTACAACACAAAAACAAAGTTGTTACAGTGCGAAAATTACGCAAGGTACCCAAAAGAAAATTTGCCTTCACCGAAATTATTCTCATTGGGAGTCGTTATAACGGGATTTTACTGCATTCATCACAATGCCCGCATTTATCAGAATCCGGCGGACGCAACGCAAACGTACGGTACACTGTCGACGATTCCCAAATTTCGTCCCTTTATGCCCGAGCAGCATCACGGGGCAGCATCTCCCTGCCACCCCAAGCCAACAAACAAGGTGCCAACGACGTTGCCCCCAGAGGAGCACGTGGTCCCCCGCCCGTGCCTCGTTCACGACAGCATTCATTTCAACAGCTGACAAGGGGGGGGGGGGGGGGGGGCCCGTCGTTCGCGGCGGTTCAAGCCATCGACTCGAACGCTGCGAGGAACCTTCAACGCAGTATAACACTGGCTGGTCCGAGCGATAATAACTTATAAAGATCACACCGCTGCTTGTCGACACCGTTAAACAATGAGAACATCTTGAAGTGGCGGCGGCGGGGGGCGGGGGGGGGCGGGCAAAATGCACTGTACAGCGACTTGAAATGGAACACGCGTGTTGTCTAATTGGCCGTCAAAAAAAACGCCAAGTGTGGAACCCAATCGAGTGCACTGCTTGCGATGACATTTTTCTATTTTGTTTGAACCGCGAGACCAAGAGACAGCGAGTGGGAGAGCCCAAAAGCCCCTGCGCATGCAAAAAACGTGTCGCGGTCACGTCCACGCGGGACCGTGGCAGCGGTGCAGTGCAGGTGAAGGTTTTTTTTATTTGTATAAAATAAAAAAACACCTCCCGCGCCTTCTCAGACGACGTCCGCTCGCTTGTCCCGCATCTTGCTGCGCGCCTTCGTGCGCGCCTTGAACGTCGCGGAGTTGAACATGTGCTGGCGGGGGGGAGGGAGGCGGGGTGAGCGGTAGGGAAAAGGGGAAAATGAATTGCCATTAAAACCCACGCTCGCGCTGGAATAAATCCTTTATTTATAACAAAAGTGACAAGCCATTGAGTCTTGAAATCGCTTTTTCAACAGAGGGAGTCTAAGAGTGGGTTTTTTTTTATGGTACCCTTATGTAAATTATTTATATGAACAACCACTAACCAACCACCACCCACGTGTCGAGCGGAAGTTTTGGCTCAAATTAACCCACAGCTCAGGACAGGGGGAGGGCGCTTTGCAAGTATTCGGCTAAGGGCAATCCCTTATATGCTGGCAATACTCTGGACTGTGACCATAAATGGGCGTGCACAGTGTGCAAGCCAGATGCAACGGTCGGATTGGGGTGCTTTCGCAAATCTCTGCTCCCCTCTGTGCGGCGCTGGAAGAGAGCGCGCAAACTCACGCGCTCGAAGCGAGAGATTTTCGTGGTCTTCAACATCGACGGGTCCAGCAGCAGAGGAGGACCCAGCTCAAAGATGTCCCGCAGCAGTTCATTCTCCTGGACAAAAATTGACGTATTTAACAAGGCTCGGCAAAAAAAAAAAAAACACACGACACGTGACAATTTTTATTAAATTCCTTCACGACGGTTTTGGCTTGTAATTGAACTACAGAGGACGATCGTTTTTCGGTGGTCGATGGCGTGCGTTGTACGCCCCCCCACACACATGCACAGCAATTGAGAGCCGTTCGTGAAGACCTGGGAACCAGTCACCCAGCCCTCATGATAGCCTTGTTTAAAAGGCACTTTCCTTCATGTAACAATTGTACAACAGGGCGGGAGTGAGCGAACTTATAAAGTAGCACTCATTGCACACAATTTCTTGCCACAAATGAACCACAATAGCGCTGGCTGATCTTGTCATGAAGCATAAACCATGACATTAGCTCCGGTCATCCTCACAGCAGCTTTTGGCTAGTCATCGAACAAAGGCAGTCACCGCATCGCACGCTTTGCGATGCCCTTCTGCGGCCGTCTGGAACGCTCTTCCTTCCGTTATTACGAAGCCACCGGAGCTGTTCACTTTTAAATGTATATTGAAAACTCGTTTCTTTAGAACTGCTTGTTGTTGCGTTTAGTTAGTTGTTCTTCCCCCGTACCCCGCATTAGCACGGTTTGGCTGTGCGGGGTGCGAAAGAAGTTCAACGTGCATACACACGCACCTGGAGGTGCAGCCGGACCCCCGAGCCCAGCGCGTCCTTGAACGCGTCGTACGTGCGCTTCCTCAGCCAGCTGTCCACGTAGATGCACTCCGGCCCGAAGCGTATCGTCTCCGACGGCGCCTCGCCCTCCTGGGCAACGCAACAAATGGAAAGCCAACAACAAGAGGAGGCTTGCCAAGTGACCAACGGGGGAACGGCCCCTTGCTGGCTGACACGTGGGCGGCAGTGGCGCAGAGTGTGGAGACCAGTTTGGGAGTGTGGAGACTGTTGCACGTTCTACATTAACGATACAAACGCAAGCTACGGCAAAAGGGTCAGAACGAAAGACATTTTGCCTTCAGCAAGGGGAAGAATAAACGACAACAGGTTTTTTGTTTTGTTAATCCAATAAACCTTCTAAAGCATTTATCTTTGTTTCAGCGCGGGAGGCGGCAGGAAGCAAGCAGCAACTCGGCATGGCTTACTCTTCCACCAGCACTGCCAACAGACAAGGGTTGGCTGAAGGGCAACGAATGACCTTTTGATTCATCTTAAAAAAGTGCATTCATCCACAGCCATCGGGGGACGACGGCTGTGGCCCGAAGAGGCCCCTAACAGTAAACATCATGCACTCTGCCGGCTCGTGGCTTCATTGTACGACAAACGCTGCCCTAGTGCCCTCGCCCCGATCATTTTTCAGATTCCACAAAGGAGGTGGTGGGGGATGGGGGGGGGGAAGAAGTGGAGGGGGTGGTGGTGCATGGGTGGGCGAAAATGAATACGAATGTGCGGCAGTACAGCCATATTGCTTAACCTTTGTAAAGGACACTGGAAATGGAGCTGCCGAGCAGCGCTGGTGAACTCTGGTTACGCAAGCGGCTTGTCCCAGCGTGACTCTCGTCCACATTGACGCAATGCCCCCCCCCCCACCAATCCCCCACCCCCCCCCCCCTCACGGTACAGTGAAGCCGCCATGTATGTTTCACATGAGCACTCACAGCTAATCGGTGGAGTGCCGCCCATTATGTGCCGGGAGCGTACACAATCTCACGTTCTGCCACTGAATGATGTATAAAGGCGTCTCTCTTTCAATATACTGCTGGATGAAGGTCTCACGCCATGCTGGATACATCGGAGTTGTTTGGTCATACTTCACCACGCTGGTTAATGTGGGGGGGGGGGGTTGGTGAAGAGAGTAATATGTAGCTCTCCACCGATGTGTACTGTCGCTGGAAATGCAACTGTGGTAGCCGTGGCCGCACCCCGCAGAAAACACGTAAATCCGTTCATATGTTCACTTGTAAATCGGTCACACGTGGGGTGACCATAATCTCCTATTTACAGTCCTAAGCCAGTGGTGGAAATTCCATGTGGTTATGGTAGGGGCAAGTTAAATCGACAAGTTATGAATAGCTATTGTGAGTATTGTTTGACCAATTATCGGTTACGCGTTTTCAAAATTGTTTTTCCACACAATGATTGCCTGCGATATATTTATAGAAAATATATAGATATATATATAAATACGTATGATAATTAATCATTAACAATATAGTGATAACTTAACCAGCACTGGTCCATTCCTTCATCAACCCGTACTGACCAGCTTGGCCAAGTCTGGTCAAACAACCCCAATAACCGACGCAATCTGCCAAAGTTTTTCTCCAGCAGTGGCCTACCAAAGGGCTGTAAATTGATCAACAATGATGTCAGCCATGCCCAAGAACCCAACTCAGGTCACCGGGTTCATAGGGCAACGCGCTAACCACTGCGCCACCACTCCAACCCAAATCATTGTAAATGTCAAAACATCTGAACTCCGCAGAGATGAAGGGCTGAGTCAAGCATTGACCTGGACTTAAACCCGTAACCTTCTGTTTGCGAGACGCGTATCTTCTCTACTGTGCCATCAGATCACAAGAGTGCATGCACATAAACAAAATCCGCATTCCTATCGCCAGAGACTGAAAATATTTAAGACTGTAAAATGACAATGACATTAAACAAGTGGAATCAACATCCCATCGTCAACGATATTCTACTATCATGCATTCATTCCTTGCATCACAGGTCCATCCGAGCCATTTGCTTGGCTGTACCCACTGGAGTGGATGGATGGACCACTAGGTGGTGCTCAGGATACACAGAGACCAGGACAATATATGCCATTAAAGGTTAACCTTAACACAACCCATTTAAAAAAAAACCCACAAAACTACATTATCTAAAAGAGTAATGCATCAATCATAGCTGTCATGATACAGACTCGAACTCTGCTGTCAACATTTTGTTCTTTCCCACCTTTCGATGTATTCCAATTGCAGTAATATATAATTCAATGGCACGAGATAAAGAATCCATTCGGAGAGCCAGATTAATTCGGCACAGCTGAAACCCAAATTCGAACCCAGAATTCTCAGCGGTGCAGGCTCAGCGCTCCGACCGCTCCAGTCACCCGACCAGCAGCAGCTGCTGCAGTCGGCCAAGTTGAACGAACGCGCTTCGACTCGAGTTTATCATCCCAAAATAATGGTACCGCTTTGAAACACACACGCTCATACACGTTACAAGAGACGCGGTTGACATTTTTTGTTGCCCACCAGGTCAAGGGCACGCAGGACACGCAGCCAGTACCAGTGGCACGCGCAACCGCAATCCCCTTTAATCCACGGCACCGCATTCATCTTGAGAACGCGACGTACACACGCGCGTCTAGCCAACAGCAAGCAGGTACTCACTCCAGGAATGCCGGCTCCGACTGCACAGCCACTGTCCATTATTATAAGAGCCTGCTTATAATAAACCACGTTCCAGGGCACAGAGGCTGTCTATATTTAACAGCGGCACACTCACTCTCGCCCCCCCCCACCCCACACAGAGTCGCTGAACACCACTCGCATTACCACGAGATGCTCATTCCTACAGGGATGGACAGTGGGGCATGGTGAGGAGGGTGTGGGGGGGCATGGTGAGGAGGGTGTGGGGGGGCATGGTGAGGAGGGTGTGGGGGGCATGGTGGTGAGGAGGGTGTGGGGGGGTTCAACACAAACTACGATGCCAACCCTCATGCCAACTGGACTCGCCTTCTAGCCACTGATCATGGGGGCGGGGGTACAAAGCGGCCAACTGAGTGAGCAACCCAGCTAGCGAGCTTCAAGGCAAATATTTTATTTGCTTTCTTGTTTTCTTTTCGAGCGCATCAATAACAACGACCCTCTTGGCAAGAAGGCAATGGAAGAAGTGCGTGTGTGTGGTATTCGATTGCGCGCAAACAAAAGCTCCGAGAACAGACAGGGGCGGGCGGGTGGGCGCGTGTCAGGCCGGTCTGTCTCCAGGAAATAAAAAAAAATCCCACACCCCCCCGCCCGCACGCCCCCGAAAAAATGCGTGCAGTTTCTCTTTTACGTACGGGTCATATGGTGGTTGCAACAACTGTGCAATTCTGAGAAAAGCCTGTCTAGAACTAGACATCTCAAATGAAACAAACTATTGAAATGATGATATACGCGTAATCTTGAATAGCAAGGTGACATCAACCATCTGGTGCACATTATGCCCACATCCCACATCCTCACGATGACCCCCCCTCCTCTCAACTCGAGGCTGCTACGATTTTAGCTTTTTTATATTTAAGCTAAAATGATAGCAAGGCAACTCTATACTGGTTCCATTCTTATAATTCGGAAGCATTACTCAAGTACAGCCATCACTGCTCTGCTGCTGCTTTGTGAGATCACGCTTCGATCAGGCCCTGGGATATTTATAGCCGATGGCTATCACAAAGCTGTGTAACTAAACATGTGCAAGGATGGTGATGTCATCCCGGCATGCAAAGAATGCTGGGATTCCGGCTATGGTTTGCCATTGAAGGCAACTGTGCATTTTTAACACATTTCATGCTGGCTGCTGAATTTCCTCTTCAGCTATAAGTTACTTCAATTTGGTTTTGCTTAAAACAGCAAAATGGAAGAGGCCCTCATCTAGCAGTGATTGCCAAAAGGCTCCCTACGTCCGCGTCAACTTTTTTAAAATAAAAAAAACATCGTAATTGTGATCGTCATCCCACTTCTGAGCCAAGCGAGCACGGCCGATTCTGTTCACGGTTATGGGTGTTTTTTTCACCGAGCTACTTGCTGTGCCAAGCCGGAACAAAAACTATGATCTGCTGGCTTCACAGGAACATCTGAATCTGCCCGAGGGGGGGGGGTGGGGGGCAAACAGGGCCAGGGGACGGGGTGAAAGACGTGCTCATTGCACGTAACGTCAGCGGCACAGCTCTCGGTTCCCGCAGTCGAAAAACAACTCTCCGCCGAGCTGCGCCGAACCGGCTCGCCACAGCCCTGGGACGGCTCGGTCGCACGGCGCAAAAGATGCATCGGAGGGCACAAAAGATGCATCGGAGGGCACAAAATTCAAACCGTGCAGCAGCGTGAAAAAAACGACGACTCCAGCGTCCACAAATTCGGTTTGACGCGGTTTGACGCGGTTTAACGCGACGATGTAAAATTTTAAAAAACACGGCACCTCGACGGCTTTGAGGACGTCGCGGAAGATGGCGCGCTGCTTGCGGCGGTCGGTCTTGGCGCGGGATTTGTTGCCGTCGGTGGCCAGGTCCTTGAGTTTGTCGCACAGCTCCTCCACCCCCACGTACTGGAAGTCCTGCAGTGGTCCCGCGGGTCAGTGACCGCCCCCACCCCAAAAGCCGCGCATCATAGGGAGAAGGCACAAGAGAATAATAGAGTTATACATCAGGTACTTTGCACTTCACCCCGCCCCCCCAATTCACGACCCCGAGGAGGACGGTTGTAAGCAGATGTCACAAATGCCCTGCCGACACCCTGAGACTCGGTCTGCGTACGAACCGTCAACGGGAGGGGGGCTTTCTATTGGCTTTCTCGTCACACTCCAAGGGGGCCTTTATTTCACTTATTATGGGGACCAAATATTATGACGTGTTCAACATGATACTGAAAGCCATTTAGATATTTAAACTGATATTGCTCGATTAGTAAAAGCATAAAACCTTCAGGTTGTAGTTTTTGCAGGCATAAATTAACAAACAGTTGAGATTTATCTAGTTTTAAATAAAGATTGACAATATTTGCACTACATTCTTGCGCTTTTTAGCCATTCTGCATCAACATAAGCATTTATTAAATTTGTCAGTGACTCTCATAATTCTCCATCGCTATTACGATGATAAAACGTCAAGGAGAGTCGATTGGGACTATATTCCACCGGTGGGAGTGGACGTTGCGTGCGGTGCAAGCGTGCCGCCCGGCCACGGGTCGGCAACACAGAATAACGGAGACACTTTTTGTTCGAATTCAGTGAATAAAAAGGAACCCAATATTTCACGAGCCGCCATGCACGTGCATACGTGACGGTGGTCCTTAATAAATAACGTCTCAGAGCGGTCCCTGAAAGAGCCGCGTTGCAGGTTGCTGACCCCTGATATAGGGGGAATGTTTGACCATAATTGGGTGCCACTGTGGCGAGATGTTAACTACCTTGCCCGGGGTACAGGAGGTCGTGGGTTCGATCCCGACCGTGACGCCTGCTGTATATTTGGAGTTTGCATGTCTCTCTTCCCTGCGGTCACGTAGATTTGTCTCCGGGTCCTCCAGTTTTTTCCCTCCACGTTTAGAATCAACAATACGCGTTTAGAGTATTTGGCTGCTACTATAAATTTCCACGCGATAAGCCACTTCGTTGGGCTATCATTTGTGGCCAGGTCGCTTCTAAAAAAGAACTACACAACTCAGTGGGCCTTACGTTGTAAATAAAAAAGCTTAGTTTTAGCTTTTATACTTCACCTCACCACGTTGGTCAGTGTGGGTTGTCGAAGTGGGGGTGGTGCGGATATAAGGGGGGGGGGGGTGGTGGGCAGGACCAGCTCAGATATATTACTTCAGAGTAATTGCTCACCGCGTCCGCCTCGTGCGCCAGCTCGAACAGCAGGGCGATGGCCTCCCCGGCGGCGATGCGCATGTTCACGTTGTCGCTCGACAGCAGGGCCGGCAGCTTGGGCAAGTGGCTGCACACACGGCACACGACACCGGGAACTGCCCTTTTAGAAAACACGCGTAGAGTTTTACTATCAACGACGAGACCATTTTTTGCCGCCATCAAGATGATGAAAAAATAGGGTTGAACCTTTCCGGAACGGACAGCTATTGCAAGGCGTCAAAGTCTGTATTATACCGTAAATGCTTGTGGTAAAACATTGCAGCGAAATTTATTTGATTCCTGTATGTTGAAATTCTTTCGCACCGTACGTGGCCTACCGTGCTAATCGTAGGTGCAACTGATAAAGTATGCTTTAATAATGTTTGCATCGCCCTTGGAACTGATTGACCTACACCAGACTTGTATGATTGCCAGAAAGGGAAAAGCCTATTCTTTTTGTATCATCTTGTAGTTTTATTGATGCTCTCAAGCATTTCCGGGGTTGTACCGCACGCCGTTCAGCGTCACGTCTGACGTTTCGCAACACATGCTGGGAGCTTCTTCAGTTTCCTGATGAGAAACATCAAGTCTCTAGCAATGAGACTCCATGAAGCCTCCAGCCGCGCAGAGTGAAATCTAGGACGTCACGCTGTACGACGTGCGGTAACTATCCGCAAACAGAGGGCGACACACCACTACCCTTAAAACCTACACATTCCATTGCTGTTTTGTTGCAGTGTTACATCATATACATATTTGAAGGTAGATTTTAGACAAAATGTGCACGTTTTCCCACTTTACAAAACATAGCTTTCATCACAAGAGACTTGTCATCTTGCCAAGCGCTCACCTGGTTTAATATCCCAAAATAAAAAGCTGTACCGTGTTTTTATTTATTGCATTTTCTAAACCGTTTTTATTCACCTATATTCATTTTCCCGATGGAATGAGGTCTCTGGGTTTGACCTTGATGAATTGGTCACAACCACCAGGTGAACATGTACAATAAACGTCGCTGTGATCCTCAATGCCAGCATATACTTTATCATCTCTGTTGGCGTCTCCCTCCGTCTCTGTCTCAACGTTATTCGTTTTGCCGTCATGTGACAATATTGCCTCAGTACTGTTATTTCTGCTCATCATTTCTGTGTTCAGGACAAGGACATTTGACCCAACCAAAAGTTAAGACAATTTGCTAAACACTCCTTGTTAAATCGACATCATGGGACCTCCTTTGCCATTGCCAAAATATGATGATAGGTTTTTCCCATTTTTTCTGGCAACAAAACAGGTGTTAAGATGTTAAAACACCAAACTGAAACCTTTTACAAGGAATCATGTCTGAATTAACCACAATGCTTGTGGTCAGAATGCAAACAAAAAAACACTCTGTGATAATATCTGTGGCATTGTCCTTGAAACTGATTGGTCCACACCAGAGACAGCTTTCTTTTGAGCCTCGTCTCAAACGGTGTTAGACCAGAGGACGCCAAAAGACACGCCTTTTGGCGTCCATATATTATCAGTGTTTTTTTGTTTGCATTCTGACCCCAAGCATTGTGGTTAATTCAGACATGATTCCTTGTAAAATGTTCCAGTTTGGTGTTTTAACGTCTTAACACCTGTTTTGTTGCCAGAAAAGAGGGGAAAAACCTATTATCACTCCTTGCTAAGGTTGCGCAATATACTAATGTGTGCGTTTAACTTGATATACATTTTACACCGAAACATTTTTTCCCGATTAAGTTGACGTGCATTTATTTTTTAAGCAACCGGACTTGAAACGTGACTTGAACATCGTCAAGTCAAATATAGGACAAGCAGCAGCAGCAACAAGGCCAGTTCCTTCATTCAACTATACCTGAAACCTCCCTGGCTTAATTACGACTCTACAATATTGCACCGAGGTTACAGCGAGAGTTGAGCCAGAACAAGGTTAGCAAGGCTTAAATATCCTTGTCCCCAGCACAAAACGCATCAACAATATACACAGAGCAGTCAAGCGGAACCTCCCGCCCATGTCATGTTACACAAGCGCGAGGTGCCGGCCAAAATCAATGCCGTTCGCGACGTCTGCCAACACAGCGGGGCATAGTGCGGCGACAAGTACGGAAAACGTACAGAACACAGCAGATCGCACGCTGGAAGCTGTGCATGATAGAGCACAACGGCCTCATCCGATAACGCTGCCACAGCGAACAGTGAAACGGCCACGGTGCAACACAAAAAAGCCCAATGCAGAAAACGAGGCCACAAAACAACAGCGAGGAAAGAGAAACCAATGAAAAACATTCGGCGGCAAAAACACTAATTACACAGTGGGAGTGGGGGGGAGAGGGGAGTGGAAATCCCAGCACAAAGCAACAACAGCACAAAAACAACACTCGTCAAAACATCACCCAACGGCGCCGGCTGGGTGGCTCGGGAGGGACAAAGCAGTGAGCTGGTCCTGGTGGGATTGTCTGGGTGTGGATCAAGGGGCGAGCTGGTCCCGGTAGGATTGTCTGGGTGTGGATCAAGGGGCGAGCTGGTCCTGGTGAGATTGTCTGGGTGTGGATCAAGGGGCGAGCTGGTCCCGGTGAGCTGGTCTGGGTGTGGATCTCGGGGTGAGCTGGTCCCGGTGAGATTGTCTGGGTGTGGATCAAGGGGCGAGCTGGTCCCGGTGAGCTGGTCTAGGTGTGGATCTCGGGGTGAGCTGGTCCCGGTGAGATGGTCTGGGTGTGGAATCTAGGTGATTGGCCCATGACTAAATGAGTCTCAAGCACTGTGAGTCGCTGGTCTCTTACCCAGGCACCAGTGCCCGCACAATAACAAAAATCCCTCACCTTTATGTAAATGGTCATGCTATATTTATTTTTTCACTTAATTTGGCTTAAATTCCACTGCTGAGTCACACATTTGGTATTACTCCCAAGTACACAAAAGGTGTATGCCTAATGAAGGCCATTTATAGGTAGTTTGGTGACTTCATTTTCAGAGACCCCTCACCGAGTCAGTGAAGTTTCATATACAATCATGGAAACACACTGGAACAATTTTTGTTGTAAAAAAATTAATACCGTTCTCTACTGTGGACCAGAGGTCACTTAAAGGGGTCTCAGAGGTAACTCTGTAATATCCACTTCAAAGGGATGTTCTTGCTGGGGGTGGGAGGTGGTAGGGGGCAAGTGGTGTGATGGAACAATGGGGGGACAGTATGTATGTTGAACTTCTTTCGTACCGTACGTAGTCAACCGTGCTAATCGGAGGTGCGGGAGAAGGACAACAAACTAAACACAAAAACCAGTTCTAAACAAATGAGTTTTCAATCGAGATTTAAAATTCAGAGCTCCAGTGGCTTCCTCATATCGGGGTGGGGGGGGGCGGGTGGAGTGCGAGGGCAAGGTTACGACGTGGGGAGCAACGGCGCACCTGGCGATGATGTCGCGGGAGGCCGGGCAGATGGTGAGCAGCAGCGCCCAGCCGAGCAGTGCGGCGCAGCGCAGCGCCTGCAGCGCGGGGCTGGGGGCCGGCGCCGGCGAGCCCGCGCTAGGGTACGCCGCCGAGAACACCGCCTCCAGGCACTTCATGGTGGCCACCAGCTCCTGCGAACGGCACGCAACAATAATGAGCTTCAGCAGCAGCAACAGCAGCGGCAACAGCAGCGGCAACAGCAGCGGCAACTGAAGCGGCAACTGCAGCGGCAACTGCAGCGGCAACAGCAGCGGCAACAGCAGCGGCAACAGCAGCGGCAACTGCAGCGGCAACTGCAGCGGCAACAGCAGCGGGTGCCCACGGGCTGGTGGGGCCCTGGGCACCGGGCGATGCGGAAGAGGGTGGAGGAATTGGACAGGGGAAGGGTCCCATTCAATTGTTTTGGCACCAGGGCCCACGCTGATCGCGCTATGCTACCAAGTGCCAAGTCACCCACACGAGCACAGGCAGGTGCTAAACAGGTGACGAAATGTTTTCATGGCCCAGTGGGTGGGTATGGAATGCTTTTCTTCTCTGTGGTCCCAAGTCATGTGCGTGTCAGGTCCACCACTGATGGCCTCCCCCCCCCTCCCCCCCCCCATGCCTTGCAGACTGTGGTTGTTATGTGACCATTCAATGTCTGGTTAGCGAGGGTTGAAGGATGGCATCACAAACGTGGGAGCATAGAGGTAGAGTACAACACTTCCCTCTGCTGTCCACCATATATATCTCCGCAAGTGATAACTTTATGTGCCCGGTGGTTGCCTATCCAAGCGTTATCCAGGCTCACCCCTGCCGAGTTCCGAGATAGGATGAGATTGCGTGCATTCTGGGTGATTTGGTCATAGGCAATGGCCTATGACAATAGGTTGGGTAGTGGAAATTAAGCAATTAACTAACTCCACACAGGTAGTGAAGATTCAAATGACAAAGAGGCTCTTGTGTTTTTGTGTACGCACGTGTCCAAAGTGTTTCAGTTTCATGTATTAGGTATAGCCCTGTGAGCCATTCGGCTCTTGAATCGGGTGCAACCGCAACAAAACAAAAACATGAACAAAAAAACATCTCAAAATGACTATGCGCAAACAGAAAAATCCAGGAAAAAACTGCAGTCTTCCAGAAAAAAAGCACCGTACACCAACGGTGTGCAAAAATCCCAGTGACACATGGAGCGCCAGTTCCATAGAACACACAGAAGGATCTTAATCATCAGGCGTGTGCAGCATACGGATCGTGAGGATTGGGGGTTGGAAAAATCTGATCTACACGATTCCATCCCCGTGGCCAGAGGTGCCGTGCCCACATTTTCACTGCACCGACACAAAAAATCCAATAACCAATTTAATGCAACGTATCCATCTATTGTTCGGTGGACACAGGTGATTGTTTTTTTAGAATGAAGGAACCTGCCCGAAGATTCAGTATAGATAGAGTAATACCAAAAAAGACTATTTGCAGAAATCCCCTGGAAGGTGTTTTTTTTTTAACTCAGGCAGGCACATTTGATTAAAAGAGTCCCACATATGACTGTGTGGATTGGTTCTTTGAGCGCCTTTAAAAGAGTAAATGGATTCGCTTTTAAGAATTTTGCATGTTTTTTATTCTACAAATTCTTATCAAGCATCATTTTTTTTCATGGCATTATGAAGGAAAAAAAGCCTAAATACTCTTCATAATAAGGGTTTTTGGGCGAGATCGCGTAAGAACACTTTATACTTAGGCCATCTAACCCAAAAACCTCTATTATGAATAATATTGGTCGCGAAACCAAAATACTCTATGTTATACAAATAAATATTCAGTAACCAACCCCCACCTCCAAGAGATATTTTATAAACATGCGTTTAAGACTATTTGGCTGCTATAAATTTCCACATGATGATAAGCCACTTATCGTCGAGCTATCATCTGCGATAGCCAGGGCGCTTCTGTAATAGAACTAAACAGCTCAGTGGGCCTTACCTGGTTAGATAAAACAATTGTTGAGTTTCATTGTCACAAAATGTTTCACCAATTGCAGATTGCAATTCGCAAACTATTTTTACGTCCTCTATTTACCATCATCCCGTTAGTATCATTTCTCATTTTCTCCATCTTGTTGGTACATTCCTGCCCTCCCCGTTAGCCTAAACCAACATTAGCATTTAATTTGCACGAAATTTGCATACCCCATGAATAATTAATTATCGCGGCGTGATTTGTATTAATCATTGATGCATACTAAACACAGCATGGGGAGCCAACATTTGTCATGGTAAGACGATGCAATCACATGCAGAAATGTGTCCAAATGGAACGTCAATGAATAAAACCCGTGCCCAGACGCGCTTGCCTCTCCTGTTTCACCGCTCGTAAAGTGGCGACATTGCAACTCTGCTCTCTGATGTGATGGTTGCTGCTCCAGAGGTCACCCGGCACGCTTAAAAATCCAGCGCGTCGCCGTCACTAAAATCTTCACCCTTCCTAGACGAGTGAGCAATTGGGCGAGCGAGCAACCACGCCACGTGACGTGTGCCGAGAACGGCAAATTTGCATCGGCTTCAAGAGCATCATCACCAGAAGGAGCACTCGCAATTGTACCTCGGAAGGCTTCACTAGAAATTAGTGTGGCGAGCGACACACTTTCTTAAACCAATTTAAAGTGCCAAAGAATCTTTTTTTTTTTTAAAACAAGACTGTGACCCGATATGTAAAATTGAGTCAGCCTAGCATATATGGGACATATTTCCAGTTTGAAACTTCACAGACGAGGTTTTTGGGTGATGTGACATTTATTTAAAGTCACGAGGTTGGCAAGCACCAAACTTTCCAGTACCGAGTCACCGTAACAGTTTTATTTTTACACCCATTTATTTAACTCACTCTGTCTGTTGTTGTTGTCGTATCCTCAAATCTTGTAACTCAATTTTAACCCACTTCCCAATGTGCTATCGACTGCAAACTTGGTATACATATGTCATACTGAAGACAATACTATATTCTATCATAAAAAAAATCTATATTTTTAAACATTCTTTTTATATGTTATGTTTCGGCTTGGGTCTAATTGTCCATGCTTAACTGACGTTGGCTGTAATTGGCCATGATCCCTTACGTTATGGCAAACTTCGGGGCCACTTCCTGGAGTCGTGGAGTTCTTCCATTACTCGTACGGTACATTTCATTAAAGGGTGTTTTAACAAAAGTCTTTTTAAATATTACTTAATCTACCCATAATCCAAAGTGAATGGCATATGGTGGTGAACATGTGTTTTGTAACATTCAAGAAACCTGGCCAAGTTATCTGCTGTAAAGTGGGTTTAAACCAGAGTCAAATGGTGAATATATAAAGGGAAATGTCACCTTCTTTAAGAAACTGAATAAATAAGAAGCACATGCCAAATTTCAAAGGCTTTCAAAGTCATTCACGAATAATAGACATGAATAATAAGATCACATCGTGATAACCACGTGACTGCTGGGATATGACAACATAACATTTGCTGTTTGTATTAATAAATTCCCTGAAGAGTATCGAAATTAAATACCGACCTGTGAAAATTAGACTGAGGCTGTATCGATGAACCCCGTGAACTTCAGTCATTTATTTCTTCAACCATGCTGAGGCCACGGCTCTATCAGACTGATCATTGCATCTCATCCACACTCTCGTGTTCAACCACCACACTTGCAGGTCACCTCACACTCCTCTTTCCGCTTCATGCCTCGCACTGCTCAAATGTGGAATCCCTTCCTCCAATCATCCACCTTTCTGAAGCTCAAGAAATGCATTCACCCTTCAACCGTTACACCTTCAATGGTGCCGTCTTGTTGCTCATCGCTTGCCATTTTGGGACTCTGAGCCTGCAGTCGGCAATTGTTATTTACAAGCCGTTGCAACGTAATTCACCGAACACCAAAGTGAGCACCATGTTATCTTTGCCAACTGTGTTGCATAAAGCTTCGCTTCACCCAACTCGGACCAAACACAACAACGTCGAGCAACTATCCGGCCCTGCGCATGTTGTGGCTTGCAGCACCACTTGAACATTCAACTCACCTCCATTCCATCCGAAATGTAGCAGCACATGGCCAGAGCTGTAGCACACTGCAAAGAAGTGCAAATGTGTCATGTTAGACAGTGTGCGGATTTTTTTGTGTGTGAAGCAGGTAGAGGTTAACATGGACAAGCCAAGAAATGCACACTTCAAGTGTGAAGTTTTGTTTAAATTGCACAATACAGCTGACATCAGGATGCCAAAGTTTGGCCAACTAAAAAGCTGTTCATTAACAATAAGCACACGTATAAAAACAACAATTGAAATACCATACAACAAGTATTATATTCAACACATTTTCATACTTTTGTTGTATAGCAAAATAGAAAAAAGTTACACAAGATGTAAAATCAAATTTGTTTGTAGGTACCAACTTTAATGATTAGGCATGTAACGATAGTTTAATATTGACTCTTATGATCAGATGCATAAAATCATAGCTCCAGTGGCTTTCTAATATCGGCAACAGCATTCCTGACGGCCGCAGCAGTGCATTTGTAAGCGCGCGATGCACTGACCGTCTTTTTCGACGGCTAACCAAAAGGCCGCTGCAAGGACAACCGGAGTTCGCCTGACGGTTCATGCTCCTCAACAAGATCAGCACAAGTATTGTGGTTCACTTGCGGCAAGCACTTTCAATGGAAGAGCCGAGTGCCAGACAGCACCGGCTGACCGTGCCTTGTCGACACGACGGGAGGCGTGCAAGCCGAGCGCACTCACGCTCTGCCTGCTGTGTGCGCTCGCCGACGCGTTGACGAGGATGCTGGTGAGCACGGGCTGCAGGGTGCGGAAGCACTCCTCCCCCTCGCTGTTGGCCCCCAGCTGCACCACGAGCAGGGTGGCCACCACCGCCGCCAGCGCCTGCTCCTCGCCCTTCCCTGTCGGGGCGGCAAAGCGGCGAGTGCGGTGTCAGGAAAGAGGACCATGCGAGCGGTCAGCAAGCGGCATTGCTTTGCAGCCGTGCTGCTGCAGCACTGCAGTAATGACAAAAAACAACAACGCATTTCCCTTCTACGTGACTTGACCGAAAGAATCAGGAATATGAATCCATGCAGTCACGAAAGCTTTAAATCGAAATGTGAAGTTTTGTTTAAATTGCACAATACAGCTGACATCAGGATGCCCACGTTTGGCCAACTAAAAAGCTGTTCATTAACAATAAGCACATATATAAAAACAACAATTGAAATACCATACAACAAGTATTATATTCAGCACATTTTCATACTTATGCTGTATAGACAAAAAACAACAACGCAATGGAGCAGGTGGCGGTTTGTTGTCTCTTGGGGTGGCATTTTTTTAACTGGCAGAATGTGGTCCGTAATGGCCTCTCAATGTGGCCTGCCGAGACAAAGAGATGCAGATTAGTGAGTGAGATGAGAGAGATAAGCGACAGCTGATAAGATAGCTGTAGATGAGAGATAACTGATAATCAAAAAGAGAGATACGGACAGACCTAGAGAAAAGAGGTACACACATTAGTGGTGACATGTACAGCAATCATGTCGCAACGTTTGTGCCCGCGACGCTTGCCCGGAATATAGAATGCAATAGCCCTGTTTAAATTCCCCCTCGCATTATACTCGACGATGAGTCACGATTGCCTCTCGTCAGCTCCCTTCAGGGTACTCAGATCATGAGTAACCGATTTATGCTGAAGCTTGCTTACGCACTCTGCGACTCTTAGCCAAACAGCTTAATGCAGAAGAAGTGTACGTTTGGGGCTTGGGTTGACGGGAATGTCAGTCCATTAACAAGAAACCATTTGTATGATACAGGGTGACTCAACTATATATATACCCCAATGATTTCTAATGATCCTATTACTGCTCAACAGGTGGCTGAACAGAGTGAAAGCGGTGGCTCCTTATGTTAAGAGCATTACAAGATTTCAGTATATTGATATTGGTGGGAGACATGTCTAGGCTTTGAAATAAATTGTAATAATTATACGCCCGTTACATTCGTGGGGAAATTATAAATGGATCTTCTTGTACTTACGAGCCCACTTGCAACACCATCAGGGACGTCAGCTTCGGCAACATTTTAAATTTCTATTTAGCTCACCTCCGGGAAGCCTATCAATTCAGAAACCGACTTAAAAAGAAAAAGTATATAATAGGTTTTACGTGGCGAGCAACGGTCCTTCATCACAGCACACAGAGAGGCTTCACCTCTGTGGCCTCTCTATGTGGTGTGAGGAATCAATGTCTGAAATGTCGCCTGTTATATACTCTCCTTTTCAGGGAAGTGTTATTGATGAACGCATTACGGTTTCGCCATTCCTGCTCGTGCACCAGCGCCAACGCGGTACCACCAAACAATGATTTGTCCGATCGGCAGTGCGAGGAGAGAGAAAGTTTTGCGCGGGACAAACGCTCACCTTTTTTCAGGCATCGCTCCAACGAGTCGGTGAGCGTCACCCTCCGCTCCGTGAGAAAGTCGTAGAGGTTCTTCCTCGACAGGGCAGAGCGCAGGCCTTCCAGCGCAGCCAGGCGGATCTTCACGCTTCGTGACAAGGTTATCGGGTTAGACTATACCAGTGGTCGGCAAACTCCGGCTACGGAGCCGCATGCGGCTCTTAAACGACCGCTTCGTGACTCGTTATTTAGTATGGACCACCATTCACCACACAATGCATTGCGGCTCTTGAAATATTGAGCTGTTTAACTGAATTAGATAAAAATGGCCCTTCTTGTTATTTTGGTTGCCGACTCCTGGACTACACGGTGCGTGATAAAGGAGCGGCCCTGCAACTGCTTGCTCATGCCACTGCCAATGGAAGGGCCTCTACCGCTAGCACGGTTGGCCACGTACGGTGCAAAAAAAAGTTCAACATATATACATAGATTGAGAGCCACATTTTGACCTACTCTTCCACGTTGGCCAGACATCTAGGAAGAGGTGGAATTATCGACACTTTACCTCACTACACACGACCTACTGATCCACTATGGTGGACCCATGTATACTGCTGGATGGATAGGGGTGGGAGAATTTAAGAAATGTGTCCATTGCGTCTATGGCTGTGCGTGTTAGCTGTTTCAATAGCCTAATATCAGAGTAAATAACAAAACCATAAAATACAATATTTAAATTGCTATTGCAGTAAATGTGCATGTACAGCCCTCTATCAATCCACTGCAGGATGAGAGCCTCCCCAAACAATAGGGTCATTTGGAGTTATTTGACCACACAGCGCCACACTGGCGAGTACATGTTGGTAAAGATGGGAGAGCTTAGATGAGGGCACATAGAAGTACAGTACAACAAATGAGTTTTCTGCACAGCCCTCTGCTGCCTAGCACATAGACGACTGTATATATGCAGCGTGAGTCTGCACTCAAGTGCAGCAACACACCTCTTATCCAGGGTGCTTTCAATGAAGTCTTTCAATTTGTCTTCAACGTCCTCCTGGTTAGCATGTTCGTCCGTTGTCTCACCACCCACTGTAACAAACAGCCAGGAATAAATAACACACGAGTCGGCAAGGAGAGGATTTTTTCTATCCCAGATAAACAGTAGGATTTACATTGGCGAACACATGCCTAACACTGCACAGTGTCCCATGCTATTGTTGAACACATGCCTAACACTGCACAGTGTCCCATGCTATTGTTGAACACATGCCTAACACTGCACAGTGCCCTATGCCTTTGTTGAACACATGCCTAGCACAAGAAAGGTGTCCCATGCCAAGATTGCTACAAGTTGTTTAAACTCGGAATTAAATGCAGTCTCTTCTTTCACAGGCTGCTATAAAAATGTGCTAATAAGTTAGGTGTCAATGCAGCTTTGAGCGAGACCTGGTATATATAGAGGGTGCTTTAAAAAATGTTAACACTTATATGGGACTATGGTTGTAATGGAAGAAGAACGGATAATACACTGTAACATGATAACAAATGTATGTTTAAATAGCTTCAAAAAGTCAAAACGTGCCTGGAATCTTCTCCAGTTAGTCTCCAGAGCCCGTAGGCACATGTATTGTGGTATTGTTGCAAATTCTCATGAGTGTTAAAAAAACAATTTGAAACACCCCGTTTTTACACAATTCGTTTCCATTGTGGTCAACGATTAAATTACCTCGACAAACACTTGCGGAGAAATATCCCACAAGGCCATTATCAAGGACAAGCCATTGTTGCCCCAGCAGTAAAACTGTTCAAGTGCACCTGAAATTAAGTTATCCAGTAAAAATATCCAACATTAAAACAGACATCAATTTCTCCCTGAAGGAAGATACTACACAGACCCAGAAATTGAAATGAAAAAGCCATCAAATTTAGATTGCCAGTAATATAGTTAGGACGTGTGTCATAACTCACGGTATATCTTTGAAAAGCTTTTCACATTAACCCACAATTTAAACACGAGTGGTAAAAATTGTCGCTGGTCTGCATTTTCATCGGGCGGTCACATCATGCCTTGTGTATCTGGTGCCAATTCCACAATGTGTGTCCCTTGCATGAGAGAATGAGTCAAAACGTAACCAAAGCAATCTGTTACAATTCCAAACACCCCACCTCCCCAACTTCAACATGTCCCCCCCTATTCATTTCAAAAAAAAAAATCAAAGTAAGCCCTCGGTCACAGGACGACCAACAGCATTTTCAGATAAATGGAATAAACAAAGGCCCAAGCACATTAAAAACAAGTTCTGTCGTTTGCAAGCAGCATCTGGACAGAGCCGTAATAAAGCAAGTCCTTGTAACACAAGTGAACGATGGGAATGTTGTGGGGCCAGAGAAGGATGCGGGGGGGGGGGAATTCGTTGTATGGGCCATATCTTCCCGTGGATGCCCTCGGGATAAATAGGCTGTTTCCCAGACTGCCCAGGCTGTCCCTCGGGCTCATCGCTGTTGTTGGTGCTGAGCACCTGAGTGCTGTCCCCTCTCCCACGTTTCCATGCTTCTGACCCCCTTACCCTCCCACACCCCTCTTTAATCCTATCAAGGGTTTTTTTTTCTTCCTTGTGACGCTGTTGAAATTAAGACGCGATAGATGAAAATTGCCAATATTGTCGACGTTGGCAATTTGTTTGGCCAGGGTGCGGCGGCCCCGTCGGTTTTGGCGCGGGCACTGGCGGCGTGTACGCACGTACCATCCTCCGTGGCGTTGGTGACTTCGCTGGCGCTGCTGCAGTGGCTCCGGGCCTCACTCGCACAGTCGTCCTCGCTGCAAACCGACTCCACGCCATAGCGAGCGCCGCCGCCGCCGCCGCCACCTGCCATCGGTGATACGGGGGTACAGGGAGGGTAGTTCGGGACTTTAATTTCATCACTATCATCAGACACAATGTAGCCGCGGACCTCCCAAAACCATCACCATCTCTCACGTGGCTATGTCTGATATGTCATGGGGCCAAAAATTCAGTCTCCCCACTTGCTTAGTTAAAAAATGTTGGCCTCAGGAAGCTTACACTTTTGGTCGATGTAATTCTCACATGTCGAATTGGTTTAAGTTTGAAGTTTGTTTAAGCAGTCACTCCATGTCATTTGCTACATGCTTCCTGCTGGTTTAATGCATGTTTGGAATAAAGTAAAAAATTCTGCTCAAAGATTTAAAGTTTGGCTTGTACAATTTGAAGTCACACAACTCACTGGGAACTTGAACAATATTGGCATTTTTCCCCCGGCAATTTCTGTACCACACACACAGATTGGTTTCTCACCATCACACATCCTTTAAAATCACCTCATGAGCGGAATGCATGTTCCTCATTGCATTGCAATCATACAATAAAATGTAATAACATTTTAGATGCAGATGCAAATTCGCACAGGGACATTGAGGCCATTGAAAGCAGACTTGCGAAGCCATGCCAACAGGCAAACGGCTACTGGCAGCATTGGCAGAAATACGCCACGCTTTATAAAACACACACACGACTTGCTAAAAGCGTACAGATTGATTGCAGATCACGTACTCATGTCTAATTTGGAGCACAAGTTAATAAAATAATCACGCTTCTATTTGCGATAACTATTTTTTTTTACTTGGCAGAGTTAAGAGGCAATGTAAATCACCTCGTACATGATTTATAGCCAATACAGTTTAAGGGTAGCATAACTTGATTGTGAAGTATGTGCTTGTGCTTTGAAGTGAAAGGGCAGGTAAGGGTTTCTTCACCAGCGCAGAGTGTAAAGAGCAGTTGAACAGTGTCTCGGTACTTCAAGCCCTGGACTACGATGATATGTGAACTCTTCCTAAGCCTCTCTCCCCCAAATTCCACCGACACTGACCAGCATGGTGAAGTATGGTGAAACACCAACCCGTGACCGGAACGGCATGGCGCAAAGCCTTCATCCACTAGTGGGACCGGACAAGAGGGCTACGTATAACTTAACATCTAATGTAGTTTACAGTACACAGGGGCTGCATGATGCACACACACTGTTATCCACAGCTTGCCCCACAGCTGCGTAGAGTCACACGGAGATGACGACATCGAGTAAACTCGGCAACCGACGTCAATTGCAGCTAGTTTTTTTTTACGATGGGTATCGTAATCGGAGGACATGTTTATGCCTTCGTGTACACAATACGGGGTCGATTCCTCACTCCAGTGCGCTGTTTGGATGGGCTGAGAGAATAAGGACGTTAAAAAACAGGGCTTGCGCCACCCAAGACGATAGGACATGAGTGGGAAATTCTGCTAACACGCACTGTATTGAATCTCAACACAAGGGAGATCCATTTGGATACTCCACTAACGGGGCGGACATTATTGGGAACTTATCTCAAAGCCTTCACACGTCTCCCACCAACCTCACTTATCGCATTACAACTTATAACACGAAGCCATCCCTTTGACAATATTCAATCACCTGTTAAGAAGGATCATTAGAAATTAGCAGGGTATCTACAAGTGCTGTATATGAACATCACTTAAGACAATATCAGTACTGGCAAAGGAGGTCCTATGATGTAAAAAATATCAGTACAGTGTAGTTTGTAAGATGTGCAACTGTTCCTCTTTGTTTAAAATATTACAATCGAATAATCAGTGTTGCTGTGTCAACAACTATCCAGTCAACAATATTCTCCAAACAGAGCTACAGCATTTTTTACGTATCACATGATGTTCTGACTTTCAAATGTCAGCAGGGCTTACACCCAATTGCATTCGCGGTGGAAAGTAGTGACAAAGGTCAGACAAAACCAGGTATGTTAACAACCTCATGGGCGCTACGTCACAAAGACAATGTGCCGACCCGCATGTACAATTAGCACCCAGACAATATTTAAAAGTGAACTTAAAGTCACAGTTAAATAACCAGCCATGGTGAGTCCACTGCTGGATGAAGGGCTCCCCAAGCCACCGCACCATCTCTAACAATCGCGCGATGTAATTATGAACGAAGCAAGTGAACACGAGCTGATTGTATCGCTCCATCTCCTGGGTTTAACCAACGAGTCAGGAAAGCAGTCATACTGCTTTACATAGACCACACAGTGTACAATACAACATGCAATTATCATTAGCGTTATCATGGGTTTAATCCTGCAAATACCAATTCAAGTACTCTATTGTGTTTAGGAGCTGTTTACTCATTAGGCATTAGCTAATGTAATCCTCGATATTAGTGTGAACGAAACAATGGATGCTAGTTTGTTAAGCATTCTGTATATATACACCCAGGGCAGTTTGTGGCGCTTTCATCTCACTGCTCCACGAGTGCAGCTGTAAATAAATACTACTTCCTCCCCCCCAACCTCACATTACAGCCTCTCCAACGTGACTAAGCAGGTCAGCACCAATTCATTACTTTGACGGCGAGCACACACGTATTGCCGGTACGCGGCTGCCGTGTCAGATTTACCCCAAGCAGCAAAAGTGTTTCTTCTCGTGCCTTGCGTGGTCGGGGAAGGGTGCCAAGTCCCAAACCATTCCCACATGCAAGATTGTGGGGTGAAAGCTACCCAATGTGTTAGACACGTGCAAGCCCCCTTGGTTAATCCACTCCTGGATGGGGGGGGGAGGAATCCCTTTACACCATGGGCCGGCAACTGGCGGCTCTTTAAAGGACTGCGTCATAGAGTTATTCACATTGCGGCTCTTAAAATATTGAGGGTTTTATTTTTACCGAATTTGATACAAAAATGGCTCAAGCCCTGCCCAACACCCTGTGGGTCGCGGGGTTATTTTAACTACTTCACCATGCTGGCAAGCACTGGTTGTTGAAATTGAGCACAGATGGAAGCACACAGGACATTAACGGGGTTTGCTGTACTGCCTTCAGCTCACAACGTAGCCCAACGGCAACTTTAAACACATTTTAAGCATGGTGGTCACCCATCCAATCACTATCCAGGCTCAACCCCTTCTATAGCTGCTGAGATCTGATGAGATCGGGTGCATTCAAAGCGATTTGGTGAGAGGTCTACCTAATGACGAGGCATACGTAGTAATGCCATGTGTTTTTGTGAGCTCACTTGTGTAATGATGACCATTCATGGTACGTGGCAGGAAAGTGGGCAAACATATTCTGCACAACACCACTTGTTGATGAGCAGGGTGATATGTTCCCAGAGATATTTACCCACAGGGAATAAACGATGGCATGTCCACAGTGGACTGCATGGTAGGCAAAGTAGTGCCATCAAGCCAACGACGGCACGCCAACTATGTTTGGCCAACAGTGGCTTGAAGTTGGGCAACATGAATGCAACAGCATCAGTGTTAGGAAACTACAATGAGAGTGGCGTGGATAAAAAAGCCAAGTCACAAATTAACTGCTAGATGTTTTATTGCATTAATAAAGTGTTAATAAAGCATTACATAAGCTGGTTATAATTACGCCCCTTGAAAGCAAGGTAGGTGTGCTTATATCCAGTGTGCGTAAATCACAAGTTGCCCAAGTAAAGGTTGAGCCTTGTATTTGATTTCTCAAGCCATTGCTGGTGGAAGAGCATCCACTAGAGAGAGCTAGTATTTGGCCTACTCTTCCACACGAGATAAGGTTGGAGTACAATTACTTAACCACGTGACACTCGACCCGAATATAACCTGTGGTCTACCCATTTATATTGCTGGGTGGAGAAAGGCGGGGAGAGGTTTAAGAAACTCTGCACCATTCCTTGAACTGCCATGCCGGGAAATCCAAATGGATTGCAAGTCCAGTGTGATAACCGTAACACCACAGCAGAATCATGCCATCAATGTAAAGATGTGTGGCTTCACTGAGGACCGTGCTCCCAGCTACAGTACGACATGTAAAGGCACCACCATCACTGCAGCTTTGATCGGAGCCAATTTGCCCGAGGTCTTGACGTCAAAAAGCTTAACCCTCACGGAGCCAGGGAAATAAGCAAGGACATTCGGATTTACATTACCCATGAGACGACTCACAGACAAAAGGGCCTTAACCCTTATTTTTAAAAATATTAATCCATAACCCCACGCGTGTACAATTCCCAACACTAAGTGCCAACTACTGGAATGGCAAGGAGTAGCCAATATTACCAATGTGCAGGCCTAGGGTGGGGGCATTGCCTTGCCATGCAGGAGCCACTCTGTGCCAGAATTAGCGTGTTAGCGGCAGTCTTACTTTCTCACACAAGGCAGGCATCTCTTGATCTTGTTACAGCTGTAGCAGCAAGTCAGCTGGTTTTCTTCACTTTGAAATGGCTTTAGGGTCATGCTTACACGGGAGGCGAGATACTTGAGTTTACTGTGAAGGTGGAGGCCGTGGTATATACTACATCTTTACATTTTTATTTAAAGCTTTCGTGACTGCAGGGATTCATATTCTTGGTTCTTTCGGTGAAGTCACGTAGAAGGGAAATAATAAAAAATAATACAATTCTCACGACGTTTCGATTGCAACACAAGCAATCATCATCAGGTGTGAAAACCACAGCAAGAACATTTTCTTTATTGTTTTATTTTTATTATTTTATTGTTTCCCTTCTACATGACTTTACCGAAAGAACCAAGAATATATATATACATCTTTAAGCGTTTAGAACCTTACAAAGTGACCCTGCCCAACGAGTAACGCAACTTAATGGCCGTAATTAATTTTGGGGAAGGAAATATAAAAGTTTTGGAATGTTTATAGTTACGAGTACATTGAAGCAGTATACAGTAATGTACATCAAGCGCTCCTACGTAATATGAGATACTTATACAAATGTTACCTTTAGTCTACCGACACGAGAAACCTTCTTGGACACCGTTAGAATTTACTTCACGCAGTCCCGTGAGATTATTTACAAAATAGTGTGTGTGCAAGAGTTTATAACTTATATAATCTATATACTAGGGGAGAGGGCACACAAACCCACCACAAACAACATGTCAACGTTTAAAAGTACTTCAGTTCAAACATTTTCATTTAAAACTTTCGTGACTGCAGGGATTCGTATTCTTAGTTCTTTCGGTAAAGTCATCACGTAGAAGAGAAGCAATAAAATAATAGAAATATAAAACAATAGAAATGTTCACGTTTCGACTGCAACACAAGCAACAATCATCAGGTGTGAAATCCACAGCAAGATAATTTTATGTTTTATATTTTTATTATTTTATTGTTTCCCTTCTACATGACTTTACCGATATAACCAAGAATACTTTAGTCATATTCTGGCAAATCGCCCGATGATGTTGGTTGATGTAATTACCAGCGAAACGTCGAACTACTCAAATTGTTAATGTTGTGGATTTACTTCTCCAACACACCGGTGGGGGCTTGAAGTAATAAACTAATTGGCGTGTTTTAGTTTACGTGACAAATCCCTTACTAATTGGCCATGTCGGGGTGGTGGAGGGGTTATGACACGGAGTTTGTTGTCATTCAGACAGTCTTTCCGACAGACCTGTTCTTCACCTGAGGACGGCTGCTTGCGTTGTGGCCGAAACGTCGTGAGAATTGTATTTTATTCTGTTTAATATTTATATTATTTTATTATTTCCCTTCTACGTGACTTTACCGAAAGAACCAAGAAGAGGGGTTATGACACATTTATACTTACGCGATCTAATCCCAAAAAACCTTTATAATGAATAATATCGATCGCGAAATCGTTAAAACACTAACTTGTGTCCCACCACTCTGTAGGCCTAGAGCCTGCCCCGGCGTGCAGCCTCAATACACGAAACTTTCTCTATCCACCGCTAGACACGTCCAAGCCGGTTTGCCTCTCACACGACAATTTAACGGGGCGATCGGCTCAATAATCACAGGCGTGGGCAGAGAAACGTGTAGGACATTCCACGTTCGCGCGGCGGGTCCAAGTCCGTCCGTAAACGTTACCGACGACCGTTTTGAGCCCAACTTTAAGCCCGATAACAATCACGGAGGGTGGTGTCAGCCTCCTCGCTTTAACCGGACGACGTCGTCAACGTTACTTGGTAGCGATCTGACAACCGACAACGTTTAACGTCGTAGAATTAAGGAACGATTTAATGTAATCGATACCGAGGCGAGGCCGTACGGAAAGCCTGACGTAGGCCGCAAGCCGCCGCTCCTCACCTTTAGTGCCGGAGCGCTTCTTACACCTGGGCATCGTCTCTTCGTCGCTTTCTCTCCTCCTTATTCTTCTTATTTTCGTCCCTCACTCGCTCGCTTCTGTTCTATAAAAAACAACTAAAACACCTCGAGGTGACGACGTGAAACGAGCGGGAAGCCCCGCCGAGGCAGACGACTGGGAGTAGATGCATGGTCGGAGATGCCCCGGACTGGTGGTGCTGGTGATGGTGGTGGTGGGTTGTGACTGTCGATTTTTACATTTCCCAGCTCGGATACGAGCACCCCAAATGCGTGCTCGTTTTTTTTAACCCCCTCCACCTCTCCCTTCCGGAAGATGCAGACCACACGCACCATACACCACACACACTACACACCACAAACTACACACACTTACACCACCAACCACACACTTACACCACCAACCACACACTACACACGTACAACACCACACTTACACCACGTACAACAACACCACCACACCCGCCGCTGTTGCTCTGCGGGTCGTGAGTCTCTTCCGGAAGAGGCGCGATGGCTGCGCCACGTGGCTTGCTGCGGCGCGCGAACGCACGCGGCCCGTGTGGGGCAAAGCCGGCTGAGTGACCCAGTGGGTGTTGGTGTCGTCGCTGTGTGTGTACAGTGTGTGTGTGTGTGTACGGTGTGTGTGCGGTGGCCAGTGTGTTGACAGTGCTGTGTGTACAGTGCTCAGTGTGTGTACAGTGCTGTGTGTACAGTGCTCAGGGTGTGTGCACAGTGCTCAGGGTGTGTGTGAAGTGCTCAGTGTGTGTACAGTGGTCAGTGTGTGTTGTACAGTACTCAGTGTGTGTACAGTGCTCAGTGTGTGTACAGTGCTCAGTATGTGTACAGTGCTCAGTATTTGTGCAGTGGTCAATGTGTGTGTACAGTGCTCAGTGTGTGTGTATACAGTGCTCAAGTGTGTGTGTACAGTGCTCAGTGTGTGTGTACAGTGTGTGTACAGTGCTCAGTGTGTGTAAACATAGACAACACGTTCTATTTAATTAAATAGACTTTTAAATAAATGTTTTCTCCTACAACATCAGAGTGCAGCGACACATTAAATACGCACTACAATGACAATAGTTTAAAGCTATTTGAAGCATGTTTTATTTGGGGGGGGGGCAGAGCTTTGTGACGTCATATTTGAGGGGGGGGCTGACTTTTTGTGACGAAGGGGGGGGGGTGAAAAATCGTCCAAAATCACGTGACGTCATTTATGGGCGGCCCCGATAGGGTTAAATGCGGCGCGGCCGTGGGAATGCTCCCAGTTGTATCATCCTCCAGTACAACTTCATCTGCTGATTGTGATCGAGGGAACTTTGACGGCAAACAAAACGGATCTTATCTCGTGAGATGGAGGGGGGAGCCTCATTTGAAGTTATTTTCAAGGGCCCGTAAATGTTAATTTTAAATTAGCCTCTTGGTTCTTTCGGTAAAGTCACGTAGAAGGGAAATAATAAAATAATAAAAATAAAACATAAAAGTCACATAGAATATAAAAAATATTTTTTCATTATTTTATTATTTCCCTTCTACGTGATATGTTTAATTTGTATTATTTTATTATTTCCCTTCTACGTGACTTTACCGAAATAACCAAGAAGATGAATCCCTGCAGTCACGAATGCTTAAAATCTAAATTTAATCAAAGGAATTAACTATTTTATATATTTTTATTTATTTTTTTCCTCATGTTTTATTTTTATTATTTTCTTTCTACGTGACTTTACCGAAAGAACCAACAAGATGAATCCCTGCAGTCACGAAAGCTTCAAATCGAAATTTAAATTAGCTTTTCCTTCCTGTGCATAAAGCCACAAACTCGCTTAACACACCTTAGTTGCTACAAGATATCAGCTGCGGTACTCTGTGCCTTATTGATTTGGGGTTTGCGTCGTCCTTTAATGGTCACAGTCCATTAGTTATGTACAGCTCTTTGTTCAACACATTACTGCTGCTGATGGCTTTTCCCCCATATGGCGGGTCGCTTGTGGGGGTGGATGTTTGACCACAATGTCGCCTCGCTGCCCAGTTGCGGCTTGTTGATTTGATGGAAGTGCCCAGGACGTATCTTCTTGGTTCTTTCGGTAAAGTCACGTACAGTAGAATGGAAATAAAAAAATAATAAAAAAATTACATAATAAAATAATTCTCACGACGTTTCGGCCACAACGCAAGCAGCCGTCCTCAGGTGGAGAACAGGTCTGTCGGAAAGACAGCGTCTGAAGACAGTCTTCTCGACAGACCTGTTCTCCACCTGAGGACGGCTGCTTGCGTTGTGGCCGAAACGTCGTGAGAATTGTTTTATTATGTTTTATTTTTTATTATTTCCATTCTACGTGACTTTACCGAAAGAACCAAGAAGATGAATCCCTGCAGTCACGAAAGCTTTAAATCGAAATTTGCCCAGGACTTGCGTCACCGCACCCATTCCACGACCCAGTCCATGTCCGCTGGAGCGGTGGCGCAATGATTAGGGCCGTTCATAAATGACGTCACGCGATTTTGGACGATTTTTTACCCCCCCCCCCCCCGTTGTCACACGGCGTCACAAAAAGTCAGCCCCCCCCCCTCGAATATGACGTCACAAAGTTCTGCCCCCCCAAAAAAAAAACATGCTTCAAATCGCTTTAAACTATTGTCATTGTCGTGCGTATTTAATGTGGCGCTGCACTCTGATGTTGTAGGAGAACACATTCCTGCGGAGGGAGCTGGTAGAAACGTTGGGTTGCTCGATCAATGGCCAGGGTCAACGGCGGCGTGGTGTATTCCGCAAATATGGCCGACTGTGAGGGCGGGCACAAGCCGGCGTGAGTAGGTTAAACGTTGAGTTTTATAAGGGCACCACGGGGTGACCAGCCCCTCCCCACCCAGCCCCACCCCGAACACCCCCCACCCAGCCCCTCCTCACCCTCCCCACCCAGCCCCTCCCCACCCTCCCCACCCAGCCCCTCCCCTCTTCACCCAGCCCCACCCTCCCCACCCAGCCGCTCCCTTCCCACCCAGCCCCTCCCTGCACGACGGACGGACGGACACAATAATCCCCTGTGGGCTGGTGTAACCAGGAGGTTCCAACCAGTATAAGTAACATCGCTAAGCGGTCCTTGAAGAGCCGCTACCTGGGGCTACGGAGTCGCAGGTCGCCGACTCCATGATCATGACTCTGGGGTTATTGGCGACTGCAATCACAACTAATCTTGCTGGCTACGCTCACTGGGTAGATTTAAAGCTTTTTCCTCGTGAACGGGGGAGACGTAAATAGAGTAACCGTGCTGGATTTAACAGCTGTGGTCTGCACTGGGAAATGTTCCCGTCAATTTTTTTTAGTAATTTGAAAAATCCGCTTTTTGTTTCGGATTTATGAAACGGCATGCCTTCACGGGAAATTGCATCATTTATGAGGTCACCAACTCGATTTTATTCTCCCCCGCGGCATGTGGTGTCACGTGGCATCGGGTGATGCACAAACACGTTCCTACAGTGTTATAATTCTCATCATCACAATTATCATCACATTGTCAGATCACTTGCATAATTACATAACTCAAATATCTAAAAATGAGAAAGGATGATAAATTGTTATAAAAAAATTCAAGAAGGCAAAATAGATGTTTTTTTTCTTCCGAAACTCGTCCATAGAGCTTACACATGGGACCAGGCAAGGTCCTCTACAAATTATTTTGAACTCCACATCAGAGGTCGCAATCGGGTACCCGATACCCGTACCCTACCCGATACCCGGCTACCCGTACCCGGCCGGGTACGGGTACCCGTTTGCGACCCCGGTGCGGCCGGGTACGGGTAGGCCGTGAGTCACTGGTGAATCACCGTTTGTCACTCATTTCCCAACGTCTTGTCTCTTCTCACAATTCAAGTTCCTAGAATCAACCCACCCGCGCCTGCAACATGGCTTCATCCCAGAGGTCGCAATCGGGTACCCGTACCCTACCCGATACCCGGCCGGGTACGGGTAGCCGAGTATCGGGTAGGGTACGGGTATCGGGTACCCGTTTGCGACCCTGGTGCGGCCGGGTACGGGTAAGGAATTAAAACCCGTTTGCGACCTCTGCTCCACATCCAGGAAGCCACGTGTAGTTAAACCGGGTTCTCTCAGTGTCGTCAGTCGATGGTTTCTCACCAAATGACTGCACACACAACAAACGGACACTAAGTTCAGTTTGCCTCTGCACTTAATTCCGACTAAATTCCAGCTGAGAGAATTACAAATATCAGATGGACTGTGATGCTATGAAAGTGACTCTCTGCAGCATGCATCGGAGAAAGTGCTGTCGCCTAGTGTAAATAAAACACCGAGTATCTTTGCAGCAAATTTCTCTCGCATCATATACAGTCATCTGCATGGCCACTTAAAAATAAAAGTATTTCGTCCAGAACCCATCGGCTCAATGGCATTTCTGGAAATGCATCATTTCAGCAGCACTGATTCAATACAAGCAAAACATTGGGCCGGTTTTGTCAAACAGCATCTCACAAGGAGAGTCAGGTCTGCTCCAATCACTGCTGGTTAACTGCCATATGCCATAGGGTCCTCCGTTGAATGCAACAGTATTACACATTCCTGCGGAGGGAGCTGGTAGGAACGTTGGGTTGCTCGGTCAATGGCCAGGGTCAACGGCGGCGTGGTGTATTCCACAAATATGCCCGACTGTGAGGGCGGGCACAAGCCGGTGTGAGTAGGTTAAACGTTGAGTTGTATAAGGGCACCACGGGGTGACCAGCCCCTCCCCACCCAGCCCCACCCCTCCCACCCCCCACCCAGCCCCACCCTCCCCACCCAGCCCCTCCCCACTCTCACCACCCAGCCCCACCCTCCCCACCCAGCCCCTCCCTCCCCACCCAGCCCTTCCCTGCACGACGGACGGACGGACACAATAATCCCCTGTGGGCTGGTGTAACCAGGAGGTTCCTACCAGTATAATACATGTAGTACAGAGGTCACTCGAGGAGATGTTAGAAGTCGTTCTGTTATAACCGCTTCTGCGGATCATTCTCTAACACGGTGTTGCACTGCTTTGTATAGTTCATCTCGTGGCATGGTGACAATAACGCAATCCGAATACAATTACGGGAACGACACAAAAAAACAAGAAAATAACATACCACGTAGATAGAAAAATAGTAAAAATGTCTTCAGGTGAAAAGAAAATACGTGAAGACGATTGCTTGTGTTGCGATCGAAACTTCGTAATATTTTTATTATTTTTCTATCTGCGTGGCTTTACGGAAAGACCCATAGAATGTTATTTTCTTGGTTTTTTGGTCGTAAAATACCTATTTTTCTCACCTGAAGACGATTGCTTGTGTTGCGAAAGACTCATAAAATATGTATTCCTGCAGTCACGAAAGCTTTAAGTCAAAAAGAAAATAATAATTTAAACAATTTTAAACCCAGGCAATGACCCGCCCCCAACTTCCTCATCACCCCCCGCCCCCGCCAAATTTAAAAGACACAAACACCTACCTTTAATTAACAGCAGAGAATATGCAACAGTCTGCAAGTCCCACATATCAAACATCCAATCGCTATGATCAGTCTCATTTGCAATCGTTTGATGATCCTATTTCCATTAAACCCGGCCTCATCAGATCTCAAAAGCCAAGAAGGTTTCAGCCTGTGTGGTGCGTGTATCTATGGGTGACCGCCATGCGTACGGCCAGTACTGTCGGATGTTAAGTTGTCAGCAGAGAGCAGTACAACAAAATCCATAGGTGCGCTGCAGAGTACAGGGCTATGCTACGACGTCTCTGTGTATGTGTGTTGAATTTCTTTCGCACCGTACGTAGGCAATCCCTGCCTCTCCGCTCCCCGCCTTCAACACCCGCACAGACCAGCGTGGTGACACGTGGAAAATTAACCCCCACGACCCCTATCGCGTGAAGAGGCCCCCCATCCAGCAGTAGATTTACGCACGCATATTTCCATTGGGCTGGCCACAGATCAATCCGGGTTTTCCCTCCACATTTAGAATCAACACGCGTTTAGAGTATTTGGCTGCTATAAATTTCCACACGATAAGTCCACTTCGTTGAGCTATCATTTGTGATCGCCAGGTCGCTTCTGAAAAAAGAGCAAATAGGTCTTACTTGGTAAAATCATTTTTAAAAATTAACCCGTAAAAACAAAGTTTTTCACTCTAAATCCTTTATATGCGTGGCGGCTAGAGTTCTCTCGTCCTCTGGCTTGAGATGGTTGCCACCTATGGGTCAGATGATTGTCTGCCAGCATTAAGCAATTGGTAATTAAATATTTAAAAAAATGTCCCTAAACAGTGTAAAATTTTGCAAAAAAAATGTCACGAAAATTAATTGACACGCACAACGAGTCTGTGTGGAAAATGTCAGCTCGATTGGATAACGGGAAGTGGGTTAAAAAAACGACCGAAAGATTTGCACGGTCGTAAGCAAGCAAGCAAGCACGCAAGCAAGCAAGCGAACTTAATATAAAGGATTAAAAAAATGAAATAACTCCCACTGTGGAAACAACTGCCCGGCTCTCTCAGCTGAAATGTGACATTGGCATTCAGGCAATCGTGAGCCGACACGGCCGAGAGCAAGGGATCATTTACCCATTTCGTAGTAAATGATACTGTCCAACACAGCGTGTCACACAATCTCGGCGGTAAATAGAGACCTCTGCGACCTCCAATTGTTAAACACGGAAGTTATTCTCTTGACATATGGGCACGCTAAAAACAAATACCGCCCCCACCGTGTGAATATGAAACGTGTGACCCCCCATGGACAGGTTACACATGCCCGTACATTCGAGTCACTTATGCAGAGGACTTAAACATTTATTCTTGGTTGTCTCTTCTATTCTCGATGGCATGTGTTCAGGATGGCAGAAGATGTGTTCAGGAGCTAGCAGCCAATGTCGAGGTCAACAAGGCACGACAAGACGCCTTCAGGGAAGAGTTCGTGTGGTTTTGCTGTTCCTCTGGTGAAGGAGCGCACCTCCGATGAGCACGGTGCAAAATAAGTCCGACGTACATACAGACGACGGTGGTTTATACGGTCCACAGTTTTGGCTGCACGGCCACAGTGGCTTGTCTTTAATTTTCTATTCAAGGAGAAGATGTGTGCATCGCCATGTTGATCTTGTGATTGTCAACTACATCTTCTTGGTTCTTTCGGTAAAGTCACGTAGAATGGAAATAATAAAATAGTAGTACTAATCGCATATCTGCATTTCCCATAAATATGCTAAATTCCTCTTGATATCCAAATTATTTTGTCAAGGCGCTCTTCCCCCTCCAACCCAGCTTAAATAGACGCTCCTAAGCCTAGGGTGTTTCATTCAGACTCTGTCTTCTCAACAGACCTGTTCTTCACCTGAGGACGGCTGCTTGCATTGTGGCCGAAACGTCGTGAGAATTATTTTATTATGTTTTATTTTTATATTTTATTATTTCCATTCTACGTGACTTTACCGAAAGAACCAAGAAGATGAATCCCTGCAGTCACAAAAGCTTTAAAAATGTCAACTACACTTTTCCTTTTGCAAACCAAGGCCTCAATCAATTTCACGTCACCACCAACTGCAGGGGCGATCTCCCTTCTGGGGTCGCGCTACTGCTGCTGCTGTCACCATATCCTAGAATCTCACCCACATCAAAGAAGAACGCAGTGAAACAACGCCGCATGTCCAGAATGAACACCTCATTCGAGACCCAAGGGTCGCACCTCCTGGCTTTACGTTCATTAAAATAAATATTGTAAATGTATTGTGTTTGGTGAAGTTAGTTGACAGCCCTTTGTCAATCCGCTGCTGGACGAAGGATCCCCCCCCCCCCCCCCCAAGCCGTGTGAGTCTTGGGAGTTGTTTCACCACACTTCACCATGCCTACCTACCCTTGCGGAAACCCGTGAATATTGGCTACGTATGGCGCGAAAGAAGTTAATCATGCACACTATCAGTGCCGAAACCCGTTATTATTGGCTACGTATGGCGCGAAAGAAGTTAATACACACCATCAGTACCGAAACCCGTTATTATTGGCTACGTATGGCGCGAAAGAAGTTCATCATACACACCATCAATACCGAAACCCGTTATTATTGGCTACGTATGGCGCGAAAGAAGTTCATCATACACACCATCAGTGCCGAATCCCGTGAATATTGGCTACGTATGGCGCGAAAGAAGTTCATCATACACACCATCAGTGCCATCTTTTAATCCCACGGGTGCCATCAATTAACTGAACCTTCGCCGTCAATGACTAAAGAGCCGAACAAGGGATGCCGCCGCGCGTGTGGGTTGCAGCGCAGTTTGCGAATCGCGGCGTCGCCACTCCCCGCACCGATGCCAACGACAGCGCCGCTCTCAGCCACGAGCGAGAAGCCCTCGCGCGTGCTCGGCGGTTGTCCGTCGCTCCGTGCGCAAGTCCGCCGCAGGAGAAGTGTGTATATTTATATATTTTTAAAAAATAATACTTTTAGCATCGTGCATATTTTGGCCGTGGGAGGTGGCGGAGAGATGGATTGAAAGATGTTGGATTGAAGGATGAATGTTGGATTGATGGATGGATGTTGGATTGATGGATGGATTCTAGATTTGAAGCTTTCGTGACTGCAAGGATTCATATTCTTAGGTTTTTTCGGTAAAGTCACGTAGGTAAAAAAAAAATCTTACTTGATACAGCAATCGTGCTGTGACGGTTCCACCTGAAGACGGAAGCTTGTGTTGCCTCCGAAACGTCGTGATTTGTATTTTATTTTTTATTTTACTTTTATTAATTTAAATTTTTTACCTACGTGACTTTACCGAAAAAACCTAAGAATATGATGGATGTTGGATTGAAGGATGGATGATGGATTGAAGGATGGATGATGGATTGAAGGATGGATGTTGGATTGAAGGATGGATGTTTGATTCAAGGATGCATGATGGAGTGAAGGATGCATGTTGAATTGAAGGATGGATCTTGGATTGAAGGATGCATGTTGGATTGAAGGATGCATGTTGGATTGAAGGAAGCATGTTGGAGTGAAGGATGCATGTTGGATTGAAGGATTGAAGGATGCATGTTGGATTGAAGGATTGAAGGATGCATGTTGGATTGAAGGATGGCCCTGTGGGGGTGTGAGGCAATGCGAAGCACGTGACAATGCCCACGTGTGAGCTGCCTGCTATGAATGGTTTGCGCGCAGCATCCCCAGCTGTTGGCAAATGCCCAGGGATTATTAAACAGTCAAATAACAATGCAGAATATTTAGCGAGTGACTTGTCAAATATAAATATATATCTCTACCTCCAACTCAGTAGCATAATTATCATCAGACATGATCTATCGACTGCAAGTCTCTCGATGCATCGATAACTCCTGGACTGCATGGCTTGTTCCGCTCCCTTCGGCTGCCACTTCTCACTCACTCCAGCCACGTGTCCCTGTCCCGGGTAACGCGTTCTTGTGTTATGCACTTCGCAGTAGCCAATGTAACGTGTTGGTAGTTTGCAGCGTCCTTTGAAAAGCAGTTGCTAAGGATCATGTGATGTTAGATTTGAAGCTTTCGTGACTGCAAGGATTCATATTCTTAGGTTTTTTCGGTAAAGTCACGTAGGTAAAAATTTTAAATTAATAAAATAAAAATAAAATAAAAATCACGACGTTTCGGAGGCAACACAAGCTTCCGTCTTCAGGTGAAACCGTCACAGCACGATAGCTGTATCAAGTGAGAGGATGGATATTTTTATTTTACTTTAATTAATTTTTTACCTACGTGACTTTACCGAAAAAAACTAAGAATATCATGTGATGTCATTTATAAAGGTAGACCATTTATCTGCCACCGTGTGATTGTGTGCACTTTTTTCAAGATGTATTTACAGTACTTTCTTTAAATGTTACACTTGTTGTAGAGTGTGTGTATGGCCTGACACGCTACCTTGAGTGCTAATTTAATCTTAGTTCCACGCGAATCCTGAACTTCCGCGAGGAATGTGCATAAATGTGCATTGTTGTACTGCACTCTGCTCGAACATCTACGCTTCCCTGCCTTTACAAAAACGCAATGACCCAGCGTGGTAAAGTATAGTAAAAACACACACACACATGTCTACTATTCGTTTTTTTTGCATTATGACTGCAGGTATTGTGGTCTATGTAAACATTACTCCTTATAAAAAAAGGTGTCAGTTTTGTTGCCAGATAGAAGGGTAAAAAACCAATTATCATATTTTTTTACTGGCAAATGAGGTTCCAATGGTGTAAATATCGGTGGAGAGTTACAATGTTTAATAAGTGCACGGAGATTTGTGGAAGACACGTAGAATACTTCGGAATACGAAACAAATCTCTACTGTAATGTATTCCCTTAATTAAATTACTGTCTGCAGAATCATCACAATAATCTAATTTGTAGGTAAATCCTCTGACATCCCTGCAAATGAGATGCGTAATCGCATTTGATCTCGGTGAATCCACGTGGCGCTATTGTGATGAAAGCAAACACGCAGCCGCATGATGACATTCAACACGCACCCACGCGGAGCGAGGTTCAATTCCCCTTGTGCCCACCTGTGGTATTTCTCACTTTTTTGTTGCATCAAAAAGCGACTTCTATGTGCTAATTTTACTCGTAAGATGGCTAAGAGTGGCGGTTGTATTTACAAGTCGCGTCCGTCTTAACTTGGCTTAAGGCAACACGAAAAACAAGGGACAAGACGTTCCCGTACGATTATCACGTTCCGCATTCCTGCCAATCTCACAAACAGATGGAGAGCGATGACGAAGCCTTTTCAGTGGCTTCCTTCGTGCAAGGAGCTTGAATCGAGCAGTTTGACGTCCATGTCCACGCTTGTACACAAATGTGTGCACGTTCTTTGGCACTTATCGTGACGGGTAGCGCAAGATCCGACCGTGTTCCTCCGGTTGCCGGAGGAACACGTTGGAAGGTCGCGTACATCACGCACAAAGTGCTCGTCACAAATGAACCACAATACCGTGCTGATCTCGTCAAGGGGCATACACCATCACGCGAACTCCGGTGGTCATCCTCGCAACAGCCTCTTCTGGTTGACCATCAAACAAAGGCGGTGGTCACCGCATCGCGCGCTTTCAGATGCGCTTCAGCGGCCGTCTGGAACGCTCTTCCTTCCAATATTAAGAAACCGCTGGAGCTATGCACTTTTAAATCATCTCGATTGGAAACTCATTTCTTGAGAACCGCTTTTTATATTTTTGTTTGTTGTCCTCCCCCGCACCTTCGATGAGCGTGGTTGGCTACGTACGGTGCGAAAGAAATTCACCACACAGACACGCGCACACACCTAGAGGTGCATCCTGACACCCGAGCCCAGCGTTTCCTTGAAGCTGAGTCGACCTAGGGGAGGCCCACTACCAATTAACACAATCGTCACTGGTACTGGTGTTGGCCGTGAGCGGCTATCGAACTCGGGTCGCCGGGTTTGTAGCGCGCTGACCGTTGCACTACCGCTCCAAAGACAAAGATCACCCGTGTAGCCTTAACAGACTGTTGGGGCAAGTGCTGTGAGCGAGCACCTATAAAGGCCGGAACGGTACACAAGGGTGTGGGTGGCCCGCACTACGCCCGACCGCCTTTATCCCCCCAGTAGCGATGTTTACACACCGCACCAGGTACTCATTTGAGGTTGAGTCGACCTAGGGGAGGCCCAGGACCTCCAGGGTCGCCGGGTTCATAGCGCAGCGCGCTAACCGCTACACCACCGCTCCACACACACACAAACACACCCCGACTGAAAAGAACTAGAAAAAAATCGAAATTGGGGGGAAATAAAAGCACGATACAAAAGAAAGAAATTGAAGACATCATAGCGAGAAAGGAGTCATTCACCAACGGCATCTCAAGGACACCACTAGAGCAGAAAGGCCGAAGCAATCCGTGAACCCGTGGCCTCGACCGTCAGTCAAGAAGCACGTGGAGCTATCGTCGAGCTTGGCAGGTCGGGCCTATGGGCTCCTGCGCTCAGCCAGCCGTAGCCGTGCGTGATTTATAACAAAAATCTTGCACGTGCCATGCTGGACGCGTTCGTGCGCGCTCTCATTTTGAAACATTATTTGCCAACAATTATTCGTTAAGCAAAATGTTTTGTTAAAAAAAAACTAATTCGTTTATTTAAAAGTTCCCAAAAGATATGTTAACCCATCCCCCACCTACCCCCACCCAATATCCTGCACGTCTCGATGTGGGATCGTTGTGTGTAAGTGTAAGTGTGTGTCAGTGTGCGTGTGTGAAAGTGTGCATGTGTGTGCGTGTGTGTAAGTGTGCGTGTGTGTAAGTGTGCGTGTGCGTGTGGGGAGCGATGGTGTAGCGGTAAGCGCGCTGCGCTACGAACCTGGCGACCCGGGTTCGCTTCCTGCTCACGGCCAACACCAGTGGCGATTATTTGAACCGGTCCTGGGCCTCCTCTAGGTCGACTCAGCCTAAAATGAGTACCTTGTGCGGTGTGTAAACATCGCTACTAGGGAGACAAAGGCGGACGGGCGTGGTATTGGCCACCCACCCCTCGTGTGCCGTGCCAGCCTTCATAGGTGCTCGCTAACAGCACTTGCCCCTACAGTCTGTTCAGGTTGTACGGGGGATCTTTGTCTCGTGCGTACAACAAGTGAGACAAAGGGTGCCAAGCTGGACTGTGTTGCTGGCCATCGAACAAAGACGGTCACCGCATCGCGCGCTTTCAGAAGCGCTTCTGTGGCCGTCTGGAACGCTCTTCCTTCCAATATTAGGAACCCACTGGAGCTGGGCACTTTTAAATCATCTCGATTGACAAACTCATTTCTTTAGAAGTGCTTTTTGCGCCTAGTTTGTCGTCGTCGTCGCCCCCCCCCCCCCCCACGTACGGTGCGAAAGAAGTTCAACGTACGTCCAGTACGTACATGGGACGTTGACTTCTGCACACGGCGGTCTAGAACTTTGCACGGCTGTTGAGCTGACCCTCTGCGCACAATGAAATGTTGCAAAGCGGAGCAGCGTTTCAACCAACACCCTGACTCCGGCTGTTCCGCGTGTTATTCAGCCTGGTGTCCGACGTTTCGCTCCACGTGCTGGGGAACTTCTTCAGTTCCCGGACAAGCCCCCCCCCCTCCCCACCAGCATACGTGGAGAGGAACGCGGCACACATCGTGCCGAACAATGCGCAGTCCAACCCGACATACGCACCGGGGAGCTGACACAGGAACTACCGCAGAGACGTATCGAGTGGAATGTCAATGCGCGTTTATAGCAGATGCGCCCGTGGGCTGTTCACGCGTTAGCCCCAAGGACACTGAAGCAAATAGACATCAATCTCTGGTCATGACCACCATCCGTGCACTCTGACAATTAAAGCTCCGCTGAGAGCCTGAGATTGGCACTCCCCTCCCCCTGGCAGTGCCACCGTGCATAAGGGCCCTCAAAGAGCCGTTTTAATGGACTCGCTTATTTATACCACCGCGCGGACGCTAATGAAGAAATATTGAATTCGAGAGGCTCAAGATCTTCTTCAATTCCTCACGAGGACCGTTACTTGTGTTTGCTTTTTTTTCACGAGAACAAGCGCACTGGGACACGCACACACGCACAGGGCGATGGCTGTACAATAATGAAAACGATATATATATACTTAAGAAGCTGGTTCAATGTACGGTTAAGCGTTAAGTCGAGTCGTAATTGAACAGCCGCGCTGTTAACCCGCGACTGAACGAAGCCTTCCCCACGCCGCTTCGGTTTTGAGGGTTGTTTGTTGACCATTGCCTCGGCGTGCTGATCAGTGCGGGTTGGTGCGGGGCAGGTCAGGCAGGGCCAGTTCAGATGTCGATTCAACTAAACTATTTTTTTTTGACCAGGTAAGGTCCCACTGAGCTATGTAGCTCTTCTTCAGAAGCGACCTGGCCACAAATGATAGCAGCCACGAAGTGGCTTATCGCGTGCAAATGTATAGCAGCCAAAGACTCTAAACGCAAGTCGATTGAAAATGTTTGGGGCTCAAACCCGAACTACCCGGAGAGAAATCCACGCGACCACGGGGAGAACATTGCCACTGATGTTATCCGTGACCAGGAACGGAACGCGGGTTTCACAGTACCGCGCGTTACCTTTCCCTCCTCCGACTGGATGACATTCGACCGCCGTCAATCCGAACCGCGATTTGGAAGACAATGGGTGGGCGGAGCCAAATCGGCGACAACAATAGGCGACCTCTGAACCCTGGGTCGCTCGCGCGCACGCACGCGTCTTGAGAACACCAAACTCGCAAGTCCAGAGGCGCGCGCCACGTGGGCGACGCGCGCCACGCGGGCGGCGCGCGCCCGTCACAAAAATCCGCCCGCCCGCCTTGGGAAGGCGGTAACGGGACACTTGGGGGGGGTGTGCTGCGTGTGGTTGCGGAGCGAGATATATAAGTGTGTGTCTGTGTGTGTCTGTCTGCGCGTGTGGAAAGAGGGGGTCCCGGGAGGGCACGGAGGATAAAGACGCGCGGTCGCCAGATGGGAGACGCGGACTGCAGCCTCTAGCTCGCTGTGCTCTGCAAGCCAGGTGAGATGTACAGACACACACACACTGGTTGGACTGCGTGTGTGTGTGTGGTCCTTTAATGTGGGGAGCGGTCGTTTAGCGGTCAGCGCGCTGCACTCCGAACCCGGCGACCCGAGTTCGATTACCGCTCACGGCCAACACCAGTGACGATTTTCTTAACCGGTCCTGGGACTCCCCTAGGTCAACCCAGCCTCAAATAAGGTACCTGGTGCGGTGTATAGACATCGCCACTGGGGAGACAAAGGCGGTCGGGCGTGGTGCTGGCCACCCATCCCCTCATGTGCCGTGCCGACCTTCATAGGTGGTCGTTAACAGCGCTTCCCATAACAGTCTGTTACAGGCTAAACATGGGATCTTTGTATTTGTTTTGGTCCCTTCCTAATCCACTGCTGGATTAAAGCCTGCCCGATCCGTGTCCATACTTCACCACGCTGGTCGCTGGGAGGTGGCGAAGTGGGGGACCCAGGATGGATGAACCTGGTGGCCTGAATTTGATTCCTGGCCAAGACCAACACAAGAGTGAAGAGTGAGTCATATTTGAACCGTTCCGGGGCACCCCATTCACCAGCCTGCACTGTCCAGCACGGTGAAGTGTGGTAAACAAACCACAACTGACTTAGCATGGGGAAGTCTTCATCTAATAGTAAAATTTTGATTAAATGAAATTAATTAAATTATTTTTTATGTTAACAAATGAAGTGCATTGTAATGATTATTAATATGTTTGTGTTCTTAGTAGGTTCAGTAGTACAGCGAATAACAACACTTTGTATTTGACGTAGCCGCAGTGCTAAAATTAGGTGATAAACTTTACAATTTATTTGGGGGTGCGAGGCTACAGTGACAAGGACAAGCTCGAGAAGGGATAGGGATGGAGGGAGTACGAGCCAAAGACCTGGCACTCAGGCAGATAGATAGATTTGTATTTGCAGTATTTGGTTATATGCCTTTGCCAAACCACTGCCTCATGAAGGAGTCCCCATGCCCTGTCACGGTGGCAAGATGTTAACTACCTCGCCTGGTATGCAGGAGGTCGTTGGTTCGATCCGTACCCTGCCTGTTGTATATTTGGAGTTTGCATATTCACCCCGTGGTCGCGTGGACTTTCGGGGACTTGCGGTTTTTTCCTCCACATTTAGAAACGTGCACTTCGAGTATTTCGCTGCTATACATGTCCACATAAAAAGCCAATTAGTTGAGCTATCGTTTGTGATAGCCAGGCCGCTTCTGAGAAATTGCTATTCAGCTCAGTGGGCCTTGCCTGGTAAAATAAAAAAGTAGTAATAGTAGTGATGGGGGTACTTTAACCATACTTCACCACCCTGGTCAGTGCGAGTTGAACTGGGAGGTTACCAAGACCGGTTCAGATATCGCTCGCTGCTGATATTAGCCATGGTCCGGACTCAACCTCTCAAGTTGCTGGGCTTGCAGCGCAGTGCGCTAAACAATTCGGCCACCGCTCCACCCAAGAAGATTAAATAAGATGTATTTATCTTAAAAACAATACAACCCAAATTACGCTTCACTCATAAACATTTACGCCCAAGACTGTTACGGCAATTGCTGATATTGAGTTTCTTTTCAGGCTGGATGGTGTGGTCAGATTCACACGAGCCCCACTTGGCTCCCCAAAGAGTGATATTTACCGCAAGGTCCCAGGCTTTCTATTTAGGCTCAGCTGACCTTGGAAAGACCCACGCCAGGTACGGTTACGACCAGTGCTTCATTTCAGCCTGAACGGTCTGGAACGCTGTTCCAGGAATTACATTGGCATACTGCATCCAGCCTAGCAATGTTCCAGACGTTGTCGAGTGAGAAATGAAACTATGTTTACCGTTAATAACAAGGAATACGACACTGGTGATTGCGGTCCGCAGTGCAGTTCCCTAACCACAATGCAATTGCCATTATAGCACTCGCCTGGCGATTCGGAAATGTAGTGTCAATTCAGGTATGTGGTTCAATTCAGCAATCGATCTTTTTGGTTTTACATTTCAGTGACTGTTAGCGGCCATCAATGCCAGGGCTAAGTTCATTCTGATGAAGCATCCTAACGTTCACCGACAGATATTCAGGGAGACGCGGCATCTTGGTGTGAACGGGTTCGTGGGCCTTCGTGAGCACGTGGCCTGCAATCATAGACACAACCTCCATCTGCTCGTGCCCTCTTGGTTTAATATCGTATTCTCTGGATTATACAATGCAGCCCCCCCCCCGCCTCCTTATATTTTCAAGCAAATCTTGGGGGCTCATATTATAATTTCTCATCCGGTCGGCGCGCACGTGAAACCATGGAGATTCGTATAACTTTACTGACAACCGCTCACAAGTTTTGGGGTTTGTGTTTTATTTTCCCGAGACACTTATATTCCGGAGGATACGTTAATCCAGACCCCCACCACCACCTCTAACCCCGCTGCCCATGTTGCTGTGAGCACTGCAGTCAGAGCCTCATCCTCAATGCCATAAACAGAGACCGCCCAGCTGTAGTGTGCCATCAGTCGCAGGCAGAGACGGTGCCTCAACATTCCTGTGCTCTGTTGAGGGTCCCGAGAGCAAATGGCAGCTCAGGGAGATGGGGTTTCTCTTCGTACGGGGGCAACGATATTTCTTCTCGGGTTCCCAATGGACAACTTGACTCATTGCTTGAGCGACGAGTGTTGCGTGTTTTCTTTATTTTAGACCCATACCTCATTTCTTAATTCTTTTGTTGTGTTGGTTTTTGTGTTACCGCCTTGGCAACAGTGACACAAACAACTAAACCTTAACGCATTCATCAATGGCACTGACCTCAAGAGGAAAACAAACAGGCGACGTTTCGAGCAATGCCCCTCCTTGAAAGCAGCAGAAGGGCAACTACCAGAAACGTCATTTTATAACCTATCTTGGAGTTATACATATAATTAACTCTTACAAAATATGTTGTATCAAGGATTATTGATCTGTATTGAGTAATGTCCAAATACTGCATGATGCTGGTGTGACCCGGGTTCGTACCCACGAGTATCGCGCTAACCGCTGCGCCACCGCTCCCCCCGCACGTTTACGCGCGCACACGCAGGGCAGGAGAGGGAGGTCGGGCATGGCGGGGGGCAGCCCGGTGGCGGGGCAGCAGCAGCCGCCGCCGTGGGCGTCGTCGGCTCCCGGCAAGGGCGGCTCGGGCGGGGGCGCCGTGCTGCGCGCCGTGGAGTCCATCAGTGACCTGTACCGCACGCCCTCGTTCTTCCTACAGCGAGCCAGGGCGGCACGCGCGCGTGAGCACGTGACATCCACGGCGACAAAGACACCGCAAAGTCCACAAACACAGCAGGCGTCAGGGTCAGGGTCGAACCCACGAGCTCCTGTATACCAGGCGAGGTAGTTAACATCTCATCAGGGTCAGGATCGAGCCCGCGACCTCCTGTATACCAGGCGAGGTAGTTAACATCTCATCAGGGTCAGGATCGAACCCACGACCTCCTGTATACCAGGCAAGGTAGTTAACATCTCATCAGGGTCAGGATCGAACCCACGACCTCCTGTATACCAGGCGAGGTAGTTAACATCTCATCAGGGTCAGGATCGAACCCACGACCTCCTGTATAGCAGGCGAGGTAGTTAACATCTCATCAGGGTCAGGATCGAACCCACGACCTCCTGTATACCAGGCGAGGTAGTTAACATCTCATCAGGGTCAGGATCGAACCCACGACCTCCTGTATACCAGGCGAGGTGGTTAACATCTCATCAGGGTCAGGATCGAACCCACGACCTCCTGTATAGCAGGCGAGGTAGTTAACATCTCATCAGGGTCAGGATCGAGCCCGCGACCTCCTGTATACCAGGTGAGGTGGTTAACATCTCGTCACCGCGGCATTCCCGGTATTTGTCATCTCACAAGGATGTTATGAATGGGAAGAGGGAGCCACACGAAGCGTTTCTGCTTCGAGCTCTCGGCGGGCCAGCACCATCACTGGCCTGCATTCTCAGACGTGGTCAGTTCCGCAGATATGGAGAGTGGTTGAATTTTGACTTAAAACTTTCGTGACTGCAAGAATTCATATTCCTTGCTTCCTTCGGTAACGTCACGTAGATAGAATTTTTTTTTAATGAAAACCAAAAACTCACCACGTTTCGATCGCAACACAAGCGGGCGTCATCAGGCGACCGCTTGTGTTGCGATCGAAACGTCGTAGTTTTATTTTATTTTTCATCCACGTGACTTTACCGAAATAACCAAAGAACATGCAGAGTGGTGTTTAACGCGTAGGCTTTCGCGACCAATTGTATTCTTAATAAAGTTTTTTTTTACTAGATCGCGTAAGTATAAATGTGTCGTGACCCTCCACCACCCGACAGAGCCAGTAAGGATTGTCACGTAAACAAAATGCGCCACTTAGTTTACTACTTCAGCCCCCCGGTGGTGTTGGAGAGGCAATTGTAAATGTTGTGGATTTCATCTCCAGCACACCGGTTGGGCTGGAGTAGTAAACTAATTACCCATCCAAGATGCACGGCGAGGCAGCTAATGGCAACATGGGCAATGCGAGACCTACATGGCATGCGGAGTCATCGCCTTAGCCAAATAACCCTACACATTTAGCGCTGGTTTTTATCGGCAAGTTATTATTTTTTTCTGCCAAGCCTGTGATCAATGCGACCAGGGTTTCTTGGGGGTAACTACCGAACAGCAACGCATCTTTACACACGATAATATCGATGTTATATTCGATCATCATTATGACACTTAACCAGCACCAGACGTTGAGAGACGAGACGGACTGAACGTTTGACCTGAGTTCGTCAAAACAAAAAAAAACCCACGGTGCTAAATTTCTTATTCCGGCAACTGCATTCCCACCGAGCCAAACCCCATCTCAAATGTGGGTAAATTGACGACCGAGGCATCCTCTCGCGTCGTGCTGTCATCGCTTGCACTGCAGGCGGGAACAGCAACGCCGATGCCACCGTCGCCACCGACTCCTCCACGGCGAAACCTCCGCCCAGAATGGGGGGCTCCGCGCAGTGGACGGCTGCTGCCCCCCTCTTCAACGACGAGGACGATTGGGAACCGGCGTGGAAGGATCTGGCGATTCCACCACTCACGCCGCCACCGCCGTCGCAACCACCGCATTGCCTCGAGGACTCCAGCTCCGTCCAGCGCCCAGCCTCGTGCTGCCCCTGCAGCGTCAGACTTCTCCTCTACCTGCTGCTCCTCGTGTCTCTGCTGAGCCTCGGCGTGGCTGCGTGTGCCCTCTACTGGGCCGGTAAGGAGGGAGCCGCTGACTCCAACCCATCCGCCGCTAGTCTCTCGCTGCCGCCACACGCCTACTGCGGGTTGTTTGGTGACGCCGCTGCTGCTGCTTCTGCTTCTGCTGCTGCTTCTGCTTCTGCTGCTGCTGCTGCTCTGCTGCTGCTTCTGCTGATTCTGCTGCTTCTGCTGCTGCTGCTTCTGCTGCTTCTGCTGCTGCTTCTGCTGCTGCTGCTTCTGCTGATGTTGCTGCTTCTGCTGCTGCTGCTTCTGCTGCTGCTGCTTCTGCTGCTGCTGCTTCTGCTGCTGCTGCTTCTGCTGCTGCTGCTTCTGCTGCTTCTGCTGCTGCTTCTGCTGCTTCTTCTGCTGCTGCTGCTTCTGCTGCTGCTGCTTCTGCTGCTGCTGCTTCTGCTGCTGCTGATTCTGCTGATGTTGCTGCTTCTGCTGCTGCTTCTTCTTCTGCTGCTGCTGCTTCTACTGTTGCAACTGCTTCTTTTCATGCTGCTTCTTCTGCTGCTGCTTCTTCTGCTGCTTATTTTACTGCTGCGTTGGCAGTGGTGCACAATCACAATTAACAACAAACTCAAAACACACTCGTCAAATAACACCGTGGCCTTAAAAGAAGAATAGAAAAAGGCTACGTTGCGGCCGATGGCCCTTCTTCGTGGCACACAAATGTGCTATTGACGATGTATGTACAGTACATAAACGTGCCATGAAGAAGGCCCATTGCCCGGAACGTCGCCTATGATGTCCTTTTGATTGTAAGACCACTGTGTTCGAGTGTTAAGTTTGCTCCTCGTTATGCAGGATGTTTGATGCGTCATCTATAGATAACCCCAGTAAAATAACAGAGATTCGTTGTGGAATAAAACAGCGTTGTGCGTGTTCAAAGCCTCTGCATGCCTCCCACTAACATATTTTGGCCTCATCAAATAAGTACACACCATTCGTGATGCCCAAGCTACATAGCTCAATTATAATAGCTGTATGAAACAATGAATGTCATACTCGTTACGATGAGTTTAATTGTGTCATTAGAGTTATACTATTTTGTTTTATTGTTTTCATAAGGATCTCGGTATGATTGCGTATACTGCTATTTTATCACGAATCTGTGGTCCCATTGGCTATTTGGGACCCGATGGTATTGCTTGGGTTTTCTTAATGCCTGGCTCTGCCACTGCTCACCCATCTCAATAATGCACAGGACACGTCTTCAATCTTGAAGCACACTCCTGTGATGCACTCCGTCCAACAAAGCACGTATGATGTTGCTAGTGCCACCCAGAGAGAGACGTTACAGAAGCTGGAAACATAGACGTACAGTACAACAACACTTCCTCTCTGTAGTCCACGCCGTAGTCAGCACCCCACCGCAGCCTGTAACACCTGTTATGCATGGTGGCCACACATCCCAGGTTCTGTGCAATTTAGATTGCCTCTTAGTTCTGCTAAATAAAAGAAAAAAATCGTTATCGCGAAAAGAAACGTGATATTTTTTTTACTAACTTGTGCTCCAAATTAGACATGAGTACGTGATCTGCAATCAATCTGTACACTTTAGCAAGCCCGGTGTGTGTGTGTTTTATATAGCGTGGCGCGTTCTTGCCAAAGCTGCCAGTAGCTGTTTTGCTGTTTTGAATAACACTGCAGCAGTAGACTTATTTATACCATAGCTTATGAAAGATGGATGAAGTTCCCAGTTCATCTTGAGAACAACTTCTACCTGTGCCGCTGCTGCTGTTGTTGCTGCTGCTGCTGCTACTGCTGCTGTTGTTGTTGCTGCTGCTGCTACTGCTGCTGCTGTTGTTGCTGCTGCTGCTGCCACTGCTGCTGCCACTGCAGTGATGGCCCACAATGAGACTCGGGGCCTGCGTGGGACCGTGGAGGCGCGGGCGATGGAGGCGGAGCGACTGGGGGCCCAGGACCCCTCCTACGCCGCCGAGGGCCTCCACCTCCCGGGCCACCCGCGTGGCCTCCGGGCCCCGGCCGGCGGCGTCTGGTGACCACCCCACGGTGGCCGCGCGGTGTCCGTCCGTCCGTCGTCATCACCCGCCAGGATCGCCACGACGCAGCGCAACGTGCAATGCGACGTAGATTCGTGGCAGCGTCTACGGCAAGTGTTCTTCATTGCGAGGCCCGTGGGCCACTGGCGGCCTCTGATGGCCTTCAGTGGGGCCCCTGACACGCCCCCCCCCCCCCGCCCGACAATACACAAAGAGTGAAAACAACCCCCATCATCAGCATCGTCGTCGTGCTGCTGTCAAAGCCAACAATGGTGTCAAACGCGTGGCGGACCTCACACTGACGATGTCTTATCGGCGAAAGTCGCCCCCCTCTGAAAGTCAGTGAAAAACACTCGACTAAGATGCTACCCCGCACCCCCCCCCCCCCTCAACGAAGCCGTCTACGAGCAGTGGAGGGTTCATTTTGTATCGACGGCAACAAGCACCTCCCACGCTACCTGTGCTTTAGGAAAGAAACTACACTGTACGTATATTGAACCTCTTTCGCATCGTACGTAGCCAACCGTGCTCGTCGGAGGTGCTGGGGAAGGACAACTAAACACAAACAGCAGTTCTGAAGAAATAACTTTTCGATCTCGATTTACAAGTGCATTGCTCCAGTGGCTTCCTAATATCGGAAGGAAGAGCGTTCCAGACGGTCGCAGAAGCGCACCTGAAAGCGCGCGATGCGGTGACCGCCGCCTTTGTTCGACCGTTAGCCAAAAGCGGCCGCTGCGAGAATGACCGGAGTTTGCGTGGTGGTGGTTTATGCTCTTTGACGAGATCAGCAGCTTCAAATGATGACCCGCTGCTGGCCACACGGGCGCTTGAAGCTGGACCGAGGCTCCAGCAAAGCCGAGGATATCCAGCGCCCCGAAACAGGGCTGGCGCAAGTGGGGTACAGCAATCCTGGGCCATGCAGCGGGAATGAGAATGTCTCACGATACCGTAGAGGGGAGTGCTACACGTGATTGCATCGTCTCGAGTAGTGTATTACTATTATCGTTATGCAACTGACAAACAACTAAACTATAAAATGTTCTCGCAGATTTCAAAGGACAGCTCAAAGAGATGACGATCGTGGGGAACCGAGGACAGGTGGCAACCTGCACGAGGAAGGCGGTACCTGTGCACTCGCCAGGAGCCCCCAGATTGTTTATACGTTCGGGCCCAGGTTGCCCTCATGCTGGGGTGGAGCAGTCCAACCGTGGATAGACGCTGTGCTTTTATACCAGAGCTTTGGGTGAAGAATGTTTCACACCGGTGTATGTTAAACCTACTCCCGGCACATTTACCGCAAACGTGAGCATTGACGAATGAAAATAAAAGTTAAAGAGTGCACAAATAATAGTTTTTTTACCCTTTTATCTGACAACAAAACTGACACTTTTTTTTAAAGGGTAAAAAAAAACAAATATCATATTTTGCTACTGGCAAAGGAGGTTCCAATAGTGCACACATAATCGTGGAGGGGTGGATGCTTTCAATGACACTCAGAGACAGAAGGAAGAACTCGCCGATCAGAGAAGACATGCAAGCGAGAGACATCAACTTAACTTTTGATGTAAAGCTTTCATGACTGCAGGGATTCATATTAGTGGTTCTTTCGGTAAAGTCACGTAGAAGGGAAATAATAACATAATATAAATATAAAACAATAAAAAATCTCACGACGTTTCGACTGCAACACAAGCAATCATCATCAGGTGTGAAATCCACAGCAAGAAAATTTGAAAAAAGTGGCAGTTTGTCCAAATTGTATTGCTGTGGATTTCACACCTGATGATTGCTTGTGTTGCAGTCGAAACGTCGTGAGAATTTGTATTTTTTATATTTATATTATTTTATTATTTCCCTTCTACGTGACTTTACCGAAAGAACCAAGAATATCAACTTAACTGTTTAGAAGACGTGAGTTGGCTCAGGCAGCACATGTGTTACTTGGTTGTGACGATTGCCAGGTGGTCGAGACTAGCCATGGAGTGGCAGCTAAGCGGGGGATGCCAACCGCAGAGATGAAGCGACGAGATTAACATCTGACAGTGGAATTGGTTCGCGCAAGCCTGACTCTGCTGATGAGATGATGTACGTTCGAAGCCGGTCCCAGAGTGCTGCTTGTGTAAAGACGACTTGATACACTTTTCTTGAGATGGTTTCTTTATTGAAGACGCGTTCACTTGAACAGGCGGAGGCCCCACTGCAACAGCCTCGAGTCTCCCCGTGCATCTCCCTTATATACGGACCGAGACCACGCCCCCATTCTCGAACCTTCTCGCTGACTCTGGATGCTCGCTCCATCGGCAGACTCCACTGCCCTCTTCCGTCACCAGACCACGCTCCCTTCTCGATCATTCCCGTAGCCACCAGTCCCTTCGTACTCACAGCTGACTCCCCTGTCATTACCTCCCGTGGGCACTAGTCCATTCGCACTGCAGGTTGACTCCCCTGTCATTACCTCCCGTGGCCACTAGTCCATTCGCACTGCAGGCTGACTCCCCTGTCATTACCTCCCGTGGCCACTAGTCCCGTTGCACTGCAGGCTGACTCCCCTGTCATTATCTCCCGTGGCCACCAGTCCACTCGTACTGCAGGCTGACTCCCCTGTCGTTACCTCCCGTGGCCACTAGTCCCTTTGCACTGCAGGCTGACTCCCCTGTCATTATCTCCCGTGGCCACCAGTCCACTCGTACTGCAGGCTGACTCCCCTGTCGTTACCTCCCGTGGCCACTAGTCCATTAGCACTGCAGGCTGACTCCCCTGTCGTTACCTCCCGTGGCCACTAGTCCATTCGCACTGCAGGCTGACTCCCCTGTCATTACCTCCCGTGGCCACTAGTCCACTCACAGCGCGGGTAGACTCCCCTGTCATTACCTCCCGTGGCCACTAGTCCACTCACACCGCGGGTAGACTCCCCTGTCATTACCTCCCGTGGCCACTAGTCCACTCACACCGCGGGTAGACTCTCCTGTCATTACCTCCCGTGGCCACTAGTCCACTCACACCGCGGGTAGACTCCCCTGTCATTACCTCCCGTGGCCACTAGTCCACTCACACCGCGGGTAGACTCCCCTGTCATTACCTCCCGTGGCCACTAGTCCACTCACACCGCGGGTAGACTCCCCTGTCATTACCTCCCGTGGCCACTAGTCCACTCACAGCGCGGGTAGACTCCCCTGTGATTACCCTTCTGCTGAATCAACGCTGCTGAGATTGTTCACCCCCAGAAGGCCTTGGGGGCCGATGGGTTTTGTGAGGAATCCTTTTTATTTTTGTTCATGCAGAGAGACAAATACATGAAAGGAGACACCATACGGTCTCTCTATTTTGTTCATGATGAACGTGAAATCGAATTACATTGATTCCTTACCTTCACTCGACGCATGCATGTTAGCGTGAGCCTGACAATCGTATACATCGACCAATCATGCGTCAATACTCACCGAACTGGAGTGTGCAGCAACAATCAAAATGATTAAGAAATGAAGTCGTCAAAGATACAATTATATTTTTATTTATTTTGCGTGACAAAATATTTGCCAATTACGCATGACACAATAACTTACAATAATTCATATTAACCAAGAAACCGTTACGAATACTGTACAGGGCGATCCATTTATAGATGCCCCAAGGCATGACCCTCTTTAGTTTAGTCTCAATAGGTGATTGAATGCTTTGAAATCGATGGCTATGTCAGGAAAATTTTAGACGATGTATTAAGGACTAAGGTTGGTGGGAGACGTGTAAAGGTTTAGAATTGAAAGTTGTATTTCTATATAATGTCTCCAAATCATATTAATTGGGTATCTATAAACGGATCGCCCTGTACCGTCAACAAACTAATTACGTGTTGTTGTGGAGCATTGTGGGTAAAAGCCTATAATAAGCTGAATTCAGTGTTACGTCTCTACATATAAACTCAAGATTGTTTAATCCATCGGCCTATTGGCTTTCAAGACCAATATTATCCATACTCTTTGGTTCTTTCGGTAAAGTCACGTAGGTATAAAATAAAATAGATCACGGCGTTTCGGGCGCAACACAAGCGTCCATCATCAGCAGACCATGCTGTCCCACCTGATGACGTCATTTATGGACGGCTCCTGAGCACATGGAAATGTATAGCAGCCAAATACTATAAACGCACGTGACGTTGATTCTAAATGTGGATGGGGAAACTCCGGAGGACCCGGAGAAAAATCCACGCGACCACGGGGAGAGAGAGAGACACGCAAACTCCAAATATACAGCAGCAGGCGTCACGTTCGAGATCGAACCCACGACCTCCTGTATATCTGGCGAGGCAGTTCACATCTCGCTATCACGGCGCCCACTGGTAGCAGCCATGGACAGAACATTTTTACGCACCACTCGTGCTACCGAACCCAGCTCCTGTGACTCATGGTGGGGTGGGTGAAGGGGGGCTTGCTCTCCGTTATCTTTGCAGTGGCGAGCGGAACGCTCTCTTGCTCAGGGGGGGTGGTGGTGAGGTGGTGAGGATGTCACGGGGCAGATTCCCGCGCGCTTAAAAATAAACGGGCAGCACTGACGGACGCATCGTAGCTGCAGCACAAACACATTCAGCCGCGCAAAACACCGCGCGCTTTGCCACCGATGCTGCTCATCCTGCTGCTGATCCTGCTGCTGATCCTACTCCTCCTGCTGCTAGTGCTGCCAGCAGCAGCAGGAGCAGCAGATGGCCACGCTAACGCGGGGTCGTCGCGAGAGGCGCGCGTGTACGTGGTGCAAGCCTGCCAATTGGGGGGGGGATGGGGGGAGGACGTTTATAGCAACTTGCCCTTTACTCAGAAAACCCACAAGCACAGCTGATCGCTCCCAGACGCCGGCACCAAGATCGGGTCTCGGCGTCCGACCGTTTGTCGTGACCGGCCAAAGAAGTTGCCCTGCAAAGTCTACAGACAACCCCACAGTCACACACACACACAACTCCCATAGGTTTGTGATGGTAATTCGGACCGAAAGGAATACGCAGGGACACGGCACGCACAGTGATTATTTAATATGACTTTGCGTTAAAGGGCTTTGTGTGAGACGCAAACACGCCATGGGTTTGTGTACTGGCCGTTTGATCCGCACAAAACTGAAAGCTTCCATCAGTTACATTAGCCCGAATATAGGAAAGGATTTCGCATTAAAATTACTCCTAGACCCTCTCTTTTACCCTTGTCGACCATCAAATAAAAATAAAACATAATACTGGCCGGAACAAATATGGCAAATAACAATAGCGTAAACGTCTCTCGTATTCCTCTCCTGCTGCCCTACGGGCGCGTGATTGTATGTTTCGGGTTGCCATGATATAACGACAACACGATACACATCGTACGATAAGACAGCCGTACGTACGTACCTTGAACTTCTTTCGCGCCGTACATAGCTAACCGTGCTCGTCGAAGGTGTGGAGAGCCATGATAATCGATTTTTCTCAATATCGTCATATCCCGATTTATCATTGCTCGTGTTTTTTTCTGAAATATTTTATTTCTTGACCAAAAAACCCCAACAACTACGAAATGGCAAACTCGTCTTTAACTTGCAAATAGATGAGCTGTTATCTATTAAACTAGTGCAATGCTAGATATTCTTTGGAGCAATTGACGGCGTGGGATTTTTATGGCAATTGAATATTTCGTTTATTGACTTCTTTATTCATCATAAGCATTCCAGATTGTAAAGTTTGCAATGGTTATACGACTCGTGGCTGACTCACGTTGCAGTGAACTGCAACGGAATAACTTTTAAGTAAAAGTTTTATCCACACGGGTCATCAAACGAAGCGCAATAAAACGTCCCCGTAAACTGACATCACGGTAACCGCCACATCGCGACATTTCATATCGCATCGTGAAAATGTAGATAATGGAGAACGTCTTCTTGGTTCTTTCGGTAAAGTCACGTAGAAGGGAAATAATAAAATAATAAAAATAAAACATAATCAAATTTTTTCTTTTCTTTTATTATTTCCCTTCTACGTGACTTTACTGAAAGAACCAAGAAGATGAATCCCTGCAGTCACGAAAGCTTTAACTCGAAATGGTGAACGTATCTATCAATGGGTCTTTCGGTAAAGCCAACGTATATAGAAAAATTATAAAAAATAAAATAATGAAAAATATATTTATTTTTCTATCTACGTGGCTTTACCGAAAGACCCATAGAATATGTTTTCCTGTAGTCACGAAAGCTTTAAGTCAAGACTTATCTATCGAGCATTGCTGCTCCGGTACTGATGTTTACTGAGCTACACACAACTCCAATGCTGATCACTCACCAATGCACTTTGACTCAACTGGCCAGAAGGCGACAGGAAAGAGGCAGACGATGCATACTGAAGTCTACAACTAGAAATACATTTGTGTTAAAGGTACTGTGAAACAATGGCATATTCTACTCGGCGAAATGAAGATGTGTTGTTGACACTTCTGATACAGAACCAGACATCTCAAATTATCCTCCCTGGCATGCCTTCAGCTCGTCACATGTCAAACACAAGTTTAACTTTTCACTTTAGAAAGCGAAACAAATGTTTCGTCGTAATATTTAAGTAGGTTAACTCCACGCTTCCTTTACAGATTTTTTTGTAATTTATTGAAGGTCAAAGGTCATTCTGAAGTTTATTCTGACCACTGAAGGTCATTCCGGCTCCAATTAGAACACATTTGTCAATACAGGGTAATGGTCAGGTTTAATGCCATCTGGTTTGCAACACAAATGCATATTTTCATACATTCAATGAATACAAATGTTCAATCCTGAAGTTTCTTTGTCGGAGATTGCTTCAGTTTGCTGAGATGGCACTCTTAGTGTACGCAGTTAATTTCCACGATTGTGGGAGTGAAGCAGAACGCTCAGCACGTGTTACCGCTGGACAGTGTTAGAGGACATGGGCTCTACAGAGATACAGCACCACCCGAAGAGATGGCATGAGTCCAAACAGGACTATTTATAATGCGAAGCGCGCCAATCGACCTTCAATTGTTGCAAAACGTTTAGAAATGACAATATATAATTGTTTTCAATAGATGGACTACAAAAGTATGAACTAAATGAAGAACGTCATGTTGACGGGTATGAAAGCATGAGCTTTCAAAAACTTGTTTGAGTTACGATGCATTTAAATTAAGGCATATTTCACATATTCAATATAACTTCTCGCGAAAGATATATTACTCTAAAAGCCCTCGGAAGGACTTCACGACCAGCCGGTATTCACAAACAGAAGCACACACACGCACACGAGCGAACTCGCCTAGTGGCTGAGCATCTCGAAGACGCCGTAGCAGTACAGGAAAACGATGGCGAGCGCATAAGCAGCGCAGCATTCCATCACCCCGAAGCGAGTGAGTGACGCCAGGAAGACGAGCAGCAGGAGGGCGTGGAGCGTCTTGAAGAGGCCCTCACTCAGCTCGTCAGCCGAGCCCCACCGGGCCGGCTGCGCTACCGTGGAGAGGCCGTTGGCGGAGGCGCCTCCACGGTCGCCTCTCGGCTCGTGGTTGTGGCCGCCGCCGCCACCGCCGATGGCCGCTCCCACGCGGCCGCGGAGGTCACCGACGTCCGGGGCGTGCCCGTGGCGAGCTTCGTTGTTGGAAGCGTCGGAAGACAACGGACTGCAGCCGTTGGGTTCGGGCGCGCTGACGAGCGCCTGCGTGTGCGTGCGTGCGCGTGCGTGCGTTTGCACGAGGAGTTCCGAGGACAAAAGCACGTCGATCGTCAGGCCAAGGGGCAGCGCGATTTCGCAACCGATCAACTTTCGAGCATTCGTGGTGATGGTCAGGAAGGGTGGTCCGGATGAAACAAAAACGCGGATGAAGGAAACGTACAGAGATGAAACTGTGAAACCAACCATATTTATTGGGTACCTAGGCCGAATTTGGGAAAATACGTCGAATGCGCCGTCTGTTTATTTTTGTACAGTTTTGTGTTTGAGGTCACATGGGCACTGACGCCGACCCTCAACGAGTGAGGAGCAGCCACTAAAATAATCGGCTTGTGCGTAAAACGAGATCAATGTTTGTCGCACGACAGTCAAATAGATATTCGAAGTCTCAGATGGTGGAATTCTAGCCATATTAAATGCAGAACCAACTTGAATGTAATGGCGGGTGTTTGTGTGTGGTCATTGGTGGGCGAGCTTAGACCATCACCTATCGATACTTGAGAACCCGGCTGAAAGTTGGATTCAATGCCATGATCTAGGCGATGTCAGCAAAGGTGTGCTCACAAAGAGCAGGGAGGCCGGATTCCCATCATGCCTTGTGTGCATGTCATGTGACCACCACATTGCATGTACAATGTCCTCAGCCTTGCCAAGACCACCAGCTATAAATAGGGATGAGCGTGTGGCCGTCTTCTTGTTGAGGCCACAAACTCACAAAGAGTTGAAAATGCGATTCCAGCTCAGCTAGATTTGAAGCTTTCGTGACTGCAATGATTCATATTCTCAGGTTTTTTCGGTAAAGTCACGTAGGTAAAACATTAAAAGTAATGAAAGTAAAATAAAACAAAACAAAAATAAAATTCACGACGTTTCGGAGGCAACACAAGTCTCCGTCATCAGGTGGGACCGTCACAGCCAGATTAGCTGCATCAAGTGGGGCAATGATTCAAGATGTAATCCCTTATAAGCAAGTTGAAGGGGGGAGGAGAGGGGGGGGTTCATCAGAATGTGGTAGCCAATGAATGGAACGTATCGGGAGGGAGGGGGGTGGGAGGGGGAGGGAGCCAACAAAAAAAGTTGGCGACGGCTTGGACGCGGCTGCTGCACACGCCAACACAATGGACAGAGAGGGGGGAGGGAAACAACCACATGAAACTCCGACCAAAACTATCACGTTACCATACATAGCAGGCGTGACCAAAAAGATCTCCAAAATTCTAAACAAACATAAGATCCAAGTCCGATTCAGTACAGTACATAAAATCCGTGATCTGATTCCATCTGTGAAGGATGTCGTTCCTGACTTACAGTATCCTGGAGTCTACAAATTGAGTTGCATTTGTGGTGATTGCTACATTGGAGAAACAAAACGTCATGTTGCTGATCGTGTCCGCGAGCACAAGTCAGATCTGAAACACGGCAGAACTGATTCTTCGGCCGTTGCCGATCATTGCTACAACTCGGCGGGCTCTCATGAAATTGTCTTTTCCGAGACCAAGGTTCTCTGCAAGCCTCCTGGCTACCATCAAAGGTTTGTACACGAAGCCATACAAATATACAAACACAGACATAATTTCAACCGTGATGATGGGTACAAACTCAGTAATCACTGGAAAGATGTTATTAACCACGCAAAAAAGACTTAATTACACTTTTTGGACCATCTTATCTGACAGGCACTATTTTAATTTACTTCACCGAGTGTTAACATCCCCAGTTATTTTTAATAGTACTCTCTTCATTGTTCAGCCAGCATTGGTATAAACATGGGCATTTTCGTTCCTTTGTTCTATCATGTGTATCAGACCTCCCCTCCCCCCTCTCTGTCCATTGTGTTGGCGTGTGCAGCAGCCGCGTCCAAGCCGTCGCCAACTTTTTTTGTTGGCTCCCTCCCCCTCCCACCCCCCTCCCTCCCGATACGTTCCATTCATTGGCTACCACATTCTGATGAACCCCCCCCCCCCTCTCCTCCCCCCTTCAACTTGCTTATAAGGGATTACATCTTGAATCATTGCCCCACTTGATGCAGCTAATCTGGCTGTGACGGTCCCACCTGATGACGGAGACTTGTGTTGCCTCCGAAACGTCGTGAATTTTATTTTTGTTTTGTTTTATTTTACTTTCATTACTTTTAATGTTTTACTTACGTGACTTTACCGAAAAAACCTGAGAATATCCAGCTCAGCTGTTTGAGCTCTGAAAAAACCCGGCCACCTCCATAGCTGCGGATGTTGAGACACAGAGGTGATGAAGTTATTGGCTCTGCATTGCTACCGCGCATTTAATGATATTGATGACACCACTGAGTCCACACGTGGCGCTAAGAAGTGCGTTTATTTATTTATTTCAAGTCTGTCAATATGCTTTATTTAACCAAGGGATGAAATAAAACCAACGAGACACGTGAAACGTAGCCTTTTTTGCAATAAGATCTGCATGTGCTCAGCCAATAAAAGTTGCAGATGCTGCAATAATGTTCAGACTTGAGCGGGGGCCGAACGTGTTTCCAAATCCATTGAAAAATCTGAAACTGCACTCCTAAAAATGTTGTCTATTTACCTTCCCGCGGTGCGTAATTGACAACGTGAGTGCGAGATATTCGCTGGGCGTACGTATTACAATCGTTCCCAGTTAATATTTTTTACGGCTCGTTTTACGAAGCTTGCATCAAAATATTAAATGTCCTCCACCAATTGCTTCGTTTCCAGTGTACACACGTGGAATCCATGCGTCGCAGTTAAAACATTCAAGTGAATATATTTGAAATGTCAAGCACCAAATGCACATCGTCCCAAATCCAGGAAATCATCAGTGAGTCTCAATGCATTTGTTTAGGCCCTTCGTGCATTGAGATGTGATCCATCCACTCATTTTTTTACGTGATTCTTATTTTTGTGTTTTGCATAACATCCAACAGGTTGACCATCATCACCAACATGATTATCAGCTCGCAGTCGTTTATTTTTACGTGCAGGCAGTTGGCCGAGCCGTCCTCAAAAAAACAGCTTCTTAACTCAATGGGCTATACGCGGTAAAATAAACTTCGGATTTTATGGTGGACATGGGTGGTGGGGAAGGGGGTGGTGGAGGCGAGGTGGGCCTCCCTCCCCACGTGACCCCCCCCCCCCTAGCCCCCCACTATTATTCAGAGTCAACTAATCGAGGTGACTCGGGGAGGCACTCGAATTCAAATCCCAGAGGTCGCCACGTCCAAATGCCGCGAATGACACCACATCCCCGGCCGCCATCGCTTCCTTCATCGTGAACACAGATCGCCGCAGCTGCTGTGCGTACGACATCCCTGACCCCCAAAGGGATGCTTTTACAGCCTCCCGCGCGTATGGAGTTGTACAATGCGGGTGTGGATTTTAGTGTGAGCCCACCCCAAACCTGGGCGTTGCCTGCGAGCTCTGATTGCCACTGTGCGCAAGGCATATGCCCAACTCGTTGTTGTCAATAAACTAAAAACTAAACTATATTTTTTGTTATTTTACCAGGTAAGGCCCACTAAGCTGTCGAGCCGTTTTCCAGAAGCGACCACCACAAATTATAGCTCAACGAAGTGGCTTATCGTCGTGTTGAAATTCTAGCGCGTTGTTTATAGATGTAAAGGGGAAACCCGGAGGTCCCGGAGAAAAATCCACGCGACCATGTGGAGCGAGACATGCAAAGTCCAAATACACAGCAGGCGTCAGGGTCGAAATCGAACCCACGACCTCCTGTATACCAGGCGAGGTAGTTAACATCTCATCAGGGTCAGGATCGAACCCACGACCTCCTGTATACCAGGCGAGGTAGTTGACATCTCGCCACCATGGCGCGCTCAAGAGTTGGTGAATCACATCGATACTTTTTAAAACTCCAATCTCAAACCCCACCGGGCTACGAGGTGGTCACAGCGACTGTGTGCGTCCGCGAACCCCTCTGCGCTGGAGTCCCCTGTGAGTGTGCTATCCCCTCGTGTGAGTGCCGGGTGCTTTTTCTCTTCCCATATGTAAAATATGATACGGTACAGTACTGTAGTATATAGCATACGAAACAATGGCTTGGTCATTTGCCAAGCGTGTCATATCAGAACCCCTCCTGATTAAAACTAACCTCGAGACTCAGTGTGAGGGTTTTGGCCGGATAAGTAACGTTCATCCACAGGCTGGTCCAGATGTCTTGTGACTCCCCATTCAGTTCAATAAAATGTCTCTATTTTTTAAATAAGATTTGTTTAACGCAGAAATTAATATGCAGCGGAAATAATTGTTGGGGGTAAATTAATCGGGAGTCACACGATATCTGGACCACCCTGTGTATGGGACACCACTGTGGCGAGATGGTGGACCACCACAAGCAAAGACAAAGATCCCCCTATAGGCTGCACAGACTATTGGGGCAAGTACTGTTCGCGAACACGTATGAAGGCCGGCAACTCACCCCCACGAGGGGGTGGGTGGCCAGCACCACGCCCGGCCGCCTTTGTCTCCATTAGTGGCGATGTTTACACACCGCACCAGGTACTCATTTGAGGCTGAGTCGACCTAGGGGAGGAGGCTCAGGACCGATTCGGATAATCGCCACCGATGTTGGCCGTGACCGGCAATCGAACTCGGGTCGCCGGGTTCGTAGCGCAGCGTGGCGCACTAACCTCATGGTTGGAGTACCCAGCACCGCGCGACGTAACGTAACGCAACATAACGCAGCGTAACGCAACATGACACAACGTAACGTAACGTAACGCAACATAACGCAGCGTAACGCAACATAACGCAGCGTAACGCAACATGACACAACGTAACGCAACGTAACGCAACGTAATGCAATGTAACGCGACGTAACGCAACGTAACGCAACATAACACAACGTAACGCAACGTAACGCAACGTAATGCAATGTAACGCGACGTAACGCAACGTAACGCAACATGACACAACGTAACGCAACGTAACGCAACGTAATGCAATGTAACGCGACGTAACGCAACGTAACGCAACATGACACAACGTAACGCAACGTAATGCAACGTAACTCGACGTAACGCACGCGCCTCTGCGTGCCGCTCGGCATGAACCCACCTTGACGCGTGCGGCTCGCATCTCCTCGCCCGCCTTGACGCACGTGAACCTGTAATTAGCGCAGCCGTTGTTATCCCAGAAGACGCCGTCGGGAGACGCGTAGCGAACGACCATCTCCACGGCGTCGCCCTCCTCCAGGGGCTCGTCCTCTCCGGGCCTCGCGAAGCTGCGGAAGACGAACTGCTCCGTCTCGCCGTCGAAGGTGTTGTCGACGGCGGTCGCCTGAACCTCCCAGTGGCTCCTCCACACGTCTCGGGACCAGCGCAGGTGCACGCGCTTGTCGCGAGACGAGCCGTGCACGCGCACCGTGCCGAGAACGGCGCCCGACTCGGACACCGCGAGCTCTTCCAGAGCCACCTTCTGCTTGCGCACCGCGTCCAGAAGCTCCGACGTGGAGCCGGCGAGCGCGAAGTCGGGTCTCGGGGCGACGGAGCACACGGGTCCAGAGTGGCCGCATTCCTCCCCGCGCTCGTCTGCGACTTTCTCCATCGAGTCCCCGCGGGAGAGGCGAAAGCCCGCGGCGTCGGCGAACAGAACTCGGCGTCGGGGTGTCGCGGTCGACTCAGTACCGAGGCTGTTGTCCTGCTGCTGCTGCTGCTGCTGTTGTTGCTGCTGCTGCTGCTGTTCGTACTCTTCTTCTTCCTGCTGCTGCTGTTCAGAGCCGCGCGTGCGTTTCGGCACCGGCGAAAGTCGGGACACCTTGAGGCCGACCGGGCAAATCGCGTGTTCGGAATCAGCGGATGCCTCCTGCTGGCCAAACTCGAATTCTTCCTCGGCCATTGCGGACATTATATATGGGATTGCCGTGGTATGTGTGTGTGTGGTGTGTTTATTTAAACCCACTCACTCGCTCACGCAGAGCGGCGGCTAAAACCCCGCTGCTTAAGCTACACAAAGTGTGTAGCCACCGCGTGCAGGCTAGACAACTTGCACGTGTAAGACGCGTGTGGTGTTACATGGATACGATTCTGCAGAGAGAATAACAACGCGCTAACAACTTGCAACTTTTGCGTGTGCACAAACTGCGATTTAAATACCTGTAATGCATAAGGTGCAATTATATAGGCGAGGCAAACCTCCAACTACCCCACGCGTACAGACTGCTATTTAAATATGTACTTCCCGGTACAATATGTACTGCATTGGCTATTCTATTTGTGACTACTGCATGCACACAACGTTCAATTTAAAGGCATAGAATGCACAGGGCACATGTAGCGTAGAGGCTACACGACTTGCAACGACTAAACATATCCAGCCTGTAACTTCAAATGTAAACCGCTCAGTGAAATTCCGCAATCAGGATGCAGCCTCCTTTGCTTACGATTCGTCCGAAGTGTGACTTAGATCTAGACCCTGTGTGAAGACAGCAGCTCGTTATACCACGTATTGCCACGCTCACGCGTAGTCTACACTTTACACAGAATGCCACACTATAGCGAACACTACAGTGCCATGTATAGCTTATAGCCAGCAGTGGATACTGTCTAGCCCTTTGCCCAGCACACTATAGACTTTAGCCCTGCCTATACATAGAGTTATGCACAGTCTACAGTTTGCACAACATATAGCCAACACTGCATACACGTACACCCTACAGCTTGCGCCCTATGAATAGCCGACAACCAGGATGCAATAGCTATTAAGCCTAGAAAACCTTCCTGCAGCTTGCGAGGTTTAGTGCATGGCCAATATTTTGCTCAACCTCCCCAATACGCATTCACCACGAATCTAGACAGATCACAGCCTATGTGCGCACTGCCTGCTCATCAGCAACACGAGCTCTCTTCCTTCCCTTGCCAGCTTTTACACGGATGCCAATGAGGACGGCTCCTTGCAAGACTCGCGAATCGCCAGCGGCACACGCGTGTCCGTGTGTTGCGTTACGGGTGACAGCACCTCGGTTTGCGTCCCGTGCGCTCACGCCACAACACGCACACACACACTCATAAGCAAACAAATAAATGAGCAACCAATTAGGCAATCAAGCCGTGCGCAAACTTGTTTACAAAGTCGACACGAGTGTAGATGATAAGATCGATAGATACAGGCCGGGCATAGAGCGAGCAGAGATAGAGTCCTCTGTTTGTGGTGCAGGGCGCTTTTAGGCAATTTATTTTTCTAAATTTAAAACCGTTGGCATCAACAGTCTTGAACACACAGCACGCGCACACACACACACCAGTGGGTCCCTGGTCCACACTACACGGACACGCTGCGCTCTTGCGTGCCAAGCAAGTCTCCACCGGGAATTGGTGGCACGCACATTGTCTCGAGCAGGACCCAGCATGGAGAGAAGCACGTTTCGAGATTCGAAGAGCCTTTCTTGCGTAAATATGTCACGGACATTGCTAAACAAAAACAAAGATGCCTTTTTCATTTGTTTCACTGGAATCATTTTTTTTTGCTGCAGCTGTTTGTTTTATTCCCCGTATTCTTGCACGCGTTAGCTTTTGTGCGTTTTCAAATGTACATTGTCCCATGCGTTCCTTGAAGAATATATTTTTTTCACCTGCCCAATTGACCTCCGCCACCACCAACTTCTTCGCGTGCCCCCTTCCCCCCCCCCCCCGGGGCACAGTTGCACCGCCTGCACACCCACAAGCTCAGCCACTGCAGGCCGTGCATGAAATGCACGCGGGCGCCCGATTTAGCAGCAAGGCTGGGGGGGCTATGTGGCGAATGTGTTATGGCCTAACACCCCAGACAACCGGCAGTATACAGTGACGGACCCCTCTGCATTTAGACCGCAGCGTCAGCGGTCCAAGCGGCAGGCATCCACCCACCGCCGCTGTTTGTATCGAGTCTCGTCATCAGCCATCGTCAATCCACTGCTGGATGAAGGCCCTCCCCGTGTCGTCCGCGCGCCCCTCGGAGAAAGTTCAACGTCGCCAGGGCCCACGGTCCCGTGATGTCGCAGTGTCCACGTGGTTCCCTGCACGCGATCGGATGTCGTCGCTTCTCATCTGTCGGGGATCGGTGGACCTCCTCTCTCTCGGGCGCCGTTCTCTCCTTTGACTGCCGCTCCGACATCAGCCTCGACCGGGGGGAGGGGGGGGCACCGCGCCCGCAAAACTCTCCTTTGGCGACGCCTCTTGCCGAGGTGGCATCGTGAAATAAAAGTGTCAGTTCTAACACGTCGGACAATTTTATTTATAATAAAAGGGTTTTTTTGGGGAGGGGAGGGGGGTAGATCGCGTGCATATAAATGTGTCGTTTAGTGATGTTTAAACTAAACAATTTTTTAATGTAACCAGGTAAGGCTCACTGAGCTGTACAGCTCTTCTTTCAGAAGCGACCTGGCCACAAATGACAGCTCAACGAAGTGGCTTGTCACGTGGGCATTTATAGCAGCCAAATACTCTACACGCGTCTTTCACGTAAACAAAACGTGGCAATTAGTGAGGGGCCATCCATAAATGACGTCACGCGATTGTGGACGATTTTTGAACCCCCCTCCCTCGTCACACGACGTCACAAAAAGTCAGACCCCCCCCTCAAATATGACGTCACAAAGCTCTGCCCCCCCCCCCCCCCAAATAAAACATGCTTCAAATCGCTTTAAACTATTGTCATTGTAGTGCGTATTGCTGTTGTAGGAAAAAACATTTATTTAAAAAGTATATTTAATTAAGTAGAACGTGCTGTCTATGTTTATTTAAAGTTGCGCATTTTGATGTGACGTCACATTTCTCAACCCCCCCCCCCTTCGTCACACATCGTCACAAATGTCTAACCCCCCCCCCCCCTCCTAGGTGCGTGACGTCATTTATGGAGGGCCCCTTTTACTACTTAAGCACACCGGTGTATTGGAGAGTAACCCCACAATATTTACGATTCGAGTACGACGTTTTGCTGGTGATTGCAACCAGCTACACATGTAGCAGTAGCTACACGTGTAGCAGTAGCTACAAGTACAGCAGTAGCTACACGTGTAGTAGTAGCTACACGTGTAGTAGCTACTTTTGCCAGCACCGCTAACATCACTTGCCCCGGAGAGGCAGTGTGTGTCCACACGTGGCGTGAGGCATCTTTGTCTTTGCGAGTGTCTCACCACAAGGTGGAGCTGTCAGGCAAGGCGTCACCGGCACAAAGGCCAACTCCCCAAATTGTACAAAAGCTGATCTCCGTCTAACGGAGAGGGGGGGGCAAGGGCATGAATGTTTTCGAGCACCTATTAAGGGCGATGCGTTAAAGAAACAGTTTACGTCGATAGGACTACACGCTTTACCTATTTAAAGTGGAATCAACCTCGTGCAACACAGATTACGCTGCATGCCTTTTCACAAACGTTATGTACGCATGCAGACACGTCTCCACATAAATTACATAGGCCCCTTTGTCAATCCACTGCTGTGTCAGTCATGGAGAGGTGGGTGTCGTTTTGACCATACTTCACCACGCCGGTACGTGTATGGGTTGGTGAGTGATGCTCTTGACCGGTAACAGATTATCGCTTGCCACTGATGTTCTTAGCCGTGGCCTGGAATCGAACCCGGCCTTTGTCTCTGGGTTCACAGCGCCCGGGGCGCTAACCACCACATTATGCAATGTTAGAAATAGCGAACTACTACACATCCTGAATGTACGGGGGTGTGTGGGTGGCTGGGTGGTACACAGGCACAGAAGTAAAACATAAGAGGAATGGAAAAAAAAGTGTAACTTTTGGGTGTTTTATTATTATGTTTTCCACCAGTATACGTTTAGCAATTGCCGAACAACAGCGCACACAGAGACACACACGCACACAGCCACAAGCGAGGGGGATGTGTGTTATGTTGTGTTCTCTAAAAAAAATAGTTCCTCCTGCGAGCTGGCTGCAAGGGTCTGCACCAATGACTCTATCTCAAATATTTATTTTTTTAAGGCGAAGGGTTGAGGGGTGGTAGTAGGTGGGGGGGGGGGTAAGGTTTTATTTTTCTCTTTTAATTTACAAAAAATTCTGTCTTGCTTTTTTCTATACCTTTCACCTCGACTCCCACCCCGACCATCACCACCACCACCAAACCCGCTCCATTCTGCCTTCAGATGGATCGTTGTTAAACAGCGGGGTTTTTCTCCCCCCCCCCTCTCTCTCCTTCGCCTCGAATCTGGAATGCATTTTCAGTCTGAATCAATTGCATGAAAGGAGCACAACGGGGCAAGAGGAGGTTTGTAGGGGGGTGAGGTATGGTATAGGATTATGTGGGCTGGCTGGAGGAGGGCGAGGGAGAGAGAGAGCGTGGTTGGATGGTGGGTGGGTGGGTGGGCAGTGGTGGAGAGAGAGAGAAAAAAAGAGAGAGAAGCGAGAGAGAGAGAGCGTGGTTGGATGGTGGGTGGGCAGTGGTGGAGAGAGAGAGAAGGCTGGGCAGGGTCAGATATTCAAGCCCCACCGGAGTGTTTTGCTCCTTCTGCTCCTCCTCTTCCCAACTCCGCCAGATTGACAGGCACGAGGCCACGTGCCGCACCCGGCACAATCCGCCCACGCGTGCGAGCGAGCCCAATGCAGCAGATGGTGCGGGAGCGTTCGTGTGGATTATTAAAGCAGAGGCGGTCGGCGGCAGCCTTGTTGTTAGAGGACGGTGGAGAGGCGGGGGGGGGGCTCTGGGTGGAGAGAAGAACAGGAGGGGGAGGAGAGACGGGATGGAGATTGGGATTTCAGAGAGCGAGCTGAGCGGGTGCGGGGTGAAGTTATAACGAGGAGGTGGGCTGCTTGGTTGGACAGAAAGAGAGGGCGCAGCGCGTTTTATGCGGAGTGGTAACTGTTGTCGTGAGCCCGTTTGGGGGTGAAGGAGAGGGGAGACGGACGGGAGAGGCGCGGGGGAGGCGGTGCTCGGATTTGGTTTGGGGAAATGGCATCAAACACCGCGGCCGCTGCTGTCAGTTTCAAAATTGCCCCACGCGAATCGTCGCAACGCCACGGCGTTCCGCGCCGACTTGGAGCGCTCGTCATCACGCGTCTATAAATGTTTAGTTTAGTTTTTTACGCAAAAACAACAACAACAACAACACACAACCCACACGCACAAAGACAGAGATAGGCTTTGACTTTTAAACAACTTGTATTGCCGCCAGCAGCAAAAGCACTGGAGGCGATTTCGATATGAAATACACAAAGTCACCAGCAAACAAATGAAAATAAACGACAGAGAGAGAGAGCTTCCCTTGCGTATCGCCCCATCACGGAACCGTTGAGATAAATGTTGAGTGTGGTGTTGCCTTTCTATACAACAGTGGGATAAATATGTTGGGATAAATGTTAGGTGTGGGATAAATGTTGTGTTTGGGATAAATGTTGAGTGTGGTGTTGCCTTTCTATACAACAGTGGGATAAATGTGTTGGGATGAATGTGTTGGGATGAATGTTGAGTGTGGGATGAATGTGTCGCCCCGGCGAGACGAAAGAGAGGTTGGGTGAGTTCGACTCCACGTCCTACCGAGCTGTGGGGATCTTCTCACACCGCACTCGTTTCAGGCCGAGTGGACCTTGTGGGAGGCCCGGGACCTCACTGACTTGAGCCGTGGGCGGCAATTGCACCACCGCTCACCCACAGACAACAACAACAACGAGCCGCCATTCGCCACTAAGCGGCGGTGATGAAGCCGCAGCGATTGTACCAGGCTAGGTGGCCACAGAGAGAAAAAAATCACCCCCCCCCCCACGACAGCAGACAAAGATCCCCCGTGTAGCCTTAACAGACAGATGGGCAAGTGCTGTTAGCGAGCACCTATGAAGGCCGGCACGGCACACGAGGGGGGTGCGTAGCCAACACCACGCCCGGCCGCCTTTGTCTCCCCAGTGGTGATGTTTACACACCGCACCAGGTGTTGTACTCATTTGAGGCTCAGTCGACCTAGGGGGGGCACACACACACATCTACACACACACGCACGTGGAAACACCCAACACAATCTTGTGGCCGATTTTAATAAACAATTGAAACGCAACGAGAGCCTCGTCTGCTGCCTTTATACAGAACAAACCCCCCCACACACCACACACACCACGCACACACACACCACACACACCACACACACACACCACACACGCCGCACACACCACACACACCACGCACACCACACACACCACACACACCACGCACACACACACACCACACGCACACACACCACACACACCACGCACACACACACACCACACGCACACACACCACACACACCACGCACACACACACAACACACACACACACACACCCACACCACACACCACATGGTGCTCACACACCACACGCCGCACACACACCACGCACACACACACCACACACACCACGCACACACACACCACACACACACCACACGCCGCACACACCACACACACCACACACACCACACACACAGCACACACAGCACACACACACACAGCACACACACACACAGCACACACACACGCCGCAGACACAACACACACACGCCGCACACACACACACAGCACACACACACACAGCACAGCACACACACACACAGCACACACACACGCCGCACACACAACACACACACAGCACACACACACACAGCACACACACACACAGCACACACACACGCCGCACACACAGAGGCTGCAGTGTGGGCAATGGGAAGCCGGAGGATTTGGTGGTTTGGAAGTGAAGATGATTTTTTGTCGTGGGAGGGGGGTGCGTGGGGGGGGGGGTGGGGGGGGGTGCGTGGGGGGGGGGGGTGCGTGGGGGGGGGGGTGGGGGGGGGGTGCGTGGGGGGGGGGTGCGTGGGGGGGTCCGTGAGGGGGGTGCGTGGGGTGGTGCGTGGTGGGTGTGTGGGGTGGGGGGTGGGGTGGTGCGTGGGGGGTGCGTGGGGTGCTTGGGGGGGGTGCGTGGGGGGGTCCGTGAGGGGGTGCGTGGGGTGGTGCGTGGTGGGTGTGTGGGGTGGGAGGTGGGGTGGTGCGTGGGGGGTGCGTGGGGTGCGTGGGGGGGTGCGTGGGGGGGTGCGTGGGGGGGTGCGTGGGCGGGGTGCGTGGGCGGGGTGCGTGGGGGGTGCGTGGGGGGGGTGCGTGCGTGGGGGTGCGTGCGTGGGGGGGGGTGCGTGGGGGGGGGTGCGTGGGGGGGGGAGGAAGGAGGGTCGAGAACACGTAGGCGGGGAGGCAGCGTCTCAGCGCTTCGCGCCCCCAACGAGAACCACACGTCGCGGCATCTGCGCTCTCTCAGCGAGACGAAAAAGCGGTGGCGGGTGGATTTTTTTTTCTTAAAGTGGCTCGCAACTTGTGGGTTCTGAGAAATTGGGTAGATAATCGGCCGTGCCCTGGGCCAGCCACGTGGAATGAGGCGCGATTCTCTCTCTCTCTGCTGAGCGCGGACTGCAATGAAACAACAGCAAAGTCGCTCCGTGGGTGGTGTCAGAGCAGCTTGAGACCGCGGAGTGATTTCATTATTCAAGCCCCCTCCCTGCACCCCCGGCAGCCCCCCCCTCCTCCTCCCCACCTCTTTTCTGTAGTAGGTGGGTCACACAACACTGTAACCACATACCGCAGTTGGCTGTGTCGCCGTTGCTTTGTAGCTTCGAGGCCGCAATTGATGCGTACGAGTGTTTAATTGTAAATAATGTGAAACCATGTTATTTAAACAAAGAGTAAATGCCTCCTTACATGGGGGAGGGAGAGAGGGAGGGAGGGAGGGGGGGGTGCGGGAAAGGAAACACATGTGCCGGAGAGAAACACGTGAGTTCGAGACACGCTGGAGAAGGAGTGTGCGTGGGCTGGGCTGATGGTGCCGTGGTTGAGACTCGTGATGGAGTGGTCGGCCCGAGAGATACGCGTGTCCACACCTCTCGCAAGGGCTGGACGGAGTGATTCCATCGCATTAAGCACGTGGGGTTAATGCGGACTTGATTCCTCGCGAAGGGTTTCTATTTGGTGTGTGAACATCTCATCGCCTCCTGTAGTATTGCCAGCGAGGGTCAAAACCGATTCTCTGTGTCCAGCACTTTGTCGATCCACAGCCGGCTCTTTCCACGCCGTGCGGGTGGCCATGGCGCTTTGTTTGACTGCTTTCCATCCTGGGGGGTTCGGTTCAGAGGTCACTGACCACCAGTGTCAGCCACCCTGTGGTCAAGGATCGAACTCTGGTTCAGAGCACAAAGTGCCACACCGCTGTGCCAGCACTCCGTCTATGTGCACGCGTGCGTCACTTATATTGCTAGTGCACCTCACTGCTAACAGCGTGGATGCACAACAAAGAATCCTGTCACAGACTGTTGGGGCAAGTGCTGTTAGCGAGTAGCACCGATGAAGGCCGGCACGGCACACGAGAGTGGGGGGGGGGGTAGCCAGCACCACGCCCGACCACCTTTGGTGATGTTTTTACACACCACACTAGGTACTCATTTGAGGCCGAGTCGATCTAGGGGTGGCCCGAAACCGGGTCAGATAATCGTCACTGGTGATTGCCGTGAGCGGGAATCGAACTCGGGTCGCCGGGTTTGTATCGAAGCACGCTAACCGCTACGCTACCGCTCCCCATGTATGCCCACACACGTGCGTGGATATATATATAATTCATTTTAAAAAAACAGAATGCTTAATAACAGTAACGCACCTTCATCCAGGAAAACCTCACCGAGCCGTGCCTCTTTATTCAGGAGACTGCTGCATTTGGATGTTTGCCCAATTCATTTGTCCTTCGCATGTGGGAAGGAAACTGGGGCACACTCAGACAATTCCACGCCTCCTGTCGACCCTGCAGGAGCAGCAACAGCAGCAGCAACAGCAGCAACAGCAGCAGCACAGCAGCAGCAGCAGCAACAGCAGCAGCAGCAACAGCAGCAACAGCAGCAGCAGCAGCCCAACGCCCTCAACACCCACCCGAGGACGACTCGACCTCTGCCTATCTTTCGAGACCCTGACGAGATTAAAGGGGGGGTGGCGGGCGGGGGTGGTGACTCAGTCGTGGCCACGTTGGGGTCTTCACTCTGAGACGACTCCCCCCACGCTGATGGAATTGGGATCCCGTGACCCCTTCCTCGGGACGTGAGCCCGATCGCAGCGATTGAGGCATTAGCGTCACCGGCTGGCGTCACAATTGGCCGTGCAATCGAGAAGGGTCAAGGGGGGTGAGGTCAGGGGTCAGGGCGTGGGCTGGTGGAGGCATTAGCCGCCCCCACCCACCCCCGCTGCAGTTGGGGTGACCAATAGGGACTTTCTCTTCCCTTGGGACCAATTTTGTGCTGCTGTGGCGTTCAAAACAAACAGCTACCGTCGTCATTCGCTCTGGCGTGGAGAGCACAGGGCCCATCCACTCGTCGATGCGCACCACTCGAATCATTTGGAGAAAGTATCGGGAGCGCGACGATTTTATGCCTCCGTGTGTCTCCCAGTGATCTCAACGCACTCATTGGCCGCTGCTCGGCACGGTGTTTCTGTGGTCGCGATGTGCGTGGCGCTCTTTGACGCGTTTCCGCGTCGTTACCGCACATCGCTTGTGGCGCGGTGTCCGAAGGTATGCTCGTGCGTGCGTTGAACTCCTTTCGCGCCGTACGTAGCCCACCGTGATAATCGAAGGTGCGTGTGGAAGGACAAGAAACTAAATACAAAAGGCAGTTTTAAAGAAATCAGTTTTCAATCTAGGTGATTTAAAAGTGCATAGCTCCAGTGGCTTTCTAATATCGGAAGGAAGAGCGTTCCAGACGGCCGCAGAAGCGCGTCCAAATGCGCCGTGCGATGCGGTGACCGATGGCTCGCTCGCAGCACGCAGAGCGAATCGTCAGGGGCTGTCACGATGAACGACCCCGAACATGCACATCGGATAGCAGCCATGCTTGCCCAGTGTCTTAACAGCTCTCCTCGATCACCTGTTAAACGAGGACTTCTCGTATATTCCACTGTCAAAACGACCTACGGCACCGCATCGACAGGAGCTGGCGCCATGGCGGGCAGGGGGGGGCAGGGGTGCAGGCGAAACAAATTCCCGCTTTGGACATCGCCAAGTTGCCCCAAACTTATTGCCACCAAGTTTCCGAAAGAGAGAGCGAGAGAGCCGAGTCCATGATGTCTCCTGCTCTTTGCTGGACACCCGGACGAGGGAGAAAGAGCGCAACGACGGAGCCGACAACGACGTCGCCGATTAGCGACTTAGCCACGTGCACGTGGCCGCGCTCTCCGATGCGTGCGAAGGGGTTTAAAAAAAAAAGCATTCGAGGCATGCACCGTCTGACTCGCGTAAACAAGGATAATGGCTAGCAGACGGCCCATTATTTAAAAAAAAAATGTGGCGCAATAGGCGGTTCATTTCCTTGCTGTGGGGCACCTATTCATTTATTTGATTTGCCGATTTGCTCCTGTGGTCGGTAGCCGTCAAGCACTCGCTGGAGCCCCCCCCTCCCCCCCGGCAAAAATCAATGATTGGGGTCTCAGACACACACACGTGTCGTCTGTCGCGTGCGTGCGGGAGACCGGTGTCATGACGGCGGTGAGCGCGCAGGCGATCCAAGGGACGTGGGTTCGATCCCCGGCAATGACGCACATCGGTGGTGATTGCCAATGGGTACACGGGCCTGGTGAGCTCAAGGTAAAGGGACTGGCCTGCGAGTGCTTGCTCGCACCCCTGTGCTGGCAGAAGGGGCATCCGCTAAAATAAGCTCGGAGAGCCCTCTCCGTAGGGGTATACTTTTTTTTTTGGGGGGGGGGGGGCAAACGATTCCACGCTGTCCAAACATCTCGGAAGTTGTGCAAAGTGCCAAACACTGCACCCCACGGCACACAACAAAGCTGTCAGTCGAGCGGCTGTGGTGGGACCCATTTCGACTGCCGCATGAACAGAGGCGATGGGGGTGGTTTAAAGAACTCGCTGCATCGTTCCAACTGCAGCCCTCTAAGCACGCCTCTACTCGGCCAAAAATGAGTGCCTAAAGATTAAACTAAACTACTCAACTATGTTTCGATTTAAAGCTTTCGTGACTGCAGGGATTCATATTCTTGGTTCTTTCGGTAAAGTCACGTAGAATAATAAAATAATACAAATAAAACAATAAAATTCTCACGACGTTTCGATTGCAACACAAGCAATCGTCATCGGGTGTGAAAAACACAAATTTTCCTGCTGTGGTTTTCACACCTGATGATGATTGCTTGTGTTGCAATCGAAACGTTGTGAAAATTTTATTGTTTTATTTTTATTATTTTATTATTTCCCTTCTACGTGACTTTACCGAAAGAACCAAGAATAATACTAAACTATGTTTTATACAGATATTTTTCAGAAGCGACCTTGTCACAAATGATAGCTCAACGAAATGGCTTATCGCGTGGAAGATTATAGCAGCTAAATACTCTAAAGGCGTGACGTTGATTCTAAATGTGGAGGGGAAACCGGAGGACCCGGAGAAAAACTACGCGACCACGGGGAGAGAGACATTCAAACTCCAAATAAACAGCAGGCGGTCAGGGTCGGGACCGAACGCACGACCTCCTGTAGACCAGGCGAGGTAGTTAACATCTCGGTGGCGAGATGCTACGCTGGTCTACATAGGCGCTTGTGAGCATCTACCCCATATGAGTCTACGCCCTCACCACCAGCACACCAAATTTATTACCGTAAAGGAACACCAAGAATGCAACGGCGCTGTATAAAGTTGCTTTTACTGCATTTAACAAAATGCCACGGTTTTGTTTTACATACAGCCGTCGTGTATTTTTCTTAGTTTCTTTGCCTGTGCAGAACAGACCATCGGAATGGATACATCACACTAACAATTACGCTGTGAGGAAAAACAACTTTGGTAACATTATCCTTTTTTTGTGGCAGAATGCAAAAGAAAAACGCAAAGAAAAAAATAAAACAGCTCGCGCCGCATGCGCTCGAGGAAGTCTCGTCACGTGCTCGAGGAGGACTCGTCACGTGTTCGATGAAGACTCGTCACGTGCTCGAGGAAGGCTCGTCACGTGCTCGAGGACTCGTCACGTGCTCGAGGAAGGTTCGTCACGTGCTCTCGAGGAAGACTCGTCACGTGCTCGAGGAAGACTCGTCACGTGCTCTCGAGGAAGACTCGTCACGTGCTCGAGGAAGACTCGTCACGTGCTCGAGAAGGACTCGTCACGTGCTCGAGGAAGGTTCGTCACGTGCTCTCGAGGAAGACTCGTCACGTGCTCGAGGAAGGTTCGTCACGTGCTCTCGAGGAAGACTCGTCACGTGCTCGAGGAAGGTTCGTCACCTGCTCGAGGAAGACTCGTCACGTGCTCTCGAGGAAGACTCGTCACGTGCTCGAGGAAGTCTCGTCACGTGCTCGAGGAAGACTCGTCACGTGCTCGAGGAAGACTCGTGCTCGAGGAAGGCTCGTCACGTGCTCGAGGAAGACTCGTCACGTGCTCGAGGAAGGCTCGTCACGTGCTCGAGGAAGACTCGTCACGTGCTCGAGGAGGACTCGTCACGTGCTCGAGGAAGACTCGTCACGTGCTCGAGGACTCGTCACGTGCTCTCGAGGAAGTCTCGTCACGTGCTCGGGGAAGACTCGTCACGTGCTCTCGAGGAAGACTCGTCACGTGCTCGGGGAAGACTCGTCACGTGCTCGAGGAGGACTGGTCACGTGCTCGCGTAACAATTCGCCCGCTGCACACTTCTCTGTGTGCCTATGTATGTGTCTTTCTATGTATCTCTGTGATATCTGTCTCTACTTATATGTCTGTCTGTATGTCTCTGGTTGTGTTTTATCTCTCTCTCAAATTTAGCATTCTCAGGAAGAACGTAATCAACCAGGTAGGGTGTTGACTGTTATGTTATCCGACTCTCTGTTGTATTACATTACATTTCTAAGTATACTAGATTTGTGTTTCTATTTCATTTATACCTGATGATGATTGCTTGTGTTGCAATCGAAACGTCGTATGCTAGTATTTATTTTATTATTTTCTCTTGATACGTGACTTTACCGAAAGAACCAACGAGTAACAGCAGCAGCAGCAACAAACAACAGCAGCAGAAACAAACAACAGCAGCAGCAACGACGGCGGGAACGAGGAGCGAGGTGACGGTCGAGTTTAAAACAGCGACGATAAAAATGCACAAAGCGCAAAGCGGTTCGCATGCGGCTGGAAGCCATCGCTCGCTCTACGAGTTCGATCATCGGCGATTTGTTGGCGGGTAGAAAACGTCGGGGAGGTCTGGTGGGATCGGTGACTTGGGCCACAATGTTACTTGGTCTTTGATAGAATGTCTCCTCTCAAAGAGAGGGCGCGGGTTCGATCGAGACCATGGACGTCTGCGCATTTGGAGTTTGCATGGCTCTCTCTCTCTCCCGTGGTTGCAGGATACGCCGCTTAGATGCATACGGGCGTCCAGGTTATTTTCACTGTCATTCCATCAAGTGCCCTGTATCCTGCGCGTGTGCCTGTGTTACATGGGTCGCCACGGTGGCGAGATGTTAACTACCTCGCCTGGTATTCAGGAGTTCGTAGGTTTGATCCCGATCCTTACGCCTGCTGTATATTTGGAGTTTGCATGTTCTCCCCGTGGTCGTGTGGTTTTTTCCTCCCCATTTAGAATCGACATCACGCGTTTAGAGTATTTGGCTGCTGTACATCGCCACGTGATAAGCCACTTCGTTGAGCGATCATTTGCGGACAGGTCGCTTCTGAAAAAAGAGCTGTACAGCTCTGTGGGCCTTACCTGGTCAAATAAAAAAAAAGTTTCTACAGTTGTATGGTTTATTGTTTCAACGTTGGTCACAGCTTTGGTCCCAAACTGGTGTTTGGTGGGTGGGTGGGTGAGACTTTGTGTGTCCAGCCTCGGGCCGTGGCTCAGGATTGCCCACAGACACCTCTCAGCCTCCACTTCCCCGCAGGTTTTGACTCGCGAACTCGACGATCTGAGTTGGAGTTGTGTTGTTAATACTGGAAACATTTTAGATGCGTTTTCAAACACAACTGCCTTGTGGCTCAAACACAACACGTCATTCTCGTCGGTGACGTACTTCTCAAGCCAAACTTTACATGAAACCTTTAAAAAAATTGCATACGTAGTAGTGAAGAAATAAAACAGTTTAACTGTCGCACATTTAAGAAGAGCAAAAACAACAAACTTAGAAACAAACACCCGTCCCCTTTCATGCCCCAAGGCCACGGTAGCTTCGCGAATGACAACCGATAATAACGATTTAAAAAACAACGAAAACACCTTAAATACTAAACATATCAAGGACAGCCAAAGAGAGCAGCAGCCCAAGACGTCTCAGCTGTCGACACAGCGAGAGCTGAAACACGAGGAGATCCGCCGATTCGACTTGACGCCTTTGAAGGGGATCGATTTACCCCAAAAACAACGCCACAAGGCACACGCGCACGTGACGGACGCCGCGAGCTTTCGGCAAAAGTGGAGCGCACCGGGTGAGCGGCATTTGAGAGCCGCTTCCGTATCCAACGCCGGCTCCGTCGACGCGTGGATTCAAGACAAGATTGCCCCCCCCCCCCCCCACCTTGTTCGGTTTAGCCCCCCGATGCGCTGCAGAGGAAGACGACGCGGAACGGGGCAAGCGGCTCGACACTTCCCGAGGTGTCGTCGTTTGATTGTTCGAGTGTCTGAGAACCCATCACGTCGCAGCGAGAGAGCAAGAGAAGCGCACACGAGCACAGAGAATGGCAACACACACACAACCCCCCCCCCCCCCCCGAGTAATTCAGTGTTATTCAAAAAAAGATGGTTATCTATCGGCTTAACTCAGATAATCTCCTGCCCAACCGCCCGCGACGCCACACGGCTGCCGCATGCCCCCCCCCGACCCCTTGGGTCTCCCCCCCCCTAGTACCCTATATCAACACGTGTCTCTAAATAGCTCGCTTCATACGCTACAGTGATTGTGCTGGAGCAGTCACACCTGATGACGGATGCTTGTGTTGCTTCCGAAACGTCGTGATTTAATTGAGTTGTTTTATTTTTTTTTAGTTTTCACCTACGTGACTTTACCGAAAAAAACGAAAGAGTATGGGATACTTGCGGTCACGAAAACTTCAAATCTAGAATTAATTCAGTGTTATTATTACGATGACTACCGCGTACGTGAAACGTCGCAACTGCGAACCTGAGCCGAGAGGTGGAGGTGGAGTGGGGGAGGGGGCAGAGCGCAGAGTCGCAATACAACCAGACAATCGCCTCTCAATTCCTCGCCAGCCGTGACGAGGGGGGTGGAAGTGGGGAGGTTATCAACGGGCACTTTTTCCTTTTTTGCTGTTGTTCAACTTCATCAAAATTTCAACAGAATTCAACATGAAACATTGTACATGGACGAGGCAATATACTTATATGTGTCACCCCCCCCCTCCTTCCGCCCTCCACAATATAAAAAATGTATCAACAGCGTTTGACGTCGTCGCTTTTCCGCCTGCCGCCGAGTGTTTCTCCCGAGGTGCTGGTCCTGTGCTTTGCGTTGCCAGCGTTTGCACTCTCCATTTAGTCTCGCGCTCAACTCGACGGCGATTTACGCATTTAGCAAACATGAGCAACTGTGACAATAACAACAAACAACAGCCACAACAACAACAACCCTCCGATCTTGATGACCTTGCGATCGCACGAAAAGGTCGCGTGAAGAAATTAGCCAGGAATGACCGCGGCGGGTTTCATTCATTTCAATCATTTATTCAGTTGCCACTCTTTTGTCACCATCATCCCACTTAAACTACTGGAGAGGAAGAAAGAAAAAAAAACAACACATGCATAACCCTATCAGTATGTCGATGCTACACTTTAAACATTTACGGTTTCAGCCGTCACCATCACATGGTGACACCAGAACAACGAACGGACGAACGGACGGACGAACGAACAAAAATCACAATGAGTGCCCTGGGATAAGATAAAAAAAGAAAACGAATTCACCGGTGAAAAAAAATGTACAAAACACAATTGCCGAACAAAATCCACACAAAACGTTTATCTACAACAACAACAACAAAAATGTCTCTCTATTCTCTGGCATTTCAATGGTCATCTACATCGCCGACAAACGCCGCGCCAAATCATCGGGACAGCTCAAACCGCACGGCCTTGACGCGAGATTTGTTTCAGATGCGGGCTTCAGTTGTTTGGGCAGGTCCCATGAACAGCTATCGGACACTTATTGAGTTATTTAAATAAAAGTCCAAGTTATATTTTTTTTATCCTGCTCAAATGAGCGTTGGGGCTTTGCTCATCTCCTGTTAACAATTCCGAGTCAGTGGTGGAAATTCTGCCTTCTCGTGGCAGGGGCGAGTCTCTCCTGCAAGATAAACCCAACTGACTGTCTGGCTGACGCCTGATGAAGCTAGTTGTAAATTACTGGCGAAACGTCGTACTCAGATTGTAAATGTTGTGGCTTGGCTCTCCAACACACCGCTTAGTGCTGTACTAGTGACGAATTGGCACGTTCTGTTTACGTGACAACCCTTGCTAGTTGGCTGTGTCGAGTGGTGGTGGGTTTAACGAAACATTTGTATATTTACGCGATCTAACCCAATAAAACCTGTACTATAAACCTCACTGACTCCCCTGCCAAGTAGTGAATATTTTATCGACCTCGGAGGGATGATGGGCCGAGTCAATCATCCGGTCAGGATTTTAAACTCGCTAGCCGCTCGCTCTTCACGCAGAGGGAGGTCAAATTTTGACTTAAAACTTTCGTGACTGCAGGAATTCACATTCTTTAGTTCTTTCGGTAAAGTCACGTAGATAAGAAATAAAAAAATTCTAATAAAATAATAAAATGTTAAATAAAAAAACAAAACTCACGACGTTTAGATCGCAACACAAGCGGTCGTCATCAGGCGGAGAGAAAAGGGGGGTAAAAGCCTCTAATTTCAACTATTCGTAAAGGTTCTGCATCTCTTCAGAAATGTGAGTGACTCGATCAGATCATCTGTGACTTTACCGAAAGAAACCAAAGAAGACGGTGAAGGTCGTTTGACAAGCGGCTGTGCTCTTAAATTGTACTGCTTCACGTGAAGCATTGAGCACGTGGGCCGGCATCGTAGGCGTCTGGCAAATCCGCCTTTTGGCACTGCGTGGGGGATTACTGCCCAAAATCTGGAGCCTTCATCTGGCACAAAACTTGCCGTCGCCACCTTCGTGCTTTGCCCAAGGCCTCGTGTTTCGGCCCGAGCGTTTTCACCGCAAGAAGATGACTGCACGCTGGAGGTAAATACAATGGCCACAATAGCCACCGTCATTCGCTGTTCCATCGCGACGATGGGCAGAGGTGCTTCTCACGACTTTAACGTGCACACAACAGAATAGAGGTTTACTCTGTTTAAAAAAAAAGAAAAACATCAATTCCACACAACCTCGTTCTTTCTGTCGGTTAGTGGAAAGTGCTGTGAAATACTGTGCACCTTTTACCTCGGCTCCGGAAAAAGCGAGAGGTCATTGAAACGTCACCCAGGCCACCATCAATCATTTCCTAGCGGTGTTTGTAGTGCAGTGCGGTCATTATTTTTGACCAGAGTTGATGGGGGGGGGGGGAGAGAGCTGTCTGTAGGCCATCGCTTCTCAACGAGTCGACCCCAGCGACGCATTTACGACTTTGGAAGGAAACAAAAACCGGATACGTGAGACGCACAAGTTGTTAGGGTATGGCATCAGAAGACGAAAGCAGTCACGGACTTTATTTTACCCATGAGCTGCTACACCACCACACCTCACTGCTGTTCTCTCTTTTTTTACGTGAAAATTAAAAACCCGAAGTGTACTAAACTGCACACAGATGCTGAACAACAGCAACTCCGTTTGTGATGTGTGCTAAACACAATTAAATATCCCCCACTTTGAACAAAACAATCACTCGAGAAGGCAAACATATCTTGCGCATTGCTCAAGTTTACGAGCGTCTGCCATTTATCGGCAATGTGACAATGTGTTTATTTTTTATTTTCAGCACCACGGACAGAGCTGCAACTGAGGTAATTGTCCCCTAATTCATCGACATGACGATCGCCCAGTTTTTTTCTTGTTGCTCCCGCAAGATGCGGCTCCGGATCGCGAGCGCCTGCGTACACGCTTTGAACGAAAAATTTTTTTTTTTAAAAACACCGCATCTTTCTTGTGTAAAAGGCAACACGAAGTTTCATACACAGTGCTCACTCGTCATTCCCTGTGTCGTGCTTCATAAGGCTGAGATTCGTGACTTAGCAGTTTGTCTTTGGTTCAGAAGGAGATGCATTGCGCCATCTGCTTGGCTCATTCGACTCTTTTGTCGGGTATGAAAATAAAATAAAAGACGTTAAGGCTGCCTACGTTTGTGGCCAATTTTGGTTTTTTTTTTCTTATTATTATTCTTCTTCTTCAAGCCGCATGCAAAATGCACGCAACTTACAACAACAAGGCTTCGCTTTGGAGATGTATGTCTTTGGCAAGGTCTAACAGTTGTGGGGGGTGTGGGTGGGGGGTTGTTTGTTTGGGAGGACATTGGAGCTGCTAAGTTCATAGTGGCATTGGATTTGCATAATACGGGGTTGTCCATACAGGTATCGTCACATTTTGACAAAAAATATATAACTAGACAACAATTTGCTCACATATTCCTTAATAGACAATATTTTTTGTTGGACCATTAACATCGAGAGTCATCCTCGCCGGCGCGTGACAATAATACGCAATTGAGTCACAACGGTGGGTTCGATGAGCACCGAGGCCTGGTTAACGTCTCGACGCGGCGTGCGTTGCCGTCGCCACGGAGGACACGTGGACGTTCCGAGGGATGACACTCGCACAGGAAAACATTTTCGTGCTAAGTTGCGTGTGTGCACGTGTAGAAGCGGTCATGTCGCAGTTAGTACGCCGCGCTACAAACCCGGCGACCCGAGTTCGATTCCCGCTCACGGCCAACACCAGTGACGGTTATCCGAAAGGGTGCCGGGCCTCCCCTAGGCCGACTCGGCCTCAATTGAGTACCTAGTGCGATGAGTAAAAACATCGCCACTAGGGAGACAAAAGGGAGACAAAAGCGGCCGGGCGTGGTGCTGGCAACCCACCCCCCTCGTGTGCCGTTCCGGCCCTTCATAGGTGCGACTCGTGAACGGCACTTGCTCTAACAGTTTGTTAACGCTATACAGGGGGGGGGGGAGGCGAAATGCTGTCTAATTATAATTCTCTCACAATGGACGATGCGGTGCACGGACAAGGCTGTACGACGAGTCGTCTCTTGTACTTCTTCCGTCTCCACTCGCGTGTGCCGACAGCGTGCACAAGCACTCTGGCGGCGACGGACATCTGTGAAGCGTGGGCAAGCGTGTTTTGGTTCTCTATTGCTTTACTTTGGTGTTCGTTTGAGCTGGTGGCTATTTCGTCTCATTCGTTTTCTTCTTCTTTTCACAATTCCGTTTTTGGGCATTTAAAGGTGAGCTAATGTTCATAGTTTGGCCTCTTTCAAAGCTTTAGCGATGAAGCAATTATACCCTACATAGTGCATTCGACAGCAATTGATCACGAACCACAACGTTGAACGTACTGTACGTTTTTTTGCTGTTGCAATTCCCGATTCGTGAGTGAAATGAGCCACCGCAACATCGAGTTCACATCAGCGGCAAAAAAAAACCATCATTGAGGTGCGAATTAAAAAAAATCGATCATTTCAAGGATTTCAATCGACAAGTTGCATGTGGTGAGATAAGGTGTGGGTAACGCCCACCTTTTCCAACATGTCTGACCAGTGTGGAAGACTAGGCCAAATACCGTCTAAGAGTTCCCTCCGGTAGAGGCCCCTCCATCAGCAGTGGCGTGAGCGAGCAATTGCACGGTTGCACCATTACTACCTTTTTAAAAAAATTTGCTAAAACAATGAAGGAAGTCGAACGTGTGTTTGATGCAGTGCGCTGACTGCGGTGCGCACAGAGGTGCAACTCGCCACTCAACGGATGATGAAGACTCGGGGGTGAATACCCGATCCGACGTTTAGTTTGAAACTGCCGCACTGTTTGATCACACCGAGGTCATCGCGACGCCACGTTTCTGTTGCGGTTTTTGGGAGCTGCCAACCCACGGCCGATACTTTTTTTGTGTTGCATCAGAAACCATCCGAACGCCGTACATTTTTTACTGCGTGCCCTGCTCACAGGGACGTGCGACCCTGCCGTTCCGTTGGGACGGTGCGACATTAGCATTGAAGGGCGTTTTATACAAAACCCTCCCGCCAACTCGTCCGCTTGTGCGCCCCCAGCTACGAGCGATGGAACTCTACAACGGCATTATTGCTAACGCTGTCGCGTTTGAGAAAATGCTGAGCGGTGGATGATGAACATACATAGTGGAGACGAACAGGCACCAATGCCCTTGAGACTCATTTTTAAGGCAGTGGTATTGTAAAGGTATCGAAGGAGTATTCTGTCCGACCCGAAACGTTACAATGTACGAACACGATTACTATCGGTCAGATTTTTTAAAGACTTTTTTTTCTTTTTACCATTTTAAAAAAATATCTTTTTTTTGTTAGAAACTAATGCATACCAGTCCAATCCAGGTAAAGGCCTATTTGTGTGTGTGTCTAAATTAAGTTTAAAAAATAAGTCCCAGCATCCAGCATCGACGTGAGACGTACCAACATCCGAGCCGGCCACAAGCACGGCTTTCTCCCTCCACTCGCGAGCGTTCGCTTCGTCACGGAAACTCGCGACAAGGTGGGGGGGGGGGGTGAGGGGGGAACGCGACGGCCGGGTCAAAAATCCGCACCGTGGAGAGCCTCCCCCCTACCCACAACAAAAAAGGGCTCGCCGGATTTTTCTTGCAACATTTTTTTGTGAAAAAAAAAAAAGTCCCACGTTCGTTTTTTTTTCCCCCATTTTCTTCCTTTTCATTTTTGCGTCGAGCTATCGTCATTTTTCCTTTCATTGTCTTTGTCCCCGCCAGCGGCGAGCGGGACGATGGCCACGCGAGGCAAACGTTCGTTCCGGCGGTAGAAAACGTCGTCGTCGTCATCGTACAACTTTAAAAAAATGCAAAAAAAACTTTTTTTTTTTTAAAAACCCCCGGCCCAAAGCACCGGATACGATGCCATCACTGGGCGGCGTACGCTCCGTGACCGTGAAAATGCGGCACCGACGCTTCGACGCCTTCGCTCCCGATCATCCTGTCTCCTCCTTCTCCTCCTCCTTCTTCTTCGTCGTCGTCTACCTCGTCGTCATCTTCCGTGATGTCGTCGCAGTAGCCCTGGGCTTCGGGGGGCTCGGGGGAGCGGCCCCCCCCCGACGTTGTGACGAGCGACAAGGGGCCTTGCTCAAACTCCGCCACCGCCGCCGCCGCCTCTTCATCCTCCTCCACATCCTCCTCCTCCTCTTCCAAATCCGCCTCCCGCCCCACCTCATCGTCGTCATCGAACTCCACCTCCCGCTCCCTGGGGTAGTCGTCGTCCTGCTGCATGTACATGGGCTCCTCCTTGATGTACACGTGGGACCTGCGGGAGGGCGGCAGAGACGGGAGGACGCGAGTTGGTAACTGACGATGATAGTGACGCGCCCAAAGGGTGGACGGCCAACGTATGAGTGAGAAAGAGTTTTGCGCGTAGAAGAAGACCTGATGAGAAGGAAACTGGCACTATGTGGACAAACATATGTCGGATGGGTGACAGGAAAATTTAAAGTGTCTTGTTGCTCGGGACAAATGGAAGGAACCGGAAAGAGAGGAAGACCTAACGGAGAATTTATTGGCGACGACATAAGAGATTGTTGGGCGGAAAGACGTGCGCTACTTGAGCATATTGGCACAAGACAGAGAGGAAAGTGAAAAAAATGACAAAATCTGCAGTGGACACCTACGGGGCTACCTGCCCACGGATCGTGATGATAATGAATGACAATAATACTCACTGATACATTTGTAATTTAGAGTCGTAGTATTATTATTATTATCTCGCAAGGCTATCACGTGGGCACTATTTTTCATGGACGAGTGTAGTAGGTATGTCGAACTTCTTTCGCACCGTACGGAGGTGCGGAGGAAGGACAACAAACTAAACACAAAAAGCAGTCCTAAAGAAATGAGTTTGTCAACCTAGATGATGATTTAAAAGCGCATAATTCGAGTGGGTTCCAAGAATCATAAAGAAGAGCGTTCCAGACGGCCGCAGAAGCGCATCTGAAAGCGCCGCGATGTGGTGGACCGTCTCTCAATGGCAGCATCCTGTAATTAAATCAGTGAGTGTTTGTTTCACTATTAATATGGGTGGCCTTGTTATTTTGTACAGGGGTGCAGAGTTTGAATCTACAACAAACTAAACACAAACAGCAACTTCTAAACAAATCCGTTTTCAATCCTCCAGTAGAGGGCCACGTTGCTCTGTGGTTTTGCCAAATCAAGGAACGTTCGAGTAATAACAGAACACTGGCAAAGTTGGACCATGACGTGGCCTCCTGTTTGAATGTTCAAATTGGAAAGACTTAGCGGCATACCGCTCTTCCGTGCCGGCTGGCTCACCGGCAGGGTCACTTAATACTATTTTATACAACCAGAATCAGAATCTTTATTTAGAGCGGAGGAATCCGATGAGCTATGAAGCTCTTTTTCACAGATGTCCAGTAGGGGCAGAAAGTTACAACAACACGGAAGACAACAACCCATAATAGAAGTTGTTGTGTTTGATTGCGTAAATATAAATGTGTCGTTAAACCCGCCAACACAGCCAATTCGTAAGGTTTGTCACGTAAACCAAACGTGCCAGTTCGTTACTAACACAGCACACCGCTTGTGTGTTGGAGAGTAAACCCACAACATAGTACATGTGGTTAATGCAGACTTGATGGCTTGCAAAAGGTATCTATTTTGTGTTCAAACATCTTAACACCTGTTGTATTGCCAGAAAGGGAAAACCCTATTCATATTTTGTTAATAATGTATAGAGTCGTTTAACACGTAGGCTTTCGCGACCAATATTATAAATTATTATGAATGTATAGAGTATAAAAATACAAATTGCAAAAGTATAAAAATTCCTGCCGATCTTTCAATGTATCCCCTGTAGCCCTGGGTGACCCTGAACCCCCGTGACCTCGGGACAACCACGTGACACCATGACCCCGTGAGCCGTGACCCCGTGACCCACGACCCCGTGCCACCCAGGGCGAGGCCTCACCGCGGGGACCACGAGGGGCTGCGAGCGGAGCTGTCTGGGCCGGACTCGCGGCTGCCGTTGAGGTCGGCCTGGGCCCGCTCGGCCGCCTGTGCCAGCATTGCCGCCGTGGCCGGGTTGACGAGGCCGTGCCGCGCCAGGTACGCCAGGTTGCCTTCGCCCAACGCCTGCATCGGTTGTGCAGCGGACACAGAAGCGCCGTGAATACGTGCCACGGCGACACGCCAAGGACACATGCCACGAACACATGCCACGAACACATGCCAGAATGATACGCCACGGACATACGTCATGCACATGTGCCAGTGACACACACCGTTAACAGATGCCACAGACACATGCCATGAACATGTACCACTGGGACACACCATCAACACACACCATACACACATGCCACGGACACACACGCCATGAACACGTGCCAGAGCGTCACGCCACGGACACACACGCCATGAACATGTGCCACAGTGAAACATCATTAACACGTGCCAGGGACACACGCCACGGACGCACGCCACGAACACGTGCCCACAGCGATACGCCACGGACACGTGTCACGCGCACACACACACACGCGCGCGCGCGAGAGACAACACGCCGCGACCACACTGGGACTTTTCGAGACGAGCTGCGATGCAATGCAACGAGAGTGTCCGAGTCGGCGACGTGTCCGGGGCGGGTTGGTTACCTGGAGGCCGGAGCTCAGCAAGGAGCCGTTGTCGAGGCCGCCGGGCGCGCTCTTCAGCAGCGTGGGGCTCCTGCGCGCGCCGACGCAAGAACAGGGCTCGTGAAAGCTCACGCGCCCGCATACACACGGCACTCGCACGCACGCTCAAGCACAGACGCTAAGACAAAGTTCCCCGTATAGCTATTCGGCCAGATGGGGCAAGTGCGGTTATAGCGAGCGCATTTTGTGGCCCGCTATCACATCCAGGCTGCCGGCCGCCTTTGTCTCCCCAGTGCTGATGTTTGCCACAATCGTTTAAGGCCTAGTCGACCTAGGGAAGGCCCAGAACCGGTGCTGATATCACTTGCCCAATGACGTCATCTGTGGCTGGGATTCGGACGAAGATTGCTAGGCCTGTAAAGCGGCGCCGTTACTCCCCTCCACACACACGCACGCACGCGAACACACGCACACACACACGCACGCGCACACACACGCACGCACACACACGCGCACACTCCCACGCACGTTCCATTTGCCCCGCTAACGACTCCGAGGGCTTACGGTGACGCACGCGATCGATCCCTTTACGAGCAATTTCCCACGGGTAATTCCGTTCATAGGCACTTGCCAGCAGGACTGACCTCCAGCGAGATGCATCATCCGTTACCATTTAACGCCAGGCAGGTGGCAGCCAATTGAGAATCATTATCTGATTGGCGAGGTCAACAACATTGTCAACTTTTGGAATGGGGCCATTATGTCGGCTGGCTGGCCGGCCGGCAATGGCCGATTCCTGTAATTTATATTTAAAGTCCAACTTTGCAGCGTACCTTCTTCAAACAAACACAAGTGGCTCTGTGGCAAGTGCACTTGCCGACATGACTACCGGCAAGTAATACATCGATCGATTATGTGCGGCTGTCAATGTGGTGGAGCAGAGGATTGGCGCGCTGAGGCCTGCCACTCGAGTTGCGTTTCCAGCCTCGGCTACCGTCAGTGACGAGCGTGTGACACCTGCACCGGTTTCCTGGGCTCCACAATTGCGCCAGCCCATGCTGACCAGCTGGGTGAAGTATGGTCAAAACAATCCCTATGACTGGCACGACATGGGACGGGTCGAGCAACGGAACGACAAAGGGGCTGCAGATGGTTACACGTTTTATATAACGAGTATGAATATCGATACAACTTGGGTTTTTTTAGCAAATAAAATGACATTGTGCATTACTGTCCATTGTCCGCGCACTGCGAGACTCGGAGAGGAAGAGTTCGCGACAAGCGGTGGGAGAAGCCCGTTGTTTCGGAATCAAGCCCTTTCCAGCGGAGCTCAAGAAACCCACCAAGGAACTCGCGCTCGTGACCCGCTCGATGCTCATTAAGCCCGGTCTAAAGACGCGGCCATCTCCCGCGTTGCCCATTCACAAACACGCTTCGCATCACTCCCCGCGGGTGACCACAACCTAACTGGCGTTCCCGCAACACACGACGGGTGGTGACAAATCGTCACGAACGAGTGTCGAAACCGCGGGCGCGGCAGTGAGTCAAAAGCGATGAGTCAAGCGAGCATGCGAAGGAGCGTGGCGGCTGGGTTAGGCGGTAGCAGCAAGCACGGCAAGCGAGAGCGAGCGGGGGGGGGTAAAATCAGAATTAAAAAAATTAAAGCAAAATATAAGTTCAGAAAGTGTCACGCGTAAAGAACGTTGCACAACATGTTAAGGTTTTTGCGTTGGTCTTTGGATGAGACTAACAACAATGTGCCGCCGTCATTTTCAGAGAGTCGCTGATATGAATAATAATGGCTCGTGGCTGCTGGAACTCGCTACGTGGCTTATAATTTTCGTATAATTTTTACGATATTTGTAGATTATTTCAAAAGCATGTATTTTTTTCAAAATCCATCGTTTGTTTGTTTGTTTTCCATTGAATGGCCTCCAACTACGCACATACGTTCTGGTCAGACCAATTGCAGCTAAACTTGTGCTCAGTAAACAATAAAAATAGTAGGGCCCATTGCCCGAGAGACCTCGCTGAGTCTCGTCAATATTCTTCAGGAAAGTCCTCGAGGAATTTGGCCAATTTCATTAACGAGCATTTGGTACTTTGTGACTTCCCGAAAAAAACCCAAGTGGCCACGCTCGCCGCTCTGCATTGACAAGATTCAAGAATCCCATTGCTGGATTGCCACCTCGCAGGCCAAGCCACCATCCCACACCCGGGGCAGGCACCCTCTCGGCCGAGTACGAAGCAGACTCAGCCCTGCTAAGCTTCCGAGAGATCTGATGGCCGCATTATTTATAAGGAACGTTTGCTGATAAACGTTCCATCGTACGGACAAATGCCAATGCCCCACTGCACCCAGGCTTAGCCCCGCGGTGTATAGTTGATAACAATCACACTATTTATTTACAGGCCTTACTCGGACCAATGGCAGATGAAGGCATCCCCATGGCGTGTCCGCTTTAGGAATTGTTTGATCGTGCTCAGGCGTGCCCGGATGTTCCTGGAGGCCCAAGGCAGACTCCCAAATGGGGCCCCGCTAATGCCACCATCCAAAGGCCTACTTTGGGGCCCTCTTTTGCCCTCTGGGCAGACTTGGCCATACTTCCCCATGCAGATCAGTGCAGGTTGGTGAAGGGGGAGTGTGGTGCCGAGGTCCAGTTAAGATATCACGAGCCCCTCATGTTAGCCATGGTCGTGAATAACACCGAGGTCGCAGGGTTTACGGTGTAGTGCGCCAACCTCTGTGCCACCAATCTAACCGCCACCCCCCCCCCCCCCCCCACTGACCATTGCATATTTTAGAGACCTATTTATAATCGTTTTTAAGCGTTCATCTGCTCTGCAACTTAGACAATAATAAGCCGGGGGTGGCTTACACACACTCGAGGGCAAATGGAATGCTTGAATTGACGGGGCGATAAGAATGAGTTGTTTTTAAATTAAATAAGCAAAAGAGAACAGGTGGCGACCCTAATTGCGGTGACGGGCGCCCGCCCACTTGCACGGGGAATGCCGCGGGGTTTGCTCGTGCGGTGCTGGGCGTTTCACTTCGAGCATCATTCCATTCGAAAGACGCGCTGCTGTCATGTCAGCGATCGTCCACCCTTGATGGTGGGCGGCAACTTGGGGGAGGCCTTCATCCAGCAGTCGATTGACCACGGCTGATGATGCCCAAGATGATGCCTAAGAACCAAGGGAGCCAATCGGCAGGCTTCCCAGTCCTCGCAACTCACCGCCGTATCCGCCTCTCCCTCCAAGTCTTCAGATACAAATCAAGACATTGCACACCGCACCTGTCTGATGATTGGTAAACATATCCAACATGCCGTAAGGAACGCTAATTGAGGTTGACAAAAATCTTGGATGTACGGTGGCGAGATGTTAACTACCTCGGCTGGTATGCAGGTGGTAGTGGGTTCGATCCCAACCCTGACCCCTGCTGTATATTTGGAGTTTGCATGTCCCCCTCCTCGTGGTCGCTTGAGTTTTTCTCCGGGTCCTCCGATTTTTTCCCTTCACATTTAGAATCATGCGTTTAAAGTTACTGGCTGCTATACATTTCCACGTGATAATCCGTTTCATTTGGTGATCATTTGTGGCCAGGTCGCTTCTGAAAAACAGCGCTGTAGAGTTCAGTGGGCCTTACCTGGTCAAATAAAAGTATTTTCGTTTTCAGTTTTAAGTGAAGGATGCTTCTACTTTAATTGATGAAGCCCCCTTTGCGAGGAAGACGACCAGGCCAGACAAGCAGGCCATGGCAGTAGACCAATTGATTCTTCAATCGAGCTGTGTGGAGCTCTGAGCATGAAGCTATCCTCCTAAAAGAGTCAAAATCCTCAATGAGGATTTCCTTGATGAACAGCATCATTGTTATGGGTACAAAAATGCCCTAACATCAATGGCACGTGTTATCAGTCCAGCCCTCCGCCCCCTTCACCAATCCTCGCTGACCAGTGTGGTGAAGTATGGTCAAAAACCCCTCGTGACCGACATTGCGTGGGGAGGCCTTCGTCTGTTGGTGGATTGAGAATGGCTGGAAATTATTTCACTTTCATGTCCCTTCATCCAGAATTCTTGTGCTGCTTTCGATGTTCAGCAAAGTCCTTGTGATTATTTCTCTCAGTCGTGTTTGTGATATCTCAACAATGTTTACGATCCGGCACTCACTCCGGCCACTGGCTCAGCGGTGGTCAGTCGCCTCCATGTCACTCTTCTATCGCTAGTACCACGTTTAGGGTTTGCGTGAACTGCATTCCTTGATTCCTCCACCCATGATGGGTGGAGGTCTCGGTCTACCAGACTGACGGTTTGATCTCAACCACCGCGTGTTCGACCACCGCACTGCAGGTCACAAAGCTCCTCTCTCTCTGCTCCTTCCCTTTGCACAGCGCCACTTTGGAGTTCCCTCCCATCGTCTCTTTTCCCGAAGCTCTTACAAGAATATAACCCTTCAGTAAACGAGTCAAACGTAATCCATGACAAATTAGTGCTGCTTGTTGCTGGCTGCTTGACATTTTGGGCCTCTAGGCCTGTGCTCAGCAACCATGTTTATAAACGTATAACACGAGCACTCAGCCAATTGCTAAATATGATTTAGTTTAAAATATATTGTTTAATATTTATATTATTTTATTATTTCCCTTCTACGTGACTTTACCGAAAGAACCAAGAATATTAATCCCTGCAGTCACGAAAGCTTTAAATAAAAATTTTGTTTAAAATATGTTAAACATTCCTAAGTAATGTTGAGGTTGCTCACCAATATATATATCCTTACGGGATACATATTATCGATAATAACAATCCCAGCCTAAAACCAAATCACCCAAACTCTGTTCAATCTCGTTAGATATCAGAAGCTAAGCAGGTATTTGAGCCTGGATAGCGCTTGGCATGGTAACCACCGCTTACAGACAGGCACTCGATCAAGGTCCTTCAGATATTCTGATCTCCAACTACTCAGCACTCCCAGGTCTAGGTTTGGTGACCGGGCTTTTCTTAGCGTGGCACCCAAGCTATCGAACGCCTTGCCACTTGAAATCAGGAAATCAGAGTCGGTAGATAGATTCAAGTCTGCTTTGAAACCCCATCTCGTTGAAGTGGCCTTCTTCCCTCTTTAGTTTTGCCGGTTGCCCTGGTTCTGTTTATGTTACTTGCTTTTCATGCATTATGCATTGGGATCCTAGGATGGATTGAGCATTATACATTTTAATCATTATGTTATTAAGTGATAGGCAGTGCAGCTAAATCCACCGTTGTTCTGTGCTGCTGTACTCCCGTGTTAATGCTATCTGTCCTTACCAACCCACAACTGAGCGGCGAGGTGATGTACGGTCAAACGACCCAGAGAACCACCCACACGATGGTTGGGAGGTGGATTGACACAGGGGCTGCGTGTTTACGTAATTACAGGTACTACGATAACAACAATAATAATAAACAATGCGGAGGTTTACCTAGGCGGCACCGATATATTGTATCCTCGTAATCACAAGACCAACGACAAAAAACGAATGGAGTTCGAGCGAACATCTCGTTTCCAACAGGGCCGGTTTCACCAATCCAACGTGTCCTCAGGGCTAAGCCTCAGGCCTTAATGCCGGCTCCGGGAGACTTTTTCCACTGCCACATCTGAGCCGAGCCACCACAAGGGGCCCTCTCGCAGCACGGGTGGTTTTCCACTGGGCTATTTGCCGAGCCAAGCCGGAACCAAACTGCGATATGCCGGTCTCACAAGGCATCTCAATCTGGCTCGGGGTGGGGGCGGGGGCCAAGTAGGGCCAGGGGCGGAGCTAATGACGCCTTCAATGCGTGTGACGCGAGTCAGTTCACACCTCCAACGTAGCGTCACTGCGTTCATCTGCGTGCGTACCGACGCATGTGACTATAGTTGGCGTGTGACTATAGTTGGCACGGCTCGGTTTCTGCGGTGGAAAAAACAACCCGGAGCCTCCCGGGCCGGCACAGGGCGGCCCCGACGGACGCGGTTTGGTTGTCCAGTGGAGAAGAGGCACGGAGGCTGCTCAACGCTCAGCCTCTTTGTGTCCCGGCAACATTCGCGGAGGCCGAATCATCACCACCACCACCGCTGGCAACCACGTTGATCGCGCGGGGAGGGGGGGGGCGGTGGAGCCCCCGCGCGGTCAGCCTCTGCGTGCCGAGCACTCTCACTGCGCCGCGGTCAACGCGCGACGCCGCAAGATCGGAACAACCGGGACCCCTGCATGGAAGCGAGAAGGCGCGCGCAAACTCGCAAGCAAGCGGGCGGGGCAAAGCGTTTGGCGCAAGCGAAGCGGAGGCAGCCAAAGCGGAGGGCCGGGGTGGAGTTAAGGAGGAGACGGGGCGCCAGGGGGAAGCGGTGGGGAGGAGGGAGGGAGGGAGGTGTAGCGGCAGGCGGCCTTACTGGAGGAGGTATTTCCTCAGAGCCCTGCCGGACGGTTTCCTGTTGCTGTCGGTGCCCCGGTAGGTCCAAACGGAACCGGCTCCCACCTCTGTCCGCACGAAGCATGGGTGCTTCGACAGATTGGTGCGGATGGCGTTCTGGCATGCGGGCGGCGGCGGGTGCGCGTGAGCGCGCGCGCATGCGTGCAGCGCGGGGCAGGCGGAGGTCACATTGGGGGGGCGGGGGGGGACGGGGGTCAGGGGTCACGTGGGAAATGTGGTGGAGGGTGGGGGGGATGGGGAGGGGATTTGGGCAGCAGGTTAGCGGGACGGGGAGCAAATAGGGGGCAGCGGCGCGCGAGGTTCAAGCGGATTTTCCAAGCGGGCAGCGAAGCCAGCGCGGAGTAGGTGTGGAGCGGCACGGGAGCGAGGGACGGCGGGGGAGCCGCCACGGGGGGCGGGGAAGTGGGGGGAGAGAGAGGGAGACACAACAACAAGAGGGGAGTCACTCACAAACCACCATTAACATTCAGCAACATCCAAACGCCGGTGGAAATCGAGAGTCGGGATGGAGAGTGGGGTGGGGGTGGAGGGGGGGGAGGGCTCATAAATAATTTGATTCAAAATTCCTTCTTCTCAGCATTCGTTGGTTTTTCAAAATGTATTTTAAAATCAGCCTTTCTTTTCCTTTCCCTCTGAGCTCCACGGCCCAGAGTGCGGCGCGCATGGCAAGGCAGCCAAGCAAGAAGTGGCGAAGCAAAGCAAGCGAAAAGCGGGGGGGGGGGGGCGGAAGGGCAGGGCGGCGGCGGCGGCGGCAACGGCGAGGACCGGTTGCCGTGGGTTACGTTGCCAAGATCTCACAACCCTGGAGGCGCAAAGGGGCACAACAACAGAGAGCGGTGAAGCGCGGCAGACGGCGGTCGCCCGGGGCGACGGGTCGGGTGGGCGCGACACACACACACGCGTGCGCGCGGCGCGTTACCCTGTGGGTTTCTGCGGCCTTCGCTTTTGGAACTCCAGCTCGTCCACCGTCCACACTGCACCCTTAACGTTCTCAACACGCACAAAACACTTGTGCAGGCTCAGGTTATGCCGCACGGCATTCTGGGGTGGGGCGGACGGACGGGCGCACGAGTACCCGGGAGCGGATGGGGTGGGAAGAAAATGGACACAAAAAGGAACAAACAAAACACAACGCGGTGAGTCACTCGAGGTGTTTAGGACTTCCGGCCTGGTCAACAACAACAACACGTCTTGAGAGCCCTTTAAAAGACCGGGGCAGTGAAACGTCTTTAAATCATGAAAACAACAGTAAAACAGTGAACTCGCCCAACAACCAGGTGGTGCACACGTTGTGCCAAAAGCAGCTCCACCCCATGCATATCGGGCCCTGTGTGGAGTTTATAGCGTCCATCACATCCTGTTATTCACACACAGTTGTCGCTTCTGACTTGTCTTTTTTTTTTATCAGCTCTAGGTGAGGTGCAATGAACGGCCACTCGCTGGGAATGTTTGTCATCTTACACCTGAATTTTTTACGATGACGGTGATAACTTTTTATTGTATTTGTCTGCGCAGAAGCCACAATGCCAACAACAACAACCACCGCCATCTCGTATTCCCGCCGGTGACCGAGCCTCCCGGTCGGTGCGGAGCCCACGGCACATAACCGGATCGATGTGACACAACATCGTGGATAGATTCAGCCTCCTCTGTTTAACGTACGAATCCTGGACACGTCAATATAATTCATTTCTAACTCTTTTCATTAAACTAATTTGATTGTTTTACTTCATACGGTTTGGTCTGTCGACTTTATTATACTTATCCGAGTTATAAAGCACATTTATAAATACCCCAAAGAAAAAAAATTCAGGGAGCAAATTATACAAAACATATCTTGATCCAAAGCCTCTGCACATCTCGCACCAACCTCATACACCTATTACAGCTTTTAAAACCCTCTCACGATTCGCTTTTGCTAATTATTCAATCACAACATTCAACCACCTGTTGAACAGAAATCTGTGGGCTGTGTATAAATGGATGACCCCCTATCATCACGCCACGCTTAATTCAATCGTGCACCGAGTTTTCCAGCTTGCGCCCCCCGCCGACACAGAACCACGCGGCGTGCGACCGCTTTCTCCTTCGGCTACTGCGCAAAGCCCAGCTCGGCCGTAATGGCCACAAGGCGAGGGCCGTTCGCCGCCGCGGTCTTTCGACCGACAATCTGCCGGTTGCGAACGCCCGCACAACAAACAAAGCGCGGCGCTGGAACGCGCGACGCCACGATGCCTCCGTCGGTTTCTGAAAGGGTTAAAACAACGGCGAGCCCATAAACAGCAAAACGCACCGCCGCCACACGGACTAAACTAACAACAAGTAGAACCTGCGGAGGCATTTTTATTCCCAACAGTAAAACGATCGTCTGATTCGTAAATACAACCGTACCAATATAAATTCCTGACATTTTTTTTTATCAATTCCTTTTATCACTATTACTGGGTAATTATTTTTGTACAGAGAGGGCTTAAGTTTAGTTATTTTCAGATGGGAGAACAAAAATTTTTCGCGCTGGAACAGAATGCACGCCGGCTATGAGGACATGTACAGGGGGACAGGTACGGCTATGGGGGGACAGGTACCGCAGCTTGGGGCCGCTTCCCTTTAAACATTAATTGCGAAGTATATTCTTAGGTTTTTTCGGTAAAGTCACGTACCTACGTGACTTTACCGAAAAAACCTAAGAATATGAATCCTTGCAGTCACGAAAGCTTCAAATCTATTTAATTGCGAAGCTTCAGCTCACCGTGTACCCCACGCAGCAGGCCTCTTCCATGTTGTGCGCGTACCCCCCCCCGGCAAGTATGCGGGTGTTACATTTAATTAGGCGATTGAAACATGACATTTTTGTTGATTGCATTTGAGCGTGAGCGCTGCCAGTGTAAAGTGCAAACGGAGCGTTGTGCAGCACTGCAAGCACCTAGGCCACACTAATCGGGTACGAGAGGGGGACAGGTTCAACCTGGCGACATTGCGTTTCTTATTTTGGAACCAAACGGGACCTTTTTTTTCGATTTAAAGCTTTCGTGACTGCAGGGATTCATCTTCTTGGTTCTTTCGGTAAAGTCACGTAGAAGGAAAGTAATAAAATAATAAAAATAAAACATAATAAAATAATTCTCACGACGTTTCGGCCACAACGCAAGCAGCCGTCCTCAGACAGCGTCTCCCCGACAGACCTGGTCTTCACCTGAGGACGGCTGCTTGCGTTGTGGCCGAAACGTCGTGAGAATTATTTTATTATGCTTCATTTTTATTATTTTATTACTTCCCTTCTACGTGACTTTACCGAAGGGACCTCTTTTGCTAGTATCATAGTATGAAAAACCTATTGTGATTTTTTTCATAATTTTCAAGTACCGTTCGCCCTTAAAAAAATCGGTGAAAATCTAGAACAATGTGTAAGTTACAAAAAAAAGAGTCGGTCAAGTTTCAAAACGCCGGGTACCTTCCAAGTGGCCGTGTTCGTGCGGAAGTAGGCGAAGGTCGTCGTAAACCAGGTGTAGATTTCATTTAACGTCAGCTGCCGGTCGGGGTTCTCTATGATGGCCTGCGGAAAGTGGGACACGGCAGGTTTAAAGAAATATTTCAACAGCGGCGTAACAAACGATTCAAACAAAACTCAAGTTAACGAGATTCGGAGCGAAAATTCGTCGATGTCAGCAGGGCTGATGGCACGGGGTGTGGCGTGCCGAGACGGGATCTCACCTGCCGGATGAGAGAGGCGTACGTGAAGGGAGGTCTCACCTCCGCGTTCCTGTAAAACTCCTGGTTCTGCGCTATTTCTGCAAAAGAGAGGGCATCGTCGTCACTCCGTCAGAAAGTTTCTTCCCCGACGTATGGACGTACGTATGTTTGAACAACTTCTTTCGCACCGTACGTGGCCAACCGTGCTAATCGGAGGTAGCCCACCGACAAAGCGATAATTAACCCTCAAGGCCATGGCAGGGACGTTCGGCCCAGCCACGATCTATCACCTGCTGGCGAAGGCTTTCCCCCCAGAAAGCTGCCGCCATATCTCACGGTCGTGCTCTGCAACGATCCACCTTGCTCCTCCCCACGAGCGAGCCGATTTCATCGCTCCGTCCCTGCGGCGATCGACCTCTCGGGAGTAATTCCCTCCTTTGGCTGCACTCCATCATCAGTCTCGACCACCGGACGTCATCCGCCCCAGCGACGTATCCCTGCCCGAACCCGCTTGCTATTTTCAACGGTCAATACGACGTCTCTGACTTCAATGCGTTCTCCAAACCACGTGCTCATCTTTCCGTCTCTCAGTGCAATTCCAAGCATGAACCTCCCCCACCCCCCCCCAACCTCACTTCTTTGTGCACTTTTGTTCACTCTTCCTCATCGACGTCCACCTTTCCGATAGACGTCATCACACACGTGCACTACACACCGACTAAACACTCCATGCACAATGTTTTTGCTGCTTTCCATCGTCAAAATTACATCTTTAGAAAGCACACCAAACCTGCTCTCGCGCCCACCCCTTCGATTCATCACACGATCTCGACCCGCCTTCAATCATTGGCCCGAGGCCTATATGATGCTCGGCTGTATTTTCCAGTTGTGTTCCTCCGGCAAATATCTACAGTTGCTGAGTGAAAACGGACGTAACATTATTTTAATCGATTGGGATTACACAAAGCGATCATCGGCCCCTACTGGCAGACGAAGGCCAAGTTCTGAGCCACCTTACAAGGCACAGGGACAGCCGCCAGCGGGGGCGCGGGGGGGGCGCGGGGGGGGCACGGGGGGGGGGCACGACGGCACGTAGCCAGTCGGCGTCACAGCACCGCCGGAGGGACGACCTCCCCCCGCTAGCGCTCACCGCTCGAGAGGCAGCCGAACTTGTCGAGGTTGCGGCGCCGGATGGGCCCCACGGCCTGCATGGCCTGCATGGTGCTCTGCGTGAGCACGGTGAGCCCCTGCACCACCCCCATGCCGGAGCCCGGCGACATGGAGAGCCGCGGCGGCGGGGGCGGCGGGGGCGGCGGTGCCGACAAGGCCGCCGACGACGCCGAGAGGACGGCGAGGGCCGTGGGCGGCCCGCACGGCGTGGGCGGCGTGTGCGGCGCCAGCGTCTTGCTCCGCGGTGGCGTCTCGGGGACCGACCGCGCCAGGTTCAGCTGCGACGGGCAAAGAACACGGGAAGGGAGGGGGGGGGGGACACGGAATGACGTGCGGGAGCCAGCCTAGCGGACGCTTCGGAAGAGGTGGCGGGTACCCACACTTTACCCCGCCACACGCGGCCTGCCTGCACATCGATTCACTGCGGTGGATCCCACTCATCGGTGGACAGAGGCGGTGGGCGGTTGGAGGAAGAGAGGCGGGACGGGGGGAGGGGGACTCAAGAAACCTGCACCATTGTTTCAACTGCCGCCCCTGGGTGATGGAATCGAAGTGGTGACCGTTGGATTGCAAGCCCAGTGTTCTAATCGTTTGTGCGCCGACTCAGAAAATACAAAAGGAATTGGATTTACGTAACGTCCAGATGCGACCGCATCTCGAAACACTGACCGCCTACCCAATATGCTTTGCGCTAATTAAAGCATGCGGGAGGTGGGGACTGGTTTAACGGTGGTTTGCGCACTGCACTATGAACCTGGCGGCCTGCACGACGCAGCACAATTTGCGATGCGATTTGGGTTGATAAATGGTTGGCATGTAATGTGGGTGGCATTGTCGTGTACCAACCTGCACTGCCCAGTATGGTGAAGCAGCATGGCCAAACAACCCCCATGACCGATGGAGGATGGGGAGGCCTTTATCCACCGGTGGATTGACAAGGGGCTGTAAATAATTATTATTGCGACAGCAGAAAGATCGAGGTTTACAGCAAGCGGAGGCCGACGGGTGGAGTTGAAATCTCAGTTCCATCACCATTGAAAAGTGGATATTTATTTGGATTTATTTACGCCACTGCCAATCAGCCCGCTAACGCCGCAATGCCTTCAAGAATTCTTCAAGAGTTGCGACCCCCACGGCGAGTCTCTCATCATCTCGACTCCATCAGACGTCACGGCACCACCCTACCCCTCGCCCCTTCTTTCCAGGATCTCTGAGATTCTCTCTCTCGTGTATAAACCTCAAGAGTTCCCCAATAAGCGCGGCGAGCCCACGCGTGTAGATGTTTCCTTCCTCTCGGTGACAGTTAAAGAGCTCCCTTGTGTTCATTTTAACTGGCCTGTGAATCATCGTGGAAGTTCTGTTGCAAGTTGCGCTCAGTGTGCAGGGGTACGACCAAGGGACTAGCTCATTGAGAAAATTCCCGGTGTCGCTGCATTGACCCAATCCAACCACGACCGGCAGCGCCATATCAAGCAGACATTTTTGTGCCCAGAGTTTACCGAAGGGAGGCCCAGACCGGGTTTCAGATTCCCATTGCTGCCGTCACTGTGCATATGCAATGAGTGAACCTGCGTTGCCAGGCATTGAAAGGCAATGCGCTCCGATACACCCCCACATGAAACTCATTAACACGCGCACACACACCCAGCACTGGCTTGCAACACATCACACGCGTACACACACTACACACACAGCTTATCAAAGTTATGACCCCTTTCTCATAATGGCAGGGTATAAAAACGCAGGCATAAATTTCTAAGTTTTTATGTTTTTGGGTTATTTATTAGATCTGTAAATGTATGGCGGGGGAGTTACAAGCATTCGGTTTATTGTGGTGTGACAGCCCAGCCCTGCGGGTGGTCTAACTGCAAGGAAGGGCAACCCCTGACACTAATAGGCACCGGTTCACGCCCCACTGCCACCACCGCTGACGATGGGGCGCGCTGTGGGAATATTTTAACCGTCTCCGGAATAAATAAACAAAAATCCCTGCAATGTCATATTTTCCCACTAGAGGGTACGACGGAGCCTTCTGAACATTTGCCACCCGGCCCAATGGACGAATAAAAATAAGAGTCGATCAATTTAAAGTATTCGTGAAATAACGTGCGGCTCTTTTGTCAATCAATGCTTCGAACGCGACACGGCGGCCTCGCTGTACGGACATCGGTGAAAGAGAGCTTCGCAGCTCATCGGATTTCTCCGCTACAAATAAATATTCTGATTCTGTACGTTGAACTTCTTTCGCACCGTACGTAGCCCAACCGTTCTAATCGGAGGTGTGCGACACAAAGTTCTTGACGTTTATATTTTTTTTAAAACGTCACCGTTTCAACCGGCGGCCGATGAAAATGCGCGCAGCCTCTCTCGTGACACGCGCCGGTATTTGTACGGACGCGCGTGTAGGCACGATGAGGCCCATGGATAAGGACGCCGTGCGTGCGGTCTCAACGCCCGGCACACGAAGACGAAGCGCCGCAGATGAAATCAGGGACCCCCCTCCCCTCCACTCCCCCTGGCAAACTTCCAAGACTTCCGTCAACCAGAAACTTGTTTTGCAAAACAATGAATTTGCAGGAAAATAACGAGTGATTTCATCATTTGAGAGTTTGTTTCTGTTTTTAGCGGTGACATTTCCACAATCTTGAGTCTGCGCGCCACAAACTCTGTTTGCAATGACGGTGCCACTAACCATCATCATCATAATCCTGCAGGGGTTGAAACAATTAGTACTATTTTGTTGGCAAGTCAAAGAGTGGATGTGCTTTGGGTAGACTCACCCCCAACCCAACGCCCCCTCCCCCCGCAGGAATGTGGAATTTCTACCACTGGCTCCCGGCAGCCAAACTTCCACAAGTTCACCTGCAGGCAAATCTAAAATACCTATAAATGCGTGGTTTATAAAGTGAAACGACGGCATCGTCGTCTGTCTTCCCATTATCACCAAAGTGGTTCCTGGAGAAAACCGTCCCGTTGATGCTTTGAAACTACGACGTCCTCTATTGCATTTACAAAAAACACGACGAGTCGTTAATAAACGGCCGCGTGCCGCTCGGGAAGGACACGTCGCTAAGAAGCGACGGTGGCCCCGCGTCGGAAATCATCAATGGAGTGGCAGCCAACGGAGGAAATGCACCCGAGAGGACGCGCAGCGAGGGTGCGGAGCGGTGAAATCAGCTGCCGTGCGAGGTGAATGAATGCATCGTGAGACCGTGAGATACACCGAAGCCTTGGGGAGGCCTTCACCCAGCGGTGGATTGACAAGGGTTTGCAAGTGACGATGATGACGACTATGACGTTTCATGCGTCGCATTAACGACGATGGCGCCTGGGGTGAAAGGAACACGACAAACGAAGCACCGCGTTTGTGTCTGTATAGGCCGTGTCTCGCGACTGCCTTACCGGCTGGATGCAGCTCTTCGACTGAGACTTGGAGACGTGAAGATGGGACATCATCGCCTCCAAAATTTCCCTCTCCTTCTCCAACTGCACGCGGGCAAAGAGCGCAGCATGTTAGCATGGGAGCCGAGCAATGTACCCCGATTCCAATCCTCTCGATTGATCTTGTAGGTAGAGGGGCCTTTCGGTCTTCTGCGTGTACCCATGCAGCTTTTTACTCGATCCACTGCCGGACTGTACCTACGTATGCATGTCGAACTTATTTCGCACCGTACGTACCCAACCGCGCTAACAAAACCTAGGCCCCCCCCCCCCTACGCCGTGCGGGTCGTAGTGGTCGGTGCGGGTCAGTGAAATGCGGGGGAGGAGAATAGTCGTTTGGAGCACGGCGGTGTGAACCACGTGGTACTGTAGCGCTGCCCGCTAAGGCCCGCCACGGAGCCTAATGACGACAGCCTCGTCGCGGTGCCCCGTCTCAGCCTCATCCAGGACCAGCCACGCTCGACGTCCAACACCCGACGGGGTTGGGATATCTACGGGATCCTGTCTTATTTTTTGCCAGTATCAAACACGATTTTAAAAAAATCTCTTTCGCCCGAGCTATTAACGCTTCGGCGTTTGCATCGTCCTTGTGGCGGTCGCCTGTTGCCGATGTTGTTTTTTTGTTCTTCTATAGCACCGGTGAGACGCAAAGCCATAAAGGAGGCTGTCTCTGGTGTAGGCAAATCAGTTTCAAGGACGGTGCGCAGATTATATCAAAGCATATTTGTTTGCATGTTTTACCACGAGCATGTAAATGCAGACCTGAAGCCCCGCAATAGGCATCGATTTGGTGTTTGAACATCTTAACACCTGTAGTATTGCCAGAAAGGGTAAAGAGATTGGACTAATTATGGGTGATTCGAATCACAGGATGCACCGTATCCAGTATAAACACACATGTATTGTATATTTGTGAATGCACGCTTGAATAAATGTCACATATATGCGAGAGTGTATAAACTAAAAATGTATAAACACTGCATGGCATATGTCAATAAACTCATGGTGCATGTACGTTGTTTAAGCAAAAACACATGGATACCCAGACTGCACACACGCAGATACACACGTATAGCCACACGCACACCACGAGCCTCCATAGTTAGACTACGTACATGGCTGTTAGCGAGCACCTATTAAGGTGGGGGCGGCACTCAAGGTAGCGGCGTGACCAGCTTCCTGCGCGTTCGGTGCCGATGTTAGCGGGCTGCACCTGGGGCACTCATTTAAGGCCGACTCGACCTAGGGGAGGCCCATTCCAGACTAAGATCCCAATCAGAAGGCTGCTGTGGGAAGTCAACAGCGGATTTCCTTAGGATAGACTCGTCCCTGCCATCAGAACGTAGAATTCCCAGCCCTGGCTCAGGGCGGTCAGCAGGAGATGAGCAGCACCTCGATGCTCATGTGAGCGTCAGGCAATCGCTCTGTTATTGTGACTCCCACACGCACGCGCACAGATGCACGCACGCACACGCACGTGTGCAGAGGCGGGCATGATGGGCGTGCACACACACACCTGTATCTCCAGCTGGTGCACCACCTGCATCTGCACGCGGCACTGGGCGGCGCTCCGGTCGTCCAAGCCGTGCTCGCTGTGCAGGTGCCTGTGCACACACACGCACGCACACACACGCACACACACACACACGCACACACACACACGCACACACACGCACACACACGCACACACACGCACACACACGCACACACACGCACACACACACACGCACACACGCACGCACACGCACGCACACACAACACGTACGACCCTTGTTTAGCATGGCTAGAGACAACTGGGGCAAAGCAGTGTCAGCGAACGCCCGTTGTGTCTGCAAGGAGAACATTTAGGTTCTCCTTGCAGACACAAGGTTCGAGCCGAGTGTGGCTGTGGATTAAATTTGTGAACGTCTCGCCATCCAACCACCACTTGTATGTGCGTGTGCATATGCTTGCACTTCTTTCATACCGTACACAGCCAACCGTGCTAATCGGTGGTGCGGGTGAAGGACGACAAACTAAACACAAAAAAGCAGCTCGAAAGGAATGAGCTTTAAATCGATATGCAGAGAGGCAGACAGAAAACAGCTCACGCAGGATACGTTTCAGTTAAGTGCACACACGGGCAGCCGTTCTTCATCAAGCCGCTGCGGATCGTGGGGGAGTTAATTCACTGCACCTCGCCACGCTGCTCAGTACAGGTTGGTTAAAGGTGGAGAGCACAGGCGCGGGACCGCAATGGGTGTCTCTGGACTGCCCCCTCCTCTATGCACACCATAGGCCCCGAAGCTGCCCGATAACGCGCCGCTCTCTCCAGGTGTCGCGGGCTCGTGGTCGCCCGCACGGGTGCCGTCCGTGCTCAAGCCCGCTTAAGCTTCCGCGCGACTGTGAGAGATCGGGTGAACGCCAGGTGTTTTTGATCGGAGGCTGAGGATACTTTTTTTGCGTGCGCACCGATTGTGTGCGTATGCGTACGGGCGCTAATTGCGCACGGCTGAGCTTCGCAGCTGTGCGTGGCTATTTCTCTGTCCACCAATCCTGGTCGAGAGACGGGAGAGGCAACTTAGCTTGTGTACTTTTCCCCTCTGACAAAAAGGCAGTGTTTACGAATGACGGCGGTGATGATGATCGAGCATTTTGAGGACAGACAAGACATTCCAATGCCACGGTCTGACGGGCGATGATAAACGACGCTTGAATGTACAGACAGGTTGATCCGAGAGAAAAAAAAACCCATCGGCATTTCCTGAAGAAGTGCATTGTTGGTCATCTTTGTCTTTGGTCACCATCAAAATAAATTTGTGTAAATGTGATGATCGACTGACAGCAGCAGCAGCAGCAGCGACAGAAAACAACTGCGGGCCGGCTGCAATGGCCGTATGCACGTACGCACACTGGCCGCATCGTTTTAACGCACACTCGTGTCTAAGTTTGTAAAGGTATGGTTTTTCCAGCCTTGCGCTATTATGCTGTTGCGATGGGGGCAATTTTCATTGTTGACAGATCTGATATACGTAGCCGAACAGGTACAGTAGCACACCTTTAAGGGAGTTTACAGAAAAAAAAACCCATAAATATATATGTCTGTTGAAATTCTTTCGCACCGTACGTAGCCACCCTTGCTGATCGGAGGTGCAGGGGGAATTGCATTGCTATTATTTATTATCAGAGAAAAGCATCGGCTGAGTCTTAAGACCGTAAGCTGTAAGGTCATAGTTCAAAAGTTCTCTTGAATGTCTTAAATGCGAGAAGAAACCGCATATACCAGGGGACCACATTCCATCAATTGGTAAAGAGTAGGACAGCATCCTACTTGCTGTACTGCCTCCTGTAAGTGCCTCGCTACCCCCACAAGCGTGTGGCGGTCTCGCGCAACTTCATGATCTCTGCGCGATCCATCATCCCCGTCTCCACGTACAAACATTAAACAAGGTGGCAAGGAAGACAGATGACCATGAGTTTCACAACCACGCTCTCAACAACGGCTGGGGTTCCACTTCTGTGGCAGACCAGTGCTTCTCAGCTCCAGTCCACGCCCCACCTCTCCACAGTTCAGCTCTTGCGATTCTCCAAGTCATTTCAACTCATACTCAAACTAAGGCACCGCACACCGTATGCACCTGATGATTGTAATGGGCACGAAGTCGGGAGTTGAGAAACACTGACCTACACGGAATTTAAGTCAACGTTGCATATTTGCTGAACAATCAAACTGAACTAAAAACTAAACTATTAAAATTTTACCAGGTAAGGCCTTGTCGAGCTATATAACTCTTTTCGCCAAAGTTGCTTATCGTGTGGAAATTTATTAGAGCCAAATACTCTGAATGCACGTTTCTAAATGTGGAGGGGAAAACCGGTGGACCCGGAGAAACATCCAGGCGAGCACGGCGAGAACACGCAAACTCCAAATATACAGCAGGCGTCAGGGTCGGGATCGAACCCACGACCTCCTGTGTACCAGACGAGGTAGTTAACATCTCCTAGCCACCGTGGCGCCAATCCACAATGCTCCACTGCAGTAGTTTTATTTATTCAGACCGGGCCCCGTCATTCAGACGGCAGGAGTGCAATCATCGATATCGTCTGGTTGGGCCATCATTTCACTGCATGCGCTTCACACGCCTGACTGCTGGTGAAGACCCAAAAAGCCGGTCCAGAAATTTCTCAAACAAACAAAAGTCTGGAAAGGCCAACAGGATGATAGGCTTAAAAAAAAAATATTTATTTGTGGTGTCTATTTTTAACAAGCTGACGAGCCCTCACATCAAGGGGGCTCTGTGCAAAACCACTCACGCGTGGAAAATAGGCAAATGCCCACACAAACGGACGCGCACGTGAGTCGAGAGAGATAACGCAAACGCGCGCGCTAACCGCGGTGGCACGCACAGCATGATGTGACAGTTTTTTTTCATGAGAGCGCTTTGTTCAAGGTGCCTTCCGCTGCCGATATTGCCCAGGTGCTCGTGCGGGTGTTGGGCATGAGCATTGGTGAGCTGTGGCGAGTTTCGCAGTGACAGGGCTTAAGGAGGTTTTGTAGCTTTGAAAGAAATGTGATGTGTCCATATAGTTCATCAGTGGGCTCCTTGTCTCTCTTCTATTGGTACGGCTACCGTGGTGGTAGGGCGCCACGGTGGATAGATGTTAACTCCCTCGCCTGGTATGCAGGAGGTCGTGGGTTCGATCCTGACCCTGACGATCCGTGTATCTTTGGAGTTTGCATGTTTTTTTCGTGGTCGCGTGGATTTTTCTCTGGGTTCTCCGGGTTTTCCCTCCACATTTAGAATCAACACGCGTTTAGAGTATTTAGCCGCAATACATTTCCACGTGATAAGCCACTTCGTTGAGCTATCATTTGTGGCCAGGTCTCTTCTGAAAAACAGCTATGTTGCTGAGTGGGCCTTACCTGGTAAAATAAAAAAAATGTTACTGCCATCCATAATAAAGTTTGTTTGGTATAGATCGCGTAGATATAAATGTGTCGTTAACCCACCGCCGCCACCCGACACAGCCCGAAACGTCGCCTAAGATATATATAGGATAAAACCATTCACAGCCTCAGCGGTATTGAGAAGTGCGTGCGTTGAGTTTTTGTTGTTGTTAACTGTCTTTGTGCACCACTGCCAATGCAGCAGCAGCACCACAGAGATAATTAGTTTGACAGGATAACAATCGTCTGCTCGCTTGAGCCCATTAAGGGTCGCTCTCCTGTAAAATATCACAAAATAAATGAGGATTTCTCAATAAATGCACACGTGGAGTAAAAATCCACTTGTAAGCAAGAAGCGCCATAAATCAAATGTTGTTTTTTTTATTGGCGAGCATGTAAGCTACGCAGGCATTAAATTAACGTTAAAATGTAAGCTATATGTGAGCAAGCAACTGCTGAAGTCGTTTAAGAAATGCAATATTTCTGGACTTTTTTTCTCTCTCTCTGCAGAACCGCTACAACGGCAGCAGCAGGCTGCACGAAGCCAACATATTTATTTACCTCTTTAAAGAACGTCAAAGGTAACATTTGCCAGGATTACTTGCCATGTGCTTTCATAAATAAAAGCACATGTAAACACCGCTATTAAATGATTCTTAAATAACTAGTGACAATACAATTAGAACCCGCTGGTGAGTTTTATATTTTGTGCGTTTCTTTTATTATAGTTGCTAGAAATAAATCTAGGCGCAGATTCAAAATAAGTAACGTTCAAATCTCTGACTTCGTAGTGCAGTACGCCAACCACTTCACCACCACTCCCATCGCATAAACGTATAGGAATCATGAATCTATTCTTACGCGAGTGATTTCATGCACGTAGCGAGAGCGTTAGAATTGATATTCGCTGATCAATCTACGTATTATCGTTATGTGCCTACTTATACGTGAGGGACATTTGTTCAATTTGAATTTTCACAAGTCCATGTCAACCAGAATGCGTGCAAGGCTTTGCTTGGGTTATAAGTCAACTGCTGAGGGCTAAATACGCCTACTCACGACTCCTTGTATCTATGTATGCAAAATAAGAATAGGTTTTACCCTTTCTGGTAAATACAACAGATGTTAAGATGTTCAAACACCAAATAGAAACCTTTGGCAAGGAATCAAGTCTGCATTAAGCACACACACACACTCTACGTGTGGTGAACAGGCACACAAACACGCTCTCATGATATATGCAATGTCTTTGAGACGGATTGGCCTACATCAGAGATAGCCTTCTTTATGGCCTAGTCTCATCCATTTTCAGACAGGAGAATGCATATATTATCACAGTTTGTTTGCATGTTCACCACAAGGGCGTGTGGTTAATGCAGACGTGATTCCTTGCAAAAGGTATTTATTTGTTGTTTGAACATCTTAACACCTGCTGTTTTATTGGCAGAAAGGGTAAAAACCTATTCTTATTTTTCATACTTTGATACTGGCAAAAAGGTCCCATGATATCGTTGTATGGATGTTGAACTTCTTTCGCACCGTACGTAGCCAACCACAATAATCGGAGGTGTGCGGGAAAGACAACAAAGTAAACACAAAAAGCCGTTCTAAAGAAATGAGTTTTCAATCAAACCGTTCTCAGAACCCGGCACAGAATATAGGAAATACATTTAATTCAGATCTTGAATTACATAAAAATACAAGGTCTGGCGCAAAAGATTTTCAGGGCCAACGCCGTTCATGCCACCACATTTTTTTCTCCGGCCCCTCCAGGTATTTCCCTCCACATTTAGAAACATACAATTAGATTTATTTGGCTGCTATAAATGCCCACGTGATGACAAGTCACTTCGTTGGGCTATCATTTGTGGCCACTTTTGAAAAATCACTATAAAGCTCAGTGGGCCTTACCTGGTGAAATAAAAAAAGAGTTTAGTTTTAGTATAGTTATTTATTGTTAGCTATTTGCTAACCTTTACTATACTTTGCACTCCTATTGATATTTTTATATTGTTTGTTTTAATAGCTCTCCGGATTTCTTCAGGATTAATTATTCTGATTCTGAAGATACTGAGCTGACTGAGTTGGACGTTCCTTGCTGATGAGCATATAATATATATTTTTCTTTCTGCGACATGAGCAGACGATTCCAGACAAAGTCACGTACAGCTCAGATGTCTGCTGTTTGATAACACAGCACAGGTTCAAGGTTTATGTCAACACAGCCGCCTCGTGCTCGTGAGCGCTCGTAGTTTTTTATTTTACAACCCCAGCGCTCCGTGTGCGTTCAGACCGCGCTCGGCCTGAAACAACTCGGGGAGGGGGGAATTAAAAAGCGACAAAAAAATTTAGAACTCTCCCCCCCCACCTCAACCGCCCCCCCCCCCAACCCACCCAAAACATTTTATTCCAAACGCAGCACACTAAACCAAGCAGCGCAGCAAAACCCTGCGCTGCGTCTGAAAATAATCTAATCGGGAAATCTGCGCCTTGCTAAAATAGCAAAATGCACGTACGCGGTACGGACTTGTTTGCGTTTGGCTGAGAATATTACAAAGTGGAATTTCCCGTCCGAAATGAACAAAAATCAGCATGCGAGATTTTTTTTTCTCTCTCTCTCCGTTGGGCGAGCACGAAATGCATCTCTCTCTCGCTCTCTCCCCCCTCCTTAATTCCCCGCGCCGCTCTCTCTCTGTCAGTCTGCCTCGCAACTGGATTAAAGCTCCCTGGGTTTATTTATTTTGCTAGGACACACTTCACCGCCGCCATCTCCCCCCCCTCCACCCCCCGATGCCGCCCGCCGACCCGCGCCATTCCGGTGGCAAAAGGACAACCAGTCTGCGACTTCCCTCACCTCAAAGTGCCCCCTGAGCTCAGCCGTTCCCACCGCGTGAGCTATCATCCCACAAACCCCGCGTGGGCCACATCGTGAACACGCGCACCTGGCTGGGGTTTGGACTGACACAAGAGCTCCCGCTTCCACGTTCGCACCTCCGATTAGCACGGCTGCGGCTACGTGCGGCGAGAAATAAGTTCAACATACGTCAAGTTTAGGGTAATGTGGTGGTGGTGGTGATGGCAGCAAGGGGAATAATCAAGTGTTGTTCCTCGGTAAAGCAAGGTACCCTGGGCTGCACGGCATGAACCAATTAGAACTGTCATCATGGGCTCAAATAAATCTACGGCAGATTTAAACGCGGGGTGGAGCGATGGCGCGCAGTGGTTACCACACCTCCGCTAAGGACCCGAGTTTGAGTCCCGACCTCGACTGTTGCGCAACAAAGGTACAGACTGCACGCACGCGATGCCTCGAAACGTGACAGCATCGCGAGACACTCTACGGCACTCAGGACCTGGTGACCTGAGTTCGATCCGAGGGCCAAGGCTAACATCAGTGGCAAGCGATAACCAAACTGGTCCGGGGTTACCACCTTCACCAAACCACACCGACTCGCGTGGTGAAGTACGGTGAAACGGCCGGCCCTTGTGAGCGACGTGGTGTGCGGAGACCTTCATCCAGCAGTGGAGTGAGATTGCGTTGTAAATGATCGTCGCCGGATTTAAGAGAGGAGCAGACACTTTTCAAAGCAAATGCTCGAGGCGGCGGGTGGCTCAGCCAAATGTGCCGAGGTCCTGGCTCCGTATCCAGGCGGCTACCGATGGAAGTGGACTGAATGTCTGGTGTCAGTCCGGCCACCAATAAATGCACACACACACATAAAACAAAAACTAAAATCGTGATAAAATTTGGTTCAAGTACTTAATGTCAATAAAACCCTAGCTCCGAGAAATTAATATCAAGCTCTCAAACTAATTTAATTTCATTAGGTTAGGCCCACTAAGCTATATCGCTCTTTTTCAGACGATATTAGTTTGACGGTCATGCAATCGACGTAACAAGTGCTGCCTCCTTTGTGTCGATACGAGGTCACCGGAACCGATGACAGAAGAGGTGCTGCGACATCTCCTTCCACCGACAATTCGTTACTCTGGGAGAGTTCCCGATGGATTCTTGGCCTCACGCCACGACGCCCATAGCGCAATGGGGCTAAATTCAGGAGTAAAGAGACGTAAAACCGACTTAAGGTTTGACCCCTTTTCCCCCGGAATTCACGCGACATTAACGACAATGGCATGACTCCAGCAGCGTCCCTCTGGGAGGGTTTAGGTCACGCTCGGTTTTTCCCCGACTGCAGTGGCTCTGCGGAGCGCTGGGAAGCGAGCAGCGGACGGTGAGAGTCACTACCAATGCCCACGTCGTAATAATTTTACGCGACTCAAGTCAATAAAAAAAAAACTTTTCGGGGGAGTAGGCGTTTCACGGCACCACCTTGCAGCAAGGCTGCCGATAATTAATTTTGACTGCACATTAAATGGGCGTGGCAGCTGCCACATCCTTGGCGGAGCCGTCCATCACCGATTTAAAGCTTTCGTGACTGCAGGGATTCATCGTCTTGGTTCTTTCGGTAAAGTCACGTCTTTTTATTATTTTATTATGTCCCTTCTACGTGACTTTACCGAAAGAACCAAGAAGATGTCCATCACCGCTCGAGATTTAAAGGTCTCGTGCCGTACACAAGGCGGCAATGTCGCTTACGGCTGCCTGACCCAATGAGAACATAGACAGGTAGCTAGCTAAGCTGCGTATTGGCACAAGCTCTTTATTCAACCACCAGCGATCTCCACACAAAAAAATACAAAAATCAATCAGCCCTGAAAATGAATCAATGGCAAAATAAAAATGTGCAGGGGTTTGTGGAGAGAGATGGTGGTCCTCCAGGGATATGTCCCACCACTGGCAGAGCCAGTGGGGGGGTGGGGGGGTGGGGTGGCACGTGCCCCCCCCAATGATCGGATCGAAATCCCTCATTTCGATCCGATCATTGGGGTTTATGAGTAATAAATCGGCATTTTGCGACCCCCACCGCCACTGTGTAGCATATTATTACGTGCCAGGAACTCTATGAGATGATAGGACAATATTCTGAGTCCATAATTGGCAATAAGTAAAGGCAAAGCAGTTATAAGTCACTCACAGAATTGTGCGCAGTTGCGTATACAGTACACGACTTCCCTGAAGGCATCAACAGCTTCAGCGAGCGCGATGCCAATCACACAACGCGGTTCGAATTCAACCCTCGATCGATGGCTGCGCCATCGCCGCACACGCGTCGAATAAAAAGCAAGGGACAACTCCCTACTGACTAACAACTCCTTACTTACTAACAACTCCTATCATTTTTCATTGCTGGAGGGGTTGCCCCCCCTACCTGAAAATCCTGGCTCCGCCATTGCGTCCCACGGAAACCCGGAGACTGCCTGGAGAAGGTGGCGGCCCTGACGCTCGCTCTCAGGATCGGCACCACGGTTGTTACTTGCAAGTGGCTCAGTATCTTAACTTACATGGATTTATACAGGGCCTTAGTCCAAGGAACTTTACAATAATTATCCCACACCTCTGATGACCGCGTTGAGCTAAGCGCGGCGCGAAAGAAGTTAAACATACATACAATTATAAAATTGTACATGAGATGAAAGTCGTAAAAAACGTGTTGTTATTAAAAGTGGTGGGTGTAGCTGAGGTGACAGAGTAAGGAGGACAGGTGGGAGTGGTGAAGGAGAGGTTGGGGTAGTGTGGGACAAGTCACAACAACTGCCAAAGACAGAGCGCCCTGCGGTGTCGGATTGTCCATCTCGCGGCCAACCCTCAGATCGACAAAAACTCGAAATGGAATAAACCGGAGGTGCTAAACAGAGCCAGGGGCTGGCAGCCCACGTCTCTAATCGGTGGATCTTACAAATTCGTAAAGATCCCAATCCACAAGCGTTGAGCGAGTGCCCATCTGTACTGGAATTGAGTTTCTACCCCCGCCGCATGCGGGGGTTATCTGCGCACGTGTAAACACTCGTGAAAGGAGTTGGCCAAACATCTAAACATAGGACCCCAGAGCCTGGGCAACTGTTGGCACCGGTTCTGACCGTCCCAGGTGCCTCCCTTGCTTCCGTGCGAAAAACCGCGCACTTTACAAATTCTACAGATCTGTGACGTAACATTTGTATGAATGAAGCTGGATAAAATCAAACAATGATTCACCTTAACATAATATAAAAAGCCAGTACAATTCTGGAAACAACCGTACGAACCCTCACAAAAGCCTCCCACACGTCCCATGCAGTGTTTCCGAATTGCAACTATAATGTGGAGGGGTTTCTAAACATTCGCTGCAACACAAAACGTGGAGCCGTTGGGCGCTTCCCCCGCTCCGCGATCCTCGCGAGCGCTCCGCTTGAACTTGTAAGAAACGACACGGTTGCCCCGGCATCTGTAAAACAAACTGCGTACGGAGAGGGCCGTTTTCGCGCTAATTGTGTGTGAACGAGCGAGCGAGAACGAGCCGGAGGCTTTTATTGCCCCCGCTAGCGCAAGCCGTCTTTGTCCCCTCTTTGTCCCCGCTGGCGTGCGACCGAGGAATCGGTGCGCGTCTGGCGAACGTTGCGGTATACGCACGCAAGACGTTCTCTCGCTGGCAGTAGAAAGTACTAACATTACAGCGTCGCGCACCTCCACGTTAATATTTCGGCGGTGGGAGCTAAATTGCTTTTCGTGCCGAGAGAGTTAAGAAGGAAATCCATTTTGCTACAACAGTTATTACGTCACATTCAGCCAATTCGGATTTGGTTTGTTTTATAAATGGCGTGTGACATACAATGGCAGCCATTTAACTTTAATTATGGAGGGGTGGGGTGGGCGGGGAGGGGGGGGTTTAACCCCCCTCCCCGCCCACCAGGTGTGCCTCTGTACATTCACGTAAATAACGGGGAGGGCTTATAGTTTGAAAGGATGGCCTCCTCATGATGAGGACAGCGATGGTGCCGCATTAGAGGTCAGCCCAGGCTCCTCCTCGACATTTCACATTTTGCAGTCGGCGACGGAGGACCGGAGGAAAATGAGGAAACGGAAGCGGGTTGTGTCCCGAGGGTAGAAGAGACATTTGGGTTGATTTGCGTCGTTGCTCAACCCCCCTTGGGATGAGTTTTTGCGGGACAGATGTTACGGCAGCCTCACAGAGACTCTTGTTTTGCAGTTTACTGCACGTGAAAAATGTGCAACTCTGGCCATGATGCGGTTAAAAAAAAAAAGGGCCTGGCATTGTGAGCAACATAACGGGATCTTTCACTGACATGTAAATACACAAAGGGAAATTCCAGACATTTTCCAAAAAAGATACTAAAAATCGCCCCGATCTAATGGCTTATTTTAGAACCCCATCTCGAGTACAAAGAAGCATGGAGAGAAGCATTCTTCGAATTATCCCGAGAGACAACGAAGAGAAATGCGCGATGAAGAACGTGTGCACGTCAGAGATATCGTACTGACCGTCATCGCACGCACGTTGAACTTCTTTCGCACCGTACGTAGCCAACCGTGCTCATCGGATGCCGTCAACAAAAGTACGTGAGCTCGAGCAGGACGCTTCGCCAGAAGGGATGACGGTCGAGGCTAAGAACGGAGCTGGAGCCAAAGGAGAGAACACGCCCGAGGAATGTTCGCGGAAGCGATCGAGGGACGACATCATCTCACGTGCAAGAGATGGGGCCGTCGCATCGTGGGGCCGACGCCTCCCCCTGCGCGGAGGGACACGCGCCGGCAACGGGCGCGCGTGGCGCATCGCTCCCTCACTCAACAACAAAAAACTCTCAAACAAAAAAAACAACAAAAAAACTCCGCAGTGCTCCTTTGCGAGCGAGCGTCCATCATTACCGCGCCGCTCGGGAGGGGGGCCGCTCGCCCGCTCCCCAAGAGAACGGCGAACGGTGGCAACCACGGCGGCCGTAATGACCGCATCTTGCGCGAGCGATTAAACGATTTAATTAGGATTAGGCTCTGCGCGGGCAGCCACCGAGCCTTGCTAATTAATTGGCAGGGTTTCCGCAGGACAGCACAAAGAGAGGCTCTTGTCGACGGGGGTCTGGGGGGGGGTCGTTGGCAGTGGGGGCGGAGGGAAGATGAGACTGGCTTTGCCAAGCGGTGTGTCTGTGCGTGTGGTTACGGTCGCTGTGTCAGCGTCTGTCGCGATGCACGGCTATTGGCCTTTCGAGTTGGCAGAGTGAAAATTCAGTCGCGGTACAGAAGCATTTTTACTTGCTTTCCGCCACCTGGGTTATACCTGGGCCTCTGCACATCATAAAGGCAGCGATGGGAAATGAGTTAATTATTATCTTGTTAGAGTTACTCACTGCTCTGCACCGAATGCCTTGCACTCGCGAAACGGAGACGGTGGCACTACGGTGTGCACCGCACTCACACCGGGATCACCAGGGTTCGCTTGAACGTGAGTGGCCGGCTGTGTCTGCACGTTGCATGATGGTAGGAGAATATCATCCGTCAAAACCTCACCACTCACAAACTGGCACGGACCGAGTCCTCCACACGGGTGGAGGAATCAACGAGTCAAGTTCGTGAGAATAGTGACCACGGAAGGAGCAGCAATAGAAGAGATAAGGAGGCCACTAATGGCCAAGACGGACACATCACATACTTGCAAAGCTACAAAACCCCTAAGCCGGTCACTGCGAAACTCACCACAGCTTGCCAAATACTCATGCCAAAATCTATCCCTGGGCAATATTGGCAGTAGAATGCCTGGTGTGTATTTTTTTACTTCTTACGCACCATATGTAGCCAACCGTGCTAATTGAAGGCACGGGGGAAGGACAACTAATTAAACACAAAAGCAGTTTTAAAGAAATTAGTTTGTCAATCTAGATTATTTAAAAGTGCAAAGCTCCAGTGCCTTGCTAATATCAGAAGGAAAAGCGTTCCAGTGGGCCACAGAAACACATCCAAAAGCACACGATGCGTTGACCGTCTTTGTTTGATGGCCAGCTACTCTGAGCATGGCCGGAGTTCGCTTGATGGTTTACGCTCCTTGATGAGAATAGCACGTAATTGAGGTTCGTTTGTTGAAAGCATTTTGCGTGTGTAACGAGTGCGACCTCAGCGGTAGCGATATAAGAGAGATGATGAGGAGGAGACGCGACCGGCCGCCGGCGAGAAAGAGAGCGACTAGCTGAGAGTTGTTTCACCGTCGCTGCGTGCGCACCGCGCGGTACTCACTGCAGGAACTGGGAGTACTCCTCGCAGAGGGCCTCGCAGCCCGGCCACTTGCACACGCCATGGCGGTAGAGCGGGTGGCCCGGCGAGTCGTCGCTCAGCGAGCTTCCGGGCGGTAGCGGCGCCGGCGGCACAGGCAGGACACGCGCGCGCACACAGTCAAAGACAAGAATCGCCCGTGTAGCCACAACAGACTTTTGGGGCAAGTGCTGTTTGCGAACACCGATGAGGGCTGGCACAGTACACACGATGGGGTGGGTGGCCAGCACCAGGTAATAATTTGAGGCCGAGTTGACCTAGCGGAGGCCCAGGACTGGTTCAGATAATCGTCACTGGTGTTGGCTGTGAGCACGAATCGAACTCGGGTCGCCGGTTTCTAAGCGAAGCGCGCTAACCGCTACACTACCGCTTCCCATAAGCACATAGACACGCATGCAAACAGAATAACACAAACACACGGACACATACATACAAGACACAAACAGTTCAGCTGCGAACTTAAATCATTCAACGCAACTACGGCTCAAGGACAACCTCAAAGCTTCGCCTAAGCCCTGACCGCAACGCTGGCCCCGATGCCCTAACCCAAGCTATCTCCCGTCGCTCTTACAGCGCTGCCACCATCGCTCCCGTTGCCGCCAACTTCACGGACACGATTCCTCCGCCCATTGTGAGGACTGGGTCCACCAGACTTGATTTGTAACTTTGATCCTTACCCGTGTCACCTTTGATAATCCTTTACAACTCTGTCGTTTTGAGCCTGTTTTTTGTTTAGACCTAGCGCTACAGCAACAAAAAACACAAAGCCGTGGCCCACCGCTCGAAGCTAAGCGAGCGGTGCCATTCTGAGCATCGACTGCGGAGCGACATAGGTTGGCTAAATCGCTTTTCTGGTTCTTCTGGACAAGGAGCCTCTGCGGGGACTTTGTCTGGGGCGAGGAGGGCAGGCGCAGTGTCAAGCAGCGGCGAGAAAACTCTCGCGATCGCATTTGTCCCGGTTTGTCCAATCGCGTTTGTCCGGCTTTGACCGACCGTGATTTGGCGTGCAGGCGAGGGGAACGGGCACAGGCCTGCCCACACGTGGACTGCCATCGCTTAAATTCGGTCACGCACACACGCATGGCCGCACTTCCACAACCACCGAATATATGAGACACAAGCCAAACCGGGACCCATTCCTGGAACCGTCCACCATGGCTCGTTTGTTGCCTGCCTACTTCTCAGAGCCGCGCAAACTTCGGGACACACGGGACACACGGTGGCGACGACGACGGTTGACGACGGCGCGGACAAACCGGGCACCGTGTTGGGCCGGGCCGGAGGCGGCGGTGGGGGGGGACGCCACTCACCCGTCCTTGCCGTGCGCCGCCGTCTGGCCTTGCCCGTTGGTGAGCGGCGAGCGGAGCGGGCTGGGCGTGGGCCGCATGCCCCCCAAGCCGGGCATCTCGGGGCGGCCGTTGGCGAGCGTGGGGCCGTCGTCCGCCTGCGCCGGGCCGCCGTGGCCCCCCCCACCGGCCTGCGCGCCCTGAATCGCCACCAGCTCCTTCCACAGCTCGGCCGACACTAGGCCTGGGGGGGGGGGCGGTGGGGAGGGGAGGGGTTGCGGACAAAAGTCGAGACAGTATAACATAACAAAAGGTGAAGGTGTAGCCATGCAATTCCTTGCTCATGCCACACAATTCCAATCTGGTCAGATGTATACATGTAGCCAACCATGCTCATTGGAGGTGCGGGGGAGGGACAATAAACCTAGCACAAAAAACTGTTCTAAAGAAAGTAGTTTTCATTCAAGATTATTTAAAACTGCATAGCTCCAGTGGCTTCTTAATATCACATGGAAGAGCGTTCCAGACGGCCGCAGAAGTGCATCTGAAAGCGCGCGATGCAGTGACCGTCTTTGTTCGATGGCTCGCCAAAAGCCACTGCGAGGATGACCGGAGTTCGCGTGATGGTTGAAGAGAGGTGAGGGTACCCACCTCTCCCAAGGCTTTACGCCACCACCTGCCGATCGACTTCACTGTGGTGAACCCATTTATACCGCTGGCTGGGACAGAGAGGTGGGATGATTTAAGATACTTGCTCCATTGTTTTCAACGTCCGTACCCGGACGTCGAGTGGAACCGGCGACCTCTGGATCGTAAGTGCAGTGTGCTACCCATTACACCGTGGCAGCATCCCTTGCGCACATAGTAAACCCCGGTCAAGAATCTGGATACTCGGGTTAATGGTCAACCGTGAGAATCCAAATATTTAATCGTGCACATACTCCTCTGTCTCCTGTCACACGTGTGTGTGTTAGTGTAAATCTTCTCATGGAGTTGTGGCGGTTGTACAGTGATTAGTGCACTGCACGACAAACCCGGAAACTTGAGTTCAATTCCCGGCCATGATTAACATCAGCGGCAAGTGATATGCCCACCGGTTCCAGCCTGCATGCATTTCACTGTTGTGATGGGGTCTTCTCATCATTTACAGAGAGTGCTGGATTTAAATGTGTACACTTACCACTGTACCACTGCTCCCCATACACACACACACACCATTCCCCCCACCACACCCCACACAACAAAATCATCCCCCCCCCATAGCCTAAACAGACTGTTGGGGCAAGTGCTCTTAGTGAGCACCTTCCCACACAAAGACAAAGATCCCCCGTACAGGCTGAACAGACTTTTGGGGCAAGCGCTGTTCGCGAGCACCTATGAAGGCCGGCACGGCACACGAGGGAGTGAGTGGCCAGCACCACGCCCGACTGCCTTTGTCTCCCCAGTGGCGATGTTTACACACTGCACCAGGTACTCATTTGAGGCTGAATCGACCTAGGGGAGGCCCAGGACCGATTCAGATAATCGTCACTGGTGTTGGCCGGGAGCGGGGAATCCAACTCGGGTCGCCGGATTCGTAGCGCAGCGTAGCGCTGACCGTGATGCTACCACTCCCAACACCTCCCCACACGCACACAGACACACACACAGACACACACACAGACACACACACACAGACACACACACAGACACACACACACAGACACACACACAGACACACACACAGACACACATACAAACACACACACACAGACACACACACAGACACACACACAGACACACACACAGACACACACACAGACACACACACAGACACACACAGACACACACACAGACACACACACAGACACACACACGCAGACACAGACAGGCCCCACGTCGCCACATCCCCGTGTCGCCCGTACCTTGCTGCAGAGCCTGGAGGGGGGTGTTGGCTCCCTGGCTGGGTTGCAGGGACAGCAGCCCCTGCCTCTGTAGAGACTGGATCTGCTGCAGCTGCTGGATCTGCTGCAGCTGAAGCAGTTGCTGGAAGGCCAGCTGCTGGGCCATCAGCTGGCAGAGAGAGAGGGAAGGGGGAGAGGGCAGGCGCCAAACGTTAGAGGGCCGTTGGCTTGACAGGGAAAGATGCTCTCTGGCTGTGTGCGGCGCGAGTTCGGTATTATTCCCGTTGGCTTATCGAGTGCAGTGATTGGAGGCGAGCTTCGGATGATTTCAGATGTTGGGATTATTTGGGATCATTTGGAATCACTTCCAGCGACGTAAAAAAAAGGAACATTCTTCGTGGCAACAATACTGACGTCACCCAATTCCACGTGACGCTGCTTTTTTGAGAGAAAAACCGCGGTGGTGGTGATGGCAATTTAGTGACGTCACTTCCGGCTTTTTTAGATTTATCTGAGGAAAAAAACCGTTGGATTATCCAGTATTTCGTATCTGGGCCTGATTTTTGTTTTCCAGGTTAATCACATCCCTCGTAATGATCTACGAGTATTGTGCTCATCTCGGTCATTATAATAACCCAACTCCGAACTAGAACTCTAATTCTAGGAGGTCACTGGTAGGTCACCAATGTCTAACTTACTCTCCTTTTTTTGTTGCTCCGAGGTCCGAGATCACCTGCCTCTTCATGAGTCGGCACACAATGACGATTGTCTCAACTGGACATTACGTTTGTAAGTCAATTAAACTTGCACGGCTTCACTGGAAGCGCGGCCCAGCCTACCCGCGTGTTCCGCGGCTGGTGACCTTGCGATCTCCCGCCGAGTCGGGCATCCAGGAGAGGCTTTATGACGATACAGGGTGCACCGGAATGCAAGCCGGTAGCTGGTAAACAGGTTCGAGGGGGACAGGTCTTGCTAGCAGTCCGAGCCACCAGCTGCCGATGGTTCTCACCAGATGTTTCTATATCAAAGTCACCGATTGTTTCGGACGGAGAAAATGATGCACGTCAAGGAGAGAGAGAAGCTGTCTTATCATCCACGCTGCTCCAGACAATCAACTGGCTTAATGGCATTAAACAACCATTGCGGTGATCTCTTACTGAGCCAAGCACAGGCCATTAACGTGTTATTGTGTGGTCCACATTGTCGTCCGTTTGAGGCGAAACTTTTCTTAAATGGCCAAAGATACAAATCTGGCCAAATAATTTAACACCCGATAGCTCTTCCATTAAAAATACAGGCACCAACTCGCATACTCAAGACGAATACAAACCAGCCTTCATAAACCTAACGCAAGCATGTGGAATCCTGCCAGGGTCATGGAAAGTTTATTTAAACCGTGAACATTTTTTATTTACGCACAAAATTTAGTGCCCACTTACCAGCAGACACAACATGCCGTGGGGCAGACACGGAGGCATTGCTCTGCTAGCCGACCAGGCCAAGCGTTCGACGAGTTGTTCGGCTTTTTAGTTGCTTTTAAAACATCGGGCCGGGCTTTTTATTTTATCTTAACGTAAACGAGAACACATTGTATCTATTGCGCTTGTAACTGGTACGGTGGAAAGCCACATATCCGCCCTGACCAATGAACCGCTCATACCCAGCGCAGAATGTGTGCACAGTGGTGTAACTGTCACTTTGTACAGACGTTCTCAGATCTGACCCCTTCCACACACACAGCGACACGCAGCTAAAGCACTCTCCCCACGTCGAAAACGTCTTGCGCCTTCGATTTGTCCAGTAAACTATTTGCCCGTGGTTTTGTAAACCGTTGATTCATTATGCATAATGCATAATGAGGCAACGCACATTATACATAACGTACATTGCCTCAGTAATCCCCCTCCCTTTTTCCCCACATGGCGCAAGAGCGCAGAAGCGTGGTCACCACATCTACGCCTCCATATTTATTAAGGACCCACCGTCTCGTATTCGCATTCATGGGCGGCTCTTGAAATAGTCTTTTTTTTTCGAATTCGAAAAAAATGTCTCTAATTGTTATTTTGGATGCCGACCCCTGGCAAGGTTGGACTATTGTAGGTCTTGCCTACCACCCGATGGGGAGGCAAATAACTGGGTTCACTGATGATGTACAAATATCTGTTTACGCTTTGAGCAGGAGGACTATCAGAATGTAGAACCTTATTTTTGGAGTCTGCTCCTGTGAGTCAAAACAACTATCCTCCCCGCCATTATATTTGAGTTATAGGCATAGAATCGACTACATTTGTGCCAATTTTTAGCAGAATGCATATCAGTCACTCAATCACAACTGTCGACACACATTCGATGTGTCCATTGTGCAGTGTTTTATTTTACGTATCTTTTGACCCTCGATATAAACTGAAGATTCGCTTCTCAGCTCAATATTTCTTTGCGCATTTTTTTGTTAGTTCATTCACAATTTCAATTACATCTTTCACTATTTAGGTTTAGTACCGTATTACGGTTGACGCACCGTACGTTGCATTCATCTAAACGTCATGTCAGTGTCACCTCGCTCGCATTACGCTGGTGAATAGGCCCGATATAAAAAAATAGTTTTTTTGAAAGTGAAAGAAGTGTGTCGTGAAAATGGAAATAGAGAATGTTTGTTTTACTGAACGAGATTATGACTCTATGACAACATACGACATCGCCGAGCCTAACGGAGGAGGCCAGGACAATGACAAAATAAGAAGCTCTCTATGATAAGAAAGTAACAACATTATTAAAGCGTCTGCCGACCGGCATGGCAACAGCAATAAGTGCACTTAATGTTCGAGATTGCCGTGTACATTATACGGCGTGCGTTTCATATTTGAGCAGACATTCTTGGGCTTTGTGTAAAAATGGAAACCTAGATAAAATATAAACTAAACAGCCCGCATTCTCAGGTGCGTGCACGTCTGGTACGATCAACAACGTGTCCCAGCAGCAGCAGCAGCCTTAGAATAACTGGCAAAGCCCGTGATATTTTTCCCCCGAGATAGGCCGACATAGGCCCATGACTTAGAAGTAGAAGCGCCACCACAGCCCACTCTGCACTTCCGATTAGCACGGTTGGTTACCTACGAAGCGAAAAGAGTTCAACGTACAAACATATAATTTCAACGCAACACATATACATACAAGTTCAACTGAGATACACTCACAATCGTGTCCCAGGCCATGATTTTTTTAGGAGAGACCGCACGGCTGTCGGGGAACGTGCCGCTTTCATCCCACTTTCAACTTGGAAACTCTTTTTATTTTACTGGGTTTAAGCCCCACTGAGCTCTACACCTCTTTTCAGAAGCGACCTGGCCACAACTGATTGCTCAACGAGGCTGCCTAAGCCACGTGGACATTTATAGCAGCCAAACACTCTAAAACGCACGTTAGACTCTAAATGTGGAGGGAAAAACCGGAGAACCCGCAGAAGAATCCACGCGACCACGGGGAGAGAGACATTCAAATTCCAAATATACAGCAAAAGTCAGGGTCGGGATCGAATCCACAACCTCCTGCATACCGGGCAAGGTGGTTAACTTCTCGCCACCGTGGCACCCGCCATGCGAGTGCGTGAGACCTCGTATGCAACCCAATGCAGGCTGACCAAATACATAAAACTTTGAAAGTGAACAAGTACGTAGATTTCTGAATGTACCGTATCGGACGGGATCATGGGGGGTGGTGGTGGGTGGAGAGCGGGGTGGCTCGAATCGGCGATTCGAGAGAGGTTTGCGCAGCCCTAACACCACGTTCTAATTTTACCGCTGTCCTTTGCGCAAGCGGCCTGGTATGTAAACATGCACCAAAGCGTGCACGCAGACACTTTCCCATGGCTGAAGAAAAACAGAGTGGGGGGAGGGGGGGGGCACCCCCCAATGGCCTTCAGTCACTAAACCACCCCCCACCTCCACCGCCGTTGTATGTGGTTTTAATAAACTGACTACCCACTGCGTCCAGATTCACAAAGGAGTCCTTTCCATGCTTGTACCTCAAGCTTTTCTCTCGCACAGCCTGCTTTTGAAAGTCCATTATCGTTTCCCCCCCCCCCCCCATTCTTCTCATGTTTTATACGGACTTTTTTGGATTATTATATGATTTTCATCGTTCGGTAATGAATAAAAACAGGGTGCAAGCATGCCTTCAGAGTTCTCTACGGAATTCCGTTTGGGTAGCTGTGCAGCACACTACAATAGAGCGCACACCAGCGTCGGACGCGTAATAGAGGCGATCATAATTGAACGAGTGGCCGATGTTTTTATTATAACGATTAAAATGTAGTTCCATAAAGGGATAGCAAGACAAAATTTGGCACAAGTGTAGTCCAATCTATGCTTATAGCTAGAAAAAAAAACCGTTGGTTATCGGTGCCTGGCAAGTGTTGAACCAATGCTGCTGCAATTACGCACTCCCAGAAGGCAGTGTGACTGATACGTGAAAATGCGTTTAAATGTCGTGTGAGGCACAGATATGGGAAGGAGGAGAATTGTCGGCTTATTTATTTCGTATTACCGCACGCGTGATCTTCATTTTTGTGTGTGTGTATATTTATTCGCAGTGTTCAATGAGGGGGAGGATAACATTAGCGCGAAACCTGGCAAGGGAAGACACTTAGTAAAAACGGTGCCGATAGGCAGCACGCCAGCTCACCCCTCCGCCTCCTCCTCCTGCCACAACCTTATTTCGATTATTTGGCTGCTATAAGTTTCCACGTGATAAGCCCACGTCGTTGAGCTATCACGTGTTGGCAAGTCGCTTATGAAAAAGAAGCTAATAGCTCAGTGGGCTTTACCGAGTACAATTTTTATAGTGTAAAAATTGTGTAAATGCTTACCACGAGCTCTCAATAATCTGATAGTGTGCTGTCTTTGAGTTGTACGCCTTTTGGCGTCATCTGGTCCAACACCAATGGAGACTAGGCTCTAAGAAAAGTTGTCTCGGGTGTGGACCAATCAACTTCAAGGACAGTGCATATCATTATCATCATCAGAGTTGTTTCTTTTTGATTGCATTTTGACTGCTTGTGTTGTGGTTATTGCAAACATGATGCCTTGTATAAAGGTGTCAGTTTTTGTACCAGTTGAAAGAGTAAAAACCTGTTACTATATTTTGCCACTGGTAAAGGAGGTCTCATAGTTTAGTTTTTGTTTTATTTTCGTGCGATTTGCTTACCTTTCCTATACTTTGCACTCCTGTCGTGTTTTGGTTTAGTTTGCTGTTGTTACTTTCTGAACCGCCCCGACAGGACATCTGTAAAAAAAAGAGCTTTATAGCTCATCGGATTCCTCCTCCGGCATAAGTAAATATTCCGATTCTGATAAGGGGTAGTACGGCACCGCAGCGAAAGGCAGCGGTGCGAGCCGTGGGACGCCTCCAGGCGGTGAGCACAACTGGAGAAAGGGGAAAGGGTGGGGGCCTCCCTGCCAGAACATTGTCCAGCCGAGGGGGGAGAGGGGCGAGTCCCCGTGTCCTCCGGTTAAGAGCCACCGCGTCCGTTCACGTGCACGAGCGGGTAACACTGCACACCGCCATCTCCTGGCCACCACGCGGCGTCACGTCTACAACAGCCGGCGGGCCGTGTGCGCTCATTCGTCAGGGCGCTATCCAGGCTCGCGCCAGCTTAGCTTTCTGGGATTTTACAAGACTGCGCGTGCTACCGCTGCCGGTGCTGCTGACGCCGCCGCTGCGTTTGCCACCGCCGCGGAAGCCAATCGTTACCTCCTTTTGCGCCTTGCTGGCCACCTGCTGCTGCGCATGCTGCTGCACGTGTGCCTGTTGCTGGACATGCTGCTGCTGCAGCAGCTGCAGCTGGGCTTGCTCCTGCTGCTTCTTGTAAAACTCCTGCAGCTGTTGCTGTGGATCGGCACAACGCGCGCCAGCGTTAGGGTTAGCGATAAATCGTCAATCGTAGCTATGATCATAATTTAAACTTGTAACGCGCACCGGCAATCGCTCGCTTTCGAAGAGAGATAACGTACGTATGTGTGTATGTTGAACTTCTTTCACACAGTACGTAACCAACCATGCTAATTGGAGGTGCGGGGAAAGGACAACAAACAAGACACGACTCAAAGGGGCGAGGAGAAATCACAGACGAGGGGGGAATGGCGGCGACAGTCAGGCGGTGAGCCGGTGTCAGATTCCCCCTCCGAGCTCTGCGGTCCTATATCTATATTAAGGTGTTATCCTGTCAGTTAATGAGTGTTTGCATGTGGCAGGAAACTGGAGCACCCGGAGAAAACCCACACATGTAAGGGGGAACGCTGTATCCCTGTACAGAAGGCGATTAGTCCACTTTCTCCTGGCGAGCCAGCGTATATATGGCACCTCGACACAACACTGGGGGGAACTTGGGCGTGGTGGGGGGGGAGGATTTTGAGCAAGTCGGCATCGGAGGGTCAACGAATCAGCCCCCTCACAATTCGGTTAACCGTCAAGATTTGGGGTGGCGATTTCATTCGAGAAGGAATGCATTTGTCTAACGCAGTGACGAGGGTAACGGCCTCTTGTGGCTGGAGGGTGCCACATGAAACCATTGCGTGCAAAATAAGAATATGTTTAACCCTTTCCGAGGTGGTGTCAAGATGTTCATGCCCCCAAATATTAATATTTTGCAAGGGATCAAGTAGCGCATTAACCTATTCCTATTTTTTCATACTTTGATACTGGCAAAAAGGTCCCATTTCACTGCGTACGGCTTATAAAAATAATTGGCACTGTTATATTTAAGCATTATCACAATCCGCTGCTGGATGAAGGCCTCCAAAAACCGTCGCCACCTCATGCGATACTGTAACGATCCACCAAACATGTGCACACGGGCTGATTTCACCACTCCATCTCCTGCGTCGGACATCATTCCATTCCTCAGCTTTTATAGACACATGGTTACACATGTTCGAAAATATCGATTCTGAAAGGCAGGTGAATGGATGTACATGTTCTGAGCTTAACAATCGATGCCAATCGATAGGCGTTACACCCCTATTCAGCAAGCTCTCCAGTTAAGCACGTTTGAACGGAGTACCTACTGTTTGATTCCTAATGTGGCCTCGTGATAAATTGTGCCTTGCATGAACAACTAGGAATGTAATGATAAACCCTCTTCCACCCAGTGATTCAATCATATTTGTCTTTGTGTGTGCTAGTAGCAGCAGAGACGGGCTCACAAACTCAGAAGTTTATCATGAGAATTTTATTTCCCGAGTAAAATCCCCTTGAGTCATCGGCTCTCTGTCAATGGCAACTCGGCCGGCAGACGTAACCCACTTACTGTGACTGCCGTTTCCAGGTGACATTGCGGCCACAGCAGGTTTACAAGTTTCACGGATATTAACGGAGCTATTTTCACCCTTGCCCCCCAAGTTCACGTGCGCGTCGCAATGCCCATCGCCATGCCCATCTAAGAAATTAGATTTGTTCCGAGCAGCGCAATTAAGTTTGCGAGTTCATGAAAAAAAAACTTTCAGATTTAGCCCATGAACACTGGCGCAAAATTATCCACTCCTGTGAATTATGCCACGGTGTCTTTTTAATGACCACTGGAGTGGAAGATGGCAGCCTTCACGCGGCCCACTCCATTAAGGGAGAGATCACGACGAATGGCGTCAACACGGCAACTGAACATCGATCATCGATCTCCCGCTCTCCGGAGCAACGACGAGACTCACAATGACCACCTTCCGGCTCAAAGGTGCATCGTGACAATGCCTACGACGTCGTCAAATCGAACTGCGCTATCGGATTACGTACGTCATCGATGTCTCTACCGATTATCGGTTCCGTTACTCAACCCTAGGGGCCAAGATGAAAATTGCTGCAAAAAGAGGTCTTACCTCCGTCCCCACATGTGCCGCATGACAGGAGGTGATGGGCGGAGCTTGGTGACATCATTGGCATCACCAGCCGCGTCACGCTGGGCGTGGCTCGTAAGAGGTTTCCCGCCTTCAGGCGGCAGCTTTTGTGGGACGGCGACCACTTTTAAAAAGTGGCCCGGAGTAATCGACCACCAAAAAAAGGTGCCGATTACAACATTTAGTTGATTAAATTCAACACCTAGGCCTTTGTGACCCCGTATTATAATTCATAATAGATTTTTTTTTTGCCCACATCGTGGAAAGTACGATCGTGCCTAAAATCCAATTGTGAATCTCATTTTCGTCGATTAATCGACGGACTCGCCCCGGCCGTAGAGCCGAAGCCGGTGAACCGGCGGCAACCCGACTCGGCGGTGACCGTAGTCTCCCGCTGGTGGCGCGTCAACAAAAATGCGCTCACTTATTTTTTTCCCCAGACGGTGCCACGCGCGACTTTGTCCGGGCTTGCTCTCTGTAACAGTAGGCCATTGTGCGCTCGTGCTGAAGCAATCGTTATTTAGCAACCCCCACGGTGATAAATCAGAGAGCCCCTTTACCTAAAGTGGACACTACGCTGTTATTGCCGCTCGGCTTTGCATTACTCTGGGGGGGGGGGGGGGGGCATGAAGCCCAATATGTGGGCGACAACACGGCAATAAACGGGTGCATTTTAAAATGCACAATGCCTAAAACTGTGCCACCCAATGAGCCACAGATGCACTGGCGTACCCTAGCAGCGTGACCCAAATTGCTCCCCCTTCTCCGTTGTTTTCTACTGCGGTGACTGCAATCGGTGGGCAATGTGAAACAATGGTGTGGAATCTTTCCGAATCTACCGCGAATAATTTATCGCGGATTAAATGAACGAACATCAATGCTTTCTACAAACGCGAAGATGACGTTGCGCATTTTGTTCATTCGCTGGCCCTAGCAAAGTGTGGGCCACAGCAACAGTCTGAGTGAAAAATTCAAACGTTCACAATGTAAGGTGCAACGTCAGTGTTATTATTATTATCATTGTCGTCGTCGTTGTTGATGTGTCACTAATTCAGTTGGGAACGTGGAGAGTAGAGGAGGGACACAGCCGATGTTTCCCAGCAATCAGGGGCTTGCTTCACGGTGGCAGTAGAGATGTGGGCCACCCAATTCCACAGACGCAATCTGGCAGGTCGCCCGAAACAAGGCAAAGACGAGGTTTGATTTAGGAAAAACCAGAATGAAGTCATCGGTGCGACCTCTGTGTAGGAGTTGACCGAGCCACGCTATGACATCACGCGTGACCGCTACACAGCGGATTTTGCCATCGGTTTCAGCGTAAAAGAAATGGCTTCCCAAAATCCCGCGTGGGCCGGTGAAGTGGTTAGTGGACGCCGACCGTAAAAAAATTTTTTTTACGAGAAAAACATTTTTGTTAAAGTTATTTTGGGTTATCAAACGATAAAAAGTGGAAATGATCGCAAATTTTTAAGCTTGCAGACTTACAAATCTCTAAAACAATACAAATCTAAGTGTACTGATGAAGCCACAAAACTTGCATCTGTGAAACCCAGCAGACTGCGGGGTCCGTGGACTCTCTGAAACAATCGTCCGCGGCAGTCCCCGCTGTCTGGACCACCATCCCGCGGCACTATGGCAACAGAGTTCAACCCACGCCGACTGTCCCCGACTTTCCAGAGACACGTAGAGGCCCCACCTCCATCGCCTGGAGGCCCCAGCTCCGCAACTCAGAGTCACGGTTAAATACGTCCGTGAAATGTTGTGAAAATTATACGTTGCGTTATTATTATTGTTCGTAATAAAAGGTTTTTTTGGGGGTTAGATCGCGTAAATATAAATGTGTCATTCACCCACCACCACCTGACACAGCTAATTAGTAGGGTTTGTCACGTGAATAAAACGTGCCAATTATGTACTACTTCAGCACACCAGTGTGTTGGAGAATAAACCCACAACATTTACAATTTGAGTCCGACATTTAGCTGGTGATTACAAACAGCTTCATCAGGCGATTTGCCAGAAGTTATATTTACGTGATCTTACCCAAAGAACATTTATTATGGGTAATATTGGTCGCAAAAGCCTACGTGTTAAGCATTATTATTAATTTGCACGCATGTATCCACCGACTTAGACGAAATAACCATCGCGCAAATCTGGCTTGGGTTTTCTTCAGAAAACAAACAATAAAATATCTCTCGGCGATTCCACCCCCGCGCTGAGACAACCTCGGCAAGAACCGAGCCACGCGTCGCTGCCGGCGACTTGGGGAAAGCTGAACGGCGTCGACCGGATCCCGTTCAACGCCAGGCAAGTCGGCGAGCGCCGGTTGCGCACGTGTGTACTACCGCCAATGACAAAGTGGCAGCCAGAGGAGGGGACGCGCGCCTGAGAGGACGTCCACCGTGAAGCCGGAGCGATGAAATCAAACCACTCCAAACAATATTTATTTCACCGGGTAAGGGCCCACACTGAGCTCCTACAAACAGCTCTTTTTCAGAAGTGACCTGGCCACAAATGATCGCTCGACGGAGTGGCTAATCACGTGGAAATTTATCGCAGCCAAATACTCCGAACGCATGTTTATTCTAAATGTGGAGGGAGAAACTGGAGGACCCGGAGAAAAATCCACGCGACGACGGGGACAACATGAAACTCCAAGTATACAGCAGCCGTCAGGGTCGGAATCGAACCCACAACCTCCTGCATACCAGGCGATGTAGTTAACATCTCACCACCATGGTGCTCAGCTTGTATCCAAGAGCTACATGGACCGCTGGCATTACAAAATCGCGAGAGATGGCGACAGCTGGAGGAGGCCTTCAATCCAGCAGTGAATAAATCTTGGCCGATGATGATGACGATGACCGATTTGGCTAAAGCGTAAATATATTAACCTTAAGAGGGAGCTGAAGGATGTTGCATCTACAGGTGCGGCGTGCTGTGTGGGAAGAGCTCAGAATTGTGGCACAAATGTGTGAGAAGCGGACCGCCTTGGGCAGTCCCCCATGTCAGTGACATAGAACGGACTAATCAACTCTCAGTGGGGGGCGACAAGCGCACATTGTGGGAAACCTGTTTGTGGGTTCAGAGCTGAGCAAAGATGACACAGTGTGTGGGGGCATGCCGGCAAAGCGACAGCAGCTGAGGTTGGAGACACTGGACTGCCAGCTAGCGACGTCACGACACGATCGCAGAGACTCACGGTCCACCCCACTACCCACGCTGCCAGAGGATTCCGCCAGAAGTTTGGCATCTGATGATTCACTTGCCCACCCACCCCTCCAGATTCCTTTTCTTCCACCATCGGCGATTCAACGAAATGTCACCATTCGGTGTGTCGCGGTTTGAGTCCGAGAACGTGGTGTGGTCTTTTTTTACTTCTTAATCGGCTGTCTCATTTGTATTTTGTATTTTGCTTGCTCTGTCTTCGTGAGCACAGCTTTAGTGCAACTCAAAGGCTTCGAATGTAACATTGTATATTAATTTGCATTATGGTACATAATTGATTCTTACACACATAGTATAGTATACATGAGTGTAAGGATCAACTTCATGTCAACGTATTTCTCCGGCCAGTCTCAAAAGTCTCACGTCTCGCACGGCGAACTCATTCAGTGCGTGGCTCCTGCTGACGAGCGTGAGCTGGTGCTCATATGCAGCGGCAGCCCTGTGCCAATTCCACATTCCTATGACAAGGACCAGTGTCTTTCACATGACAACCTCGGCTGAAGTCCCACAGAACGGTTGGCATTTTATCGACACCGGATGGTTTATGATTATATCATTTAGCAGAATAATAATGATTACGTATAGCTCTTTGTCAATCCAGTACTGGATGAAGACCCTCTCTACAGACAATGTTGTTCTTCCATACTGCACCATACTGGTCAGTGCGAATCGGAGAATTGGTTGGGGGGGTGGCGGGGTACAGGGCTGGTTCAGATATCACTCGCCACCAATGTTATTTGTGGCTGGAAATGAAACTCATGTCGCCGGGTTCATAGTGCAGTGCGCTAACCACTGCTCTCCAGAGGTAAATATGAATGCACATATTAAACGTGTACTTGATCCGTTCAATTACGAAGCTCGTCCATTCTTCAATATCGACAGCATTAAGGGAACAATTACGTAAGATAGTGCACAAGTAATGGCATCAGACAGCTGTGCGCATAAAAAAAAATCTAATCTTTAAATTACTCTCCAACAGATGGCACAATCGATGCTGTTTAGAGCTGCCATGGCTCCGACATTTTTCGGGAATCACAGTAATTAAGTGTCATCGAGTGTTTTCACGATCACATTTAGTGAAATTTAACTTTTCGAAGGATTTTTCATTACCATCATCGTAGTGATTCACTCAAGACCACAAATGCACGGTCACGGAACTCACTGTCGCGGGCGCCGACTCACATCAGGGTCGTAGAGCCATCGGAGCCGCAACAATTCTGTGGCATTATGTTCAAGCAATCGGCTGCAATGTAATCACCTCCTTTTTGTGAAATCCATTACTTTGGCCCCTTTACAAATAGTGGCCAACCACCCCTTCTCCCCCTTCTCCCAAAGATGACAAAACCCCCTATGAGCCACAGTGTCACGTGGCTGCTGCTGCTGGTGATGATGTAGATGAGGTCCATCGACCTCCCGTCAAACGGCACACAAGTAGGAGCAGAGGCGAGAACTCGTCATGTTTTGTCGGTTCATCAGAAAGGTTAATGACGAGAGAGCCCCTCCCCCCCCTCGTCTGCCCATTCAGCCTGCCCGGCTCGTTACGGCAGAAACCACGGACGAGCTGGAAGGGGGCAAGCCAGATGCCGGCGGCCAATGGCCAAACGGCTGCCCAAGTTTCCAAGCGGTCAAGAAATTGAACCGATTATTTTTTATCGGTAGAGAAATCTATTTCTTAACAGTTTGATGGCCCCAGTTAACATTCCATTTTAGAATCACTATTTTAGTTTTTGTCTTTACCATTTGACCCACTAGCTTGGACATTAGCCTTCAGGTGACATTGGCAGCCAAAGTGCATGAAAATGTCGGAGCCATGCACGCACCGCGGACGTTGGAACGGATGTCACCCAATGAAACAGACGCATCCGTACGTGCCTACGATGCAACGCTTTTGGTCGTCCCTATTCATCAATTTCAACCGTGTTGGAAAAGTAACTTGTAAAATGGGCCATCGGTGTGAAACTTGCAAGGGAAGGCAAACTTTAAAGGATACTTTGCTCAAACACTCTCTCCATTGCTACGGATACGAGTTACATCAGCATGTGTCCCAATTACGTTCACTGAGCACATCATAATTGCTTTAAATGTCACTTAATATTTCGCAATCTTTCAAGTTAATTTGCCGTTCATTCTTTCTTCATATGACTCCCCCCCCCACCGCTCCCATTCCATAGGACAACTTTGCACGTTTTCGAATTTCCTTTAAATTGCCATGAAAATAAATAACAGCGCACACAATAGGGAAACGACGGCACATGCAAATATATAAATTTAAACCGCCTTCCCTTTCCATAACGCTGGCTCGGGAACACACCACACTGACGTTGTCCGTGGAGACAGCGGGCGGAGAGTCCCATCAAAGGGAAATTGTGAACGAGTGAAGCTGTCCATGACAGAAACTCATTCGGCATTTCGCGTCGTTTTCCAACAACAACAGGCAACGATAAAAAAAAATTGAAATTCTGGATGGGTTTTTATTTTTTTCCGTCAAAGGCCCCAAAGGCCGTTCAAGACAAATCCCGCCAATGGCTTCGTCAACTGCAGTATGACGTCGTATACACGACTGTCACGACCGATTAACCGCCCACACACGCAGTGCACTATTTGGGCTCGGTTGTAGCTGTCATGTTCTACAGACGTTCACGGATCTGACCTTTTTAACAAACGACCACGTGTTCCTGAACTCTCGATGATCGGCTCGCTTGTGAAGCACAGTCACGCATTTTACTCGATGCTCAGAGCAAAGTGCTAACTTAATTTTTTTGCCCAGTGTCCTATGTACGTACGCATGTTGAACTTCTTTCGCACCGTACATAGCCAACCGTGCTAATCGGAGGTCCTATTTGTGCACGGTAGTGTAACAGTGGTTTTCAGGACACGCTCACACATCCGACCTTTTCACAAATTCTCTGCTTACGACCATCGACCAGGTAAATATTCCACGTGCATCCTTTCGTAAACGTTTATCTCCGAAACTGTGACTTATCGTAGTGAGCTGCTTACAGCCAGGTGTGATCTAGCTACTTTTGCAGTCTGGATCATGCCAACAAAGACACACACACGCACACCTGAAGGAGCATTCGGGTGCCTGTATGAGACAGTACAGCAAGTAGGATGTTGGCATTTCTATGCAGGGTTTTGAGTGCTTTCTCGTTGTACACGCGGCTTTTCCCCGGGTGCTCCGTTCTTCTAGCACATTCCAAACGCTCATTACCTCCGATTAGCACAGTTGGCTACGTATGGTGCGAAATAAGTTCAACGTACATCCAAAACGGAATTGGGTCGAACGTCCCAACGGAAATCAAGCATCCCGCACCGAGCCCACCTGTTGCAGCGCTATGGCCTGCTGCTGTTGCTTGTGTAGTGCGGCCTGCAGCTGTTGGGGCATCGTCAGGCTCTGCTGTTGCTGCTGCTGCTGCTGCTGCAGGAGCTGCTGTATCTGCTGCACACTGAAGACCTGCGGGGTCATCATGGCAACAGGCACCTGGGGACAAGAGACAGCGGGCGGCCGCAGTGTCAAGCATCAGCCACTCCTTGGTCCAGCTTACAATAAAGCGGGTAAGTAAGCATTGTAGCTTGTCCTCCTATACACAGCGGATGAGAGCCAGAGCAGAATGCAAAACAGACAAAAGCGGAATGCATCGTTACTCATTCTGTTTCGTCGTCATCAGTCAAGTTTAATCCACTGCTGTATGAAGGCCTCGCAAAGCCACTGCCACCTCTCACGATGCTGCAATGTAGCAATCAGTTTAGAGTTGAACATTTGTTCAAAGTTGCTTAACATTGACTGTGTCACGCACCCTCCCCAAGCCCCATCTTATAAACAAGGTCACGCTAAAAATGCTTCCTAGATTCGTCACCCACCAACACCCACATCAAATCAGATGAGTTTGAGATTCACCGATTCTCCGACTGCACTCGGCGACAGAAAGTCAACGAATAACCAATCATTCGTGCATCATATCAATTGCCTTGAAAAAAAAACAGTATACAGCGCCCTCAAGTGAACACGCCTGATCTTATCTTATCACCCATCCACGCACAGTTCCGTACCCACGCTTCGTTAGCATCAATGACGATTGTCCGATGGAGAAAAAACTGGCCCCACCGCAGGAATGTGGAATTTCGAGCACTGGCTCCGGGCCATTAATAGAGATCCATGTTTGTAGACGTGCGATGAACTTCTTTCGCGCCGTACGTAGCCAACCGCAGTAATCGGAGGTTGCGGGAGGGGGGGGGAGGACAACGAGCCCCAGTTGCTCAGTTGCCCAGTTGCTCGTTTCGAGCGCAGAGACAACTTTCACTCGGCTTCGGCTACCCGCAACGCTGACCGCGAGCGGCTGCCGTGATCCGAAGCGGACTCGCCGCTGCACCCTTCTTGGAGACCAGAAAGCGAAAAAACATTCCGCAAACAAATCCAGGACGACCGCACGCGCACGGATAGAACGCCGGCTGGAGGCACGTTGACAGGCATATCTTGCGGAGCACAGAAACGGGAAACAGAATCTTGTCCCTGGAGAGGTCACGTGACTCCCGTCCCCTCACGGCACACACACACACTTCTGCCCACACCACCACATTTGAATGAATCCACAAATATATACGGCGCGTCTCCCGTGCTTGCGTGCTCGCGTTCGTTTGCGTGGGTGAACACAGCGGCGTAGATGCAACTGTGCGGAGCCAGAACAAAAAGAGGCTGATGTTGAATCAAGTTTGATATCTTTTCACGAGCACCAACAACATTAAACAGGAGAAAATCGTTGCTTACCGTGGATTTTCAAAGGGTGGCTGCAACGTCAGTGGGAGAGTTTGCGCCAGAGCTGCCGGCTGGAGCGACGGACGCTCCCCGGAACGGTGGAAGAGAGCGCGGGCCTCGTGTGTTTTGTGTTTGTTTGTCGCTAGCGTGCCGCGAGACGCATTTTCAGGCGACCGGGCAAGGCGAGTTTTAAGTCGCAAACAACCGTATTGTGCGTCATGAAAGAAAGGTGGTCACATTTTCTTGGCCTCTGGCGGACCGCGCGTGCAACAAAGAGGGATTTATTTATTTTGTTAACCCTCCCCCCCCACTGGTCACGTTCGCCCCCACCCCGTGTGTTTCTGTGGTGTTGACACAACAAAGTAAAGCCTTAAATTAAGGAATACCGATGATATTTTCACCATCTGTGTACATTAAAGCACCGGCACCCTCTCCCCATCATCCCGAGTTTAAAACAAACATACCATCGATCACGATTAAATTCATACGTGAAACAAAGATGTCTCACACACACACTAGGAAGTCGGATTCTCTCCTTGCGCTGGAGGCTGCTGACAGGGTAACCGCATTTCTTAAGAACACACATATCCACCGACCTTTAGATCAACATTCTGCTGAAGCCACCCAAAGTAATTCTCAACTTATTTTTTTGTGCGATCGCCTACGTTATTCGTATTTCAAGGGTGCACGCTTTCTCAATCGTGACCTTCATGCCGGTTCTCATATCACATTTTCAGAGAACGCGAGCGCGCGACGTTTCCTTTTCACCTTTTGCCGATTTTAGCCGCCACCCAGGGCAGAACGCCAAATAAAAATAGACGGCGTAGAATTCTGTGAAGAAAACGGCGGCTCGCGCCTGTTATACGGCAAGGCGAGTTTACACGGAGCGTCGCTTGAAAGCATTGCGTGGAGGATAGGAGGGAGTTTAAAAAGAAAAAAAGTTGTACACCTTAAAAGGCTTTAAGGTCGTAGGGCTTTCCAACGGCAAATGCCACTCCAGACATGAATTCGTGCCATTCAAGTTCAACCGCTGGACAGAGGGCACGAGAGTGAAATGACGGAACGAAGCAACAGCAACAACAAAAAAGAGGATGAGGAAAAGGGGAAAGGGCGCAAGAGGCAGCTGGTGGTGGGCAGAAGGGCTCGCAGAGGAGGGAGTGTGGTGGAGGGAATGGTGGGGGGGGGATTGCAGGCCACAGGATCGGACAGAGTGCAATTGTTGCAAAATTGAGCAAGGCTACTGGGGCCATCTTTCCGGCATCTGACCCTCACTGCCCTCTGCTTCCTCTCGCAAGAGCTCGATTCTCAGACACACGCGCGCACGCACATACACACACACACACAATCTCACGCAAAAAAACATTTGAACCAAAGAGAGAATAAACTCGGCAGACATCCACATTCGCGACAGCGTGCGTCTCTCTCTCTCTCGACGCTCCATAGGAAGCGAACGGCGGCGCCCTGGCACTAAAGGGTCGAGTGCAGGCAGGAGGCAGAGAACCTGTGGCGCAAGCAGAAGGTCATGGATTTAAACCGTGACTTTTTTTTGATGGAGTCAATAAAAACAACAACAATTCTGTGCAAGGCAATGAAGTTTGTCCCATGGACAAACAAGGTTCCGTCATGGAAATGCGTTCGTCGCTGGTTTCAAGAACACCGGCAGAGAAGATATTCACGTGTGAAATTGAAAACTCGTTTCTTTCGAACTGCCTCTTGTGTTTAGTTTGTTGGCCTTACCCCGCGCCTCCAATTAGCGCGGTCGGCCACGTACGGTGCGAAAGAAGTCCAACGACAACATTGAAGTTAATGTGACGGGATCCATAGCTTTTGAGTGCCGGTCACAAAACAACAAAGGCCCTTTGACTTTCTGAACGATCACGTAAATCCCTTTGGGAAAAAAAAGCAACGCCAAAGTTATTCAGAACTTAATAAAAAAAAATAAGCTCACGAGCGTGAGAAAAAAGCTTTACATTTTATAAAAATACCCAAAAATATATATATATACAAGCAGCCGTATTGAGATGGAGCTGCAATGAGACACTATGTAAATCCACATTGTACCGCAGTATACACACGCATGTACACACAAATACGTCCACGCAGCACACATACAAACGGCGGCGTGGTTTACGACAAAGCTAAAAAGAATGATGAGATGGCACCGAGATCATCATACAGTACAACACACAATGCATTTGTTGTTGCCCGCCTGTGTGAATGAAGAGGCATTCTGGGAAGGAGGAGGGGGGGGGGAGAAAAAAAGAGTTTGAGAGGTGAAGAGGCTTCAAAGGGGGGTGGTGGCGGCAGGGCCTCGGGGACCGGCTCAGGTCAACGGGAAGAGAGGAGGAGGAGGGGACGTCTCAAGTGCATTCCTCGCCCAAGGCTACCGTGGCCCTCCCCCCCCTCGCGCCTGTCCACCCCCTCCTCTCCCATGGCCACCCACTCCATCCCCCCCACCTCTCCTCCCATCCTCCACAAACCCCACTGGGCTCTCGTCTCTCCCCTCCCGACACCCCACTCGCCCAATCGCACCCCACCTGCCCCCTCACCTTGAGCCCCTTGTTCTCGATCTCTAATTCTCTCTGCCGCGTGTCCCCCTCCTCTCTGCCCCCCCCCTTCCTCCCGACTCCCCAAAACTTTTGCAATCTCCCCCCCCCCGGTACCGTTCACCGGTGTCTCCCCCCACCCCCTCCTCGCCCTCCATCCATCCCCGTCCCCCCAAAATCTGCACTTAAAATTCCGAGCAGGTTCAGCGGCTCGGCTCTTCCCGACTGCTGCGGAGGCCATGTCACAACCCACGCACACACACGCAAGAGAGTGTGTATGTGTACGTGTGTGTGTGTACGTGTGTGTGTGTGAGTGTGTACGTGTGTGTGTGTACGTGTGTGTACGTGTGTGTGTGTACGTGTGTACGTGTGTGTGCGTACGTGAGTGTGCGTACGTGAGTGTGCGTACGTGAGTGTGCGTACGTGAGTGTGTACGTGTGTGTAAGTGTGCGTGTACGTGTGTGTGAGTGTGTACGTGTGTGTGTGTACGTGAGTGTGTATGTGTGTGTGTATGTGTGTGTGAGTGTACGTGTGTGTGTGTACGTGTGTGTGTGTGTACGTGTGTGTGTACGTGTGAGTGTGTAAGTGTGTGTGTGTACGTGTGTGTGTGTACGTGTGTGTAAGTGTGTGTGTACGTGTGTGTGAGTGTGTACGTGTGAGTGTGTACGTGTGTGTGTACGTGTGTGTAAGTGTGTGTGTACGTGTGTGTGTAAGTACGTGTGTGTGTGTGTGTACGTGTGTGTGTGTATGTGTGTGTGAGTGTACGTGTGTGAGTGTACGTGTGTGTGTGTACGTGTGTGTGTGTACGTGTGAGTGTGTACGTGTGAGTGTGTACGTGTGTGTAAGTGTGTGTGTACGTGTGTGTGTAAGTACGTGTGTGTGTGTGTACGTGTGTGTGTGTGTGTGAGTGTGTGTACGTGTGTGTGTGTGTACGTGTGTGTGTGTGTACGTGTGTGTGTGTATACGTGTACGTGTGCTTATGGGGAGCGGCAATGTAGCGGTCAGCGCGCTGCGCTATGAACCTGGCGACCCGGGTTCGATTCCCGCTCACGGCCAACACCAGTGACGATTATCTGAACCGGTCCTGGGCCTCCCCTAGGTCGACTCAGCCTTAAATGAGTACCTGGTGCGGTGTGTAAACATCGCCACTGGGGAGGCAAAGGCGACCGGGCGTGGTGCTGGCCACCCACCGCCACGTGTGCCGTTCCGTCCTTCATAGACGCTCACTAACAGCACTTGCCCCGACAGTATCTTTCGGGATCTTTGTCTTTGTATGTACAGCGTGGGGAGCGGAGTGACGCTGTGGTTAGCGGAGTTTGATGCCCGCTTTGGATGGGTGTCAGCCTTCTCGGCTGGGGCTGTGTCCAACTGCGTATGTACCATCATTGCGATGAGTCAATGGGTCAGAGCAGAACTTGGTGCCACTCACTCACAGCAGTTGCCCTGACAGTCGATGCAGGCTACATGCGGTACCTTAGTCGATGTATGTGTGGAGCAGTGATTAGCACACCGCACGACGAACCCAGCGATCTGGGTTCTATAACCATCCACGGCTAACCATCACCGACACTGTTATCAGAACTTATCCTGGGCTTTTCCCCTAGATTGACTAAGCCTTAAACGAGTGCTCAATTGTGTGGGTGTATACATCATCACGAGCACCGGGAAGACAACGACGCGCCAGGCCTGGTAGAGTACGGCATTGGTACCGTGACTACCCATCTCGTTGTCAACGTTGGCCCCAATGGGAGATCGATGACACAGAGTCTGCTGGGTTTTACGCGCGTGCGTTTGCGCGAGCAGGCGCGCGTGCACATGCACACTCTCTGTGCCCACGCGCGGACCTCCACGTGCAAGCTGGCTGGCTGGCTGGGCGCGCAACATGTGTCACGCATGCAGAGAGACACGCTTGCACCGGTGTTAGTCACGCACACGTGCAGACGCGCACTAAACCAAACGGAAATGTGGAGGAAAGAACTGGAGGACCCGGAGAGAATTTGAACAGGGTCGGGAACGGGCCCACGACCTCTTGCATACCAGGCGAGGGTGTTAACATCTCGTCACCGTGATGTGTATCCTCTTGTACGCGTGCATGCGTAAGTAAACACTTGTGCACACCCACACTCCCTAAGAAGGCCGAGACGGCGCTTCAAGGGGGCGTGTGACGTGGCCAGCATCATGCCCGGCCGCCTTTGTCTTCCCAGCGCTGACGTTCACACGCTGCACCAGGTACGCACGTGAGGTTGTGTCGATGTAGCGGAGAACCAGCACCGCTTCAGACATCACTTGTCACGGTTAACACATTGATGGCTAACGTTAGACACGGTCGGGGGTGGAACCCAGGTGTGGCCCTCTTAATAGCGCAGCGCACAAACCACGACACCTCCGCTTGGGGTTGGCTTTTCCAGGATCTTCCTCCGGCTGAGATAACCGACAATTCTTTCCGGAGCATTAAAAGTACCAGTTTTTGTTATTTCCGTAATAACACACCACTCATTTATGAGCAGTTCTCCCATCGCCCACTATTGTGAGAGATTCTACTTTGCACAGTAAGTTTTGGGTCTTTTATAAACCTCAGCGGGGGCAACCCTAGCCACTGCTCTCCTTACACAAAGACAAAGATCCCCCCTATAGCCTTAACAGACTGTAGGGGCAAGTGCTGTGAGCGAGTAGCACCTATGAAGGCCGGCACCACGCACGAGGGGGTGGGTGGCCAGCACCACGCCCGACAACCGCTGTCATCCCAGTGGCGATGTTTACGCACCACGCCAAGTACTCATTTGCGGCTGAGTCAACATAGGGGAGGCCCAAGACCGGTTCAGATAATCGTCACTGGTGTTGGCCGTGAGCGGGAATCGAACTCGGGTCGCCGGCTTCGTAGCGCTCTCCTTACACCCGTTGCAAACAAAACTCACAAGTCAGAGACTTTGTGGGGTCTGGTATCACCAGTGGCTTGAGCATCTGCTGAAAAAGTTAATCAGCAGCAACTCATTACTTTGAATTATTAACAGACCATACATAATGCAGTAGCGACCCGCTTATTAATTCACCAGAACATGTATTAGCGCTTAATAAAACATCAAGAGAGGAGACAGCAAGTCCCTAATTAAAAACAGTCAGTGGTAAACACCCACTTAACGCGACACCGCGACACCCCCCCACCCCCCGTGTATGGCAAACCAATTAATTAGCCGCTGAGATTGTTTCCAATTTGCAAGGTGATGACCTCTCGAACGTTTCTCGGTTCTCGGCGGAACGTCTGAAAGAGAACGCTCCATCATCTGCGCTGTGCGGCTTGTGTGCAGCTCAAATCCAACAGGCCCTGCTGGGGCAAGTGCTGTTAGCGAGTAGCACCTATGAAGGCCCGCACGGCACATGAGGGGGTGGGTGGACAGTACCACGCCCGGCCGCCTTTGTCTTCCTAGTGGCGATGGCTTTTTACACATGGCACTGCGTACTCAATTGAGGCTGAGTCGACCTCGGGGAGGCCCAGGACCAGTTCAGTTAATCGTCACTGGTGTTGGCCGTGAGCGGGAATCGAACTCGGGTCGCCGGCTTCGTATCTCAGCGTAACAACCGCTACACTACCACTCCCCACGTAAATTATAACAACCATCGCAACACATGCATGGATTTGTGCCCGTAATAATTGACTCATTACAATTGATGCAAATGTTATGGGCCATGGCGGTGCTGTAGCTAGCACTAATCGCTATGAACTCGGCTGACTTGAGTACCACCAAAGCAAGCTGCACTGACCAGCGCAGTGAAGTATGATTTCAAGAACTCTCATGACCGACAGTGTTTCCCCCACGCACTGTCGGTCGTGACAGTTCTTACCCACCCCCGGGAGGGTGGCCATCATCCAGCAGTGGATGGAGAAAGAGCTGTAAATCATAATTAAGTTTTACTACTACTACTACCACATGCAAATGTTACGTGAAAGCTAACGGAGCCGCTGAGGCAGAACAAACAAGATGGACAACACAAGCGAGACAATCCATTAACTGGCGGCAGGGTGAGAAGTGTTATGGTTACACACCAGGCGGACGAGTTTACAAACCCGCAAAAAGGTTTACTGAAAATTCCCGTGCCACAAGGTGGGTGGTCAAACCCACACTCCACTACCACTTGGCATGCAGCTTCCAACAAAACAAATAACACGTAGGTCTGCGTGCTGAACCTCTCTCGCGACGTACGGAGTCAATCGGGCCAATCGGGAGGTTGCGGATACGTACACAACAAGACACGAGCATCTATCTGTCTAATGCGTGCGCTTGGGACAAGAATACGCTGCCATGCTTATGGGGACGAGGATCATTACCAGCGCCGTCACAGCCACAGAGAGCCAAGAGACGCGTGTTGGCTCCACCGGCTCTCGGCACAGCGGTGGCACCATCTCAGCGGCACGCCGTGCGGACGGGAAATCGCGACAGGAACACCGGCACCCGAAGTCGCGCTACTCCGGGTTGTCAAGTTACAAGCTGGAATTGATGCGGACAAGCAAATGAATCTTCTTGGTTCTTTCGGTAAAGTCACGTAGAAGGGAAGTAATAAAATAATCAAAATAAAACATAATAAAACAATTCTCACGACGTTTCGGCTACAACGCAAGCAGCCGTCTTCACCTGACCGGCTACAACGCTGCTTGCGTTGTAGCCGAAACGTCGTGAGAATTTTTTATTATGTTTTCTTTTTATTCTTTTATTGTTTCCCTTCTACGTGACTTTACCGAAAGAACCAAGAAGAAGAATCCCTGCAGTCACGAAAGCTTTAAATCGAAAAGCAAATGAATCTTTCGTGACATCAACGGCAGGATGACGACGACGACGCTAATGTTGATTCAAACAAACATCGTAGATCAGCCATCTGCCAAATGATGCCTGCCCATAAGGCCTTTGGTGGCTGATGGGATGTCTAGAAAAAATAAACCTTTCGTTTGTCACGTCGAGGGACAGACATGTAAAGCAGGCGTACTGTCAGCTTACATATTTTGTTGTCTGTCAATACGGGCCTCTAGTGAGCAAACTAAACGCAACTATGACACAGTTTTACCCACTCTCGAGGTCAGGTCATGCCCTCTCCAACATCACTCCATGTTGAACAATGTTACAATAATATTATTATTAATAACGCTTAGCCTTTTTGTCACTGCACTGGTGGATGAAGGCCCCCAAAGCCTCCCGCCACACACACCGTGCTTGCTTGGCAAGGCCTTCGAGGTTGTTTGATCATGGGGAGGTGGTGGGGGGGGGGGGGTTTGGTTTGACCATATTTCACCACAAACCACGCTGCTCAATGCAGATTTAGTTAAGAGTTGGCCTCGGACCGCCAATGACGTTAGCCGTGGCTGGGAACCGAACTTACGTCGACACAACAGAAGACGCTAGCCCAGGGGTCGGCAACCTACGGCTCCGGAGCTGCATGCGGCTCTTTACGGGCTGCTTCTTGACAATATGTACATATGTACAGTATGTACTCAGATGCATTGCGGCTCTGGAAATACTGAATTTTGTACCGAATTGGAAAGAAATGGCTCTTCTTGTTATTTTGGTTGCCGACCCCTGCACTAGACGATGTGCCACTGCTCCAAATGAAGAATTTGAACATCATGCAAACACATCTTTGTGTTTGCATTCGCGTATCAAAAATGCACGTTTATGCACAAACATAACACATTTGCACACGAACGGATTTGCATCATCCACAAACATAACAAATGTTAACCCGGTAAAAAAAATCTGCACGTTCCCGCACAAGCAGAACGCGCCCTGAGAATGATAGATTAATGGCGCTCTATACATTTACATTATTACATGCACGTTAACGCACACGCATGTTCGCGCGCAAGCCTATTTGTAAACGCACGGCCGAAATGCCCAGCAGCCGCACCCTCTATCCTCTGTAGCAAATGCCGCAGGTTTAGATTAAAGGTGCATTAAGCTGCGTGTGTGTTTGTTTTAGATGCTTGGCGGTGTTGTGCAATAGACCGAGATGCGTGCACGGTCGTCGTCCGCGTGACGAAGAGTCGCGACAACTTCCGACGGTCACGCCGAACCTGAAAAACGTCCCCGACGCTTAGAAACTTTTTTCTTCCCCCCCCTGCTTAAGGTCGTTGGAATCGATTAAAAGTTTATTTACAGAAAGTTTCCGTCTCGTCCAAAATGATCACTTCGGGGAAATATCTTGTTTTCTTTTTTTAATTTCTACCTTATTTATTTATTTCGCAATCAGTTGCATTTCGTGCGAACGTGGAAGCTTACTCATTGAGTCAGATAACGACCAAAACGTGTGGTCAGAGGCGAGACCTTTTCCATCCTTTTCTTTATAACTTACACTATCTCGCTCTCTCTGTCTTGCTCCCTCTCTTCACGTGCAATCAAACCGTCCGTCTGCGTGTCTCTCAAAATAACTGTTGCTACGCTACCGCTGGCGCACGCACGCACAATAACTCTGGCACGATGCTGCTGCCCACGATCGCGGTATTACGCATCGAGCAAAAATTCCCCGCAGTCGCTGCCTGATGTCACCGTTTCCACCGACCTCAGCCGAGGAAGGCAGCTCCGTTGGCCACGTAACATCGCACTCACGTGGCGCGCGCCGTGGTGTAACGCTTAGCACGCTCGCGGACTTGCAATCCAGAGCTCGATTCCATCTCCCGGGCGCAGCAGTTGAAACAATCGCCGAGCGTCTCGATCTCGGCAGCGCAAATCGGGCAACGCAACGGCTGTCCGACCGGAGTGCGTCGCGCGCGGGTGGCGGGGGGGGTCACACGCGAGTGGCTCCTACCTCCTCCGAGACGTCTGGCGAACACGTGGAGGAGCTTCTCCCGAGCTCGCTCCTAGCGAGGGCCCTTCCGCCGCTGAGCCGTGGTGGAGACCAACAAGCACTTGCAGGGCTGCGCCTCCGCCAGCACACCTTTTGCATTCGCATACAGCCACGGCGACGCGCCTCCATCCGCGCATGCGGTACAACAAACAAAGTTGGGCATTTTACGGCAGCAAAATGAATGTCAAAAAAAAAAGATCTCTTACGCCCGGCCCACCCCGCGCCCAGGAAACACACCTCCAGTCAACACAATCAATCTCCATATATCTTGCCGCATTGTGAAGAAACTTATTCACGCCCTTCAGACTTGACGCCAATACGCAAACAATCGCAGCGCCCACAGAGCGCCTGACCCCCCTCCCGCCTGCCGCCTGGACCCTCAAGCAGCCACGGACCAGCACCCTGCCCCCATACCCCCCTCCTCCTCCTCCTCACATTGACCTTGACCACGCGAACGTAAGAAGCGGATCTCAAACATGAACTTTAGATGATGACGAATGCCGTGCACCCAGTGACTTTTTTTTACTTTAAAAGAAAGGAAATATTTTTTTATTAACTTTTACACAATGAGAGGTTCAATGCAAATGCTCTACTGTAATAACAATATTAACGCGACGTATTTGCTTGGCGTTGTTTGCACAAAAAAAGGTTTCGGCGTCTGCGCCACATACGCAGCCTGTGCTATAAACACAAAAAGGTGAGGACAAAATGCTTTTGAGAACGAGTGGCGTGGTGTGGGAGGGAGGGGAGCGGTGGCGCTGTGGTCAGCGCGCTGCGCTATGAACCTGGCGTTACGGGTCCCACTCCTGGCTACGCGGCTCACATTAGTGGCGAGTGATATCTCTACCGGTCCGAGGGGGCCGCGCTGACTTACGCCGTGAACTACCATCAAACAACCCCTCATACGTGCACGGCTTGGGGAGGCCTTCATCCAGCAGTGGATTGGCAAAGGGCCGTGTAAAAGTGTTATTTAGCCCTGTAGTTTTGCTAATTCTGAGTGACACCGAATGGGAAGATTGGGAGTTGAAATCACCCTTTAGGGTCGACTCAGCCCACCGGCGGTCAACAAAAATTTGTTCCACATTTTGGGAATCAACATTTTTCCATGCTCAGCCCTGCCAGAGAGACGTGGTAACCGTCTCGCTCAATCACTGCTCACGTGCGCGTTGTGATAGCAATTTGCCAATAATCGCCAGTGCAAGTGCATGTTGGATACAGCAGCCAAATGTATACCCTGTACAAACGGAAGGAGGGAACTAACGTATAAATCTGTGCCGATGTTTGATCGTTATCCCCCTCGTATGAATGGCCTTTCTCCGGCTACTGCAACTTCCTCCTGAGTGCAAATATATCGCAAACATCCAAAGCAGGAACCATCTGGAAGTAATTTTTGTTAGCGAGGGCGTTATCCCCGTATACAAAACAGCATTTATTTATTTTTTATTATTCTACGATTCGTCGGTGACAGCCAATTTGCAAGTCAAATGAGCCAGCGAAACAATGTTTGTTTGTACACCCGGTGCTTTTGAATAGATTGCGAAATCAAACAGTGTAACTGCCAAAGGAACGAGCAGAGGGTGTTGTTTGCATGCCCGTTCAGGAGCAGCCAGAGGTTCCTGTAAAGTGCTCGGCAGAATCCAGTTGTCTAGCAACCCTAAATTAATTGACCCCCTCCTAACATTGTTGTTTCCTTTGCATGTTCATTTCTGCTTTATAGAAAGGTTGCTACATTTTTGTTTTACTTTTAGAGACTTAAATGGGGGTCACAAGACATCGGGACCACCCTGTCGGTGGAGGCCCTCCTGATCCACCATCTACAGTCGGGCTGTGTGTGGCGAGGTTCGGGAAAAATGACCCCCTTTGGTATGTATGTTGAACTTCTTTTGTACCATACGTAGCCAGCCCTGATAATGAATCGGAGGTGCAGGGGAAGGACAACAAACTAAACGCAAAAATCAGTTTTCAATCTAGATGATTCAAAAGTGCAGAGCTCAAGTCGCTTCCCAATATCGCCAGGAAGAGCATTCCAGACGGCCGAAGAAGCGCATCTGAAAGCGCGCGATGCGGTGACCGTCTTTGTTCGACGGTTAGCCAAAAGCCGCCGCTGCGAAGATGACCGGAGTTTGCGCGATGATGGTTCATACTCCTTGACGTGATCAGCGAGGTATCGTGGTTCATTTGTGGCGAGCAAATTAATACATCGCCCCCCCGCCCCCCAGCGTCCTCCTTGTGGGGCTGACCCCGTGTGAGCAACGTTTACCAGCGCACGCTGGGCGAGAATGACCGCTGGGTGTGCACGCCCGCCTCATTAGCGCGATTAGCAACTCGAGTTCGCCTGTTCGTAAATTTCCAGGGGGGGGGGGGGGGATTTTTTTCTTTCTTTCAACAATCAGGAAGTTTGTACGCATTTGGGAGAACAATTTGGCCGCCGCTTATTTATGTGCAAAGTGACATTTGCGTTCCGTGCTAAATAAACAACCGCTTGCAGGCGTGTGCCATGGGAGATTTCAGGCCACAATTGAAGTTTGAAACCACGTTTGTGTTATTTCTTTGCAAGTTGAGATCGACTTTACATATTGCCATCAGTCAATGGCAAAGTGGCTTGCTTTGTAAACTAGGGGGCGCTGCGGTGGCGAGATGTTTACTACCTCACATGGTACACAGGAGGTCGTGGGTTCGATCCTGACTGACACCTGTTTCCATGTTCTCCCCATAGTATCGTGGATTTTTCCCCTCCACATTTAGAATCAACGTGCATTTAGAGTATTTGGCTACTATAAACTTCCACGTGATGAGCTCGGTGGGCCTTACCTGGCAAAATATAAATAATTTAGTTTCGTTTTAACAAGACAGAAATATGGATCAAATTAGGTATCTCTCTATTCAAATTTACGTTTGGGTGGTGCTGTTCATCTCTGTTGATGGCCTTAAGGCTGGAGGGGAAATTCCTCATTCCTATGGTGGGAACCAGTCTAACCGTGGGATAATCTTGACTTAAAGCTTTCGTGACTGCAGGAATTCATATTCTTTGGGTCTTTCGGTAAAGTCACGTAGATAGGTTCAAAGAAAACAACAAAAAACTACGACGTTTCGATCGCAACACAAGCGGTCGTCGACCTATCTACGTGACTTAACCGAAAGACCCAAAGAATACGTGGAATAACCGTTGTTAACTTATAACTAGGTTGAACTCCAAGTGTTTGCGGTATGCGTATGCATCACGAAATAAGGAATGCAAAATTACCGAACTTTTTGACAGCAGGGCCTGTAACAATCTGGCCCCCCCAAGTAAATGAATGTCGCAATTTCCAGACCAGATTACCCAACCGTGTGCCACCAAAAACAAATCACAAACACTGCAAACGAATCTCAAGCACGAACCGATGCAATTTTCCCGCGAGCAACCGATTTGATCAACGCCTCGATGCACTTTTACCCCTCTACTACAAAGTGCAGACAAAGATCCCCCATATAGCTTTCAACAGACGTTTGCGGAGAGAATTGTTAGCAATTACCCATGTAGCATATATTAAGATTAAGATCCCCGTGGGGAGAACCTTTAAAGGTCAAAACGGTGCGCTGATCCAAGTACCACACCCGTCCGCCTTGGTATCACCCCCTACCCCCCCGGTACTGATATTCACACATCATCAAAGGCACACGTTTAAGGCCGAGTCGACCTAGGGGAGGGCCAACACTGGTTTCACTCGCCACACCGATACTAGCCGTAGCCGGAAATCGAACTCATGTGTTTGTGTTTCTAGTAGCAGCAGCGTCGTACGGGGCCGTACATAAAGCACATTCACACACACTCATACAACATGCACACAGCCACAAGGAATGCAAACTGGGGCAAGAAAGCGAGTTCATAAAACCACACCCTGTATGAGTGGAGATTGTTTAACAAACACAGGCGAGCCTGTATAAATAATGCACTCTGTCAAGCTTTTAAAGCTGCCCCGTGAGCTCCGTGTTTACGCTCAAGTTAAGTCATGTTTTTGCATCTCAGACGAAGCTTCCCTCCCAGCCCCTATACTCTCCATCCCTCTATCACCCCCATCCGCACCACCACGACCACGGCCAACACCCTCCCCCCTTCCGTCACCCCATCCGCACCACCACCAACAACAACCGCCATTCGCCACTAAGTGACGGTGGCGTCACCACGGCGCCTGTGCCAGGCCAGGTGCACTTTGAGGCCATGTGAAGTGTCGAATGCCCGCTGGCAGGAGGTCACGGGACAGACCCAGGTGCAATGGGTTGGCTGACTGAGATGACCAGCAGATACAGCAACTGCGCCCCCTCCCACCGCCACCAACACCCTCCCTGCCTGTCACCTCCAACCACACCACGACAAGCAGCCCCACCCTCCCTCAACCCAATCTATACCACCACCACTACCCACGCTGATCTCCCTCCCTGTCACCCCATCCACACCACCACAACCACCACCGACTCTCCACCCCACCCCCAGCTAAAGCCACCCTCACATCGCCTATTAATATTTTCCCGGCGTCAGGTTTTACAAGCCCCCTTTCATCGAGTTTTTCCCTTTAGAAAACAAATACGCCTACACATTAAATACAATTTAAAACCATAATAAACAATATCGGCCACGTTCTATCCACTGCCAAATGGAAGGGCCTCGCCCATGTCTCAGCCACTCCTCATGGTCCCGTAATGCCGCAATCCACCCCGCTCCCCAACCGCGATAAGTTTCACTGCTCCATCTCCACCGCTGGACCTGCGCTCTCGGGCACGACCCCGACCCTGGCTGTCACTCAGTGGCCAGCCTCGTCCATCGGTCATCGTCGCATAGAGCGACGGTGTGTCCCGCTCAGGTCTCCGTGCCTTGTTTTTTTATGTCATTTGCATTTCTTAAATTTGTAAAAAAAAAATATTACGAAAATGTACGTCCCTATGTTAATCCAAATGAGTTTGTATGACCGTTCTTCTCCACGCAGCACAGATTCAGATATCACTCAACACTGATCCCAGCCATGGCCAGGAATCAAACTCGGGCATCCAGAAACCAAGTGCATTGCTTGAACCACTGCTGTCTCCGCAACACAAGTGCACTACACAAAGCAGTCCAATATGCGGAGGTGATTGTGACCGACCGGTGCGAATTCCAACATTGTTCTAGAAGGATTGCAAGAAGCGGTGTCGCGGCGTAGCATCAGGTGACGACACTATTGTGAGCACGCAGACACTGACCGTTGATACGTGACGGAGATCATGTGAAAGTCCCCGCAACATCTGAATTTGTCCTCACAAATCCGAAAATCTAATATAAAAACAAATCTGAACTCGTCTCCTGTTCACAGATATTTGTTTACTCGGATTTTGTATCCATTGAGGGATCTCAGCTCTTGTGTTTTGCTCAGGACAACCTCGTGGAAAATGCATTTTCTCAATGTGTCGTCAGCTGGCTATAAATAAGTGAAAGAAATCATTCATTGTAATCCATTAAAAAGCGTCTATAATTACAATGTGGGTCCATTTATAGAGGCCTGACTAAAATAATGAATCAAAGATAAAACAACATTTTATTGAAAGCTTCAAACGCGTCTCCCACAAATCCCGCAAAGCTTCTTAAACATCTTCACCCTCTCGTCCGTAAGATATCGAGCCATCGCTTCGTAACATTCAATCGCGTGTTGGGAAGAAAGTGCGTCATTAGCATCAGTTAGAAGATCATTAGAATCATTGAGGTACTATTGATAAATGGACCGCCGGGTATAAAAGGTGCAGAATTCCGATTTTATCACTTGCAACACACGAGTGATCTTCTTCTGATTCAAACAGATACTGGAAGGGGGGCTGCTATTTGTGAAGTCCTTCACAACACATCCCATTAGAAACCATACCAGGGCACAAGGAGATCTCCCCTCGGGGCCCCCGAAAGAAATTTCAAACATCCCCGTCGGCTTGCCAGGGACACCTTGAAACAACACAAGCAACGGTGTGAAATCGCGGTGCTCTGAAGGTCGAGAAGTTTGCTCGTCGGCCCCAAGTCCACACGCCTACCAATGGAAAGACGGACGAATACATATAATAAGGTAAAATGAAAACTGTTTGTTGAAATCGTGCCCTGCTCACTCTGCTCCGCAGGAACGGTGCCCGAAATTCTCACTTACCTCTGCGAGGTGTGACGGACACATCGACGCGTTGAGTCTCGCACTATTGATATGCACGATGTCACATCTTACATCTCAAGGAGTGAGCAACACGCAATAGAAATGGCACGGTAAAAAAAATGAACTAAAGAGCCAATTCTCAAATTGAACCGTCACCCTGAATTGTGACAATCTGTTGCAGCACGGCACAATTCAACGGGTGGCTGTATTTTCCACCCAACCTTTGATTCTGTGCAAACCTTTTCACGAGACTACAGAACTTATTGGCTATGAGTTTAATGATGCAATGACTTTTCAATCAAATATAAATGCCTATGCTCACGATGCGCATCAAATCGTGTGTGTGTATATATTCGATGTTTGCTTGTGTTATTCATACATGATTTAATCGGCTTGTGTAACCCCTGCAGTTACGATGTAAAAACAAGACTCTTTATTCGTGGAATAATGAGACGTTCCTGAAATGAAGACAGACCCAAAAACGTGTGCCGTGACAGTAAAGTTTTAAAGATCTGGTCACACACACGGCCTCCCGGTTACTCATCTTTTAAAATACAGGGGCGGAAAGTTCATCTTATAATCTGGAGAATAAAGTATACATGTGTATAAAAATATATCAAAGGCACGTAAAAAATCTAGATAAACGGTGCCGGTTCAAGTTGCATGGGCCGATGCGGTGTGCGGTAATGTTTACATCCGAATTCGTACGAATTCAATTCAAACTCAAAGTTACACGTTTTCAAATCACGGCTGCAAGTTGACAAAGACGGTCACACGGGGGGGTGGGGGGTGGTGGGGGGGATGGTTCGCTGTCTGGGTGGAATAACGGTGTCTGGTTGGTGGTGGCTGGTTCAGCAATGCAGCGGAATGCGGACAGAGGAGGGTGGGGGGGGGGCTGCGAGGTGGGGGGGGCAGGCAGGAGGGGGGGGTCAGGTGGTGGCGGCTGTGGGGGGGAGGTGAGGGAGGTGGAGGCGGGGGGGTATGGAGTTGGGGGGGGGGGTGTGGAGGTGGGGTGGGGGAGGTTGGGGGTGTGGAGGTGGGGGGGGAGGTGTGGAGACGGGGGGGTTGAGGTGGGGGGATGGAGGCAGGGGGGGCAGGGGGGGTGTGGAGGTGGGGGGGTGGAGGGGGTGTGGAGGGGGGTGGAGGCGGGGGTGGAGGTGGGGGGTGGAGGTGGGGGGGAGGCAGGGGGGGGGTGGTGTCACTCCTGGCCGCATTTCAGGGAGTCCTTCATAGCGGGCCGCATGGGGTGCTAGCAGCGGGTGGTAATTAGGAGACGAGACGGCACCGGCAAACGCTCATTAAGCCCTCGTTATACGGCTGCCCTTAAAATAACGAAGCCGTGCCAAATCTAACGGGGGGGGGGGGGGGCGTGGGAGATTGGGCAGCGAATATAGAATGGGGTTTGGGGGGTGGGTAGAGGTGGGGGGGAAAGTGGAGGAGGGTGGGGGGGCGAGGTGGGGGGGGGGGTCATGAGGTTGAGGGGTCATGAGGAGGGGGGGGGGGAGAGTCGAGGTGATACCGGGTTGAGGTCGCAGTGAAGGAAGTCCGTTCAAATGTGGGTAAAAGAAAGAAATAAAAAAACACCTTTTGGCAAATGAAATTATAAAGACAAAATGTGCAGCCCTAGTAGTGAATCAGCTCAGGGCACAGTTGGTGGAAGGGCCTCTACTGGAGGAGGCTGTAGAGGGCCCCTCTCAGTCGAGTACAACAGATGATCAGTGGCTTGCTGTGCTGATGTCATGTAGCTGTGCAGTCACAAATCCTTTATTCTCTCAATGTTACGCCCAATTACCATTCTGGTGTTCCCTCGAATGGAGATTTGGGCAATTAGTGTGGCAAATAGTCACTGCCCCCAAATAAATTAATTACCCCAAATTACTCTAATTAAATTTCTCCAAGCCCTCTTGTTCCAATGCAAATGTAATTAGTGCCACTTGAAGTGCTTAATGCCTCTTATCCAAGGCATTTGGACTTAAACTACCCCACTCTTGCGCGCGCACGGACGTAAGTACGCCTGGTCGTGTTTACTTCTACTTTGAAAGAGCAAAATATTCAACACGACGAGAGGCAAGCTCGCACAAATTCAATTACCCTGCCAGAAACAAAGAGTCCGCGATGGCAATTACGCAGCACGTGCACACGCGAACGCCCGCAAAACAAAATGCATCAACTCTGACAGCATGGGGGGGGGGGGTGTGGGGGGGGGAAGAAAAACAAAAGTGAAATGAAAATCGGCGAGAGACACAACATCGTGTGACCTAACGGTGCTGCAAGCCAACAACGTGTGCGGCCACGTGCCCCCCCTCCCCGCCCACCTCGTCGAGCCAACCGCAGCAGACCAAGCGGCCAAGGAGCTTTTGCGACGTAAGCAATGCACGTTGAACTTTTTCTTTCGCACCGTACGTAGCCAACCGCGCTGATCGGAGGTGCCGGGGGGGGGCGGAGGCAAGCAAGAAACTCAACGCAAAAAGGCAGTTCTCAAGAAATGCGTTTTCAATCTAGACGATTTCAAGTGCGGAGCTCCCGGCGGCTTCCTAATATCGGAGGGAAGGCGTTCCAGACGGCCGCAGAAGCGCGTCTGAAAGCACGCGGAGCGGTGACCGCCGTCTTGGTTAGTGCACCAAGTCACAAACCCAGCGACCCAGCGTTCGATTGCCACCTTTGACAAAGCGGCAATCGAAGTACGTAACATGTATTTATAACGAATAGACTGAAACAAACATCGATATAAGCCTGGGATTTGAGTTAGTCAAGGAGATGGCTTGAACAGCAATCGATTCTCGAATCGATCTGCGTTGAGCTTTAAGCGTTACCACCTTGTACGGGGATTTATCTGGGTATGTACGTAACTTCTTTAGTACCGTACATAGCCAGCCGTGCTAATCGAGAGGTGCGAGGTGGGGGGATAACAAAAAAGACATTCGAAGCCACGGCAACAGAATTGGCCAAACGTCTCAAAGTCGGACCATTCCCTGAGACGTATGAGACTCGGCGAAGCTTTCCTACGTGTAGACAACTGGCGTCATCGTACATCAGCTGAATAATGAGACCAGCAAAGGAACGCCACCGACTGGGCGTCACAGTGCCGAGCACGCCCTGCGTCAGAGGTCGCAACCGGGTACCCGATACCCGTACCCTACCCGATACCCGGCTACCCGTACCCGGCCAGGTACGGGTACGGGTACCCATTTGCGACCCTGGTGCGGCCGGGTACGGGTAAGGAATCAAACCCCGTTTGCGACCTCTGCCCTGTGTCCACTGCTATGTCATGGAACCTTTTTTGTTCCAGTACAGAGACTCCTCTACTTACGAACATTCGACTTACGAACTTTCAGAGATACGAACAAACCTGTCCCGATGTCCAGTTGCCTGTTCGGACCGAGAGTCGTAAGTTCAACTGCCGCGCAATAGATGGCGGTGGTGGCATCTACATCTGAAGAACGTGAAGAACCAGTGGCATCTGCATCTACAGGAGATTTTACAACTTTTCAAGCCATTCTCCATGGTTAGTGTACACGCCGTACAACATGTTTGGAATCGACAGGAGCAAAGCTGGACTTACGAACAGACCTCTGGAACCAAACTATAAAGAAGGCCGTCTCTGGTGTAGGCCAATCAGCTTCAACATACAATGCATATACTATCAGAGCACGTTTGCACGTTCACCACAAAGTACTGTGTGTGGTTAATGCAGACTCGATGCCTTGAAAAAGGTTCATATTTGGTGTTTGAACATTATAAGAATTGGGTACACCTTATTCTTGTTTTTCACACCACCCTGCTGTCAGTTGTTGTACCCCGTAGCCGCCGACGTCTCTCTCGCGTTCTCTCTCATCTCACTCCCTCGATCTCTCTCCCTCTCCCGCTCTCCCTCTCCCGCTCTCCCGCGGCAATCATTGGCATCATCGGCATCATCGGTCTCGGGTTAACGACACCCGAGGAGGCTGGCCGTTGCGTTCAATAGGCAGCAAACAGCACTTGTCTTGGCAAACAACGCTCACTTCCTGTGGCTGCTAGAGAACGGAGTAGATAATGATTAATCAACAGTCGCTGGAACCCATGAATGCTTGTCTCGCGAGGGGGTTTGATGAAAAAAAACAACACAAAGGTTTTCCGTTGAGTGTCGCAGACTGCCGAGACGAGCTTCGGCTATGCCAGTGAGAACCTGCTAAGGCAGCAGTTGACGGCAACACCACGCAGCGCTGCCAGTGTGACGGGCTGCCCCGAGATGCTGACGCACCACAACGGGCAATCATTTTATGCCGAGTCGACTTAGGAGAGGCCGAAGCCAGACTGTGCTGCCAAGACGTCCATGGAGACAAAGATCTGCCGTGTAGCCTCTGAACAGAGCCCCAAGCGGCGGTATGGTAGCACCACGGTCGGTCGTCAGCGCCGGTCTCAATCACCCGAGTTGACCTCGGCGAGGCCAGCCAGGAATCAAATTGAGGTCGTGATGATGTTCAGAGCGCAGTGCGCTAACCACTGCGCCACCGCTCTCAATGACAATCACACACGTAGCCGCACTCTGTAAGTTGGGGGTGCCCTACCAGTGAAGCGTTTCAAGTGGTTTTCGGACGAGTGAAGCTTGGCCCCCACTCCACTGGAGATGAATTATATTAAACCAACGCAACTAACGGCTGGTGACTTGAGTACTGAGTCTACTCTTCGTGTGACGCGGCGAACCGGTGAAGGTTCTGTCGCCTGCAGAAAAAACGACTCTCAAAATCACCGCGATTTTTGTCCAAAACATCACTGGCGCCTCTTAGCCGCACCGCTGCGTGTTGGAGGGGGACGTGGGGGACAGCGACAGTGGCCGCGGCCCACCAAACACGGTCCGTTAAAAACGACCGCCACGCACCCCGCGGACAACCCACGGGTTCGCGCGCGCGCGCACGCCAAGCCCGTCGCGAACGAGGCCACAACCCATACCTGCACACGCCCGCTAAGGGTAAACACGCGCGTACACAACGCAGGTGCACACGCGAGCGAACGAGCGCGCGCGCGTGTCCCCGTTCCCGCGTTTGGCCATTCCGGTTTGCCGCATATTTCGACTTGGACGGCACGACTCATCCGCTCCGTGCGGCTCCGGCGAGCAACCCCTACCCTGGGGGTGCACGATGAATGAAGCTTTCAGGCAAAGGAATGCCCAATTCGGGCACCCGCATTCTCACAAATCCCATTCTCAGAAGTTTGGAAGAGACGTGGCTGAAGCGGGTTTTTTTTCTCCACCCTTTGGGGGGTTTCTTTTTATTGTTACAGCTTTAAGTATAGTTATTGTTGTTGTTATTATTATGAGGTAGTTATCATAGGGGCAGAACTTGAGTTGTTTGGGAAGGCTATCTGTTGTGGAATCGTCAAGTGAAATTCTGGCCAGGGTCGCAAACAGCCCCATCATCACCATCATCTGTCAGGGGTTGATAAAATTACGACCCCTACAAAGGCTGCACCAACTGATGAAAATTCGGCTCGAAATGAATTTTCAAATGGAATTGTCACGTTCAAGACACTTGCTTCAAATCGTGCGTGCAAGAATCGATTATCGCTGTGACTTGCTGCACAGTGAATGCTCATCATGGGCCCATATTGAATTTCGGCTCGCGCGGCGAACAAAGCCGTACAAACGGGGAGAGAACCTACGGGAAGCAGGACAAACGATGAGGTAAGACCGAGAGAAAGCTGCGACCGTAAATTGTGACAATTCATCTGACTGCCAGGGAGAGGGAGTCCAGCGTGAAGTCACGGGTGGTCGTCCTCTCGAAAAAACTGTCCCCTGACATGGTAACAGGGAATGTCCACGCACTGGTGGCCTAAATTCCCCAACGAAGATAACCACTGGTCAAAGCTTGCTGGAGCATGGGGTCATGTTATAGCGGGCGTCAAGGACATCGGGCCATGATCAGTAGACGGTTAGGTGCAACTATTTCCCTTTATTGGAGCACGCACAATAAGACAAACCGATTTTGTTTGATGTGCTTTTCATGAACGTGTATCTAGGTTACGTATCTAGGTTACGTGAGTAAGCATGATAAACGACAGACGCAGTTTGGTATTTGCGAACATTTACAGTCGATGTGCAGTGCAAATTTCCTTGATAAAAAAAATGCTTTCTCTCCATAACTTGCCCGTGAATGGAATGAATGCCAACATACAAATTATAAACCACCACCATCCCAACAGCTATTTACATTGTTTTTTTTGACGCAGTCTGTTGGAATTATTTAATGCACAGATGTCAGAAACTGACCTGCTGCCTTATCTGCACCCATCGCCCCAACACGACAGAAAAAAAAAATCTATATCAAGTGCCATTAAACAAGAAAGAAAAATCATACTTGCGCATGGATTATTCAGGTTTTATCAACATGCATTTGTTTTTGTTTCTCCACGATCGGGGCAGCCCTTTGATGAATGTCAGGTGTTCAATCGGGTAAGTCCCGAATACCTATAAAACATTACACTAAAGTTTTGTCCATATTTTCCATATCAGACTATATGTACGAGGGATAATGTGCTACTCCCCCCCCCCCCCCGCTGCCCCCCCAAGACAGACGGACAAAGCAAATGCGCGGAAACGTTCAACCCTCTTTGGCAGTCATTAAAAAAGAGAAAGCAGAGTGTCCCTCCTTACAATTGATTCCAGGTTCTCGTAATAAAAAAAGCGTTAAAGAAACGAGTTCACCACGAGCCGCGGCGTTACTTTGAGCACAAGTCCAAGTCGCGAACGGCGCTTTTATTAGTTTTCTGTTTCTATCTCAACCCCCCCCCCCCCGGGAGAAAAAAAACAACTCTCGCTGCCACGAGCGTTTAACCAACGGGCGCGTGTACGACCCGTCGACTTGTACAAACGCCCGTGCTGTGTTGCACACTAATTAGGCGCGCCTAAGCGTACCCGACCAGTTTTCGCGTATGCTAATCCGTCGTGAAGCGCGGACAGTGAATGATGTATGAATACGATGCACGCCGGGTCAGTTCAGGGCAGCAGTGTCAGGAAAGCCGAGCCCTGGCCCGCGGCCACGATGAAGTTAAACCGCCACGAGGAGCAACACGAGAGGAGCAGTCGCGCGCACCTTCTCTCGCGTCAACGCCTTCTCGGCGGCCGCCGCAAAAAGTTTAGATCGGCCGATCTACAGCGATGTTTCCATCGAACCGCTCTTTCTCTAAAGGTGGCGTAAAGTAAAATAAAGGTTGAGCGACGTGGCTAACGATGGCTCAGGGGTTCTTAAGTGCAGCGAGATAATGGACTCACTTACTAATAGCTGCATAATAAAAAAAATAAATGAAGACCGCCACATTATATTTGGTGTCGCAACTTTATCTGGCTAAATTCCAGCTCTGAGAATGAAAATGTCTGTGCGTCACAACCCATCATGCGACAGAAATTACTCTCGTGCCTGGGAAAGCGCCTCACTCTACCGCGTGTACCAGAGGGCACTCGAAGAGGTCTCAGAAGTAGCCGTGTAATATCCGCTTCTGTGGGCCATTCTCTATCACGATGGGATGAACTGTTCGTGAGAGATCCGAGTGGCCACTTCATCTCGTGACATGATAGCACATTCGGAGATAATTTGGGAGACAATTAGTCAAATATGTTTGTATATTTGATGTGTGACCTAACATGAAGACTAGGTTTAGTTTTTTGTTGGCTTGAAGATGGAGAGTTCCAATGTTGAGATGCAATTTGGATGATGGTCATCTCCTTTTGCAATAGTGAGCTGGTTACTTACTAACGGAGTGAGGTATCTACTCCAAAGGTCAACTGCTAGTGACCTCTCCATTTGAGTGGTACAACGCACACCAATCGGTGCCCATTTCACCCACCCCAGAGAGATGATGGGATGACCTGAGCCAAGATTTGGATTCACGAACTCCCAATTGGAAGCAGAGCTATTTCCTAACCATGCTTTTTCATTGCAATGGCACACCAGAATAAATAAACATTTCCAGTGTTCCCACGTTCGCGACATTGGCTCATGAACCCCGCCATAGAAACATGGAATTTCCATATCTGCCTCGAGTTGTTCGATTGCATTAATGCAACTGAAAGTAATCAATGCAAAGGGATCTTTTCAATGCAATTCTGTGCCATTCAAATTTGATAATCTCCAATTGCAAATACTCATTAGCAGAGTTAGCCAAACATCCAAATATAGGACCACAGAGCTTGGTGAACTCTTGAAAAAGGTTCGGACTGCGTTCCTGCCCTGAGTGCGAACACTCTACGAGATAAAAAATATATATTTCACGTGGTTTCGAGACATAATCTGCATTAACGACGCTGCATAAAAAAAGCATTAGATTTATTTGCATTGAAATATAAACTCGACTTTTCGATTTAAAGCTTTCGTGACTGCAGGGATTCATATTCTTGGTTCTTTCGGTAAAGTCACGTATAAGGGAAATAATAACGTTAAGAAAAAACCGCCACTTTTTTCAAATTTTCTTGCCGTGGTTTTCACACCTGATGATGATTGCTTGTGTTGCAATCTTTTTTTATTTCCCTTCTACGTGACTTTACCGAGAGAACCAACAATATAAACTAAACTGTAAACTTGTTTTCATATTTTACCAGGTAAGGCCCACTGAGCTATACAGTATCGATCTTTCTCAAGAAGCGACCTGGCCACAAATGATAGCTTATCACATGGAGATGTATAGCAGCCAAATACTCTAAAAGCGTGACGTTGATTCTAAATGGGCAGAGAAAAACCGGAGGACTTGGAGTAAAATCCACACGACCACGGGGAGAACATTCAAACTCAAAATATATAGCAGGCGTCAGGTTCGGGATCAAACTGACGAACTCCTGTATACCAGGCGAGGTAGTTAACATCTCACCACCGCGGCGACCCATGTAACACAGGCACACGCACAGGATACTGGGCACTTGATGGAATGACAGTGAAAATAACCTGGAAGCCCGTATGCATCTAGAATAAAGAGATTGCTTTTCAATTTAAAGCTTTCGTGACTGCAGGGATTCATCTTCTTGGTTCTTTCGGTAAAGTCACGTAGAAGGGAAATAATAAAATAATAAAAATAAAACATAATAAAATAATTCTCACGACGTTTCGGCCACAACGCAAGCAGCCGTCCATAAATATGCTAAATTCCTCTTGATATGCAAATTCTTTTGTCAAGGCGCTCTTCTCCCTCCAACCCAGCTTAAATGTGCGCTGCCAAGCCTGTTGGTGTTTTATTCAGACGCTGTCTCCACGACAGACCTGGTCTTCACCTGAGGACGGCTGCTTGCGTTGTGGCCGAAACGTCGTGAGAATTATTTTATTATGTTTTATTTCTATTATTTTATTATTTCCCTTCTACGTGACTTTCCCGAAAGAACCAAGAATAAAAAAAAAAGAGATTGCCGTAGGGTGCAATGAGGACGAGGAGGCTGTGATAGGTGGGACATGTGCAGATTGTGAGGAGGCAAGTTTCCAAGACATGCTTTGGAGTGACATCTAGAAGTCAAGACACCCAAGGCAAGGCCTAAAGTCCCATGGTGGTGGCGGCGAGAAGCAATGTAATGATAGCGCTTTGAGTGCTGGATTTACACCAGAAAGGCTCTGCACGTGTGTGTCGAGAAAATAAAATCGACTTCACTTGAGAGGGCCTTGCAGGTCGGGGTGTTGTTGACTTCACAACAACCACAGGAACGGGCGAGACAAAGGCACGGGGGCGATGGCGACGCGTGGTGGAATTCAATGGCACCGGCTGTGGAGACATCTTGACCATTATAAAAAGTGCAAACTTACATTTTTAAAAAACCCCGCTAACCACAGGGATCAACGGCGGTGAACCTGTATCTCGCCAAACTCGGAGGACTCTGCTCCACCAGGAACACAACCGCACGCGGCTGTGACCCTGAAGAGCCATCGCGAAGTCTGCGCAGCTGGCACAAAGAGCTCTCACAAATGAAATCGTTCCTCTGCCTGTGCACAGAAATATACAAAAACTCTGAACATTATCCAATAAACATATAACCTACAGCCTTTTATAAATACCACTGCTGTCGATGCATATATATATGCATGTTGAACTTCTTTCGCACTGCACGTGGCTAACTTTACTAATCGGAGGTACGGGGGAAGGACAACAAACTAAACACAAAAAGCAGTTCTAAAGAAATGAGTTTCCAATCGAGTGAATAGCTCCAGTGGCTCCTTAATATCGGAAGGAAGAGCGTTCCAGACGGCCGCAGAAGCGCATCTGAAAGTCGATAAAGGCCTTCCCACACCTCTTCAGTAATGATAAATTACTATCAAATTTAAACAACAGTATAGTACTCCAATTGCTATACACAATGCATCTTAACGATGTCTGTAACACCAACAATGTTACAATTCATGGCTGATCTGTGTCACAACAAAAAAATGGCCAGATCACAATGTGGCCTCGGCCAAAAATGTTATTATGAAGCAACAGTGTCTGTAGGAAGCATAACAATAATGGTTTACGATGATGACTACATCCCTGTGCGAATTCTGTTGCGGAAGGCCTCTCCCATGGGAGTTATTTGACCATACTTCACCACGCTGGTCAGTGCGGGTTGATGAGGATGGGGGGAGGCTAAGACCGGTTGCAGCTATAACTCGCCACTAATGCTAGCTGTGGCCGGGAATCGAACTAGAGCTGGCGTATCGATAGCGTAGCATGCTAAACCATAAATATAATCCCGTGTCGTTCGGTCGTGCACAAAGTTGCCAGGCACTTAAAAGAAAAAGAGTTTGTCTTTCAAGACGCACTGGTGGCACAGCAACAATAACACGGCGTGTGTTATGGTTTACGCAAGCGATAAACATCAGAGGGAATGCACCGCGGACATCAATAAGCCCCGCGAACGCACTGCAGTGGAAAGGCCGGCTGTCCGCAATCGCATTTTATTTTGACGTTTTAATTTTTTTCATTTTTTAACGCCCCGGCTTTTTTGTTTCCCCGACGTGCTCGCGCGCATTTTCACCGTACGCAAGCGAGGCGAACGCCAACGCCACGGCACGCCTCGACAGCACACGAGCGGCGCGCCCACCACAACGCCTCACGGCTACAGCCGGCTCCCCAAAACAAGCCGGAGCATTCTCCGCGAACACCCTTAATGAGCACCACAAAGACTTCTGCCATCGCCGCCGCCACCATCATCGTGTGTATGTTAAACTTCTTTCGCACTGTACGTAGTCAATCGCGCTAATCGGAGGTGCAGGGGAAAAACAACAAACTAAACACAAAAATCAGTTGAGAAAAAATCAGTTTTAAATCGAAATGATTTAACGTGTACAGCTCCAGTGGCTGTCTAATATCGGAAAGGAAGTGCGTTCCAGACGGCCACTAAAGCGCACGTGGTAACAGTGTGTGCAGTCAAGGAGTGGTAGCGAGTGTAGAAGAGGAGGAGGTGGTAGTGGTGGTGATGCGAAGGGTGGCAAACGGTAAAGGCGGTGGTAACGCGAGTCGCAAGTGGCAACGCTCACGGTATCGGGGAAAGCAAGGGATCGGTCTGCACGGACAGCATGCCTCCACATCGTCGTCGTCATCGTCGTCGTCATCAGCGTTTGTTATTTATACCTCGCCTGCCATGCGGCACGGCTCGAGGCGCCGGATCGGGTTGAGGCAAAAGGTAAAGGGGCAGCCCTGCAACGGCTCGCTCACCACGCCACCACTGTCGGAAGGGGCCTCAACGAGAGGGCAGCTCTAGACGGCCACCTCCCTCTCGGGCAGTGGATCTTCTTAACCTGGGGTGCACCCTGCACCCCCTGGGGGTGCGAGATGCCCTTGCTGGGGGTGCGAGCCATGGGCAGATTTTTTTTAGAAGGTAAATCATCAAAAAGACAAATCAAGCACGGGCACAACTACTTTGTTTCATCAAACCTCTACGTATTTATTAACATTATACACTTTTTTATGGTTGAGAATCAATGGGGAACTAGGCTGCAGTAAAGGTTAAGAACCACTTCTCTAGAGGGTATCTTTGGCCTACTATTCCATGCTGGCAAGATGTTTTAGAAGAGATGGCAGTACCCACAGCTAACCCCACCACACGCAAGGCGAGTTGGGGGGGGGGGCACGGGGTGGGGGGGGATTTAAGAAGCTTGCAACACACAGAGGATAGTTGAGATAATTACTCTGTAAGGAAGTGATTGCAGACCAAATTCGAAAGGCAAAAACAATCGTCTAGACAGCACGCACAGCCAACGAGAATAAACAAAACTGAAAAGCTCAACTGTGCTTAAAACTTATCTCGCTTTGTCCACTTCATTTATGAGCTATTCATAAGCTATGTGCAAAATAATGAGCCTTTAAGTTAGGCCGTCGCAGTTTTGGCCGAGAGAAATTCCGCTCGGTACGCGCAGCGAAGCATTCAATGGCAGGAAACAATCGGGGAGGGACACTTCGGCAATTGTCCTTCAATGTTTCCCCGGCATGGGTACACACCTGGCCTGCCTCTTGTGAATGATGCCACAGGTTGTCTTGGTACCAGGGGCGCCCAAAGCTTCACGCGTTCAGAGCATTTGGCCACTTTAAATTCCACACGGTGGTAAGCCACTTCGCTGAGCTATCATTTGCGGCCAGGTCGCTTCTGAAAAAGAGCTATACAGCTCGGTGGGCCTTACCTGGTAGAATAACAACAAAAAATTCAATTTTTTGTTTCATAGTTTAAGTTCCTGGAGGCACGGTACGAGAGGCCCAGGCAGGAGAGGCACGTGCAGAACCCTTACTCATTCACCGACATAAAACAGGCCCGTTGTGCCTCTACCCCCCCCTCCCTCTTTTGTGTGAGGCTACCCACCTCTGGGTGAACCTGTGCGTATGTTGAACTTCTTTCGCACCGTACATAGCCAACCATGCTAATCGGAGGTGCGGGGGAAGGACAACAACCCGAAACACAAAAAACAGTTTTGAAGAAATTCGTTTTCAATCTAGATTTAAAAGAGTATAGATCCAGTGGCTTCCTAATATCAGACCTGCCTGCCACTCCTCTCTGTGACGGATGTAAGAGTGCCCTGGATGAAATCCCAGTTCGTGGCAATACATTTCTGGATTAAATTCCACTCTGGGACTCTAAGCCGACAGACAGACGTGACAGAACACAAAGGTGTACTCACAAACAGCATGAAGACACAACTCCCCATCCTGTCTTGCATGCATGTCATGTGACCACCAGATTACATGCACATGTGACCACCGGATTGCATGTCATGTGACCACGAGATTGCATGTCATGTGACCACCAGATTGCATGTCATGTGACCACTGGATTGCATGTACAATGCTCTCAAGCCTGGCTCTCAGACGTGACCTAGAACCCCCTGTTTGAATAAACAGGTTAATAGATTTTCAGTAGCCTTTTCAAAATCATACAAAAAGCCAGAACCAAAATCACAACAAAAGACTGCAAACTGCGCTTGTACATAAAACATTAAATCCGAGACAAAACCTGCAAAATTTCCCCACCTCAAAAAAACCAAAACTCAATAGGGTATTACAAAATAACTCAAGTAATCCTTGCGGCTGAAATGTGTGCGGTCGTAAAATATTGCATTTTCAAAAGTAGCCATAAAAGTTCCGTATTATTTCACAAACTACAGGCACACACACACACAACGCTGACACAATGGCAGCAAAGTATGAACCAGAAAAAAAAATTGCGCGATTGGATTTTTGAGACGCCTTAAACCACAGACTGACACGGGACACTGGGGCGGATGTGAGCAGGGAAGGAGGAGGGGAGGGGTGGCCTGGTTGCGGGTTCAAGGACTCTCCAATCTTGCCCAATGATTGGCCCTTCTTGTCACCACTGCACAGAAAACCATTAGCAGCGCCGCCAATACACGCAAACACTCACAGCGGAACGATCCATAATCCATATCACTTTGCATGATGGTCTTCCACCTCATGGCATCCGGCAAATCGGCCAGGATTGTACATAAAACATTATATCGAAGACAAAACCTGCAAAATTTCCCCACCTCAAAAAAAACAACTAAATAGGGTATTACAAACCGCTGTGCTGGACGGCTGAAGAGCATGCTTCTAAATTCCTCCGCTGCGTGCCAACTGTCATACACAGGGTTTGGCCAATCCATGTTCATATCCGATGGCCCTCCCAAGCGTTAAACAATAACTGCGTCCACACCACAATGACTGTGACCAAATCAGTTGCAATGCACCTGACTGATCACAGAATCTAAGCTGGGTGGAGCCTCAGTAGAACTCGCACGATTAAGATTGACCTCCGTGCACAACACAGGTGTCATAGACTGCTGTGGCTGATTCGTGGTGGGCAGCAGATGGCGATGTAGCAAGATCCGTCATTGTATGATGCTTCAATGCTCCCAGCTATACGCTCTTCAACTTCACACAACGGCACTGACCGGTACAGTCAAAAAACCCCCACGACCCCGCAATGGCATGCGGAAACCCTCATCCAGCAGTGGATTGACAAAGAGCTGTACATGTTTGTATAAGTACATTACATTTAGAAACGTTTACATCCAGCCAATCTCCAATCAGATTTGCAGATTCCATACCCGATGAATGTGCTTTTGAAATGAGGCTTGACTGCCTGATCGTTAGGTTAATTAAATATACGCTTTATACGTCAGCATGGGTTTAGACTCGTGAGTTTATACACGATAAACTGTGCTTTCTTCATTGTGTATTTCTATTTGGCCTCTTTACCCTGCACCAGTTTAAGGCATGATCCATCCACTGCTGAATAAACGCTGTTTTAAGGCGAGCTGCAACCAAATGATGACATAACGAAGCAGACGGGAATTGGGGGGGTTGCGGCGCGTTCAGAAAAGAAAAAAAACACTGAGCCCAACAATTAAATAAACGCAACATTTTAACTCACCCCCAACAAAACCGTTCCAAACGGCTCCCGCCTGGTTACACGTATCGACCGTGAAGTGGACGGGTAGGAACCTTCCTGCGGCTGATGGTGAGCAAGAGGTGGGATGCGGTGACCGACGCCTTTGTTCGATGTCTCGCCAAAAGCCACTGCTGCGAGGATGACAGGAGTTAGCGTGATGATGGTTCATTGTTCTTGGCGAGAGGCACAGCTCCCGTGAACTGTGGCAGCACGCGGGGCAGCTTGGACGAAGAGCTGTGAATTATCAGTTGATGACACAAACCACGACGTCATCGCACGCTTGCTCACAATTGCACAATCGACGCGGAATGGCAAACCAACGTAACGGTTTCCTGTCCTTCCCCTCTAAGCTCTAGCTATCGCCACCGTCTCCTGCCCACGCATCTTAGAATTGTGGCCGAATCAGCCTTCGAAGAACTGTAGAAACAACAAACACAAACACTTGTCTCCGAATTATATCTCTTTCCAATTCGGGGCAAAACGGCGGCGAAGGACCGCTCGCCTCACACTTTCCACAATCACAGGAAACTTCACCGGAAATGTGGTTTTGGTGAAACGTTATTCAGCTTCAAATTCACATGCAGGGGTTTTTTGTTGTTGCTGTTGTTGTGTTTTTTTTGTGTGCAAAATTTGAGTGTCACCCCGTTAAACCAGCTTTCTGCACTAATTGAATTGCAATTTCAATTTCGGTAACCTGAAACGGATTAATGTTCATCGTCATCATCATCAGCCATGATCTATCCACATCGCCACCCTTCATGGTTTTGCCACACTGGCAAACGTAATGGCCTCTAGTGGCTGGGGGGGATGTCACATGAATTAATTGCATACAATGAATGCAGATAAATGGCATTGTTATATCATCATCAATGGCCTTGGACAATCTGTGGCTTGATGAAGGCCTCCCTTGAAACTGCTGCCACCTCTCTCATGAGCCTGTGATGCAACAATCCATCTCACGCCTGCACACAGGCAAGAGTTCATCGCTCCAACTGCTTGGTGGACCGCTGTGACAGGACACGTTCTCTCCTTTGGCTGCCACTCCGTGGTTCGACTCAACCACTGGCCACCATCATTCCTTCTAGAAGCCTGTCCTGCCCAAGTTCACTTACTTTTAGAGTCGATATGATGCATCTAACTCGTGCGCTTAACACACTCGCAATGCCACGATGCGCGCCTACGGGGAAACAAATGTGTACCCTTTATTGAGTCCATGTGCACGAAAAGTTAAGAGCGTTGCACCCCCTCACGTACGAAACATCGAGTGATACAAGGCTACTATAAAGTCATTGGTTTCCCCACTCAAACAAGTGAGGAGTGGAAATTATCTCTTGCTTATTTAAAATCCTGGGCCAGTGGTGGAGATTCCACGTTTTTACAAATGAAGGGGCAAAAGTCTACCCTTAAAAGATGAGGACAATCAACAGCGACTTCTGACAAAGTGGCACACATTTTTTTAAAATCAAACCTGGCAGGATGACAGAGGATCACTACAGGCACAGAGTTAAACAGAGAGAGTTACAGGCGTTTCGTTAAAATGTCTTGTTTTGATATCCAAATGTTCAACATGTGCGTGCCACGTAGGAAATTAAGAGATGCGTGGAACGTATTTTAATTGCCAAGCGATGGTGATAACTTCGGCTTTGGCTACAAGCGAGAATGCGGAGAGCGCTTATTTTTTTAAAAAATTTTGCCTCTTTTCTTCATCCCCCCCCCCCCCCCGATTTTTTGTTTTCGTTGCCCACGGAGGGGCAAGCGAGCGAGGGAGGGGGATGGGAGGGATTTGAGTCTCAGGGATTAAAACGGAGAGGGAAGAAGAAAGCCTGAGGCCCTAATCCCTTTTCATTTCGCCGGGGTAATCCCAGCGGCTAGCAGAGGGCACGCTGCCCCCCTGCCCCACAGTTTCCTCCACACACTGAACGACCCCCCCCCCCTCCTCACTCCCCCTCCCTCTTCCTCTCTCCTCTCTTCTCTTCCCTTGAAAAGAGCACAGCCCAAACTGAGAGCCATAATGCCGAGCCTCCTCTCGCATCGATCCACCACCCACCCACATCTCTTTAATCACTAATCTCTCGCTCTCTTTCCCCACTTTAGCACAATCGCGTCGGAGGCCCGACCCATTCCACCAAACTGCGGGGAAAGGAGATGCTCCGTTTCTTCGGGCACGTTCAAAGTTTTACGATTACACAAATTTGCCACGTTAATTATCGTGTCATTACACGACTACGGAGGCGTTCTGTTTTAGCTGTGCGACAGTCCTGCCAAGCTCTCTCCGGTGTGCTTCTATCCGGGTTGCACCCGCGTGTTGTTCGGCACGATGTCCGGCGGTTCGCTTCGCATGCCGAGACCTTCTTCAGGAAGTGAATGCCGCATCCATACGTACGCGCAATCGTTGTGCGTGCGTAGTCCGCGCGTGCATAGCGATGCACGAACTGTTAACGCCAATCGGAGATGCTGCTGGTCTCTAGATGTATGTACGTTGAACTTCTTTTGCACCGTACATAGCCAACCGCGCGAATTGGAGTTGTCGGGGGAGGACAACAAACTAAACACAAAAAGCATTTCTAAAGAAATACGTTTTCAATCTAGATGATTTAAAAGTGCATTGCTCTAGTGGCTTCCTAATATCGCAAAGGAAGAGCGTTCCAGACGGCCGCAGAAGCTCATATGAAAACGCGCGATGTGGTGACCGTCTTTGTCCCACGGCTAGTCAAAAGCCGCTGCTGCGAGGATGACCGGAGTTCGCATGATGGTTTATGTTTCTTGACAAGATCAGCAAAGGTATTGTGCTTCATTTGTGGCAAGCGCTTTGTGTGTTAGGAGTGGCGATGACTCTACCAGGCATCGGGGAGGTCTCGTAAAAACGGCAAACGCAGCATTTCCCTCGAACATTTCAGCCGAAAATCAATAGCGAAGAACAAACAAATAAATAAGGAAAGTAAAGGCACGGGTAAAGTTACTTGGAACAAAAAGAAATGGGTTTCTAAAATTCCATTCACAGGACCGCTCTTGAATGTATTCACGCGCGCGTGAATGACGTTTCAGCTTTGATCACATTGCCAAGCACGTATTCATTCGTGTCTCCAAATCTCGCCGTCTCTCTGTGGGGTTGCCTTCTCTGTAAACTTTGACCTCTTGCAAAAAAAATCTAAAAGTGTGTGAGTTCACACGTGCTTGAGGCCGTTTGTTGTGCATGCGGCGCCCAAGCCAGCACTGTTTGTCTCCTAATTCCCAGAGCTCACAACAAGCTGTGTGCTGGTGGAAACTTCTACACGCTTGTGTGTGTGCGTGTGCACTGTGTGTGTTGGCATGTGGGAAACGGGTAGTGTAGCGGTTCGTGCGCTGCACTACAAACCCCACTCATGGCCAACACCAGTGACGATTATCTGAACCGGTCCTGGGCCTCTCCTAGATCGACTCAGTCTCAAATAAATACCTGGTGTGGTGTGTAAACATCGCCACTTGGGACACAAAGGCGGCTGCGTGGTGCTGGCCAATCACTCCCTCGTGTGCCGTTCCGGCCTCCATAGGTGCTCGCTAACAGCACTTGCCCCAACAGTCTGTTAAGGCTATACAGGGAATCTTTGTCCCCTGTATAGCCTCGCTCACCCACAATAAAAACAATCGCTATTTTCCACTAAGTGGCGATGACGTCACCACTGCGGTTGTGCCAGGCTATGTGCACTTTAAGGCCACGTGAAGTGTCGAACACCCACTGGCAGGAGGTCACAGGACAGACCCAGATGCCATGGGTTGACTGAGATGACTGGCAGACACACACACACTAACAACTGTGGGGGGGAGGGGGGGGAGCGGGTGGGGGTGCCACTGACATGCGTTCGAAACAATCTAGCGGCAGCTTGGCCTGGAGACGGGACACACAGATGCCGCAGGGCCCAAGCTGGAATGCCGGTTCCACAACAAGCGTGTTGCCAAACACTGCCACGGAGCCTCATTCCAGCCTGCAGCGCGTTCCCCTCCTTGCATCGAAGCTCGTCGCAGCGCCAGCCTATTCCTCGCCACGCTACCACAGCCGCAGAGGCACGGCTCCGCCACGCGCCATACATCGCTGCACGACAGCTCTCCGAGTGTGCTTTGTAGGCTCCCGGCAGCTGGAGCAAAACGTCGGACATCGCGCCCAACCACACGCGACGCTGTTGGGCGAGCTGCGCGGCGCACACCGCGAAAACCTAAGCACGACCATTGCTGCACAATATAATAAATGATAACAGCCACAAATTAAAAAACTAAATATGTTAGCACACTTTTCAAACGCGATTATTATTTTGTTTATTTGTATTCGTCGATGGGGAGCGGTGGGGCGCTGCGCTACGAACGTGGTTTCTGGCCACGGCTGACATCAGTGGCGAGTAATATTTGAGTGATATTGGAGTGATATTGGAACCGATCATCAGCTTCCCCCATCACTAATCCGGGCTCATTAAGAACAGATTACCCGAGGACCGAACAGATTTGGCCGACAGCCACACACAGGCCGACACGAAGCCTTGCTCAGGTTAGGACTGTAAGCGCGCTCAGACCAACGTGAAAGCCAACAGGTGACTTGAGCGCGCGCTAACAAATTAAATGCTCTGTTGCCAGGTCAAAAATATTGGCCTCTAGTACCCGATTAGTGTGGCTAAGATGCCTCCAGTGTCCAATAAAATATCGTTTGCGGGCTGCTACCACGTGGCAGTTCTCGTGCGGTCGCGTGCCATATCAGCAAATCCCCACCCCTGTCTTATATTTCGTTAATTTTGTTTCATTAAATGGATTACGAGGTGAAATTCGTGATGCGTGCGCACGACAATAACAAAACAAATCGTCACTATCGCAGGGTCCTTAAGCAATACCTGCAACCCCCCCAGCGTCCACAGATTCGTTGCCAGTCGAGAAACCTCGCATCGTATTCAGTCGCACATTTTCATCTGCTGCCTCTCGCACCTCTCATCTGCTGGTGTGGGCAGTAGTGGCGGTCAGCAGCGCCGGATTAACTTTAAGGGGGGCCCTGGAGGGGGAGGGGTGGGGGGGGCTGTTACGATTTTGGGGGGGGGCCTCCTCTCTCCGTAGATTCAATCCCTTTACCCTCTGCCGGTTTAATCACCTCCCACTCCGCCATGCCACAACACTACGGTTATTTCAGCTCCGGTGATGCAGCCGCTCAAGCCCCGCTGCGTAGTTATGGTCGCCCCGGTGTTGACGATGTTTACAGATGCACTCCGCAATGAATGACACAATCTCAACCGAGGGCATCGGAGCGAGCGGCGCTCTTCCGGTTTTTTTTCTTCCTCTCGGGGCCGGACGGGACAGGACAGCGCGCAGAGGAAACACTCGATGACAAACTTCCATATCCCCCCACCCCAACCCCGGCTTCACCACAAGACCACCCACGCACGTACACAGACGCACGCATGCACGCACGCACGCGCGCCCGAGAGCGAGCACACGCGTGTGTTTTAGCAGCGGCAGCTGTGTACGCGCACAAATCAGGCGCCCGTGCACCCACTCGGGGACTGTACTTGCGCGCGTGACAATTCGCGGGTAGTGCAGATTCGTCAATTCAAATCGACTCGTTAGCCACGCTCAAGACCGACGCGTCAGACCTTGCGGGTGACTACTCTCAACGTTTGTGATTCACGCAAAATTACGTCCGATTTTTACGGGCAAAAAGTTAATTGTACGAACGAGACGTAAGACAAAAACTGTGGGTGTAACGAAACATCGATGCATTGATCTATGTACATTCTTGAGGACACGTTGTACGGGCACGGTTCACGCCACCCCTGCAGCCAATAGAGGCTGTAAAATTCACCAGAAATGTTTTTTTAAAAGAGCGCAGCACACGTGTGTGTGTGTACACAAACTCCCGATGCTCCTGAATCAAAGCAAGGCTTGGATCAGCTTGAAACACCTCCCAACCACTGACGTTCCCATGCAGAAATTCTACCAATTCGCTGGGATTGTAGCACAATGAGATAACCAGCCTCACAATAACAACATGCTCACACATATACAGACACACACACAAAGACAAAGATACCCCGTACAGCCTGTAACATACTTTTGGGCCAAGTGCTGTCAGTGAGCACCTATGAAGGCCGGCATGGCACATGAAGGGGTGGGTGGCCAACACCACGCCCGACCACCTTTGTCTCCCTAGTGACGATATTTACACACCGCACCAGGTACTCATTTGAGGCTGAGTCTACCTAGGGGAGGCACTGGACCGGTTCAAATAATCGTCACTGGTATTGGCCGTGAGCGGGAATCGAACCCGGGTCGCCAGGTTCGTAGCGCAGCGCGCTAACCGCTACACTACCGCGCCCCACGCACACAAACACACACAGTAGCGTGCACACACAAACACACAGTGGCACCACACACACACACACACATGCACAAACACACACACACAAACACACACACAAACACACACACACAGTGGCACCACACACACAGAAACACACGCACAAACACACACACAAACACACAAACATACACACAAACACACACACACACAAACACACACACACACAGTGGCACCACACACACAGAAACACACGCACAAACACACACACAAACACACAAACATACACACAAACACACACACACACAAACACACACACACACAGTGGCACCACACACACACAAACACACACACACAAACACACACACAGTGGCACCACACACACACAAACACACACACACAAACACACACACACAAACACACACACACAAACACACACACACACACAGTGGCACCACACACACACAAACACACACACAAACACACACACACAAACACACAAACACACAAACACACACACAGTGGCACCACACACACACAAACACACAAACACACACACAAACACACACACAGTGGCGTGCACACACACACAAACACACACACAAACACACACACAGTGGCGTGCACACACACACAAACACACACAGATCCGCTTTGCGGTGCACCATGAGTCATCTTGGACTTTCCAGCCGTGCTGCTCTCGTCAGGTGTGTGTGTGTCTAATCTGTTAGAGGCACACTTCGTTCCATTTCCATCGAGTTCCTATTATAACAATACCGTGCATAATAGTTCCCATTGTAACAGTACCGTGAACAATAGGCCCTATTGTAATAGCTATAACAGAACGTGTATCATAGTTGCTATTGTAACGGTGCTGTATGTTATAGTTGCGATTATAATGGTATTGTATGTTATGTATCTTATAACAGGGCCATGCATTTAGTTCCTTTTATAACATAAATGTGTCTTACGTGTATTAATATAACAGTGCTGTGTCTTTTACAGTAGTTACTATCGTAGCAGTGTCGTAGATACTGTAGCTCCTATTGTAAATACCAAATTATATTTTTTTAAAGCCCATTTCATAGAAATAATAACAAAAAATTAAAACTCTCCCTATGCAATTGCAATCTTGTCGCCGTTTTCAGCAGAGACAATTCACCCCTCTTGACTTACACCTCATCAAATAAAGGCCACAAACTTGATGGAAACAAGACACAATCTGTGCGAGAATTCCATACCTGTTAACCCCTTATCACAGTGCCTACCTTATCACAGAACAATTCACACCTTATTGGTCACCCCGTGCTCCTTATAAACCTCAACGTTCATCCTGCAAAGTCCCATCACAAGGGAGAAACACAAAAACTAAAACTAAATGTTTGCCTATTGAAACGGCTGTACGTCATATGGAGGTGAAAACTCAATTTCCCAGTACAAGAATACGGGGTAAACCGGATGGGTTGACAGCTGTGGAATTCTGCGCACACGCCACTGGCTCTCGCTGCAAAGCTGAGAGACATTTGATTTTTGTGCCTTTGCGCTGACAGACACGAGCACACCCATCACCGAGTTCATTACACACAGCCTTGTCGATAACAGACAGCGCCGACTGTCAAAGGCAAATTAATAAGACCATTATTCTCATTATTTGCACATTATATGACCGCATTACCCAGAATGCACCTGATATCGTCACATCTCGGAAAGCTAAGCAGCAGGTTTGCACCAGGACAGTGCCTGGATGGATGACTGACGTGCATCACAGGTGCTATAGGCTACAGGGAAGCACAGTGCGCGGGACACGTCCGACGGGATGAATGAGCGGGGCCCTTCTCCCGCTCTCCTTTGGTCTCCTTAGCGAGCCCGCGACACTGCAGCGGAGGAGATTCGCAGGCCGAACGACTTCTTCAGTGCCGAGACCATTGCCGTGCGAGACACCCCGCGCGCTCTCACCTGTAGTACGGTGGCTTGCTGCTTGTCGTTGGCCGAAGATGTTTTGGAACTGTTCTTCGACTGCACTTGTTGTTGTTGTTGCTGCTGCTGTTGCTGCTGCTGCTGCTGAAGATAGAGCCTGGCAGCTTGAATGGCCTGCAACTGGACAGACGGCACAAGGCGAGCCGATGAAAGCGGGCGAGCCACGGTAAAGAGCGCGGGAGCGTGAGCGTACGTGTGACGCTCGACTCGTGCACTCTCGCACGAACGGGGAAGTGCAACTGTTCTGCGTCCACCGTCCTCACGTGTGAAGAACGCGTGTGCGGTGGGGCAAGCATTTCACTAGCACCAGTCGGACTTAAAACGCACAAAACACACGACGTCCGAAGTGGTTAGGCCACGCTGCCACCCAACCTCTGCCGAATCGGATCTCAAATAAAAACCCAGTCAAGCACGTCAGGACAAAAAAGACACATTGTGCACGTTTTGGAGTAAAAATTGCAGTTCCGTTTGAATGATCATAGAAAGCGGATGACCTGATACACGGTAGAGTACCCATCTCTGTTGTTAAAGTTAAAGACGAGAGTGCTGCGTGATTTCAGACACACGTGATTATAAATGTAAAAACATAACTTGTGAATATGGATGCTTATTCATTTCACAGAAAGTGCATAGTATGTTGCGGTCTTGTTTGTACAATATTTGTAAGTACATGTAATGTATGCAGACACCTATGTGTATGCTTATATGTACTCTATAATGTATACAATATTTGGCAGTTCGTATGAAATGCGGTAAAATGCATACTAAATTTAACGTACCTTAACGTACGTTAAATTAGATTTTAACGTACCTTTGCAGTTTACTATTCGCAAAAAAATATTTCAAACAATGCCAACAAAAATTTTATTTCCACCCACTTTTTAAAATTTTAAAAACGCTTCCAAACCACAAATCACATTTTTACATAATAGGAATATAAACATCAACGTGCGTCAGGAGGGCAGTGTGCCAACCGCCTCGTCTTTCTCACCTCGCGACGTCAGAATTTGAGCCGAACATCGCAAGAAGGTCACTGTCCTAGTTTCATTTCAACCCTTCGAACACTTCCCCCTTTCACCCCACTCAACGTAACGAATTGGAATTTGTCACATTTTTTTTCGTGGCAGGATACCAAAACACAAACCCCGACTAAACATCTGGGCTCAAACTCCCCCCCCTGCCCGCCCCCCTCTCGGAGTTACCACCACCAACGGTGCGAATAGGATTCGTCACGGGCAGAGTGCAGCTTCCTCGTGGAAGTTTCTGCGCACCGGGCCGATTTCATGGCGGGTTTACGTTCGAAAATAAAACGCCTCAAACAAGCGGTCGACTGCGCAGAGGAGGTTCGTCATCTCCCACCCGGCCGAGGACTTTTCGAGTAGCTGCTACACACCGAGCGGCACGCGATAAGAAGTCCCTGCGGGCCGTTCGAACGCTCCCGCGCCGTCCGTGACCCGGCACCCGCGCTCGTTTTTCGACGCGAGGTCACGCGGCGGACGACCTCAACGATTGGGACGCCAGGAAACGCCGGCCGCGCTGTTTCACTCCGGGCCAATCCCTTACCAGGGATGCGCTTGCTCTGCCGTCGGCAGCCTGGGGTTCTTATCCCGATATAAAGGTTTCGCTCTATAAACTGGTGACGTTTACACGAACGCACTGATTAAAATAATAAACAACGTCCTAAAAGAAACAATCCCACCGAAGGATAAAAAGAGCGGGAGAACCGCGAGGATATGGGTCGGCTTTCGGACCGACACTCGCGTTCTGAAAGTTCATCTCGACGTAAGTCACTGGTCAATGGTGCCCACGTAAGTTCAACTAAACACCTTTAAACCACCGCCTCTAGAGTGAAAGATATTTTTCGTCCGTCAATGGTCATCAGTCATCCCTCCAAAAGCATCGCACGCCCGTCGCTTGGCCCCACGTAAAAGATTTGCCCGGCGTGCGCTCAATTTACGTTAGGGTTTTGGCGCAACGATGTACGGTTATTTCACGCTGTAGTATCTCCTCCCGCGAAATGAAGTTTCAAGCCAAGCGTAGTTTCTGCAATTTTTCTCTCGCAATTTCATACGTACGTATGTACGTTGAACTTCTTTCGCGCCGTACGTAGCCAACTGTCCTAAATCGGGGTACCCTGGCAGCAATTTCCTCTTTCGATATAAATGTAAATACATATATGGCAAGGGGGGAGGAGAGGGTTTTTTTTGTTAAAGTACGCGCGTTTCGCTCGATGTGAACTTAATCTGATTGACAGCAGCATTTGTCTTTTCTCTCTCCAAATAGATAAATACACGCGTGTCAAACAATCCCGGTGGGTGCTCGGAGGAATAAATGCAGACCTGAGCGGGGCGCGCGAGCGAACGTAATCACCTTCGCCAGCCGTAAACACGGCGCATTCCCGAAGACGCACGAATAAAAATCACATGTGCACGCGTGCGTCCACAAACACGGTCAATCTGCAAGAACGTAAACACGTGAACGCACAAACAACGCACAAGACGCTCCACGCAACGTCCCCACTGCCGACGCGGGGGGGTCGGGGACGCATCGATATGAAACGCAGCGCACGATATCGGATAAACAAGGGCGCGCGCGCCGACGTTACTCACTGGACCAAGCTCAACGCGCGGCAGGGTCGATCATCTCCGACCGGTGAGAGACCCGCGTGCGTGCGTGCGTGCGCGCCTCTGAGACACGCGCGCGCCGCGAGAAAGTTTTTCGCCCCAAACAGCGCCAGGATCCGCGACGCGGCCGCAGGAGAGAGGGAAGCGGCAGTCGCAGAGCTTGCAACACAACACACAAACACAGCTGAAGGCGATGACATCACGGCACGGTTGCTGCTTACCTCATTCACAATGTTTATTCATGGCTTATTTTGCGCATGGGGTCTAAAACAGTGGGGGGGGCGGAGGGGGTCGCATGGGCCCAGTGTGTGTGTAGCAGTGGGAGGGGGGTCTTGTAATGATGCCAAACAGCTGGTCTTGGCAGTTATCTGCTTCATTTGTTTGTGCGCGTGCACTTACTTTGCTCAAATTTTTTTTTATAACAACGCGCAGCCCGCAAGCATGCCACCAACTACCCTATCTGAGTCATTTATTTTTTAATATATTTGTTTTATTTCGATGGCAGCAAGCGCTACACATTTTTTTACAGTCATTTCACTCCGCTGCACAAGGGCTTCCTTATCGCGGCACCGCAACCCGCAGGCATTGGCCACGGCTGGGTGTGCACTTTGTAACCGGCTGCATTGTAGACGCATAGGAGCTGTGTAACAATTTTATTTTATCACTCATTATTATTATTCGCCACGCGCGTGCCAAAACCGTCCACAGTTGCGTTACGATAAAGCGGACTGAACGATTAATATATATATTTTTTTGGGAAGATTCTCCCGGGTATAATCCATCTGTGCATTGCGTGCCGAGTTCCGCTGGCTCCGAATTCGAACTATCTTTCTGGCCATCGGGCGTGGATCATTTCAAATCCACCGAGACAATAACAAGAACAAATTGTTGTTGTTCATAAATTATCGCGCTCATTAAATGTTGGGGGAAATTCAGACGCTTGCACGTCATCGTCGGCGCTATCATCGCGGCCGGTGGTGAGCAGCCCCCATGCACAGGTGCCAGGTGGATCGTAAAATTCGCGTGGCATCACGGGACGGTGACGCAGCTCGGGCAGCCATTCATCCAGCAGCGGATCGTTCGCAGCTGACGTTAACAAAGATGAGCTTTGCAATATCAAATCAGATGTCAATGTCTGATTGCGTTGTGAGCATAACAAGTCAATTATCCGCTGCTGGATGAAGACCTCTCCCGAGCTCTCGCCATATCTTACGGTCTTCCGATGCAACAATCTGTCTGGCTTCTGCACACAATCTGATTTAATCGCCCCATCTCTGCAGACAACATCCCTCGAGAACTTTCTCTCCTTTGGCGCTAGCTCCGTCATTAGTCTCAAACACCCTGCGTCATCCCTTCCGGCAACTTGTCGTCCTCAAAGCCCGCTTACGTTTCTTCAATGTCTCAGTAGCAAGATGTTAACTACCTCGTCTGCTATACCGGAGGTCGTTGGTTCAATCTGGACTCTTGACACCTACATATTTGGAGTTTGCATGTTGTCCCCGTGGTCGCGTGGATTTTTTCTCCGGGTCCTCCGGTTTTTCCATCCACATTTAGAAAGATGCCTTAAAGAGTATTTAGCTGCTATAAATTCCCACACGATAAGCCACTTCGTTGAGCTATCATTTGTGGCCAGGTCGCTTCTGAAAAAGATCTATGGAGCTCAGTAGGCCTCACCTAGTCAAATAAAAAAAATAGTTTTAAATAGTTTTAGTTCAGTGATCTGATCTGTGTGTTGCTCTGTCTCTCAGTGTAATTCAAAGAAAGGACCTCTCCATGCTTCCTGCACACTCTTCAGCTTTTCTTTGTCCATGTTTATTCTAAACATATCGCTATTGGCAATAATAATAATACCTGTCTCTGGATCAGCCAATATTTACACGAGTCGTGTAATGACTCGGCTCCTTTCTGATCTGACGCACTGTCAACAATTCAGGGTTATGATTCCGTAATAAAAACACTTTTTGCCACGTACCATTACGCTTGTATTGTTTCTCAGTTTTCCACATTTTTACGCAGCCTTTGATCGATTGGCCTGAATGTTGCATTTGCATATCATTGCATCATTCAGCAATACATGACTCTTGCGCACATAGCTCTATGCGCGCGCAGTGAGGCAAAGGAATCGATTTCAACCGCTTAATAGACACATCTTCAACTAGTTGTCAGAGGGCGATGGCGCAATCGCCCTCCGACAATATCATCAACCATAACTGACCGGCGGGGTGAAGTATGGTCAAACAACCTCCATGACCTCCACGGTGCGCGGAGGCCATCATCCAGCAGTAAAGTGATAGCGGCCTATCAATATTTAGCTCTTGTTGATATTTGTGTGGTAGGGGCATGCGCTTCGTCCCATTCATTGCAAGCCACGTGAAAGCCATTTCAGGCCACGCACATTTTTCCCGAAGCCACTCCAAAACGCCTCTTGGCATTCCTGCGACCTGCGGGAAGCATTCATTCCCTGAGCTAATGATCTCTCCAGTCTGCTTGACAAGCATGCAGGAAGGGTTTGTTTTCACTCCTGTCTGCATTCGTGTGCGTGCACGAGTGTGCGAATGTGCCCCTCTGAGTGCGCGTCCCGAGTTGGTGGGGGGCGGTCGTGCAGAGGGTTTAGCGCGCTGTGCTACGAACCCAGCGACCCGAATTCGATTCCCTCTCACAGCTACCAACGCCGGTGACGATTATCTTAAACGGTTCTGAGCCCCCCCTAGGTCGACTCAGCCTTAAATGAGTACCTGTTGCGGTGTGTAAACATCAGCACTGAGCGTGGTGCTGGCCACCCCACCCCCTCTCCTGTGCCGTGCCGGCCTTCATAGCCGCTCGCTAACAGCACTTGACCCAACAGTCTGTTAAAGGCAATACTGGGGATCTTAGACTTTATCTTTGCGTGCATCATGGGGTGTGAAACCCAGCAACCAGAGCTTGATTCCTGGCCACAGGTAACATCGGTGGCGAGTAATATCTGAACCGCTCCTGAACCCAGAAGTCAGCTCGGCCATTAAAAAAGTATCTGGTGTAAACATGAGCAAAGGCGGAGACAATCAAACATGGTGTTTGCCATGGCAGCCTTAATAGATACTCTCTTACAGCAACTGCCCCAACAATCTATGTACGCTATTTGGGCTATATGGCGAATCTTTGTGAGCATGCATGTCCATGCATGCTTGTTTGTGTTAGTGAGTGCGTGTGTTCATGTGTGCGCATGCGTGTGCATGTTTGTGTGTGCGTGCCTCTGCCTGTGCATGCATTGCATTATAATTCAAGGAGTCCTAGCCGTGGATAACGACAATGGGAAGCAGTCTGATAAGACATCATTATGATACATCGACATCAATCGATGAATCTCAAATCTACCCTCTCATCTTACTATATTCAGATGCGCTTCTGCGGCCGTCTGAAACGCTCTTCCTTCCAATATTAGGAAGCCACTGGAGCTATGCACTGTTAAATCTCGATTGAAAACTCTTTTCTTTAGAACGGCAACTCCGATCAGCACGGCCGGCTACATATGAAATAAGTTTATCATACATACACTCTCCGCTAGCTTAACCGAGGCTCAATGTGGAAGCCCCTGGTCAGCCTTCGCTCATCCTCCTCTTCGGCTCCCCATAGTCTGTCTGTCCCTTCTCCCAGCCATCGGTGCTGCCGACTCCCTGCCCCCCCCATCCAAGTCCAGACTGAAGTCCCTTTTTTTAACCTCCCGACTGATAGGCCTCGTCCTCTTATCTATTTCTGTAAAAGGGAAATTTGTGAATGTGTGTCTGTTCAAAATGTTTAGCGTACTTCCCAACATGCAACAAACTTTAAATTTGCCATGTGGGTACTTTCCAGATTGTACACCGTGCAAAAATTAAAAAAATACACTTTTGTATATTTTGGGGGCGGGGGGCGAAATAATGCATATATTTTGCACGGCAAGTGAGCTGCGACGTCACATCTGTCATGTGACCCGTATGCGGAAGCGTAACGCAGTGTGCCTGCTCATGTCACGCACCCCCCCAAACTCTCCTCGGGTAAAGTGAAATACAAATGTGTTGCAGGTCTAAGGCGTTCTTCGCGCAGCATTGCTTTATTATTTTAGTCGTTTACTGCCGTACGCACCCTGAAAGTTGTGTGTCTGCTGCAAGCGCGTGTTTGTGTACCTATGGACGCGCGCACGTTTGTGTGTGGGGGGAGCGGTAGTGTAGTGGTTAGCGCGCTGCACTACGAACCCGGTGACCCGAGTTCGATTCCCGCTCACGGCCACCACCGGTGACTCAGCGTCAAACGAGTAACTGGTGTGGTGTGTGAACATGACAACTGGGGAGACAAAGGCGGCCGGGCGTGGTCAATCCAAGTCCCGGGCGAAGCCGGGTAGTAAAGCTAGTAATCTATAAAACAAAGACGCCGGCTGTTTCTGTACAGCATCTCGAAGACGCTGCGGTGGTGGCATTTAGACACGCTGTGTAAATCTGACTCGCATTGTGAAATGCGTTGCATCGGATTCGGAGATTAACGCGGGGGGCGGGGGGGGAAAACAAACAGGCTTAGCAGCTGTAGACAGATGTCACACGTACGGGAACCAGCGGCCCTGCACATCAACCATGGGGGAGGGGGTGGTGGGGTCGTGTGAGGACATCGACTCACTTCAGGTAGTGTTGGCCAAATTGAGCGGAAAGCCAGCGAGCGCGTTTAACCCCGTCCCGAGACGTCTGCAAGTTGCACCGCTGAATCTCGGAAACGCACAAGCGGTTTCCGTGAATTTTATTTAGAGAGGCGTAGCGCCGTTCTTTTTAAAGACTCACCGCAGAGAACCGTAGCGACACGACCGCCGCACTCTATGATAGCAGGCGGCAAACTGTGCCACATGCCCTCCCGCATTGCCTTGTAGCAGCCTCGGTACACCTCCCAACCTGAAGACGTACTGATGAAGTTATTTTTGTTTCGTTTTTTCCCTCCCCGATGATGTACGTGTAATCAGAATATGGGGGATGCAGGCGGGATGCTACGGGGGGTAGTGGTTACCGCACTGCGCTACAAAGCTGTTGACCTGAGTTGGACTCCCAGCCACACGCGTTAGATTCCTCGTCACAGATAATGCCATCGGCAGGTGATATCCTAACCGGTCCGTTCAACTCCCCACCAACCCGCACTGACCAGCAAGGTGAAGTATGGTCAAACAGCCCCACCCCCCACATGGCTGACATGGCATGGAAATGTCTCCATCCACCAGTAGAGTGACAACGGGCTATAAATTATTTTTTTAAGTTATGTTATGCTACCTGTGCAAAATATCTTCATCTATACGTGCGCTGATTCTGAAGAATAAAACGTAACAAAACAAAGAACGCAAGTGCACGTGCACAATTTCAGTAATTTCATTGCAAGGACATGGTGAGCAACTTGGCAGTTTCAGACTTATGAAAAAAAACTACTAAAGCTATATTTATTTTACCAGGTAAGGTCCCACTTAGCTCTGCAGCTCTTGTTCAGGAGCAACCTTGGCCACAAATGATAGCTCAACGAAGTGGCTTATCATCACGCGGAAATGTATAAGCAGCCAAACACTCTAAACGCGTGTTTGTAAATGTGGTGGGAAAAACCGGAGGATCTGGAGAAAAATCCACACGACCACAGGGAGAACATGCAAACTCCAACTATACAGGCGTCGGGATCGAACCCACGACCTCCTGTATACCAGGCGAGGTAGTTAACAACTTGCTACTGAGGCACCTCCAACCTTATTGAGCAACTTAACTTTCCAATGCGTCACTAGTCAGAGGAAACACTTTTCCAGCAGTTCCACAACAGCCTCGCAGCCAAAAATTAACCAAACATTTCGAATCATCAACACGGGGTATCATTGTGAAGCTATTAATATGGAATAAGCCGGTGGTTTGATAGATTACACAAAACCGAATGCACCCACCCTATCCCCCCCAACGTGGATGAAGAAAGTAAGTTCGTTTTCGCACGTCCAACACCGTGGGAATGTTACGAGCATTCCCTCCCTTATCAAGAAAGACGGACAAATCATATTATTCTGAAATGCAGTTGTAAGAGTGGTTGACATACTTTATTTTAAAAAAGCCACGTCACAATGAAACGGATTGATTAAATCTTTCAAATGTTTGAAAAGTACGTCCAAAATTGTGGAACCGTCCACGTGTAGACACGTGCGCATGTGTGTGCGTGGCGAACGGCTACGAACTGCCACGCGTACACACAAATGCGTGTGTGCGTGCGCAGAAGGAATCTCGCAGCGCTTTGACGAGTAACAGTAAAAGCCGAGATGCCGCACGAGTTTTACGGGGGAGCCCAGACCCATTGGCAAGTTTGGCGAACGTCACGAGCGACGGCGACGATTCGCGCGTCTTGGGAAATAGGCCTCAAGGAAAACGCAGCGGTGCCGACGACTTTCCGAGCCCAAGCTGAGCGGGGCAGAAAACGCTGGCAAAGTATTATGACTTTTGCATATTTAACCTTTTAGTCGGCTTTTCAATGCGTGCATCCATACCTTTGTTTTTTTTATTGCCCTTCATTTTGTTTATTAAACGGATTTGTCTTCTTGGTTCTTTCGGTAAAGTCACGTAGTAGGGAAGTAATAAAATAATAAAAATAATTATTTTATTTTATTATGTTTTCTTTTTATTATTTTATTACTTCCCTACTACATGACTTTACCGAAAGAACCAAGAAGATGAATCCCTGCAGTCACGAAAGCTTTAAATCGAAATTTAAAAGGATTTAAGCAAGTTGTTTTCAACCCTTTGGACTTTCGGGGGTGGGGGTAGTGGGAGGGGTGAAGGTTGAAAGGGGGATGGAGGCTGCGGCATGAACACCGTGCAGGAGAAAACGGACGTGCGCGAGTAATGCCAGCACCATGCAGTGGCAAAAAAAAAATAACACGAATACGCAACATAAAACAAACGCTTCCTTAGCACCGTGTTGACTAGAGACGTGGACATGTGATCTCGCTGTGCATTGTCGTCTAAGTTACCTTAGGGAGGAGATGAGGTGAGGGGGACGGAAGGGAGGGTGGTGGAGGGTTGAAAGGGGGCGATACAAGTGGCCTCATTTATATAAACTATAATAAACTAGAAACTATTTTTTTTATTTTACCAGGTAAGGCCCACTGCGCTTCATGGCTCTTTTGCAAAAGCGTCCTGGCTATCACAAATGATAGCTCAACGACGTGGCTTATCACCACGTGTAAATGTATAGCAGTTGAATACTCAAAACGCGAGACGTTGATTCGAAATGTGGGGGGGAAACCGGAGGGCCCGGAGAATAACCCACACGACCACGGCGAGAACATATTAAAGTGCATCCCTTTTCATTTCAAACTAAACGTTGTTTCGTAGAACAACAAGTCCGCACTCTCGCACCCTTAGGCATCGTGAAAACGAGCACCAGAATGAGTAACAACACGAGTAAAATACAAGTTGCACAGATAAATACCAGAGAAATTAAACGGCCGTCACATGTGTGCCCATCACAGAGCAGAGGCTCAAGAGCAAACGCATTTTTCCCACCTTTGTCCGTCTGCCAGAAAAACAACAGAGTTCAAAGCGTTAAAAATAAGGTCGTAAAAAACCTCGATATCAGACTTCACCCAACACCATCTTTGCAGCAGATGCAGCGTGTAGGAACACGTGCGCGCTTTAAGCCGGCCACAGAGATATTTACACCCCAACCTATGGGCGGTGGCAGCGGCGAGGTCTGGGCTATTCCAGCACGGCAGGGACAAAGGACAAACAACACACTGCAGTAACCTCTAGCAGGCCTCTTGGGTAAGTGCTGTTTGCGAGCACCTATTAAAGGCAGCGTGGTGCACGAGGCGATGGCGTGGTCGACACCCCACGCCGGGTCATCTCTGTCTTCTCCCCCAGTACTCGTTTTTTTAAGCGCTTCACCAGGAACTCCTTGAAGGCTGAGTCTACATAGGCTAGGCCCAGGACCAGCACAGCTCTCAGCCACCGATGTTAGTTCTATCTAGGAATGGAACTCAGGTCACCGGGTTTGTTATCAGTGCGCTAACCACTACGCCACTGCTCCCCATGCGCACACAAAGATAAAAGATCCCCCGTATAGCCTTAACAGACTGTAGGGGCAAGTGCTGTGAGCGAGCACCTATGAAGGCCGGAACGGTACACGAGGGGGTGGGTGGCCAGCACCACGCCCGACCGCCTTTGTCTCCCCAGTGGCGATGTTTACACACCGCACCAGGCACTCATTTGAGGCTGAGTCGACCTAGGGGAGGCCCATGACCGGTTCAGATAATCGTCACAGGTGTTGGCCGTGAGCGGGAATCGAACCCAGGTCGCCGGGTTCATAGCGCAGCGCGCTAACCGCACACACACACACAGCCGCACACACACACACAGCCACACACACAGCCACACACACACACAGCCACACACACACAAATGTTGGTGTTCAATGTTTGAGCGTCAGTCAAGTTTCGATGAACATCAGATTTCCGCCTCTGTTGACAATGTGTTTGGCGTTACGGTGATGCACGCTTGTAAGCCAGCCACTGTAAGAGGAGGGGGGGTTGGCGAATCTTGAAGAGATAGAGCTGTTGTGTCTGAAAGGCCCATCCTGCAGCAGCTACAACTCACCTGTAGGAAGCAGGATAGCAAGTAGGTTGTCCCAGCATCTCAGAGTGCCTTACATGAGCCATGACCGTTACATTGCCGAGGGCTTTCCATGAAGCCACCACCATCTCGTCTCAATCATTGCAATGCTTGGCTGTCGTTTTTTTATTTTCCACTTTTTGTATTTTTGTTAGCCGAGGGGACTCCCTGATGACAGCTGTCCCTGCGCAGACACGTTGTCGTACCAAGACGACGCCGATAGGACATTCGGCATAGAGCTGGCTGAGAATCGGGCAGCCCAGGGTTCGAACCGAGGTCTCCGTGGTGCTCGATGCTCTAAAGTGGCATAACATTTGCATAACATCGAGACAGCCGACCTCGTACAAATTATGTTTACGTCTCTGTCGTTTTGATGTAAAACGTCATAAAAAATGGTATTTAAAATAATTTAACGTGTTTAATATCTGGAAATGTTAAACGATGCACCTGCAGAAAATAAAGTTTATTTAACTGGTCTGGAAAATAAACGTTGGTGTTGCAGGGTTACGAGAGATTCACGCTTCACTCGCAATACTTTTACGATTGTTTGCAGCAACATCATATACATCAACAAAGCAACTCTACCTATGCTTACCCAATGCACATCGGTTAATTATAACGAACCGACAGACGATCATAACTTACAACCCTTTGTTGATCCACTGCTGGATGAAGCTGTCCCCACGCTTTGTCATTCATTTTGTTTCCTTGGGGAGGCCTTTTGACTTGCATCCCACTGGGATTTTTGCACACAGTGTTGGTGTACGGTGCTTTTTCTGCAATATTTTGCTGTCTTTTATTGGATTTTCTGTTTGCACTCAGTCACATATTCACTTTAAGATGTTTTTTGTTCATGTTTTAGTTTTTTTTTGTTGCGGTTGCACCCGATTCAAGAGCCGAATGGCTCACAGGGCTATACTAATAAATGAACTTGAACTTGAGCCTTCAACCAGCAGTCGACTGATTGTGGCATATGACGATGATGGAAGTGCGGTGAGTGGAGGTGTCGTTAGGATGTGGAATGTTCTCGCAACCACATCTCTCGTTTGATTCTCAAGTGAACCATACACCTCGTCATTTTCACTTGCTCGCGTGGAAAGGACGCTTTAGCAGATTTACAATTACGAGGGTTTTTTTGCTTTCAATATGTGCCGCTGATTTCATGAAAGCGATTTAGAAAATCAATAGGGATGAGTAAAAAATTTATGTTTGTCCAGAAAAAACTAATTCTACTCACGAACAGGATAAAAAAAATCTACATGTAATATCGCGTTAAACAAATGTGTTTAGTAAGTACTGAGAATGATTTTTACGTCAAAATAAGATACACTTTAAAGATTCTGTCCGTTCGTAGACAGCTAATATTAGGATGTTACTGTAAAAAAAAGTGCAATTCACAGCACACGAGGCCAGTAGTGGCTATTACAACAAAACAATTCCATTTTAGGAAATGGTAAATCACTCAACTTACACAATCCCATTTGAATACGAATAAGCCGATGTATTTGTCCAGCTTCTCAATGGAGACGGAGTGGGTGCATCACCGGCATACTCGTTGAAATATCCATTATTATCTATTTTTTTTATGTTTTTGAAGTTTAAGAATAAAATGGCACAAGATGGCCTGGCGGCTCAGAGATCAGAGAGCTGAGCTGGTACCACTGACATCCTGACTTTCGATTTAAAGCTTTCGTGACTGCAGGGATTCATATTCTTGGTTCTTTCGGTAAAGTCACGTAGAAGGGACTTTACCGAAAGAACCAAGAATATGAATCCTGAGTTTCATTAAGCCAGGTTCTCGAGTGTAGCGAGTTGGCCTTGGCCCGGTCACCAATGAACAATACAAAAACATGACATTACATTTGGTTCTGCACTTAACTTGGGTAATTTCCAGCTCTGAGAATTTAAAATATCGCTTTTGACTTGGTGGGGTGGGTGGGACAGTGCCGCCCTCGACTGTGTGGACCAGAGGTCACTTCAAGGGATCTCAGCGGTAGTTCTGTGAAGTCTACTTCAGTGGTTCGTTCTCTAACACAGGAGGGATGCACGGCTCTGAATGGATGATGTCTCATGACAGATAATCCATTCAAAAGAGGTCAAGTAAACTGTAAATAAGGATATTCCCGAACATGAGTTTAACTTTCGTAACGGTTTTCAACATTCTGTTGTGATACGTTCCAAGCCGCAAAAGGAGATGGCATCACACGAAACGTGACAAGTGACATTGTAAGTTGATATGATACATTATGATGTCATTAGTGGGGGTGGAGAGGTGTGTGTAACTCAGTAATGAAATCATCGCCATGGCCGCCAAAGGTAACGCTTATCCTTGTCGGCCATTTTTTCTATCACCAAGGTTTTGGGCAATCTTTCAACAAACTTGTTCGGCATTCTCTAGGACAAGTCACCAATAACACAACTTTACAAGAACACATTGTTCACATTGGATAACCTTTCCCATTACAGAGAGTTGGTGATACGGACAGACGGACAGAGCTGGAAAGTGTTCAACAGAATTGAATTGGCACCTGTGCGGGCCCTGCGTGCCCCCACTGGTCCCCAGTCTCACCTGTTGCTGGAGGTGCAAGAGGTCAGCCGCGCTAACTTCCCCTGACGACGGTTGCCCCTCTCCTCCGCCGCCCTCCGATTGGCCGCTCCGCCCGTTGGCTCGCGCCTGATTGGCCGCACTGTTGCCTAGCGACTCAGCACCCCCCGAGTCCTGCATCGCAAACCGCCGTCTGGAAGGCACACGCGGCCACCGGAGGGGTTAAGGGGCCGTCCATAAATGACGTCACGCGATTTTTGACCCCCTCGTCACACGGCGTCACAAAAAGTCAGACCCCCCCTCAAATATGACGTCACAAAGCTCTGCCCCCTCCGCCCCCAAAAATAAAACATGCTTCAAATCGCTTTCAACTATTGTCATTGTAGTGTGTATTTAATGTGGCGCTGCACTCTGATGTTGTAGGAGAAAACATTGATTTAAAAGTCTATTTAATTTAGTAGAACGTGTTGTCTATATTTATTTAAAGTTGCGCATTTTGATGTGATGTCACATTTCTCAAACCCGCCCTCCCCATGTCACACATCGTCACAAATGTCTGACCCCCCCCCCCCCCCGTAGGTGTGTGACGTCATTTATGGACGGCCCCTGAATAGGTGCTCGCTAACAACAGTAGCCCGTGGGCGATCTGTCATATCTGGGGGCCACTGTCTTCACTCAGGGTGGTACACACACTGCTTGCTGCTCCACCTCAACACAAGTGAACTATTCTCCACAACGCACCCCAAACCTGTGCCCGGTGTCAATAAAGTTATACACACGCACACACACAAACCCTGACCGGACTAGAAGATGCACCCCTAACTACTGAGTTGATATACACAGTGGGGGGGGGGGGGGAGATGTAAATCTTACAATCCATAGAATAGGGAAAATAATGCTCTTACTGCCACACAGCAGTGCAAGTCCCTCAGCAGTTGTCAATTCCCATTCTTTGGCAACGCGTGCGTGCATTTTCTTCCTCGCGCAACACTCGGATGAAGCTGAATGGAACGTAAAAAAACGCACGCACGCACGCACACAGTATGTACCAATGTCTTTATTTATAGCGAAGGTGACACCCCTTGGCCAAATCCGATCAATCAAGCCCCTGAACTTCGCCGCCGAGTGAAAGCCTCACTGAGATTCGTTTGTTCCTGTCCAGAGGAGAGGGGGTTGTTTTTAAGGTGACGTTTCGCGAAGGGGGAGAGACTGGCTTTTACGTTTTGTAGCCGAAAGACACCCAGAGACATCGCCTCGATGACAGCCGAGAGAAAAACCCAAGAAAGAATGAGTGATAGTGCATCATCGTCAAAGTGCATTAAAAAACACACACAAACCGAGCGCGTTCCACACACGGTAAAGGCGAACCCCTGCAATCGCTTGTTCACACTACTACTGGGGGAAGGGCGTCCACCAAAGCTCTATGAGAGCCCCCCCCCCCCACCCGGCTGGAGGAATTTTGGCCTACTCTTCCACGCTGGCCAGACGTCTTGGAAGAGGTGGGGAGCCAGCGACACTTTAGCCCAGCGCACGCGACCTGCCCATCGACCAGCCTGTGGTTCATCTTCTTGGTTCTTTCGGTAAAGTCACGTAGAAGGGAAATAATAAAATAATAAAAATAAAACTCGATAAAATAATTCTCACGACGTTTCGGCCACAACGCAATCGGCAGCCGTCCTCAGGTGAAGAACAGGTCTGTCGGAAAGACAGCGTCTGAATGAAACGTCGTGAGAATTATTTTAGTATGTTTTATTTTTATTATTTTATTATTTCCCTTCTACGTGACTTTACCGAAAGAACCAAGAAGATGAATCCCTGCAGTCACTAAAGCTTTAAATCGAAATCAGCCTGTGGGTTGTACCCCGTGCGCACCGCTGCTGGGTGGGACAGAGAGAGGACGTTGACGAAACTTTGCCCGTCGTTTCAACTTTCGCTCCGGGCATCGAACCAGGAGTTGGAATCTAAGCGGCTGTGACCTGTGCAGTGTGCCAACCACGAAGAGAGTGCTCCCGCCAGCAGGACGGGCGACAGACGAGGCCGTGTGAGGGGTGTTGAACGAGCTTGTGCCGGTCTCAGCACGGCGGTGAACCCGAGCTCTGAAGACCGAGGGCCGTTGTAAACAAGAGTAACACGAGGCGAGGCGTCCGATTGCTCTAAATTCGTGAGAGGTCACCGATTACCCATCGATTCTTACTGCCACCGTACAGGTACGGGAGAATTGTTTACGATGGAAACAAACTACATTCTCATCTTGCATTTAAGGAAACGAATAAAACTCTAGAAACGAGGCTACAAAAAATGTTTATTTTTAAATATGGGGGGGGGGGGGGGGGTGTGCTTAGCCTCTCCCCCCAACCCCCCCGCTCACTTTCCCACTTTCCGTTACGGGGTTGTCGAGCCAGCGAGCAAGCGGACCGAAGTTCCAACCATCCCCTGCCGTCACGTCCCCTCCTCGCGCCAGCTCTGCCCTGCCCGCACCAACCCAGCCCTGCCCGCAGCACCCACCACGAGGCAGCCTACACGTGCGCGTCCCCCCACCACCCCACCCACACCGCGCAGCTGCACGGCGTTGGCTCACGACGTGGTCGCGGCCACAACGCGGCTGATGTCATCATCCGTCAGCCACCGCCACTGCGGCGCAAGCTCCCGGGGCTTCCCTCTCCCCGTGCCCCGCAGTGTCCGTGGGCCTGCGCGACCCTGCAGGGGCATGCGTCGGTGGGGACATCGCTCGAGTAAAGCCCGTTTATGCACGACGGTGCATTTCAAGGACACGAAGCACAACAAATGCATGGCGTTTCGGCACATGGCCAGCATCTGCCATACGCTAATGTAATATGACCTTTTTATGCCAAGGAGACAAAATAACACACATCTCTCTCACACAGCATCTGAATAAATATAGCAGAGTCAAACAAATTAAGTCACGATCCGTATAATGTCACAACCGCACCTCTGGACACACGGAAGTGTACAACACAAACAACAATATCGCTCGCGTGCAATAAACAAGTTTACGTTTATTCGTGGGATACTGCCATGGTGCAATGGTGAACCAATTGGACAATCCAGAGGTCGCCGGTTCTAAACGATCTCCTGGTGTGGGCAAGTTTCTTAAATTCCCTTCTCCCCTTCTGTCCACCCCAGGCAGTGTGAATGATTTCTGTGTCCAGTTTGCTGTCCTTTCCCCGCACCTCCGATAAGCACGGTTGGCTGCGTACGGTGCGAAAGAAGTTCAACACGCACACATACGTACGTACAAGTTCAACATAGCGTACGTACGTACAGCAGAGCACGTCGATCGGCAAGATACGCAGCACGGTGGGGATAGAGTGTGGCTACTCCCTCCTCTGCTGCGAAGATTGGCCAGCGTGGAAGAGTAGGCCAAAAATGACCTCCTATAGGCGGTGGGGGGGGGCCTCTGTAGAGATCCCCTCTAGCGTAGAGGCCCCTTCCGCCAGCGGTGGCGTGAGCCAGCAGTTGCAGGGCCCGCGCCTTTACCGCCGACCTCGAAGGAGACATTTCGTCACGGCGAGGCGCTGACCCGTGTGAACCGTTGATATCTCCCCCCCTTCGTGAAATTCATCGGTTACCACCTTCGTGAAGAGGAGGAGGAAGAACCTCTAGGGCAAGGGGAGCCTTGCGCGGGGCCGGGCTTGGCGCAAACAAAACGCTGTCAACACGCAGCGTTCTGATGGGGATGTGGGCGATGGCGGGGGGGGTGGTGGTGGTGGTGGTGAGGTGGAGGGGGTGGCGGGGTGGCGCATGCGGGGGCCCAAGGAGCCGTGCGGGCGGTCGGGGCAGGAGCGCGGACGCTGCCCCTCTTGTTTCGGAGCCTCAAGCTCATTTGACTCGAGGGTTGTTCTCTCCGGCCTAAAGGGGAAATTCGACACTGCCGAGAGGGTGTATGCGAGGACACACGCAACGCGCGCCTCACGTTTTAAAATAATAATAAAGTTGAAGCGCGGTCACTCGCTGCACATTTTCAGACTTTGGAGACGTTGAGGAGTTTTGCTGCCGATCCGCGGACCATCTGGTGCGAGGTTGGGGGGGGGGGAGCAGCTAGCTGCTGTGAACTAATGAACGCCGCCGCCGCCGTCGCTTTGGCCAGGCTCGGCGAGCGGCTTCCTGGGGGTTCGCGCTGTCCGTCCTGGGCCCGCCCGTCGCCAAGTCGCCGAGTCGTCAATAACTCGAGAGCACAAATCGCACCCCCCCCCCCCCCCGTGCTGCGTCGAGCCTCGGGAGGCCGCCGTGAGATGGTGGGATTGGGGGGGTGGGAAGCGTCGGTGCGAGGTTGCGATGACACGCGGTGATTTTTGTTGTTGTTGTTCTGACAGACAAAGGCGGCGCGGACGCAGACTAAGCTTGCGCCAAAAAAAATATGCCACCGCTCAAACAACAAAAACTCGTCTTCCGCTGACATCAGCCTTGGAGAAGTGATAACATCATCGTCGTCCTCCTCCTCCTTGTCGCACGCCGGCGTGTAAATTTCCGCAAGTGCAGAAAAACTAAACGAGAAACGGTGTCGCTTCTCTGCGAGCTACTCGTGGCCAAACTTCCGGAGCAAAGTCTGTCGACTGAACGTACTTTTAAATTTTAAAAGCGAAAGCACGGGGGCAGCCACGTAGCCAGGAGATGTCAGCGCCAAGTGTTGCCCTCTGGTACGGCATCGTGGGCTTTTTTCTCCTGGTAACTGCGGTTTCTTTCCGCATGAAAGGCAACTCCTTCTTGGCAACCGGACAAACTTCCCGATGTAGCAGACTTGAGACACGGCCGAGGCTTTCCTGGGCAATCGTTGGCAACTGAGTCTCGAGACTCATTGCAAGGATGGCCTTCCTTGGAATGTCTGGCCACATCACACACGATGTACATGCGAGTGCTCACCTTGGTGGCATTGAATGGAGATAACGGGTGAAAGAAAACCCAAGCATCTCACTGGGATACAATTGATGAGATGCATTGCCCACAACCATATCACCTGCAATGTCACAGATATTCCCATAACTCAGCCTAGACAGTGCTCTTATGGGTGACCACTAGGCATTAATAGTTTCAAATCAAGATTCATAGTTTGTTATAGTCTGTAGAGCTACTTGGTGGACAGCAGAGGGGAGTCCAGAAAAATCCATTGTTGTACTTTACTTCTATGCTCTCGGATCTGTGTTCCCTCCTTTGACTAACCGGCACCGACCAGCATAGTGAAGTATGGTCAATAACACATTTGTTGTCCTAACCCCGCACCTCCGATGAGCACGGTTGGCTTTGTAGGGTGCGAAAGAAGTTCAACATGCAGTGCACAGAGTTCCTCACTCAGCAGCGGATTGACGCGAAGGGCTGAGCATGTCTGAGGAGATGTTTGAGAGCTGGGGCCGGTCAATTCCTTCGCGATTCCTCCACCCCCCTTGGGGGAAGATTTGGGACCACCGCCGCGAGAGACTCGGAATACGATTCCCCCGTGGAGCGTCACCGCCCAGCGTTCGCTCGGTCCTCCCGCGGGTTTCCGTGAACTCCAGCGGCAGGTGAATGCTCATCGGTCACAGTCGCACCTCCGACGGGGGCGGTGGTGGTGGTGGTGGGTGCAACGCGACTCCGTCACGGAACGTTGGCCAAGCACACAGGACGTGTCTTGGTAACGGGGACATCTTTTTTTGTTTTCCTCCAAAGGCCGACCCGAATGTATAAAAAAAAGATTATTTTACAGGAGCTGGCAGAGTGTATCGTCGCTATCGTTATTTATTTTTGTCGGCTTCTATTCTTTTGTCGTCGTCGCCGTCGTCAACGCTGCCACACACGGCGGCGCGGACACGTTGCAGAACAGAGGCACGCGCGTCGTCGAGCGAGAACCGTTTACGCAGCCGTTGTGGAGAGCAGCGGGTGGTCTTGCGGGGCGTGTTCATGCAGGAACACATCGATCACACGACCACCACCTGGGTGAAGCGTCTCGCACCCTCTCGCTCTCTCGATTTACGGGCATCGCGAACTGCACAAAGCTGGGTTAGCGCCTCCGTGATGGCACAGGTGACAACCCATGCGGTTTATACCCCGTATTCTTGCACAGGGAAATTCAGGTCCATACCAATTCAGTTTTCAGGTCCATACGCCGTACAGCCGTTTCAATACGGGCAACAACAACAAAATTGTTGGTCTATTTGTTTGTGTTTCTCCCTTGTGATGATGGGACTTTGTAGGATGAACGTTGAGATTTATAAGGGCACAGGGTGACCAATAAGATCTGAACTGGTCTGTAATAATGTCGGCACGGAAGGGGCTGACAGCGATGTGGTGGACTCGCGCTCACAGAATGGTGCAAACACCAAAGGCGCTAAATTATTCGATATAATTTTATCGCTTGCAAAGTGGATGACGGTATCCCCTTGCTGTTAAGGGCGACGACTCGCATTTACACGGTGCTCGCTTACATGCCTCGCCATCCCAACGCACCTAACATCACATCTCATCTCGACCATTCCGTTGCCCTGCGGCAGTCGAGCCAAGAGGATCCCCGGGATGGGCGACCGTCTCTACGGGCACCGCAAACAATCGAACGCAGTCAAGAAGCCACCGGGCACTTAGCAAGGAGCAGTCGGTCTTCTTCTTTGGTTCTTTTCGGTTAAGTCACGTCTAAAAATAAAAAAAATAAATTAAAATAACATATTACGACGTTTCGATTGCAACACAAGCAATCGAAACGTCGTAATATGTTATTTTAATTTTTTTATTTTTTATTTTTAGACGTGACTTAACCGAAAAGAACCAAAGAATAATTCCTGCAGTCATGAAAGCTCCTAAATTAAGATTCAGTCGGTCTTCGTCAAGCCGGACCCAAGACCCACGTCACTACCGGCATAGCCAAGCTGATGCAGCAGGAGAATCCAGGTCACCTGGGAGCACAATGCCACCTCGGTGCTATCCCTGACGAACACTTCAGTGCCATTGTCAGGTTCCAGATGACCGGGTGGCATCTGGAGAAATGAGCCGGATACCACGGAGATTCCGGGTTTAAAACCGAGTTCAGTTCCTGAATTTAGATCTCGAAGAGGCTCCCAGGGCATGGAGCGAAACGTCGGACATCGTGCCGAACAACACGCGGTAACAACCCGAAAACTCATCACAGGCCTGCAGATCAGCGTGCATTTCACGCGCAAGTGTTTTGTGTGTGTGCGCGCGCGCGTCTCTTTTACTCCGTTCGCCATTCCATTTATTTCCCTCTTGCTACAAGTGAGAAATTAATTAGCGGCAAGTAAAACAATACACCCTGCATCCCAGGTGGGGTGGGTATTGGTAGCTCACGGTCAACTTGACATGCCTCACAACACTCACCTAGCCAATGACGCCAACTCACCTGGGGCCAAGTTGATACTACGCCGCGGTAGATGCTCTGCCTCTTAAACAGAGTGGGGGGGGGGGGTATGGAAGTGCTGCCCTCCACTGTGTGGACGACAGGACACTTGGAGGGGTATCAGAAGTAGCTCTGTTTGCGTCTGCTTTCCTGGGCAATTCTCTAAACATCTGGGGGTAGCGCTGCTCTTGGAGATTTCGGAATGGACTGGTTTTGCTGATGACGTGACATCAATGGGGCAACCAGGAGAAAATTGGTTAAAGAGCAAAATATATCTTCTTGGTTCTTTCGGTAAAGTCACGTAGAAGGGAAGTAATAAAATAATAAAAATAAAACATAATAAAATAATTCTCACGACGTTTCGGCCACAACGCAAGCAGCCGTCTTCAGGTGGAGAACAGGTCTGTCAAGTACCAAGAAGATGAATCCCTGCAGTCACGAAAGCTTTAAATCGAAGAGCAAAATATATATAAAAATTTGTACACACACACACAAGCGCACACACACGACAAAAGCTTTGTCCGTATCTCATTCGCGTGGTGCAGCTAAATTCTCGTAGACATGCCATACCGCTGCAGTCAATTTGTGTCTTGTGTATAAGGTGCTTTCTCAAACATACGGGCTGGTATATGAGTGGTTTAATTTGATCAGCGCTTTCAGTTAGATCAGTGATTCACAAGGTTAATAACTTTCTCCTGTTCCACGAAAGAATATAGTGGCAATGCTTTCCAACGCGCATGGAAGTGTTTACGCATTACCTCTGCCCATCCATCCAACAAAAACAGGGCTTGGTCCATAACTTGGGAGAAACGATCCAGAGAAAAACGTCATATTTGCAAATATTTAACAAAAACTCGCATTTTGCCCTGACAGCTACCCACCCATCCATCCATCGGCTTCCTTACTGCTAATTAAAAACTACCCAGGAGAAACATACATCCATTGGAAAGCGTTGCCTAATCCAGGCATATGCATGATATTCCCTTAACTCGTTTTTAATCTCGATTGAAAAGGTGGGTTTTGACAAGAAGTGGCTTCATAAATCTACACAGGCATCTTGTTGAATTTCCTTAAATGCTAGATACCCCCCACCCCGCCACCTCGCACAATGGCAATGAATATGAATTACATTAACCCAACATTTGCCAGCCATATGACAAACTACAAAGTCCAGCAAGAGGCTCTGGCCTGTATATTCCCCTCCCAAACCTAACTCTTGACCACATCAGTGGCCTGGGCTGCGCATGAGTGAATGATTGAAGTGGAAAAAAAAAACCCCAAACATAGATCCAGAGATTTATGAAGCTGTGCCCTTGTGTCTCAATGCCTTTCCCCGCTCCGTGCCCCCCTGCAAAGTGCATCGGAGCTTGATTAAGATTTGGCGATACCCAAGATACCCCCTGGAGAGCTTTGGCCTTCCTTACAAATACAATATTACAGAACTCCACGGATAAAATACAAAGACGTGCAACTTTATGAGAGCGGATGGTGCGGTAGTTAGTGCACGACGCTATCAAACCAGCCACCACAAGTTCGATTCCCGATTATGACCAACAGCGGTAGTCAGGTGCTATCGGAACTGGCCTGGGCCACCGCCAACTGCCCCCTTTTACCAACCTGCACTGAAGTACAGCACTGTCAAACAACCCAATTCATCGACACGGCATGGGGAGGCACTCATTCAGCAGTGGATTGGCAAAGGGATGTAAATGATTAGTAAAATGTAAACTCATCTGAAGTATGCATGAGTCCACTCTCAGGCCTCGATTTCTTAGAGATCCGTTGACACAGAACGCCTTTAAATGGCCTTTTACTTTAGTTTGATATCTAAATCAGCATAGACTATGAGAACATAACCCAGGAAGAATTATACGATGGCAGTCACAATAGAACAATTTTAAACTGGGGCCACATTAAACCTTGGGGGGTCCAATGAAGGCTATTGACGGGCAGCGCCGTACTGCCTAGCACCCAACGCGCTCCACCACAGGTCCAATAGTTTGCGTGGAACAAAAATTGTCACCACACCCCCTGTTCCTCTCCTGTGCCCATGCCCATTACCTGGCGCCACACTCCAGCACTGAAGCAGCGGAGTGCTCGTTGAGTGTGCAGGCGGTGCAACTGCAACAAGGTCCCAAGAGTCGGAGGGGCCCCAGGCCACTGGGATATGAAGAGGGGAGGAAATAGGACGGGGGGGGGGACACAATTTACCTCCTTGCAACCAAGGTCCGCGTTTGCAAATGCTAAAAACACATTACGTAACTGACAGCACCTCCGATTAGCACGGCTGGCCACGTACGGTGCAAAGGAAGGTCAACGTACGTACGTACATGCCAAACCGCGCCGCGCCACTGGTGTTCGGCCATATCCGCGAGTTTCTGATACACGCGCCGCAATCACCTCCCGCATGCCACTTGTGCCAAGGGTTTGGTTGCCACACTGCTCGCCGTGCGCCGATGGGTTCTTCGCGGTGTGTGTGACCGGATTGGATTTGCCAGCGCGATGGTAGATTTCGCTGCTGGGAAGGATAAAAATAAAAAAAAGCCCCACGCCCACCAGAATACGCTAGCCAAAGCCACTAAGTCTGGATGTAATCACTTGGCAGCTTGCACACATAACGTGGATTACGGTGGAGGCAGCTTTGACAATAGGAAGGATATCATCGCAGCACTGGAAATAACTTGACAATTTGGCACACGCAACAGCCCCTGTTGCCGCCCTGCATCTTTCAATTGGCAGATTTACTTCAAAGCACAAATGAACTCCATTATACACGGGGACAGTATTATTTATATATATAGACAGCAGGACTGTAGCATTTATATCTGTGGGTCTACACATGTGGTGAGATGACAATGAACGCAACGGATAGCACACGACACTTAATCATCTCAGCACCAAGGTTCAATTGCTGGCCACGCACCACAGCATCGCCAACTGGTGCCTGAACATCAAGTCCATCGACACCGTGAGCCGTGAACCTGTCCACTGCCGGACAAAGGCTTCCCCGAGCCGTCACCATCTTTCTCGCAGCCTCGCGATGCAACAGTCCATCGAGCGCTGGCGCGCGAGTCGATTTCACCGCTCCCATCTCGGCGGAGGACGCGATCTCCGGCGTTGTTGCCGCCTTTGCCCGCCACTCGGCTCCGATTCTCAACCGCTGGCCATCGTCCGTGGTGAACGCTAAACTGTTCGTCCCGATGGTGACACGGTGATCATTGTCAGTTAGATTTACCGACAGGGATTGTTTTTGTATTTTGCATCAGAAGCGGGGCAGTGCCACAAGGTGGGCAAACCTTGGGCACAATGTAAAAATACGAATACAGTGACGTACGCAGTAGGCGTTCTGAAGGTAACTTTCTACAGTTTAAGAAAATGCAGCTTATTCGTGTAAAATGCTAATGGTGAGAGATCCACAAAACGTAATGCACCATCGGCAGCCCAGCGTGGACGAAAAAGTGAGATTGTCTGAAATAATGGAACTTCCCAGCAGCAGCAGCAGAAATAGCCACAGCGGCAAGAGCAGCAGCAGCAGCAGCAGGAGAAACAGCAGCAACGGGCAGCAACGGGCAAGCAAGCTGCAACTGCACCAGCGTGAGTGAAAACTTCTGCTTTTGCAACATCCGGCCGTGTGGGCACCAGACGAAAGCTTCGGGCCTCATTTCCATAAGCAGATGGGGTGTTGAAGGACGGCGTAACAGCGAGAGTGACACGACGAGAGCGCACTGGGTTCCTAAGTCTACGTAGCCAGCGCCCCCTAGGAGACGCGGAGAGGTTGTGTGCGGCTCGGGACGACGGGACGGTGGTCGTGGACCACGAGGGGCTGAGCGGGTCGAGGAACGGGCTGCGTGCGGTGACTCTTTTCTTTGCCAGCCGCTCCTCCTGTTCGTGCCTACCGAGAGCGGCCTTCAAACGCGTTCAGTAGCGGCGCGCTCACGCACACACACAGCACTGACGTGGTGGACCTTTCTCAATGCGCCGTACCACAACGTGCGTAGTTTGTTTACTCTTTTGGCTTTTTAGATTGGCTTTTAATTAGGATGCTTTGATTATGTGTTTATTATGCATTTAAATTAGACCATTATAATGATGTAATTTTTTTATGACATTCTTATTGTTGTTTTTACATTGCGTCAGTCGCTTTATTTAGTCCTCAGTTTTTCGTCCTGATGACGACTGCTTGTGTTGCGATCGAAACGTCGTAGTTTTTTGCAACTTTTTTTCGTTCAACGTGACTTTACCGAAAGACCCAAAGAATATAATTTGGTCCTGTAAAGCACTTTGTTTGGAATTCTTTGTACGAATTGTACTATATATAAGTCAAGTTTGATTTGAATCTTTACATGCATGTAATAATATTGATAATTCATAGCCCTCTATTAATCCACTGCTGGATGAAGGCCTCCCCTACACCCTGTCGGTTATGACCATACTTCACCAAACTTTGTTGCACCTCCAATTGGCACGGTTGGCTACGTACGGTGCGAAAAAAGTTCAACGTACCTACGTACCACATTGGCAAGTACGGTTTGGTGAAGGCATGGCCCAGGGCTGGTTCAGACGTAACTCGCCACTGATCTTAGCCCATGGCCAGGTCACACGTTTCGTATCGCAGTGCACGAATAACTACGCCACCACTGCAGCCCCCCACCCCGTGTGTGTGTGTAATGTATACAGGTGCATTACATTATCAAAGAGCATGACATTATTTGTCTTAATTCTACGCCAGAAGCACGTGCAGCTCTGTTGCCATGGGATTGCCATGCAGAGTCATTTATTTCAAACGCACGGCGACGTTTCTGGAGGCTGCACGAAGGAGGGCAACCACAGCCCGCTGCTGCTAACAAAGCGGTCGCGAGTCGCGGATCTTCGTTACGTCTGCCACCGAGCGAGGTGTTGAGTCGACGAGAATAATTCGCTAAGCGCTTGTTTGCGTGTCAATTAATTAAATGGTATAAAAATAATAAATGTCAGCCCTTTGTCAGTCAGTCCACCGCTCGGTGAAGACCTCTGCCACACTCTCGTCAGTCATGGGGAGTGGTGGGGGGGGGGTTGCTTGACCATACTTCACCAGGCCGGTCAGTGTGGGTTTGGTCAACATCGAGTTTCCCAGATACCACTTCGCCACTGATATTAGCCGTGGCCAGGAATCGAACTCAGGTCACCAGCTTCATAGCGCAGTGGACTAACCACCGCACCACCACCCTCCACTCATATTCTTTCGTAATATACGTACAGGTGCTGCAGTTATTCATCACAAAGCCAGTGTCCTCACAATCCTTTTGGCCGATTCAAAAAGCACCTTATCAAATGTTTTGAGCAAAGTAAAACAACAACAATAGCTTGCACGACGGGTCGACGTTATCTATCCAAACCGGTGGCTTATCCCCAGTCGCCGACCGCGGTGAAACACACACCGCCCGGTGTCAACGGGACGTCGGTCGGTTTCGGAAGCGCGAATTGGCAAAAGGGGGGGGGTACTCTTAGGTTTTTTCGGTAAAAAATAAAATTAAAAGTTAATAAAAGTAATAACGGAAATAAAATAAAATAATAAATCACGACGTTTCGGAGGCAACACAAGTCTCCGTCATCAGGTGGGACCGTCACAGCTAAAATTACTGCATCAAATTTAGAATTAAATGGGGGGGGGGGGGGGGGGAGGCCTCAAAATGTGACCGGGGTTCAAACGGCGAAGCGGAGCGGCCTCTGCCACCGGCGGGCAGCTCTCACGACGCAAGCTCGTCAAAATCGTCGCGCGCTGCTTCATCTTCTTTGTGAGACAAACAGCTCCGAAATTAAAGCCGAAATTCGACGGCCGTGCGCCGTTGCAACGTCGTTGTCTTCGTTGCGGTGGCAACGTTGACGGTTTTACAAGCGACCAAGCGTATGCCACACATTTATCCGAATCTCATCAGATTTTTTTTATTTCACCAGGTAAGGGCCCACGGAGCTATGATGTAGATTTCTTTTTCAGAAGCGACCCGGCCACAGATGATAACGAAGTGGCTTGTCGTCGTGTGGAAATTATAGCAGCCAAATACTCGAAACGCGTGACGTCGATTAGATCTAAATGTTGAGGGAGAAACCGGAGGAACTGGAGAAAAATCCACGCGACCACGGTAAGAGAAACATGCAAACTCCAAATATACAGCAGCAGGCGTCAGGGTCAGAAACCAACCCACGACCTCCTGCAAACCAGGTGAGCTAGAGAGGAAATCCACAACAATTACAATTTGTGTAACGACGTTTCCCTGGTAATTACATAAACCAGCATCATCAGGCGAATTGTAAATGTGGATTTACTCTCCAACACATCGGTGGGTTGAAGTAGTAAACTACTCGGCGCGTTTTTGTTTACGTGACAAACCTCACTGGCCGTGTCGGTTGGTGGAGGGTTACGACACATTTATACTTACGCAATCTAGCCCAAAAAGCTTTATTATGAATAATATTGGTCGTGAAAGCCTACGTGTCAAACATACAGTCCCGTATATTACAGCAACCTCCGCATAGAATATCGGATTTAAGCTGGCAGTCTGTAGCTGTTATCCAATCAGAGAACTGATAGGGGTCAAATGACACTCAAGTACAGTACTGCTAATGTACTGCCTGGCAAAAGCACAGTATCCATATTCGGTGGCCATAAACCTCCTGGATTCATTCACATATTGCATCACGCCAAAGTTTTAGTATTTGTTCGCCGGCCAACGTACAAAATACGCTTGAAGTCGAAGCAGCCCAACGGTGTTCAACAAAAGTCTCCTGAACACGACCGTGAAAGCCAAAACAACAAGAGTGTCCACCTCTTCGCTGGGCCAGTCAAAACTGCAAGAAAACGGAATAACCGCCACGCGTTACTGCGCGCCAAATTAAAACCCACCTCGGCATGTTCAGCCGCCTGCGGATTTGATTGAACTTTGGAGCCGTTCTTTCCTGCCCGCTTACGACGACGCCCGGACGCCTGCACGCGCACGCAGCCTTGTTGATGGCACAATGGCATGGTGAAGGTGCCTGCGAACCGCATGACTCAGCAGCAGCAGCAGCAGGGATGAGCGGACCCGCTTGGACGAACCAACACAATCCCAGACTTTTAAGAACAAAACCACTTGACAGCATCCACCCCCCCCCCGTACAGAGCGCCTTCCCCAACGGTGGCATTTGCGGAGAGGAATGTTTTTTGCATCTGCCCGAGTAATCACGTACGTTCCACGACTTGTGCGTGAGTTTTTTTCTTCATTCATCGCTTACTAAGGTCACTAAGGTCACACAACACACGGGGAGTGGTGGTGGTGGTGGGAGGTGGTCACAGCAAGCACAACCGTGGGGTCCCCAAGCAGATCGAGGGGGGTAACCGGGTTGAGTTCACGAAGACAACAACTAAAATATCGTCTCAAATTCAAATCCTAATAAACATAAGGAGCTCGTGAACGTGAACCAAGCCAATCAGAGCCCTCCACTGTGGATGGCCGCACTGGTTTAGAAAAAGGAGCACATTCATATCCCTCTTCTCTCATCCCACTGCACATCTATTGTTGTCAGCTTCTCTATTACCTCACGACATCCATATCTCTAGCTCACACCGCTCGTCACCTCACTGGGGTTTAATAGATTGGGAGGGGGGCACTAGCCCCCCCTCCGCCCCTCCTGCTCAGGGCTCCAAGTGGGCCAGGCACCCTCAATGGCTGCCGTGGTGCAGCAGTCGTTCTTACAAAGACAAAGACTCCCCCGTGTAGCCTTGACACGCTGTTGGGGCAAGTGCTGTTCGCGGGTAGAACCTTGGAAGGCCGGCGCAGCGCTCGAAGGGGTGGGTGGCCAGCATTACGCCCGGCCGCCTTTTATCACGGTCGCTGACTTACAGGCAAGGAAGCCTAAAATGCCAAGCAGCCAGCAACAAACAGCACCACTGAAGGTGTAATAGATAAGAGTGGATACGGTTCTTGAACCGAGTAAGGTTATTGTAAGAACTTTGGAAGGGAGACAATGCGAGTGAATTCCAAAGTCGAGGCAGGCAGAAAGAAGTCTTCTGACCTGCAGGATGATGAGTGAGTGGGTGCGCAAGTGAGCGGGTGGGTGAGCGAGTGAGTTGTCTGTATGTACTATGTTTATGTGTATGTACGTTGAACTTATTTCGCACCGTACGTAGCCAACCGTGCTAATCGGAGGTGCGGGGAAAGGACAACAAACTAGACACAAAAAGCAACTTCTAAAGAAATGAGAGTTTCTTTGTGACCTGCACAAAGTATGGATGGGACGAGACAGTCTGCTTGGTAGACCGAGTCCGTACGAGGTCACAAAATACCCTCCCTGCTTTTCCACGATCGACAAAACGCGGCCTCCAACAACACGAGGGGGGGGGCGGGGGGTCGGTGCCGGCTCACGCGAGGCACCGCGCCGCGAGATTTGACCGCCGTGCGCAGCGCCGCGATCGCCGCGCCGCGGACACGCGAGGGGGGCCGACGAATAGCAACCGGGCCACCTCGGCGCTGCAAACCAAAAATAAACACGTGTCAATGATCCACCCCGTTTCCGCGAGCATCGATTCCACGATCCTCCCCCACGCACGCCGCCCCCCACCCCCCCTCCCCCGCATTGCTAAGAGGCAGCGCAATGAAACGTAGTTTGATATTTGTTTGCCAACAATTTCTTTTTGTTAGTCCATGAGCAAATGTAATCATACACGGAGGCCTCACCACCACACGAAGCCCCGACTTTTTCCATTAACTAAACCCGCGGAATTAGCAGGCAGGTAGATAAACGCCTGAGGTGGGTTCGACAGATGCACGCACGGCTTAATGAGCCCCAGTTTGGCGATAACACGGCAAGTAGGAGGCAAGAGTGAAAAATAGAGAGGGACTAAAGTTCACCAAGACAATTGATTAAATCTATTAAAATGAAAAAAGGGGGCCAGTGTACGATTTCCCGTACGGCCATAGAGCAGAGACCGGCGCTGCACCGCATCGACACTCACGCACACGCATCGCTACGCGGACATTCACAGAGGTGGCAGCTGCTTAAATAAATGAATTAACAGCCATTCAAAGCCCTTCATCAATCCACCGCTGGTCAGCGCGAATGCGTCGCCGTACTTGGTCACGCCGAGTCAGTGCCGGTTGATGGAGGAGAGGCCGAGGGCAGGCGACGACATTCACTCGCCGCTGACGGTAGCCGTGGCCAGCAGTCAAAATCAGGTCACCGGCGGGTTCACGGCACGGCGCGCGAAACCGCTATGCCACCACTCCAGCCTCTTTGTTCACGGGGGGATTCATGAATGATTTTTGGCACGATTCAATACGACCCCGAAGGCGTGCTCGCAGAAACCATCACCGCTGCTACCCGGATATCTCAACACCGCCACTGCACATAAGGGTTGCCGGCCACCTATCCTGGTTTTTCGCAGGATCATCCTCAATTGGAGATAACTGCCCAGGGAAATATGTCAGTCTTCCCCAGATCTTAAAAGCCCCCATTGTATGTCAATTGGGTAATAATAACAATAATACACCTCTCAAGAAGCATGCATTTACGTGTAGCTTTGGCCTCAACCGATATTGTGACATTTTATTTTTCCCATGATCTGCTCCCAATTTTTTTTTTGTACCTCACGTGGAAATCCAAGTTGCAGGAGACGGGTGGAAGCAACACTCGCAGCCGCTTTTCTGTGCCTGTGGTGCATTTCGTAAACAGGGCCCTATAAACGCTTCTCTTGCGATGCATTTCTGGTGCGCGCCAATCACCGCTTGTAAACGTTGCACCCCCCCGCACCCCCCCAGCAACGGGGCATCTCAAACGGCTCAGCCAGTCGGCCCTCCCACCAATGGAGGGCAGGTAACATAAATTGAACCCAGATGCCACCAATTGTGATCGCGTCAACATTTTACAGCTTCATCTACTTTATTACACCTGCAACTTTGGTCCTTATCATGATCGCGCTGCTTATCCTTGGCCTACAAACATCGCTCCTTCTCTCCAGACCCCCCGCCCACCCCCAAACCCCTCACACTCCCTACCCTATGTTCCTACGATACTCGCACGGTTAATTGACGAACGCACGGCGGCAGGCGCGTTCTAAACTTGCACCTTCCTCGCGGTGGTCTCGTGGCCGGGTGTCGGCTCAGGGGTCAGAGCCACGGGTCGGCACCGCCGGGATCCTGGGGTCGAGTCTCCCGTAATCAGGTACACAGGAGGTCGTGGGTTCGATCCCGACCCTGACGCCTGCTGCTGTGTATTTGGAGTCTGCATGTCTCTCTCATCATCATCATCATCACGGTGGCTAGGAGATGTTGACTCCCTCGCCTGGTATACAGGAGGTCGTGGGTTCGATCCCGACCCCGACGCCTGCTGTATATTTGGAGTTTGCACGTCTCTCTCTCTCTCCCCATGGTAGCGTGGATTTTTCTCCGGGTCCTCCGGTTTTCCCCACATTTAGAATCGACGTGCGTTCAGAGTATTTGGCTGCTATAAATTTCCACGTGATCAATTGTGGCCAGTTCGCTGAAAAAAAAGAGCTATGTAGCTCAGTGGGCCTTACCTGAAATTTTGAAACGTCGTGAGAATTTTTATTGTTTAATATTTTTATTATTTTATTATTTCCCTTCTACGTGACTTTACCGAAAGAACCAAGAATATGGGCCTTACCTGGTTAAATAAAAAAACGTTTTTCAAACTGGGTTCTGAAGCTTGGCGAGTTGATGGTTTCAGACCGGTCATCAAACAAATGCACAACAGAGCCATCATGTTAAATAAAATAAAAAGACTTAATTTCGCAGAAAATTCCAGCTCTGAGACTTTAAAAAAATGTTTGATTGACGTGAGATCAACACGCTTTTCAGGGAATAGAAAAGGTGGGCCCGTGGGTGCGGACAAAGAGGCCATTTGAAGTAACCTCAGAAGTAGTTCTGTGACGTCATCTTCCAGGACCATACCTCTTAACAACAGGGTGATGCACCGCTTGCTGCAGAGCTATAAACGGACCACATTTCTTACGTCTCGTGAAATGACGCCGGTAAGCACATCCGAAACATTATTTGTACAACAACAACAACAACAAAATCAAACAACAACAAAAAGAACACCACAACTTCTGTCCGCGTTGGCAAAACAACGCAGGTGCACGCGACGTGCGCACACGCGTACCATCAGACGCACACGCGTACCATCAGACGCACACGCGTACCATCAGACGCACACGCGTACCATCAGACGCACACGCGTACCATCAGACACACACGCGTACCATCAGACGCACAAGCGTACCATCAGACGCACACGCGTACGTTGAACTTCTTTCGCACCGTACGTAGCCGACCGCGCTCATCGGAGGTGCGGGGGAAGGACAACAAACTAAACAAAAAACAGTTCTAACGAAATTAAGTTTTCAATCCAAAATCTAAACACTGCTCTGCCGCTTGGCAAGCGACCGTGCCGACGGTGGGCCGCACGCACTGCCAGCGAGAAAGTCACCAAACCTCCCACCCCCCCCCTCCACCGGTTTGGGTTTCACGACGCGATCATCGGGGGGGCGGCCAAGGTGCACTGCAGGAAACGTCCGACCATGGGAAACCTTACCCCGGCATGACCACGGCCGCCCAAGACAGAGCAGCTTTCAAACAAAACCCGGTTTCAGCTGGCTGCGGGTTTTTTTTACTTTTTTTTTTGAACTTTTTTTTAAGAGGGGAGGGAGTCAGTATTGGAGGGGGGGGGGTGGTTGTGGAAAGGAGGGAGGAGGTGGGGAGAGTGGAATATAAAATAAATAAAATAAAACAAACACACGTGTGAGGCCAAGATCGGGGGTGGGAGATTTCGGGGAGAATGAACGACGACGATGAGGAGGAGGAGGAGGAGGGGAGGCACGGGGGGGGGGAGGCACGGGGGGGGGGGGGGGAGGCACGGTGGGGGGGGCACGGGGGGGGGGGCGGCTTGGCTGTGCGCAGCGTACACGCGGTGGGGCGCTTTGGGGCCTTCGGTCACGTTCGGGCCCCGGCCATTTCATTCCCACCTGCACATAAAACTCCGGAGGTCACGAGGTCACAGGAGTAGCCCCGTGGGAGGTGGAGGGGGCCGGTGAAATGCGGCGCTGGAAGTCCGCCGCCCCCCGCCCCAGCTCTTTGCAACGAGAGCTCGGGGCGGCAGGGGGGGGGGGCAACGCGCCCCCACCCCGTCCCTCTAGAGGGCCTAGCGAGACGTTACTCACGTCTCGCGGAATCGCCACCCCCCTGGCCCCCGGTTAAATAATTTACGGACAAATAAAACGGAGACGTAAATAAAACGCTCAAGCGCGTCTCGGCTTGGTCAACACGGAGACTTGCTTTTATGTACGTGCCGAGTGGAGTCTCTTGTCCGCTGGGTGTCCGCTGGGTGTCCGCTCGGTGTCTGCTGGATGCCCCCTGAGTGTCTGCCAGGTGCCCGCTGGGTGTCTGCCGGGTGTCTGCCGGATGCGTGCTGGGTTTCCGCTGGGTTTCAAGGCGATGTGGAAAGAACAAACAGAGTGGTCTAAAATGTGAAGAGGTGTAAAAGTTCAGAAGCAAACAAGCCTGCAGCTTATTTGCAAACACCGATATCCAGTGGAGTAGCAGCTCCCTCCCATTCGGTACCAGACGTAGCTGCCAGAACGTGGGGCGCGAATAGCCGAGAGATCGACGCACGGTACGGAAGAACCCCGACGCACGTCGGGGACACCCCGCGCGACGCCGCACGCGTGATGTGTGGAGACCACACGCGGACGCACGCACGCACGCCTCGCGACGTCGCGCGCGTGCCGCTACGCCGGTAACGTTACATCGCGTCGCGCAAACACGGCTATTACCGCCCATCAGTCGCGCACAAAGACCGCTGACGGTCACGGCTTAGCCGCGGTCATTACGGGCAGGTGGCCCCCGCGTCCGAGGAGTCGGATTAAATAGGGGAGGAAAAATGGTTCGCTCTGGGAACTGGCGGCCCCGCTATTGTTGGCTGCAGGCCACCTTCGGCTGCCCTCACCTTAACTTTGATGTGAGGGGGAGGTCGGCTTGTATTGCTCGTGTCAGGGCACCGGGCCAGTAAGGGCTGAGACCCTGGGTTCAAATGCGGGCAGCCGCCCAAGATTAAACAACGTTTTCAAGTGTAGTGGAGTTGAATTGGTCTCAATGTGCTCATTAATGGCAGCGCAGGCAACCTATATAAACGATTTGTTTTTCTTACTTCAAGGAATAATTCTGATTGTTTACACAGAAAATTCCCACTGAGTCTCAAGACTCCTTCTAAAGAAGGTCCTGCACTGGGACATTTTGCCCAATCCCATCAACGTTTCAGCATGGGGAAAATGAACCAGAGAATCCGGAGAAAAGCTACGCATTTGAGGTGACACTCAGCCCTGCCATCTTCTGATCACCTCATAGCTCCAAAGCTGCAACACCTGGTAGGCCACCTTGTGGTAACCCATCCAAGTATTAACCAAGCTCAACCGTGCTTAGCATCTGAGATCCATGTCTCGACCAAATCTCACTGCGCGTGTGCGGCGTGGTGCCGGCCACCCCCCCGTGTGCCGTGCCAGCCTTAATAGGTGCTCGCTAACAGAACTTGCCCACGACAGCCTGTTAAGATTATACGGGGAGATCTTTGTCGTTGCCTATGTGTAAGCAGCTCAATGCAGGCTCCAGGCGGGGCCATGCTTCCCCGGCCTGGCAGCTTCTCAAAAAGATTATTCCCCCCCCGGGGGCAGGGTTTCCCCAACTCCAGTGATCGCGATCCAACACAGCTCTCCAATTCTCCGCGTCGACCAAATTCCTTTTTCTTTTTTTCACTCCGGATCCAAATGAAGTCTCGCTACGCGCCGCGTGGACGGATGCGCGCGCACGCCTAACGATCGGTAAACGTGCGTCGGGTGACGTGGGCAGCGGGCGATTAAAATCGCCCCGATTGTTTGCCGATGCATCTGCCGCATTTGGCGGCAGTGGTGCGGCTCCCCCCCCCCCGCAAGCTTGCGACGAGAACAACAAAACATTGAACTCGGCACATTCGTCAACGACACTGCGTGGCCGCAGCTGGAGATATATACGCAACAGCTGACGTTTCGAGCGTTGGCCCTGCTGCATAGCACACACGCGGTGCTATAAAGGGCCGTTGCCTGAAACGTCACCGATTGTAAACTTATCCCTTTACATGGAAGGAAAAACAAATGCACGCACACACAAGATCTCAATGCAGATCAACAGCCCTCTCCATTGGGCACCGGGATGTGTTTACCAATCATCAGGCGCATGGAGCGTGTCACAAACAAAGAAGGGAGAAGACTTCTGATACGTGACATATCTGCGCGAGGGCGACCGGGCGTCTGTGGCGATGCGACGTGAGCATATCGGTGACGGGGCAGGGGCCCATCGTGAACAGCAACACTCGGAGCTGCGGCATTGCATGAATGCTGGAAGAAAGAAATAAACAAATCAGGTCCCACAGTGCGCGCAATAAAACGAGCGCTAAATTGCTAAATTACGGCTAATTTGGAAACCAGACAAAAGGAAAACAACGTGGAAGATTATTTTTCAAATTTAAATCAGTTTATAACGTGTTTACGCGGCGGTGGTGGGGAGGGGTGTGGAATAAATTGAGAACCGTGGCCCGGCATCGCGGCACAAATCCCAAAAGTCCCGAACTCTGTCGAATGTGAGGCCCCGCCAATAAAACGGCCGCTGTAAAAAAAAAATGTTTTACTCCGTGGCCAGAAACAACCGCTTTTTATTGATTCACTTCGACATGCGCCGCCCCCTCCTGCTGTGTAATGAGTGCCGACAGGGCTTCCGCAGATTTCCACCGCCTCTCTCCTCCTCCTCCTTAAGCGCTTTTGACAAAACAAACCGACTTACTCCCCCTGCCACAAGGTGAGATGGTCACAGAGAGGGCCTTTGTGTTCCGTAATTGTGCAGGAAAAACACTCGGCCGCGCAGCCGGAGGAAGGCTGAGTAGGCTCAGAGGAGCCACAAAAACAAGGTTCAAAAATGAGACCTCAACAGCCCAAACACTGGAATACAATGATCCTCATGGTTCCCCCATACACTGTAGAAATCCTCTTATCCATGACCTTGTTACCCGCGACTCCTAGTATCTGCTCGAGCTAAAGTGTCCATGAAAACACTTATTACCTGTGGCACCTATTCTCCCTATTTTTATCCGAAGAATTGTTATTTTTTCTTCGGACAAGAGGAACAAATCTGTGGGTCACGTGGTGGCTACGTAATACGATCCGCGATTATCGTCCACACCGAAGAAGGGGTTCGACTTCGCTGCGGTGGCGGTGGAAGTGCTGGACATCATTCTGACCGACAAGCTCGTACTGAATCCAGGAACTTACGATAGACCGAGTTGACTCAAGTCGAAGAGAGTCGGTCAGTCCGAGCCGTAAATTGACACTGGTGTGCAATGTCAAAAGTCGATGTCAGAGTGATTTTATGCTCAAATGAGCATTGGGGCGCTGGTGGTGCTCACCTCCCGTTTACTGCCCTGAGCCAGTGGTCCTGTACTCCTATGGTGGAGGCAAATCTATCCACAGGAAAAACCACTGTTGACGTATCTCACAAAGCGGTGCGTATTTTATTGACCCTGGCGGAATGGTGGACTCGGGCTATATGGGCAGGACTCAAACAGCAGCGAGTTCACAAGCCACGAGAGCTTTTGAACCCCAATAAAAACGAACGCTCACTCGAACAATACGCTTACACACTTCAACGCAACTGTCATTCCGCAATTGATCATTCCGTGCTGAAAGTCTCAAGGCGTGGCTTACTTGGTGAAATGAAACATGCAGTTATTTGCCTCTCTGAAGTCTTGTCGAGTTGCACCGCGCATTGTTCGGCACGACGTCCGACGTTTCGCCCGCATGTGGTGAGAGCTCCTTCAGGTTAACGTTCCTGAAGGAGCTCCCAGCACGTGGAGCAAAACGTCGGACATCGTGCTCAACAACAATGCTCAGTGCGACCCGACAGAACGACCACGGGAACCTACACGAGAGCAGTTTTTTTCTTAAAATCTGATTACAAAAATATGATATAATAAATAACCCAGCCAAGATGCAGATTGTGCAATTAGCCAAGGATTTTTTTTTCTCTTTCACATTCAGTTGTACCTAGATTAAGGGACGGAAACCGGAGCTCAAATTCACTTCGTCCATGTTACCTCTGCCCACGTGAGAGTTTTTCCGTGCGCTCGTTAGTCGAAAACACGTGTCGCCACGCGTTGTAGCCTTTACCCTAAATTTTTGCCTTTCAGAAACATTTCTGTTGTTGTAAATAACTACGCCCCGTTTAGAGGCAAATCGCACGTGTGAACCGTGGCCGTCCGAAGCGACTTACAAGTCCCCCACACAGTTACAGCCGCCTCCCGCCAGCCCGCCACGTTCCACCTCCGCGCCACGGCAGAATTTCGCGGCGGACGCTTAAGCAGGCGAGCGCACGCGCGGTCGGCGCCAAAGGTCGCGGAACCAAACGAAGGCCCGCCGCGCTCCGTCACCGCCGAGCAAACGGTGCCGGAGGGGGGGCGAAAAGCTCCCGCGCCGCCTCTTGGAAAGCGTGACGCGGCGACACACCATATTGACTGCGTTGTCACACCGCGCAAGACGCAGCCCTGATTTTGACAGCCCGCTTCGTGTTTTTTTTTTATCAACTGTGCTTATGTGCGTGCGTGGGGAGCAGTGGTGCAGCGGTTAGCGCGCTGCGCTACGAATCCGGCGACCCGAGTTCGATTCCCGCTCACAGCCAACACGAGTGACAATTATCTGAACCGGTCCTGGGCTGACTCAGCCTCAAATGAGTACCTGGTGCGGTGTGTAAACATCAGCACAGAGGAGACAAAGGCGGCCGGGGGTGGTACTAGCCACCAACCCCCTCGTGTGCCGACGCCTCTATTCTTTGCAGATCTCGGATGCGAAAGTTAAATATATACTCCTGGTTTTTTTTGACATATCTAATATGCCAGTGCGAGCCGTCCGCTCTCGGTTTTGTGCGAGAGCTTCTTTAATAAGACAACCGATTGAGAAAGGAGCACCACCCCACGCACTCAGCGATGGCTTTTTTGCCGCCGCCGCCAACAACAACAACAAAAAAACTCCGACGAGTCTCCGGTTGCATTTCCGTGCGGCGAAGTGGGGCCATGAGAGGCGCATGCCGCTGCCTCCGTCAAAATCCCAGCACCCCGAGCACTTAAGAGTGCATTACGTGCACAATAATGAAATAACCGCTCCTCGGATGGTGCTGCAAATCAAATAAAACGCAAAGACGCGCGTAAGTGCAGGCGCAACCTCCTTAGCGTCAAATTTGCTCAGCGCGCGAGTGCGTCAGCCGTGAAATCCGCTTTGAATTGACGTCGTTTCCTGATTATCGTCGAGGTGGAATGTCACCGGGCGTTTCGTGACACATCTATCAAATGCTGCCACAGCGGGGTAATGGCGAGTAGCAATCAAGATGTCGCCGGTTCGATCTCCCGATGTGGCAGTGGGAACAATGGTGCGGGTTTCTTCAATTGCCCTCGCTGAAACAGAAAGCGGGTGGTATACCACAGCCAGTTGATTGGCAGGTCACGTGCGGCAGGGTCGAGTGCAAGCGCTCCCGCCTCTTTCAAGATGTCTTGGTGAACGTGATAAGAGTAGGCCAAACGCCTAGTGGAAACCCATCTGCCAGCAGTGGCATGAGCAAACAATTTCAGGGGTGCTACATGTACCTTTATATATTAAACGAGTGACTTTGAGTCCACAAACAAGACAGAACCATGACCAACGGATATTTAGCGACTGTGTTTTTGAACGGGCTTGGGCAGGGCACGTTGCTCGAAGGAACGACTGCCAATGGTCAAGAAAAATTATCTGGATTGAAAATGATACAAATTGAAAACTCACTTCTTTAGAACTGCCTTTTGTGTTCCGTTTGTTTCACTTCTCCCCGTGCACCTCCGATTAGCGCGGTTGGCTACGTACGGTGTCAAATAAGTCCAACGTGGCGCACGGTATTATTATTATTATTATCACGTTCAGTTGCAATGGTCATCAAGGAATGGAACGCGTCCGGCAGAAAGCAGACTCTGGAGCAATGAAATCATCTCGCGCGCAGGAGCGAGATGGATTCATGGAGGCAGCCTTCATCCAGCAGTGGATTGTTCCACGGCTGACGTCGACGACGATGATTACTTATTGTACGCAAGTGCAATGTGCCTGCATGGTTTCATATTGTTTGCAAGTTCGATGTTTATTAACAGTAAACAGTGCCGCAAACCAAACGCCATGTTGCGTGTAAATAAGAAGTGGGCACATTAGTCGCTCACTTCAGCTCAACTGCGAGCAAATATTTGTCTTTATTGTTATAACAATAATAATGGGCTGTGTTGACCCGCAGCACACGGTTGAGTAACTGATCGAACGATTCCGTGCGTACATACTCCTCCACAGTAGTAAGTCAGGAAGGGATAAAAACATAACGCGCGATAGTGTTCCAAAAAAATGTATGATAATCCACGCCGTTGCTTTTCGACGACCGCGGCTGTCAAAAAAAAAAACATTCGGGCTGCCGAGTCGGCAGTGCGAACGTGACAACAAGCAAATAAAATACTTGTCGGCAAACACGTTGTGTTTGTGTGTTTATGTTTCAAGCGGATCTGGGGCGTGGCGGCACAAAAACACCAAATGCCGCGCATCATATTTTCTCCGCAAATCTCCCCGGAGCGAGACAGGGGACGACGTCACCTGCGGATCATCAAAAGGGGGTATTTTTTTCTCTCTCTTTCATTTATTGAGCCGTAAACACAATAGCGCGCGCGTCACCAGCGCTGAGCCACCACCTACACCTCGACGGGAGCCACTCCCCGCGCGTGTGCCGCCACCGCCGCCGCCCCCATCGCCACCGCCGGTCTCGGCCATGCCGGGCGCTTGGCCTCCCTCTTTGCACAACAGTTTAGATCCGGAGGCCCGAAGTGGATGAATCTGCACAAGCGAGGCTTTGGCACAAGTAGCGGAGGAGGAGAGGGGGAAGACGTAAAGAAGCGCCGATCGGTGGCGCACGCACGGCCAAGCGCCGATTTGTGCGGCTGTCGTAGCCGTACGTATGTTCGAACTTCTTTCGCACCGTACGTAGCCGACCGTGCCAATCAGTCGGCTACGTACGGCGGCCGACGGATCGACGGCAGCGCGGCAGGGTTGGTAGCTCACGAATAGACCTCCGGGTATGTGAAATCTTCACCTGCAAGGTTACGAGCTAGCCATCATGAAACAAGTATACAAAGTAGGTTAATGACATTGTAAATATTAAGTGCTTGGGTTTTAACCCGTGAACACAAATCTACTCAACAAGGAAGTTTGCTAAATATCCCAATCCAGAAAGACCCTCGTGAAAAAGAGTCTTGAGACTCAGCGACGGCTTTGCTGAGTGGATCGAGGATTACTATCCTCGATTGCTTTCCACACATCAACACAGCTCCAATGATACCCTAATCAGAGTACCCTGATCTACAATTGGTGCCGGTGTACGGTTAGTACGGTTAGCACACGGTGGCTTGCAAACCAGAGGGTCGATCGCCGATTCGATCTTCTGCCCCGACTTCCAGGTGACGTCACGCAAAAAAAGAAAGTGGCAGAAGAGCGAAAAAAAACCGCACGCACAGATGTGCAAATTGCCCAGTCCGCCCCGCACTCATTACAGCCTCACTCCCACCACTCGCGCCGAAAGCAGCGCGAGAGAATTAATGATCCGGCAGGGCCCCTGCAAGCCTTTCATCTGCTCCATATCCAACGTGACAGGTGCCACACAAACCCCCCCATGCAACAATAGCGCCCCAATTATACAAATACAAAACTCTTAACGGACGGAAATAATAATAACGCAAGGGGTGCACCCCCCCCCCCGGCCCTAATTGCTCAGAGCGGGAGAACCTCTGGCAAAATAAGGGACGAAAAGAAACCGCGTTTCAAAACGACGCGGATTCAACCTCGAGACGCGAAATGTGCGTGCCACATTAAACGTGCCGTTAGAAACATGCCATTTGATTCTTTAGATTATGTGGCTGCTATAAATCTCCACACGATACTTCGCTCTGCAGTTATTTGTGGCCAGTCCGTTCATGAAAAATAAGCTAATAGCTCAGTGGGCCTTACCTGGTAAGATAACAAAACTAGTTCTTGTTTTTTTGTGATTTCTTTACCTTTCCTATACTTTGCACTCCTATTGTATTTTTGTATCGTTTGTTCTTGTAACTTGCTAACCTGCCCCTACCTGACATCTGTGAAAGAGAGCTTCAGATCTCATCAGATTCCTTCAGCAAAAGATAAAAGATTCCGATTCTGGTACAAACTTGTCAAAACGGTGCCGAACAGTCCCAACGTTTCCACTGGGCCCGACACGAGGCGCTAAGTGACCGCACCGCTCTGCTCGGATACGCGGCAGGCAAGGGCGCCATCATATTCTTGGTTCTTTTCGTAAAGTCACGTAGAAGGGAAATAATAAAATAATAAAAATCAAACATAATAAAATACAATTCTCACGACGTTTCGGCCACAACGCAAGCAGCCGTCCTCAGGTGAAGAACAGGGCTGTCGGAAAGACGTGACTTTACCGAAAGAACCAAGAATATGAATCCATGCAGTCACGAAAGCATTAAATCGAAATTTAAAGGGCGCCATTGTTGCGATTGTCCTTTACCCATAGCGATGAGAACTAAAGTCTTTATTTTTTCACCAAGAGCCCGCTGAGCTGTGTAGCTGTTTTTGAGAAGTGACCCAGCCACAAATGATAGAGCAACGACGTGGCTTATCGTCGTGTGTAGGGTTGAAAACCGGAGGGCCCGGAGGAAAAATCCACGCGACCATGGGGAGCGAGACAAACATGCAAACTCCAAATATAGAGCAGCAGGCATCAAGGTCGGGGTGGAACCCACGACCTCCTTCATACCAGGCGAGGTAGTTAACATCTCGCCACCGTGGCGCCAATTACGAGGGGAGTGCCGATAATGGCGGTGGTGGTACAGGCTCCTTTGTGAAACAAAAGCTGAAAACAATGCGGAAAAAAATGACTGACGTCTGGAACAAATTGAAGACGACGTGAGGGGCGAAAAAAGATTTGCAAAGACTGCATTAGAGAGTGCCTTCTGTCGCTGCTGCTGATGATGATATCATAATACAAAGAATATTAATTTAATGACCACCAACCGCATTGTTTGGCCCACCGCTGTCTGTCCAACTGTGGCAACTAGGCTTGTAACAATGAAATTCGGACGCTGTCTTTCCGACAGACCTGTTCTTCACCCGAGGACGGCTGCTTGCGTTGTGGCCAAAACGTCGTGAGAATTTTATTTTATTATTTTTTTTATTATATTATTATTTCCCTTCTACGTGACTTTACTGAAAGAACCAAGAAGATGAATCCCTGCAGTCACGAAAGCTTTAAATAAAAATGTATGATTATGATTATTTATGAGAGTTATTATATCAATCTTACCACACTCTTGCTATTGTTGTGTACCAGCCCATCTGCATATTACCCTTCAACTGCTAGACTGCGGGGCTGATGATGATTATTATTATTTTACATGTAGCTCATGCCCTGCAGACGAGTGGCTCTAACCGGCGTCGCGGCTAGATTATTGAACAATGCATGCAATTGCTTACAATGTAAGTATTTAAACTGTAGCTTCTAAAGAGGGAACTCAGCTGCCTAGTAATTACATCATCGCCATCGCCATCATCATCATTTGTATGCCAACTTCTCTATTACACTGCAGCTGCTTTGGCCAAAGTGGCAGTGTTGCAATCTCAACACGGGAGCTGCTTTTTGGCCAGGAAACGTGAACAGCTGCCATTGTACGCTGAAGATGTAATTGGTACTCTGTGCAACTTCTGAAGAGTATAACGTTTTCCAGAGATGTTTTACAGATTACATCTGTAGAGGGATATATTCGAGGAAAAAGAAAGAGGAGATCCGGTGGAGAGGAATGATGTCAGAATTGTGCCGTGTGTTTGAGAAGTGGAGTCGTAAAGACGCGTCAATTAATATCCATTCTTAAGCTCACGATACTTGCTACAAAGCGCATGTGCACGAATCAAATTTTTTTTTGCTATTCGTGTGCAGTACTGCACTTCGTTGCGATGGATTTAAGCGCCCCCTTGGCAGCCACTCGTGGCCACTACATTCACCACGACGTTCAAAAGAGTAATTTAATCCAGAAAATGAATCATCATGCCCAATTGTAACGAGTCATTCTCATCACCTGGGGAGGGGAGGAGAATCATTAAACCTCTATTTAAACATACGCCTGTGTGGAGCTAATTTAGAGCATTATTTAATTGTGACTTTGGTAACAAATGCAACCATAGAAGGGGGGAAAACACACGAGAGTGCCATCACCATGGAGATGGAGCAAACGAGCGCGACACGGATGGTGGCATCACGTGACCGTGTGAGAGACGGCGACCAACGACACGGGAGGGGGGCCTTCATCCAGCAGTGGATAGATAACTGCCGACAGTGACGACGACGATGTCGGTGACGAACGCAGCAGGGATCATTCTGCATCTGCTGGCGCGGTCTCTGCAACAGCCACGGCCACCCGCCCGCGTCCATGCCAGTGCCGAATTATTCTTCCATTTGAGCTTTTCTTTAAAGCGCAAAGCCTGCAATTACGGGCGACATCCGATACGCGCCACGGAGCCGGGGCCGGCTTTAAAGGGGGGCTCCTCCGGCTTCCACGCTCCGTGCTCGCAAACACCCACGGGGAGGCGAGGGAGACAACGATCCGTCGCGTCGCCGTGAAAAAAGGGAGAAGACGACTTTAAAAAGGAAGGGCAAATTGGCTCGTAAGACCATTTACCGAGCGTGGCACGCGGGTGCCTTAACAGAAACTTGCCCAGAATTAGCGAGGGGCTTATTTCTTTCGTTTGGACGCGTACCACACAGTGACGTTTTTATTAGGCGCGCCTGTAGGTGCCGTTTCAAGTTTTACTGGTTTGCATTGCCCTGGTTGTTTTCTTTTCTCTTTTTTTTGTTTGAAAAATAAGGTCACCGCAAAATATTGCATAAATGTGCCCTGCCTGCCAGCGACCGCACACATTTATAACAGCGCCGCTAAGCACACGCGCCACGTAATACGCCCGTCTGCCTTCGCGTTCAACTGCTTTGGCTCCGCTGAAGATCACGCACTGCCCACAGATACCCCGTTTTGTGTCGTTCAATCATTCAATTCAATCCGTTCTTGCTGCTTTGAAACATTTTTGCTTTCGGCAGACTCGCGATAATTACGTAACCGAGCGTCGGCTGCTCTCCCACGAGAATCTGCTTTGAAGGCAGGGCTTGCCAATACTGTGATTCAGTTTGTAAGACGTCACCCTCCTCCCCTGCGATAATTGCCACATGCCTATCATCTCCTTTTTTTGCCCAGGGATAACCTGAAGGCACATTCACTGCCCGGGCAATTCAGGACAAACTGAAGCTAAATATCTTGACTTGCCAGGGTTATTGTGTTTTGCTGCTCGCAGTTCTGATTGATCGACTTTGCAAAAAAATATTTATTTCCATTTCTGGGTGGACAGGTAGCGCAGTGGTTTGCGCATTGCATGACTGTATTAACCTAGTAACCCGAGTTTGATTCCCGCTCAGGGCTACCCAACAGCGGCGAACGATACCTGAACCGGTCCGAGGTCTCTCGCCCCTTTCACGAACCCGCACTCACCGCTTGTGGGGAAGTATGGTCAGAGGATCTCCGTGACCAACGTTGCAGGATGCCTTCATCCAGCAGCGGATTGACAAAGAGCTGTAAATTGTAATTTTTGTTTTACTTACATTTCTGCTACTCCTGCCTACACAAACATTTGTGTGCTAAAGACTGCACACGAAAAATCATGCTCGGTGACTTCACTCCTTACTGTATTGTGCTGGTGCATTACTCAACAATGCATCTATATCACCGCGTGTATTTATGGAAAACAACGCCCCGATACGTTTTTTTTTTTCACAGCGAGGGCAAATGAGTAACATGACCACATCAGGAAGTGGGCTCAAGCATATACTGTGCAGAATTGGATATTGTGTACATATGGGCAGTACCTCAGTCGTAAGACATGCACACTGCTAGTGTGCTATATTATTGCATACTCCATTGGCGGTCCTGAGCAAGTTGTGGAAATTCCACATTCCTATGGTGGGACCAAGCAACCTCCTTACGACAATGACTGCCGGGCTTCCCACAGACCGCTTCTCGCACCTTGCGATGTCCGCGTCTCTCGCGAGCTCACAAATTGACCCCGAGGAGGATTTAAAATTTGAGAACTTCTGTCCATAAGCCCTGCGCTCTACCAAGTGGGCCATTCGTGTCATTGAGAGAACAACCTCGGAGAAAATAAAAGGCGCATTGCGAGAATCGCGTGTAAAATTGTTTCACGGCAGAAATTGATTTTGTCCACAAGTCGGTGCCAACTCTGCCGTCGGCATCATATAAGCATTTGAAAAAAAATCTATTGGAAAGCAGTGCATCACTCGATGATGCACGATCTCACTTGCCGTGCTATGGCGGTCTTCGTCGCACGAGAATACACATTTTTTTTTTACTTCTCAGAGCTCCAAAAAGCTGGATTCAAGTGACAAACTAAATTAGCGATTGCATCTGCATCCGGTCGCTGGTGGCGGATTTGAAACCAACCACGTGCTATTCTTGCGAACCCAGGTTTCATGGTGGGTGGCTGAAACCCGAATTTGAACCCAGGATCTTAGCGCTTCCAGTTCAGTGCTCTCATAGCAGCTGCTCCCCAAACCACTTAGCCACCTCATTGAAGACTTATCATGTGTCCCTGTATCGATCATATTCAGCGCGACAAATAAAACGCAGTAAAATAAAAATAAACATTTATTTACGGCACACTTTTAACAATCAACTGCTGGATGAAAGCCTCCCCATGCTGCGTCAGTCACACGGGTTGTCTACCCATACTTCACCACGACGGTCAATGCTGGTTGGTGAAGTGGGGGGATCGGGCTTGGGTTCAGAGGTCACTCGTGGCGGATGTTAGCCGCGGTGAGGAATCAAACTCAGCTCTCCGGGGTTCTTAGCGCAGGGGCGTGAACTTGTCAGTGGGCTGAAAGGGAAAACAAACTGGAGGGAGTTACGAAATTTGACTTTGTCTTTAGGACTGAGCAAAATAAGGTGAGCTGTGTCCTTAAGTGTTCGGTGCACTGAAGAAAACAACACGTTCACGTGTGGCGAGTGTGGCAATTTCTTTTTTTATATTTGCACCCGAGCGTTCGACAAAGTAAAACAAACATTGACTGAACACGGCCAGAAATGTTCCGATTAAAGTCCACAATGGTCCGTGGGAAGGAGGCGACTAAAAGTGTGTGGGGTTTTTTTTCTCCCCGTAGCGCCAGTGATGGCGCCAGTGATGGCGCCGAAGGAAAACATTGATGCACACGTGAGTGTACACCGTTACAAAAGACAAACACCGTACTACAGCCTTCACCGACTGTCCTGGGACGAGTGTTGTTAGCGAGCACCTATGAAGGCCTGCACAGCACACGAGGAGGTGGGTGGCCAGCACCACGCCCGGCCGCCTTTGTCTCCCGAGTGGCGATGTGTAAACATCGCGGCAGGTACTCATTTTAGGCTGAGTCTACCTGGGGGGAGGTCCAGGACTGGTTCAGATAATCGTCACCGATGTTGGCCGTTACACACACACACGCATACACCATTACACATACACACACATATACACCGTTACACACACACCGTTACACACACACATACACCGTTACACACACACATACACCGTTACACACACACCGTTACACACACACCGTTACACACACACACATACACCGTTACACACACACATACACCGTTACACACACAGGTACGCACAGCCCCCGCGTGTTCCCCTCGTAGGTGACAAACAGCGAACGCACCTCACACACTCTCATAAAGGGGCCCACGTGAGCTCACAATCGTTCTCAAATACACAGTCACACACGCACGCGTGCGCCCGCGCACACATCTATTAAAGAGTCAACAGCGAGAGTCAACACCGTCCGCCGTGCACCGTGGCGGCGATGGTGGTGGTGCCGTACACGGGCGGCCGAGCGAAATGCAACAACCTCGTGTCTCAATTTCGATTTAAAGTTTCAGTGACTGCAGGGATTCATCTTCTTGGTTCTTTCGGTAAAGTCACGTAGAAGGGAAATAAAAAAAATAAGAAAAAAATAAAACATAATAAAATACAATTCTCACGACGTTTTGGCCACAACGCAAGCAGCCGTCCTCAGGTGAAGAACAGGTCTGTCGATTTCAGACGCTGTCTTTCCGACAGACCTGTTCTTCACCTGAGGACGGCTGCTTGCGTTGTGGCCGAAACGTCGTGAGAATTGTATTTTATAATGTTTTATTTTGATTATTTTATTATTTCCCTTCTACGTGACTTTACCGAAAGAACCAATAAGATGAACCTCGTGTCTCGCCTGTGGAGGAGCCACCAGGTCTGGATGGGTGATGGTGGCGGGGGGGGGGGAAATGCAGCGCAGTATATACGTGTACGTTGAACTTCTTTCGCACCGTACGTAGCCAACCATGCTCATCAGAGGTGCAGCGATAATAGTTTTCCATGCATGACTACGACGCAAGTGGCTTTCTGGAAACGTTCTCGTGAAATAAGGCAATTGCATTATTTAAAGATGTTGTTACAGCTCAGCTATGGGCCCATGGACTACGGTGCCGAGATGGGCGAGGGGTCACACGTCGGGGTCATGCGTCGGGGTCACACGTCGGGGTCACACGTCGGGGTCACACGTCGGGGTCACACGTCGTGTTGGAAAGACCCCAAGCTGGCAACACTCGGCTCCTGTGGCTTGGCAATAAAATATCCGCGTCCAGATTTTCCCAAAAATCAGTCTCTAAACGGCTGCCCACAGTTTAAACAACACCTACAACAACCAACAAGATCCACGTCAGTGCCCTTCATCCTCCAATGCCAGAACCGATGAGCGTATAATGACTCCGCTAAAACCAGAGAGCCCTCATCTGAATGAATCCGATGGCTGGCTCAAAGGACGCGGTGGGGACTTTCGATGAATGGCCGTGTCCTTCATTTAAACAATCTCGTTAGAGACTTTTACCTCTTCAGTAAAAAAGAAAGCCCTGAAAATTGTTAAAATTGACAAGAACAGGTTTTTATTTGCACAACTTACATTTCGGCTAATGATTACATTTTGGGATTTTTGCATTTGCGTGTGATATATCACTGGACGTTTTAAGGGTCCACCCAGCAGCAGATTGCGCGCTTTGGTAACTTAGCGTGGAAAATGAGTGGGCGGCAGAGTGAATCAGACCACACACGTGACGCCACACAGACAGCCTCCGTGTTGATCACCTCAACTCACAGGCTTAAGTATCGCTGGTTTGTTATTGCGCAGGTCAAAACGTGGACTGTGGATATTTTTTTTGCTGCCTTTTTTGTTTTGTTTTCAACATTATTTAAATAGCAGCCCGTAGCAATTGAGTGCATAGGGAAACAAAAATCAGCTACGTCCCAACAAATACATTCAGAGTACAGCCCTATCCTTGTGCCGCTGAATACATCTGCGGCATTCATAATCTCATCGTTTTCAGAAATAGCTTTAAACAACAACGACGGAAACGATTTCCACGCTTTTGCACGTACGTCTTCGTGTTTGCGTCTCGCACTCTCAATTAACAAGCACGCTGCACATTGAGATGTCAATTTAAGAACCGATACAGTTGAAGATGATTTAGAATGTCGGTAAACAAAACCCGCTGATGGATTCGACCGTAGAAAATAGTTGCAAACAGGGTTTCCGGTCAATTGTGAAAAAAAAAAATGTGTTTCCTGTTTATGAATTTAAGCTGTTTTTTTTCTTTCGGTAAACAAAACACTGCTTCCTTGGCTACTGCGGCAGATCTGGCAAAACGGTTTGCGGCTCACAATTGGCGACGGCGTGGAAAAACTCCTGCTAAAAGTTAGTCGGCCACGGCGATTCTTTTCTTTTGAAGAAAATGCCATCGCCGGAGCGAAAACTCGACCCTTCCGCTCGCCGACGTCGCCGCACCGAGCCACAGCCTCCCGCCGCCCCTGGTCACCGTTAACAAACAAGAGACGTGAACCCTGCAGCAGAGACAACACTGCCGCCGTCGATGGCAATTGTACAATGGATTTTATTACAACAGTACAGTGCTGCGCGGCGTTGCAATCGGGAGTCGCGTCGTTGAGTGGTGGCGCGGAGTTTTCAGCGGGGTTTAACGTCCACCAGTCTGATAACTTGGCATTCGAAATGTATCGTTACGGAAGGGTACCGCATCTAAATTGGACGCGGGCAGTGATGAGAAGGAAACTGGCACTATTCTGACACACACGTGGGACGGGCAACAACAGGTAAATTAAAAGCGGCGTTGTTTCGGTATAACGCAAGTAAACGAAAAAAAGAGGAAGGCCTAACAGAGAATGCACTTGACGACGACGACATCACCAGGGATTGGTGCCCAAAAGATGTGGCCACTGCTTCGAGCACATTGGCACGAGGCAGAAGAAAGTGGAAACAAATGTGGACATGTGCAGTGGACACCCAAAGATCGTGATGATGTGGTGGTGTGCGGTGGTGGTGATGATGATATTGTGATAACTGGCCAACACCGCCCCCCTTCACATGGCTGGCATGGTATGGGGAGGGGCCATTATCCAGTTGTGGATTGACAAAGGGCTGTAAGGTAATGCACTGCAAGCAGCATTATCTATAAATAAGCGCAATAACCCCGAGGAAGAATTGGCTTCAAAATCTAATCAGGCCTTCTGTCCACAGGTCATAACTTTGCACGCCGCCAGGTCTCGTTGCGGCCGGGCCGAACCAGTCATCGAACTTGACTTGCAGTGCAAACAAACACAGAGGGGTCTCCTTTTAGCAGCGCACACAACTGGGTGGGAAATTGTTGTTGACAAGCACCTGCCAGGTTAGCGAGCGCCTGTTAAGGGCGCGCTGTGGGCCAGCCGGGTACCACAGCTGTCCGCCTTCGTTCTCCCAATCGTCAACGCTCGTCGCACGAATCCCACCATTGGCGCGGAGGAACGGGCCGAGTTGAACTGGGCAGTAGCCCAGACCGTGTTGACCGTAGATGCCAGCTTGCAGTCGCCGTAGTGCAAAGGGGTCACGAGTTAAACCCAAGGTGAGTGGGAGCGCTGAGGTATCAACACCGAGGACAAAGACCCCCCGCATAGCCTCCAACGATTGTCGGGGCAAGTGCCGTCAGCGACTACCTGATGGAAGGCCTGCACGTCACGCGAGGGGGTGGGTGGCCAGCAACCACGCCCGGCCGCCTTTGTCTCCCGAGTGGTGAGGCCAAGTCGACCTGGGGGAAGCCCAGGACCGGTTAATATTATTCGCCACCGAGGTTGACCGCGAGCGGGAATCGAACCTGAGTCCGCCGAGTTCGTAGGGAGCGCCGTGCGCCACCACCCTCGCGACCGCCGCGTGCGTGCGATGAATGCTATTAAGGGTAAACTATTGCAAAGAGAGCGAATTTAAAAGCGGTCGGACGTGTTCTGCGCAGATCACGCAAGGTAAGTCATTCAGGGTCTGGGGGGGGGGGACGTGGGGAGTGCACGTAGGCTTATTTTTAAACAACTGGGTGTAGCTCATATCTAATAACCATTTCAACAAACTTTTTTCCTTTGCTTAAACCCTACAACAATTACCAGCTCCAGTCGGACACAACAGCGGGGATTATGAGCTGCATTGTGTGCTTGCAAGATCGAGAAGAGGGGTGAGCGAGCGAGTGTTTACAGTCATCATCATCATTATCCACCCTTCGCCGTCGTCTCTCTGCTGCTGGCGACTTCCCACACTCGACGAGGGAAGGGGGGGGGGCAGCAGCAGCAGCAGAGTATTTGCGTTTTAAGTTACTTTGGTCGCATTTACAAGAAGGAAATGGATGATAGCCCAAGTGCCTTCGTGGTGGATACCAGTACAGTGAACGCATTCTTTTTCTTTCTCTCTCCCGCTCTCTCTCATGCCAAAGAGATGAACAACAGAAAATAAGCGACACGTCAACAACAGCCGATAACCGCCCGGAGAGCGCTCGCGTTACAGAGGAGATGGACCTGCCGAGCGTAAAAACAACCAACTTCACTCGCCCTTCCCATCACCTGGACATTTTTATTTCTCGCATCTCTGCTTCTTTTGCAGTTACCTTTTCAGTTTTTTTTGTTTAAGTGGTTCGTTGCCGGGGACCGTATATTCCGAAACCAACAGTAGCGACTGTCGCAAGAAATTAAGCACGAGCCTTTGCCGAGACCAAAAAATGGGTCCCCTCGTCAGCAAGCCAAAGGCAAACGATGGTGCGCATCGGGACGTCCGCAGAGACGTCCCCGCACGTGGATCGTTCTCGCGCCAAGCCCGCAGCCCTCCCCCTCCTGGTGATTTTCGATTTAAGAGGCAAACAACAAAAAAAATAGAACCCACAAATCGCGCATCTGCTTGAGGAAACTGGCATCTCTCCAAGGAAGCACTTTGGAAAAGGTTAAAGAGAATAAAAGAAAGGCGGCGTAATTAAATCCATAATTTGCTCGAGGCTCTCGTGAACACTGGGAGAAGGCGAGCGAAGCAGAGGCAGCTGAAGAGATTGCGAGATGGGATCACGAGAGTTAGCGATGGCGAGCCAAAAGGCTGAGCGTCGCGGACCATCGATGGGTTAGCCTTTTGGCGCGCTTTCAGATGCGCTTCTGCGGCCGTCTGGAACGCTCTTCCCTTCCGATATTAGGAAGACACTGGAGCTGTGCACTTTTAAATCGTGTAAACGTAAAACTCATTTGTTTAGAAATGCTTTGTGCTCGGTTTGTTGTCCTTGCCCAGTACGCGCCTACAATTAGCGCGGTTGGCCTACGTACGGTGCGAAAGAAGTTCAACGTGCGTGTGTACGTACATCACAGAATTCGGAGGCCACTGCTGGACAATGAAACAACGGAAGAAGAATGGGCGAGGCCTTTGACCAGCGGTGGGAAGTGACAAGCTGACCACAACAACAACAGCAACAACAACAGCTTAGAACATTGCAGGATGTTTGCTGGATTTGTTGTTGTTAAATAATTAAGAGAATAAAACGTCTACATATTTATTTTTTATGCTCAAAGTATTTTTTTCGTGGACCTGTAAACGGGCGCACGTTAAAACTGTGCGGTCGCTGCACTGGGGCCCATTGATTGGGGTTGTTTCGCACGTGTGTGTGCGGCACACAAACCGCTGGGTTATTTACTTATTTCCATTTTTTTTTTATCGCAAGGTCGACTCACGTTTCCTCATTTAGGGGCAGAAGTTGTTTTTAAAAGCGGGCGGCTGCTGCACAAACAACAAGGACACCTATTTACTGATAAGGACCCAAACCATGCCACCTGCTACATCAGCCAATGCCGTTTGTTTAATTGCTGTGCGTTTGGGAAGCATCGTTTAAAAATAAACCACGCCGCAAATAATAATAGAACTAATTATTTGTCATCATCCTCCGACTACTCCGCCTCTACTTATCTCCTTGCGGGCATTCGTCTTTCTCCTTAAAGCTTCAAGGACTAAAAGTAGCCCACGTGACGATCGATGCACCTAAAAAAATGCACAGAAAATGCCCCCCCCCCGCCCCCTTTACAAAAAACACCACGCTTGTTTTGGAGACAGCACGACCTGACCTGGCAGAGAGCGGGCAACAAAAACCCGTGGAGAGAAGTGATCGGTTTGTTATGCGTTGCTTCCTAGGCACACCTATTCACGGACGGGCGTGATTACACTATTTTCAAGTCGTCATTTACTCAAAAGGCGTGTTTGTTTTCCATCCACCGTTATCGTGGGTCCCCGTTCTGTTCTTGTGGACCGACGGCTGTGCGTGCAGGGGCTCTGCTAGCCACGACGGGGCGTTCAGGAGAAAGTTTGCATCGTTGGATCATGGCCCGGAACCTATCGCCGAAATTCCACATTCATTTGCCAACGATCAATTTTGTACTGATTTTAACCACCCAGGATAGATGATGGTGATGACGATGACATTGCATTGAACTGACCACAGTCTGAATTGTAACTCATGGCTAACAATTAGGAGCCAGGCTTCTCTACCAACTGAGCTATGTTCCAGTCAATAAACAAGCAGCAGTTTGTTGACGTGTATCTATAGTTCTCTACGAGCCCTTCCTCTCGATATTCTCAAACATCCCAGCAACAGCATTAATCACGCTCACACAGTCAATGATAAAAAAACCCTATCGTCTGGAAAAAGTAAACGCAGGCTAAAACACAAACCGCCGTTGTGTACAAAACAGCACATGTTGAGATGTTACAGGCAGGTCTGGAGCAGTAACAGTGTAGTCCGTGCACCGCGTGATGAACCTGGCAACCTGGGTTCCATTCCCGGCCACGGCTAACGTCAAGCAACATCCGTCTAGGCAAGCGAAGAAAGCAAATTGCTGGACTGGTTTCGACCTTCTGGGTCACATCAGCAGTCAGGCTTGTTAAACAAATGCTGCCGACATAGATGTTATCGGCAAGAGCACTCCCATCTAAAATGTGGGGTCCCGCAAAAATAAGAACCCAATATTGTACACAAACTCGTGATGCGTTGTTTGTTGTTGAGCATTGTGGGTACACACACACGCGTATAAGCAGGACCTCCTCCGTTCCATGAACAGAAACAAAATATATTTAGTCCACAGCCTATTGGCTTTCCAGACCAATGAAGATAGGAAGACGTCGTTCGTACCTTTGGTGTGAATCGTACACCTTCAGCCTCCCCAGCTGCACTGTCTCCCGGAGGCTGGGACCCCTGGAGGAGGAGGAGGAGGTGGTGGGAGAGAGGAAGGATGTGGAAACGTGAGACACGATGCACTCATCGATTTGCAGGGCGCAATGGCCGCATCACTTCTCTCACTCCCACACTCTGCCGCTGGAAGATGGGAACAGTGCAAACGGGCGACTCGCAGGAGACACGGTGCGGACGGGGAGAGCCCAGTTGTCACAATGATAATGTAATGACAGCAATAACTTTTGACATCCCGTAGACAATCCACCGTTGGATGTCGCATCATTCAAGGGTCCCATTTGATGATACACCACCGTGCTGAAGAGTGGGGGGATGTACAGGGCCCTGATTCAAATATCACTCACAACCCATGTTAGCGATGGCAGGGGATCGAACTCAGATGTGACTGGGTTCACAGCGCACTGTGACAAGGACCCATTCTCCAAGTTGGTGTATTCAATTCTGAACGAGAACCGGCGTAATGATACTGCAGCGCCGGCTTTCCCCGGCCACACCATCTCTTACTCCTCAACTCAAACCCTTAGCTTCCATTACCCTGTATATATCTAGAAAATGCAAAAGGCTTTTGAATGGGGGGGTGCACAGGCTACGGCATGGATACTGTGCAGAGAAAAAATAGAATGTCATTGTAGCAACGTCAATGTCACGTTGTGGCTATAAAACACACTCATGAACGTGAAACATATGCCTTGCACAACACACACTGATTGCTCAAAAGGAAGCACATGCCTGACCAACAGAAAACGCAACGAAACACAAAAACAAACGTACCTTGTCAACACAAAACACGCCAGTGCACAACATGAAACACATTCCTTACCAACACCGCATTGACATGTGATCTCCCTGTGTAACCTGGGGGGTGCGGGAGACCAGTGGGTCTGATTGAGGAGCCGCACGCGCCCATCCCTAAAAGTTTGAGAACCACTCATTCAAGAACGACTCCGCTGCGATTGTCCCACGTGACCTGCGTTACTAATTCGAGGCCAAAGTGTATAAGGTGCGCACGGCGAATTGTTTTCCAAGCAACATAATCAGAAAATTAAAAAAAATCAAGTGTCACGATCGTTTTCGGTGGATGGAACAACATTTTTGTTTTAAACAATCAAAATAAAAAAAATGATAATAAACACAGCATAAACAGACACCCGAGTGTCCCTAAACATTATCTGTGAAAACTACTAAATGATCACTAAGCAAACCGTAAAATGTTTTTAAACGCACAGCACTCGTGAGAGACTGGCCAGGTGGCTCATGCGGTGGAGCGAGCGGCCGGCAATCAGAAAGATGAGAGTTCAACTCCTGGTCGGAGGGTTGACCCAGCCCGTCGTCCCTCTGGGGGTCACAATGCAATGAGTACCATAACAATGGATTGTCCTGCGGGTAGATTCACCGTCATAGAAATGTGTCATTTTCACCGCCGCCTCAGGGCGGAGGAAATGAGCAGAAAATCACTTCGACTTTGACCGGCGAGACCAGATTTGTTGTTGTTGTTGTTGACATCGTCGTCGTCGTCGGCATTATTTTAATAACGATAATAAAAATAAGCCACTCGCGGTCAATGTATCTTAAATGTAGAAAAACTAAAAAGTGTGATTCATTGCCCAAGGTGACAGATGCAATACTGTGCTCGGTAGAACTGCAGGTGGCTTGCTGATGTAATATCTGGCATTGTGGGCGCTGTTACCGTAATAAACGGCGCTGCACTGGCCAACTGTCACAGTGCAGGAGGCGGGAGCTTTTCTCGTCATGGTGGTGGTGGTTGCCAGATGGCATTTGTCGTACCGAACTGGGTTTGCCCATTTCGGCCGTTCTAACGCAGTGCTCCATGCCAACGTTTTGCAATGCGAGAGCTGCCCGGATTTCCAACGCGTTTTCCGGTTCTGCCGCGCGTTGTTCGGCACGGCGTCCAAAGTTTCGCTCCACGTCCTGAAAGCTTCTATATGGACTAATTATTTAAAAGATTGTTTCTTAAACGAGTGGCCTTGGGCAGTGCTCGTCGCTACGAGGAAGTTTGACGGGCACATGGATAATGACGGAATGGCAGCCAAAATAACGGAAGATGTTCACCCAAAGAAGAGACGGAGCAACGATATCAGCTTGTGTGTTGGTGCACCGTGGATTATTACAATGATATCAGCTTGTGTGTTGGTGCACCGTGGATTATTGCACTGCAGGACCGTGGATCATTACAATGATATCAGCTTGTGTGTTGGTGCACCGTGGATTATTGCATTGCAGGATCGTGGAAAGACTTAATTCCAGAAGGTGCATTGACCATGGCTGATGATGATCCCCCACATTTAGCAAATAACGACCACTGCAAAAGTTGCCGTGGCTGTGCTGTACGGCTCTCCGATGTCGGGGTTGAGTCACGCGTTCTTCGGCACAATGTCCAATGTCCGACGTTCCGCTCCACGTTCTGGGAGCTTGTACGTACGTATGTGGAACTATTTTTCGTACCGTACGTAGTCGACCGTGCAAATCGAAATTGGAAGCTTTTACGGTCATGAGGTTACACTGTGTAGTAGTTTGAGATTTTATCATTTCTGTGCATTCTACGACAGACAGGCAGGTGGCTGTGAAATGCTGATGATTTTAAACAAACATGATACCAGACCATGTCTCCTATGTCGATGAATTGTCAGTCTGATTGAATTAGCTTGAAGACCTGCCACCATCAAATTACTGACGTCTCATATTCAGCAATGTCAGGGCAAGTGATGCTAGTGAGCAGCTATTAAGGCTGGTATGGAAAAGGGTCGCCAGCATTACACCCAGGGCATTTGTTTCCTGAGTAAATTCTAGAGTTGAAGTTTTCGTGACTGGTTATTTCAGTAAAGTCACATAGGTGAAAAAATAAAAAAATAAAAATAAATTAAATCAAATCAGTAAACCCACAACATCTACAATTTTACTCTCCAACACACGCCGATGTGCTGAACTAGTAACGAATTGGCACGTTCTGTTTACGTGACAAACCTTACTAATTGGCTATCGGTTGGTGGGCAGGTTTAACGACGCATTTAAATATTTATGCGATCTAACCCAAAAACCTTTATTTGTGATATTGGTCGCGAAAGCGTGTTAAATAGGTACAGCACTCATTTTAAACCGAGTGAACCTTGGGGAGGCCCAGACCAAGTTCAGATATCACTCCGCCGACCGATTTTAGCCGTGGTCGGGAACCAAACCTGAGGTCACCGGGTTCATTGCGTACCGCGCTAACCACTGCGTGACTGCTGCCATAGATACAACTCTAGGTAGTTTGTAAATATATTTTTCTCATGGCTTAGGATCTTTCAAATTGTCACGTTGAGTTTGAGTTTTACGTGACGGGGCTTCGAGTGGTAGATTTGTTTTAGAAAGGCGCCACTGGTGCATGTAAACAAAAATAAAAACTGACTTGACTTTACACGCACACGCACGCACACAAGTGATGATTTATTTTTATTAATGGTAAAATGGAAGAAAAGATTAATGTGAAAGCAGTCAGATGTGGTCTGTGTAAATCTTGCCAGGTAAAGTCGTTCAGGGTGGGGGCAGTGCACACAGACTTATTTTTAAACAACCGAGCGCAGTTTTAGGAACCGAACCCAGGTCGCCGGGTTCAAATCGCAGATCGCCAAGCACTGCACCACCACTCCCCTGCTCTATGCGATAGGGCGACAGCAAACGCACGGACGCCCACGTACGCAAGAGGTCGGTTAATTGTAGAATATGGTGTACGTTTGAGGACAAGATATCACGAAGAGCTGTTAAATTTGGCAACACTCTCTTTGTGCAACTGTGACTTCATTTAACTGTATAGCGTCGCAATGTGATGTAACTTTGGGGCGACTTAAAAAATGTAGTCCTCTCGTGTGCGACAATTCGTGACGCTGGGGGTCGTCGCGAGATTCAGGGTCACGGTTCGATCCCCGGTTGTGCCTTCGAGTGGCGGCAGCGGGTCCACGTGACCCTATTACTCTAAGCGTCGCCGGGTTCAAATCGTGTTTGCACGGCGACGTTAACATCACGATTTTATATGCGATGCACGTGGCATGAACTTAAGAATCGGTGTTAATTGTCACGGATTTTCTGTTCCCCACCCCTCCAAAGCTCATCGGCATGTTGTGCCGGGCTCGCGTTTTGTTGCAATAAAAATAATTGGTGTTAATCGCACTCAATACATTAGAGGATAATGTTTTTCGTACACAAAGTGTGTACGAACGCTACCACTTTGAGTTCACTCATTTAAAATAGAGAAGTGGAATAAGACAATCGTTATGGTTAAAACATATGTTTTTTAAATCGCTTCCAATCCTTAAGTGCCTTTGCAGTAAACATGCGTATTCGGACAATTTCAACAGCCTCTGACCATGCGCCGCTGTGTTGTGGGCAGCGTTTGGTTTGTTTGTGGAACACAGACTTTACAATCGGACATAGGGCATTGTGAACTCGCTTCACGAGCCCTAAACATGCTTAATTGGTGTGTCCGAGTGAGATACAGGTTTCAATCTCGCCTGATGCAACAATGTCATCATGCCCTCCCAAGGGCAGGCGCCTCCCAGCCAAGAGCTGTTTCTGTGAACCAGCACACCTACAAAGCCATGAATAGACCCACTGAATGTATGCGCTTGCTTCTTAAAAACAACGTAAACTGCTGAGCTCCAAAATTATCAATCACCAACATCAGCAGCTGTTAATCCACTGCTGGATGAAGGCCTCCCTCCCCTCATGCCGAGTAGGTCACGAATTTTACTCAGCCATGTTCAACCGTGAGGAGGGTTGAAGGGTGGACAACACAGACCTTGTCCACCACGTAACCCCACAGATCACAGCAAGGCTTGCCCGTGCATGGCGGTCGCCCATCGGAGAGGGGTTCCCGAGAGCCGATGAGATTGTATTTCTGGGTCATTTTGGTCACTGGCCAGGACCGCACCAGAATTATAGACAGGACCCCGTTCTGCAATGAATTACGCCCGATTGGATGGCGCTGTGGCAGAGGCGCCGGTGCACGATAGGGGAAGCTGCAAGTTCAAATCCCAGATGGAGGTGGGGCAGGCGGGCGGGGGGGGTATAATCCTCCTGGGGTCTATAAAACGAGTAGGTATCCACAACTCTGGCTGTCGCCCGATGAAGCTGGTTGTAATTACCGGCGAAACGTCGTACTCGAATTGTAAATGTTGTGGGTTTTATTCTGCGACACACCGGTGTGCTGAACTCGTAACTAACTGGCACGTTGTGTTTACGTGAGAAACCTTACTAATTGGCTGTGTGGGGTGGTAGCGGCTTTAACGACACATTTATATTCACGCGATCTAACCCAACAGAAAAAACCCTCAATTATGGTCGCGAAAGCCCACTTGTTAAACAGGTACCACTTCGTGGGAAGCCACCGGTGGTCATCATACGGAGTTGGTCGCCTGCCAAAAGAATGTGGAATTGTCACTACTGGGATCAGAGCAGCAAAACAAACCCAACAATGAGGTACAAACCCAATGCTCGTTTGAAAACAGGGAACGTTTAACTTTGTATTTTTAATTTGCACCAAGAACGACGATGCGGCGTAATGGGTAGCACACTGGGCTTGCGTGGCAGAGGTCACCTGGTGCCATCGTCAGGTGCCGCAGACGAAACCGATCACGTCGGTTCCTTCATCCCATCCTCTCCCCCGCCCGCCCGCCCGATTGGCAGTATCAATGGGAACACCGCGGTTAGTCAATTGGTGTGGTGGAGTAAAACGTGGGAAACTCTCACCTCTTCTTAAATGTCCGGCTAGTGTGGGATAGTAGGGGGTACGCGCGCGCGGATCCCTGGAGGTACGTGGCAATGTCCAGCGGGTACGTGAGGTGATTTATAAATGTGTGAAATTTTATATCGTACATGAAAGGCATTGGTGAAAAATCATGTATGAATCTGCCAAGATAAAATAACTACGATTACATTTACATCCATAACATGGTAGTCTAGAACGATATAAAAAAAACCTTTCTAAACTCACTGATCGTAAGCAGTGCGGTTTCCCAAGAATAATCAGCAAGCGCGAACAAATGACATCACGCACGCCGAGCGTCCGCTGAAAACGTTTTATTCGTCCGCAGTTACCGGCCAGTTAGAATACCTCACAAAATGGACGATCGGTCAAGATACCGACGTTCATTCATTCGTTACTTTAATTTCTCAGAACCATGTCGGGTCAGCCAATGGGGCGGTACACTCGGTTTAAAACAAAATTCTACAAAACGTGGGTGGGGTGGGGGGGGGTCACAGCAAACCCCAAAAAAAGTTTCAGAACCACCGTGCAAGTCCCTACGAGCTCCCCGCTCAAGCGCGGGCGCTTCTGCCAGCGGTGGCGTTGGGGGCACGGCAATTGCAGCGCCCTCACCTCCGTCGTGCCGCCACGGTTCGACCGCACCGCGCCGCCTCCGTCAAACAAAAAACAACGGCAATGGAAGCCGAGCGGCGTGGCACTATCCGCGCCGTGCAACGGAAAGCGCCCGGGCCCCGACATCTGACTGTCATCAAAGCCGTCGGGGGCATTCCATCTCCAGGAAAGAAAATACCGTCCCCCCCCGTCCCCCCCCCCGTTTTCCCGAGAGGGCCCTAAACCCCGCGTAATTACATTCAAACATCCCGTGGCTAAATATACTGGGGGGCTCGGGCAGGATTGCGAGCCGATTAAAAGCGTCAAAGGGCAATATAAAGCAATGCTCTTATAAATAGGACTGTGGACCCGAGCAGGTTAGATGAGGGCAGGAATGCACGTTGCCCGTATGATGTCAACGCCACGATTGAGAAGGGCTGCAGAATACAGTTAAGAATACGCAAGTGTAATGCACAGAATGTGTAAGAGCTGGCGCGTGTTGTTTGTGTGTACGCGATTCGAACCGGTCATGAAAACCCGTCCTGGGCCTCCCCTAGGTCGACTCAGCCTTACATGACAAAGGCGGCCGGGAATGGTGTTGGCCACCCACCCCTTCATGCGCGGTTCCGGCCTTAAAAGGTGCTTGCTAACTGCACTTGCCTCAACGGTCTGTTAAGGCTCTATGGGGGATATTTGTCTTTGTACATGTGTACGTTGCATTCTTGGCCACGGATAAGATCAGTTGCAAATGATATCTGAACCAGTTTTCGGCCTCAGCGTGGTCGACTCAGCCTTAAATGAGCACCTGGTGCGGTGTGTAAACATCAACAATTGGGAAGACAAAGGCGGCCAGGCAAAGTTCTATACACAACACCCTATTGTGTGCCGTGCCGGTCTTCATAGATGCTCGCTTACAACGCGCGTCCCCATAGACTATGATGGCTACACAGGGGATCTTTGTCTCTGTACATACTGCATGCATGTCTGCAAGCATATGTGTTCAAGTTTTTGTGGGGAGCAGTAGTGTCGCAGTTAGCGCTACGCTTCGCTACGAACCCGGCGACCAAAGTTCGATTCCCGCTCATGGCCAACACCGGTGGCGATTATTCGAACCGGTCTTGGGCCTCCCCTGGGTCGACTCAGCCTTAAATGAGCACCTGGTGCGGTGTGTAAACATCACCAATGGGGAGACCAAGGCGGCCAGGCGTGGTGTTGGCCACCCACTGCCTAGTGTGCCGTGCCGGCCTTCACAGGTGCTACACGCTAACAGCACTTGCCCCAACAGTCTGTTCAGGCTATACGGGGGATCTTTACCTTCTGTCTACAAGTTTACTTAAATATCACGCGATGTTTGTGGTGCATGGTACATACCCGAAGGTAAGCCATGATATACCCACATGCACGCATGCACGCATTTATATTTAAATGCCTTATTTAGCCAGGTGAGAGCATTTGAGATTCCTTTTCGCTCTCAAGTGAGAACCGACTTGGTGGTGAACTGCCAGGCGTCAACTCCCGGACTCTTGAGGCCACAGCCACAGCAAACAGAATTAGTATTTATACTCGAGGAATCTGATGAGCTATGAGGATGCCACGGGGAGCGGTGGCGACAGACAGGTTCACACAGTCGGCGCTACGAACCCGGTCACCTGGCTCCGATTCCTGGACACAATCTTATCTTAGCTAGAATTATACGGCGCCTTTAACCATGGCGCTTTACAGCAATTCTAAAAGTGTACGTGGGATGGTAATGATTTGAAGTGAAGAATTGCGTTATTGTAAGTGGTGGTGGTGGTTGTGGTGTAGTTGGCATCTGCCGGTCATTTCAAGTCAGTCAACCCATGGCACCTGGGTCTGTCCCATGGCCTCCTGTCAGCGAGCCTTCTACACTTCACGTGGCCTCAAAGTGCAGCAGCATCACCAGATATAATGCATCAGCGTGTGTGTTCATGCGTGTGGACGTACGTACGTGCACGAGTGCGTGTGTACGTACGCGTGTACGTGCATACATGCGCGCGTACGTGCGTGTGCGTGTGCGCGCACGTGGGCGCGTGCGTGCGTGCGTGCGAGCACGCGCGTGTGTGTGTTTCGTGTGCCCTCATCTCCCCCGCGATCCCCTCGAACCCCCACAGCCCCCGCAGCCTCCCCCAGGGAAGGAATTTGAACTTGTCTCCATGTGCCGCCTACCCAGTGCCGGGGGGGGTGGGGGGCCGTGTCAGCCCACACCTGTTTTCCAAGCAACCGAACACTGTTGACGTAAACATTCGTGGAAACATCTCGCGCGCACCCATTCCGCCTGTAAACCCGCGCAACTCAAAACAAGGGCGCTCCGACTATGCAAAATGCCGCCTGTCACGTTCCTCGTGTGTTTTTTAAATTATTTTCTAACCGGCCTCTGCACCCCCCCCCCCTGAAAAAAAGAGCCCCCCACCCACCCACCCACTCCTTACCCACCCCACCAACCCCCCTCACCTCTCTCCGGCCGCTTCGTGCGGACGACAATTCCTCTCCCATCGTCTCCTGGGACGGCTGCGGCTGGTGTCCGTGCGACACTCGGCTGCTGCTGCGGCTGTGCGCACGCCGAGCCAAGCGCACAGGCACACGGTCGCGCGTGCACGGCCTGGGTGTGTGCCAGTTGTATTTTTACATTTAACCGGAGGGGATGGGCGGCTGTGGGTGCTTTTGTGTGTGTTTGTGAGGTGGCGGGGGGCGCCGTGTGAAATATATAAACTCGCCCGAAAGGGCCGCACGTTTGGCCCGCAGCGAACCCCAAACATGCCGTGGCTGATGTAGAGGCTGAGCAACAGCTACGATTTCACATTCAAGGCGGTGGTTAAGCCAGACCACCGCGTCCGGAGCGGCGAGGTGTGTCCATCGCTGCAATGTCTCCTTCATATTTGTGGATCGGGCATTGCGTCGTCGTACGTTGCACGGTCTGTTCTGGATTCCCAGGGTGGCACACTGCCACTTGGAAAGCTTTTAGCGCCGTTGGCTACGTACGGTGCAAAGGAACCTCAACGTACGCACACGCACACACATAAGGTGCGCACAGAATTGCCGACACCTCAAAAGGTCCAAACAAACCGGGACGTGACACGGGAAAAATAATATCTCACAATATCAAAAGAAGTTAATGCATTTTATTATTTTATTATTACGCAACTGTAAAAAAAATTTTTACTGGTGTTTTACCATCCCGGAAAGATTTTCAGAATTTTTAGGACCGCGACCACAAAAATATGATACGGGGGGGGGGGGGGTGGAAACCAGGACAGGTGGCAACCCCACGCTGCCCACAGTGGAGTCTCTGGGCTGCAGTCAAGTGGCCCTCCCCCTTCCCTCCCTTCTAGCGACAGACATTTGGGGCTGCACTGGTACCACACTGGTCACCACACAGAGTGGAGGAAGAGGCATTTGGGGCTCATTGGTACCACACTGGTCACCACACAGGGTGGAGGAGGCCCCCTCACTTTATCTGACAAGCCTCAACGCATCCCTGCTTGCTGGGCGAACCGAAACCTTAACGCACGACTCGTACGAGGAAAGGTTTCGGTCACCTCGACCGGGTATCGAACCCGGTCTAAGCATGAACTGAAGTTGCGAGCGCGGCACGGCTCCTCCGGGGTGGGGGTGGGGGGGTTGGGGGGGTTGGGGGGGACGTGGCAACACGGATAAATATTGAGAACCGCTCGCCTCTTTCATTCTCCCCTGCGCCGCTGAACCCAACGCACCTGCAAAAACATGCCGTGTCCCCGAGACAGCCGCCCCCCACTGCACCCCCCCCCCCCGCAACCGCCATCTCTCCTCCACCTTCTTCTCCCTTCGCATTCCCCCAAACATATTTTTTCTGGGGGGGGCGATTGTTTTTCCTTCTTCTCCTCCTCCTCCTCTAACCTGCTCTCTCCCCGCCCGTCGTGCCCCGCGCGCCCCAACAGGTTATCCCCCGCACACGCAAGGAAAGGGGGCAGCAACGGTGGGCGAGGGCGCCGTTACGGGCCAAGTAACGCCGTCATCGTCCGTCGTCGTCGTCGTGGTCTGTCGTTGGCGACGAGGAGCCTCGTGATGCCGAAGACCCCCGTGCCTCTCCTCGCAGGCCTCTCAATTTCCACGTGCGTGGTTTCTTAAGCGTTATACTTTGTAGGTAAACGCTCCCGTCACTGCACGTTTGAAGATTGTATGGACTAACGCACCGCAATTTGATTCACATACACAAGCAGCAACATGCTGCAACATGGATTGCCATTCATAAGAGGTTTTTTGGGTTGTCATTATTTTATTTATGCGCATTAGGGATGAGTTTCGGATAAAAACAAATATTTCACACTAGAGTGGATCTTTTGTGGGTTGCTTTCACTTGGTCACGATGCCACGTGACACTACCCTTGGCGGGAAAAGCACGGAAGCGACGTTAACGTGCGACCTCATTGAGGATCAATGCGAAACGTTCGTCTCAGACCATCTGAAATTCCGTGCCCGGCTCCGATTTCCAAGCTCCGAAATCTAGATCCGAGTTTTTTTGGATGAATCTGAAAATCCAGAACACATTCCTGGTACTCATGGATGTCGGTAAATGTATTTTGATTGACTAGAAATACCGTCTAAAGCAATCAGACTGAGCAATGGCCAAGGTAGTGTTTATACACAGACCTAGACTGAGATGCAGACGCTAAAGTATACGTATAAATGTTACTCGTCACACAAATCACCCTCGTGGAGATTCCATCAGTTGTCACGGTTCTGGGTCGCTTTTCCTTTCAAGATTCGAGGCAATTTTTTTCTCGTTTATCCCATTCCGAACTCTCTTTCTGTCGTCTAGTTTGCACAGTTGTGTTGACTGCATTAGTCAAGCTGCAAATACAGCGTATAGTTTGCGCACGATCCGTATGTAAACCCTGAATATGATCATTAATTGTCACACGAACACTTTGATTCGTGTATCCGTGAACCATGAGAAGTAATGTTAATCGATGAATCCACGCATTGTTACACACAATGACCCTTGACCCTGAAAAGATTACACCGGCAGGGCCCACTAATGGGGCACATGTACTTTATAGCCCTTTTGGGCATCTGTGGAAAAGAGATTTACAGCTCATCGGATTCCTCCAGTGAAAATAAATGTCCCGATTCTGAAAATAAATATTCTGATTTTGTCAATCCACTGCTGGATGAGGGCCTTCCCTCCCCACGCCGTGCAGGTCGTGCGAGTTATTTCGCTGCACTTCATCATGCTAATTAAATGTTTCTTAACACGAACAACATATAACCGCATATTGGTCCGATTAAATTTAAATAGATAATATTTTATCTTCCGTTACTCAGAAGAGCTCCACCAAATCTCAGATTTATTTTCGCCTCCGTTCGATCCACCCACGCCTGGCTCCAGGTCAACATTTCATCGTCAAAAACGATCTATCCAATAAGCTGGCTGAAGGCCTCCGCAAGTCTTCATTACCCTTCAATCTCACCGTGCAGCTCCCTGTGCAACCTGCTAACTTCTTAGCTCCATCTCCGTATTGTTGTGCACATCCTTTCGGGGGCGATTTTCCCTACTTTGGCTGCCACTCCGTTATCAGTCTTCATCCAACGGGCCCAACATCCCTTTCCAGAGACGTGTCCTGCCCAAGCCCACTGACTTTTCTTACCTGATGTCAACTACCTCGCCTGGTATGCAGGAGGTCGTGCGTACGATCCCGACCCTGATGCCTGTGTATATGGGGTATGCATTTTCTCACCGTGGTCGCGTGGATTTTTCTCTGCGTTTAGAGTATTTGGCTGCTATAAATTGCCACGTGATGATAATCCACTTTGTTGAGCTATCATTTGTGGCCAGGTCACTTCTGAAAAAGAGCTACATAGCTCAGTGGGCCTTACCTGGTCAAATAAAAAATAGTAAAAAAAAAAGCACATGACTAATTATTATTAATGTGTTTCTCTTCCTGTCTCTCACTGTAATTCCCAGCATGCATCTCTCCACACTTCTTGGAGCAAAATTATTGTATAAAATGAGGCAAGTGACAGGAATGCTTTCGCTTGTTGTCCTCCCCCCGCACCTCCGATTAGCACGGTTAGCTACGTACGGTTGCGAAAGAAGTTCAACATTTATTGTGAAATTCGAAAAGAAAGATAGCAATATTGAACACCATGTGTATGCAAGAGTATATTGATTAAGTTACTAGTTTGCGTGTGACAATTGTACATAAACACGATGCAATAGGGGTGCGATGATACACACGTTTGGCAATTTAATGAATCGTTGCAGTTCACAGTCACGAATCAACTTAAATTTTAAAAATTCACGCTTGCAGTGAATGATAGCGCCTCTAGTGGCTGCTAGTGTCACATCGATCCATGACGTGCACAACGTATACCAATGGAAAAACCAATGTCATTCGAACACGTGCAATTCGATGCACGTATTGTGAATGTAGAAAATTGTTATTAATGAATCCATCGAGACGTTATCACCCACGACTGAATACACTACATTAGACCGTCTGCATCAACACACGCACTTTTAAATCTAAATTGAAAACTCCCTGCATCGCGTGCTTTCAGATGCGCTCCATTCCTTTTGACATTGGGAAGCCATTGGACCTATGCACTTTTCAATCATCTAGATTGAAAACTCATTTCTTTAGAAGTGCTTTTGTGTTGAGTTTGTTGTCCTTCCCCCGCACCTCCGATTGGCACGGTTGGCTACGTACGGTGCGTAAGAAGTTCAACATACATACACATAAACATGCACGGGTTGTTACAATAAACCATTGCATGAAAAAACCCCATAAATGTGGCGCCAATTTACCCAATGAAGTGCCGTGTACTATGAGAAGGAGAACGTGTTTACAACGAGCGGCTCCATTGAGGTCCATCGGGCAAGGCTTTGTGTTTCTATAATTGTCACGTTGCAATCCTGCGGGTCAGGAGCGAACGCCTAACGCCGCTGACGAAAAACAAACGAAATCCCCCCAAAAAACAAACCACGTTAGATCTGCAATTCCGCGAGACAGTCCGACGGATTAGAAACGCGCCGTAATTTTAGTAATTAAAGGTAACGAACTTAAGGGGCAGACGATACAATGGACAAGCCATTGTACATCGGCGCATCTGTTGAAGCTAAATGAAAATGAACGAAGAAAGCAGGGTGGGTGGCTGGGGGAAACGCAGAAAGAAGGGGGGAGCCGGGGGGGGGAAGTTGATCAAAAGATTTTCCTCCGTTCTCTCTTTTTGTCTCCGAAAAAGCGCGGCGCACAGGGACAGACTTCCCTCCGCCCTCTAAAACGAGATTTATTTTAAATGGGAGCTGGCGGGGAGAGTTCAGAGGTCACAGAATGGTGGCAGCTGTGAAAACAGCCGGGGATGGGGTAATCTGCGGTAATCTAACGCCCAGCCTGTCCCGAGACTCCCGACTCTGTCCGTATGCCGTCAAACAACCTCCCTCAACCTCGCCGGGCTCCCAACCAAACTCTCCACCCCCCCTGGCCTGCCACCCCTCCTCCCTTCCCCTGCTCACCCTCCAACTCTTCTCCTTCTCTCCCCACAACAGCAACCTCTCCGCCATCACCAAACACCCCCAACCGTACCCCACACAGCCCCACACCACGGCACGTATCCCGTAGACATAACAATGTCCCACGACTCAAATTTTTGTTCGTCCTCCCCTCACCCACCACTGGCGCTCACGGGTTTAATTTGATACCGATAAATTGTGAAGTTGCCCCTTGTTTAAATTTCACAAGTAGGGAGCTGGAACTATTCGTGTAATTTAAGTACATCACCGCACAATACTTTGGGTGTTTGTATTTTTACCAAAAAAATAACGGTTAAAATAAGCATCCTGATTAAAACCATGAGATGTGTGCTTCATTTACACGAAATATAATAATGGCATTTAAAGATACTGTCTCTCTTTATGGTACGGTAATGTACTAGCATGTACACTTATGATTTTGTTTTGCTCATATAATTATGTTTAGAACTGGTCAGCATTTGCCGTTAAAACTCCTTGGTTAATGTTGTAATTTTACGGTCGGATAACTTTGGTGAAATGTTGAATTTTAAAAGAACGGATGCATTTGTCTAATGCCTGTTTTGACTGTGCGTCAGTTTTGTTCAAATAAAGCTTTGAGCATGTAATCCCCCGTCATCTTAAAAATTATCATACATCTTTAGTCACGTAGTAAAGCACTTTGCAGTTTTTCATTATAAAACGTCTTTAAAAGTGAAGCCATGCTGTAGTTCACTACGGAAAAATAATGAGCCACAATTACGACGACTTGATATTGCACACTAATGACCAATTCACTTTACCGGTATAAAACGTTTCTTTTCATCTCCAGTGACCAAAAGCAATGTATCGCCTCAATAACAACGTCGCCACTGATACATCAGCGTTTATAATCCAAGAAGAGCACCTATTTACCTACAGCAAAAGCCATAAAAGTTACGCACCGTATATCAAGAATCATACTCAGAGAAGTGTCCTGCCCAATATGTTCGAACAATTCCACATGCAACGTTTTTACAAGCGGTAGGAAACCGGCATACCCCTATAAATCCAACACATACGAAGGTAAAATCTGGATGAAGGGTGGGGTGGGAAGGGGCGGGGGGGGGGGTGCTTGACCATACTTCATCGCGCCGCTCAGTGCGGGTCGGTGAAGGGGGTAGCAGCCAGGCCCACGAACGGTTCAGATGTCACCCGTCATTGATGCAAGCGCTGGCCGTGAATCGAACTGGGATCTTGTGCGGGTTCGTAACGCAGCGCGCTAACCACTCTGGGCCACCGATCCACACGTGGCTGTAACCTCTCCAGTAATCCACACAGATAGCGCTCAAATAAAGCTCAGAGGTAAGATCGCAACTATAACTCTTGACCGACAACACCTTGCTGAGTTAGATTTACACTTTAAAGAAACCCGGCCCTAAAGCATGGCATCCGGTATATATACGTGTACAGTATTGTATATTACTCCAGAAAATGTTCTGGCGGAAAATTTACTTCAATATTTTTCAAGCGTCTCATTTGATTAAAATCAACATTATGCAACTGGATAAAGTTTATTTATTGGCATTGCTTCTCATCCGTACGCCAACTGAATTTTCCAGGCAGACATTTCATGGAAATTTGATAGCATAAAAATCCATTGACTTTAAAAAATAAAATACTGAACATCTACAGTTCTATTTTTAAAATAAAGAAAAATTAAAAAAATATAGTTCTAGACCTTTGCGTAAAATAACACCAACAAATTGAAATGTACTCAAGCCATATATAAAACATGCAAATATGCATAATTATTTAATTGTTAAATTAGCTTTTAAATAGACAATTTTAACATCTAAAATATTTATAAAAATTACTGTATTCTAATAATGATTTTTAAGTAATGTAATAATAAAGGTGCAGCCCTGAAATTGTTTTGCTCACACCACTGCTTCAGGAAAGGCCTTCACACGAGCTCTTCTAGATGATACTTGGCCTACTCTTCTACACCAGCCAGTTGTCTCGGAATTGCAGAATTAACACGCACACGTCCTGCCGACTGACTGGTGGTGCATACATCTGTACGAGAAGTTAAATGATTGTAGAAACGTGACCAATGCTTCCAACTGCTGCACCAGCAGATCAAATTAAACCGGCGGCCCTATCGATTGACAAGTCCAGTGTGCTTACGATTAACACCACAGCCACATTTCTAAGTAATGTAATACAGAACTGTAACTTAACTTTGCAAAATATTGCAATTTTCCCTCATTTAACACCATTATGAATTCGTTGTTTTCAACTTCTCTCTCTATCCTGCTTGCTCCTGCATTTTCCTTTCGTCAATTTCCGAGCTCTCCCCCGCAAAACATGTTTATCTCAATGGCCCCCCCCCTTGCCTCGTCAAATCAGCTTCCATCTACTGACATTCAATAACGCGCAGACGAAAGGACGCGGCGGCAATGCGACCGTATATAGCTAACAAAAATATTCCTAATCAAGGAGGTCATTGAATAAACATGCGAAGGACATTGATCGCCAGCGACAGCTACCACTTGCAGGTCAGTTAAGGTCATCCGAGGTCAAATGAGGTTTAAAGAGGCTCTCTCCTCTTGCGCTGCTGCTGCTGCCAAGTGTTACGCATCGCCTGTGAAACCCTCACACAGGGGCACACAGCATTGTGCAACACTCTCTCTCTCCTGCATAGCCTACGCAGACACTATTGTTCGTACAAACGGCATTCATAACCATCAGCCATGATCAATCCCCTCCTGGATAATGGATTACCCAAGTCGTCGCTATCCCTCGCGGCTCCGCGATGCCACAATCCACCCCGAGCACTGGCACACACAAGCATTTCGACACCGGATGCCACGGTGGCGAGATAATAACTACCTCGCCTGGTATACGGCAGGTCGTGGGTGTTCGATCCCTACCCTGACGCCTGCTGCTGTATATTTGAAGTTTGCGTGTCTCTCCCCATGGCCACGTGGATCTTTCTCCGGGTCCTCCGGTTTTTCCCTCCACATTTAGAATCGACGTGCGTTTAGAGTATTTGGCTGCTATACATTTCCACGTGATGAGCCACTTCGGTATGGTATCATTTGTGAGCAAGTTGCTTCTTAAAAAGAGCTATATAGCTCAGTGGGCCTTACCTGGTAAAAATTAAAAATTAAAATCTTAAATCGTTTGATTTAATTGCTCAATCTCTTCGGTTGGCTGCCGCTCTGTCACTATTCTTCACCATCGGACACACAAGAAGACAACTGTGGGCCTCGATGCTACAGAAATTGTGTGCATTTGATTAAAGTTGGTTTAAAATAGTGCGCCAGGGAGGGGAAAGGCTACTTCATTTAATGCATGAACGGAAAAACAAATTCACAAAGCTCTGCAAATGATTCTAAATTGCTGCTCGGAAATTAAATCTATCTTAGAATAAAGCGTGAAAATTGCACAGAGCCACGCATAATCCTGCAACTATTAATCACTGTGCAAATGAAGTTGGCTGCTCTCACCGCAGGCAAGTTGGGCATGTTTTTGAAGGCTTCTGGGGAAACTGGAAAGGTGACTAATCTCATTTGAATTTTGAAATTTTTTAAAGTCCTGGTATTTTCAGTTCAATTCACTACCGCAACGGTGCGAACATTAAACCACTCACTGTCCATTTTAATTTTGCTCAACCGATTTGGAGAATCAGAATCCCACTCTGGCGGTATTTCACCCAAATCCGTCAACCAAGGGTTTACGTGAAGCAACCGGCCGGCCGGAACAATGTAATGCTTTTGTTCAAATGAAAAATGTGTGGGAGCCCAGGTTCAGTTGTTCTGTAAACACAGCATTGTGGCGGTGAAACTCTACCCTGGCTGGATATATCGTACTCGGGCGCTCGACAGAGAATAGCTGGGATAGCAAGCGGAATGAAGAAGGGGGGGGGAGGGTGGCCCTCCTCAAAATATCTGTCATGCTTTCGCACAGACTGGCAGGTGGAAACATCGGGTTACCACTTCCCCCCTCGCGTGCTGTACGAGTGTGCGTATGCCGCGCACGTGTACCGCGCGCGTGTGTGTGTGCCGCGTGGACACGCAACTCATATTCTTAGGTTTTTTCGGTAAAGTCACGTAGGTAAAAAAACGTCGTGATTTTTATTTTATTTTTATTTTACTTTTATTAATTTTTATTTTTTACCTACGTGACTTTACCGAAAAAACCTAAGAATATGAATCCTTGCAGTCACGAAAGCTTCAAATCTAGAATTAACACGCAACTCGTTCGTGTGGGGAGCGGTGGCGTGGTAGTTAGCGCACCGCGATTACCAAACCCGGTGAGACCACGTGAATGCGATTCCTCCTCGTAGCCGACATCGGTGAACACGTCTCTGAACGGTTCCCCGAGCCTCCGCCAGGTGAACTCAGCCTTAATAGAGTACCAGGTGCGGTGTGTAAACATCATCGCTGGGGAGACAAAGGTGGCCAGGCGTGGTGCTAGACACACAACAGAACATGGATTACACCACCCACTTTACTTGCTGCTCGCTAACAGCACTTGCCCCAACAAACTGTTAAAGGCTACACGGGGGATTCTTTGTCTTTATGTTTGTGCAAAAACGTCGCCACTGGGGAGACAAAGGCGGCCGGGGGCGTGGTTGTCACCCCCCCCCCCCCACCCGTGTGCCGTACCGGCCTTCATAGGTGCTACTCCGCTGACAGCCCTTGCCCCAACAGTCTGCTACAGGCTATACGGGGCACCTTTATCTTGTTTTGTTTGTCCCGAGTGCGGCTCAGCACGCGCTTTTTTGCAGCACGCGCTGAGGACGCTCGGAGTCTGCAGGATGACAGGGGGTGATGGGTGGACGTGGTAGTGGTGCTGATGGTGCTGGTGTCGGGGCGTGTGGCGCGCGCGCGTGTGTGTGTTAGGGGTGGGCAAAATCCGTGCCCCGGCAGCTACCAATCTCTCCTGCACCCCCCCCCGCCCGACACGACTCCGACTACCACTGCTGGCACCACGCGCTGCTTCCGAAGCGAAGGGCTTGCCAGCTCAACCACCATTCATCCGGAACCCAGCCAAGCCGGCACGCCTCTCAGAGGCGGCTGCCAGCCGGCTCTTTATCGCGCGTGGGATGAGAGCCAACGAGAGGAGGAGGGTGGGGGTGGGGAAGAGACACACGAGGTTAGCAGGGGGAAGTAGGAGCAGCAGTAATAGCAGTCGTACCGTATTCTTCAGATTATAAGCCCCCCTCCCTCGGGGGTGGGCTGCGTCTTATACTCCGGTTTGTGTGGACGAGAGCAAGATTCGTGTGAAGTTAGTAACTGCCGGAGCCGCAACTTTGTGCTGCGTCTTAGTTCTAATCTGGACAGCGTGGTAATAGCGAGTGGGCGGTCGAGCGATGAGTGGGGGGAGCTGCGTGGGGAGTTGGGGGGTAGGGGGAGAGCTCAGGTAAGGGAGTGCCAACCAGTAGCGGGAGGCCTGTGGCAGAAGCAGAGGAGGCGATGGACATCAGGAGGGGAGGGGAGGGAGGGAGGGACGTGGGGGGGTGGGATGTTGGTTTCAGGTGTTCCTATCCTCCCCTCTCATGGCCACACCTGCCCACCGACACACACACAGACACATGTCCACCGACACACACACAGACACATGTCCACCGACACACACACACCTGCCCACCGACACACACACCTCTCCACCACCGACACACACACACACACGCCCACCGACACACACACACCTCTCCACCGACACACACACACACATACACCTGTCCACCGACACACACACACACACACCTCTCCACCGACACACACACACACCTGCCCACCGACACACACACACCTGCCCACCGACACACACACACCTGTCCACCGACACACACACACACACCTGTCCACCGACACACACACACACACCTGTCCACCGACACACACACACACCTGTCCACCGACACACACACACACCTGTCCACCGACACACACACACACACCTGTCCACCGACACACACACACACACCTGTCCACCGACACACACACACACACCTGTGCACCCACACACACAGACCTGTGCACCGACACACACACCTGCGCACCGACACACACACACCTGCCCACCGACACACACACACCTGTCCACCGACACACACACACACACACACCTGCCAGAGCGAGCCCTACCGCTAAGCGTGAACCTGGCTCGACCCTTACCTGCCCCTCTTTGAAAGTGTCGAGTTGGATTTTCGTTTATTTTTTGTTCGTATGGTTTATTCCTGCATGCTTTATAGTATACCTGAATTGTCTATTGTGTTGATACAGTAATGAGGCAGTATTAAGGTGTTATTCGACTTATTTGGTGGATTTTTTTCATCTCAATTCGTTCCCAACTTAAGCTTTCACTTTAATGTTTCAATTTTAAATATATGTATCTGTATTCATCACTCCATATCGTTTAATTCTAGATTTGAAGCTTTCGTGACTGCAAGGATTCACTCTTTCTTTTTTCGGTAAAGTCACGTAGGTAAAAAATCTAATCAAATAAATGAAAACAACTAAATTAAATCACGACGTTTCGGGCTCAACACAAGCGTCCTTCTTCAGGTGGGGACAACGTAGGGAAAGCACAACCGCTTTAGCGGATCTCAGATGTAGCTCTGTAATATTCTACGGGCCATCCTGCAAACACAAAGAGTTGCACTGCTCTGTGATACTTCTGACTTGGCGATTTCATCTCCTGACACCGACAGCACACAATCGGGATATTAACATTTGTTAAACATTGGCTTTTACAAATATGCAAACCCCCTTTTACAACCTTATTTTTCTCCGTTGTTTTGTTTGCCTCTTGTGTTTAAGCGGATTGCCAACAGGTGAAAACGTTAGCGGAGAAAGCGCGATCCTTGCCAAGAGAAAAGAATAAACCAATGGGAGAGCCGCCAACTGTGGCACGTGCCAATCCGCGCGTTCCAACTGCGCCAATCAATCAATAAGCAGCAATAGATAGCGCCGCTTAACATCTGAATCTCACACACACACAAAATAAAATCTATATTAAAAAAAAGCCATCCAGAGCCCCCCTTTCCACCGCCCCCCCCCTCCACCGATCTCACAGCGATTGAGGAACAAGAGAAAGATTGACTCAATTTCAGGTCAACAGTCGATGCGGGTTTGCACCCTGGCAGTCGGCCACGCCAGATAGCGATGATTCAGAGACGTTCTTGGGTCTCCTTCCAGGCAGTCCCCACGCAGGCAAAGGAAAGACCACAGGGCGAGTGAGATTGCATCGCAGGCGGGTCGTCTTGGCAAGATGAGGAAGCAGCGTTAAAACACTGTATTAAATAAACAGCTGTCAAGTGTGGTGGTCTTTAAATGCCAAAAAGATATGAAAATTTACGAATGCAGTTAAGAGTCGTAGATTCATAAGCTTTGTGCGGGCGCTACGTGGATTATTACATTGCAGCCTTCATCCAGCAATGGATCTATCGTGGCTGATGATTATATACTTTACATAATGCAACGCTGCACACAGGGTTCTAGGAAATGAATTCTAAGACTTTGCGTACACGATGAGACTTCTTCAGAAAGAAAAGTGTTTGCTTGCAAGCTGGCAACAAAGAGGAGAAATGATAATGACGCACACAAAAGGCGATTATCGACAACAAAAAGGTGCCATTGTTACCAATAGATCGCTGCTCCCATCATGCCTTGCATGTCACATAACAGCACCATCCTAAGCGTATAAACGCAGAGCTTTGTTTTAGACGGAAACATTTAAGAATGACTTAGGTAGCAGCAGAGCAATGAAAACGACTCTAAGACTGGTTTAATTAATGTTAGGAATCATCAGCACAGGATGGAAATCTTTGCCGACTGGCGCCCGAGCGAGTTGTGGGGTAAGTCCTCTTTCAATAATGTATTAAATAACAAAGCAGTAGGTAGGTTTACAAGCAAAAAGGTGACTCGGTTCGGGATTCGGCGGCAGATGTGTCAACTCGCACGTGGGACAATGTGCACTTTGTTGGTGTCCGAGTGCGGCGTGAATTTTAAACGGAAACATCTCTGCTCCCAAACTCCCACAGCTATGCGAGCTCTTTCCCTGCGCACACCGGGCACGAAGATTCTCACGAAGATTCTCACAACAATTCTCACAACAATTCTCACTAAGATTCTCACAAAGATTCTCACAATTCTCACGACGATTCTCACGACAATGAGTCCATGTTTTTGCCACCATCGATATTTTTCTCACATTTTCTGCAATTTTCTCCATTGCCTCTAACTTTCCGAATTTAGTGACTTTCCTTCCCAGAAATTTTTTCACTTGACATTTCTTGTTTATTCAACATTTTAAAGTGCAATTTCATCTTCCTTACAAATAATTTGTTGGTCCGTTATTAACTTTAGTCTACATCTGTTACATTTAAGTACAAAAAAACATTCCAATTGTTAAGGACTATATCGGACATCTTTTCAGATCTGCATCACGTAATATTTTAACGCGTCTTTGTGCTAACAAAAGTAGCCTCAACCTATGCCATGTGATGCCACGTTTGGCAGAAAAATCACGAAATTGACGTGATACTTGACAATTCCCCGTGACATCATACTTTTGGACCAATGTAAAACCAATGTTATGTTTAGATTAATATACAATGTCATATCTAGACCGGATTTTCAGCAACAAAAATTGGGATTAACCTGAAAGTTGGGAACACATCCCCTTACCGTGCAGTGTATTGTGGGAAGTTGCCATGGTGTAACGGTTTGCACAACGGACTCTGGCAATCCAGAGGTCTCCGATTCAATGTGACCTCCTGTCACAGCGGTTCAAACCAATGGCCACATTTCTTAAATTCCCCCCCCCCTTCCCTCTGTGGTATTCAGCAGTATAAAATGGGTTTACCACGGTTGGTCGATTGGCAAGTCACTTTGATGCATTAAAAAGCGTCCGTGAACTCCCCACCTCTTTCAAGACATCTGGCCAGAGTGGAAGAGTAGGCCAAATGGCGACCGAGAGGGAACTTTTAAGAGAGAGTTCAATGCAGTGGATGGCCTTCTGTGAGCAGAGGTTTCAGTATCCTTGGGTGATTTGGTCAGAGGCCACGGGATACTGCATTGCATATTTTTATTGTGGTGACATAGTGGGCACCAGAAGGCAGTGAAGTCCATTGTTGTACTGTACTATACTCCCACGTGTATCCTCCCTACCTTCAACACGCACTGACCAGAAATGGTGATGTATCGTCACATAACCCCAAAAAACTACAAGGCATCTCCCTCAACCAGGAGTGTATTAACAAAAGGGTTGTTACACGTGCACATTTATTGCAATCACGCCTGGGAACACAAACGGAGAAACACACACACACACAAACCTGACAGCACTGGGGATGATCAGGCCACCGTGCGTCATCGAACCGGCGTTGATGTAAGCACTCGGTTGTCATCCCGGGCAGAGAGAAAAAACACCGTACAGTGTTTGTTTAAGTAAATAATAAAATAAGCAAGCAAATACTGCATAAACCTTCTGTGAACATAAAAAACACATTTTTGCGTGTGTGTTTCAGATGACCGTGGTAATGTTTATGTTTTCATCATTTTAAATATCTCTTTCTCCCCAAGTGTGTGCCACCATGCAAGTGCCGTTACACAATCCGCGTGGTCCCGCGGGATTTCTTTCGTAGAAAGTGCTGCGAACTGATGGCCCGAGAGTCAAGTAAGCAGAATGTCAGATGTTACTTTTCTTTGCGCGTGTGCGTCTTGTGTGTCAATCCGCGTGCATGAAGCAACTGCTGCAGCAGCGCCAGGCCCACTTAAAAATAAAATGGTATGTGACATAAAAACAACAAAGATCCCCCCGTAGAGCCTCACAATAGACAGGCCGGGGTGGGGTGGAAAACGCTGTTAGCAAGCGCCTACAAAAGCCAGCATGGCTGCAACACGGGGGGTGGAGGGTGGTGGTGGACAAGGACAACTACGCACGGCCACCTTTGTCTCCCCGCTGCCAAAGTGTACGCACCTACGACGTAGGGGAGAGAACCAGCACCGTTTTCTGATAAAATCAGAATCTTTATTTATAACTGGAGAAATCCGATGAAGCTTTTTTTTCTTCCCACACATGTCCAATGGGGGCACGGGGTAAGAACCTTACAGATATCGCTGGACACTGATGTAACCCATGGCCCATACACCATGCCCACGCTTGCCGTTCCACATTTGCATGCACAATTATCCCACTAAAGGGAGAGAAAAAAACGACAGCAATTATAAGTTTTAGATTGTGTACATTGCCTAACTAAAAAAGGTAGTTTTAAGACGATGCTGTGTATATATTTGTCGAATAAATTACAACGGGGGTACTTCTCCCATTGGGAATACACCCGGCAGCGAATCGTGATCAAGGTACGGGGAGGGATAAAAAAAATACCTGGCTATATTTTCCGGTAAGCTGTTTAAAAAAGAAGATACCCGCCTTCCCGATCCTCTGTAATTGAGTCATTATGAGTTGCGTCTGTACAGTCTGGTGCAGGTTCGTGCGTGCACCAAAGATTAGCTTGTGGATCTTAACGCCAGTTCGCATTAGCCCGAAAACAAAGGAACAGAACACAGGAGGAGCCTTTTGCCCTCCCTCCCAAGCCCCAACCCCAAACCTCCTCCAGCCCCGCGATGAATGGAATATTTTTTCGCCTGGTCTTGAATAAGCGGCTGGTATGGTCACTTTGTGGCTTCTTAACCCGTGTGACGACGAGGCAAAAGTGGGTGCGCTGTGGTGATGCCCTCCTCTCTCCTCTCTCTCTCTTGCCAAAGTCCACGGCGGTGGGCTGATAAAAATAACAAACTGTGCCAAACTCGTGGTATACGCACATACAGCAGCGGCGCGATTATAAAACAAACAACCGCATCGAGGCAACGTTTCGGATATTCTTAAGCGGGAAGTGTCGCAACTCTTCTGGCGTATCAAATTATTTTTACAATAAAAAAATCTGCAAATAAAACCTGCACTTTTTGTTTGTTTGTTTCAAATGAACGTTTCAGTAACAAGAAAACGGCGCCTAAAGTTCCTCGGTAGTCAACAAAGAATACTTCTTAGCACGCGGGACGTACCCAAAAAAAAAAACCCCACTTTTAAAAAGAAAACTTCCAGCGAGCGATAGTTTCTCGAAACTTTCTAAGCCGTTTTCTCTCTTTCTCTCCCCCCACCAAACCCCTTTAGGTTTTTGTTCCTCTCTTTCACAGGGGCACTGGAGTGTAAGAACGGGGAGGGGATGGGAGGCTGGCTGGGTGGGGTGGAGGTTGCTCACTGCAGGCCCCCACATTCCAGCATGCACGATTGCGCTGGGCTGAACCCACATGCCCTCGGCTCGTCCAATCCCCAACACCGGCCCCATCAGCACACACGCTGACACACACTGACACACACACACAAAGACAAAGATCCCCCGTGTAGCCTTCACAAAATGTTGGGGCAAGTGCCGTTAACGAACAGCACCTGTGAAGGCCGGCACGGCACACGAGGGGGTTGGGGCTGGTCAACGCCATGCCCGGCCGCCTTTGTCTCCCTCGTGGCGATATTTACGCACCGTACCGGGTACTCGTTTCAGGCTGAGTCGACCTAGGGGAGGCCCAGAACCGGTTCAGATAATCGTCACCGGTGTTGGCCGTGAGCGGGAATCGAACTCGGTCCGCCGGGTTCGTAGTGGAGCGCAGCGCTAACCGCTGCGCCACCGCTCTCCACACAAAGACACGTGCGCACAGCCACCCGCACAACGTGACACACAAAGACACACGCGCACGTAACGAACACAACAGAAAGACGCACCTGCATGCACACAAAGACGCACCGACCGCCCGGACAAACACACAGTCACACACGCAGACACACACACACATAGACAAAGACACACAGAGACACACACAGACACACCACAAAGACAACACACAGACACACCATAAAGACAACGCACAGACAACCCACGCAGACACACACGCAGACACACATACATAGACAAAGACACATAGACACACACAGACACACCACAAAGATAACACACAGACACACGCAGACACACACGCAGACACACACATAGACAAAGACACAGACACACATACACATAGACACACACAGACACCACAAAGACAACACACAGACACACACACATAGACAAAGACACATAGACACACACACATAGACAAAGACACATATACACACACACACATAGACACATATACACACACACATAGACACACACAGACACACCACAAAGACAGCACACACACATAGACACACACAGACACACCACAAAGACAGCACACACACACATAGACACACACAGACACACCACAAAGACAACACACAGACACACACGCGCGCGCGTGCGCACACGTCTGGATGACAGCAAAAGACAGATGCTGTCAGCCCATAAAACTTCAGCCAACAAAAAAAATGTAAAAATATGAAGAAAAAAAAGACACTCGGCTGCCCCCAATGCTCGGCGTCACACGAGGACAGTGGAGGAGTGGGAAGGAAGGGGGGGGCGCGAAAAATGAACGCCCATGAAAAATGGGATCCGCTGTAGTGTTTAGACGAGAGGCCAACACCGCCCATTCACGCAATCCTACACTCTTATGCCCCCCCCCACTCCCAATCCCGACCGCTGCCGTCTAAATTAAACATTCAGCTTTTGTCTGCAACAAATGACGACTTTCTGGCACCACAAAGTTGTTGGGGCTTTTTGTTGTTGTTGTTGTTTAGCCCGTGCTTTGCGCATTTTGTGTTTGCGTGTGATTCTAGTACGTAGGCAAATTTAAACGCGTTTCACTTGGCGACTGCTTCCTGTTGGGCGGTGGTGCAAATTGTTATTTAGGTGCGATGAGGCAGGGCCATTGCTCGAAACGTTGCCAACGATACATTTTTGTCCCCCCTTTTAGGGCCACACACGCAAGTGTTATTGACGGAATGTGAGTGGTGCTGGTGGTCTTTTTGTGAGCTGTAGCAAAACGCACTGCCGATGGATGTGTCTGTTGCTGTGTACCGAAGCGACAAATGGTTGAATGATGTACTCCGTTACTACAAAATCATACTTTTAGTATTCATTGATCAAAATTTTTTTATTAATTTCTTAGCAAAGTAAAACACTATTTTATTGTGGGTAAAAAAAAATCAGATTCCATTCTGTATCTTCAAAAAGGGCCTGCTAACCCAGCAATATTTGTTAAGCAATAAAACTCGACACTGGCTTTGTCCTTTTAGGGCTCATCAGCCGAGTCAGACATGCCAAAGAAAGGTGTTTTAGCACGGCAATAGTTACATCATGTATTTCATTAAATGTAGGTTTTATGTAAATTTACAAATACGAACATCAAACATTGTTATGGTGCACTTTGACTACGTTATATTTAAATTATGTACATGTTTAAAAGCATAAAATACCACAACACGAAATGTTTCATTAATTTCTATAATTTCGTGGTGTAACTTCACCCATTGGGACACGAGTGAAAGCAAATTGGCTATCTACATATGTATTAGTACATTGTGTCACAAAATCATGCCGTCACTATCCTACCATTTGTCCCTCACCTCCGTAATTGCCTGAATAACTACTAAGCATGTACGTATGTGTGTATGCAAGTTGAACGTAGTTTGCACCTTATACGTAGCCAACCGTGATAATTAATAACAACAAAACTTTAATGTCAAATGTGTTCCAGATGGTCGGACGAGTCTTGAGCAACGATGATAAGCAGCCGAATTGCGACGATGTCTATCGAGACAGAACACAAATAACAGGAATCAGAATCTCTCATTGGACTGGAGGAATCCGATGGGCTGGGAAGCTCTTTTTCACACGTGGCCGGTTGCACGAGGGCAGTGAGCGGGGCGAGGTGGTCTCGGTTCGGGGGGGAACTAAACGGGAGACATTTCACCGGCAGAATCGAAAGGCGCATGTACCACGCGAAAGATAAAACATTTTAATTCTAATAATTCGCAGAACCTTCCCAGTTAAAACGCGGAATGTTGCATCAAAGTTGGCCCAACCGTTCCAGCCACATGCCACAACGCTGGCCCGAAGTTTCCGCGTTGACTTGGTCACCGCTAAATAACTTAAGATATTTTTGAGGGGACATTAGAATAATGCACGTCGGAGTATGAATACCTTAGACTCTTATTGAACGATTATTGAAAGGATCAATCTGCAGTATGCAAAGCGGTACATATGCAAGTTATGTGGACACGCACACGCATGTGATCTAACTGCACTGTAGTAGAGTGGGTATGGCCACACATGACTACACACAAAGACAACAATCCTCCATTTAGAGTGGAAACATTATTGGGGCTGTTAGCAAGCGCCTATTAAAGCCGGCATGAGCAGCACACAAAAGGAATGGTTAGCGTCGTCAGGACTGTCTTTATTACTGTAAAATTGAAATGGGTTCTACCTCAATGTGTGTGTTCTTCACAACTCATTTGGCGAGGGGGCTTATCTGGAGGCCATGGCACAAAGTGCAATCGACAACAACAAACAAACTCAACACACATGTCAACAATACTGGCCTTAAAAGGGAAAAATATACACATTCAACTTCTTTTGCACCGTACGTGGTCATTCGTCCTAATCAGAGGTGCTTTGAAGAAGGCCACTGCCCAAAACGTTGCCGATTTTATAGACTTTCTTATCAGGCAGTGTTGTTGACCAATGTGTTGAGTTATGGAAAAAAATAAGAATAGGTTTTACCCTTTCTGGCAATAAACCAGGAGGTGTTAAGAATTTTCAAACACCAAATAGAAACCTTTTGCAAGTAATCAAGTTCGATATTAACCACACGTACTTGTGGTGAACATGCTAACAAACATGCTCTGATAATATCATATATGGCATTGTCTTTGAAACTGATTGGTCGACACCAGAGACACCAGCTTCATGTATGACCTAGTCTCACCACCAGCGTCATACCAGCGAACGCCAACAGGTGAACGGGACAAAGACAACGTCACTATCAGAGATGAGCAGCACAAAACGGGACCTTTTTGTCAGTATGTTGAGTTTGTTGTGTTCGATGTGTGCTCTCCAACTTCTATAATACAGTATCTTATTCCTGATTTCCCTTGGCAAAGACAACGTGCTGTTTCGATAAGCTGAACCTGGTGTAAATAAGGGAACAGAAATAGACTTGGTGCACGCAGGCACTGACCTAAGGGAATATCCTGGCTTCATACCTCCAAATGGTGATGAGTGTGGATTGGAGAATCAAAATCATAAATATTAACGGAAACAACATTAACCATTTCAGTTTTGCTGACGACCTAGTCGTCATTATGACACCCAATGTGAATAAAATACAGGACATGTTAAAATAGCTGAATAAAGAAAGCTGCAGAGGTGGGAGTCAGGATAAATATTGTACGAGCAAAACAAAGGTCATGTTCAGCAAGTTTGCTAAACATTTGAAGATGTCCGTCAGAGGGACATGAATAGAAACCACGTCAGAGTGCTGTACGTGTACCTAGAACCGTTATTGAAGGCAGGCCGGGATCATAGCGATGAAATAAAGTGGCGGGCGATAGCCGGTCGGAGTGCATTTGCTGACCACCAATTCACCGCCACCGCCACCACACCGCCACTTCTGACACTCTTTACGAGGACACACACATACTGAAAAACCCAAACAAAGATCTCCCTTTCACCGTCGACCATTGAGGGGGCGGGAGGGGATAGAGGTGTTACCAAGAGCACGTTAAGACCTGCACGGCACGTGAGAAGTGGTGGGGCCTGGCAATATATATCCATAAATACCTGCCAACGTTGAGAAATAACATAGCCAAATACAGTACCCGTGTGGAGGGTGCCCTCCCTTAACCATAACCGTGTCCGGAATCAGATACCAATCGCAATTGGCATATTTGGTGAGAAATGTTATCTCGGTGGCTGGTTATCTCCGTACAGTGGGCTTCCACGCCACTGCTTCACACACACATACAACTCATCATGACACGCACAAAAAAATTAATTTAGCTCGAGTAATCACCACCAACGTCAATCGCAGCCCTATCTACTGCTAGTTGAAGGTCTCCCCCCAGCTGAAACCATCCCTCAGTCTTGCGATGCCACGGTTCACCTCAGTACTGCACGTGAACCGATGGCATCGGTCCGTCTCCGCAGCCATTGCGCTGTCAGATGCGCTTTCTCTCGCGGCAAACCATTCCGACAACGGTCTCATCCAACGGGCATCACCAATTTTGCCGGCGACGTGTCCTGCCCAAGGCCACTTGCTTTCCTGCACAGTCAAAATGATGTCTCCGATCAGCAATTCGTTCTCTGTTCCATACGCTCCTTCTTCCTGTGCCCAAATTGAATTCTGATCATATCACCTCCCCGTACTTCTTTTGCACACTTGCAACATTTGATCAATTTTATTTGCACTTTCCTGATCCACATATCGTGACAGGTAACAATGCAATGGTTAACAACTGTCTCCTTCAGCCACGTTGGTATGCTGCATGTCATTAACCCGTAGTTCAGATTTTGTCCACCTCTAAACTTCACTTTGATCTTGATGCACATTCAATAATTTCCATAAGTGTGTACTTATTTCAATAAGTGTGGTACTTATGGAAATTATTGAAGGTGCATCAAGATCAAAATGATGCTGTGCTTTATAGTTGTATCCCTCCCACAATTACTATAAAATTTTTGCTGCACATGCTTTACCGTGTATACAGTGTTGGGACAAATTCCGTGAGTGATCACCTATTGAGGCTTGCGTGCGTCGTTAGAGATCACCTATTAAGGCAGGCACAACGCGTGTGACCAGTACTATTCCTGGCAGCCTTTGTCTCCCCGCACTGCTAATACGGACATCACAGCAGGTGCTCATTTTAAGAGGAGTTGACGTAGGAAAGAATAACGCCAGGTTCACATACCAATCCCCCCCAACATTACGCGAGGCCAGGAATTTAACCCGAGTCGCAGAGATCGTAGCACGGGGCGCAAACTCTACGAGTGCCGAAACACAAAGACAAAGATCCCCCCCGGTATAGCCTTAACAGACTGCTGGGGCAAGTGCTGTTAGCGAGCACCTGTGAAGGTCGGCACGGCACACGAGGCGGTGGGTAGCCAGCACCACGCCCGACCGCCTTTGTCTCCCCAGTGGCGATGTTTACACACCGCACAAGATACTCATTTGAGGCTGAGTCGACCTAGGGGAGGAGGCCCAGGACCAATTCAAATAATCGCCACCAATGTTGGCCGTGAGCTGGAATCGAACTCGGGTCGCCAGGTTCGTAGCGCAGCGCGCTGACCGCTGCACAACGGCTAACTGCTACACTCCTGCTTATACACACACAGACACACACACACAAAGATTACAAAGACAAAGATACACAATCAGCCTCATTGAAATGCTTTTGCCCATCACCTATTAAATTTGGCACGGCACTTGAGGTGGTGATGCGGTAAGCATCACGCCCGGTCAACTTCGCTTCCCCAGAGCTGTTTATTACTACATATATAAGGTATCATTTACGGTGAAGTCAACCTAGGGGAGGCCTAGGACTGGTTGAGGTATCGCTTTTCCACCGATGTTGTGCATGCCTGGGAGTCGAACCTAGGGCACGGAGATCATGCAGTGGTGCAAGTATAGTTTAATAACCTCGCCTCACTGGTCCATAGACAAAGAGAAGAATCACCCGTATAGGCACACAGACACGAGCGTTGTGTGATGGCCTCTTTCTCCCACGCGCTCATGTTTTACACAATGCACCAGATACGCATTTAAGGCCGAGTCAACCTAGGGGAGGGCTAGAAATAGTTCATATATTCCACTACCGATTTTGTGCATGTCTGGGAATCAAACGAGGGTCACTGAGATATTAAAACGGTGGAAGTACACTAACCATTCCTCGCACACACGCGTGTGTGTGTGTGCGAGGAATGGTTAGTGTACTTCCACACACACATACGCGTGCACACACACACGTGCGCACACACACGTGCGCACACACACACACGTGCACGCACGCATGCGTGCGCACACACACACGCACGCGCACACACGCACGCGCACACACGTACACACACGCGTGTGCACTATATCACACGCGCGCACACACACACGTGCAATACACACACGGCCGCGTGTGCACACACACACGCACGCGTGTGCACACACACACGTGCACACACACACACACGCGTGTGCACTATATCACACGCGCGCACACACACACGTGCAATACACACACACACGCGTGTGCACTATATCACACGCGCGCACACAGTCTCGGCAGGGCATTGTGCCCCTGTCATCCCTGCTTTGCGTCCTCCAGACTCTGCGATCCGGGCAAACAAAGGCTGAGCCGGGCCTCCGCATGCAGTGACGGAGAACACTGCCGTTTATACGCACCCCAAATTAAGCGTTTACAAAGAACACAAAAATATTACAAAAGGGGGACATGGAAGAAAAACACTTTTTTGCACATTTTTGTTCCGAACGTTCAATATATGCGGTGCCTGTGTGCACTTCTAGCCTGTTGTCTTAGTCTGATGTTTTAAAATGGAAAGGTTACAAAAACCCAAGTATAGGTGCCTCGAGGTTTAATATCTGAATGTAATAATACGTTGGGCGGCTTGTTCGGTCCTGCATTCTGCCACGTGTTACCGCGTTGAACTGCACCATGCACCGTACAAGCCTTGCCGTGATCAACGGCGCATCGAGAGAACACAACGTGCACGGCTACACGACGCGTACATTTTATACCGCCCAATGAAGATTTTATTTCTTATTCACCAATTTGCCAAGCGGCGTGTCTCACAGTAAATACGCTCCACACACGGACAACACGAATAACGTCCCTTGATGAATGGCAGTCGGTAAAACGAACGAATTTAGGACATTCATGACAATCTATAGTCCTGCGAACACGCTCAAATGATACCCGAACTTTGATTACAGTACAGCATGTAAGTTGGAAAAACATTCCAGAATTTACGAATATAGTACTCGTGGCAAACCCAGAATTTGTTTTAGCCAACAGCTGATCCAACAAAGTGGAGTAGGTATCAATGCACAGTCGTCTGTCTGTCACCCACGCGCGCGTGTGTGTGCGTGAAAAAAAAATCACCAGCAAGCGCAAACTCTCAATTCAAACGCCATAATCACTCCACCACCCTCCAGTAAGAAACTCAAGCGGTGTAAACCATGCCACTCGATGCGTTTCCAAGGTGGTGCCGTTGATAAGGTTTGCGTAGGACCTGCTTCTAGCAACAAAAAGCAAAACAGCAGCAGCAGCATTGGAGCGGGGAAATTATTATTAAGGGCCAGGGGGGTTTTTTTCGCGGATATGTGTCGAACCAGCTCTCCGATTTGTTTTCGGATTGTAACGAACGATGTCCGCGGCGCGTGATGTCCAACGTTTTGCTAAACGTGCTCGAGAACTTCTTAATTGTTCGGCACGACGTCCGACGCGTCGCTCCACGCGCCGCTGAGCATCTTCAGGAAGTCGTGGTGGAGTTTGAGCCGAGCTCAGAATTCGGTTTCTGAAGAAGCAGCTCCAAGCACGTGGTGCGAACACGTCAAAACATCACGCGCAACAACTCGTCTGACAACCCGAGGAACTCATCGCAGGGAGATCTATTTAACAGTGGTTGCCCCCATTTAGCAGCCACTGATTTAGGACCGAGGCCAAAGAATAGTGAACTCCACAAGTGTAACTGCAACTCCTCTGGAGATAACCCCCGAGCGTTTGCCTACGAAAAATGTGAACGCTTCGCAGCCAAAAATGGCTCCGATGGTCCGACAGAACAATTCCCGGACGACCCATCGTTTTCAGTTTAAACTCCTACCTCGATGTATTTCAAAGGGTCTTGATTCCTCTGAATGAGCAACAATTCTGGAGGTCCCATCCCCATGTAAAAAAAAAGTCCGTTGCCAGGTTTACCATAAAATCACCATGCCTCGTTGTAGGGTGCAGTGATGCTGCGCTGATGAGATTCGTGATTTTTCATCAGTAGGAGAGACCTGGATTGAAACATATTCCTGGTACCTGTTTAAAAGCCACATTGTGCCAACATTTGATACGTTCTTGTTGGTGCTTACAAATTGCTTTCTTCTGGAAGAGCGCCCAAGTTTGCCACTGTAATTGCCATGCGTGCACTCACAATCTGCATAGCCATTGGGCTATTGGTGACAATGTCGACGTCATATTATAATCCAATAGCACGTGAGTGAAGTTCTTCATTTACACAAGTCCCAAGTCTCATTCTTAAGAGAGCCCCAGCTTTGTGGTGCATGCAAGTTCATTTTTGTTTCGTTGTCGGAACGTTGTGACATGCTCATACTGGACATCTGCGCAAAAGACATTTTTAGCTCATCGGTTTCCTCCAGGATAAATCAATATTCAGATTCAGATTTTTTGTTAGTACAGGTACACGTGAGGAATCTGGAGATCCATTCACAAAAATCCACCCCTATACGATCGGATAACAACTCAAACTCCACACAGATGGATCATCAACTTAGCTCCTGTACCCTCAAAGATACATCATCTCTGTCCTGTAGTGAGTGTTTCATGCAGGCCCCGATCTCAGCGTGGTCCACCAACCTTGCCTACAAATCACTGAATCACAGCCATGAGATCGACATTGGAGAGTCCTAGCATACAATAAACTTCAGACAACCGTGTGGTAAAAGTGCTCATGCCACTTACGAGTTACTCGGTGTAGCATTGTGGGTATGCGTATGTTTATAAAAAATTGTTATTTACAGCCGATTTGTCAATCAACTGCTAGATGAAGTCCTGGTCACCGCTCACGTGTGAATATGTAAGTACAGTACTGCATTTAAATACCGTATATATGCGCGATAGATGTAACACACTGTATGCCATGTCCTTTCTCAAATATATCGCGATCATGGCATTCCATTTCGCTCTGTCCACGATATATTACTCAAGAACTTTGCATTTCCTACGCCTCCCAGGTGCATGCAATCGTTCCAAGTGATCCTTGTCTTGCCTGGCTTCTTGTACGTAACACACTATGCAGTCATCAAAAGTAAAGCAACAAAAACTTCATGGCAGTACGATATAGAATAAAAACATTAAGTATATATATACACAGTACACATAAATAAACACTTAAGCAGTTAAACATGTTTTTACACGTACTATAGGTAAAGTATATACGTAAACTCTACACTAATGCATAATATTTTTGGTACACATTATGGTGCTTAAACAGTGCTCAGAAGTTCACACATCGTGCTATGAACTCAGCGACCACTAGCTCGATTTCGGCCCATGGCTAATATCATGTGACGAGTGATATCTGAACTGGCTTTGGGCCCCTCCACTTACAACCAACCCGGAACTGACCAAACGCGGTGAAGTATGGTCAAACAAACCCCCATGACTGACGTGGGGAGGAGGCCTTCTTCGTCCAAAAAAAAATCTTTGGTAAATGCATATTTGTCTAATTCACGCATTGCACTTGCATGGGCCTTATTGTTGCTTTCTCACTTTGGCGGGAGGGAAAACTCAGCAAACACAAGGACACGCACACACAGAGCCGCTCATTGATCCGTGAAGAGTACAGATTCTAAACTTGCATTCACGTGCACGACTTCGCCATCGCCAGTCCGCAACATCACAGACCCAAACATGTCAACGAAAAAATGCCATTTTCTTCAAAACAAAAAAAAAGACCCGGCACACACAAAAAAAAATCGCTCTGTGTTGTTTACCCACAGAGTAGAGGGCAGAGCGTTAATGTTTAACTGGTTGAGGTTAACAGCGTATTTATATTCAGAACCAACCGGGAGAGATGGTGGTTTTATTTTGGCTAGGCTTTAAGCACAACAACAACAATAATAATATGATGCATAACGCACAACGTGAACTTGCGAGAGTTGCGTGTGTGCACGCGCGAGCCAGTGGTGGTGAAAAGGAAATGCAATAAACAATCACCCTCCCTGGCTTATTAAATCAAATTACATTGTCCAACCTTAATTAAATTGACTTTGTAACAATTGTATACAAATGGCATTAGCACAACAGCTGCCCAGGATGGCAATGCATGACCTCATCCCACAGCCAAAAAGAGCTATACATTGACACACATTACACACACTGCCATATTAAACAAGTCACCTCGATCACAATACTAAAACAATTCAGGTTTAGCTCAGAAATTACAACGCCTGTTCACGTGTATCAACGAACCTGTTGCAAGTCTTGCATTTCACTCGTATTAGAATGGTTAAATAAGCATGTCAAATGCATACCTATCATTAAGCCCAAAAGTATGGGAGAAAGTACAGAAGTGTAACCTACTTTCGCAAGGGGGCTTAAGTGGCACCGCCAGGAGCTAATGTGCTGGGATATGAACCCAGTGACCTGGTTTTCAAAGTCCTAGCCACCGCTGACATCCCGTCGCAGAAACCAGTTCAGATAACACTCACTGCTGATATTAGCCAGTGGCCAGGAATTGAACTCAGGTGGCCTGGTTGGCACATCAGTGCGCGACCCACTGCACCACTGTTCACCCAACACACACATTATATACGCAATGCATATGCTCCATTGGGGTTCATCTCCGATTAGCACGGTCGGCTACGAAGTTCAACGTACGTGAAAACATGTACAAAACAGTAGTGTGTGAGGAAAACATTGACTGTGCCATGTCTATGTGTGTGTATATAACGAGACGTAGTATTAAATATTCTCACACAAGTGCTGGGTTACACGGGCACGCGTTTTGATTGACTGTGCTAATTGTTATTCATGGGGTGACACAATTCACAACTCCTCAGCGCTATGCCGCTTGCTCACTGACTGGAGGGGCATCTTCAGGAGGACGGCACCCACGAGTGGCACCCACGTGGGGCCAGAAATACACGGCCACTGCACTACAGCACTACCAGCAACCACCACGGCCACTCTACCTATTCTGAACTTCTTTCGCACCGTACGTAGCCAACCGTGCTAATCGGGAGGTGGGGACCTCACTCGTTGACTCCTGGACGGACGTTTCATGCACGCTGAGTTTAATCACCACGCTAGGTTTAACCACCACTCTGGGTTTAGCCACCACCCTGGGTTTAACCACCACGCTGGGTTTAACCACCACACTGGGTTTAATCACCACACTGGGTTTAACCACCACTCTGGGTTTAATCACCACACTGGATTTAACCACCACTCTGGGTTTAACCACCACGCCGGGTTTAACCACAACTCTGGGTTTAACCACCACGCCGGGTTTAACCACCACTCTGGGTTTAATCACCACTATGGGTTTAACCACCACGCTGGGTTTAACCACCACTCTGGGTTTAATCACCACGCCGGGTTTAACCACCACTCTGGGTTTAATCACCACACTGGGTTTAACCACCACTCTGGGTTTAATCACCACGCCGGGTTTAACCACCATGCTGGGTTTAACCACCAAAATGGGTTTAACCACCACGCTGGGTTTAACCACCACTCTGGGTTTAACCACCACGCTGGGTTTAACCACCACGCCGGGTTTGACCACCACGCCGGGTTTAACCACCACGCCGGGTTTAACCACCACGCCAGGTTTGACCACCACGCCGGGTTTAACCACCACTATGGGTTTAACCACCACGCCGGGTTTGACCACCACGCCGGGTTTAACCACCACGCTGGGTTTAACCACCACTCTGGGTTTAACCACCACGCTGGGTTTAACCACCACGCTGGGTTTAACCACCACGCTGGGTTTAACCACCACTCTGGGTTTAACCACCACGCTGGGTTTAACCACCACGCTGGGTTTAACCACCACTCTGGGTTTAACCACCACGCTGGGTTTAACCACCACTCTGGGTTTAACCACCATGCTGGGTTTAACCACCACGCTGGGTTTGACCACCACGCTGCAGGTCACTGCACTCATCTACTTCGCTCCTTTCCCCACCGCACTGCTCCACTTTGGAATTCTCTCCCATCATCTCTTTCCCCCACCCCTAAGTCCGGACTAGATCAGCGTTCATCCTTTCGTCCTTACATCAAACAGTTAATTGACAAAGGGCTTTAAATAAATATGTAATATTTGGTTATTTTGGTAAAGTCACGTAGGTAGAAAGAAACATAAATAAAATAAAACAATATTTTAGTGATATCTTATTTTAGTTTAATTTTATTTATTTTTCTACCTACGTAACTTTACCGAAAGAATCAAAGATTATGGATTCCTGCAGTCACGAAAGCTTCAAATCAAGATTGAAATATGCAATCGTGCTGCGACTGGTCAAATTTAGCAAACTTCACCCAAAACAAGCTCAAATCTAACAAAAAGTTGACACGCTACTTGTCTTCAGTGCAATGGCCCACTTTGTGTGATACCATGAGTCAGACAACTCGATTAATAGCACATCGCAACAAGGCAAAGTTGGGAGCGGTGCTGGCGCTCCATAACGTGATGTACAAACAGCTCCTTCACCTCACTGTACAGGAGGATGGGGCTATTTCTCCAACAACAAAGCACCCACTAGGTTGCGACTGGTGTGCATTACACCATCGGACAACACACACGGTGTGCATTTTTGCTGACACTCCCGGCGCTGTCAACTGCACGCCAGTGGCATGGCTATCGAGTGTGCAGGCCGTGCAATTGCACCGGGAGGGCCCACGTGGACCTGAGGGGGGGCCAGGGAACCAGACTATCCACAAAGGGGGGTCGTGGGGGGTTTGGGCATTGGAGACTGAGCCCCATTTCATTATTTGCACAAGGGCCCACGCTAGCCACGCTACTACGGCAACTTATTCCCACGAAAACAGTTGCACTGTGAATTATAGTTATGAACTAATTGAACTACACTAATTATAATAATTCGTAGCCTCTTCTTCTTGGTTCTTTCGGTAAAGTCACGTAAAAGGGAAATAATAAAATAATAATAAAACATATTATTACGTAATAAAATAAGAAAAATAAAACATATTATTACGTTTTATTTTTATAATTTTATTATTTGCCTTCTACGTGACTTTACCGAAAGAACCAAGAAGATGAATCCCTGCAGTCACGAAAGCTTTAAATCTAAATTCGTAGCCTTTTCTTTGTCAATCCAATTATGGATCAGAATCTTTAGACTGGAGGATCAGACTCTTTAGACTGGAGGAATCCGATGAGCTATAAAGCTCTTTTCAACAGATGCCCAGTAATGAAGGACCCGCCCCCCACGTTGTGTCGGTCGTCAGGGCTTCTTTTAGCATATTTAGCCGCACTGTATCGTGCGAGTTAGTGAAGTGGATGGGGGTGATGGGAGGTCAGTAGGAGCGAGAATCGAACTCGGGTCACCGAGTTCACATCAGCACAATTCGCAAACCACTGCTGTTACCACTCCACCAGTGGACCACGGTTGCTGCGTAAAAATAAAAACGATCGCATCGACCGAGACTTCTCTTTGCAAGACGCGCGCGGTTAAAGTTGGAGCAAGGTTGCTCGTAGGCAAGTTACACTACTAGGGTCGTCTTGCTCAACCAAACGCACTCGAGATTTCCATTTGCACCCTTGCAGCAACAGATGCGTGCAATGTGTCATTGTGCCTCATTTGCATTTGAATTGAGCAGTGGAGAACGTGGAAATCTGGTGTTGGAGGGTCGGAGTTGGGTGGGGGAGTCTGCAAGCCTCATGTCTTAAAGAGTCTTCGCAGAATGCAGCTCTCCGCCACTTCTTCTTCTTTCGTATGGCGAATGTAGATGCAACTACAATTTCACATCCAAGTGGTCGAAGCCAAGATAACCGCAACGTCAGAAGTAGTGGCGTTTATCGCCGCGATGTCTCCGTCGCATTTGTGGATCGGGGCATCGCGTCGTTATCCATTGTTACGGTCTGTTCTGGATGACCACAGTCGCGCACTGCTGGAAAGTTTTGTTTTACTTCCCATTTGTGCATCAGGTATCCGCATCTACTGCCACGCTTTGTCCAGTGGATGCGATGAAGGGTGGGCCATGAGCAGCTTCGTGGAAGATCAAACCCAGGGAATCATCGACGTTGGGTCTTTCACAAGGTGCTACTACACCAGTGGTGTGAAGTGACGAGACAACACACGAGAACAATACTATACGCGTATCGTCATTTACAAAGCACAAAAAACACAACTTGCATCGTAAGTTTGCTGCACAAGGGAACACAGTCAAGGAGCTCCCCACAACTCTGCAAGTTGGAGTCGTGCTACTAGCGATTGGTTCCCGGTGGCTAGTGGATAGATTGTGGTGCCGTGCATCATATGAATTGTGCGTAACAGGGACTGAGATAAGTGGAGTTCTACTGCATTCTAAGTACTGTACATGAAAGCTACGCAAACATCTGGCTCGGAACTGAACCTACTGCTTTGTGCGTTACTGCGTTTGTACAGGTAACAAATGCTGACAGTGTCATCAGCATGTGCTACCTTGTCAAAGGGCAGGAGAAACACGTGGCCCGCAAAAGAGTGAAATCACCGTGTCTGAATAAAGGTGTGGGATGTCCCTTAGCACTCACAGTGACCAACATACTTGCAGAGAGAGAAAACATATCCTTGGGGAGAAAATCGTATTTCGGGATAAAAGATAAAGGATCGGAGTTTGGGGCGAGGTAGGGAGTTGAGAAGGGAGAGGTTGGGGGGAGGCTACAGGGCAGAGGACAACCTCACAGAGGCCAACGAAGTCGCTTTGGGAGAACGCACATCTGCTGCACTTTCCCCATAAAGTGCAAGAGTCCTCGTGGGGGCGGCGAGCAAGCAAGTCGAGCTACACAACGTGGCCAAGGAACGTGAGCGGCTCCAACCACTCCCCGGCCAGCCCCGTGAATGACCAAACATCCCAGTTGGACACCCGGTCCCCGCTCGAGATACATCACCGCCACCCGCACGTACGCACGATAGCCCCCCGCTCCCCTTGACTCGCATCCCCAACTCGCTAAACCTCCCTTGTCCCCTACGCACTCATCCATGCTGCCTCCTCCATCTCCTCCTCCTGAGCCCTTTTGGCTCAGGGCACCCCCCCCCCCGGGGTCATCCACCCCCACCCCCCCGCCGGGGTCATCCACGAGGTCACAGCGCCCGGCTGCTGCCCGACCGCGGTGGGGTCAGCCCGACCCCACGATGCCCTTGCTTAGACTTGTAACCCTGGCCAGCCCAGCGGCCCATTGTGTGTGTGGGGGGTGGTGCTGGGGGTGGTGCTGGTGGTGGTGGTCCACGCAGATTGATTTAAGGGAAAAGCGGCATCCTTCATTTGATGGGGGGGGGGTCCTTTGTGCTACCAGTGGGAAAGTGGATCTCTCTAATTTCTAATCTGCTTCCACATTTAGCGGTAAAATTCACTTTCAACCTTTACCGATTTGAACAACAACAACAATAAGCGTGTATGTCACAGTAAGGCAGCCCGTGACGCCTCTTTGTTCGGCAGATGGCCGTCACAAGGTTATAATTGGGTGTAAAACATTGCAAATGACTCAGACATTTTGACAAAAAAAAAGCCCCTAAAGTATTGAACACGTACCTTTATTTTACATCGATGACGTTTCGGCTATACTGCTAATATTTGATAACACTGTACAAATACTGGGAGTATTTAAAATCATGCAACGTCTTCATATCCATGAGTTCCATTTAATATGTACATATATGAATATTGTAAAATGCCTACGTTAGATGAATAGAGTATATTCAAAGTCGACAGTATTTAAACACGTACGTGCATACACATAATTTGCTTAATTAGAACATAACTTTGACACCCTCCCTGGTTGGGTCATTTGGTGGACAGAAAACCAAGTGATTCTGTGATCACATCTTTGGCCACGAACGTCAGAAAAAATAATTGGGATAAGGACTTTTACACAAAGTGTATATATATAAAATATTGTTCAGACACATTAGAAAACACACGGCAATGAAATGCACACGATGGTTATCATCACGCGTTCAATGTTAACGAAACTTGCATCTACCGAACTCGTTCTTGGGATAATTAGTCGTAGACACGAATACAACGCCACACAAATATAACAATAACTGTGCATTATTATTATTTGTAACAAGACAATGACATTAAAGCTGCGATGTAATCTAAAGCCAACATGAAAATGCGAAACGCGGCGCTGAAAATGTTTAAATGTCTTATACCCGGGCTCGGATAAAAGGTGGTTTATATTTATCCTAACCCCTAAATACGCCGACAGCTTGTGTGTATTAACACTGTAATTTAATAACAGAAAATACTAAAACATCTAATGAGTCTTTACAAGGTATAAGAGTTAAAATACAAAGCGCAATACTATAAAACTAATAAGTGTAATTTCAACACACACTTTGTTACCGCAAGAAAGGTTATCTGCGGTAATTGTACTGAAATAATTGTATAGCTGTACTAATCACGTATGCTCTACGTATGCTCCACGCCAACATACGATAGAACATTACATTAAAATGAGACTATCTTCAGCATCAGTTCAGAATTGTGATGACACATCCACGTGTTTCACACTGGAGCAATTCGACGAGCTAGAAAGCTCTTTGTCGCAGATGTTCAAGCAAGTCTCACAGATGTTCAGTTAGACATCAATGTCACAAAAAAGTTAGCAACTCTGTGTACACAACAACAATCAAATGTCGTATGCAATCATACACGGGTGGAGAGCGGTGGCGCAGTGATTAGCGCACTGCCGACTTCTGAGCCCGGCCACCTGAGTTTGATCTATAAAATAAAAATAAATTTTAAAAAGAAATAACTTTATCGAAAAAACCTAAGAGTATGAATCCTTGCAGTCACGAAAGCTTCAAATCTAGAAGCGATCTATAAAATACGGTCCTGTGGGACCCACTCACCCCACTCACCATCCTGCAATGAATGACCAGAGTGGTGAAGTATGGTCATAACATTCTCACCCCACCCCCACAACTCCTCCGATGACCCGAGGTTTTTGTTGTTGTTGTTTAATCCAGAAGCAGATTTGCAAAAGGGGTGCTGAACATCTCCACGCGAAATAAACGAATTAAACTCACGGCATACCTGGACATACAATACTGTCACACACAACCTGAGAGCCGCCTCCATCCTTGAATAATGAATATCCCGATGAGTATATATTATTAATTCATGTACTGTCTTGGATATGTTTACATTTAAACACTGGATATGTACGCATTTTATTAATCGGCACAAACTTGGCGTGCTGCGTGTTGAAAGGGGTTGGCCGTGTTCTTAACCAAAGTTAGATTCCCAACCACGGCTAACATTGGTGGCAAATGACATCTAAAGAACCACCACCATGTCACATCCACTTCATCCAGCAGTGGAATTCACCACGTGTCAGTAGACACAATACTATGTACGCCTGTGCGTAATTCAGTATGCAAACTGCTTTAAACTAAGTAGAGTTGATCTTGCACCTATTTATACAGAAACTACTTTGCCCGTGTACATATACGCAGTGTGCACACCGACAATATACAACTGTCCACATTAGATAAGTGGATATATTTGTTGACTTCAAAACAGTATATGTACAAGAGTATACATGCTGTCACATACGACTGTAATGTTTGACACAGCAACAGTATACATTCAGTACTCGTCTAAACTAAAACACAGCAACAGTCTATTACCTACAGTATACATTGTTATAAATAATAAGTACAGGATACATACTAAACTAGAGCATTCCATGGGGCACAGCATATAAGTCTTAAACTAGAAGTCTATAAAGTATGCATATTGTTCTAAGCTAAAACACAAGTCTCCACCGTAGTAAACTCGAATCATCTACACTCTACATTATAATACTGTGAGAAGCAAAAACGCAACAGTCTATACTCCTTTCTAAACTAAGGCTAGTCTATCCTACAATTTATTCGTTTTAAGATATAAAAAACAGCAGCAGTCTATATACACTACACATGCAGCTGTAAAATAGAACAGCCTCCTACCTACAATATAATGCCGCTCTCAGCTATAACACAATAACAGTCGAGCCTCTACAATACACACACGAGCTCTCGAAAAGGCAAGTCTACGTGTACACATAACTCCTCTAAACTATAAAACTACAGTACTACGATATGTCCTCCTATAACACAACGGTCTATTACTGCACCCCACACACACAGAGTGTCTGCCAAAAGTGGGACGAAGCAGCGGTGTAAGAAGTTGTTAAGTGGTTTAGCCTTAGGAAGTGAACGTGTTCTAATACAGCAGCAGCAGCAGGAGGAGGGCAATGCCACGTGGGAGAGATCGAGTGAGGTTGGTGGTGGTGGGTGAGTTGAGTGGTGGTGGTGGTAGGTGGTGGTGGTGGGTGAGTTGGGTGGTGGGTGAGTTGGGTGGTGGTGGATGAGTTTGGTGGTGGTGGTGGTGGGTGAGGTGGGTGGTGGTAGGTGGGTGAGTTGAGTGGTGGGTGAGTTGAGTGGTGGTGGTGGGCGAGTTTGGTGGTGGTGGTGGTGGGCGAGTTTGGTGGTGGTGGGTGAGTTTGGTGGTGGTGGTGGTGGTGGGTGAGGTGGGTGGTGGTGGTGGTGGTAGGTGGGTGGTGGTGGTGGGTGGGTGGTGGTGGGTGAGTTGGGTGGTGGTGGTGGTGGGTGAGTTTGGTGGGGGTGAGTTTGGTGGTGGTGGGTGAGTTGGGTGGTGGTGGGTGAGTTGGGTGGTGGTGGGTGAGTTGGGTGGTGGTGGGTGAGTGAGTTGGGTGGTGGTGGTTTTTGAGTTGGATGGTGGGTAAGTTGGGTGGTGGTGGGTGAGTTGGGTGGTGGTGGTTTTTGAGTTGGGTGGTGGTGGTTGTTGAGGTGGATGAGTGTGGTGGTGGTGGTGGTTGTTGTGTTGGGTGGTGGTGGATGTTGCGTTGGCACACGAGTTTTGGCAGCGTTGTGCCTCAATCCTCCTCCTAAGATTTATCGGCACCGCTTCTAAAGAATCATTTTTAAAAACCCCGCGACGACGATTTTGGCGGTCCTCTCGAGCACACGGCATCACAGTCACACACAACAACCTACACACAACAACCAACAAGACAACAACCAAGACCATCATCAATCGTCCGTGGTGGCCCATACCCACGCCGTTGTTATCCGTACACACAAACACACACACAGAGACATCCATAACAACGCATCGCCTTCTGCGATTCCGTTCCCCATCCATCCATCGCCTTAACTCAATAAACGATCTCTCTCTCGGCTTCTTCCAGGACAACTAAAGATTATCATTCTCTCTCTCGTTCCTGGGTGTATAAGCCCAGGGTAACAACAGCAGCAGCAGCTTTTAAACACAAGACATTATCAACAACACGACTGGTAATCACCATCAATCATCTCATTGAGAAGCTCCGGTTTTGGTTAATCTCCTGGCAATTAAATAATTGCGCTATTTCGCTACGAAAGAATACAATCACGGCACAGAAGGAGATATATACATACTACTACAGTACTACGTAACTGTGCTTGCGACCGATACAATGCTTCTTGTTGTAGCAAAGCTTCGTTATCGCAAACTTGTTACGCGTCGGCAATACGCCACTGGAAGTCCCACGGCACAACACTTTGCAGTGTTACGCAGCGTGTAGCCAAGTACATGCTTCGGTATGGTGTGGGGGGGGGGAAGTAATTAATGATGATCACCAATTAAAGCAAAACTTGCAACGTTACCCCACGCCAAGACGAGCACGCGAACTTACCGCAATTGTCGTGGAAGCGAACGCTGCGAATGATGTCCGGCCACAGTGGAGAGTTGTGCATGGGGAGGGGGGGTGTTGTACATTAGTGGAGTTAAAGGCGCACGCGATAAATAAATAAAACATACATCAGCGATCACCACCACCACCACCCACTCTCCCCTCTACCGTGCCACAATCATCACCACCGCCACCACTAAACTCCCTCCACCCCCACCGCCGCCACCATCGCCACCTCCTCCTCCTCCACACCCCCCACAGCCGTTCACTCCCTCCCTCCCTCACCCCAGCAGCCATGCACAGCAGCACAACAACACACACACACCGTAGTTGTTGTGGCTGGGTGGTGTGTGTGTGTGGTGTGCACAACACACTCACACCGTAGTTGTTGTGGCTGGGTGGTGTGTGTGTGTGGTGTGTGCACAACACAACAACACTCACCGTAGTTGTTGTGGCTGTGTTGTGTGGTGCACGTGGAGGTGGTGAATGGGTGGTGTGTGTGGTATGGTGTGTGCACAACAACACTCACACCGCAGTTGATGTGACTGGGTGGTGTGTGCACAACACAACACACCGTAGTTGTTGTGGCTGGGTAATGATGTGATGCACATGGAGGTGATGAATGGGTGGTGTGTAGTGTGTTGTTGTGCTGTGTGTACAGCACAACACCACACTCACACCATAGTTGTTGTGGCTGGGTGGTGCTGTGTGCACACCACAACAACACACACACCGTAGTTGTGGCTGGGTGGTGTGTGCACACCACAACACACCGCAGTTGTTGTGGCTGGGTGGTGTGGTGCACGTGGAGGTGGTGAATGGGTGTTGTGTGTGATGTGGTGTGTGCACAACAACACTCACACCGCAGTTGATGTGACTGGGTGGTGTGTGGTGTGGTGTGTGCACAACACAACACACCGCAGTTGTTGTGGCTGGGTAATGGTGTGATGCACGTGGAGGTGGTGAATGGGTGGTGTGTGTGGTGTGCTGTGTGTACGATAGAGCAAGAAGAGACATACTCACACTGGGACACACACGGCACTTTTTTTATCCCCCCAAAACTCAGTAACCCCCAACCACCTTACACCCTACACCCTAGCCCAACACTACACAAACACCCTACACCCTACACCTTAGCCCAACACTACACAACCACCCCTACACCCCAGCCCAACACCAAACAACCACCGCCAACGGATGGGGGTACATGGTGGGTGGTTGCATGTTGTTGTGATGATGATGGTGGTGGTGGTGGTTGCTCTTGTTGGGACGTGGGAAACAAGTGTTTGTTTGTGCTGGACAGAGTGGCGCATGTCACGTGTTGTTATTGTTTGCTGTGAGCTCTCGCCTTGACGTCAGGTGCACCTGCTGTGTAAACACGTGTGGCCCACCATCATTACTCTTATATCCTTTTTGCTTATTTTAACTATTGACATATTTCTGTGTGTGTGTGAGACTGCGATTTGCTCAAAGTCTTGTCTCGAATTGGCTTTGTGCGTGTGTGTGTGTGTTCATAACGCACGTGTGGGTGTGTGTATACATAGGTCGACTCAGCCTCAAATGAGTACCTGGTGCGGTGTGTAAACATCTCCACGGAGGGAGACAAAGGCGGACGGGCGTGGTGCTGGCCACCCCCTCGTGTGTCATGCCGGCCTTCATAGGTGCTCGCTAACAGCACTTGCCCCAGCAGTCTGTTACAGACTATACGGGGGATCTTTGTCTTTGTTGTATCATGTACGCGTGTGTGTGTGTAGATATACCTTATTGGGTTGCAACACTGTTTTATGTATATTGTGCAAAGCGGCGTATGCTAAAGATGTGCACTACTGCTGTATTATTCATAGTAAAGGGTTGTAGGTTAGATCGCGTAAGTATAAATGTGTCGTAACCCCTCCACCACCCTACACAGCCAGTAAGGATTGACACGTTAACAAAAACGAGCCAATTAGTTTACTACTTCAGCCCCACCGGTGTGTTGGAGAAGTAAATCCACAAAAGTTACAATTCATCCGATGATGTAATTACCAGCGAAACGTCGAACTACTCAAATTGTAAATGTTGTGGATTTACTCTCCAACACACCGGTGGGGCTGAAGTAGTAAACTAATTGGCTCGTTTTTGTTAACGTGTCAATCCTTACTGGCTGTGTAGGGTGGTGGATGGGTTACGACACATTTATACTTACGCGATCTAACCCAACAACAACAACAACATCTTTATTATGATGGATATTGCTCGCGAAAGCCTACGTGTTGTACATGCTGCTGTGTTGTATCCGTGCCTTGTGGCCTGTGTATTCCGGAGCGAGATGGCAACAATGATCGAGGTCAGCTCGGGCACGAGAGGGCTTCAGGAGAGTGAGTGAGAGAGTCCGTGTGGCTTTGGCTTCTTCTCCTACATTGAAGGGGGGGAAACTACAGCCTTTAACCCACGTGTTATAGTCCACAGTTTGGGTGGCATTGCCATAAATCTAAATGGTGAAGTGATCTGCAGTTGTCTGTATATTGCATTGCCGCACTTCAGTTGAATATGCCAATGCGTTTACACCATACACATATCACACAGCACTGTACGTTAGAAATGTACAGCTACACTGCACTTAGTGAACTAAGTGGTGCCGTTTTGAAGAGGACCCCCGTGTATTGCATGGTGACCCATTCAAGGGCTATCCAGGCTCAAGCCCTGCTTAGATTTCCACATCTGACGAGGCGAATTCCGGGTGATTTGGTCACAGACAACGGGAATAACAGAGCACAGCAACACCTACGTACAATAGCCACACATTCATATATTGTATACGAAAAGCGCATGTTACTGAACGTATTAGTTGGCTTTGGCTGTCACATAAGCCCCGGGCTCTCGCACAAACTGCGTTGCGACGTCATTTTATGTCTGTCGAAGGCGAACGACACGGCCATCTATTCCTCTCGACGAGCTCTACGCGGTGCGCCCATCAACAATTCAAAGTTTTGTTTCTTCTGCGCATTCGTCCTCGCTGCTGCGCTTGGACACGACACGACATGACAAGAGAACGATCCGTGCCGGGTGGGTCGTGGCGTTCATGTGCGCGGTGGGACGGAGTCGGCACAAATAAATTAAAATTAATTACGATTTTGACTTCCGTTTATTCGGGACCCCGGGGGTTCTCGCCATGAAACTTTTCATGCACAATGGCAATGAACCTCGTGGGTACTAACAGCTACAGCTGTCCCACTTAATTCAGTCTTTCGCTTTCGGAACCACGTGCCCGGTTTCTCATCGTCATATTAATAATAATAATCAACATCCTCTTCTTCATTGCGCGCCTTCATCTCAGCTTACATTCTTAAAAGCTAGAAATGCATCTGCGACACTTAACAAAGGCTCAGCGCTAGGAAATTGAGAAGGAGCCTCGTTGTCTTTTGGTTCATTCTCTGCTTGCGTTGTGGCCGAAACGTCGTGAGAATTGTATTTTATTATGTTTTATTTTTATTATTTTATTATTTCCCTTCGGCGTGACTTTACCGAAAGAACCAAGAAGATGAATCCCTGCAGTCACGAAAGCTTTAAATCGAAATTTGAGCCTCATTGTCGTACTCGTCTTCAAATTTAAAAAAAACTAATTGAGCGCAATCTCGGTCACGCATTCTGCGATGCCTAAAGTTTATCACAGATATCTCGTTTTTTATAGTGGTTTAAAAAGTCGTAGCTCTTAGCGATGGCATAAGCCCTATATATATTTGTTTGACATTATTAAACGTTTCCAAGCAGACGTAATCCTGGCAACTCCACTACGTTGGTCATTTTTGTTACACAGCTCTTGTGTTTAATTTTTGTACGGTTAAGTTGCGATTGTGATGTCATTTCATCCGGAGTTTTCCAGGGCTGAGCCCCGGGAAGAAAGAAAAAAACATCGAGGAAAGTGTTGGGAGGAGTGGGAGGTTCGGAAGATTGGCCGTCGCTGGAAAATATTCGATGATAAACTGAGCCCTGCGATGTAGTTCTGAGCAGTGCCCTTCAATACAACTGCCTTGCGTTGTGTCGAAACAAGTAAACAATGTCCGACGGCGAGAACAATCAGATCTACTGTGAGCTAATCGCTGTAATCATGAAGAAATCATGCTTGTATTGTACTCTCATTTAACATTGATGCTGGAGTGAAAAAAAGGTTTCATATTTGAAATCGGTTAACTCCCTGCGTGCCCATTACAAGCATTGCTCGACTAAATCCCGAGTTTCTATAACCGGTAGATTTCTCACCACCACCACCACGTGTTGTGCGCGGTGCATTTAGCACCACAGTACGTGGATTTATAGCGTTTGTATATTTGTTTGCTGGTGACTGTGTATTTCATATCGGAATCGACTCCAGTGCTGTTGCTGCTGGCGGCAATAAAAGTTGTTCAGAAGTCAAAAAGTCTCTGGTCCCAATGAGACGTCGTTTGTCAGTACTCAAGAGCCGCAGTTCCTCTCTGTGGTGCAAGACACGCGTTACAAAGACAAAGACCCCCCGTGTAGCCTTCCCAGACTGTTGGGGGCAAGTGCTGTCAGCGAGTAGCACATATGAAGGCCGGCACGGCACACGCGTTACGGACACAAGGCATTGCAGTACATTATTTATCAATCGTGACACCATCGTTTCCCAAGTGCATGCCACTTGCAGGATTTGTACGTTGTTACCTCCAACAGGTCTTACAATTGAAAGTGTTCAACTCGTGCCAGAGATGCACATAAACCACATCACACCGTGCACACAAGTAATTAATTACTCGTTACATTACACACACATCAGCGATCTCAGACTAGAAATATATGTTTGTGTGAACAAGAGGTCGCGGTTTTTATCCGGATTATAAGACGCACGTTACCCCCATCTGTTTTAGTGCTAAAGTCGTGAGTGCGTCTTATAATTCGCTACGGGGGTTGTCTTTGCGTGAGACCAGATTCGTAAAAGTCGATTGACACCGGGCACATGAAGCATAGGGTGCGTCTTACTTTCCGGACCGTCTGATAATGGTGGATAACACGATAAAGAGGTCACCATGAGGACACGTGCGCATACGAATACACACGTACACACACACACACGTGTGTCTAAACTGCCCCACGGTCCACTCGCACACGTAATGAGTTCCACACGTGTGTTATCAGCAACACAACACAACCACGGCCACGTGATTGCACGTGTGGCATTACGATACGACAGTCCAGAATACAACATCGGAAGAACACACTCACCGGCTCACTTGTTTTGAAAAAGGGGGCATGCGGAGTGGATGGCCGGTATGAATGCATTGTCTCGAAACAAAGGGGAGGGAGTGTGTGTGATTATTTCATTATATGTCTCCGATTAACACTTTCACACGCAGCCACATGGAGCGATGACCCCCGACCCACCCACCCATCCTCCTCCTCCCAAGTGGACACCCGGTGAGAAACCGATGTTGGATGTGAGCCACTTTACCCGTGTGGATGACCCGCCTCCTTGTGCCCAAATCCTGGCATTACATTGATGCGTGGGGTCTTGCTGTTGCGAAGCTGGGATGGCAACGAGAGGGGACTATTTAACAAAAAATGGGACCTTTTTGCCCGTATCGAAGTATGAAAAAATTAGAATCGAATAAAAATGGTAAACACTATTGTTATTTTTTGATACTAGAGAGGTTAGCGACTCATAACAATGATGATGCAGGGGCAATGCTGAGGTCAACATATCTGTCTCGGATGTTCAGATCTTTAAGTCCATCGGCCTCTTTTCTTGGCTTTGCAGACCAATATTATCGAGAATTTGTGCGTATGTATGTTGAACTTCTTTCGCACCGTACGCAGACAACCGTGCTAATCGTTAAAGCAAGCGAACTCTGGACCAGTTTCGAAACGTTCTTGCTTGAACGAATGCTGCTGGATAATATTGGTCTTAAAAGTCAATAGGAGTCATTAAAACCACTTATGTTGAGACACATAACGGATTTCTGCTTGTATATGCGCTTACCCATTATGCTCCACAGCAGTGCATGGGTTTGAAAACCGGTTTTTAAGGAACTGGAAAGGAAAGTGAATGAGGAATGGACAAATTCCAAAAACGATGACAGGTTTCAGATGACAGTGGTAGACTCTTGCCTACCAAGTTCAGTGCTCCAATTTGCTTCCTATGTTAACAAGTTAGTGCACAGTTAACAAGTTCACTTGGCTTGGCTATGAGACGTCACTACGCAGGCATGATGCCCAGTGATTGGGATAAAAATAAAAATAGGAATTGGTTTTACCCTTTCTGGCAAAAAACAGGAGGTGTTAAGATGTTCAACTACCGAATAGAAACTTTTTGCAAGGAATCAACTCTGCATTGACCACACGAACTTGTGGCAGAACATGTAAACAAATATGCTCTGAGAATATACGAATTTTTCTTTGAAACTGATTGGCCTACACCCAGAGCATGTTGTCCACCATGGAGATGGAGCGATGAACTCGGCCTCACGTGCAAGGTTCACATCATAGGACCGGGTGATAGCAACGGCCTGGGGATTGATCACGGCTGCTGACGATACAGTGTATAGATTAGAAATTGTACTTTAAGGTCAGCTGTTTCGTGTTTCTATTCAAAAGAGCTATGAGGCCTGCAGCACTCATCTCTGTTCATGTCGATGCGAATTGGGGGCGACACGACAAGGCCGGGGCGCCACGAAAGCGAGATGTTAACTACCTCGCCTGGTATGCAGGAGATAGTGGGTTCGATCCCGACCCTGACGCCTGCTGCTGTATATTTGGAGTTTGCATGTTTCTTTCCCAGTGGTCGCGTGGACTTTTCTCAGGGTCTTCCAATTTTCCCCTCATTTTTGGAGTATTTGGCTGCGATACATTTCCACGCGATAAGCCACTTCGTTGACCTATCATTTATGGCCAAGTCGTTTATGAAAAAGAGCTAAATAACTCAATGGGCCTTACCTGGTAAAAAGCATAGTTTAGTTACTGTGGCAGAGGCCAGTCCCACCATAGGATGAGCACTGTTAACTTCCCAATCTGGTACGTACCCATGTCAATACCCCATGAGGAATGAGTTTCCTGAACCCGACAGGGATTTGAACTCGCATCTTTATACGATCAAGTCGAGTCACCGCCAAGTGCCACTTAGCCAGATTGCATACAGCTGCATTGTAAATGATGAATTTCAATACCTGAACATTACAACTTCTCATGCACAGGTTAGATTACAGGTGCTACGCTATAATTAGCTGGCAATTACAGCAAACGGTGCACCGCAAGCATTGCCACAAATTGCTTTTGTATTGAGAAGCCCATCTGTGCAGTACTGTAATTATATGTTAGGAGCTCAAGTGGCCGAAGAGCAGATGCATTGTCACTGTTAGCGCTGTATTAACAACTTAAGCCACGTGATTACACTCCTTACCAGACCAGATGGCAAATGCTAATAAAAAGTCTTCAATTTCAGTGTAACTATTAAGGATACATATATCTCATTACCCAGCTACACTCAAGTGCAGTGTGGTATTATGTTGACAGCACGAGTTATGAGTACAACGTTTGTAAAGCAATTCTAATGTACAGCCCTTAGTCAAACCGCGCTGGATGAGGGCCTCCCCATTCTGTGTAGGTCGTGGGGAGGGGGGGGGGTGTTTGACCATGCTTCACCATACTGGTCTGTGCGGGTTGATGAATTGCCTCTAAATGAAAATCCTTTCTTCGGCACAAAACAATTATACAATACTTATCAAGCATCCGTGTACAGAAAAATCAACGTTAAAGCAAGTGCAATAGTTTGAATTGAATGACATAACGCGAGTTTGTTTCAGAAATGTCATCGTTGAATAATAGGCACATTCAATTGTGAATTTTTCAATCTCTTTAGTTGATGGGCAGGTCGAGCTTGGTGGGGTTTAGCATGCCTACGCGCACCTCTTCTAAAATGTCTGGACAGCGTGGACGAGTAGGCCAAAATTCCCTTTAGTGGGGCTGTCTAGAGCTCCCTCTAGTAAGGCTCTCCCACCAGCTGTGGCGTGAGCAATTGCAGGCCTGCGCCTTCACCACCTTGAAAACCACGTGGGTGGAAAATTACGTCGACAAAAAAAGTACAGTCATTTTTATGAAAAAAACACACGTGTAGATTTTAAATCAGGCTTCATGCATCCATTGCCTAAGGCACCTTAAGGACAGATCTGCCAAAAGGGTTTGATTGGGCCTGGCAGTGGGCTCAGCGAGGCAGCCCATAGCGCCTTCACGAAGCAGGAAGCACAGGGAAGTCCCCCAGGTGCGAGCGCGAGGTCTCGGGGTGACGGGAATTATTACGGCTGCGTTAAAAAGTGTGGCCCCTCTGGGACGCACGTGCTGGTAGGCAGGCGCTGCGGGAGAACTTGATTTCCCCGCAGATCTGGACGGAAGCGCACTTTGTTAAGTAAAGCAAGTTTTAAACTAATAATACGCGACTTGGGTAGCGTGCGCCGCTGCCAAGCAAAGTCAAACGTAAGTCGAGCTGCTCCGCTCTGCCCCCGACTCTACAAATGTCTTGCCACATTCCATTGGCATCTCGGTAATAATAACCCTTTCAGGTGTTGACACGGTTATTATAAGCGAGACTTTGCTGCTGCTGCTGGGAAGGCCTCGGCAGGCTAAGCCAATGTATCGGTTAACTCGACCGGCATCAGTGAGATGAGCTTATAACATTTCACAAGTTTAAACTATTTTTTGGTCAATGAGTTTGCTGGTAGGTTAGTAATTTATCAATTTTACACCTCTTTGGCTGACAATATGCAGAAAAGCTACATTTTCCTCTTGAAAATAGCAACATCCTGCTTATATATTGATTTTCTCCAAGTTATTCAACTAAGATCTTAGGCAAATTGTTGGCAGTATATCTTAGAAATATGTAAATAGGACAATACCATGTAACCCTGCATTGATGGTACAGTTCAAACAAAATACTGTTCCGATAATTAATTTAGTTAATTTGTAACAGAATTGAGGCTACATAAAAGTTAGGTATATAAATCACCCGCGAAAAAACACGAGGTATTAAAATTTTATTTGACATTTTACAAATGAAAGCAAATACATATATGACACAAGTGGACTAATTTATACACGATTTAATTCATCTATACATAAGCAATTCAAGGACTTTCACAACAGCAAATATTAGCGTGATGTATTGAAAGACTGTAGAGAGACCAGTCTGCAGCTTCTGAATATTTCCTCTTGGCAACGTCCATTCCCACTGGGGCCAGGCTCCATGAAAAACTCAAAATAAATCATCGAATCTGGAGGGGGGCAAAGAGAGTATGTTAAAACACGAACATAATTTACTATGTGCTTAATTATCTGCGAACGAAAAAGTGTCACATTGATTCATTACTCTTTTACAAAAAAAAACTCACGTTTGGCAGCATGCCAATGAGTGCAATACCAGGGTAACACTCTACATTCAAACTCAAATCTCGGTGAAAGTGAAAATGTCTGGCATAAATGGCAGTGATGCATTTGCTGCTTTGTGTACATGCTGTGCTACTTTGGCTGCATTTGGCTTTCTGGAAGCGTCGAAGTATTTATGGTCAAAGAACCCTGGGTGGTGAACTGGCAGCAATGAAGCATCGTGTTGCTTCTCTGCAGCACATCAGGGAAGTTTTTACATCCAATGAAAAAAAACACGGAGCTACAAATGTGCTAATTATTGTAATGTTTTGTCAATAATTAAACTTTCCATGCCAGCCACAAGCCCTGTAATTCCATTGAGACATATACTATTAGTCTACATTTCAATAAGGCTTACTTTTCAAATTTCCCACATAAACCAGGTCCCTTGCTTCAGTTTGAAATAAAATTTCATTAAATTATTTAAAATCATAACATTTGAGACTGCTCCTGTCCGTGACCAAATCACCCAGAATGCACCAGATAACATCAGATTTCAGAAGCAAAGCGGCAGGCTTCAGCCTAGATGGTGCTTGGGATGGGCAGACAATATGTATGACACAGATTTTATAGGCTAAGGAGTTACATTGTCAGCAGAGGGCGGTGTTGCAAAATCCATCGTCACACTGTACTGTAGTCAAAAGTCTATGCTCCCTGTCAGCATTCACCAACCAGCATTCACCAACATGGTGAAGTATGGTTAAATAACCCCCACGACCTTGAGGGGACCTCATCCAACAGTGGCATGACAAAAGGGCTGTAGATATAAGTGACACTGCTTTTGTAATCCGTGCAGAAATTGAACTGTGCATTTTAGCACGCATTTACGACCGACATAAAAGTGCAATATAAGGTATGTTTGTATCTGGGAATGCATTTGGACAGGTATCGAACACAATACGGTTTTTCAGTAAGGCAGTTCTTGCCAACCCCATTTGTCAACGGATTACATCCCCGTTGCTCCGAGGACCTCTACAGCTCTGTGGGTGAACAGCGGGCGTGGGGGGGGTAGGGGTTCTGTGCAGTGTGTGAAGTCCAACTCACCGTGTACTTGTCCCACTTCTTCTCGGGGTCATATGGCTCCCAGCGGCTCGCTGGGAAAATGTGCTTGTTCTTCTCGTACCAGCAGCGCAGGACCACTTTGCCTGCGTGAGACTGGGAAAACAAGGAAAATCATCACCCGTGTCTGTAGAACTTCTTTCGCACCGTATGTAGCCAACCGTGCTAATCGGAGGTTTGTATAATTAAGCATTGACATGTAACACTTAATAACGATTTGAATTCTATATCCAGGAAAGTCTCAACATTTTTTCTAAGGAGGTGTTTTTCTTGGGATATTTACCAAATTGAGCAGTTTTGTTTGGGAATAAATGGAGAACTATCTTCAAGTAACTAGAGAAAAAGTTAATTATTCAATCTTAATTATTCAGTTTTTCCTCTTCTTTACATGCACGTGTATGTTTTGATTAAAGTTTCATGTATTTTGTTCAATAAAATGTCGATAACACTCTTGAGTATTGTATGCGTGTTGCTGCATCTTCCAAGGTTACATTGCACAACGGTGACCACGATGTTCATGCCGAGTCGCCGAATGGAAATCACCATCGCTTACCTCGTCCTTCTCCACCGTGGCATCGTTGAACAACCGAATGTCGTCGTGAACATCAAAACTGAAGAGCGGACCTGAACACAGGGACAGATAAAAATGTATACAATGAACGCTTCAAACTAGATTCCAGTATCAGACCTTGCACATTCAGCCCCTTTGTCAAACCACTGCTGGATAAGGGCCTCCCCCCTTCCATCCAATCACTATGCAGGTTCTATCCTCTTTAACTTCTGACTATTACATTGGGTGCATTTACAGGTAATTTTATCAGTCAGTGGATGTGAAATGTTTGATGCTGCATTAATTTTTCTACTATAATTGTAATTTTCTGTAACTGCAAACAGTTCCATTGAGCAGTGCTACGATATAAAAATACAAAAGGGGCAGTGTACCAATGGACGTTGGATGCAATTAGCTTTTTCAGTTATAAAACGATTACACTGACAGGTGGGCAAGCATGGAAATCTATGGTCAGCCAGCCAAACAATTGCAAAGTCTTAATACCCAAAGGCTAGTTGGAATGGGGAAATTGGTATTGAATCATAAGGGGCTCTCATCTGATTAAACTACAAAATCAATCAGTTCACAATACTTGATGAAAGACAGGACACAATGTCCTCATTATCACTAAAACAAACCAGATTATTAATGGCCAGGTCACAAGCATCTGCTCATTTTATATAATTCTGGAAAAAAATGCTGGGTGACAATAGTAATTAACACAAAACATTCCCCAACTCATTTAGAATTTCACTTCAGATTGTGTAGATGTTACAAAACGCATGCTTACGTCACATAAAATCTCTGAAGGGTATCAGTGAATGATGCCAATTGTAAGAATATAGCCTGGACTGGAAAGAGGCCAAAACCTCTTAGTGTGGCAATTATGCATGAGGGGACGGAACTCCCATAAGGATTTTACTGCAGCGGCACAAATGTGGCACACACAAACACAAAGTTTCCTCACTTACCACTCTTGCCCCTGGCTTTAGTCACGATGAAATCGTAAAAGGAATAATGCTGTAAACAGAAGCATAAAGACACTGAAATGAAGACCCTCAAACATCAACTCATTATGCTTGAGAAAGCCAAAAACAATGAGAAATTGGCCAAGAAGGAATGGGCAATATTAACGAAAATGTACCCCAATACCAGTCAACAAATTATCACACCACAGACAGGTTTGCACAGACGTAGCAATGTGATAGTAAATGCACTGCATTAGCTGTAACATACGTATCTCAAATACTAGAAAACACATTAAGTATTCATAGAAAGTCGATTTCACACCCTTTGCAAGTACATTCATTGGCTGAATCTGTAGACTTTTTAAATTAACACTTTTGCTATTTATGTTTTGTGCATAGTTATTATGTACCGAGTTTTTTTGTTTTAATGTCAGCTAATCAAGTAAATGCCATTTTACGTGCAACAGTGAAGCACATTGTATTTAAAGCCATAGAGCCATGTTGCTTGACATTAAGGCTTCTTAGAACTTTTAAGAGTGCTTGCGGGTACGTTTGATAGAATTAGTTATAGCTAACATTACAATATTGCTGCTCGATCTTGTCTTCAAGGCTAGAGATAAATAATTTTTTGCACTAATCCACACGGACTTAATAGAAGAGCCATTTTATAACATTTTAATGTGCACTGTATTTCATCCAGCCTTGAAACAAACTGCTTACAATCTAATGTAACCAGTCTGCATAACAGATTTGGATTCAGGTAGTTGGTTTCAAAGTACGGTACATTTAATTTCAGTCAAATAAAATCTTGTTTTTTAAAAAATATACTTTTGCAATAAAACATAATTATTAAGCAAGGCATCTTGCATTCATTAATTCCCTTGTCACTGCTGGTTATACACAATATTCTCATCTCAGGGACAGATGGTTCTGTTGCTGGTTGATTAATGTTACTTGGGAATAATTAGTGTTACAGGCAAGCAGCACAGACCCATAACGCATAGGGGTCATTCAAGTTCACGGAGCATTATCGTCATCTAAGCATGGCTTATATGTGTTTTCGTCCTTCATGATTCTTAATCAACATCCATCAGGTATTACTGCTGGATAATTCATTATCATGGTCAATCCCAGACAAGCTTGTCCTTAGCAAATCAATTTTAATAAGGTATTTACATCTTCTTAATGTGCCCTGCTTTGCTTACCCGGATCTGAACAGATGACAAGCATGACCTTATGTACAAAAAAAATCCACATCCAATTTGTCTACACAACATGCGAGCAATTGAGCAAGGTGAAGTAGACTGGAGTATCAAGGCCAATAATTTCCACAAAAAATAACTTCATCAGTTGATGACATAATAACCTAATATGGCAATGATATTTTACAGATGCACATTCAAGCTACACATAAAACAAAAGCTGGTTTCAGTCGACAACTACTATAATGCATTGTGTCACTGCCTGGATGGCTGTTAACATAAATGTCTTTAAGTTTTGGCTCTCAATTTTTGATAAGCACCCAAGAAAATATTGCATTGTGAATTGAGTAAACAACCCAATTTCGTGCAAATGCTTTTAAAAAGGGTGCAGTATTGTTTTACTATATCATTTAATTCTGGTTGTAAACCTAATTAGAACAGCTTCATGTTTCACTGTGACTAATTGCAGCATGTAAAGTATGATGCTTAAAAAAGGTATGGTGCAGATCTGGCAAGGAAATTAAAACACATAAAAAATTACAATAACATGATATGCCTGTTGAAAAGCTTGGTGTGTTTTTGCAGCTGCTTATGGATATTTTTGCAGATGTATTCCTATACAATAACAAAGGACATAAATGCGAATTTGATTAGCATTGGAACCTGTGCCTGGGTAATACCTACATGAGGAATGATCAAATCCTCTTTGATATACATCAGCTGTTCCACTCCAGAAGTTCTAAACAATGGAACAAATCACATAACAAGAACATGAGATGCATAATTCAAGCTGTAGGGAATGCTGCGCAATTAATACACATGAAACGCCAACAAATAGAGACATCCAAGTGTAATAAAACGTTTAAAATATCAAAGCAAGACAGACGTTAATCAATCACTGCAATGTATATGGGACCAATGCAGCTACCAAAAACCACATGGTAAACTCCAGTGATGATCCCTTGGTGAAATAGTTTGTGTAATCAAAAGCATCACCTGAGCTCACTGAAGTCCTTCCGCAGCATTTCTAGGCACTTCTGTAGGAACTGCTGGATGGTGTTTCCCTTCTTCATCTGTAAGTAAAACATGTGGCATTTGCACAGGATGGTGAAAACGTGCTATGTAATGACTACATTGAGTCTAGCTTGAACAATCGTCACAAACTCATGAGATTCAATCCGCAATGCATTCACCAAAAAGGTCTTTCACTAAAAACATAGTCTATCATATGATACACCCATGTCAGACCATGAGAAAAACTACAATTAGTTTATTGGGATACAAATCACAGATTTATAAAAAATAACTCTTAGCAGTGACATTATTGTTGTAACACTGATCATAAACAATACAATTTTGTTCGAGTTTTATCATGGCTAAATCAAGGCAATGTTTTGATTCTGGTCTCGATATGGATAGTCCCCAGGGTGCTGTGAATTATGGCCCCTTTCTCTGCGGTCTGGGTGCATTGCGAGTCCAGTGTGCCAAGTCTTAATTTTACTGATGTATCATTCTAAGGAGGAACAGATAAACGCTACGTACCCGGACAGTCTTTCTGTGCCCAGAGCCATCCCAGTAGCTGTAGGTGATCACAATCTCCTCGTCTGAGTGGATTAATACAAGTTAAAACGCAGAAAAGCACTTCGCACCAGAATGTCATATTTTTTATGCAAAAATAAATTCCATATCCTTAAATAAATGCACAACCTAAACCATACAAAACAACTCAATTCCATGGTGCCAATATAAAAACATAAGCAGTAATTATTATTCAAGTAAACATAACATTTACCGAGTTATTGATAAGACCAAAAAACAATGCAAAGAAGCCCTAATAATCCAGGTACATGCTTTTGCTGGTGTTAGTCACCACTCACTTTTGATTTTCTCTTGCTGGCTCTCCCACTCCTGTCTCAGCTCTTCTCTCAATCTGTTGTCTTCCTCCTACGAAAATTATAACAAGAAACACAGCCAGGTTGAACACAAATCCATCGTAAATTAGAGAAGCATTCACTTGCGATTTAACAGTGGATAATCTGTTCCTTCAAGATGAACCTATAAGTTGGGCTGATTATATTATAATCGATGTGTTGATACGGTATTTAAGTAGAATTTCATTTAGGGCAGGAAAGTTAACTCGGCTGTTTGTCAGAGTGCCACAGGAGCTATAATAATGTCCAAGGTGGAGAGAATTCAGGTAAAATATGTCAGCGACAGCACGAGTTGTCCATAAGCGCCTCAGCACAATGCTAAGAAAACATCTGATCTATGCTTCACCCTCTGTAATCAAACCCATTCTGCTACAAGCAAATAGCAAATTCACAATGTAAAAGATAAACAGACATTACTTCACCACTTTGATGTGTTTGCCCTACTTGACATCATTATGTGTACATATGAACCTTATGACGGGACCCTGGGGTCCCATAAGCCCCCGGGGGGCTCTCGCATAAACATTATATTATAATGTAAACAAAAACTTTGCTCTTTTTCACCAATAAATTTAAAGGAATGGTGGCAAGTGCCATCTTATTAAACTATGCCTTTAAAATGGAAAACTACTTGCTTGCAGTACCTCTATTTAAATACACGATCGAAAAAATAATTTACACCCCTCTGTCAATCATCGTGTTTCTCAGTGTGGATTTGTGAACACACTTTGTAAACAGTACATAAAATAGTACGCGCTTTCAATGCGCTGTTCATATTGTAACAAGCGTTTATACCAATGTTACTCTACAGAGTAGTGGGTCGCCGCTCCTCTTATCCACATTGATGCGAGCGGTATGTGGGGACTAATGTTTTTTTTTGCGGTTAAGCCAATCTGCACAGATGCATACGGACAAGAGAGTATTATCAAACAAGAGGAATTAACGGTGCAACGCATCTCATCTGTTAAATATCTGCAGGTAATAGGATTGTCATCGATTGATCCTGGCTGCAGACATTGGTAGGTCACACGTAATAATGAAGATAAGAGAGCAGTTTCACTGTATTATGCATCCTGTTATGACAAATTAAGGACTTAAGTCGTGTAGGCAGTTTGAGCAGCTTTGGATACGACTTATGATCCTGCCCATATCCGAGCATGGAGTGCATTCGCTTGTTAAGCTCTTCTGCGCATTCGTCCTCGCTGCGCTTGGATGACATAACTGAATGATCTGCGCCGGGTGGGTCGCAGCGTTTTTGCGCGCGGTGGGGTAGAGTCGCCAAAAATAAATAAATTACGATTTTGACTTCCGTTTATTCGGGACCCTGGGGTCCTGCCATAAGGTTCATATGCAGGCTTTGCCAATAGTGGATGAGGGGCCTCTCCATGCCATGCAAGTCATGGGGGTCATTTGACCATACATCAGAATACTGGTCAAAGCAGGCATGTGAAGACAGATAATTGATGTGGGAACGAGTACACTACAATGGATATCAACTCCGGTTGTCGCCTGATGAGGCTGGTTACAATTACCGGCGAAACGTCGTACCCGAATTGTAAATGTTGTAGGTTTACTCTCCAACACACCGGTGTGCTGAACTAGTAATGAATTGCCACGTTTTGTTTACTTAACAAACCTTACTAATTGTCTGTCGGGTGGTGGCGGGTTTAACGACACATACTTGCGCGATCTAACCTAAATAAAAACTATTATGGACAATGGATATTGCCGAGCTGCCCTCTGCTGGCCACAACGAAGTCCCACAGCTTATACAAACTTAAGCAAGGTGGTCGCCCATCCAAGAACTATCCAGGCACAAATTTGCTGAGCACTGATGAGATCAGAAGCATCATCAATGACCTGATCATAGGTGAAATCATTATACTAAACGCTAAAATAATGCCTGCAAGAAGCTTGAACTCTTTTCGATTTTTTTAAGAAACCCCTACTCCTGCTTAAAGTACAGCATTGGAAATTAATGGAGGCATAGAATAGGTTTGCATGGCAGAAGATGGTTAAGACAAGCAATGATCAACACTGACCTCCCTGCCCCGGTCCGGAAGAAAGCTGGTGTCCACATCTGGATTTTTACCAATTTTTTTCTTTTTCACCGGGTACTCGATTTCTAAAACGAAATATCCAGTCAGCAACATCCAAATTACGGAAGCATCAAAAGTGAGTGGATACACATTTCAAACATTACAATGCACATTCGTGGGTCATTCGGAAGCAGGCAACGGTGTAACAAGATAACCTCTTTTACAGGGGTGCCCGAGGCTCAAGGTGTCAAGTTTTTCAGACAGACCTTCATCAGAGAGGCTGCTGTTGTAGTCTTCATCATCTTCCTCGCAATCGTTCAGACTGAACGACAAGCTGGCGATCTTTCTCTTCTGCTCCATCTTCTTTTCCTTCTCACGCTGCAGCTCCTGCTTCCTGCATTGATGGTAATGATTCAGCATCGGCTTTTGCGCAGGAAGCACTTCCATCATGCTAATATCTCACAACTCATTTATGAAATGAAAACTCTGCAATGTTGAAAGCAGGTAGTGATCAGGGCAGCAATACAGGACTTAAGCAAAAATTTACTGGCATGATTCCTTGTTAAAAGGTTTCAGTTTGGTGTTAACATCTTAACACCTGTTTTGTTGCCAGAAAAAAAAGGGGAAAACCTACTATCAAGAAAATCTACTTTAAATTCATCCTACACTAGTGGTAGGGGGTTCATGATGGGGGTTTTAACGTTGAGTACTTTGTGTTTAGGTAACACTTAACATAAACTAACTTGAAAGCAACTTCCAAAAATATTTGTAATAACTGGCGAAAGAGACTATGGCGGTGACGTCTCTTTGGCAACTGTACAGCAAGTGTGGGAATGCACACAATTCATCCGCATCTGCACTCACAGCAATAGTTCCTTGCTAAGCTCCTTCTTGGCAAGCTGCTTCTCACGTTCTTTCACAAGCGCTTCCTGTCTCGCCTTCATATCATTCAGGGTCACCAGACCTGTGCAAGTGGCAGGAAAGATGGTGAAAAGAAAAATCAAAGAATTGTTCGGTACACTAACACACCACATTGCTCAGAAACTTACGCTGTGTGATGTTTCATTAGGACTTAATTGCTGGACCACGTAAGTAGGCGTGAATTTTTCTATTAAAACTTTGGATACCAATAACTTGTAAATTTGAATTATATAATTGTTTACATCAAGTTATAGCCATAAAACACGTGCATGTTGTTTTTATCAGTGATATAATGACAACTGATGCGATAGTGCTTACCCACTGTACTTGACTTGAGTTCCGCCTCCACAGCATCATAATGTGCTGAGAATTTTCTGTCAATGTTGGACTTGGCCAAGTTTTCCTGACAAGAACAATGATGCATTTGTTAAAACAGATTTGTGTTTTCATCATCAACCCCAAATGCAACACCACTATTTTTGTTTGTCATCCAAAGACAAAGCTATATGCTCATTACAACATCAGTTTAACACGTAGGCTTTCGCGACCAATATTATTCATAATCAACGTTTTTGGGTTTAGATCGCGTTATTTATAAATGTGTCGTAACCCTCCACCACCCGACACGGCCAATCAGTAAAAAAAAGTGTCACATTGACAAAAGACAAATAGTTCACTGCTTTAGCCCACCGGTGTGTTGAAGCGTGAAACCACAACAATTTACAATTTGAGTACGACGTTTCGCTGGTATATAAGAACGGGAGACACAGCAGAGCCTCACCATTCTGGCGAATTGCCCGATGATGCTGGATGCAATTACCAGCGAAACGTCGTACTCAAATTGTAAATTGTTGTGGTTTCACGCTTCAACACACCGGTGGGCTAAAGCAGTGAACTATTTGTCTTTTGTCAACGTGACACTTTTTTTACTGATTGGTCGTGTCGGGTGGTGGAGGGTTACGACACATTTATAAATAACGCGATCTAAACCCAAAAATGTTGATTATGAATCATTCACAACATGTTTACATTCTTATTGCATATGATTTTCCAATGGTATACCTGGCTCCTACTACAGGAATGTGCAATTAACAAATTTGGTTCAGGGCTGTACATTTGGATAACCATTTAAAACATCGTTATAGCAAGGACACTTCGGCTGTTGACTTTAATTGATCAGCGACAATGATAACCACATGAACAGCACAGCTTCGCCATCTAACACGATTCAACTTAAAATAGTGTAAAACTGTATTAGACTTCCTCTCAGAATCCATATACTGTACATGTACGGCCCTTATAAATCTACTGCTGAATGAAGACCTCCCCACACAATGCAGGTCGTGGGGGTTATACGACCATACTTCACCTCGCTGGTCAGTGCAAGAGAGTTGGTAACGGGAGCATAGGCATGGAACCATCTAATACAACAGTGCAACTTGATGGACTGCCCTCTTACTGACCACCACGTCGCCTCGAGTATCTCCGATACAATACATTCGTGTATTTATTGCGTAAGTTGTCTTCATTTAATACGTAATAGATAACTTTCGCATCACTACACGGTGCATCATTTCACTGGCTTTTATCAAGGGTCAAGATGTAAACGTGTCGCAGTTACAAAACAAACGTGCTTATTCTACACAAGACGGCGTTCAACACATTTGATTACAAGTCAAGAGAATACGTTTCCACTTCAACAAATAAGGAACCACGTTACGTGACATTAACGTTTAACGGTAATGTTTACATTGTTTCCCGAACTTCCCACATGCCCCCACACCCACGACACGAGCCCGGGGTCATGTGTCCCCCGGCGGGGGGGAATTAGGAAACTCCTCGGGCATCGCAGAGGCCTACTCACCTCGGCAATCCTTATCTTGAGCGCTTCGAGCTGCTCCTTCTGCTGCTCGCGCTTCTTCATCAGCTGCATGGCCCTGCCAGCCTCGCTGGCGGCTCCCTTGTACTGCGCCATGTCTGGGAACTGAGCGAGTGAGGCTGCTAACGCTACCAGGAGAGACCGCGACGAGACAACGCTACCGCCGCCGCCGAACAATGGCCGCCTTCACCACGACCGCCGGCTCGACGCGCTCGCTCTGCGCATGCGCGCGGAGTTGTTGAATCTGCCCGCGTGGGAACGCCTCACAACTCCCTCCCTCACGTGACCACCTGGGGTGACAATGCCACCAGTGTCCACCATGGGTAGTGTCCACCACCGTGGGTAGTGGTCACCTTGGGTAGTGTCCACCACCTTGGGCAGTGTCCACTACGGGCAGTGTCCACCAAGGGTAGTGTTCACCACCTTGGGTATTGTCCACCACCTTGGGTATTGTCCACCACGGGTAGTGTCCACCACCATAGATAGTGTCCACCACCAAGGGTAGTGTCTACCACGGGCAGTGTCCAACATGAGTGGTGTCCACCATGAGCAGTGTCCACCATGGGTAGTGTCCACCTTGGGTAGTGTCCACCTTGGGTAGTTTCAACCATGGGCAGTGTTCACCATGATAAGTGTCCACCATAGGTAGTCCACCACGAGCAGTATCCACCATGGGTAGTGTCCACCTTGGTTAGTCAACCATGGGCAGTGTCCACCATGGGCAGAGTCCACCATGGGCAATATACACCATGGGCAGAAGCTTGGCGTACCTTATGTTTCACACCCCTATCCATTCCTCGATTATTTTATTGAACTCAATACAGTATTCCGATGGTCCTATGAATAGTTTTAGGCCTAAATAATGCGAGATCGACGTGGCCAAGCAAAACAAGTCCCGAAACAGTATTCGGTACAGATGGAATACAGATGGAAATCCATGCACTTGCTGTACTGTCATACCCTGGCAAGCCAGATGATGGGAGTTTAACGAATTGATGTGATCTGCCAAACCTCAATACTATGTTGGATGAAGGCCTCCTCATACCATATTGATGATAAGGGTTATGTGACCTTACTTCAGCATGATCAGTGCAGGTTAGTGATGGGGTGGGCATGTTTTGTCTTATGCTTATACGGTAAAGTAATTTGCATATGCTGCATGAGCATATTTTTTGTTTCACATTTCCTAACGCATTTATGAATAATGTCATGGGAACACGCCTATAAATATTGGCAATACACAAATGGTGAGTTAATTTTAAGTTGGGAATATACATATATTTTATTTTTTAAGTTCCTTCAGTTAAATAAATAACTGATTTAAATTCTCTCATCCTGCCTGCAAGTCCTTGAAGTATTGCAAATGCGTCAGCTGATTTCCAATCACCGCTGCGATAAGTCAACTTGAACCTATACAAATGGCACGTTTAACCTCATGGGTGTAGCTGAACAAACGTATATAAGGCACTGAAGAGGCACTGCTTTTGGAACACTGAAGCCCATTACTTCAGATTTAGTAGTGGGACAACGCTGACGATGCAAGGCGTATTCAAGAAGTTCAACATACATACAATGTGTGGAGATCTCACTAAAGTGATCGCGCTTGTAATGGAAGCTTGATGCTTTTAGTGGGGTATCTGTACATGAAAAAAAGAAATGAACACGCATCATATTTGATGTCAAATACGTTAATAACAACGTATCGTGCAGTTTAAACATTCATGCAACTATATTTAGGAAAACGTATTTTTAATTGTCAAGTAACAAAAACATGACAGCACAATAATCTAAATTAAAAGACACTACCGTACTGTTATCAGATCTCTCTAAACTAAATATCAATACGACATCAACTATATAATTCCATCACAATGACACAAATCTATTAAAAACGGTATTTCCACCTGCTTATTAATCACACAAAATAACATATACAATACCGTACGAAGAAATATAACGCCGCTCCTTTTATTTATTTAGCGCACGATAGTTTATCTTCATTCATAACCAGATCGGTGAATTATTTGTGGTGTTTTCTGGTCCATGGGTAAAAGAAAAAGACCTTGCGCATCCAGAGACGACAATATCCCGCTGCAGCAGGTATACAGTACCCGGTACGAGCAGCTCCAGCCAGATCTGTCCGCAATTTTCCGGATGCCACAGGTGTACAATGCAATATAGTGGGGTCTATTCATGTGTCACAGATGAACGCACGATAGACACAATATATATAAACTCCAGCCACTGTGCAGGTGTTGGACTTTGCGAGAAGAGGAGAGCAGAGGAAAAGCTTTTGGCTGGCACGAGAGCAACTTTTATTTTTGTGCTGTGGTCAGCATCATTTATAGGTGAGCTTGAGGGCACCAAGTGCTTTGCAATGTGTGCGTCTTCATATGAATGTAAAGTAGCTGGAATATCAATCATAAGCGAAATGTACATTTTTTCTTTAATTATGTTACGGTATAAATAAAGACACACACACACGTTGTTTTCAAAGTGATTTTTTGTCCCAATTGATTTAGATGATACAACGTGTAAAGGATTATGATTTGCATTCATTGATAGCTTAAATGCTACCAAATTTCAAAGTGCTCAAATGTAATGTGTGCTAAATATAACTTGTGGAATCTTTGTATAGCAGATTAAAGCCCATTCATAATAATTAAATGCAATGTAATGATGAAAATATTGCAAGAGTAACAATTCCATTTTTTTTTTATTACAGGTCGTTTTGTTCTTCAACAAAAAATAAAACCCCTCCTGTGCATACCGTTGGCACCGTGTGTCAACGTAAAATGTTGTGCACAGTTTTCCTTGCGTCAACGTTGCTCATCAGCCTAACGGAGACCTCCGGGGCGGTTATCAAGCCAGAGTCCAGCCAAGCAGATGGCGACGTGCCCAGCAGAAGACGTCTTCTCTCTGTGGTCCCGCGATCTCCTCAACTCATCCAGAGCCACATGTGGCCACTTATCTGCGCCATTGTGTCTTCCAGTGTTCAAATGGAAGATCTCAAGCGTTTAGCTCGAGCCACGATGAGGCAGGCAACTGCTCCGATTTCTCCATTAAATGCCGCCGCTCTTTCAGCTGAACTCTTGAAGTGGGCATCGGCTCACAAGGACATCACCATTCACCTCGACTTGATGAATGTATTGGACGCAAAGTCAAGGCTCTATATGTTCTACATCAGAGAATTGTGTCAGCTCGATGATGCAGTCTCTCAAAGGCACAATGGGCGTGGTGATGTTGGTGGCATTGATGCAAGCACTGGACGTGCAATTGGTGATGAAGGTCGTGGCAAATTGAGGATGCGAAGAAGGACCCGTGGCATTCGGGCCGCGCGAGACTGTGCAGGTCACAATGGAGGCGCAACGGGAGGTGGAATCGGTGGAGGCCTCGGCAGCTTGAAGATGAGAAGGACCCGAAATGCACGACCCGCACATGTGCATCACCGAGGGCCGACCATCTCGTTGTCCCTGGACGTTCCGACGCGAGTCTACGGCATCCTCAATGACTTGGCAAGGGCTGCCCATAGCCAGCGAGCACAAGCTGCTTCCAACGCGAAAATTATGGCGAGGGTTGGCAGGAAAAAATAAAAAAAAATAATGAATTTTGGTTCAGGTCAATTGAAGGGTGTCCAAAAAATAGTCTCTTGTTGAAAGTGAGCGATTTATCTGGATGAAAAAGTGATTTGTTAATTTAATTATGTTGCCATTTGTGACGAGTTGATATGTTAAAACAAAGTATCAAAAGTGGATTGTAATGTCTGGTTTCCAGGATACCCTCTCCATTGTCCAGAGAGTACCTCCTTGCACTGTAATAAGACACCCAAGTCAAGTTCTATGTGTAACAAGAATACAGCGGAACCTGCATACCGCCCAACCATACCGATTTAAGAGGTAGGCTGCCAAATTTTAAACCCTTTTACCGAAAAATAACTGTCCAAACTAATCATACCACTGTGTTAAAAAATATTATTTATCTGACAATTTTTGCTTTAAATATCAGCATGCAGAAAATGGGTTTAAAAATGGGTAGTCTACCTCTTACATCGGTCGAGTTAGGAAATGTGATGTCATGGTGACAGGGTCTTGTCCATGCTTTATGAATGATGCACGCAATGGTTATGTATGTATTCTGAAATAAATGGTGGCTGGTATAACCTGCTTAAAGAAGAACCATGCTAGGGGTAGTCATAGTGTGTTTAACACGTAGGCTTTCGCGACCAATATTATTCATAATATAGGTTTTTGGGTCAGATCGCGTTATTTATAAATGTGTCGTAACCCTCCACCACCCGACACGGCCAAACAGTAAAAAAATGTGTCACGTTTTTCAAAGGCTAAAGAAGTGAATTATTTTGTCCTTTGAAAAACGTGACACATTTTTTTACTATTTGGCCGTGTCGGGTGGTGGAGGGTTACGACACATTTATAAATAACACGATCTGACCCAAAAACCTATATTATGAGTAGTCATAGTGTGTTTAAATACTCTTTTAACGAGTCACACAAAACCAATTATGTTGAAGCCCTACTTTTATGCGCTTGCCATTAAAGTATTTAAATGATGGTATTGGTTTAATTCAGGGGCTATTGCAATGATTGATGGTACTGTATGCACCAAAAAATAAAGTGATGTGCATTACATTGTGTGACTGTGGTTATTATTTCCTACTTAAGGGTTTGAAGTAACTTGTCGAGGCTGTATGCAATGAAGTACATTACATAACACACCAAATAACTTACAGCCCTTTGTTATTCCATCACTCGATAAAGACCTCCCCATGCCATATTAGTCAAATGGTTGCCTAGGACCGATTCAGACATCACTCACCAAGAATATTATCTGTCATCAGGAATTGAATTCAACTCGACAAGTTTACTGTGCAGTGCGCTAACCACTGCATCCTGTTTATCGTACATTTAATACTACGCCTTCACATTATAACCACATCCATAAGAACAAAAATCTACTCTACATTTTTTCTATTGTTTTACTACCTTTGAACAAATGATTACGCCTGTATTAAGACATTACCACACTAAAACGACACTCAACTTTAACCCATTTAACCGCGTCTCCTATTATCCCTAGCAGTCGTTGGGGCCACGAAAACTATATCATTAGGCCTATTTCTTCTTACTATCTGCAAGTTGCCCGATTTTTATAATTTAATATTTTGTTGTAAAAGTTGCTGAGCAGAGGCCCAAAGACCTAAAACCCATAGCGGTCGACATCTCAGAAACCAATGATGGTGACTGGCTAAGTTACGAACAGCTGTGATCAAAACCCACCGAGATTTAATGCCAAAACAAAGATACCAGTTTGTCAATCCTCCCACAGCCCTCTTTTGTCTGGGAACCTCAACGAGGCATCAACACGGGGCAAAGAATCCCTTTCGGATTCATAAAGTAGCTCAAGCTGTGGTGGTTATGGTACCTGCCCAGGTGATCTCAATCTTTATCATTAATTTATTATTTTATGAGCTAATATCTTCCTCAATAAAGAAGGCATCGGCACACATTTCAACAGACAATAAAGATACGTCTTTGACAAATTGCACCCTAAAGTGGGAGTAAAATCACGAATGACCCTGCAGACAATAGGATGTTGCGATAATGATTACAGCTCAAGGGGAGAAATTTGTAAGCTGTCAGATTAGCACTGTGAACTGCAGAGGGCGGTGTAAGGCCGGTATGGGTGAAACACAATTTGTTTTTACTGTACAGTGATAATGCAATGTGACTAAGCACAAACTTTTGCATATCAGTGCCGTGTGTGCTTGCTTTGTGGCTTGCTGTCTTGTTCAGGCTAATTGAAAAAAGAGGGTCTCTGTCAAATATTGTGACAACTTTACAAAAGAGACACCACAAATTAAAATGATTGGGTTTTGGTTTAATGCCTCAACTGCCAATTAGTGAATTGGGCCGTTCTCGCAATTCTATAAAGCATGATACATTAACGTCGCATCACTATACATATACATTGCGCTGAGGAATAACGTGGCAATGGGTTACACAGCCAATGCAATTGTGTGATGTTTGAGGAGGAATTGAATTGATGACGTCAACTCCGTGGGTGAGGCCAAGGGGTCAGGGCTCGTCGGAGGCGATCACGTGGTGGGTTAGAACTCACTTGCGGTGCCAGACTAGAGGATTTCCCCCCCCCCTCCCCCAACAGGTAACAAACACGTGTTTTTAATGGGGTTTTTGTGTGTTGCAGGATAGTGTTTCGATAAAAGTCACTTTTAGAGTATTGTGGCTCAGGCTACACTATCATTTAGAGAAAGAGAAGATATATATCGGAATCAGAATATTTATGTATATCCATAACAAGTTGGTTTTTTGGGGGGGGGGGTTTAAGGGCCGTCCATAAATGACGTCACGCGATTTTAGACGAATTTTGACCCCCCCCCATTCGTCACACGGCGTCACAAAAAGTCAGACCCCCCCTCAAATATGACGTCACAAAGCTCTCCCCCCCCCCCCCCAAAAAAAAATCAAACATGCTTCAAATCGCTTTAAACTATTGTCATTGTAGTGCGTATTTAATGTGGCGCTGCACTCTGATGTAGGAAAAAACATTAAAAAGTCTATTTAATTAAGTAGAACGTGTTGTCTATATTTATTTAAAGTTGCCCATTTTGATGTGACGTCACATCTCTCAAACCCCCCTTCTCGTCACACATCGTCACCAATGTCTGAACCCCCGCCAGGTACGTGACGTCATTTATGGACGGCCCCTTAGATTGCTTAAATGTGTCGTTAAACCCGCCACCACCCGACACAGCCAATTAGTAAGGTTTGTCACGTAAACAAAACATGCCAATTAGTTGCTAGTTCAGCACACCGGCGTGTCGGAGAGTGAACCCACAAATGTAGTAATACTGGAGGGGTACCCTGAGCTATAAAGCTGTTTTTCATCGAAGTCCATAATTGCAAGCAATTGAAATAAACTACATATAGGACACGATAGAAGAAGTTAAAAAGGCAGAAACGGTCTGATAAAAAATATGTACTCCTATAAGCTCGCCAAACAATTAAATACATCTTGTTGGGAGGGAAATGAATGAAAAACACATGTACACCGGTGGTAGTTAATTTAATTATCAATATTACTAAATAAATAGGTGGATGAGATCAGGTTAAGAAAACTAATTCATTATAATGATGGAACTAAATAAAATTTAACTACTGAAGCTTGGCTCTGCATCTCAGAGCCATGGTCATTCGTGTGCTTGAAATGTTGTCTGCATTATAAAATAGCTGTTTTCATTTCCAATGTACCGTACTTATTTATGCCATCTGAATTTCTATTATAAAAACACGTGGCATGCAACATTTTCCCACAAATCACCTTCGTAAATGTAAAATTAAAGAAGACAAGCCACATTAATGCGATTGTGGCCACGCAAGCCAAACACTACGACTATTTACCATCCGAGGAAGAACACCAAAACCCACACCAAACCCATTCCGGAGGCCCTCTCGGCGTGGCTGATAGACCTCGACAATTGGGCGGTTGGCTCCTGACAACCCGACGAAATAAATGAAACTGAACTGAAATGAAACTGACTGAACACAATGACAATTTACGCAACAACAACAACATCAATAGGTACACCACACACACACCCCACGAGAGAAAGAAAGTGCATTTAATTCTAGATTTGAAGCTTTCGTGACTGCAAGGATTCATACCAGAGGTGGGACAAAGTCATTGTTATGCAAGTCCAAGTCGAGTCGCAAGTCATCAAATTCATGACTCGAGTCTGACTCGAGTCCAAGTCACATGACTCGAGTCCACACCTCTGATTCATACTATTCGTTTTTTTTCGGTAAAGTCACGTAGATAAAAAGAAAAACAAATAATAGAAGCAAAATGCTATTACTTATTATTTTATTTCTATTATTATTTCTAATAAAAATAATAGAAATAATAACAAACAAAAAATATTATTTATTATTTTATTTCTATTATTTCTATTATTTTTATAATATTATTTGTTATGTTATTTCTATTATTATTTTTAATTATGTATTTATATGTTTACCTACGTGACTTTACCGAAAAAAAACCCAAGAGTAAAGTGCATTTAGAGGATTTTCTACCCTCTGATCTCACAACAGAGCGTGGGACACGGGGGTTCATGCAGCCCATTCCAGTCGAGCCACATGCAGCATTAGCAGCAGCAGGAGGAGGAGTGGGTGGCCGAGGAAGCGTCACCATCAAACACCTCAACTCCGGCCACAGATATTCACGACGCCACAATCGCCTCCAACGATGTCGTTTATTGCCGCCACCGAAGTCTATCGATCTTCACACCACGTATAGCCGAGCTAAAGGCGAGGTGTACCTGTCTGTACACCACTGTGTGTGTGTCTGTGTGCGCGACATACCGTGGGCTACACAAATCAGCACCGTGGTGGTGGTGTTGTTGTTAGTACAGCGACAGTGTCGTCAATCACAGCTTTGTCTCTCGCGGACACATCGGCGGTGCTGCCCATCAGCGAGGCTGTGAAGATGCCCGTGGCACCGGGAGGTGGACGGGGAGGGCATGAGACGTCTTGGACCGTGGCGGGTGATGTGCCGGGCGTCTTGCGGTCTTCCTGGAGGCTGTGGAAGCGGCGTGTCGGTGTCTCTGTGCTGCTGGTGGCGTTCGTCTGCCAGGGACCTGTCCTCGCTAAAGGTACTGCAGTCATCATGACAACCACCACCACCATCATCATCAGCTTTGATCTACTCATTATTACAGTACAGCACTTTCTGTCTGGTCGTGTCTGCACGACAAACAATTCAATGTATTAATGATGCAGCCAATTTTTTAAAATTCCACTGCTGGATGAAGGTCTCCCCAAAGCCGTGTCTGCCAAGGGGGTGGGAGGTTGTTATGACCATACTTCACCAGCTTGGTCAATGCGGGTTACTTCACGTGTCAGACGCCACCGATGACAATCTTGGCCCTCCACGGCCACCTTTCTCACTCGCACCGCTCTCACATATTTGACATCCGTCAGCCCGGGGGGGGGGGGGCTATATCCACTGCTGGCTGAAGGGCACCTCCAGCGGTCACGATCCCAAAGCTGTGAAGCAATCCATTCAGCAGCCGATTTCGTCGCTCCATCTCCCGCAGCGGCAGTCATCTCGGGCCTATTTCCCCTTTATTTACGGTGCCGTCGATGTCAACCTTAACCACGGCTGCTGTTCATCGAATCGAGCGACGTGGTCATGCGTTCTCTTGCCCACTTGGTAAACCCAGTCGTAATGCCCGATAGACGACCGTGTTATTACTAAGCACTGTGCTGGTGTTAATAGTCCACCAAAGCTGCTAGTCTCAGACCAAAGCACAGCCAATGTATGTTGGAGCAGAAGTGACTTGAGCCCTTTCTTCATTCACGATTTCGCAAAATCCGTGTTCCTAATTGCCTCGTGGATTGTTAATTGCCCAGTGTCGTTAAGGCATTCCCAATTACCCCACTAATCGTGATTCCTCATTACACAGACAGTCTCGTGCCTGGCGACAAAACCTTTTAATTATTTAGTGAGCAGCTGCTGCGAGAAAATATGGAACATGATGAAACCTCTACAGTGTTAACTGCAGTGTGAGTAACATCTGCTGAGACAATTGGTGCCTGCTTGATTGGTAAGGGTCATGGCATTAAATCCCCGTCTGGCCAAGCGAATGGGGGAAAGCCGTAGTCCAGCGAACTGAAAAGTCTGTCTGGGTTAGCTGCAAAACTAATAAAACCCTTTGTAACAACAACAAACCCTGTGTATATGTGTTACGTGTATCAGTGTGTTGGGCTTTCTATAATAACATTACACACTGTCTCAGCAGATGTTCTGTATATTCTAAATAGAGGACTTATTGTACAGTGTGTCCTGTTATAATTCCTTTTTCACCCTGGAATTGTGGCCATGCGACCCAAACTATGGACCATTTAGTAAGCCACGATCGAATGCGCTTCTTCAACGGAGGAACAGCAAAACTATAAGAACTTTCTCCTGAAGCCCTCTCGTGGCTAACAGACATCGACATTGGAGTTTAGTTCCTGAACATATTGCCATACGCATGAATAGAATGTCACTGTTATCTATCACGCTAAGATTTTGGTAGACATTTTTTACTCAAATGCACAGCTGAGGTGTTGGGGGAAAATAACCCAAATGCACGAAATGGTCACAGAATAAATGTGGGTGGTGCCCCACCTGGATTTTTTTAAATTGAATTTGTTGATATAAAAAGACGTTAAAATGGCTGTTTCAGAGTTTTAAAAGGGGCTTAATATAAACAATGTTAATTTTGAAATTCTGCATTGATTATATCCAACCTCCCAACATGATTGTAACCGAATTGATAAAAAAATAATTATAATATGGCAATGTCGCCTGAAAGCCACCAATGGCCGCAGTGGTGAAAAGCTGAAATTCACTTTGGACCTGGCGTGTGATGGCCCAACTCCAGCAACCAGCTTACCAGACAAATGCCTGGATGGTCAGTATTTTTGTTCAAACCTGCTGGGTAAGACATTACGGGGATGGCTAACTGTTGTAATATTTTACAGATACAATATCTAATTTCAGTCCTTTTAAAATCAACTGCAGGATGAAAACCTTTTCATGCCGTGTTAGTCATGGGCTGTGTTTGACCATACTTCACCACGCTGGTCAGTGTGGGTTCGTGAAGGGTGAACCCAGGGCCAATTCAGATATTACTCCTAATTAATGTTAGCTGTAGCCAGGAATCTAACTCTCAAGGCTCTAGGTTTAATGTGTCATGTGCGAATCACTTGCCACCACCACCCCAGCCCTTTCACATACTATGCTATTGAGCATACACTGTGTGTATTACAGTGGCTCTGCATTTTATAGCACTTGCACTACATCCAGGTGCAATAGTTTTAAGGGGGACTGGGAGTCTGTTTGGAATGTGTGTAGTCAGATGGCATTAAGGACCAGTGTAAGAGGTAATTGGGTAATGTGGTCAGAGCTCCCTCCACCTTACTTTATTGCCAGAGTCCCATGAACGATCATATCGCTGTATTTTATCTTTAAATCCGTCTCTGATATCAGGGAGATGGAAAAACACGTTCTCAATAATAAACTAGATGTAAATTTGTGCTTGGCAAAAGAACCTTCATGTCCTTTTATTTAGACTGTTTTGCAAAGGAATGGAAGAACAACCCATGAGTCTAGGCACACATTTTCTTCAGTAAATTTATAGTATGGTTACATATTTTTGTTATTTTGAACCCCCGATTTTATTCCGATTTTTGCTATCGATGTCATGTCGTGAAAGCAGTGTAACTGGTTACGTGCCTAGGCTTGCCCACGAATCCAGATGTTACAAAGCTACCTCTGAGATCATTTTAAGTGACCTCTGGTTCACATTCTAGGGAATCAGAAACTTCCCGACCACTGCATTCAAGTGATGTTCATTACATGACATTAAAACTCATGCTTTACATTTCTTACAGCTAATATTTTAGCCACGTAAAATGGAGAACCATTTTGGACCGATTTTGACATACAGCATCTCATCAGCAGAGTCAGTCCTGCTTGAACCAATGTTGGTGAACTTCCAGATATTAAGAGGCATGGGGCCCTTAACATCTGGAACTACCAGAGAGTTCATAGGTTGTGTAAATCATTTTATTTTGATGTGGAGAGACGACATTTATGAAGAGGACATCTGCCCATCTATATCTGCCTATCTATAGTGTATGGTAGTGTCGTTGTAAGACAGCTGATGGGCAGATACTTAAATGCAGTATTGCCAACAATACAATACAGTACTTTACTGTATTAGTGCAGTGTATGTTGATAGAATGTGAATTTACAAACACAACTGTCATATATTTACTGTACTATACATTCAATAAATGTGTTTCCTGGCCACAATGGCATTATGGGTTTTTTTTGTCTCGTGAACCGAATATTACGGAAAATTACCTGGGGGGAATTAAGAGTGGCCAAGTACACAGTCGAAAGACTTGTCTTTGTTGGCTAACGCGTGGCACACAAGCGGCATCTCTGGCAAGGGGAAGGTGTCACACTTATGTTGCAGTCTTTGTACCAGGGTATTGGCCAAAAAATGTTGAAGCCAGGGAAAATAAGAATAATAGTCATGATAGTATTCATTGCTTTTGCATTAAGGCTCAATTCAGTCTCCAGACTATGCAAATTATTTTATCTTAAGGTCTTTGATAATGTATTATATATAAATATATATTATAGCTCACTGAGCTATAAACTTTTCAACTTAAGTTTGTTTCCTTAACCACGTCTAGCAATCAGTGTTGAGTGATAGCTGAACCAGTCCTGGGCCACCCCCCTGTCACCAGTCCATACTGACAGCGTGGTGAAGTATGGTCAAACAACCCTGATGACCAACACGGTGCGGGTAGGCCTTCATCCAGCAGTTCATTGACAATAGGAGAAAACATATTTACTATTAAATTACTTGAGTACTATTACTGTTTGTCCTCTTTGCAGACAGCACATTTTTGTAATGTATCTCAGGATTTACTGGGTGACTGCAGGAATTGATCCACAAGCTTGGCTCACACTGGACCAGTGGTGGCACGTTCATTGGCTGTTAGATTATTTGCCTTTGGAATAAGGCCAACTTGCAATACAGTATAAGAAAGTAAATAAAGAAACCATTGAATAATAAAGTAAGTTGCCCTCCTTGAGACATGCAATATTTTAAAAGCACACAGGAAACGCATCTTCTTGAGTAAGCGAAGTAAGAATTGTGTGCAAACAGTTTGAAATAACAATAAAGAGCTGATGTAAACCTCTTCCTATTTCATAATGCATTATCAAAGGAAGTTGGGAACGTGTTGACATGAAGCTCTGTGTGAGTTATACTTGTGGTTTGTCGGAGGCTCATGTGATATCTCGATGACTAATACTGTATATTGAACACTGCCTTAAAAGGAAACTTATAAAACAGGTGACATTTTCAGGCAATTACTGTTATTCATTGCACATACATGGAGAGGCCAAAAAATACGAAGTGGATAATTTGAGTTGGAGACTGAACTTAACACATTGGGGCCTGATGAGAACTACTGTGCAGTATATATATTAATGTTTTCCGATGACCCGGCAGTGTGAGTGACCAATGTGTTGAGATTTGTTTTATTACTTGTGCTTGTGCATCACTACCAACACAGCATCACCACGTAATTTGTTTAACGCTCTTAGGTGCAGGGCAAACTTTGATTTCTCACATTTCTCAACTTTCGACTCTGTAGATTTTGGTCACAGAGTTGAATTTAATCCAGCAGCTTAGAAAACTGGGTTGGCATGCGTTTCACAATACAGTACCAGAGTACCCGCATTGAGTGAAGATAAATACTGGCACAGCTTGATGGATGGTTTTCCATACAGCATGAGTTATTTATTTAAGATAATGTATTGTGGAGATGGACGGATGGGGTCAGAGGTCAGAGCTCTGAGCCTGCACTGCCAAGCGCCTGGGTTGGGACATGGGCTCTTGATATCGCTGGCTTCTCAAGTGTAGCTGGTTGATGGACTTAGCCTGATCACCACTTATTACTTCTTTTTGAGATTTCCAAATGTTTTGTTTGTGCGTGTGTTGTGGCATGATAGCAATAGTACAATTGGACAAACAAATTGTGGGTAAAATGCCCAAAAAAATTTAAGCGAAAAATTGATGTACATAATGACACAAGCAATGTATATTACCGCATGGTAGGTCTTTTATATAAAGGTGGTCTGTACAATTTAACGTAAAAATATAACTACCATACAGCCCTTTCTCAAGTCACTGCTAGATGGTCAGGTCGACTCTGCCCAAGTCACAGAAGTTATTTGATCATACTTCACTACGCTGGTCAGTGCAGGTTTGGGGAATGGAGTTGCCAGGACCATATTCTTGGTTCTTTCGGTAAAGTCACGTAGAAGGGAAATAATACAATAATAAAAATAAAACATAATAAAATTAAATTCTCACGACGTTTCGGCCACAACGCAAGCAGCCGTCCTCAGGTGAAGAACAGAGCTGTCGGCAAGACAGCGTCTGCTTGCGTTGTAGCCAAAACGTCGTGAGAATTTTATTTTATGTTTTATTTTTATTATTTTATTATTTCCCTTCTACGTGACTTTACCGAAAGAACCAAGAATATGAATCCCTGCTGTCACGAAAGCTTTAAATTGCCAGGACCAGTTCTGATATCATTTGCCACTCACGTTGGCCATGGTGAGGAATTGAACTCGGCCAGTGGCCGTGTTTATAGCGCAGTGTGCTAATTACTGCACCACCACTCCATCCCCATCCACGAAAATGTATGCTGAAAAATTATTAGTTCAATATCTGTTATAATCGCGAGCTTGTTCATGTTCATAAATATCCCAGAATAACATTTTAACTTCCCATAATATAATATACTTTAGTGCCTTCATAAAAAAACAACGCAGGGAAGTTATACAGTGGTATATAACAGACGTTAGTTAATACCAGTCTACTTGCATAACTCAGGTAAGTGCACATGCAGCATGTTCCACGTTATTGGCTTCTGTTATGAGATTTTCTACGGTTATTAACTTTAAATCTATAAGTAGCATCCCATGGGCTCTGAGAAAACATTTCCCGCCTCGTTCGCTTTGGATGTCCCTGTGTTGGGTCTTTCATTTGTATCCGTTCCCCTTCTAATTTCAAGTTTGTGTTGGAACGCCTTCGCCACACTTTACACGACTTGTGTGGTTTTTTTCGGGTTTCACCGCACGTTGTTGTTCATCACGATGTCACACCCAACGTTGCGTGCTCCACACATGCTCAGCACACTTCTTCGGGGAACTGAATTGTCCAGTTCTTGAAAAAGCGAAACATCGAACAATATGCGGAACAACACGAGTTACAGCCTGTAAAATGAGGACCTTTCACCGCCTAAAATGCAATAAAAAAAGTCTCCACCCACATCTCAAACACCGAATTCCTTAGAATCTGACTCATGGGATTTCAAATAGAGTTTACGTTTAAGATTTAGACAATTACTTGAGTTCACCCTTACATCCGGATTATTATCCGATTAAAAAAAAGAGGGTTAAGAAAACTTGTCGGAGGAAAATGTGTCGGTATGGTTATGGTTGGCAACGACTGAGATTGAATCTTGAATTGCAGGAAAAAATGCTTTTCGCAGTGTTCATTTAGCAACACGTCAAATACTTCATAACAGCCCTTTGTGTTTGTGTGAACACAAGGTCACCTTTTCAAGAAAATTGTGTTAATTTGTTTTCTTGAAGACATGTTTCTGGGCATATTAAGTTTTGGTTCCCTGCAACTATTGTTCGTCGTAATTCATCATATAATTTGTGGCCCCTTTGTTCGGCGTTCCCACATCACGAGGCATGGGGATTGTTTCACCATACTTCGCTATTTTGGTCTGTGAAGGTTGGCAAATGGAGGGTGGGGCATGCTCAATAGAACTTCAGATAAAACTCACCACTGATTTTAGCGATGACCAGGAATCGAACCCGGGTTGCCTGGTTCAGATCGCAGCTTACGAACCACCACTCTGCCCCTCATAATGATTTCCTTACCTGTTTTTCACATCGCTAAAAAAAGTGGTTGCGTTAATGAATTGAGCATAACACATCACGCCGAATGACAAAGTGGACGTGCTTTGTAAATAAGTAAATAACCGGAGTGGCACCGGGCACAAAGTGGCTTTTTATTTGTTATAAAGCCACAATGTGTAAGTACTGTACTTTGTGATATCGGAGCATGTTTGTGTGCATGCTTTGCCACAAGTACTTGTGGTTAATGCAGACTTGACGCCTTGCAAGAGGTAATCATTTGGTCCAGACCTATCATTTGTGGTCGCAATGAGGTAAAATTAAAAGCGCAGCCGTGCAATTACGTGCTCACCACTGCTGGTGGAAGGACCTCCATTAGAGGGGTGCTCCTTTGGAGGCTATTCTGGTCTACTGGTCAGACGTCTTGGAAGAGGTGGGACTACATTCACTCTACGACCTGTGGAATGACAGTCCATCGGTTCGGACTCTCATCAATGCAAATCATCATCATCGCTGTTGTCTACACGCAGCTGAGGATGCGTTACGGATGGCAGACCCAGGGACTGACTCCTACGAGCCTCTGCGCTTCAGCCTGACGGAGCCGTACAGGCTGGATGGACGGCACAAGCGTGAGATCCAGCCCGCCAGCCCTGAGGTACGGCCACGCTCTTCGTTGGCTCACGTACCGCGTTGTCAAGTTTCACAGGGGTGGTAATACCTCCTCTGCTGCAAGTGTTTGGGGTAGTCAAAGCAGTTGGGGGTTGTGGGTAAAAGTGAAAGCCCCCATGGGAATTTGTTCTTATCACAGAACGCCACAGCATTCCTCCCAAGGTACGGCTTGTACGCTGTGTATTTCTCAACAAGCGTTTTGAGGCTGTTGCATTCATGAGCCTTTGCTGTCAACATGCTGTGTGTGTGGGGAGGGTGGTATGGTTGCTATGTCAATGCTGCAGTTTGTATGGGGTATCCTTGTGGGTAGTTTTACTTCAGGTACTGCAGTGGTGCAAACGCACCTCCGATTAGCTCGGTTGGCTACGTATGGTGCGAATTAAGTTCTACATGCATACATAGGTCTATGAAAAAGAGCTCTATATCTCATCGGATTCCTCGAGCTTGAATAAATATTCTGATTCTGATATTCAAGTACTGTACTGTGTTTGGACCGTGTGCTGCTTGGTGTCTTACAGGCAGTGCACCCAGACAGGGTACAGTACGTCGTGCGTGTGGATGACAAGGATTTCATTCTCAACCTCGAGCGGAACAGGTGATCACCGTCGTCATCGATGCATACATACAAAGACAAAGATTCCCCGTATAGCCTTAGCAGATCGTTTGTGGCAAGTGCTGTTAGCAAGCACTTATGAAGGCCGGCACAGCACACTAGGGAGTGGGTGGCCAGCACCACGCCCAGCCGCCTTTGTCTCCCCAGTGGCGATGTTTACAAAGCACATCAGTTACTCCTGTAAGACTGAGTCGACCTAGGCTCAGGACTGGTTTAGATAACAGTCAGTGATGTTGGTCATGAGTAGGAATCGAACTCTGTTTGCCAGATTAATAGCGCAGCAGACTAACCACTACACTACCACTCCCACATAGACACTACCGCTACCCACGTGTATATATATACACGTTGGAATATATATGTACACACAATAGCAACACATAACGTCTAATTTAAAGAGTAAAATAGCTTATTTAAAAGCCATGTTCAAATGTAAAATAGTGTGTTGTATTGTACAATGTGTAAGAGCAAAGTACTAGAGTACATTTTCATTGTTTGGTGCAATGCGTAACAACAAATGAACACGTATGTTTATTGGTTTAATCGTGTTACTATTTTGTGCGTGCGATGTAGGGACCTGCTACCCGCCCATTTAATAACAACCTACACAGGAAGAGCACACTCCTTTACAAATGTCACCGTAAGTTTTTTTTACATAACGCCCTCGTTTGCCAGGATATTTAATATTCAGGATAATTTTCAAGCTATTGTCAATCCACTACTGGGAGTGGTGGGGGATTGGGGGGAGGGCAGGACCGGTTCAGATTATTGCTCGCCACTGACATTCAACTTGGCTGAGAATCAAACTTAGGTCGCTCGGTGCAGTGTGTAGTGAACTAACCACTGTGCCACCACTCTCTTCATTATTTAGCATTTGTGTGGTTGTTAATGTATATGCTCACAATCTGCAGAACATCTGTGGAATGGCTCTATGCGAAGCAGACTCTACTTGCGGCTTACACGGTGGCGAGATGTTAACTACCTCTCCCGGTATACAGGAGGTCGTGGGTTCACTCCTGACCCTGACGCCTGCTGCTGTATATTTGGAGTTTGTATGTTTCTCTCCCCGTGGTCGCGCGGATTTTTCTCCGGGTTCTTCGGTTTTTCCCTCCACATTTAGAAACATGTGTTTAGAGTATTTGACTGCTGTAAATGTCCACATGATAAGCCACTTTGTTGGGCTATGATTTGTGACCAGGTCGCTTCTGAAAAAGAGCTATATAGCTCAGTGGGCCTTACCTGGTAAAATAAAAATAGTGAAAAAAAGTTTTCGTTTTTGTATTCATGAGCAATGTGCAGGAGATTTCAGCTAAATCACGCACCACTCGTCTGTTTAGAGTCCAAGGGTCACCGATTAAAAAGGTTTGGCAGTGAAAAACAAACAAGGTCGTTAGATCTCAGTCGCATTTTTGGCTTGTTGCCACTTTGTCATTCGGTGTGATGTCCAGCATGCTGGGCGCTTCTTTGGGGAACTGGATTGAGAGACAGTTCCTGATGTCGCTGTCAGCATATGGAGCAGAACGTCAGACGTCGTGACGCAGTGTAGCCCTGAAGTGCATCAAAGAGCGAAATGGCACAACCGAGAAAGCGAACTTCGTACCAGTATAGCTTAACATCGTTCCGAGCTGATGCGCATTTCAGTCAGCTGGAACTAAATTGTGCAGACTGGTACAAAGTGTTTCATGCCCTGATATATACAAAGGTAAAAATATATAAATTAAACCACCCTCGCACGCTCCCAGATCTTACACAAGGCTGTCTGATCTCGCTGCCAGATTAAAAGAAAGGAAATGTTACCTACACAAGAGTTTAGTGGTCCATGCTCTTTCATTCATCGACTTGAAGGCAGTACAGCAAATGGGTGTCTAACATATATCTACAACCCACGTCTGTAATCTGAAAACAAATAAATTGATATCTGTAAAGATCAAAAGGGTAAATTGTTGGCACAGTGGTAGACAATTTAAACCGTGAGAGATGGAAACGGCTTTGGGAGGTCTTCGTCCAGCAGTGGACAGATCATGGCTAATGATAGTACAGTACATACGGTGCGAAAGAAGTTCAACATCCATATATATTGATACACAAGTATTTTAATTCAGCTTCGCTGTACATCTCCTTTGGCTGTACCTCTCTGAGAGGAATGATGTTATAATACCTGCTGTTCAATGAATATTGGTAGTGGTATGTTTGAGAGCAGTCACTTGCAGAAATCAGTACCGCCTACTGATACAGTCATATTCAGTTGGATGTTATACTGGTAGGAACCTCCTGGTTCCACCAGCCCACAGGGGATTATTGTGTCCGTCCGTTGTGCATCAAAAATGGGAGGGGTGGGGCTGGGTGGAGAGGGGAGGTGAGGGTGGGGAAGGGCTGGGTGGGGAGGGTGGAGCTGGGTGGGGAGGGGAGGGGCTGGGTGGGGAGGGTGGGGAGGGGCTGGGTGGGGAGGGTGGGGCTGGGTGGGGGGTTGGAGGGGTGGGGCTGGGTGGGGAGGGGAGGGGCTGGTCACCCCGTGGTGCCCTTATAAAACTCAACGTTTAACCTACTCACGCCGGCTTGTGCCCACCCTCACAGTCGGCCATATTTGCGGAATACACCACGCCGCCGTTGACCCTGGCCATTGACCGAGCAACCCAACGTTCCTACCAGCTCCCTCCGCAGGAATGTGTTGGGAAAGGTCGGATTATCCCTTAGGGTCTTGCTGTTGTGGTAGGTTCGGAGTGTACACGGTATCACACAGTCTCAAGTAGCTGTAGTTTGGATTGTTTCACACACCCAGGAGCATGTATTGACGTAACTTTAACTGTACGCCTTCCTGACTAGTCAACCGAAATGACGGCTAACTTAAAATACTTTTCAAATATCTCAGATGTAAACATTTCTTAAAGTAAACTTGTCAAATGCTCAATGCATTTCTTTTCCTGGAGCAATGTTTTCCAGCTGTATTTGTTTAAGCACCCAAACCTGAACTTGTTTTAGGGTTCTGAAACTTATCAGTACAATGTGGCCGATTACACAAATTATGTTTGGTGGTAGTTGTACAACGTTCTAGGCAAGAAGCCGCCACATAGAGTGCAGTGCGGTGTGAGTGTTTTCCCATTCGTTTGCTTGGGGTCTTCCGCCCACTCCCGTTTACTCCCATATACTTTTCAATCATTAAAAATGTATTTGCCTGAGTTCTCAAAACAGGGCCATCCGACAGAAGTAGCCATCCTGGGAAGTAGACGGTGCAGGCCGTGACATTTTTTCTAGCAGCGCCTTAAACCAATGCGCTTTACAACAATTGTACGCAATATAATAATGGTTAAAATAGAGTGGGGTTGTGAAAACAAGTTGTGGCGTAGTCATGGTGACAGTAAGGAGGACAGGTGGGAGTGGTTAAGGCGGGGTTGAGGTAGTGATGGGTAGGGGTAGTGATATGGGTTGCGGTAGTGATAAGGATAGTGATAGGGGTATTGATAGGGGTATTGATAGGGATTGGGGTAGTGATAGTGATAGGGGTAGTGATGGGGGTTGGTATAGTGATCTGGGTTGGGGTAGTGATATGGGTTGGGGTATTGATAGGGGTATTGATAGGGATTGGGGTAGTGGTCTGGCTTGGGGTAGTGATATGGGTTGGGGTAGTGATAGGGGTAGTGATATGGATTGGGGTAGTGATAGTGATAGGGGTTGGTGTAGTTGTCTGGGTTGGGGTAGTGATCTGGGTTGGGGTAGTGATAGGGGTAGTGATAGGGGTAGTGATATGGGTTGGGGTAGTGATAGGGGTAGTGATAGGGGTATTGATAGGGGTAATGATAGGGGTTGGTGTAGTTGTCTGGGTTGGGGTAGTGATCTGGGTTGGGGTAGTGATAGGGGTAGTGATAGGGGTAGTGATATGGGTTGGGGTAGTGATAGGGGTAGTGATAGGGGTATTGATAGGGGTAATGATAGGGGTTGGTGTAGTGATCGGGGTAGTGATAGGGGTATTGATAGGGGTATTCATAGGGGTAATTATAGTGGTAGGCCTGGTCATAGCTGGGGGGCGGGGTCAGGGAGTAGGAGAATGATGGACTCGGGGAAAAGAGATGGGGGTTGTTATAAGAGAGGAATAGAAGCAGTTTATTGAAGATGGAAAGCATCTGTCATCACAATGACATGAAATAAATAGGCTCACTGAGGCTTTCCTCAGTAAATAAAGAATTGTTTCTTTTCTTGTGGTCTTATAATAATGTGTTCTGTCTAAGCGCTTTTTGTGTTATCCACAGGCTCACTGCTACTACCATGGTGATATTGAAGGTGAATCGGGGTCAACTGCCAGTGTCAGCACTTGCTACGGGCTCAGGTAAAGATTTGTGTGACATTAATTACCTTTGTAATATTATTAATGATACACCTATTATCCAAGGTCCTGCAGTTGTATGTGTTTGGCTACACGGGAATACATTGAGAGTACCGAATTTATTATATAGGAGGTCGTGGGTTCAATGTATATTTGGAGTTTGCGTGTCTCTCTCCCCGGGTTTTCCCCTCCACATTTAGAATCAACGTGCATTTAGAGTATTTGGCTGCTATAAATGTCCACGTGATAAGCCACTTCGTTGAGCTATCGTTTGTGGCCAGGTCGCTTCTGAAAAAGAGCTATGAAGCTCAGTGGGGCTTACCTGGTAAAATAAAAACTCGTTTATTTTAGTTTGCTTAGTTTCCAAAGTCTGACAGGATCACCCGTATTGAGGGTGATTTTCTCATAGGCCAGATTACTTGCTCATGCCACTGCTGATGGAAGGGCCTCTCCACTTAGAGCGAGCTTCTAGAGAGTATTTGGCCTATTTTTCCACACCGGCTAGAAGCATCCGAGGTGGCGGGACTACTAACTGCGGTGCACCCATTTATTATTGCCGAAGTGGACAGAGGTGGTGGGAGCGGAATTAAGAAACCTGCACCGTTGTTTTGGGAGATCGCATCAAACCAGTGACCTGGATAGCAAGTCCCAGTGCCCTGACCATTTACACCACAGCGCAAACGTCCCTGCGTTAGTGTATTTTTCACGAATGTTTTTCGTTGCTGTCTTGTTTTCAATAATAAACAAAAAGAAACAGCGACGTCAAATGGTTTACGCTGTCGGCTTTAGTTTTTTGTTGTTGCTGGCAGGAACTGGCAACGGGGTCTTTTTTTCGTGAAAGCAAAATCGAAGTTGGCTGTTAAAAGGCAGCGCATTGCATTCTCTCATGCGAGCTGTTTTCAAGCGTGGATTTGGCAGCGCTGAAGCCATCACAGGGCAGCTGCCACGCTTCTTTCAGCACACAGAGAACTTTCTAGGATTCGATGATTGTCAAAGGTGGGCTGCATTAGGTGGTAGTTTTCAGGATTCTGACCGATGTGACATTGTATTTGCATATTTGGTCAATTAAATTAATAAAAGCACTTTTATATAAATATGAATATATTGAGTAAATAATAATAATAACACGTGACATGTCTACCCAGGAAATCATGTAAATAACTATGGCACTTGTTTGAAAGAATAATTATGGAAGGCAAGGAATGGAATGAGGCTGTTCACGGAGGAGACGGAGCAATGAAACTAGCTTTGAGTTCAGGTGCTACGAGAAATAGCACATTTTAAGATCATGAGAGATGGCGATGGCTTGGGGAGGCCTGTGATCAGAATGGATCGAACGTGGCTGATGTTGATGCCACATTGTGTCGTGTTGTAACGATGCGGCCGTCTGGAATGCTCTTCCGATATTAGGAAGCCACTGGAGCCTGAAGCCTAGATTGAAAAGAATTTATTTTGAACTGCTTTTTGTGTTTAATTTGTTGTCCTTCCCCCGCACCTCTGATTAGCATGGTTGGCTACGTACGGTGCGAAAGAAGTTAAACATACAAACGTACGCACACACACACACTGCGCTTCTGTTCACCTATGGCCAACCGCTCCCTCTGCGTGCAGGGGCCACTTCAGCGTGGGGGACGTGAGCTACGGGGTGGAGCCGTGGGGGGGGACTGGCGTGGCGAGGGAGAGGGTGGGGAGCCTCCACCGCGTCTTCCGTCTGAGCGACGCCTTCCCCGCCTCAAACTCCTCCTCCTCCGCTTGCGGCGTCGTCCACCCGTTGGAGCCCACGCTGCACCACGATCCGGCCCTGGAGCCGCTCGGGGGCCAGCAGCAGCAGCAGCTCCACATCCGGGTTCGTGGCGGCACCAGATGCCCACTCCGCTCCGCCGGCACGGCCATCCCCCAAGTTATGGGCTCGGTGACATCGCTGTGTCGGGGGAGGCCCTCGTCCGGCAGTGTTAACGTGGCGATGGCGCTTCGAGTGTCTGATTCGTGCCAGAATGGCGCCACACGTTTGTAAGAAAAAGTCACATTTTTATTTGACTTGGATTGACAAAGGGGGCTTTGTGTACAAATGCAAGGCGTTATAAGAAACGTGATGTCCATCTGTGAGTCAGACAGTCCGTCACAGCACTTGAGGACATATAGCTGTACAGGATAAAGTACTGCATCACACCGCCGATTGGAAGAAAACCAGGAGCCTGTGGTCTTCGATGATGACCTTTAACTTAGGTTAAAGGAATATGTGACCGAAAGTTTGGACGTGTGGGTGAAGGGCGAAATGTAACGAGGCAACGCAGTTTTGTTAATCAAGCATTGCAGTTTCAAAATAGCTTCACCCTCCCACCCATAAGTCCGGCTCGTACCGGCTCGTGCAGACGCGCGCGTGAACCAATCGGTATCTGAGCCGGTTTGAGGCTAACAGACGAATGGCGGGTTCCCCTCCCACCGCAGGTGCGCCGCGCCGTGCTGCCGGGAACGCGCTACGTGGAGCTGCTGCTCGTGGTGGACAACACCCTGGTGAGTCTCGCCGGCACACGCGCCCCGGGGGGGGCGGCCACACCATCGTCACAACAACGTTGCGGCAGGCGCGGTCGGTAGATGACTCTAGCCGTCGTCGACGTCGTCTCGATCACTCGACTAATTAGATAACATGACGGGAGGTGCTGTTCTGGGCTTGGTGATGTCATCGGCATTGTCGGCCACGTCACACTGGGTCTGGCTTGCAGGGAGGAGGGGGATTACTGCCTTCAGGATGAGAGATTACAGTTTTTGGTTAGTCGGCTTAATCGACTGATTTTCCCCGCTCGGTTGCACCTTATGAGTGTATGTAACGATTCCCATCTGGATTTTCGGAATATTACCCATTCATTGCAGAGCAGCAAAATGTATTGTTGCATTGTACTTTCTATGTCCCCGCCTCTGCCTTCGCCAACCCGCACTGACGAGCGTGGTGAATTATGGTCAAGCAACGCCCACGATCCGCATTGCAAGGGGAGGCCTTCATCCATCAGCTGATTGACAAAATTATTATACTTGCAGATGTTAACTTCCTTTGTGGACGTGTGTTATCCACTATCGTGCGGGGCATGGGGCATTTAAACCTGTTTTATGCGGTGAATGTAATTGTGCATCTTCAGACGTTTAACGTCAACCTGCACACACACACACACAGCATCGTCTCCCAACAAGCCGTTTGTTTCTTTCACACACCGGGAGTCTAAATTTGGAGTGTGAACAAAGAGGGGGGCGGGTAATGCCAAGTTGGTGGCCGCTTAAAACCGATGGCGGTTTGCATTGCACCTTCCCTTAACACAGTACTTGTTAAATTATTATCCTCAAAGCCACTGCTGAGCTCTTTAAGTCTCCCAATAGCGGCCGCATTCATATGTAGATTGGGCAGTTAGCTTTTGAAAGCCCCTTTCATTGCTGTTCATGAAACGTGAGAACCCGAACTCTGTTAACCGTCAGATTGGTATTCTCTATCCACTGCTGGATGAAGGTCTCCCCGTGCCATCGCCATTTCTTACAGTTCTACGACGTCACAATCCATCTCACTTGTGCATGTGAGATGATCTCATTGCTGCATCTCCGCAGTGGCTTTCTTCTTGGATACGCTCCCTCCTTTTAAGCGTCGTTCTGTCACACTCTCTTGTTCGTTGGCTAGGAAACCTTCGAGTGATGTCTCCTACCCCAAGGCTACTTATCAATGCATCTGAGTTGTGTGTGTGTGTGTTCCTCACAGTGCGTCTCTTCCTCTCTCTCAGTGTCATTCGGGTTACTTATCTCTCCTCGCTACTTTGGGAAAGTTTCAGCGATTGTTCCATTTTCTCCGTGTATTTCCCGGGAATACCAGGTGTTATAAACGTGGAGCTGCAAGGTGCCCAGGAGATGGCAGGACAGCAGTGAGCTCTGTCCACATGTAGATCCGATGAGTCGGGTCTGTCTGTGGATTTTCTTTATTTGTGCAGAAATTTTGAGTGTTTGCCCCCCTTTGATGTGTGCCGTTCTCTCCACATACACAGGCCGCCATGCACTCGTTATACATCGATGAGACTTTTATAAAGCGAATCGACATATATATGGTACACAGAGTAGTCCCTCTAAACGTGTACTGGGTAAACAGCCGCTTGGGTGGAATGGAGCAGCCACTTGTATAGTTACGACCAAATGTGGTTATTCCTGGTGATGTCGGACCGTCACCCCAGCGCTGGAAATTGTTTCTGATTATCCTCTCAGCTGCTTGACGGATTGGTGCCGAATGATCTTATCGGCAGACAAAATGCGCTTTGCGCCTGTTCAAGGGAGATCACAATCTCCAGTACCTTTATGAAAAAAAACCCACTCGTGCTGGCTCTGCCAGCAGGGTAGTTGTTGCATACCCCACGGGTAATCCGATCTACGTGAGAAAGGCATACAATATGTCATCTGCCACGAGCCACACCTGGTCCTGGCAAACTCGAAAAACCGGACCCTTCAATCCCCTATCAATTAAAGAGTTGGTGGTTTTTACTGCCCTTCGTTTAAAGATCACTAAATCACTCTTAATAATCTCACATTGGTGGGGGAGGGGGAAACCGTGATGGTGCTTAGCACATTACACTCGGAACCGAGTAACCTGGGTGTGGTTTCTGGTCACGACTGGCACCAGTGGTGAGCGATTTCCAAACCGCTACCGTGCCTTCTTTCTTCCCCTTCCCCCCCCAATTAGTGTGCCTGCACCGGCCAGCACGGTCAACTATGGTCGAACAACCCCTGTGACTGCTGCTGCTTGGGGAGGCCTTCATACAGCAGTGGGTTGACACAGAGCTGTCGATTGTGTATTTCGTTAACCTTAAGATGTTTGTGTGCTGTGGCGCAGTTCACAAACCGGTACAAGGGAAACAAGACGGCGATGGTGCACGACATGGCAGAATTGACCAACATCATGGACTCGGTGAGTCGACAGCACATTGAGGCCGTGCAGATCCTTGTGACAACAAAAACATTTAAAGGTGTAATAATATTCACGTAATTTGCATGGTGATTCGCTTTATTATTTCACACGACTGGGCATTATGGAATGATGTAGCCCGTTCATTATGTAATGGTTGCGGTCAGGTGATGCACCCAATATAATTAACGGTTAGGGCCCCTAGTGGGCTCGCACCAATCGCCACTGCTGAAATGTGTACTGATGCCTCCTTTATCGAGGACAAAATTGGCACGTAAAATGAAGATTGATCGATGCGACCTTAATTACGGACCATATAGTAAACGCAGTGCAGTCTGCGTTCCTTCAGCGGAGGAGCAGCAAAACTACACGAACTCTCTCTCTCTCCTGAAGCCTTCTCGTGCCTAGCATTCCTGGACATTGGCATTCAGCTTCTGAACATATTTCTAGACGACGCAAGAATAGAATTGTCTGAAAGTAATCTGCGGGAGCCGACTTGCCCTTCCAGAGCTTTTGTTATTGAGCGTCGACTTACATTTGTGCAAAAAAAAATCAATGGTAGCCACGCTTCACTTGGAGCACTTGTGGTGACGATACACGGCCTTAGCTCGTCGAAGCCAGGTGCGTTACGGGTGCGTTACAGGAGGGGGATAGAATGATTCACTGGTGAGATGGACGTTTTATTGTGAGAGAATTAGACATCTCACGATGTTACGCAGCAATGCGTCGATACGTTAATTAAAACCGATTGATTTTGGATTATTTCAGGATAGAAATCTTTAGTTATCCTGGAGAAATACGATGAGCTATGAAGCTCTTTTTCACACATGTCCAGTAGGGGCACGGGGTCAGAAAGTTACAACAACAAACAGTACAAAATACGATTGAAGTGCAAATTATAGGAAATATATTTACAATTTGTGAAAATTATTCAGAGAAGAAAAGAAGACCATCAAAGGGATGTTTGGTGGTATTAACGAAAGAAGAACGTTGATCATGCAAGTCATCAGAATGAGAAAGGAGAACTGGATTGGCGCATCCTGTGAGGTCACGGTTTGATGAAGGACCTCCTCGAAGGAAGACCGGGAGGGAAAATAATGAGAGGAAGGCCAAGGATTGGCATACTGAAGGAGCTGGAGGAAGGAGGTGTTTGTGTGAATGAAGAGGAGTGACTAGATCAGAGGGACGGATGGACAAGGTGTTAGCCAAGGACCTGCCTTCAGGCAAAGCCCCAAAAAAAGAACCAAGTGAAAATCATGCGTAAACGGTTTGAAAATGCTGGAATTATTTGAAGTGACGTTGATGGGTCCACGGTCGTCGTGGTGATGCTGGTGTTGCTGTGTTGGCTGGCTGGTGGCGGCGGCGGTGTGTGCAGTTCTACAAGTCGATCAACGTGCGCGTGGTGCTCGTGGCCGTGAACGTTCTCACAATGGACGAGGAGAACCTCATCATGGCCACCAAAGCGGCCGGCGCCGTCCTCGGGAAGTTTGTCAAGTGGAGAGAGTCGAATCTGCGCACCCTGCCGCGCCACGACGTGGCACACCTCATGAGGTATCGTCGTCGTTGTTATCTTAAAGTATCGGCATCGTTGTTATTGTGAAGTATCGTCGTCGTTGTTATCTTAAAGTATCGGCATCATTGTTATTGTGAAGTATCGTCGTCGTTGTTATCTTAAAGTATCGGCATCATTGTTATTGTGAAGTATTGTCGTCGTTGTTATCGTAAAGTATCGGCATCATTGTTATTGTGAAGTATTGTCGTCGTTGTTATCGTAAAGTATCGGCATCATTGTTATTGTGAAGTATTGTCGTCGTTGTTATCGTAAAGTATCGGCATCATTGTTATTGTGAAGTATCGTCGTCGTTGTTATCGTAAAGTATCGGCATCATTGTTATTGTGAAGTATCGTCGTCGTTGTTATCTTAATGTATCGGCATCATTGTTATTGTGAAGTATTGTCGTCGTTGTTATTGTAAAGTATCGGCATCATTGTTATTGTGAAGTATCGTCGTCGTTGTTATCTTAAAGTATCGGCATCATTGTTATCGTGGGGTGTCGTCGTTGTTGTTATTGTGAGGTGTTGTCGTTGTTGTCATCGTGAGGTGTCGTCGTTATCGTGGGGTATCGTCGTCGTTGTTATTGTGAGGTGTTGTCGTTGTTGTCATCGTGAGGTGTCGTCGTTATCGTGGGGTATCGTCGTCGTTGTTATTGTGAGGTATCGTCATTGTTTTCATCGTGAGGTGTCGTCGTTATCGTGGGGTATCGCCGTCGTTGTCATCGTGAGGTATCGTCGTCGATGTTCTCGTCGTCGATGTTCTCGTCGTAGAATTTGTGATGCTCATCATTATCAGCATCATCATTGTGGAGTCACCATCATTATCTTTGTGGTGATATCTTCAACGTCATCCTCATTGTGGAATCCTCACGAACGTCATTATCAGTTCGGCAAGTCCTCCCTTCGAGTGTTTTATGTATGTATGTATGTTGAACTTCTTTCGCACCATACATAGTCAACCGTGCTAATCGTAAGTGTTGTGTGAACATGTAAGCATTTATGCCTGTCTGTACAGGGTGCATGTTTGTGTGTGTGTGTATTTATACATGCGGAGCGGACGTATATATATGGGGAGTGGTAGTGGAGCTACGAACCCGGCGACCCGAGTTCAATTCCCGCTCACGGCCTGGGCCTCTCTTGGGTCGACTCAGCCTCAACATGAGTACCTGGTGCGGTGTGTAAAAACATCGCCACTGGGGAGACAAAGGCGGCCAGGCGTGGTGTTGGCCACCCGCCCCCTCGTGTGCCGTGTCAGCCTTCATAGGTGCTCGCTAACAGCACTCTCCCCAACAGTCTGTGAAGGCCATACGGGGATCTTCGTATTTATACAGAGTACAGCTCACCTGGCACAAGTGCCATGGTGACATCACCGCCACTTACTGGTGAACGAGCAGTGGTTGTTGTTGTGTTTATACGCGATGTCTCTATTAAATTCATACGTGTGTGTGTCTGTGTGCGTATACAATTCCCAACAGTAATGGCTTTTCGGGAGCCCTGGGCATGGCTTTCGTGGGGACCATCTGCTCCCGAAGCACGTCGGGGGGCGTGAACAGCGTAAATACTGCACACAAAGACAAAGGTTCCCTGTATAGCCTGAACAGACTGTTGGGGAAAGTGCTGTTCACGAGCACCTAATGAAGGCCGGTTGGGCACACGAGGGGGTAGGTGGCCAACACCATGCCCGGCCGCCTTTGTCTCCCCAGTGGTGATGTTTACACACTGCACCAGGTACTCATTTTAGGCTGAGTCGACCTCGGGGAGGCCCAAGGCTTGTTCAGATAATTGTGACTGGCGTTGGCCGTGAGCGGGAATCGAACTCGCATTCGCCACTCCGCGCGCTATCCGCTATACTAACGCTCCCCACACACACACGCACGTGCACAAAAGGCCGGCCTTGTATCTAACAATGAACCAGTTACTGGACTGAACGCAGCTGCACCCAGCTCTTGAGACTACAGCTAAACGGTGTCAACTAAAGCACACACACACCTGCTAGACTAGAGCACAGGCTGCACGGTAAATAATTGATTACATTATTTGACGGAGGAGCCAGTTTTAAATGCCTAGTGGCCTGGAGCCTGTGGTGAGAGCAGCATGGCTTGCAAGCAAGGAGGTGGTGAGTTCAAACCCTAGCTGGGGTTGACTCGGCCCCTTCCTTCCTTCCTGTGGAGTGAATGAGCTCCAACTATAGTGTGAAGGCGTTCATGGTGTCATATGCAGGTACTGGTTCCTGTCAGAGTAATGCAGAATTGTCACCACTGGCTAGGAACTTCCAACAGAAATGAGCACCGCCCTGCACTCATTTGAGCAAGAGGATACTGACACATGACATCTCATGAACTATATCCAAAGTACAATTCTTCATCGTCTTCATCTTAAGCCATGATCAATCCATTGCTGGATGAAGGAGGCTGCCGTAAGCCGTCGCCACCACTCATGATGACGTGATGCAACAATCCATGCCGGGCCTGCACACGAGCTGGGAGCCTTGACTAGAAATTAACGTCTTATTATTTATAGAAAATGTTTAAAGAGGCAATATTTTTAAATCACATTGCAAGACTGCCCTATAATGTTAATTTTGTGGATATAGTGATATGGACAGTTTTAGGAAGTCTTTATCCAACAGTGGATTTATCATGACTGGTAATGATGACGAGGGTGGTATGGAGCCACCAATGGGAAAGAGACCCATCACATTGCTCCATGTATCGTAGGGGATTCGTGTGATTTTATCTTGGGTTTGAGAAGCAATTGGCAGAGGCTGGAGGAAGCAGGTTAAAGTTAGTCTAGTTTATATATTGTGTGTCCAGGTAAGAACTCAAGAGACCAGAATGAGTCTTATTGGTAAGTGTTGACCTGGGTCCCCGAGTTAAAAAAAGGAATAAAAATAAAACAGTGAGGAAAATAAAACAAAATCGAAAGCAGAACAATCGCATTACAGGAGGAATCAAGTGACTGCACAAATATATTTAAATTTTAAATAAAATGTCCTGACGCATAGGTTTTCTCAGCCACTAATATTGAACTTTGGGGTTTGGCCATATAATCATTTGGCCAAATACCTTCCACCACCTGACATAGCCAAACATGACATTTTCTGGGGTATACAAATGTTTAACGCACCAATCGTTATTATTCTTTACATTGCAGAACAATTCTCACAGCCAAATATAGCATAAATTAGATGCAACATTGTTCTTGAAACTACTTCAAGCATCTTCAGAAAAATAAGGGAAGGCATAATGAATTCCAGGAAGTCAGAATTCCTGCAACATAATCTGGCTCGGTCAAAATACTTGTAAAACATTCGCAGTCAAAGCAAGTGAGAGAAAATATTACACACAACTAAGGTAATCATTGCACTATTTGGTGAACTGGCCAGGATGTGTGCATGTATGTTGAACTTCTTTCGCACCGCACGTAGCCAACCGGGCTCATCGGAGGGGCGGGGGAAGGACAACAAACTGAGCACAAAAGCAGTTCGAAAGTACGGGTGGACACACGAGTGACACAGTGACACATGCCGTCCCTTTGCTTGTCCCCAGCTGGGATCCCGCAGCATCGTGGTGATGGCCTCGGTGATCGCACACGAGCTGGGGCACAACCTGGGCATGGGCCACGACAACGGGCGCACCTGCAGCTGCCCCAAGTCCTCCTGCATCATGGTGGGATCGCTCCCGTGGGTTTCCTGCACTCACAACAGAAGTCGGGTGCCACCGTAGTGTTCGGTGTTTGTGCGTCTGTGTGTGTGCCTGGTTATCTCTGTCTGCGTGTCCGCATCTTTGTGCGTGTGTGTCTGTCTGTCTGCCATGTTTGTCTTTCTGTGCCTGTTTACATGGATGTTTCTTTGTCTCTGCCTGTTTGTGTATCACTCTGGCTATCCATTGGTCTCTCGTACATGTTCATGGCGGTTTCTTTGTCCGTGTGTCTACTTTTCAATTTCTATTTTTACGTCCATCTGGTGGTCCAATTGTCGATTTGTTCATCCATCTCTCTGCTGATCTATTTGCCTATCTGTCTGTCCAACCATCCACCTGCTTGCCTGCCTGCCTGTCCTTTTGTCTGTATTTATGGCTTCGTGCACTATCTGTATACGTGTATTGAGTAATATGCATGTCTCTCTTATAAAAGTGGCATATTGGTCATTGGGCACTTGGCTAAATAACCTCCTGACATTATTGTGAAAAATATATACACAGTGCAGCATCACAATCGGAAAGCACAACGGTACCTTGCAAGCATATATACACACACTGTATAGGCTTATGACACTTGGAATGTACCGTACATGCACCCACTGATCAATGTGTTGCTCTATTTTTCAAGCAGTTGTGCATCTTACGCTTGTTGCAAAGGTTCATGCCCCAGCATTCTGTTAAGGCTACACGGTGGAGGCGGAGGGGGCGATCTTTGTCGTTGAGAGCAGCAGCCCTTCCTCTTATCCACCATCGCCGCCGCATTTCCCGCGTGCCCAGGTCCCCGGTGCCGACCAACTTCAGCAGCTGCAGCACGGACGACTTCGAGGACCTGGTCGTGCAGAGGAAGGGCGGCAAGTGCCTGCTGAACGTGCCCAAGGCGGACGGGGCATTCCGCCCGCCCGTATGCGGGGACAAGATGCTGGACGCCGGCGAGGAGTGCGACTGCGGCTCCCCCGAGGTCTGAGAACAGACGGCCGCCCCGGCCTCTCGGGCGCTCGCTCGTTCGCTTGAGAGCTGAATGGAGTTCGAAAAGAACTCGCAAGCAAATGCCTCGGTTGTGAAAGACCCCAATGCAGAAGAGCCCTGGGTTTGATCTTCCACGGAGCTCATGGTCCACCCTAAATCGCATCCACTGCACAAACCAGGGCACTAGATGCGGATAATCTGATGCACAAATGAAAAATTAAAAACTCTCCAGTTGTGTGCGACTGTGGTCATCCCAAGCAGAGACGGTACAACGTATCACGACGCAATGCCCGATCCAAAAATACGAATGACATCACCGCAGTACACTCCGCTGCTCTGACGTGGTTATCTGGCTTGACCACCTGAATGCGAAAATTGTAGTTGTTGCGCTGCATCTACATCGGCCATACCAAAGAAGAAGCAACCGTCATAAGAGTTGCCTTGGCTGTGCCACAATAAAGTAATTAATTAATTAATTAGTTAATTACACCGGTTCTTCCGAGTTGAGGCAAGTAATCTGGGTACTAAATGAGTAACCGTTGCGGTGTGTGACGCAGTCGTTGGTGTGGTGTGTATAGATTGAAAACTCTTTTCTTTAAAACTGATTTTTGTGTTTAGTTTGTTGTTCTTCCCCGGCACCTCCGATTAGCACGGTTGGCTACGTACGGCGCGAGAGAAGTTCAACACACGTACATACATAACATCATCACTGAGAGAGGTGAATGTGGCCGGATGTGGTGCTATCCACACCCCACCCCCTCATTCTCCATGTTGGCTTTAATCGTTGCAGACTATAACAACTCTTCTCGGGCTTTGCTGAAGGCTACATGGGTGACCTTTGTCTTTGTGTTGCAGGAGTGCGACAACAAGTGCTGCGACGCCCGCACCTGCCGGCTGCGATCAGGAGCGCGCTGTGCCTACGGCTCCTGCTGCAAGGACTGCCAGGTCAGAGGTCACCCCCTCACTCTCCCTCTCCCCCTCTTGCTCTGCCTGCAGCAGAGCCCTCGTGCGCACATCCATATAGCCTCGTTACCGTTGCTCTCACTCAACGATTTATTGTTTTGCTTTTATTTTATCTGCGGGAAAGTCGTTACGAAGTTCATGGTCCAAAGTACAAACGTTGGCAAACTTCTCCCTTACTTAACGGACAAGTGGTTACGCCTTCCTATGCATCGCACGCATTGCACTGTTCTTTGCTAAATAGATGAAGTTGAACCTTTGAGGTGCTAGCCGACTGTGAATCAACCAGGCTCTCAAGTGTAGCAAGCTTTTGGTCTCTGCCCAGTCACCCATGACAACGCCACGTAACTTGGTCATTTTAGCGTAACATTTTGTAGCTTTGTAATAAAAAAATATTTATGTGTTTTTATTAGTTCTGGATTTTAAAAATCCTGTTTTAGTTGGCCCAAAGCATTTGTGATAATCGGGGTGTTGGCTCATACTTAAAAAGATCTTTGTCATGATTTGGGAAAAGAGCCCCGGGGGGCTGGCAGCGGAGTAGGCTAGAACTGTGAGCAGCAGGTGGGGCCAACATGAGAAATTGTGACAGGAGAGACACTCCCATTGTGCGGTGGGCAGGGCTAGTTACCAAGTGGGTGAGGCTCCATAAAAAAGCAGGCGGGGCTGAAGAGAGTGAGGGGCTGCCAGTCAACTGTGTGTCCTGGTTGAGCCCATCAGAAATTTGCCCGTATCAAGTCTTCTTCCTCGTGCAACCTTTTTCTTTCTACATTGGTCGCTCTGTGGGTCCAGCCCAGATGCAGCATCCGCTCATTTTCAGCGGGGTGGGGGGCACTTTCGCCAATAAGACATCATCAGTGTGAGGGCCGCTACACATTTGGAACCATTGTTGGGTTTGGCAGCAGCACGATGATGATGGTTGGTGTTTTCACGTGTTGTGTATTGTCGGGGGCCGCACTAAAGGCCACCAGGGGCCGCCAGTGGCCCGCGGGCCTTGCGATGAAGGACACTGCTTCAGAGGAGATCCTAACCTTTGTGTTTGGTGCTGGCAGTTTGTGGGCCAAGGCGAGGTTTGCCGAGCGGCCCAGGGCGTGTGCGACCTGCCTGAGTTCTGCTCCGGCTCGGCCCCCTCCTGCCCGGACGACTCGTTCCTGCAGAACGGCCACCCCTGCCAGAACGCCGCCGCCTACTGCTATAACGGCGTCTGCCAGACGTACACGTCGCAGTGCGTGGGCATCTGGGGCCCCGGTGGGTAGCGCATAGCCTCCATGTCCTCTCCCGAGCCAACTGCAGCCTGAGTCTAACCTCGGTCATAACCACAGCCCAAACACACTCTGAGCCTAACCACAGACCTAACGTACCCTGAGACTAACTGCAGCCATAGCCACAGCCAGAGCCTAACCACTGCATGAGCCTTACCACAGCCCTAGCTACAGTTGTAACATACTTTGAGCCTAACCACAGTACGTGCCTAACCACACCCTGAGCCTTCGCTACACTTGAAATATGCGTTTAGAGTATTTGGCTGCTATAAATTTCCACGTAATGAGCCACTTCGTTGAGCTATCATTTGTAGCCAGGTTGCTTCTGAAAAAGAGCTATATAGCTTGGTGAGCCTTACCTGGTAAAATAACATTTTTTAGATATTTTTTTTTATAGCAGTCGATTGAGAACGGGCTTTGTAAATGTGCTCACCTTCTTCAGCGTGCTTCGTCGAGTGTTGAAAGTGAAGTGGCTGGAGTTAAGTTGACCACGGTCATTGTCCTCGCTTGGTCTTTACAGGAGCTGTCCCTGCATCCGATCACTGCTTCACAATTGTCAACATGAAGGGGAATGAGTTTGGGAACTGTGGAATGAACGCCGCTGGAACCCCTGTGTCCTGTCAGTCACGGTGAGTGAGCGAGTGCTCGTGCAATGATCAGCGACCGTGGATCGTTCAGTAATACAGTAGCGACATTCTCAGCATCGTATCCAGTATGGCATTTCAACAATTCTCCCTCTCCCAGCGATTCAACAAATTGTCACGATTGGAGAGTTGTGATTCAATTCAAGATTCTCACTTTTACCTTCATATTTCTATCGTTTCTTGTTCTATAGTTTTTTTGCGCCTCTAGCATAAATGTGACAGCATACACTTTTGAGTCACACATTCGTGGTTTAGGGCTTGGATCATGAACAGAAGAATTGATGAAAAATATATTTTTTTTATTCCACATCCTCCCTCGCATCATACATTGACGGATATTGATCAACATTCTGACGTTCTGGGCGGTAGTTCCAGGGGCATCGATGGTATGGAGCACACCTGGACTCATCCGAGCAGGCGGAGGAAGAGGAGTGGGGGGGGAAGGGATTTTACAAGAATTAATTTCAATCAATGAATCGATGCATCGTTAAGTGCCCCGTGCACATGATACGCTTTACACGATCCCCTTCTCCCATAAAGAAAAACGTAGGGGGCTGAGCCCTCCTGCCCACCACCTCATCTACGGTTTTTGTACATTCACGTGGAAATTTATAGCAGCCAAATTACACTAAACGCATGTTGATTCTAAATCTGGAGGGAAAAACCAGAGGACCCGGAGAAAAATCCACATGACCACAGGGAGAGAGAGAGACATGCGAACTCCAAATATACAGCAGGCATCAGAGTCGGGATTGAACCCACGACCTCCTGTATACCAGGCGAGGTAGTTAACATCTCACCACCGTGAAACACTTTTGGCCCTGCAGGAACGTCAAGTGCGGGAAGCTGATCTGCACCAACACTCCCAACGAGCCGCTCATCGGACACATTCCCAACTACGTGAGCTACGAGGGCTGCCGTGCTGTGGATTACAACTATGGGCCCGACGTTCCAGACCCGGGCCTTGTGCAGCCAGGAACCAGCTGTGGCTCTGGCCTGGTGAGATGCTGCCTCCTTCAACCACATTCATAATTATAATCATCATCATCATCATCTATCCACTGGTAGATGAATGCCTCCCAAAGTCGTCGCCTTCTCAGATGAAGTCACGATGCAAAAATCCTTTAGCTCTCCTGCACGCGAGCCGAGTTCATCACTCCATCTCCGTAGTAGACATCCTGCCCGACGTGTTCTCAGTTTTCCGCTGCCATTCCATCGTTAATATTAACCAACCGGCCATATTAGGGGTCGGCATTCCAAAGAACAAGAACAGCCATTTTTTTCGAATTCGGTAAAAAAAACTCCTCAATCTTTCAAGAGCCGCAATGCACTGTGTGGTGAATGCAAGACTGTGGTCCTTGAATAAATAACATCACGAAGCGGTCCTTAAAGAGCCGTACGCGGCTCAGGAGCCCACAGGTTTCCGATCCCTGGGCCATATCTAATGATATGCCCCTAAATTTCGATTTAAAGCTTTCATGACTGCAGGGATTCATCTTCTTGGTTCTTTCAGTAAAGTCACGTAGAAGGGGCGGCTGCTTGCGTTGTGGCCGAAACGTCGTGAGAATTGCATTTTATTATGTTTTATTTTTATTATTTTATTATTTACCTTCTACATGACTTTACCGAAAGAACCAAGAAGATGAGTCCATATGATGTCTCTAGCCTGCGTACTTTCCCTAATGCCTGTGTTCCTCGTCCATGCTTCTGATATACACAAGTTAAAAAACCCCAAGTGTCTTCATGTTCAATTGACTATTGATAGGTGCTCATTTCTGTTGATGGTCCTGGGTCATTGGTGGAAAATCCACATTCCTATGTTGGGGATTGGTTTCTCTCAAGGATGGTCATTGTTGTGCTTTCCTACAAGGTTGTACTTATTTTATCGACCCCCGAAGGAAGGAATGATGTGCCGAGTGATTTCTAACCAGGATTTGAAGCTGTAAGCTTCAGATTGTGAGTCAGGTGATCTGCCATATCAACATCCAGTAGAATTAACTGTGTAGATTAAGATACCACAATTTCCGGATTATAGGACAACACTTCTCTCTGTGTATTTGAAAGAATATGTTTGGGGTGTACATCTTATCACGTGAAAAGTGTTGTGCGACCAGATTTGTAAAATTGTATTGACTCCGGGCACATGTTTGGGGTGCATCTAACCATCCAGAGCATATTCTTGGTTCTTTCGGTACGTGACTTTACCGAAAGAACCAAGAATATGAATCTCTGCAGTCACGAAAGCTTTAAATCTAAATTTTTCATCCAGAGCATCTTATAATCCGTAGACTACGGTAATGTCCGTGTAATAGTTAATGTACTTGGCGATGAATGCAAAAGTCTTTTTAGGGGAAGGTCCTTTGGGATAGTGTGCCGATTTTCGAGTCATCGACAGGTTTCGCGATGTTTGGCGAGTTTAACTTGCCTTCTGTGTCTGCACAGGTGTGCTACGATCAAAAGTGCCAAAGTGACACGATTCTCGGTTACGACTGCAACACCACCACGAAGTGCAACGGCCGTGGGGTGAGTGTGGTTTTTGTCCTTCCTCGCACGTGGTGCGTTCTCTCCGGGCGCACCGCTTTAAAATAAAAACCTCTATAGAGCAGGAATCCTCATGAAAAAGAGTGCTTGTACCCAGTGTGGCATTTATGGATAAATTAATAATCATCATTATATTTTTTCAAAAGCCACTTACTTAGCTGTCTCTCCGTGCAAAAATAAACACCCCCACTCTTTCTGCGATACAAAGCCTACGTGTTAAACTGATACATTGTATGTCCGTTGAACTTCTTTCGCACCGTACGTAGCCAGCCGCACTAAGATGGAGGTGCTGTCACATAACTGCAATGTATCGCAATTATAGTATTTGGATCGCCTTTGTGGAATTCACTGCTGTCGTTGGGATATACCCGTTGGTCAATTCCATGCCAGGTTTGCAACAACCACAAGCATTGCCACTGCTCCATGGATTGGGCCCCCCCGGACTGTTCTTCTAAAGGCTGTGGGGGCTCCTTAGACAGCGGGCCCACTTGCAAAGGTACGCATGGCCGTGTGCGTATACGCACGCACGCACACACGCATGCACGCATGCACACACGCACACACACACGCACGCACACACACACGCATGCACACACACACGCATGCACGCACGCACGTACACACACGCACACACGCATGCACGCATGCACACACGCACACACACACGCACACACGCACACACGCACGCACACACGCACGTACACACACGCCATGCACAAGGGATGTAATGATGTACATCCTTCGCAATTCAATGATTCAATTTGCGATACCATTATTATTATTATTTGGTCTTATGGTGCCACGCGGTGGCTTCAGGGCTTCCATAAGCCAGCAGTGGTAAACGTATCATTTACTAAGGGCCAAATAGGACTTTGAAATACTTTTGGCCGACCACACGCATCGTAAACATGTAATGGCATGTGTACAAATATTTTAGAAATGTGTACACTACAGTTAAGTCGGGTTGCGTGACGTTACATTTAGCATGAATGTTATTGGGTTTCTTTGTGTATCTGTTGCGCTGTGTCAGCTCTATTATATCGTGCCCTGTCACGTTGCATTATACTGCTGCATTGGCTTGGTTGAGTACAATGTAGACTAATGGGTGTCACGTAAAGAGGGAATGGAGTTTGTCAACGGAAGATGACAACAGCAAATAGGATTCGAAATGAAATGCTTTGGAAAAGTTACTGTGACAGCACACACAACTCGTGAAATTCTGTTGACCACAATTATCTCCTAGCCATCATTAGACAAACAAATACGCGGTTGTTTAAGCACATCAATAGATCCAGCAATCTTTACAAACTAGAAACAGAGGGTGTCCAAGGAAGACTGTGGATTGAGAAAGTCGCAGTCTGGGTGGGCTTTAATCACAAGCAGCTGATCCATGGGTTGAAGACCTGGGAAAGTGGAAGAGGTCATGACCCAAGCTTCATGTTTTATATCATTTTTTTGGGGGGTGATTTGGGCATTGCTTGTAATACGGCAATTATTGCCCATCCCAAATTGTGCTGGTGTACTCTTAGGCTTTTTCGGTAAAGTCACGTAGGTAAAAAATAAAAATAATAGAAGTAATAATAGAAATAAAATAATAAATCACGGCGTTTCGGAGACAACACAAGTCTCCGTCATAATTGCGATACATGACGGAGACTTGTGTTGCCTCCGAAACGTCGTGATTTATTATTTTATTTCTATTATTACTTATATTAATTTTTTTTTACCTACGTGACTTTACCGAAAAAGCCTAAGAGTATGAATCCTTGCAGTCACGAAAGCTTCAAATCTAAAATTAAAGTGGTGGTGCTGGGGGCCTTCTCCTTGAGCTCTTGCAACCCTTGTGGGGTGTGGATGCTCCCCGCCCCCCATCCCCCCCATAATGCCATTTGCCAGAGAGTTCCAAGATTCTGCCAATACGGTTGAGTGGATGGATGAGTGGCATGCGTCAATCATTGCCTTGTGCTACATTCACGCTCGTACTGCGTTCTACTGCACATTTCTGCGCTGCCTTGGTATGCTAAAGCAGATAAATCCCAGCTACTGTGGCTGCTGTTGCTGCTGCTTCCGGTGCTGGCTGTGGCGGCGTTCTTCGGCAGACGGCGGTACATACGCAGAAAGCGCATGCAACGCAGCCAGGAGTGCAGGTGAGGACTCACCCCCATGCACAGCTCTTTCGGGCTTCCTCAGTCTGATTGCTTGCATATAATGTCGTCCTTCCCCCGCACCTCCGATTAGTATGGTTGGCTATGTAACGTGTGAAAGAAGTTCAATATACTTAAATGACAATTGGACGCATACATCCTGAAATTGACACACACTCATGATTGATCGTGATAAATCCCAAACCTATATTTATTATGCAGCTCCTTTGTAAATTTTAAATGATCCTTATGGCAGTACCCCAGGGTACCAAATAATACAAAATGGCCGAGGCAATTAAATACTTAATTTCTGGGGCACTACTTTTTACAGGGGTGTACTTAACTCCGCGACTGGGGTACCAATCAATCCAAAATCAGTGCTACTCCGCGATGTAGAAACGAAGCGAGGACGATTGCGCTGAAACCCTGAACGCTCGCACGCACCGTAGTGGTGCATCGTGTACAGCTCGTCGAGATGAATCAATTGCTGCATTGCCGACCATCAACAGACTAAAAATGACTGCATCACGGACATTCTTCGAGAGCCGGGGTACTAAGTTACTATGGTACCCCGGGGTACCGCCATAAGGTTCAAATCTAGATTGATCACTAATTTCTCTCGAACTGCTTTTTGTGTTTAGTTTGTTGTCCTTCACCCGTACCTCCAATGAGCACGGTTGGCTACGTAACGTGCGAAAAAGAAGTTCCACATACGTATAATCCACTGCAGAACGATGGCTTCTCCACTCTGCGTCCAGTCATGAGAGTTGTTTTGTCATTCTTCGCACTGGTTAGTGTTAGCCGTGGCCGTGAATCGATATCACGTCGCTGGGTTGAAAGTGCAGTGCGTGAACCACGATGCCAGCGTGCGTGATAGCGTGACATTATTTATAAAAAAACTATTTAGAGAAGTGTATAAAGGCTTTGTTGAAAATATGTTTTGTAACAGATTAATCTGCATACACATCAGTCCATGCACTTTCATCTCTCAAACACAACCCCCATCGTTAAACAGCTTTCACACCTGTTTAGCCCCGACCCGTCTTGCCGCACGCTTCGTCAGTTGGAATGTTATTCGTGTCACTGATTCTCCGATGCCAATATTGTTTGTGAAAAGCACAACCTTTTTTCCCCATTACAGTTCTGGCAACACCAAAGCAACGCCCAAAGGAGAATCCAAATTTCAACCATCGTCGCAGTTGATGGTACGCTGTTTTGACGTTTACAAAGGAACTGAACACATTCCTGCGGAGGGAGCTGGTAGGAACGTTGGGTTGCTCGGTCAATGGCCAGGGTCAACGGCGGCGTGGTGTATTCCGCAAAAATGCCCGACTGTGAGGGCGGGCACAAGCCGGCGTGAGTAGGTTAAACGTTGAGTTTTATAAGGACACCACGGGGTCACCAGCCCCTCCCCACCCCTCCCCACCAGCCCCTCCCCACCAGCCCCTCCCTACCCTCCCCACCAGCCCCTCCCCACCAGCCCCTCCCCACCCTCCCCACCCAGCCCCACCCCACCCTCCCCACCCAGCGCCTCCCTGCACGACGGACGGACACAATAATCCTCTGTGGGCTGGTGGAACCAGTGGGTTCCTACCAGTAACAGGATGTCTGTAGAAAAGTTGATTTGACATTTTACAATAAAAATGTATATTTGTCGATTGGCATATAATGCTTTCGTTATTTTTTTTGACAAGACAATTGATATGAGAATTTTAAGTTGTACAGCATCCAAATGTGACCGCATCTCGAAATTCTGTTGAAATATAAACAACACTCGCATGCCGTGACTTTTGCTTTGCTATAGGAGTGAGTGGCCTCGCCTATGCCGTGATAACTTCTTTAGTGGCCAGCCAATGTGAGTGCGGTTGTTCACACTCTTTTAACTTTGTTAGGAATCATCTCAAGACAACGATCACAATGGCAAGGCATCGGATCCCAGCAGCACAAATATACCCAAGAGGTAATGGTTCAATACTTTACTCACTGTCTTTAACTAACCATAGCTTTCGTGTTTCCCCAAATTGCGTATATACCAATTGCGCTATCGCCGTCACGTCTTGAGGCATAGTAGACATTTGTGTTGAACACCCAAGCAGCTGGCAGTGCAGGACCCCGTGTCAGAGAATGACCCATAAAGATGATATCATTGAACAACTTCCGTGGTCACTTTGGTCAGCCTCTTTATCCACAATAGGGGCACACCATTTCGATATCGTACACAGATTGATCATTGTTTTTTTACCCTTTTATCTGGTAACAAAACTGACACCTTTTTTTACAAGGAGTCATGTTTGCATTGACCACAATACCTGCGGTCGGAAAGCAGACAAAAAACACATTGATAATGTATGCACTGTCCTTGAAATTGATTGGTCCACACCCGAGACAGCTTTCTGTTGGACCAGATGACGCCAAAAGGTGCACAACTCAAAGACAATGCACCATCAGAGTATGAGAGCTCGGGGTAAGCATTTACACCATTGGAACCTCCTTTGCCAGTAGAAAATTATGATAATTGTTTTTTTACCCTTTTATCTGGCAACAAAACTGACACCTTTTTTTTACAAGGAGGTTCCAATCGTGCACAGATTTATAGTCACATGTCAAAGCAAATCATTAGTTCTCAAAGTTGAATTAAGCCAAATTTTAATGGACAATCACGTTTAATATCATAGTTTTTGTGCAGTCGTTGGTGACCGGGTTAAGACCACTGATTCTTGAGATCCTGGTTTTTTAATTGGCGGCTGCCTGGACTGAAGCCGAGGATCTCGGCGCTAGCCTGCTCAGTACACTGAAAAGGCATTAGACAAACAATCTTGAACGTTATCTATATTACCAGTTGAGTGATGCAAACCTTGATGTTGTTGATGTGGAATTGTGTTTCTTTAGACCTCTCATTCCACCTCAAGCCAGTGCTCCCAAAACCTCAGCGACTCAAAGCCAAGTCCACGTAGGTTACCAGTCTCAAGTTGTTCAGATAAATGTCTTCATTCAGCTCTTACTCTGTCCATAACCTCCATGTGTTCTGGTACAACAACAATGACAACAGCTGCCCTTTGCCACTAAGCAATGATGACACAAACACACACACACGTGAACTTTATCAGTATTTGTGATATTGTGAAATGATATCAGTCGTGATTGTCTTGTTGCTCATTTTCCCATTGCAGTTTACAAATGGCTCTGAAGTCTCTACAATAGTGCCCACAAGGTGAGCTTGTATTAAATAAGCGCATCCTGTCTTGTTCATTGTATCGTAAAATACGTGAATACAGGAGTATTTTTGATAGGCGTGTAACGATTCATCGATTCACAAATTAATATCGATCCTCACACTCACGATATATGCATTGAATCTTGTGTGTGATGAACGATCATTTACACTTAATGCAAATCGTATGCAAGTGATGAGTTAACGTTGAGTTTTGGCTAACAACAAAACAAACTCAATCAAACAAGAAATGAAATATTCAACTATAATTACAATCTGTTAAAAACCATCGTCAAATCTAAGTTTTTTTTTTTGTCAAATAGTTACTCTGAATTGTGATACTTTATCGAATTGCTGTGGGAGGGCGATTCGTTACATCCTACCACGGGCGATGGAAATTAGCCTAATTTGGCATTAACGGTCTTGCTTTGGCAATGGGCCATTTCAAGTTTGGCAGTTTGCTCTGTTTTACAGGAACTAATGAGAAACCGCAGACGGAGCACTCAACCACACTTTACATGGCCCTCCGCCATCATCTGCATCACAACCTTTGTGCTTTAAATCCACCACCCTTTTCACCGCTTAGCGGGCAGCTTTTATCACATTGTCAGAATAAGGTTGCGTATTTTATATCGTGTCTCAACGCGGGCACCGTAAATTTCGGGAGCCCTAAGTTGTGGACTGGGCAGTGCAGGTCGTTGCCCAAGTAAATATTGAATGCTTTCGAAATCCTCGCACTTCCCTCCGACACATCTCGGTCATACCACCTGCACGTTCGGGAAACATATCTCTTTTAATGATTTGGATCAGCAGTTCGGCGCTGTAGTGTTAATAACACGTCTGTGCCCCACCTGTGTCTCGCGGTTCACGTCATATGCAGGCCTCCCCCGTCGGTGCCTATGTATTCCAAGCAAGGCAAATCCAAAGCTACGGGACAAGAAGAACCGCAACAGCAGTGGCATACAAAACCTCAGTACTTGGCTGAGCAGGATGCCTGGCAGGTGGGTGCTTGACTTTTGGAGAGAATGGAACTGCTATATATAATCTTAGCTCTTTCGGTAAAGTGACGTAGGTAAAAAATGAAATTAAAATTAATAAAAAATTAAATAACAAAAATTAATAAAATAATAAAATCAATGATTTTTTTTTTCATTTTTTACCTACGTGACTTTACCGAAAGAACTAAGAGTATGAATCCTTGCAGTCACAAAAGCTTCAAATTTAGAAGGAATGGAACTGCTGTTTGGTTAGAAACTCTGTCCTATGAGACCAGCATTCTGGCCACATGTACGTGGAACTTCTTTAACACAACGTACAAAGTCAACTGTGCTCATCGGAGGAGTCACAGTGAGAAAACAGAGGGGAAAGCTCTGTGTGTGTGTCCCAGCCACACGAACACAAGTGTTGTTGAAAACTTATTGTTTGGTTTTTAATATCCCTGCAGTTCACAACACTCAAATATGTATTTAATTATGCAACCGTCACTTACTGCACAACAATTCTTCGGTGTCAGACAAATAACATCCTAAAAACAATAAAATTCGTTTTTATATCTATAAATGTTTTTCTTTCATATATTTCGCACATCCTACAGTGTCAAATTAATTTCCCCACTTAATAGGATGGGTTCAAGAGTGTATCTCACGTTGTTTTTATCTTGGATGACTGTGATAACCGTTGGAGGGACACCTATGGTATTCCTCCCTTTCGTGTAGTCCAGGTTCCGCCAGTTGTAACGCAGCGCCTCTCTGCCCATGTCGACAATCACAGATCAATAAAGAAGCCGTGGCGGGGTCTCGTGATGACGTCTCGGGTGGTCATGGTGCCAGGTGGGTGCTCGCTATACTGTGCCTGCACTAGCAAACAGTTTTTTTAGGCCGTTAAATATACAGGGTGATCCCTTTTATAGATACCCCATTTGATTCTAATGAGCCTCTTCTCACTGTTGTGAACGTGATGGCTGAACATCATGCAGAGAATAGTGTTCAAGGATTTAATACGGTCCTTTATATATATAAAAAGAATATCATATTGCTGTTTTTGTTGGGGTATCTATAACAATGGAGCACATTATCATCATCAAGGCTACACACACACAAATTAGAATTATGTTATAATGTGTGTGAATATTACAACGTACCATTCTCCTATAGCAGATGGCAACATTTTCAAATTAGTCTGCCACAAAGAGTGGCTGTGTTTGCACATTGCTTCCGCTGACTCGGTGTGTGTGTGTGTGACGCCCTGTGTGTGACGAGGCAGGGTGTCGTCTAAGCCAGCGTTGATGCCAAAGCCAGGCAACCTCACGCCATCATTAGTTTGAGTCGTCTGCTCGTCGGAGGCGACGCGTCTGATGGTAGCAAACGGGACAAAATACACTTGAGACCATGTAAGGCTCGTAACATTACATTCATGGGAACATGGGCTGTTGTTATGGTATGTATGGTTCATTATTGCACGTCTGCATGCGCAGAATTTTTTTCCCGATGTTGCATATGCAATATTCTTCAACAATAGGGTACTCTCAATGTAAGGTTTTTTTGGCATGAGGCTGAAATTCCAAGCTCGCAGCAAGACGCTACCTGCTTGCGTTGCCACGTTTTTGCCATTGGTTTGATCAACACTTTTGAGTCGTTTGTAGCGGGTGGATTCTTGTTAGGAAGGACAACAACAAACACTGAGCTCATTCTGAATGGTCTGGGCTACCTTGTAAATTTCCCAGCCGTTCCCCTTATATGCAAATGCAGGTCCCCGTTGAGCTGCATTATTATTAAAGTTGACATTGGTTTTACCCATTGCACAAGTTATTTGGCGCGATTATGCATCTGATATGAATTCCTGCAGTCACGAAAGCTTTAAGTCAAGATTTATGCATCTGATCTATAATTAAAATATTGGGCTCGTTTGATGTGTTGGCGAATGCCCGGTTTTTATATATTTACATATACATATATATTGGCAAAGCCAAGCAAAGGTTTCCTTTACCATCGATAGGGACAATCGCCAAAGGTGGTGCATTTCCACTGTTTTGCCACGATATGAATCCGGCCCAATGTGGTAGAATTTTTTTTTTTCTTTGATGAGCAAAGTTTGTGTTTTAGGTGCAGTTTTACAGTCGCACAGATACCGTAACGTTGACATGTTGCACACATGCGTGCTTAATACTCAGCAGGGATATTTCTGAGCTCTTTATAGTTCGAAGGGCTATACCACATTCTCTTGAATACGAAACGTGCACTGGAGATGTGATTGCTTTCTGGCATCACTCGGCTCGTTTGTTTGTACGTACGCGCTACTGATTTCCTACAACGGAAGAAATATTGACGTGAATGGGTCTGAACTTGCACATAAAGCAAACCACTGTACTTTAAAATGAGATCTGACACTTGATGTGATTTTACTTCTCAGCCATGTTTTAATTTCATTTGTACAGTGTTTAAATGAATAATGGTATTACTCCTGTAAAGCTGTCAAATGGTTTAAAAAATGTATATTATGACCTGAGTAAATGCCAAAACCGTCATATAAACACGTGATCGCGGATTACCTGTTTTTCTTACTGAAAAAATATAGTGTAGAGTTAATTAACGCATGTGTCAGAGCAGAAGTAGAATAATCAATGAAAGTAATGAAACATTAACGTATGATAAGCATTGAAACAACACCTGTAAGATTTGGTTTCCCTTGAAAAAACTAACCGTTAATTTACGACTTTTATAAGTCTCGCAAGGTGGGTAGTCATTAAAAATGTTATGTTTTATGTCAGTTTATGAGTTTTCTCTCCATAGCTTTGTGATCCATTAAATTTATTCGGAAATGCCAACATAGTGCTCAGTATTTAAGGCAACTTTGGAACATCACCCTGCTGAAAACGTAAACTTGTTTGTTATCTGTTAACAATAACGATGTATAGCGCTGTCAGTCAATTTTACTGACGAAGGCCTTCCCACGCCATGGCAGTCATGGGGGTGGTTGCATGAGCATCCTTCATCACGCTGGACAGTGCGGGTTGGTGAAGGGTGGCCTGGGGCAGCTTCAGGTATCTTTCGCCACCGAATGTTAATCGTGGAGAGAAATCGAACTCCGGTAACCGGAATCATAATACGGTGCGCTAATCACTGTGCTACCGCTCTACCCGATTGTGATCCATAAGATCATAAATGTCCATCGGCATCATGTGGGATTACCAAATGCTCCTGTTGTTTGATGTCCAAGGTAACTTTTGGGTGAGGTCACAGACGTTTGGTTGGTGCAGAATTTGACAAAAAAGACGATGGCAGGCAGCCACAGTAGTTTCTGACTCCCAACTGAAGGAGGGAATGAATTCCACTTGCGGATTCATCAGTCCACATTCCGATTACCACTTAAAACTCCCAGCAACGACGGGTCATCTGAGTCTGGCAGAGACACGAGGTGGAGTTTGTTATGACACTGCAGCTACAAGCCGCCAGATGTCATGAGACGGCTTGCGTTACACTCGGGTTCATTCTCCTGTTCGCAGCTCACTGTAATGTCCCTGTTATTCCGACCATTGTGCAATGCTGCTGTTGCATTAGCCCGCATTCCAAATGCATGATCTTTGCCCGTATAACACCACATGTGTGTCTGCGGTTTTGAGATGTGCACTCCAAGCAAATCCACATTTAAAGACGTACATTATGTATTACGTTTTACCATTATGACAGCCTGTACAATAGCATTAGTAATGAAACTCATGGTAGTGTGTCAAACGGTTTTTTTTCTTATTACAGCGTGCATGTTTTTTATTTTATTTGCCAAATTCTTTGTCCCACATCGCGTCCGTTTTTGTCGCACTGACTGTATGCTCTGTGCATGTGTGCGTAATGTTTGTATGTATACTTTTTTTTAAGGCAGAGCACCACAGTTCAACTGTGATGGATGGATGTTATATGTTCTGCCAAATTCATTGCTCTATACACGGAGACAAATACAAAAAGTGCTGATGGTGGGCTTCTATGAGGAATCGCGGAGGACAGCTCCTCATGCCTGGCCGTCTTTGTCTCCATAGTGCCGATGTTTACACACCGCACCAATTACACGTTTTGGGCTGAGTTTACTAATGCAGAGAACCAGGACCAGCTCAAATGTCACGGGATGCTGATGTTAGCGGTGATTGGGAATCGTACCCAGATACCTGGGTTCATAGCGCAGTACACTAACCACTACACCACCACTCCCCCCTGTAGACACATGTACATGCGCATGCCTATTCTTGCTGTAATGTCCTGGGGATGGATTTGATCACAATCCTTTATTCAAGGATTATTTTAAATCTAGAATAGGGCAGAACTGAGATTTAAATCATCACACAAGCTCAACAATGAAAACTACTGCTGTTATTGGCAACTAAACCTGCTGTTAAAATATTACGGCAATGTTAAGACAAAAATGTATCTGACCTTTACACATTCCACTACTTACACACTGTGTGTGGGCTGTCACAACATTGAGAAATACACACTGAAATAGATTGTACCACACGAGTAAAAATGTTAAGACTTATTGTACTGTGGTTATGTAATGTCTGAAGCCTGTGCACTTAATGTTTTGACTGCAGCTGATGGCTGCTGTGTAATTTTCAGTCTGCATAGGTTTTGCCACTTGATTTAAAAATATTTAAACATGTTTTAAATAAGGTTTTTACTGCTATAATTTTACCCTCAAATTATGTACTGAGAGCATTTTAATAATCATTAAAGATATACAACCACTATAATAACAGAACGCCGTCAACCGATTTGAATTTGAATGTCCCATTGAGCTGTAAATATTGTTACGAACGCTTTTATGCAAATTTAATGATCCAAGGTGTATCAGAATTTAATGAAATTGCAGATGCAGGTTATTTAATAGGTTCGAGAATATTTTGTATGTATATACTGTAAAAGTACAGGTTGAGATATCTGAAGAGGTGTACTTGATGTGAATGGAGCTGAATAAAGTTGTCTTTGGCTGTTCATTGTGTGCATGCGTTTGCTTTATTTCATCGAGTTGATGGCTCCGTGACAAATTAAATGGAACCATCAATGGATGTTAAACGGATATTAAATCTAAATGATCACAGGTAATCAATTGATTCGGGTCTGCATGTATCATGTATGTTAGTGTCAGCCTTCGCCACTGACAATGGAAGCATTGAATCAGAATATTTAGCCTGGAGGAATCCGATGAGCTATAAATCTCTTTTTCACAGATGTCTCTCGTAGAAATGTTGAGATGTACTTGTTTTGTGGACATATCTTAATCGTCAGAAGAACGGTGTGACTCAACCCCATGACATTCTCTTTCACTCTATATTTTTTCGACTTCGGGAAGTTTCAACCAAGTTAGAAAGTGTGTTTGCCAATGGTGTGAGATCAGCAGGAATGCAACGCGGCCAGATCTGGGTGATAGAAACCTCTCCAGAAGAGGCGACGGATACACGAGTACACTTGTGCAGGACGTCAACAGCAGCTGACCCGTAAGAAAAACTCGAGCCAAAGCAGTGACCTGTTATAACATAACTCAAAACATTCGTCAATAACAGTGGCCTTAAAAGGTAATGTTTTGGCCTGAATCGTTGCCTGTTATGTTTATTTCTTTGAAAGCCACCACCACCATATAATTGTATCCTATATAAGCACATAAGCGCCCTCTAAACGGGAAACGTTTCAATACGGGCACATTTTTCGTGTCTATTTGATTGTTTCTCCCTTGTGACGATGGGATGTTATAGGATGAACGTTGAGATTTTTTAGGGGCACGGGGTCACCAATCAGATGTGAATTGGTCTGTAATTTCAGGTCGGGCCAACTGATAAGGGGGCTTGCCGGCTATGACAGAGGGGGATTGGTGCCAGAGAGATGTTGCGCTACTTGAGGCATGTCAAGACAAGGGGCAGTGAAGTGCGGTGATGGGTGACGAGGTGTGGAGTGGACACCCGCGCGGGGGGCTCTCTGCCGCCCACAGATCGTGACGATGATGATGATCACTGCTCCAGACTCCACAGCCAACCCCATCGCTGCCAGAGCCAGAATCGCTCCCTCTGGCGCCTTGCATGTCTCACTACAAACCCTGGAAGCGTTCAACAAACCAGCCTTGGTGGTGGTGGTGGGGAGTGGGGGAGGTTCAGGGAGGGACGGAAGGAGGAAGCTTTCCATCTGGAGAGAGAGGGAGGGAGGGAGAGAGAGGGAGGGAGGGGAGAGGGCATCAGAGTGGTTCCGGGAGGGAGGGCCCCTCCCACCCTCCCACCCACACTGGCCCCGGTTGAACTCCAGACCCCGGCGGCTGCTGCTGCTGGACTCACCTCGCCATGCCGAGGCGGGAGCCGCGCGGCGTTTCGCGATCGGCAGTCGCTCACACGACGTCGCTGTTCGTCTCCTTCCTGCTGCTGCTGTGTCTCGCCTGCTGCTGCTGCTGCTGCCAGCCCGTGGCAGGTAGCGGTGGTGGTGGTGGCGTCGTGAGGGCAGTGAGCGTGGAATCGTTCGCGAGTGGAGATGCCAATGAGCTCGGAGGTGACCGCACGCCCCGCGGCGTTCCTCTCGGCGTTGCGTCGAGAGCTGTTGGGGTGGGATGGTGGTGGTGGTGGTGTTGTTGTTGATGTTGTTGTACGGTGTTGTGCCATTGTCTCTGTGGGGAGCGGTCGCGTTGCGGGTTTGACTCCGGCTCACGGCTGTCAACACCGGTGGCGATTCTCTGAACCGGTCCTGGGCCTCCTCCCCTAGGTCGACTCAGCCTCAAGCGAGTACCTGGTGCGGTGCGTAAAAACATCGCAACTGGGGAGACAAAGGCGGACGGGCGTGGTGCTAGCCACCCCCTCGTGTGCCACAGTGCCGGCCTTCATAGGTGCTGCTCGCTAACAGCACTTGCCCCAGCAGTCTGTTGTAGGCTGCACGGGGGATCTTTGCCTTTAGCTGTTTCGTGCCATTGACCAACTCGTGGTGGCAATCTTATATCCACTGCTGGATGAATCTCGTACTCACCGCTAGGCGAAGGCTTCATCCGCGGTGTATTTCCCTGCTGTGGCCGCTGACGTGGGTTTGACTACACAGAACTAACATTTTGTTTTTAATTTGACCGGGTAAGGCGTAGTGCCACTGAGCTACGGCGCTCTTATTCAGAAGCGACCTCGCCATCATCACAAATGACGGCGCAACGAAACGGTTCGTGTCCGGAATCAATCTTTACCTTTAGACCTGGAGGAATCCGATGAGCCATGAAGCTCTTTTATTCTACACAGACGTCCATCGCCACATCATCATCCCTGCTACAAGCGACGTGTCCCGTCTGAGCAGCAGATCTGAAGTGCCTCTACACTCGATGTGTCCTCTCCACGCCGCGTCTCGTTTTAGTTGCCCGCAGTTTAAACTAAACTCGGTGTGACATTTCGAGCGTGCAACCCGTCCAACCCTCTCGTTTCTTTGTGCACTTTCCAAACTTTCGCACGCATTTTTATTTCAAAGTGCCCAACGTTTCTCGTTGGTATTTAATGTGTGACACGTGGTATGTGCGCATTATCGACTTCTTTCGCACCGTACCTAGCCACCCGTGCTAATCGTGGGTGCGGGGGATGAACAACAAACGAGACCTAAAAAATGCAGTTCTTAACGAAATGAGTTTTCAAACTAGATTTAAAAGCTCCACTGGCTTCCCAATATCTGAAGGAAGAGCGTTCCAGACGGCCGCAGAAGCGCATCTGAGAGCGCTGCGCGATGGTAGATATATCCCAGTGCATGAAGCTACATCGAACGTTACCAAGATTTGTCAAATGTAGTACTGTACTGTACTTGTTTTCTGGTGGCAGAGTCGTTATATATGAAGTAATGGCAAGGAACTAGAGGAGTAAGATGGAAGGACTTCAATGGGAAGGCAGAAAAGTGAGGCTCAAGAGAAGTACGGGCGAAATAAAAGTGACGTAAAAGATGTTAACGAAACGAGCAGAGGTCTCTGTCAAGTGTGATGATTAAAGGAGTATCACACCATTGTGCACAAGAATGAACGTTTTGAAATGGGTGAATATTACCTGCACTGGGATATAGATTAGAAAGATGGTTATTGGTAAATACAATGGAACAAAAGATGAAAAGTAGTCAAACAAAGAGATGCATGCTGGGAATTACACTGAGAGACGGCAAGAAGAACAAATTAACCACAATACCTGCGGTCAGAATGCAAACAAAAACACACTGATAATGTATGCATTGTCCTTGAAATTGATTGGTCCACACCAGAGACAGCTTTCTTTAGAGCCTAGTCTCATGGTGTTCGACCAGATGACGCCAAAAGGCGCACAACTTAAAGACAACGCACTATCAGAGTAATGAGGCCTCCTTTACCAGTACCAAAATATAACCGTTTGAGACTAGGCTCTAAGAAAAGCTGTCTCTAGTGTGGACCAATCAATTTCAAGGACAATGCATACATTATCAGAGTGTTTTTTGTTTGCATTCTGACCGCCGGTATTGTGGTTAATGTAAACATGATTCCTTGTTAAAAGGTTTCAGTTTTGTTGCCAGAAAAAAAGGAGAAAAAACTATTATTATATTTTGGTACTGGCAAAGAAGGCCTCATGATGTAAATTATAGAACTATCCACATATTATATTGGCCTTTGAAACATCGCATAACGATCCTAAACCTCGAAGTTGGGAAAGTTCGCTTTTGGAGTCCGTAACTGAGTTCGACTGTGCTGGTAGAAACATCTGTAAGCATTGACTTTGATGTGAGCAGGTGCTGAAGTTGGTGAGCGGATGAACTCCCAGGGCTTGGTGACTGGGGAACCACAGAGATGGGACGTCACGGTTCCATACCGGCTCATTGGACGGGACAAGCGGGAGGTCGCGGATGCCACCGCGCGGGTGAGTTTGACCTTCTCCTGCAATCGCTAGGGCCTAGCACAGGGGTGGGAAAGCTACGGCTCAAAGCCGCATGCGGCCAACCACCTTTCAATGGCCCGCGATCAATATTTAACCATCACTGCAAGCAGCTTTTCTACACTAATCGGGCGCGAGAGGGGGAAATTGTTTAAGCTGATAACACACTGTTTTCTAATTGTAGTGCACTCAGTAATTTCTGGAAACAAGTGATTGTGGTGTTTGTTCAAGTGTGGCCTGCCAGCGGTATCTGAAAGTAAAATTCGGCCCTCGGTAAGGAAGAGGTTCCACACCCTTGGTTTAGGGCTTCTAAAAGTCCAGTGCCCATGACGTTCCACATTTACCATTCTAATCCAGATATACAGTCGCACATTTTGTCGCTACACACTGCACAGTCGAATGATTGTTAGTACGTACGGCTCACGTGACGTAGAGAACTGCGATTCAAATAAAGGCAGAGCACTTATTTGCGTGTGTCTACCGTGTGTAGACAGATTTCATTTCCTCCGAGAAAAGTGCTAAAAGTGATAAATGTGGTAAGGTAAGAATCCACTGTGGCTCCAGTTGTGGAAAAAAACCCAGCGTAGTCCGTTTCCTTACTCTAATGGGAGTTTCCAAGAGAACGCGCGCGCTGTTGCTTGCATTCTAATCGAGTCATCAAATCAGGAAATGAAAAATAGCGTGAGAAGAAAAATTAGTGCAGGTCCAAAAAGACCGTGTTTCATACTTCACACAAAAACATGGATAAGAAGTACTCAGCCTTTGTGCATTATGCAAAAACCCATCAGCAGTTCCCCAAAGTACTGCATTGTGATTCTTTATCAGTGTTTCTCAACTCCAGTTATCGTGATCCCCCCCCCATACGGCGTTAAAAATATCAGGTGCGTGCAGTATGCAGTGGCTTTATTTGCAAATGAATAATTTATATGATTAGTACAGTACCGTATTCGCACAAAGGTAAAGTGTTGGGGTGGGGGGTTGGGGCTCTGGGACTAGAGTTGAGAAAGAGGCTCGCAGAGGGGACTTGCGTTACTTCCCAGTCGAGGCTATTAAAAACCACAGACATCTTTGATAAGATGTTGTGAGATAAAGTGTGGGCACACACACTTTACTTTTTCCTAGCCATTCATGTAGGCCATGAGAGTGGGCTGGAGGCTCTTAAAGGATGATTCATTTCACACACCACAAGTCATCTTATCTTTTAGACAGACTGTGCATCCATTCAGCAGGCTGTGTGGTCAGGCTTGTCCAAACTTTATACCGAGACCAAATATTATTAAAGTTAAGTCAATTTCCAGAGCATTCCAATGACATCACTGTAGCATGAGTGCAGTCCTTTTTAATATCACGACTGTGATGTTTCTATAGAGTGTACCTGGCAATCACCTAAAATAAATTTATGTTGTATTCTTAGGTTTTTTCGGTAAAGTCACGTAGGTAAAAAATTTAAATTAATACAAGTAAAATAAAATAAAAATCACGACGTTTCGGAGGCAACACAAGCTTCCAGCACGATAGTTGTATCACTTGATACAGCTATTGTGCTGTGACCGTTCCACCTGAAGACGGAAGCTTGTGTTGCCTCCGAAACATCGTGATTTTTATTTTATTTTTCTTTAACTTTTATAAAAAAAAATGTTTTACCTACGTGACTTTACCGAAAAAACCTAAGAATATGAATCCTTGCAGTCGCGAAAGCTTCAAATCTAAAATTAATGTTGGACAGCCCAGGACAAACATCCTACGTTCATGCCTGCAAGATAGCGGCTATTTTTTTTTGGGTTGTATCTTCAAAGTGAGCACAACTGTGAGAAACACACCCATGCCTTGAGAGATGCATTCCTTTTAGCATTTTATTTAAGTAAATATCGATCCTTGTTATTAATGATTATCTGATATCGTTTTGATGTGCCACTATTACAGGTACCTTCTGAAATTATCCACAAATATGAAGTTGTCGTTTATGGATTGATTGCTGGAACTGTGGGCACTGTATATGATCTTTGTGCCGGGCTGCTGCAGAGCAAACTATGCCGTGAGGATGACGTCGTTTACAATTATTCTATTTCTTCTTCCCTCCTTAGGGACGGCACCCAGAAAGGGTTCGATACATAATTGAGGTGGAGGGGACTCAGTACATCTTGTCTCTTCGACGCAACAGGTTTGATGTCGTTTTTATTGACCAAACTGTTCGGTTAATGTGGAAAATACTGAATGATCTGGCTGTTTAATTTGCTCAGCACTGCCGATGCACGCTTGGCATGCAGAGTATTGTGTCAAACAGGGACGTGTAACTATTTATCAATGGGGTAAGGAATAACAAGGGCACATGACTCTGTAACAGTGACCTACAAAAACGTCATGGACATCTTACATATGTAGTGACTGACTCAGAGACACGAAGAGTAGGAGGCACTCTGTTTATTAAACGGCCATAACAGTTCACACTGGTTAACTACGGCTCCCAGTCAGGACAGCCGGTAGACTGGCTGACTGGCGACGCCGAGACGGTGAAGACGGTGATGGCGGTGAAGACTCCAGCAGCAGTGCGACGGGGATCCCACTCCAAACGACAGCCCGAGGTCCCCTCCCGGGGCCCTTCTTATACTGTCACGTGACCTGGCTCCGCCCCCGGCCACGCCCCCCTTCTGGAACCTTCTAGCGGGTTCTCGACGTGCCCCTTCCGTGACCTTTCCCCTACATCCCTCTCTCTGGTCTATCACGTGGCCTGCTGTCAGCCAGGGCTGCTGTAGCTGCAGATCCCCTTCCCTGCCAGCAGCCAGCGCTATGCTGCTAAGTGTCCGATTCTATGTCACTACACATACGTAAAGACAAAGATCCTCCATATAGCCTGAACAGACTGTTGGGGTAAGTGCTGTTAAGCGAGCACCTATGAAGGCCGGCACGGCAAAACGAGGGGGTGGGTTCGAATCCCGCTCACGGCCACCAACACCGGTGACGATTATAATCGTCACCGGTGTTGGTGGCCATGAGCGTGCCAACAACACCAGTCATGGGCCTCCCCTAGATCGACTCAGCCTCAAATGAGTACCTGGTATGGTGTGTAAACCTCAATACTGGGAGACAAAGGTGGCCGGGCGTGGTGCTGGCCACCCACCCCCATGTACCGTTTCGGCCTTAACAGGTGTTCGCTAACAGCACTTGCCCCAACAGAGTTTTACACGCTTTGTCTTTGCATAAATGTGTGTGTGAGCGCTCTGCACGTGACCGTAGTCGTTAGCGAGCCACAGCGCTCTCCCCTGCAGCACTTAGTGTGTAGTGGCACATGCTGATTGAAATGTTGGTGTTTTTCCACCAGCTAATGCAAAAGCACTCCTGATAGAGCATTGTTTGGCATCGCTTTGTCTTTGCACAAGTGTCAGCAAAACCAACGATAAGCCTTGCACATAAGTGGATATTGGCACATTTGCTCATCCTCAACTCTAGCAGCAACAGATGAGAAATTTTACATAGCTGCCTGGCCATATCAGAGTTCATATGAGAAAGATGAGACTGCATTGCTCTCTAAAGCCCTAGTTTGTATTTACCATATTTTAGAAAGATGCATTGCCCATTATGATGCTTGTGCCAATTCACTCAATCTGAGATTTGAGGGATGGTGCGGGGAAGCGCACAGTGGTTCGCGTATTGTGCTAATAGCCCAGCTATCGTGAGTTTGATTCATCACTTCGCTGTGGCCATATCTGTGCCAGGCCTAGGTACCCCATTAAACCACCCCCATATGACCAGTGTCAGGGCCGGCCCGAGGCATAAGCGAACTAAGCGGCTGCTTGGGGCCCCCTGGCCACCAGGGGGCCCCCGAATCGTTTTTTTTTTTTTTTTTTTTTTTTTTTTACAATTAAATAACTTAAACAAGTGATTTGTAACATTCTATTTTTGATTAGATTAATGTTTGTCTATTTTGGTTTTATTTAAAAGATTGCACATTTAATGCACATTTGCAAATAATTTATTTAATATGTTTTTTGTGACCGTTTGTATTCAGAAGTTTTAATAAAAGAGTGAAGTATTTTAAGTGTTGTTTTTATTTTTTATTAATACATAACCTCACTGTATTCGTTTATAATATTCGCTATAACATTATAGTGTGACATTTGTGTCAATAATCTTCTAGCACAGATGAGTCTGCGTGGTGGGAGGGGGGCCCCCAAATCAAATTCTGCTTAGGGCCCCCAAGAGGCTCGGGCCGGCACTGACCAGTGTGGCGAGGTATGGTCAAACAAACCCCATAACCGAAAGGCAATGGGAGAGGGACCTCATCCATGAGTGGATTGATAATAGGTTGTATACAATTGTTTGTTTAAGACTCCATGAATTGCCACAATTAAGCATTACTATATTATTGAGCCAAGTTTTGTTGTCATTGCGGTGTGTGTAGAATGTATACTGTCTGCATTGTTTCCATTAACCTTTGGTGTGTACATGGACCAATCACATGCAAAGTATTTCATAATGAATCCCCTTTATTTTCTGAGGAAAGTCTCTTGGTTTTTAAGATTTTTCAGCAGGGTGTTTTGCATTGGGATGTTTTGTCAGTTTCATTTAGTGGGAGTAAACTGAGTATGTGGAGAAAACTCATGCAAAAGAGGGGATAACCATGCATTTTGCCACAGACTTTTTAATTAATTTGTCATGAGCATAACAGTTCATTTACATCTCTATTAATGATGTGCGTTTTGTGTGTGCTTGTGCAGTTTATTATTTTCGGGAGATGCCGAATTTTCACGCCTCGTCAACTCCAACAATGTCCATGGAAACAGGAGCGTAAGTGTTTTGGAATTAATTTTAATAAGTAGTAGAACATTATTTAACACGGGAACTGACAAGATGGCTTTGGATGTTTCTGCCACTACACTTATGGTCTTCATTGAGTTGCTTTTTTTTGTCCGATTCAGTATAAATGTCTTTTTACAGTAATAATTGCTACTTACTACACTCATACTGTAATTAGAGTTAACTTTGGTAATACTTATATAGAGCCACATCTGACATCATTGAATAATAAAACTACACGACAACGAGGCGTAACGTTATGCCTCGTTAACTGGCCAGGTGGCTCAATTCTCGGTTGGGGGTTGACCGAGCCCATCATCCCTCCAGGGTCGATAAAATTTCGTACCACTTTTTTTGACGACCTCAGTAGTGTTTATCCTTTAGACAAACTCAGACTGGGCAGAGGTATTGAGCAGGTATTTGTGAGATGTAACTATAATCATCATCATTACCGGTTACACTTTGTCCACTGCGAAGGGAAGAGCCACCCACGCTCCCCACATTGCTTTATGAATCTATGAAATGGTGCTCCCCCCACCCCGTCCGCCCAAACCCCTCCTGTCAATCTGCTTGGCCTTTTTTTTGCCGATGCCACTGTCCTCTGGCTGTTGCAGGAGCACTGCTTCTACCAGGGCCACGTCGAGGGGCACAGGGGCTCCGCCGTGGCTCTGAGCACCTGCCGTGGGCTCAGGTGGGTGAGCCACTGCACGGCACGGCGTTTGGTCACGTGAATGCGCCACTGTTGCGACCAGCAATCCAGGTGCCGGTCAGTTGTGTGGAGAATTTTTTTTTTTTAAGAGCGAACACCACTCAACAACTTTTGAGTAATGAAGGTTCCTGTTATACGAGGCATGTGACCCGCCCATACTTGACATCTGCCAAAGAGTGCTTCATAACTCATCGGATTCCTCCAGTCTAAATCAAAATCCTGAGTATAGCGGCCCCTAGTGGCTGCCACTGGGTGACTAATTGCGCTTCTGGTCACCGACGGCCAACCGCTCCCTCTGCGTGCAGGGGCCACTTCAGCGTGGGGGACGTGAGCTACGGGGTGGAGCCGTGGGGGGGGACTGGCGTGGCGGGGGAGAGGGTGGGGAGCCTCCACCGCGTCTTCCGTCTGAGCGACGCGTTCCCCGCCTCGAACTCCTCCTCCGCTTGCGGCGTCGTCCATCCGGAGGAGCCCACGCTGCACCACGATCCGGCCCTGGAGCCGCTCGGGGGCCAGCAGCAGCAGTTCCACTTCCGGGTCGGTCACGCTGCCAGATCCACTCCGCTCCACCTGTGACTTCACGTGAACCAGGAATTGCATGAGTGTGTGTATTGTGGAGAGCGGTAGTATTGTGGTTTTAGAGCACTGTGCTACACACCCGGTGGCCGTACTTCGATTGCCTACCACGGCTAACATCAGTGGTGTATATCTGAACTGGTCTTGGGCCCCCTCCTAGGTCGACTTAACCTTAAATGAGCCACCTGGCAAACTGGGGAGACGAAAGCTACCTTGCCAGCCTTCTTCATCGGTGCTCGCTTAACAGCATTTTCTCCAAACAGTCTGGCTATATGTGGGATATTTGTATTTTTGTTGTGGGAATGACTCAAGTAGGTTTTGGTTAAAATTGCAGTGCAGTTATATACAAAACGTCGTCATCGGCGAGAGCCCGATACAGCACGTCGCTCGGCTCGGATGACGGGGTATCGCAGTCCGATATGGGGGTGGGGGGAAAGACGGGATCCGCTGCGCCAACCGACATGATGTTGGGGAGAAGATGAAGATTTAAATGGGGGAGTGTAACCGACCTGAAAACCACTTGCAGAAGGGGGTCATCGGTGAGTTTTAACAGAACGGTGTGCGGTCGTTCCCCTGCAGAGGAAGCGGAACGTGCTGCCCAGCACACGCTACGTGGAGCTTCTCTTCGTCCTGGACAACACCCTGGTAAGTGGAAACTGGCACCTCTATGAATCAATGGCGAAATGAGCAGCCATTTTAAATGTAATGGACACCGGATACCCGGCCTCAAAGACACGAAGCTTGCCCCACCTTGAGGAGGCGATGACTTTGCGGTGCTTGAAACAAACACATTTTGATTCGCACGCGTGTAAATTGATGATTTATTTCATTAGCATTAGCCATGATCACTTCACTGTTGGATGAAGGATTCTCCAAGCCCACCCCGCACGGTCCCATAGAGCTCCTGCCCACGACGAGAAGACATCGCTTCCTCGCCGCGGTGGATGTCCATTGGGACATGCTCTCTCCCCTTTAGCTGCCACTCCCATCATTAGTTTTGTCTGCCAGCCATTAACTAATTTATAAAAATGATCATCGTAGCTATGTTTGTATTGCCTACATGACCATTGGCTGGGGCCCGCTTCAAACCAATACGACAACAGGGGGAGACTTCATCCAGCATTGGATAGATCTTGGCTGCTGACGACGATTATGATATTGATGACGCCCTGTTCTGATGTTGTGTGCATGTGTGACCGTAGTACACTGGACAATATCAATCCAACAAGACGTTGGCAGTTCACGACATGGCCGAGCTGGCCAACCTGGTGGACTCGGTGAGTCATGAGTGACTGGTCACCGCTTCTTTCCAACTCGCCCCTGCAGCTCGGGAGACTCTTGAGAGCGCAAGGCTGTCCCCTTTGTATCGAGGGCCAGATGGAATAACACGTCGTCAGGAAAACGAGGTTTTTATGGGTCGAGCAGTTTACCAAGCTGGGCATTACAATGGCAGCCGGAAGTTGGCAACCAATGGGAAGACCAAAAGCCACGTGGTTAAAAACTGTTAGAGCAGACGTTGAGGTACGGTTATCAACTCCGCATCATCTGAGAAATTTGGCAGAAAATAAATGATGGCGAAAGGTGGTATCGTCTCTGGACGACCAGTGTGAATTTCGTCACCGAAATCTTCGTCTAGGTATTTCGTTTACTCATTAAAATAAAAAAAGTATAGATTTAGACCCAAACTGTGAATACATGAACGCTGGTTACGACCTCGTGTATGCAGTGCGAAGATGAGCATGTGTGAGTGTGGGGAGCGGCGGTGTCGTGGTTAGCACACTGCCCTACGAACCCGACAACCCGATTTTAAAGCCGACATCGGTGACAAATTTCTGAAGCTCCCATAGGCCAAAATCAGCCTTAAAAATTAGTATCTGGTATCGGGTGCAGTGGACGCCCCATTGTATCAGCACTGGGGAGACAAAGGGGGCTGGGCTTGGTAATGACCATGCACCCGCTCGCGTGCCGTGCTGGCCTTAATAGGAGCTAGCTAACAGCACTGGACCCGACAGTCTGTTGTATGTACGCATGTTGAACTTATTTTGCACCGTACGTAGCCAACCGTGCTAATCGGAGGTGCGGGGGAAGGACAACGATATTAACACTAATCACTGTGAAGGCTTTTCACAGGAGGGGACTCCATGTGGCGGCATGCGTGTGCGCGTGCGCGTGCGCGTGCGCGTGGCAGTATTACCGCGTGCTGGACATTCGGGTGGTGCCCGTGGGGGTGCACGTCCTCTCGGCCCAAGAGGAGGCGGCGGTGATGGCGGAGGGTGACTCGGCGGGGACCGTGCTCGGCAAGTTCCTCAAGTGGCGCGAGAGCAACCTGGACTCGATGAAGCGGCACGACAACGCCCAGCTCATCACGTGAGCCTCGCTGCGGCGGCGGCACCGCCGTAGGATCGGGGAGACCTGGAGGAGGCAAAGCTGCCCCTCACCTTGTCAAAGGCTCGGCTCGGCCCTATCTTCTAAATGCTCCTCCGATTAGCGTGGTTGGCTACGTGCGGTGCGCAAGAAGTTCCACATAGCGTACATACGTCAAGTGAAAAGATCAGTTTAACACACAGAATTTCACGACCAATATTATTTTTTTGGATTTGATCGCGGACATATAAAGTGTCGTTAAACCTGCCACACCGGTGTGCTGTACGAGTAACGAACTGGCATGTTTTGTTCACGTGACAAACCTTACTAATTGGCTGTGTCGGGTGGTGGCGGGTTTAACGACACATCTATATCTACGCGATCTCACCCCAACAATCCATTGTCAAGTCAAAAGATGTCAGCGGAGTGTTTTAACACCAGTCGCAATGAGCCATGGGCGTCGGAGCCTTTCTTCGTTTTTGACGGGGTGAGAGCGAGAACAGAATGCATGACAAAACCAGAAAATTATTAAAACATGCTTAAAATGTGTCGGCCCTCCTCCCCCCAAGTTTTTGTGACAAGGTCACAACAGGGACACATCCCCCCCCCCTACCCACCCATTGCCAAAACATTGTGGTTGACAGGTGTTCACTGATAAATCCTCCCATCGATTGGATCAGTTACCATTGTTTAGCTTTGTGATTCGATTCGGGAAGAGATGCTTTTTTGTCTCGTTCAGATTGCCTCGATGGTATTGTTTCTGATGCAATGCTTTTTTCCATCTCATTCGTATAGTGTTGGCGTACAAACATAACACCGGCGTTTATTTTTCACAAATCATAAATAACCGATTCTCACACGCACAATGTGGTGTGTGTAAGATGAGCGTAAAACTCAATTACCGATTGGTCGATCGGTGTCGTTGCACGCCTGCTACGCGTGTCTGAGTCGGTGACCCGTAAACGTCTTTCGCGAGCGGTTAAACCGATCGTTCTTTTGTGCCTGCAGCGCACGGCAGTTTCAGAGCATCCTGGGCATGGCGTACGTGGGAACGGTCTGCCTACGAGCAACATCTGGTGGAATCAACACGGTAAGTGGCGTGAAGCAAGGCAATGACCCAACGTCGGCATGTGCTTGGAACTGTTGGACCAATAGCAAATGTTGTAAGCTGTGGGACTCAGTGGTGGCCAGCAGAGGGCAGTGCAGCGAAATCCATTGTATTGTGCGTGTGGACTGCAGTGCAGCGGTTTGCGTGCCGAGCTACGAACCCGGCGACCCGAGTTCAATTTTCGCTCACGGCCAACACCAGTGACGATTATCTGAACCGGTCCTGGGCCTCCCCTAGATCGACTCGGCCTCAAATGAGTACCTGGTGTGGTGTGTAAACATCGCCACTGGGGAGACAAAGGCGGCCGGGCGTGGTGCTGGCCACCCCACCACCTCGTGTGCCATGCCAGCCTTCATTAGGTGCTCGCTAGCAGCACTTGCCCCAGCATTCTGTTACAGCTATTCGGAGGAACTTTGTGTTTTGCGTGTGCTTGTGTAAATCACAGCTGGTGGGGAGCAGTGTGCTGATGACGGCGTCGGTGCTGTCCCACGAGCTGGGACACAACTTGGGCATGAGCCACGACGACAATCGCACCTGCAGCTGCGCCGCCGAGCACGGCTGCATCATGGGGGCGGTCATGGGGTAACTAACTCCTGACAGTAATGATGAGCTTTAAAATAATTTATTGAGCATCATTAATGCACATTGCATCCAAAAACACTGTAGGGTTCATAACGCGCGCAGTTTTCACACACGCGCAGTCGCATCTCCGACCTCCTGCGTACCCAGCGAGGGAGATAACATCTTTCCACGACTTTAGCTGGATGTGTGGGGAGTGAGAGTGTAGCAGTTAGCACGCTGCGCTATGAACCCGGCGGCTAGTTCCATTTCCGCTCATGGCCAACAGCAGTGACAATTATCTTAACCGGTCCTGGGCCTCTCCTAGGTTGATTCAGCCTCGAATGAGTACCTGGTGAGGTGTGTAACCATCGCCACTGGGGAGACAAAGGCGGCCGGGCGTGGTTGTTTGCCACACCGCCCCATCGTGTGCCGTTCCGGTCTTCATAGGTGCTCCTCGCTAAAAGCACTTGCCCCAACAGTCTGCTAAAGGCAACACGGTGGGGGGATCTTTGCGGTGCGCCATCGCCCAGGTCGCCACCAGCGACGGTGTTCAGTGGCTGCAGCGCCGACGACCTGGAGGGGCTGGTGAACGGGGCCACCTGCTTGCTGAACGTGCCCAAGGCAGACGAGGCGTTGCGCCCTCCCGTCTGCGGAGACAAGATGCTGGACGCCGGCGAGGAGTGCGACTGCGGCTCCCCCGAGGTGAGGCGGCCGCCCGCCTGGATCCAGTCATTCATTCCACGAGTCACTCATTTTATTGTTCATTTGTTATTATACGGTTATTTATTCGTGCATCTGGACATTCATTCATTCATTTGTTAATGTGGTCGTTCATTGGTTTTAGGTGAGTGCTACCCATCTTCGCTGACATTATTTTATTCTTTATAATTTTTAACACGTCTTTGTAGGTGCTCACAAACAGCAGTGGTCGGTGCTAAGAACTCGGTGACTGCGTTCGATACCCGCTCACAACCAATGAATAGCTGAACCAGTCCTGTGCCTCCACTAGGTCGACTCAGCCATGTGTACTTGGTGCAGCGTATAAACATTAGCACTGAAGAGACAAAGGCGACCAGGGGTGGTGTTGGCCACGTCACCTCTTCGTGTGCCATTCTTACCTTAACACTACAGGGTGCTTCAAAAAAATGTTACCACTTACATGGGACTATCGTTTTCAATGGAGAAAGAACGTATAATACACTGTAACATGATAACAAATGTAATGTTAATAGCTTCAAAAAGTCAGTCTCCATTTGTTCGCCATCATTGTCGACACGTACCTGGAATCTTCTCCAGGTGGTCTCCAGAGCCCAGAGGCACATTTCATGTGGTGTTGTTGCAAATTCCCAGAAGTGTTAACATTTTTATGAAGCATCCTGTAGTTCACTACAACAGCACTTGTCCCCACAGTTCGTTGAAGGCTATATGGGTGACCTTTGTCTTTGTGTTGCAGGAGTGCGACAACAAGTGCTGCGACGCCCGCACCTGCCGGCTGCGATCCGGAGCGCGCTGTGCCTACGGCTCCTGCTGCAAGGACTGCCAGGTCAGAGGTCGTTCCACTGAACAGCTTCACGATTTCCCGGTCGTACGTGTTAGACAAGACGTGGTTTAATCATACCTATAATTGTCAAGTGGCCTTTTACTCTTGCATACAAGTCGGGCAAATGCGGGGTCGGAGGTCATCATGCCGTGCAGGTCATCAGGGATGTTTGACCATACTTAGCCATGTTGACCAGTGCACGGGTTGGTGAATGCCCGGAGCATAGCAACAGTGCAATAATGGAATTGTCTGTACTGCGCAGAGAAGGAAAGGAGATGGCAGTATGTATGTATAACTTCTTTTGCACCGTATGGTAGAGCAAGGCAGCAATGGAAACTTCGTAGAGAAGCGGCAGTCGGTTATAATAGGCAGGAGGAAACGAAGGCCTTCAGCCTGTACCTAGATTGGGAAACGGTATCGAGAGTGCGGAGAGCCAGGAGAAACTCTAGAGAGGGAACTACAACAAAGAAGGGGAGCGGCCTCCCATTTGAACATATGTTAAGGTTTTGACAGAGGGCGTCGGTTGCTTGAAGGGTAAACACATGGAGGGGAATGGCGTAAGATGAGAGGGAAAGAGTAGATGAGGGTTGATCTGGTGGGGTGATATATGGCAGAGATGTTGTGCATCATTTGGAGATAAAATGTGAGGGTAATGTGGAGGCCACAGATGAGACGATCGCTGTGACTGAATGGAGATATGACGAAGGCACATGTTTGTTGTGTTGGCTGCGCCGCTGGCAGTTTGTGGGCCAGGGCGAGGTTTGCCGAGCGGCCCAGGGCGTGTGCGACCTGCCCGAGTTCTGCTCCGGCTCGGCCGCCTCCTGCCCGGACGACTCGTTCCTGCAGAACGGCCACCCCTGCCAGAACGCCGCCGCCTACTGCTACAACGGCGTCTGCCAGACGTACACGTCGCAGTGCGAGGCCATCTGGGGTCCCGGTGGGTAGCCCACAGCCCTCAGATCCACTCCCGCACCCCAAGGCAACCGCAGGCAGAGCTGTGAATGTTGTTTTATATTACTTTGTGTACTGGCCGGTTGTCTTGGCTTTGACCCCCTAGTCCAGTTTTCCTAAATCATTGTGAGGCTTTGTTTTGAAAGTCGCAATACAAACAAAATGGTGATGTGATTTTGATGGCGTTTCTCAGAATCAAATCCTGCTTCTGACGAATGCTTCTTGACCGTCAACACAAAAGGCAACGAGTTTGGCAACTGTGGAACGGTCCCCAGCGGCAAGTACAAGTCCTGCTCCCGCAGGTGTGCATCTCACCTACTCTCTTATTATTATTATTGTTGTTCGTCCGTCTCGTTGGGGCAACGCCTACACGCCACTGACGTTATCTTCCTTCCATCGCGTGGGCTCCTGGGCAGCGATTTAAGAGATTATCGTGCATAGCTTCGGTCCGTTCTCAGATGTTATGGAGCTAGTAAGTATTTGGTCTTCCAACGTTGCCTCTTCTCATCAGCGGACCCCTGTAAGGCGGTTTTTGGCCAGGCCTGATGATCTTGTACTATGGCTATTACTCTTGCAATTCAGTTACTGTTACCATTGCAGCAGTAATTACGATATAGCAACGTACATTCACCGTTTGAAAACATTACACATCTCTGCCTCTTGTGGCCCCAAACTGGACATTGCCGCCCCCTGTGCCATGCCAGGGACGTCAAGTGCGGGAAGCTGATCTGTGAGAGCAAGAGCAATCAGCCGCTCATCGGCCACACGGTGCCAAACTTCGCCTTCTACGGCCAGTGCCGGGCGGTGGATTACAACCTAGGCAGCGACGTTCCCGACCCGGCTCTCGTGCAGTCCGGCACCAAGTGCGCCGACGGCATGGTGAGTGAAGCGTGCGGGGAGACGAACGCGGCGGGCAGCCCACCGAGCGGGGAGGCAGGTTGTGAGCAGCTTCTGCAGCAGAAGCCCTGGGGTCGGTTGAGGAATGACAGAGGTCGTTTAGAGTTCACGGCCAGCAAATGCATGTCGAACTTATTTCGCACGCACACCATACATAGCTAACCGTGCTAACTGGAGATGCCGGGAAGGACAACAAGCTAAACAAAGCATTGGGAAGAGCTTTTTCGAAGAATAATGAAGGAAATGGATGTGGAAAAGCCCGTATGGTGAATTTTTTTTATGAGATTTGCTTATGATAGACAAACCCCAGAATGATTATATATATACACACACACCAGTTATTGCTTACATCAATGGACAGCCTGGTTAATACATTTTTGATCATTTTGGAAAGCTGATCTGGAGTAGATTAAACAGAACTGGAGCCAGTAATTTAATTTACATTGTGTGCCCGTATGGACATTGTGATCATTTGCTGGCAAATTGTGATTGGTCCAAAACTCATTAACTTTTCGTCACATTAGCTTGGATCATATCGGCAGTGTGCATCATTTACTCTGGTCTTTTTATAAACCAGGTATTTGCAAAAACTTTCAAATGTATGTTGGATTGGTAGAAGTTAGGTAGTCTGTGTCGCATGCATTTAGAAAGCTTGTGATTGGTGGTGTCTTTTTTTTTGGATGAGTAGTTCATAAGATATCTGTACCTTTGGATCAGTCCCATTGCACATACTTGTCTTGGCCACATCACCCATCGTATGTACGTAGCCAATCGTGCTAATCGGAGGTGGGGATGAGGGGGAGAAGAAACCAAACAATTCAATGTAATTTTCGCACTCATGCTAGAGATTTGTAACATTCTACAAATGATCCGTTGTCCGTGGATAAAGCTGTAATAGGGTTTAACCTTTTGACCATTTAACCTTTGTTTCAGGTGTGCTTCAATCAACAATGTCAAGATGCAAGAGTATTAAACTATTCTATTGACTACACGAGCGAATGTAATGGCCATGGGGTAAGAATATATGTTGTTATTACTCGATACATACAGTCAGCTCCCAATGGGTCATAAGTGCCACTGTGGGGCATTTTAGCCAATTTTAACCTATTGGGCATGGGGCTAGTGGCAACACATAAACTCGGCTTGAAATTGGTGAGCGGAGTTCAGTTTGGTTCCTGGCCACAGTTGGTGACATGAATTTGGTTCCTGTCCACAGCAAACATCAGTAGTGAGGTGCTAACTGACCGTTATTATTATTATTATAAGTAAAAACCTTCAAAAATGTTCGTTTAAATCGAATTTTAGGTGCCAAAGGGAGTAATTGGACATTTGACTATTTTACATCTATGAAAGAGCTTTATAGCTAATTGGATTCCTCCAGTATAAATAAATATTCTGATTCCGATTATGAATTTCACAGCGGTCGTGTAAACCGTAGCAGTGCCCCCATCGCAGTGGACATGAGAGAGATTGAAGCTAGCATGCGCATCGAGGTATTCGATTTATTCTTTCGCAGGCGTGGTTAATCCGCAAGCCGCAGATAATCAAGACCTAACGCTTCGTTTTGTTCGTTGGTGCCCACACGTCGCAGCAACACAACAACCGCAAGCACTGCCACTGCGCGGAGGGATGGGCTCCGCCAGACTGCTCCTCCACGGGATGTGGAGGCTCCGTCGACAGCGGCCCCACCTGCAAGAGTACGTTGGGGGTTTTTTGTTACTTCACGCGCACGTTTAATCCAGGAAAGCCTCACGACTTTTTTTTTAGGATGACCCCGCAGTGGGGAGAGGAGGCGAGGGCAGGTTGATGATTGATGTGACTAATCTCATTACAGCAAATTGTGGGGTCGTTTTTTTAAATCCGGCGCAGGCACTCGATGGCCTACTCTTGTGAATGATGTCTACTCTTGAAAACGAATTTCTCTAGATTTACATGTTTTTCTTTAGAACTGCTTTGTTTAGTTTGTTGTCTTTCCCCCGCACCTCCAATTAGCACAGTTGACTACGTACGGTTCGAAAAAAAGTTCAACATACATGTCAGGGGATCTTTAACGTCTACTGTGAATCAGACTGCGCACGTTATGGCGGTTACTACACACCACAGTAATATTCAGGGTGGCCGCTGCATTCGAACCCCGACTCGATGCAACACGCGGCAAATGTCCTTCCACAAAGGACATGTCACCACCCCAAAGTAAGTGGGCACACGTGTAAAGTTGACGGTGCGTTCTTTACGATTCTTTTGAGGTCCGAGCACTGAACCAGCACTGCTAAGACGCTGGGTTCACACCAGAGGTCGCAAATGGGTACCCATACCCGTACCCGGCCGGGTACGGGTACCCGTTCCCTACCCGTACCCTACCCGAAATGAGTGACAAACGGTTACTCACCAGTGACTCACAGCCTATCCGTACCCGTACCCGGCCGCAACAGGGTCGCAAACGGCTACCCGTACCCGCCCGGGTACGGGTAGCCGGGTATCGGGTAGGGTACGGGTATCGGGTACCCGATTGCGACCTCTGGTTCAAACCCAGGTTTTCAGCCGCCCACGATTAAACCCAGTTCTCATCTGTAACGAGCTGACAGTCTCAGACTGGTCGCCTTTGACTTCCCAAAAAAACTTCGCGTTCAAGTTGTTTCTGCACCATATCTCACTATTTTCAAGCGCTGAGAATTAAAATGTTGGTTTGATTGTTACGGGATTAAAATTACTCGTATTCAGTGCAGGTGGGAAAGTATTGCCTCCTCTACTGTATGGCCCAGAGCTCACTTCACGGGATCTTAGAGGTAAGCTCTTTGATATCCACTTCCGTGGGCAGTTCTCTAAGACGAAGGGTTGTGCTGTTCTGCGAGTGATGTGAAAGGATACTTCATTTAAAAATGGCATTAATCCACACGCAAGAGCGAACACTCAAAGAAGGTGGGACCGTCACAGCTAAATTTACTGCATCAAGTGAGTAAATCTAGCTGTGACGGTCCCACCTGATGACGGAGACTTGTGTTGCCTCCGAAACGTCGTGATTTATTATTTTATTTCTATTATTACTTCTATTAATTAAATTATTATTTATTTTTTACCTACGTTACTTTACCAAAAAAGCTTAAGAGTATGAATCCTTGCAGTCACGAAAGCTTCAAATCTAGGACTCAAAGAAGGCACAGATTGGTTAACAATCAATGGCTAAACAATTCCCTCCCAGAGCTCTTATCTTTGTTGCCTGTTCTAAGCTGGGAGCACGGTTTCATCTCCTCTGCACCAAACTGCCGCGAGGCAACACGTGGCTTGTGGTTGCCAAGTGGTGCGCGTGTTATTTTTTTTGCCATTTGTTTCCAGAGCGCAGCAGGCTGTGGCCGCTGTCCGTGACGCTGCTTATCGTTGGAGGAATAGCCATCTACCTTTACAGGAGAAATTACAGCAACAAAAAAAGGTACTCGTTTGCCCTCCTTTCGTCCGCTTGCAGTTGCTATCGCAGGGCAAATATACACATCACTCGGCCACCCGTTTGCGCTCAAGTGCTCGTGAACTGCGCGCACACAAATGGAGGAACAGAGAAGGGGAAGACAGAAAAGCAGGTGGCTAGACGAGGGTGGCACAATATGTAGAAGAGCATTGTTAAGATTGAATTAAAGATAATTAATGGCTAAAGAAAGAGGGCCATGGTGGACGTTCGTTCGGCCCCATTATCGTCAATGAGCTGACGGAAGGGACAGATTACGACGACGATGATGAATCGTACACTCATCATCAGTGAGAACAAAAATGTTTCCCCCTGCTGAAAATGACCAACTGGGGTGCTGGAAATTCCACTTTCCCATGTTGGCGCCCAGTCTATTTTTACAGGATTTACCACTGTTGATGACCCACAAAATGGTGGTCATTTTATCGGCCCCCGGAGGGATGATGGTCCAAGTCGACTTCTCCAAATCAGGATTGTGAACGCACGTGCTCCCTCCCTTGGCTGCCATTGGTCTCCATCACTGGCCACTTACAAGGAGATATAGGAGCTCCACCGTGTATTAATTAGTATTTGTAATAACGATTCGAGCCTGCTTATTCTGTGCAACCTGCTGTCTTGGCACAAGTACAATGGCCACACAGCTAGCTGTGTCTGTGTGACGACATGAAGTGACCCTGGTAAATGTTTATGCTACAGATCTCAAAACAATGCTCAGCAGCTTAACCCAGAACCACCTGCGGGGTCTACCCACGCACCGCAAAAACCTTGGGTGAGTCTCCACTTTTTTTCAACTGCTTTACAACTAATGTTAATGGTCTCTGCTGTCCAAAAAGCGAGGGTCTCTCTGCTGTTCACGAGTGTGCCTCAAGTGTCGGAGTGAGATCACGTCAGTGTTACGTTTGTAAGTTGACACCGAGTGTGCGTGGCCAGAATGCACCAGCAGCGCCCGCGGACTGGGACAGCCACCCCTCGACCACAGGACCTTCTTGGAACGACCCTCCCAGCCGCCCTCCCAGGCATGCGCTCCAACCCCGTACACACACACAGACATGTAGACTCGCAGTCCGAGCGTTTCGCCCATTCCTCTTGAGACGGCAACAACCCTGCTCACGAGTACGCTCGATCCATTCTGGCGAATTGCCCGATGATGCTGGATGCAATTACCAGCGAAACGTCGTACTCAAATTGTAAATGTTGTGGTTTCACGCTTCAACACACCGGTGGGCTAAAGCAGTGAACTATTTGTCTTTTGTCAACGTGACACTTTTTTACTGATTGGCCGTGTCGGGTGGTGGAGGGTTACGACACATTTATAAATAACGCGATCTAAACCCAAAAACGTTGATTATGAATAATATTGGTCGCGAAAGCCTAGGTGTTAAACTGACGCTCGATCTGCGTGCGTGTTTGCAGACCCAAGGCTCCCGCGGTTGGGGTTGGAAGTACAGCTAACGCGCACACTCCCAGCCAACCGTACGCAGTGCCCGACTACTGGAGCCAGGTGAGACATCGATTCAATATCGGCATGGTCTACGTCAACTTAAAAGCACACATTCCTGGACGAGAGAACGACATTGATTATGGCATCATAAGCTTCACATTAAGTGATGGCTACTATTCGATTGACCTTGGTATTTGAAGATAAAAATGTAAGTGCAATACAATTTATTAATGTTCATTTGTCTGAGCAGAGGCCATGATTTATTACTCAAATGAGCATTGGAAGTGGTGCCGTCCTGAGCTAGTGGTGGAAATTCCACATTTCTCTGGTGGGGGCCCAGTCTCTTCTTGGGACAACTGTTGACTTCCCCACAACGGGGTACCCTTTTTATCGACCACAGAAGGGATGATGGTCTTAATGAATCCCCTAGTCTTGTCACCGAGGCACCTGGTTGGAATATATTCTGCTTCACCCTAAGTGCTAAAATTCCATCATAATTATCACTACACTGGGCTTGCAATCCAGAGGTCGCCAATCTCCCAGCAACGGCAACTGAAACTTTGGGCACGTTTCTTAAATCCCCCTGCCTCTGTCTGCTCAGCAGTATCAATAGATAAACCACAGTTAGTCGAATGGCATGTGTGGTGGGGTAAAGTGTGGGTACTCTTACCACTTTAAACACTTGTGGCCAACGTTGAATAATAGGCCGATATACCCATTGGACAGTGTTGAGAATGAAACTGGCACTATTTGGACACACATGTAGGATGAACAACAACACTGAAAATGTTGTGTGTTGTTGTTGTAAGGAAAAATGGAAGGAACCAGAACGAGAGGATGACCTAACAGAGAATGGCTTGATGGTGACAAAATACATTGGTGCTGGAAATACGTGCGCTTCTTGAGCATATTGGCACAAAATTTCGATCTAAAGCTTTCGTGACTGCAGGGATTCATATTATTGGTTCTTTCGGTAAAGTCACGTAGAAGGGAAACAATAAAATAATAAAAAATATAAAAACAATAAAATTCTCACGTTTCGACTGCAACACAAACAATCATCATCACGTGTGAAATCCACAGAATTTTATTGTTTTATATTTTTATTATGTTATTGTTTCCCTTCTACGTGACTTTACCGAAATAACCAAGAATATATTGGCACAAAAACGATTGCAGAAATGTGCAACGCAAAAACAACGAGGCTTTCCTTGATAACACCCCCATAGGAAAAATGGCATGCTCCACCGTGGTAATCAAGTTAAGCATGGTCTGTTAGAAGGCCTAGCAGTACAGTATATGCGCGAGTCCACTATCTATGGCGGAATATCCAACGCTACAGGGAAAGAGTGTTTACCGTGAATGTATGTTTTAATGCATTTTTTTTCTACTTTTAATGTAAACAGGCTTCGGATGGTGACATTTCAAGTGGACCTTTGAACAAGTACTGAATATACTCAACGTTGCCTCTGAAAATGCCTACAGTTGACTGTAAATGACGAGTGACTGACAGCACTTATCACAGCAGTGGGACAGATGCATCACCTACGGATCACTCCTATCAGTTCGGGTTGTGCTGCTCATTGTCCGATACCATGTCCAAGTTTTGGCATCGTAGCACAACTGCAAAAAACCTCCACACTCGTCTAACTTTTCATTCAAGACGATCATCAACGTTGATTAGAAGCTTTCGTGACTGCAGGAATTACTCTTTGGTTCTTTCGGTAAAGTCACGTGACTTTACTATCATCAACGTTTTCAACAGCGTACACATTCTACCTGTCATCCTGTTCACGTTGTCCCGTTCAGAAGACGACATTTGCATGCTTATTCTCAGAAAAATATATTTATCCACATTTCAATGTTTTTAAAAGCGTACATAGGCTCTCTCCCTAGCATATGCATGTTATGACTGTGACAAAAATTACTCGCGTTGAATATTCTCTTATACCTCTTCTACTGGACAAACGAGCCATGCCAGGGCTGTGCCAAGCCAGCCTGGCACAGCTCAGAGGCACCAGGTTATTTCCCAAACAGCATCTGGAATATGTATTCATACTGGAGGAATCCGATGAGCTATTAAGCTTTCTCTTTGCAATGTCCAGTCGGGGCGGGTAAGAACTTTACAACAAAACAAAAACACGACAGGAGTGCAAAGTATGGGAACGATAAACAAATCACTTAAACATATACAAATAAGACGACATTATTTTTGTCTTACCAGGTAAAGCCCACTGAGATATAATTTTTTTTATAGAAATGACCTGGCCACAAATGATAGCTCAACCAGGGGCTAAGTCGTGACTACTGAAGTTACTCACAATGAGAACCAGTTGTGATCCACATCGTATACCTCGACGCAGCTTCCACTGCATTATCTAAAGTCAATCTTCCAATAACCTTGCCATTGGGGATAGCGTAGCACAGTTTTGGTTCAGGCTCAGCACGGCAAATCGACAGTGGAAAACTAAACGTACTGCGAGGGCCCGCCCTGGCTTGGCTTGGATGTGTCAGTGGAAAAAGGGTATGACTGCTATTTGCTTCCCAAACAGCAGTACTGGGGAGGCCTTGTTGATGACCCTTATGAGGTCACATACGTTTTAATGCAATATTGTGTTTTTAGAGAAATATTGCACGTTTGCAACAGCTTGCTTAAATGCTTTAGAAACAGTGCATAACTGTAAATGTTTGCGTACAACTGGGTGTATATTAATTGCAAAATGACCAGTAGCTTTCCCTTGTAACATGCATACAAAAACCAGTGGCGTAAGCAAATAATTGCAGGGCTGCACCTATACTTGGTCTGTAGAAAATACAACGACAAAACTACCACACTTGGTCAGAAGAACAGGGTCAGAGATTGGTTGAACAACCTCCTGTGGGAAAGTCAGGGTGGGGAATTGGAATTCATCGACCCAAAGAATAATTGGGGGGGAAAAACTTGAGACAGATTAGCTTGCAGTTGCTTCAGCATGGTGGGAATACTTAATGGAAATGCATATATGTAAAATTATGTTAGAGCCGCAACTTTTGTCAATTACTGGAAATGTGATCTGGTAAATGGACCGAGCTGTATAAATCACGTAACGCCGCACCTCATGGTAGATCATTAGATAATTCTGTACGTCTACAGTTGTGGAATTTTAGTGTGGAGAAAAAATAGAATTCCTATATTTCTGTGGCTTAGGCATGCCACTGGTAAAAAAACACACAGTTGAAAAGGTTTTTTTAAAATCAAGTGTGATTACCACATTGTTGGTGACAAGATACTGCATATACAGTAGACGTAACCGTGGCTTAATTTTGAACTGAAAATGTTCATGGTCAGACCAGGAGGTGGCATGTGATGAGTAGCCACAGCCAAAGAGATCGGTATACTGGATGTGGTGAGTCGGATGCAAAAATATTTTTCGGGTCACCCACCTGGGCAGACCTGGTTGAATATAAGCCCTGGATAAAGCACTTAGTGATACTTGAATCCTATCATGTGGGTAAGAATTGTTCATTTATGAATCACACAGATTATATGTAAATGTTAGATTTATGTTTGTGGTCGAACTAGATTGAGGACAAACGATATGAATCTATTAAAATTAGACTAATTTATTTCATGATTGAATCAGGATCCCAAATTATGACGCGTGGGTGGAAGGTTAATCATTCAATTCCTAAAATACAATCAGGGATGACAAGCGGCTGCACTATCACGGCGAGTATTTAAATTGTGCACATTAACCTGGGAGGGTTTTTGCAATTCTACAATCATTGAGTTGCCGGGGGCAAGTGTATTAAAGCAAGTACATGGTAGAATATATAGCATGCACTGCTTGCTGATAGGGACGAAGCAATGCACCCCTCTGATTAATGTAGTGACACTTTACATAGAGCAATTTATTTTGTATTGAGCTTTCTTATTTTTTAGTACAAGCATTTCTCTATATTCCCCGAATTTGCTTTGCCGTGTAAATATAAACCTAGTAACTTTACCTTTTTAAATAGCATACGCTCAGAGCCCAAGTAATCTTAATGATATCTCAACTACAATGAATGATCACGTGTATATTTTAAAATAAAAATGTATAGCCATTTGTCCATGCACTGCTGTAGCATTCCTGTGTACATATGCAGAATTATTTCATAATGCGCAGAAACTAGAAATGTATGTGCTTGGTCTTCAATGAAGTACAATGACTTTCCTTATATTGGCTGAAAAGAGCTTTCCGTGGTGCCTTACAATCTACTTCATGTATGTGCACGCATTGCAATTCATAATAACAAGTTAAATAAAACTTAGCTATTGTAACATTCATATTACCTCGACTTGCCAAGCTAGGCATGTAAATAAAATAAAATCATTATACATGAATGGGCAGGAGGCATATTTTGAGGAACTGATGAAGCACTCCCGTGGCATATTAGAAAGCTGCTCTGTTATTTATGATTTTTCGGTATGGGAGTCCTGAATTATTATTATTATGGGAATGTGACCAGTGCTGCCAGGTGAAACATTTCAAAACGCCTACGTGGACACAATACAAGGGAGCAAATTACTGATTCATCACCACGTCCCAGCCCTTGCCATTGTAGTGCACGGATAATGTGTCGCGTTGTGTGATTTTGATGTATGTCCATATGTATTGTTTGTGAAATCTCAAACTAGTTAATTTACACGTGCGCTTGTTTTATCCAATCAGAAAACGCAATTAATGCTGTTTACAATGATTTGTTTTAATTACGTGGAATGGTGTGTTACTGTATATGCATTTTGGCACAATGGGAATTGGCAGCATATAACATGTACATTACATACATTAGAAAATCATAAATAGTAATGTTTAAATTATACACTCATTCCGTGAGTGTGAATGCATTTGTGCAAATGTACATTCAGTTTTAAAAGCCATGTCTAGTCATTTGTATTCGCTAATGCATTTTTTACCAAGGCAAAAACCGTGCCTTATTTTTTCACAATGTGCAAATTGCAATAGGAAAACATGTTATTTCCTATAATATCCCGTAGTTCCAGACTTTTGAACAGTGGACAAAAGTTAAACATTATAAACCTCGTCTATGTCAAGATTCACAGCAAACATATACTTAAAAATTGTTTCATTAAAGAAAGTGATCCACCCCCAAGCGGCGTTTGCATTTTTTTGCATCACTTATACTGAATGTGTTGTGAGCATTGCAAATACATTCCCGAAACACTTGCATCAGTTCCCAAGGTATGGACAAAACAATGTCAGCACCACGTTTCTAAATGAACGAGGCACCTAATAGATTGTGGGAGACCAGACCCATTCACACATGGATTGAGCCTCACTCCAAAATGTCACTTCTGGCCATTATCTGGAGACGTTTTGGGTTTCAGCGAGTATATGTTTGCAGTAATTATAAAAAAAACATCAGAATGCAAGTTTCGATAGAATTCCCGAATCACTTCTGTCACATGAGCCCCGAGTCGCTGGTTGTGGATGAGCGGGGGAGCAGCAGCAGCCTCTGCTTAGCACCACACTCTCCCGCAAACTCAGCACAAAGGCCCCCCCTTACCCCCCCCCCCCCCCCATCGTTCATCATTCCTTAGTCCCCCCCCCCCCCCCCATCGTTCATTCCTTAGCCCCCCCCCCATCGTTCATTCCTTAGCCCCCCCCCCCCATCGTTCATCATTCCTTAGCCCCCCCCCCATCGTTCAATCCTTAGTCCCCACCCCCCATCGTTCATCATTCCCTAGCCCCCCCCCCCCCCATCGTTCATCATTCCCTCATCGCCCCCCACTGGGGGGTACTGATGCCCGCACGGCAGAGCGACGCGCTGAGCCGCAGCTCCCCCTCCCTCTCATGGGGGGGCGCTCCCGGTACGCATCGTCGTAAAAAAAATCATTATTCACAATCTTTATTTATAGTGGAGGAATCCGATGAACGATAAAGCTCTTTTTGCATAGTTGTCCACTAGGGGCGGGTCAGAACGTTACAACAACAAAGACAAAAACACGATCGGAGTGCAAAGTATAGAAGTAAATAAATAACTTCGAAAAAAAATACACAAATAAAATTCAACTATATATTTTTATCTTACCAGGTAAAGCCCACTGAGCTATTAGCTTCTTTGATTGTGATAATCGAACAACAACAAACACTTCTGGATGGAATTCCCAAAATCGTTTACAGGAACCCGAGCCGGCTCCGTCTCCTCTCGGATCGATAGCCTCAAGGTGCACCTGGCCTGGCACCGGCGCCGCGGTTGATTTCGGTTCAATGGGCCACGCTCCCCACCTCCACGTTTAAATGCCCCAGCCAGCTGATCGATGGTTGCCATGGTTGTTGTTGTTGCTGTTGCCATGGTTGTTGTTGCCATGGTTGCTGTTGCCACGACTACGTTGCCACGTGGCTACAAACAAACCCCGCGGTGGGCGAGGCAGGCAAGGCCGCGGCGTACGCTCCAAATTCTCTCTCGCATAAGTCCCGCACGGCACGCCACCCCCACCCCCCTCTCATCATCCCACCGCTTCAACAACCTCTCGAGACCTCTCGGCACGAGTGCCTCACCATAGAGCCCCATCGCTCGCCTCGTTGGCCGGCACCAGAGGAGCTCACGCCGGCAGCCCCCACCACCACCACCACCAAAATCCAGCGAGATGGTTGACGCCTCTTGGACCTCCACGAGAAAGCCCTACCCCATGCCGACCCTGGAGAATGACGAGAGCTTCACGGGGACACGCCTGCGACACACCGTGAGTGACCGCTGCACCTCTCAGCTCTGTCTCCCCCCCCCTCTGTCTGACCCGGGAGGTGGCCGTGACCTTACGCGTGGTGTTAATACCGTGTTGGCATCAGCCAGCATCATCATCATCATCGCCGCCAGTAGCCTCATTACAGCTCCTTACTATTAAAATTCCTTCCCTTTATTACTGCTAACCCTACCTCCTCCCTTTGTTGCTGCTAATCCTACAATGCACGGGCATAATATGACTTTAAGACCCCCCCACCTCCTACACATTCATTTGTCAATGCGCCCTTCCTCCCCTAACCTAGCTTAAATATACGCTGCCAAGCTTGGTGGTGTTCATTCAGACGCTGTCTTTCCGACAGACCTGTTCTTCACCTGAGGATGGCTGCTTGCGTTGTGGCCGAAACGTCGTGAGAATTGTATTTTATGTTAAATTTTTATTATTTCCCTTCTACGTGACTTTACCGAAAAAAAAGAAGATGATTCCCTGCAGTCACGAAAGCTTCAAATCGAAAAAAGTCATTGATTACTTCTCTCACTTGTTTATTGTATATTACCAGGATAAGGCCAGCTGGGCTATGTAGCTCTTTTCAGAATGCGACCTGGCCACAGATGCTGCTTGTTCGACGAAGTGGCTTATCGTGTGGAAACTTATAGCAGTCAAATTATCTAAACGCACGATTCTAAATGTGGAGGGAAATACCGGAGGACCCGGAGAAAAACCCACGCGACCACGGGGAGAGAGACACGCAAACTCCAAATATACAGCAGGCGTCATTAATCAACACCATCACCATAATATATAGACCGGTATGAACGTAATTGCCATCATTATTAACCACTATTACCTTCATCATCAGTATCATGATCATCATTTGACATCAGCAGCTCGCATCAAACCCACCATAATAACTATATCATCATCATCATCATCAAACGTAAAACTGTCTTAAGCATCGGGTAACATCACCATCATTAATCTCAACTCTATTAGCTTATTTCACCGCTCCCATTACTAATAACTTCACGTTTTAAATTACTCCAACAATGGTTTTAACGATTTGAAAAACACACCTTTTCACAATAGTGCAGCTAAAAGAAAGGCCCGAAATTAGGCCTGAGACATTGAAAATTGCAATGGGAAACGTATCCCGAGGGCCGAGGCAAACATTGATTTGAATGACCAGTTAAAGCTGGTACGTAAGTTTAACTATTTCGTGCCCGTACGTAGCCAACCGTCCTACTCGGAGATGCGGGTGAAGGACACCACATTAAACACTAAAAAGCAGTTGTATAGAAATTGGTGTTTTTTTTCAATCAAGACGACGATTTAAAAGCAAGCAGCCCCAGTGGCCTTGGAAGGAGCGTTCCAGACGACCGCAAAAGCGCATCTCTGAAAGCGCCGTCGTCTTTGTTCGATGGCCGAGCAACACAAAGACCCCCCCGGCCCGCTGGCTGTGGTCATCTTGGCCCCACCGTGTGGCATGGGACAAAAGTAGCCACTCACTGTGCCGCCAATGTTTGTCCAGACGCAGAGGTACGGCGAGCCGGCGTACATGGGGCAGTCGCAAGAGCCTTGGCAGAGGCTGCACGGCTCCAACACCCTGGCCAGCGCCCACCGCCGCAACGCAGGCCAGCACCATCAGGTGCCCTCTCCGCACCCCACGGTGGCGACGGGGACACGCACGGTGCCGCCGTGCATTGAAGCAAACCCGTCAACAAACCCATGCGGGTCACACCGCGTATTCTTGTACAGGGAAATTGAGAGTTCATGTCCATACGGCGCAGAGCCGTTTCAATCATGGGTGGGAAAAACCCGATTTTTCCAGCGGCAGGCATAGGGTTTTTTTTCTTTAATACAATTAAATCCGATGTCGGGGAATTAAAACCGGGTTTAATGAATACGAAACTCTGATAGGCTTAGGCTGCTTCCTCGTCGGTGCTGTTATCGTCGGGCACGGGGTAGTCATAGAATGCGGACAGGCTGGTCGTGATGAACACGAGCTTCTTCACAATCGTGGGCGCCAGTGAGTTCCTTAGCTTGGAACGGATGAAGCCCATCGTTGAGAAGTGCGGTTCTACAATTAGAACCAATTAAACCGGAATTCTCCCAATCTCAGATGATCGGGTTTAATATAAAAATACAATTAAACCTAAAAAACCCGACTGTGCCACCCTTGGTTTCAATAGGGGCAACATTTGTTTGTGTCGATTTGTGTTTCTCCTTTGTGATGATGGGGCTTTGTAGGATAAACGTTGAGGTTTACAAGGGCACGGGGTGACCAATAAGGTATGAATTTGGTCCGTAATAAAGTAGGGCACTGATAAGGGGTTGACGGGCACGTCGTAACGTCAAAGATAACTACTCCACACACGCAGCAAAGATGCCCCATTGACGGCAGTCAAAAGGCAAAGTGGTTTTGTTGTCGTCTCTGCTTACACGGCCATGGGGATGATGCTGCGCACGTACAAGATTGCTGCACCACCAAACGAGATGTAACGTTCCTAATATTTTGACTTAGGATAACGAGGAGGTGCAAACAGCCGGGGAAGACGGCACATTTAGTCGACGAGACCGAGAGGCAATCATCCCCCTCGGGCCTGCGGATGACTGGGGGGGGGAGCCTTCGGGTCCCGATTCGAACCTAGGAGGCCAAAACCTCAATAGTGAAGTCTAATCTACTCCAAGTAAGACAAGAATAGACAATAACAGTAAGGAATAGTTCTTTTTTTAAAAGCCAACGTATTATAACCAGTCTGAATGCTGTAACTTGTTACAAAACAGTCCCCTCGCGCTAAAAATTCAGAGGCCAAGTGGTAAGCGAACAGTGCAGGACTTACTGCACGACGTTTAATACTGATGAAATTAACACAAAAGCAATCGTTATAAATTATATTTTCTCACCTCGTGTTCTTCCTTCCTCTGCCCGATGAAGTTGACCTTATGAGAAAAATAAATCCTCGCCGACTTTCTGCTCCGTTTGCACGGTCGAATCATCGCCGTGTAAACGAAGTCGGAATCGTGTGGGAAGATGGGCCCTGAATGTAGATTCTGTGCCATAAATCGATCCACGGTGGCCTTAAATAGACGTCGTAAACGCATGTCGCTAATCGGGATGTCGTAAACCGGATGTAATGTTTCCAAAATTTTACTTTCACATTTTTTGTGTGTTAACTGACGCTTCAATATACAATAAAGCACTACTTGATTGACTGTTAATGTTTCGCAAATGTTCTGCGCTCAAAAAAAAATTGCCTCGTAAAAAAACCGAATCTGGAGTAACAAACTCACACTTTTGCTCCATTATAGTACGGATAAGCAATTTGAACGATTGGATGCAAAAAGGAGCATCTAATGCAAGTTCTTTAGTAATATATCGTGGATAGAGGTAAATGGAAAGCCATGATCGCCAGCGTCCGTGAGAAAGGATGTGGCAGTGGTGTGAACTCCATATTCTAATGGAATAATTTAACACGCAGGGTTTCGGTTTGACGCATAGGCTGGTATAAACCTGCATTTCTATCGCGTGGCCGCTGTTGGTTTCCCACGATTTGGTGCTTGTCACATCCAGAGGTCCCTCATTAAGCTTTATAAACATGTATAATGTGCTCGACAACAGCACTTTCTCCAACACACTTGTGGAAGCACACGTGAAAACTTGTGCACACACGCAAACAAACGTTTAACTACACACAAATACTTGCCCATGTGTTTGCTTACACTCATAGATAGTGTATTTTTTTTGCAATGATGTAGCTTTCATTGTACATTGTGTCTGCATGTGCGCGTTGTGCTTCTGGGCCTGTGTGGTGTGCGTTTTGATGGTGTGTCGCGTTACTAACTGGCTGTGTTGTGCTCAAACTCAAGGTTCCCAGAGACAGTCTGGATTTCGTCCTCCAGTCCTTGTACGATCACCACTCTGGATTCCTGCAGGGGAAAAATGAGACCTTGGTGCAGAGGGAAACTGTGAACAGTGTGGATGGGTATGGAGCACACACGCTGATGTGCTTTTAATATAACATAAATGCACATTCAAGTTTAAGATGTGGCAGACTAGAAAAGACAAACTGGAGGTTATCCTTGAAAGGTTAGAGGAACACAAGATAAAGGATCTAGCCCTGCCATAGAAATGTGAAATTTCCACGGTTGGCTCACGGCTATAAACAAAAGATAAAAACAATTCTCTGTTGAGTTGGATACCATTTTGACTTTTTAAAAGTTAGTGTAGAAAATTTTAGATGTTAAAACCATAGAACATGTGATGACTCATCTAGAGAACCCTTTTAAAAGAGTCTGGTATATAATTTCACTGAAAAGCCTCAGAGAGCTCCATAGAAGAGTCTTGTTACGGTAGTGCCAATTTGAAACCTTAAAGTGGAACCTAATCAACAGAAATTGTCCCAGTCATCAATTGCATGCTTACACGCGCCTTGTGAAATCATTAAACTACATGTGCGTGTGCATGCATGCTCATCAATTGTCTTCAGCAGCCAATTTAATTAATAACATGCCCATAAATCACGAGGAGCATCTGTCTTTTTTCATGTGATCTTAATTGTTGTCGTGATTACAATTTGTGCAGTACCATCGGTGTCATGTTGTCATGATAAGTAAATTTTTAATCAGCTTTCAGTGAGCAGTGCGAGTAAGAAAGCAGTTCCCAGAATGACATCATGATGCTATTTCTGAAGCACCTTTCTTGTGCATGCGATAATTGTAAATTCGTACATTTGGTATTTGCACCGGTCTATCATGTAGGCGCCATGCTTCAGTCGGGGGTAATGTTGCTTTGCGATTTTATCCAGTTGCGTAATCTGTGGCACACCTTTATCATGTCTTGCAAAGATTGCCCGTTGAAGGGCAAACCAATTTTTTTGTCTTAATTGATTTAATATTATGAATTGAGTGAGACTTTATTTAACTATATTAACTCTATTTAACGTGGGTATTTTTTTTGTTATGCACTAATTCGTGACTGAATTCATTAGACCATCAACTCGTTTCACTTGAACACCTATTTTATTCATCACAGGTCTGCTCAGATTCAAATCCAGGATGTCAGCGGGTGCCGGCCCAGTGCTTTGACACCGCATTCGCCCTCCTAAGTCTCCGGGCCACCTCCTCCACATTTGCCTTTTCGCAACAAACCCTTTGCGTGTTCCACGTTGGGGGGCTGCAGGTGGGCCCTGAAGACCCGCGTCGAGGAGAATCCCGACAGCGGAAATCCGAGCGGCCTGTCCCTGCGCAGATTCACCGTCCCCAACAAGGAAACGATCCATGCGATCGCTGGGGCCATCCGTGAGCAATGCATCCTGGGACACAATTCTTGCCATTTGTTTTGCCATTTTTCCACAATTAAGTTTCGGGAATGCTGCCATGGTGTAATGGTGAGCACACTGGACGTGTCATTCAGAGATTGCCGGTTCGAATGGGAGGCCAAATACCTTCTACTTTCATATAGTGGAGGCCTTTCTGTCAGCAGTGGCATCGGAAATTGCAGGGCTGCACTTGTACATTTACATTCCAATTGCAATATTGGTCTCATGTTATGAGGCAAAGAAGTTATATTCATAACTATTCTATACTCATCAGAATAGTTATTTAGACTGGAGGAATCCGATGAGATATGAAGGTCTTTTTTCACAGATATCCACACTAGAGGCACACCTTCTTTATGCATCTACAAATAAAAGTGTCTGTTCGACGTCAAAAAAACACGTTTTATCAACTCTCATTGAGAGGCCAACTCACTTAACCCGAGTAGCCAGTTTAGCCACGGGCATCTTCCCGTACGACTGAACAGGGGTGTGATCTTCGCCTCTGCGTGTGCACAGAGAGTCACCACTCAGCCGCCACCAACCGCGGATATTCGCGCAAGCAGGACGGAGGTTTCTACTGCACCTAGAGCGTGACTCGTCTGGCCTGCGGGGAACGCAGGTGCCCAGAGTCTTCCAGACGAAGCCCACCTGCATTTTGTGTCAATCCAAACTCAACGTTCGCCCAAATTGCACAGGGACGCTGTGGATTGCATTTCGAAGTGGCGGTGAAAAAATACCCCATTCCGACATTTTTAAATGTTAATTATACATGGCCCAGGACTTTACTAAAGTATGAAAAATAAAAACCGGTTTTACCCTTTCTGGCAATAAAACAGGTGTTAAGATGTTCAAACACCAAATAGAAAATCTGGATTTGAAGTTTTTCGTGACTGCAGGAATCCATACTCTTTGGTTCTTTCGGTAAAGTCACGTAGGTAGAAAAATTAAATAGAAACCTTTTGCAAGGAATCAAGTTTGCATTAACCACACGTACTTGTGGTGAACATGTTCTGATAATATATGCATTGTCTTTGGTACTGCAAAAAAAGGTCCCATGATATCGACTTTCCTATTAAATACATGAATCTCGATGGGCTCACACCTGAATTAAGTAAAGGCAATGTCTTCCAAAGAAAGTTTCTTAATTGTGCTACCTTTACATATGCATTTTAATTAACATGTCGATTGTTTTAAAGAGGATTATAATTACTATGATAATTAGTGTCAATCAATTGAGAAAATTGGATTGACAGTTGCTAAACTGAGCTCAATTGAGGGAAATTCCAATGACTTGAACAATAAGTAATCACGTTGTCCGTGGAATGTTGCACAATGACACCTGGGATCGCTGTGTTCGGATGCTGTTCCAATGCCTGGTCCGCTTCCTTGATTAAATAATGTATACAGAGGTTACTGTAGCTGTTTACATTTGACCTTTTCTGTATTTCTAGATGTAATCTCTAATCAGAGCTGTTTTTGAAACTTAAGCACAGTTTTCAGTACTCTCAATATATGAATATATATTTGAATGAAATACTCTACTTGATATCATTGCCTTAACCTTGCTAGATTACACTACATTTACAAGTATTAAGAACTATCGCAGAAGAATCCAGTATTACTGGTGTTGTGAGAAACAGTGTTTAATTATTGGGACTTGAGTGGCCAGCACCATTCTTGCAAGGTGCATATTTCATTTCGAGTCGACCGAGCTACTAACACAATTATAATCCGATTAGTGACTGCTGTGGCGTTATAGCATTTCTAGCAAGGCGTTTCTTGAAATCACAATTTATAGAGATATGTATTTCTCAAGACGCTCTTAATAAAACACATTCCATCACGAGCATGACTGTGACTGTTTTTCATGGCAATGCAGGCGTTGAATCTTCAGATCGTAACAAACCCTTGTATGTGAATACGTCTTTAATGCTGGATATTTTACCAATACATCCATTACCTACAAAACACCTAATGAAATATGGTGTGGTTAAGCTCCACAGAAGGTATTCTCTCATTAAATAGTTCATTTACACGTGCATGTACTTTTTTCCTAAAGCATCTGAATACTTTAATGGTTTATTCAAATCCAATTAACAAAAAAGTGCGGAACATCAGGCAAGACAATGTTAGGCAAGCAAATGTTAATATTGGTTACGGCTTATTAACTTGGTTCAATATTCTATTTGAAAAGTGTAAACCCGAACATAAGTAACTGAAAAATACCAAATTATGTTTCATATCTACAGTATATGAGAACAACCAATTATAATGATCATCATCATCCATATTCAATCCATTGCTGGATGGAGGCCTTCCCAAAGCCATCACATCTCCGAACCCTGCCATGGAGCAATCCATTGAGTACCTGCATTCCAGCGGACTTAACACAAGTAATTAAGTTAATGTGGTATTCGTAATTAGGAGACAATTCAACACATGTACACAAGTCTTTCATGTCTGGTTTTATTTTTTTCAAGAAAACCAAAGTTTTAAAAGAATGCATCAACAGTGTTTTATTAGTACAAAATCAGTTGACCACACAGCTATGCAATTAAACCCTTCAACAAAACCAACAATTAAGGAAAGTAAAAAACATTGAACTACTGAAAATCCACAGTACTTAAAACGAATTACGTTTTAAGATTCAAAAACACTGCAGTTAAGTCACAGAATTGTAAATATGCGTCTGATTTGGAAATTACAGCAGCACTGCCATTAATACGAATCGAATTTAAACTCGGGCGACATGCAGCAAAAACAACGCACCTTTGAATCTTTAGAATTGGTGGTGAACCAACTCCCAGTAGAAACACGAGGTGTATACATCTTACGTTGCGTATTACAAACGTTGTTTAAATGGGTACACCAGTTAGCCGATCGGCAGGCCGTGCGTGGTGTGGTAAAGTCTGGGTACCCCCACCTCTACCCAGAGGTCTAGTCAGCATGGCAGGAGACCAATTATCTTCGAGACCTCCTTCGCGTGGAGGCCCTTTTCCACCAGCGGTGACATGAAGTAATTGCACAACTGCATCTTCACCTGAAAACTACGCACCGACCCTCAGGATCACGGCATAGAACTAATTACCCCAGGTCTCTCAATTTAATCGACAGCAAATCACAATCAGCTCTCACCTCATTAGGCACGGGATCACATTGAATTCCTATAAACCCAAACGGTAGTCGTGGTGTGAAAGTGAACGTCAATCATCTTAAGCAAACTTTCCCATTCTCATAGCAAACAATTGAAAGAGTGCACATATGGGAAAAGGCGCTTGTGCTTGTAAACAAGGGTGCATATTCTTCTGTTTAATGGTATTATGTTTGTCGAGTGGCAAGAAAACTGATAGACAACCTTTACGGTGGAAACATTTGTACGAGCCAGCGCCGTCATAAGAAAGTGGGCACTTTTCACCACTGGTTTGTCCACTAATGAAGGTGAGCAACTTTCTGTGCTTGAAAATTGCATGAATTTGGAATTGCTGATAAAGCCTTGAGAAAGGAAAAAAAAAGTCGAATAAAAGGTTTTGATAGCAAATTAAAGTCAAAGATAACGAAAAGCGATGTTGGGAGTGTGGTGCCGTGTTTGTGCGAGGCATGTAAAATACGAAAGTAAAGCGTAAAGAGATTGGAGGGTTTTGAAATGCGGATTTGGAGACGGTTATGAAAATAAGCTAGACAGAAAAAAACAGACGCTACTTCATAATAAGATGCTACTTCAGGTGGAAGAAAAACGTGAACCCATTCAAATATAAACACGAAGGAAATGAGACTGTGAAGATAGTGGCGTGAGGGAACAGATTGTTGGAGGAGGGGCTTCAGGGAAGATTCTTTAGGAAGAGACCAAGAGGGTAAAAACAAAGAACGGCAATGATAGGCGATGTTCAACAAGGATGGATGTAGAGACAGATGAGGAGAAGCAGAAGAGCGATGAACACGGGGCAGAGAGAGAGAGTGCCTCGTACCAGATTACGAGCAGAACACGAAAAGGGGTCACATACATAACCTCGATTAGACTTCTCTCTTGTGTGGCTTCTATACAGCCCCAATGGATCTAGAATCCAAGAAAAATATAATCATATTCACCAAGTGCAAATCCCCTCCCAATAAAACCCTTTCTAAACACACATTATCCCAATTTTGTATTAGTGTGTTTTTTTTTACTATAAAGTGCCGTACGGTGTTTGGGTTCCATAACCAAGTAATGCCACGAGGGGGTGGCATGCCACTCTGGTACTTGCACGCATTAACCGAAGAGTTAAACATCGCAATTCCATTTCGGATCGGACAAACTCTTGCAAATTCAAACTTAACGTTCAATGCTACACTTTGTATTCAAAGTAACGGCCTTGCAACGTTGCAACTGGTTGCTAAGACATGTCTCACAAAGCAATGGAATTGATGATCACCTTGACCGATTGTGAAACTATGCGGAATGGGCTTGTGTATTGAAGGACAGCGGCGCTATACAGTGCAGAGGGGTAAATGTGTTCTGTGCACAGAGGCTTAATCTATATCTGTTTCCTGAAACAGGACAGCTAGATGCGCAGACACAGCCTGGCTGATAAGCCTATTAGAAAGGAAGGTTGTTCAATCCATCATTGCTTAACATCACCCACAGGACTGGCCGGTCAGAGGCAACGGTGTCGTCAATACTGCCCATTAAACTTTGGGTTTGTAGAAGAAATGCTGTACACTTGTGAAATATGGCATCAATTTAGTATTAAAAACATGTATAAACAAAACATAACCATACTACGATACTGTTAATACCATAACGTCAATCTATTTTATTACATGGACTGAAACAAAACCAAAAATCCTACACACTGCCCCACCACTAAGTACACCGTGTCACCTGCTCCAAAAATATTCACACCTTTAAACAAATATTCGTGCACTTTATTTTAACAGAGCCTTATAAAACAGTTTTTTTTTATCAAAGGTGAGTATAAGCAACGCTGCCAAGCACATTCTCGCAGATTGTCAAGTGAATCTTTGGCCAGGTGTACAAATCCCAGGTTGTCATGTGAGACCATACTTTCAGGATTTTTGTTGTTCATTAAGTAGGGGCTATGTTTATAGGTTCATCCACAAGGTATAAGCTTGGCAGCAGAAAATACATTCTGTAAATAGTCACTTACTCTATTATTCAGTTAATTATTGAGGCTGTTTTTAAGACAAAAAACAGGCCGTGTCAAAAATTGTTTAGCCATTAACGGAGTGGAAAAAAATCACAACACCTGCCAGAACAGAGATTCTCAAACTAAGCTTTTGGCAAATCCCTTAACAGCATCTGAGGCTCGTTTAGAGGGTTCATGAACAAATAGTTGAGAATATCTGTACCGGGGTAATACAGAACAGTTGTATCACACACTGAGCTCAAAGTTAGGGATGTAATGATCAATTCCCCCCAGAGCTTCAATTAATTGCCGAAACTGAATTCAAGAAATGCGAATGGTAACGTGTCCAATGGCTGCAGCATCACGCGACACCATTGCATACAAAAAGGTAAAAATAAGAAATAAACATTTGCATCATAAGATTAGGAAACAATATTAATGGATGAATCAACTCATCATTCCACCTCGACTAAAAGTGTGCCCATTATACATTTCCAGTGCAGTAGGTAAAGCAACATTACAAATGCACCCAATTACATATTTGTTAGGGATTATCATGACATTATCTTCTTGCCATAACCATAGTGAAATGCCCGACTTACAAATTGTGGTATCTATAAAATGAGAAATTTGTGAACATCAAAGTTAACTGCCAAAACACATGAATGGTATAAAAAAGGCTGCCAGATTTTTTAGATTCTAGATCCACTCGTAAGAGGACATGAGCTGGTTTGTCAATAATGTTTAACATCTTGACCATAGGTCAAGATTTTCAAAAGACTGTTGAGTCGGTGCGGAGGCAGCATGTCGCAGGAATGAAAGAGCAAGCGAGTGAGGTTATCATTAAGCATAATTATTTTTATCGTGAAGCACATTGACAAACAGAAAACATATTTGATGGCATTACCAAGTTAGTGTTTTATCAAGTGTTATTTCAGTACCAAGTGCGATCACACAAACTAACACAACTGTTCTAGGATTTCCATGTATTTTGCAAGGAACACGATATAAAGTGAACAACAATTCAGATATTCTTCTGGAGGTGCTGTGTAATACAGTGAACACATGCATGTTGGCTTGTCGTGTATTTGACGGTATCAATAAAAAAAATAGATTTTACATGCTGATTGTTGCACGCATCATTGTACCGGTTACCGCTTCCTTGTCATTGTCACTGTAATAAAAATATGATTTTATATTAAATCTCTTCGGGCTGTACACTATACATCACAACATTATAAACTCCTGCAATATTTTGATTCACGCTCGTTGCATTACAATATAAGCTGAACAGTTATCCAACACGCGGACCAGAACAGACGACCAAACTCAACAAATGACCAATTCTGATAGAATCCAGCAGCAGCAAAACTATGTCACGTGCAGTAAAAATGGTCACGAATACGGTGTTTCCTTATTGAAAATCTGAACAAATAGATTAATTCGAGCGACGGCTGCTGGATAATCGCCATATGCCTGGATCCGTATGATCACACACAGAGATAAATAAACACATGTCATTTTTTTAGCAAGTCTTGCAGCAGCAAGAAACAAAATTCCCTCATTTCAGGCCCAGTTGTCAGCGTCAGACACAAACACGCTCTCGATCATGACAACTTCATAACTCATGTCAGTTCAAAGAAAAAAACCCATAACGCATTCGAGGAATAAAGAGCCAATATTTTTCATTACGCGTCTTGTTCAGTGTCAAACTGACGAAGACCAGATGGCCGATTTGTTCGCATATTTTTGCCATAGAAGATTGCAAAATGAATCGGTACGAGTCATGACCTCGTGAACGCATCACACCCGCTAACGTGCCGAGCCGAAACGAGTTGCCACTTTACTCTGGTGCGTACAATTTGGCACGGCCATGAGCATTCAGATTGACGGAAACACGTAAAGAAAAATAACTCGGATTCACACACAAGACACAATTACTGTTAAGGCAGACTGCAGGTGGATCTGTGGGGTGTTTGACCAAAAGGGCACTGGAGATAATTACCGCTATTGTGGCCCAGCCAATGCATAGATGGGCTCGTGCTTTGGTGTTGACTAGCATGCGTGCACGAGCACATGGCTGGAACCCACGGCAGAGGACAGGCGAACAAGTGCATCTGTGAGAAGCCCAGTGCCCACTCACTACCCTGTTTCACTATATGATGATTATTCACGTTAAGGCTTCCAAGGACACAAATTTGAAAGCAAGAATATAGTCGGCAGACATCTTGCTCGACTCATTTGTGTACAATTTCATTCACGCCAAAAATAAGATCAACATACATTTTGCATTAGTCATAAATAATCTATTCACACACGTACAAGTGGATCGTGAGCACTTGTACTATGAGCATAACAATCAGATTTAAATTGGTGCATAGTTACATGCCTAATACTTGGCACAGCAGAACGTCTATGATGCATTGCTCGTGTAATCATGTAGAAAACTAAAGAGCATTTATTTTATTGAATGCCACAAATAATAAGAGATATGGTGACATAACAAATGACAATTGCACATGAGAAATTAAACGGCAAGATAACACTGGCTTATCCCTCATGCAACAAAAGGACTCTTGCGTGCTGTCGTTTTGATGAGTTCCGACCATCAACATGGGACACCATACGTTCGTGCAGTGCGTTTTGACCAGCGTCGTTTAAGTTGGCACATTAGTATTTTTCAGTCGACGATAACCGACGGAACTTTAGTGACGTCGCAGTCTGTGGACTTTATATAGCCATTCAATGCTCACCGTATTTACACTGGACGCAATGATAATTTCGTGATTGTTTTCTACGTTAGCAACAGGTTGTCATCAACTAAACTAAAAAGACTACTATGCTGACTAACAAAGCACTGGTTTTGCCATGGAAATGTAAAATTTCTGCCAATGGTTCATGACCGCTGACAGAGGATGAGCAAGGAGAGTTTAAATTTCGGCCATATTTTAGGAAAACATTTACACTATTGCTAATCCACAAAACAATTAAACACGTTCGACCGACCGGACTATCAAGAAACTGGCCAGCAATTAAAGGTCTTATATATCCGTTGAATCAACTTTTCAGTGTAAACACACATTTGCTGTAATGTTTCACACGCTCCTCTGTTGAATAGAAAAAAATAGGAAATCAATAGCTCTGGGGGCTCAGGGATCATTGTCAGTATTCAGTTGGAAAAATACAATTCAAAGTGCACAGCCAGGCGATCACAATGCGCAAATATTTGAGGTGGTCCGTTTGTATACAATTGTACGATTGTGTGTGAGTCACGTTAGGGTACACGTTAGGGTTGACCGTTACCCAACTACATCCGGGCAAACCTTGTGTTTAATTGAGACGTCACTTCACCTCTCCCAAGGCCCCCCCCCACTCCCTCGTCAATCCCCAACCTTGTTGAAGAAGAGAATGGCACAGATGCAGAGCAGCACCATGGTGAAGGACATGTAGTAGATCAGAGTGCGGAACTTGGGCTCCAGGTCACCCAACCGGTACCAGATTATCTGTAGAGCACGCCACGTGTTGTCACAAAAGCAAACAGAAAACAGTTTGCGAGTTAAACAGTCAAAACTCTAAGTGAATTCACAAATTAACCGCCCGCATCCAGTGCAGTATGTGTGAAAAGCTCCCATTGACATTTTCTATAGATGTTCACAAATCTGACGTTTTCAAATAAAGTATTCTTAATCTCGCATACATTCACTTACTTTAACAGTTTAACAAAGCATGCTCTCAAATTTAAAGAAATGTGCACTTAAGTTGCATGCCTTTAGTCAGGAGCAAAACAACACGGGGAGACGCGAGGACTCACGAGCACGATCATCGGTATGCAATTGAGCAGGATGCACACAGCGAAGTAGACATTGGCGCCTCGGATGTGCGAGCTGCCACCCTTGGGAAGGACGAACGCAGCCACCAGCGTCGTCTGCACAACGGCAAGGCCAAACCACGGTTCATTTAAATGGAATGTACAACCACGTAAAAGTCAGAAAATTTATTTTTACTGGAGGAATCCGATGAGCTATAAAGCTCTTTTTCAAAGATGTCCAGTAGGGGCGGGTAAGAACGTTACTACAACAAACAATACAGAAACATGACAGCAGGGCAAGATACGGGAAAGGAAAACCAATCAGAAGTGGCTGGGTGGCCCTAGTGCTTGACACGCTGGTTGCTGAATCCTGGGTTCATTGCTTTCAATATGACCTCAGCCCCAAGACAAGGCCAAATTCACACTGCCACGTGTCACATGAGGCACTCTTAATTTAGCATCGTACCTATCGCTGGAATGCTGCGTATTGACAGGCAACTAGAAAAAACGAGGTCGGTGTGAAACTTTCAGAGCCAGACACACCGGGCCTCTTCTGGTGGCTATGCGATGAGCCCTTCACACTCAGCTACAGTCGATTACTCGTTGTGCGCGAAAAACTACATTCAGTGAAAATTACATATTCACACGTGGAATCACAGGTGACACCGCTAAGGGATATCGTGCTCACTGGCCAGGTAACGATGACTCAATTAATTGACTACAACCGAGACCTACGCTCGCAAAACCTGCATCAATTATGCGTGCAAATACATTTTCTACGAATATATAATCTGAATTTGGTACATGTGACACCCCACTTGGTTCACAGGAAGGGATTCGCATGAGCTCACCTTCCCTCTAGGCTTTATAGAACCGTGCACCAATTTGTCAGATGTCAACAATGCTTGCGTAGGGGACGTATTGGCCCATGCCATAAGAATGTGGAATATCTAACCCCCTTGTTCGAAACCACCAATGTAGAAGAGTATCGTGACTAAATCTATTTTAAAATCAGGAAAATCAAGGCTCTAGAAAATAATCACCTTGTGATGGATTGGCGTCGTGAGGTTTTTAGTTATAATGCTGTTTTATGAAAAGTATTGTAATGAAATGAACAAGCATTCTTTATATATATAAAATGGTGTAATAATTTCAACTCGCTTAAGTGGGACAACATTTAGAAAGAGGCAGTGCTGTGTAAACCAAAAAATGCAAGCAAATGCAAATCTATAGCAGGCAAACCTAATCACAAAGCTTATAGAACACTTAAACAGGAACTTATTATTTTAATCTATATAAATAAGACCTTAATCTGTATGTATGTCTCAAACCTCTATGGTACTTCCCGACAAGGTAGAAAACTGACATTTTGTACAGAAAAATCTGATAATCTGAGATTTTTCATTTTAAGACCCCCAAATCCCGATCTTAAGTGGCCCATAAACATGTCTGTGCATGTCATTCAGAAACAGTTCAAAATATAAAATTGCGGGTTTTTTCTTTTGATAGTTCATTAATCAGCAAATAATTAGCAGTTCTTAACTGAATAATAAAAAAAAACGGTAAATGATAGAAACTTCCCCTCAGAGTATTAAGTTTATTAATTTATGTTTTTTCTAATAAAAAAACATAAAGGAATATTTAAATTGCGGGTTTTTTCTTTTGATAGTTCATTAATCAGCAAATAATTAGCAGTTCTTAACTGAATAATAAAAAAAAACGGTAAATGATAGAAACTTCCCCTCAGAGTATTACGTTTATTAATTTATGTTTTTTCTAATAAAAAAAATAAAGGAATATTTAAATTGAGCGGTTTCTGATGGGTACGTCTCTAAATACAAGTTGAATTAAGTCGTTAGCATCTGATCGTAGATAAAAATTGTCAAAAAAATCATATCAGGTTATTTATTATATTTATTGAAAACTTTTTTAGACAGGCTGTGAACTAGCTAATCATAAACCTTAACACAAAATAACAAGCGAACTTGTACGAACATGATTATGAAATACGCGTTCAAGCGTTCTATTTGAAAAGAGCAGCAGGATATTGAATAGCATGTACAATCAAGAGTGTGCTTAAAATATAACGTGGCGAGTGAGATAATGGTGGATAAAAGTGAACTTACAAGAACAAGCAGAGACGTGAAAACGCCAAGGACCAGGTTGATTATTCGATCCTAGAAAGACAACAACAAACCACTTCATCTCATATTTGAATTGGTAACCCATTCATTAAAAGGCATTTGAACGTTGTTATAATAGTTTAAACTTACAAAGAATCATGCCTAGCAAACACATCAATGCTGATTTATCTCTCCAATGTTTACCCAAAAAGAAAGAGCTTCTGCCTGCAATGACTATTTTCAACTCATTTTACCACGGTTTTAACAAATGAAAATAATGCACGGTAAAAACGTTGAATTCAGCAGTACCTTTGAATTGTTTTTAATTGTCACACGGATGATCTCGTTTAGCCAGATGTCTGGCTATTTTACAAGAGAGATTCCTGGTGTGCAAGCATATATTTCGTACGTAAATGTACGTACTAATTATTGTAAATGCAATGTCAGCAAGCATGTGGTGCCGAGCTTAACCCACAGTGAACGTGCGAGTCTACACAACAAACAACTATTACGGCATCTATTAAGTATGCGTATACATATTGTAATTGTGTAATGATACAGCGAATAAGAATAACAAAACCACAACATGTAAAACACTCCGAGATAAAATGGCTCAACATCTAAATGCAGGAGCCTCCAAACACATTAATCTCGTGACCAAGCATGATTTCCCTGGGAAAATGAAGGGCATTGCCGTGTTCCACTCTCTGGCTTAGCGAGATGTTAACTTGCTCACCTAGTATACGGGGAGGTCGTAGGTTTGATCCCGACCCGGACACGCATTCATATCTGGAGTTTGCATGTTTCTCTCCCTGTGGTCGCGTAGATTTTTCTCCGGGTCCTCTGGTTTTCCCCTCCACATTTAGAAACATGCGTTTAGAGTATTTGGCTGCTATAAATGTCCACATGATAAGCCACTTCGTTGAACTATCATTTGTGATCGGGGCGCTTCTGAAAACGAGCTATATTGCTCAATGGGCCTCATCTGGTAAAATAAAAATTGTTTAGTTTATGGTTTAACTTTGGGTTATACTGCTCAATGTGCACACTTTGAGGTGAGGGGCAGCCTTATTGCCACAAGCTGCTTCACTGGGTGAGATTTAAACCACGTGGATTAACTACGTGCTTTTCGGCTGACGTCAGCTAAGAAGAGAGATTGAGAAATGTCCCCAATTACCCTGAAAACACTAATCGCTTAATTTACCCTGCTGCAGCTTAGATCAGTGTCGACGAACAGAGCTTGCCATTGAGTCTTGCCTCACAGCAGCACTAAGCAGGCCCCTTCAAATATCCCATAAACCACACTTTGATGAGTTACGAGTGAACTATTGTAAATGAAAAAAACATGTAGCACGTTACAAAACGATGAGTGGACAATCAGGAGTTCGTGGCATCTTTCACAAGAGCAGGACAGTGTGCGTCATTGGCAAAGTTCCCACACATGACCTTGTAAGTAAATAATAACTGCCACTATATAACAGATTTTTAAATACAATTTACATTTTACAGCCCACGATCGATCACTACTGGCCTCCCACACGCTGTGTTGGTCATTGCGGGTGTTTCACCATACTTCACCGCTCAGGTCTGTACGAGTTGGTAAATGTGCAGGAGGGCACAGGATGGGTTCAGATGTAAATCTCGTCTGATGGTAGCCGTGGCTGGGAATCAAACTAATGTCATCAGGTTCCAACCACCCCTACGTAACACAGGCGAAAAAATACCTTACCGCTGTAAACACTGCCTTGTAACCATAATAGACAGTAAACAACCATATTGGGTTGTGCCATTTTTCTTATGTTTATCTTCCAATTGAGATGTCGGTGTCACATGATGAGAAACGACTATGTACATATGTTGAACTTCTTTTGTACCGTACATAGTCGACCAAGCTAATCAGAGGTGCGGAAACAATAAATGTCCTTACAGGCTGATGACGCCTCCATATAAACCCAAGATTTCCACAATGTCAACTCTGTGGCAATAACAAAGCAGACGTTCATCCCGAGCCACACCGCCACTTATGGAATAATACTTTTTCCAAACCAAGAGAAGGGCCCTTACCATAAACGGGGTTTAATTATGTATTGTTTAAATAAACTGACAAGGGCGTTTTTTTAACAAACAAATACATCTTACAGGACAAAGTTCTACAGCAGCAACTTTTTTTTTAATTCGGCAAATCTTGCACCGACTTCCACTCTTTGAGACTCATCTGCAGCGTGCTGCTGGGTGGACAAGGGGTTCCTCATAACACCAAGAAACCAAGAAAAATTTATGTTATTTATAGCCCTTTGTGATTTATTCCCTGCCAAGACAGCACATATCTATTATATGCGGTTAAGTTAGAGGCAATGTGTTGTAGACCCACTGCCAACACAGTCCCTTACATTCACATTTAATATGCACGACCAACAGGTTACCCCAGTTTTTCAGCTGGGTAGTACCATGTCAGATCACTCGATTCACAGAGAAGCAGACCTGGGGTTAAATACAATTGTAATCGTGTCATTCGTAATGAATTGCAATAAAACCGTAATTGTGATGTCAGCTAACAAAGCGGATAAAATGGTAATTATAACGGATCTCGGGTCTAATGGAAGGCCACACGTTGAATGACCTACCAGGGGCCAACTAAGCAAAATGTCTAATTGCGGTCAGTAAAATAAGCACCACATCGTAGGAAATGAACGGTGGTTGTCCTAAGAACTGAATCCTGGCGTACAAATGTGTAATTTTCAACAACGGCTGAAGATCACTAATAGAAGAAGAGGAGCACTACCACCCGTGGTTCTCACGACACGAGACAGAGAATCCATCCGGAGCTCTCGTTGAGCAGTGCTACCACACCACGCGATAGAGAATAGCCCACAGCAACGGATGTGATAGAACTACTTCCGAAATCACTTCAAGTGACCTGCTCCGCACAGTAGAGGGAAGCACTTTCCCACCCCACCATGCTATATATACAGAGTAATATTCACCACATTGTCAGTTGTAATTTATCCACAATAAGCAAGAAAACTAATTTAATATCATCTTTCTTTTTGGACCAATCATTCAGACCGTCAACTCACTACATTTGTGAACCAAATATAACCACAGGCGGGTGGCAGTCGGGATCAAAACCCAGAATCTCAGAGCGTTGCAAGCTCAGCCCGCCGACCTAATCCGCCCATTCACTCACTCAACCAAACGCTTGCTCTCGCCATCTTTTACAAACAAGGGCACACAGGCGACACTCGCAGCCCTCTCTCGTCCGCGCAGATACACACCGACCGGCCGACCGAATTGCTGCGAGGTTCCAAAGCGAGCGGGTGCCGTCGGCAATGGAGAAGGAAGGTGGCCGGTGGTGGGCACGGCTACTCACCCTGCGCGAGGCCTCGCCGAACAATGGCGTGTTCTCGGGCAGGGTCGTCGTGCCGTACGAAGGCGACTCGTTCATGCTGCGCGCGCTCCGTCTGCCGGGCGGCCCCCCCCACCACACCTCACTGCCGCGCGCCGCGGCTCATCCCAGGGATTTCCTCCCTCCCCTCTCCTCACCACAACCACCACCACCACGGCAACCGCGTTCAGTCGTTCCGCTCCTCCGCTCCGCCCAACGAAAGCGGCGACGGTGGCGCGCGCGTGCAGAATCTCGCCACGCAGCAGGTGCACGAGGGCCGGGCACGCACGAGCGCTGAGAATGCAGGAAGCTGCGGCGAGGGCCCGGAGCTGTTTGGAGATAAAGAGGCAGTGTTGCCTTTTAGAGGGGACAGCGGGGACACGCGACACGAGCAATGGATTAAGTTTTACACGTACGACAGTGTAACGACCAAGTGTGCGCATTCACATTAAAAAAACACTGCAACCGTGAAGCCACACACTATAAATCATTCAAATTATCACGCTACAAAACGTTAATGTTGGCTGGAGGCCATGGACACAAGGATGCATTATGCTGTTTTTAATATATAATATATATTCACTGTGTTCATTTAAAAGGCCAAAAGCCAATGGTGACAGCTTGCCAAGTTTCCCTTGCTCATCACAAGGGATAGATTCTGGTCATAAATTCTACGTAAGGAAATACAAGATATGGAATACATGAGGATTACAAGCTTGCAAATGAAAAAGAAAACGACGACAAATGTGTTATTTTTTCTACTCGTCAAAAATTATCCCTTTTAAAATGTATTCAGATTGTGTTTGAGAATAAATGCATTAACCGATTCATACCTTGGCCCGAAATTTAGACAAAAAAAATTGCAACATTGCCATTACGGTCATTGCATATTATTGTTCTGCATTTTTACTTCTTCAAAAGGAGAATATATATAAATCAACACATGTACAAACCACAACGAACGCTCCAGCTTTAACCGCAATCACCCACGTGATACACTTGTGAAAATATAATGTGCAACTGTGACTCATTTAAAGCACACAGGCAAGAGACACAGCTGAGCCTAATTTACTCTAATCGGGCAAGTCCAAACATATAAACTCGTAATTATGGCCTGTACAAGAAAAGACATCACATAAGCACGTGATCATGCAGAACACACCAACACAATTACGTAACCAGCACACTGAATGCAGCATTCTTTATTAAGTAATTTGTTATGTTGGTTACATTCTATCATATAAACAGTAGGAGTATTGGTAAATTAACATTCTGCTGCAGTGATGATAGACGTCATAGAGAGGGGGAAAGTCCTTTTATCCACCCTATTATATCGGCCCTTCCTCTTATCCGCGTCCCAATATAACCCTCACGCCGTGCAGGCCGCTGGGGTCATTCGACCATATCTCACCAGGCTGGTTCAGTACAGGTTGGTGAACGTGGTGGGTGGGAGAACAGAACAATGGATTTTGCTGCACTGATCTCTACTGCCCACAACGCCGACTGCTTCTGGATTGTCTCTGTGCACCGTGGCCGCCCATCCAAGAACAACACAGGCTCAAAGCTGCTTAGCTTACGAGACCTGACAGGATCAAGGTGATTTGATATCATGGGTATTATCTAAACTTATTTGTGAGTTTGACTTGAACACAGTTGACCTGAGAGTGTATTCCGTCATTTACATAGATCGTCCTTTTAGAAGTGCCAACACATGCATAAAAGTAATCGAGAAGTGGTAGCAAATACATCCTTTGATCCACACTTGGTCATGTTGATCAAACGAACATGCACGAATAGCCCCCCCCCACTCCGTCCAAATCAACGCAGATAAGAGATCTACTGCTCAAATGACAAATGTGGGCAGTGGGAATCTCTTTTGTTCGCCTTGAGCCCATGGTGGAAATGTGTTGTCCATATGATGACAGCCAGCCTCTGAACAGGGCAACCACTGTTGATTTCTCAGAAAGTGGTACTCATTAAATTGACTAAAGAGGGATGTTGGGCTGGATTTCCACAACCCCCTGACCGTGATGTGATCTCGACCTTCCAATAATTGTGAGTCAATTTCTCTGAGCATACTGCCACCTGGCCAGTCTCGATGGAGTAAAGTAACGTATGCAAAGTAACCAATCAAATAACATTTTAAGGAGGTGGCTAGATGACTCATGACACAAATCTCTTTTCTTGTGTCAGAGCAATGAGTTAGCATCGCTAGGAACGTTGGAGTGCATCCCGGTCAGCGAAGCGCAAATAACAGAAGTTGTCATGTGCAATTCGCATGATGTTCTCAGCCAGCACACAAAAAAACACCACGATAATTCGTTTTTTTAAACATTATTCAGCCACCCCACTTATTATTCAAAGCATTTGCCAATAAATAATTGTTGAATGAAACAAACTAACATTTTTCTTACAAGACAAAAGGAAATTTTCATTTCCCTGCATGTGTACGTGATCTCAGGCTGTTTTGTGGTCTTCGGTAATCCTTTACCATGGATTTTATACACAGTTTGAGAATACAAAGTATATTATTTTGAAAGAAAAGGCATACAGACATTTGGTATGAAAATTACATTATTAAGACGACACATTCCATTATTATGCAGTGCACACACATCACACGACAGAATCAGTTGTACATTTAGAAGTTCCTCATTCCAGATTCATGGCAGCGAGTTGCATTGTAATTCTCAAAGGCAAAGACTGACTTGCGGCATTACGTTAACACGCCAAATGTCAAAGATAGAAAAACTCCACAATGTAATACACAACACTGCACACATTTGATGAAGTGAAACGTCCATGTTTACTGCAGTCACTTGGGTACTAAGAGACCCTTCGACTATCTCTCAAAACAAAAAAAGTCATTGTTACCTTGCTTACCTCCGTTATCACATAGATATTAGACAAAATGTACCGACTTTTGTAGACAAATGTGTAGAAATTTCCATAACCCGTGATAGTATTTGATAACCATGGCCTTGCATTACAACATCTGCCAACCCCAAGAGTTTAAATATTACAAAATGTGACACATTTGTGGAAATACACGACAGACTTACAGGCTATACTTGGATGACTATATTTCCAAGTTTACTGTGTTTGATTTCTCATTCATTTGTACCCGATTATGGTTGCTTGTGTTGCAATCGAACTGTCGTATTATATTATTATTTAATTTATTTCTACGTGACTTTACCGAAAGAACCAAAAAGTACTCGGATTACTCTTTGGTTATTTCGGTAAAGCCACGTAGAAAGAAAATACATTAAATAATAGAATACGACGTTTAGATTGCAACACAAGCAGGTTGTGATGCAACGCACCATCGTAATATCGTACACCAAACAATATATACTTTACAGCATTTCATAAAATATGGTGTTCATTAATAAAATAATATGGCCCCTGGAAAAATAAAAAAAATATATACAAATTCCCTTTTTTCGGTTCTTTCGGTAAAGTCACGTAGAAGATACGTGACTTTACCGAAAGAACCAAGAAGATGAATCCCTGCAGTCACGAAAGCTTTAAATCGAAATTCAAATTCCCATTGTTATTACACTTACATAATACAGCACTAAACACAATCTGTGGGGTATTGTACACACAAATTAGCAGTACTGTATACCATTGCCAGCATGATTGAAACTTTAATAAACTAATGGAACTCAGATCAATTACAAGCAAACACTGCCTCTCAATGTTGAGCCAGGGGAGGGCCCTCATTCAGCAGTTGTTTGACAAAAGTGATCACATTGGTAACATTTCCACTCATTGTATTTGTATAAATCCCTCTACTGCACTAGGCAATATGTTTCTGTGTATCTCTAGAGCTGTATCAGTAAATAAGCTTAAAATGACTTGTACTCCAACTTGAATTCAAACACGTTTTGTTTAATTTGCAAAACGACACGGGTGTGGCATTTCAGTTCACCGTAAGTTTTTGTTGTAGTTGCTTCAAATGGCAGGTCAAAAAATGTTGTCGATCTGGCTCTATCGTTTCCGTGTTCACAAACCAAAGCATCGCTTTTTTTAAGTGTCCTTTAAAATCACAGTAATGTACCAGTCCTTTCACATCCACAGGTTTGCATCCCACTGGGATTTTTGCACACAGCGTTGGTGTACGGTGTTTTTTCTGCAATATTTTGCTGTCTTTTTTTGGATTTTCTGTTTGCACTCAGTCACATATTCACTTTAAGATGTTTTTTGTTCATGTTTTTGTTTTTTGTTTGTTGCGGTTGCACCCGATTCAAGAGCCGAATGGCTCACAGGGCTATACCTAATAAATGAACTTGAACTTGAACAGGACTCGCGTTAACTATCGTGCAAGCGCACAGGAAAATCTGTGGCTATGCTAAAGCGAGGAGCTGTATTACACTCTACTGGACGACGACGCTACGCTCTGTGGAGGCATATCTTGTGTGGCTACCATGATCCCTTTAACACGGAGTCGTCTGTCACGGGCTGTTTGATTAGCACGGTTGGCTACGTACGGTGCGAAAGAAGTCCAACCTACAGTACACACTGCATACGTGGAATAGGGTCGACTCGTTAGAATGATGGCTTTAATCTAAGTTGTCTTGTGGTTGTTGTTGTTTGACTTGCATCCCACTGGGATTTTTGCACAGCGTTGGTGTACGGTGCTTTTTTCTCAAAGACTTTGCAGTTTTTTCCTGGATTTTTCTGTTTGCGCATATTCACTTTAAGATGTTTTCTTGTTCATGTTTTTGTTTTTTGTTTGTTGCGGTTGTACCCGATTCAAGAGCCGAATGGCTCACAGGGCTACACCTAATAAATAAAACTGAAAACTGAAACCGACTCGGCTTACCATCTCGCAGGATCGATCATTTCGTACAACTTTCTGCTTAACTTTTGTGTTTACTTACATATAGAGCAGTCAATACATGTTCTCAGTACGAATAAACTCAACCCATCCCTTCCTCTACAACCTCTACATGGTCTATCAAACACTACCACTTTGTGATACCAGCCATAGTTGTCTTCGCAAGACTTTGTAATCGCCACAAATCACTCAAACATTAACTCTTTTAAGTAAACACACCGAGAGGCGAAACCGGCAAGAGATCGCACGTCCTACAGGGGACGTCTCGCCAAACCCGGCAAAACCACTAGGTCAGACCGTAGGCTTGGGCCTACGCGTCCTACTCTTCTCTCGTCAACACCCCAAGCCTGAGAAAAGACACTCGGATGTGTGGGTGACGGGACGGAACAACGGATGCCGTACAAACAACCAAGTTTCCCCTCCTCCGACGGGAGAGCGGTGGTTCACTCACCTGGTTAGCGAGGCGGTCTCCCCAAGCTCTACCCACGACTCCGCCGAACTCGCGAGCGACTTCACGACAGCGGCCACGCCCCCAACCGGTGACGCTTTACGGCGTCACGAGCGCACGCGCCCCGCCGCCAGAATTCCCAGTGCGGATAAGCGGCACCCGGCGTTTGCAAGCGCTGCTTATGCGCTCTGCTAATTCTATTTATGACTCACAATGGGGAACACGTGCACGTTTTGGAATCTGAGTATTTGTTGAGGCTGGAGAAATCCGATGAGTTATAAAGCTCTTCCCCCCCCACACAGATCTCCAGTAGGGGTCAGAAGGTTACAACAAACAATACAAAACACGACAGGAGTGCAACGTATATGAAAGGTAAATACTTCACTTAAAAACGTATTTAAATATTTAGTTTTTATTTAACATTAATCTATCCTCTTTGGTTCTTCGGTAAAGTCACGTGGGTAGAAAAAAGAATAATAAACACAGCAGTAGGACTGCTCTGTTTATTTTTTTCTACGACTGCTGTGTTTATTATTATTTTTACTACCCACGTGACTTTACCGAAGAACCAAAGAGTATAGATTAATGTTAAACCAAAACTAAATATTGAAATACGTTTCACACCTGATAACGATTGCTTGTGTTGCGATCGAAGCGTCGTGATCTATTTATTGTTTCTACCCACGTGACTTTACCGAAAGAACCAAAGAGTATGGATTCCTGCAGTCACGAACGTTTAAAAATCAAGATCGAACATTAATCTATGTTTGCAATACACAGTAATCGATTCCTCATGCGATTTTTTTTGGTTTTTGCTCCGATTGATTTACTTTGCCTTTTTAATGCCTTCGTAATTTTTGGTGACCCAAATCAGTCTTGCAGATGACGCCTCTGTTGGTCTTCACGAGTTCTCACCTCGTTAAAACAAAGCACACACTCCAACCCTCGTGTGTGCTGGTGTGCCCCGCCTACCACCGTGTACACCTACAGCCCTTCTTGCCCATCTACTGCTGGATGAGGGCCGAACCCACATCCCCATGCTGTGCGAATTGTTTGAATCATACTTCACCACGATGGTCAGTGGAGATTAAAGGCGGGCAGTATAGACGTGGGAATATATAATTACAGTATATATATTTTTAAACTATTTAAATTTTACTAGGTAAGGCCCACTAACCTATTTAGCTCTTTTTCAGAAGCGACCTGGGCACAAATGGTAGCCCAATGAAGTGGCTTACCACGTGGACATTTTTTGCTGCACTGCCATCTACTGCCCATCAAAAATCCCCGCAGCCTATATGACATCGTTTATGCATGGTGGTAACTAATCACAAAACTATTCAGGTTCAAGCCTGCTCAGTTTACGAGATCTGATAAGATTGGGTGGCTTCTGGATGATTATATTATCTTTGGTGTCTGCTGTTGTATTAGCCTAAATTCGAGCTCTGACAATGAAAAACATCGGTGTGCCGATCGTGCAACACACAGTCGACTATACTCTTTAGATCTTTCGGTAAAGTCACGTAGGTATAAAAAAAAAATCTCACGTTTCGATCACAACACAAGCCGTCGTCCTCAGGTTGTATTGCCATCGAAACGTCGTGATTTTTTTTTAATACCTACGTGACTTTACCGAATGAACCAAAGAGTATGGATTCCTGCAATCACGAAAGCTTCAAATCAAGATTGACAGTCGACTGGAGTGCTGCCCTCCAACGTGTCCGCCAGAGGGCCACTTGAAAATATCTTGAAAGTGATTGCGATGAAAAGTAGCTCAGTGATTTCCACTTCTGTGGAGTTGCACTGCTTTCGATTATACATCGAATGAATTGTCTCGTAATACGACGCCGATAGCATGATGCAGATACAATTGTGGGGGGGGAGGCAAAAAACATTTATTAAAAAAAGATAAACTATTCACATTTTCAAGCTATGCTTTGAGCTTCAATTTTCAGTACTGTATAACATTTTAGTGCGTTCAACTTACTTAGCGTAACCGGCTCGCCCTATCCATCTTCCCGTGATCGTAACGAGGGGATAGACAGGTTATTAAAGACTCAACACTGCACCAGAGACTCAGCGATGCACCATCGACTCAACGCTGCACCGGTGAATACTCTGCATCGTGTTCTGCCCTCCTCTTGAGGATTGAGTGACTCCACCACCGAGGGACACCAGAGAGTTGTGGACCGGCGACTCTTTATCTCAAAGTGTTCTTCCGAGGAGCATTCGTGCATCTGTCATTATCACCGGATGCACACCAATCGACCCCACGTGACACAGCACCTCACTGCTCAATCCCTGTACAGTGGCCATCTGAATCTTAATAGGTGCCCTGTACCCTGAATGGATTACTCCACTCGTGGGCATCGCCTATTGTGCAGTAAAGTGAGTCTATGGGTCCAATCCATGGCCATCATTAAACTCCATTCACAATATACGTGTGATTCATTACATAAAGCCCATACAGGTTACATTCGCCTATGCCAGGTGATAACGTGTAAACATTCATTATCTCTTATTCAAACGACATTATCAACTGTTTTGTAAATTTATATCAATTTACCATGCACATTGGATTCAATTGAAGATAAGAAGTATATTTACTTCTTAATAGTGAGATCAAGAGCGTGCATACACGGGTGTATATCAAGAATGTATGCATGTACAGTTGTAGACAGAGGGTGTTAATATACGGTGTTTTGTATAAATCGTGTAGTACACACACCAGTGAAACCTTTTAACAACCATGGGAAATGCACTGAGATTCATTCCTTTGCAAGAGAGTCCTGGGAGTCATAATTACATCGTTTTTTAAACCGGCGACAAAGCTTAGGGGTAGCGAGTTCGTCTCTTGTTGCAGAAGTTCACGGTTTGAATCCAGTGGCTGCCCTGATTAATAAAGCAGGTGTATTAACCGTACATATACACGCCATCTGCTTCAGTGGACGTTAAAGTTCCCGAGGCGTCATTAACAAAAGTAGGCGATTGTGTGCCAGCATCATGGTCCAAATTTGCCATGTTTGAAACATTAATTGCAAAATACTCAATTGAAATATATATAGTAATCGTCACCCCCGACTGAGAAAACTTGGCCGGACCCTCCTGAAAGTGATGAGACTCAGGATTTGCTGGGTAAATAAGTGCAATAATAACATCAACCAAAGAGCTCAAGTGATCTTCAACATAACATAATCATTCGAAACAATAAAATCCAAGATGTCAGAGAGCGCCTTTTTTATTCTCAAATCTCGGTACCCGAGTGTGTCGTCAACGCCGCGGTGAGCATGTCGAGGTTTGTAGCGAAAAATCTCAAGTGGTAAACATTTTTCATGCTACCGAGTGTGTGGATTTAACGACATAGTCCCAGCTCTAAATTTAAATTAAATAGCAATAATTGACACCCTGCATAAATAGATCAACTCTACAGTATATGTGTATAGTGTGTGTATTTATCACACTGTATACATACACACACACACCTCCACCCACGTCTGCCCCCGTGTATGTGTTCCCCCACCTGTGTTGAACCATCATTAACGTCGTTTACCACCACCTCTCTCGCGTAGTCGAGCACTCTGCTCTGGCACGTGGTGCGGTCACTTATTGCTGACGAGCAGCAGGTAGCGGATACGGCACTGGTTCTCGTTGTACACCAGGTACTCGCTGTGGCTGAAGTTGCTCTGCTTGAACTTTGCGACCTGCACCGGGCGACCCTGGGGCACAGTCACCTGCTTTCCATCTAGTTCCAGGGTCACGTCTTTCTTGGGGTCTGCCATGGAAACGATGACAACAATAAATTAATGTTACAAAGAACAACTTTACAGCCCTGTGTGAATCCACCGCTGCTGGATGGAGACATCCCCGTGCTGTTGTATATCATGGGGTTGTTTGGCCATACTTCACCACGCTGGTCAGTGCGATTCAAACATCAATCGCTGCTGTTGTTCGCCATGACCGGGTATCAAACTCAGATCGAAGGGTTTATAGTGCAGTGCGCTAACCACTGGGCCACCCACTCTACTGGCTGGGACATGGGTGGTAACAAAAGTGCAAAATCTCGGGTCGAAAATCCTGCAATGCTTATCTACTTCAGAGGTGGAAGCTCGAAGAAGAAAGTTCTGGAAGGAGGTTGCGAATGAGGCCAAGAGACAGAAATAGAATCCTTTTCTGTCATATGAAAATAGCAACATTAAAAATGTAGATAGAGTTCAGATATCCAGTCATGAACATCAGTCAAGATGTGGCGAAACATTTTGATGTCCTACCGGGAAGTGACTTAAAGGGGCAACTGTTCACGATGTGTTTCCGTTGTTTGAAGTTTGCCACAGTTGCAGTGCGGATTGTCCTTTAATCGCCACTTGTGCATCAGATATCCACATCGCCCATTGAAACGCAAGGCAGGGCTCACCGCTGATTAACTAAATATGGAAGAATATTTTCCAAAAATAGTACCCAAAACCTAACCCTGTGAAAACTGTGGTGTCAGCCTTCCACCATAGCAACATAGAAACAAAATTATCCTTCTCGATGACTTAATGGAGAATGAAAGAGAGGCTTCCCCATGAATTTTGATGGTCAAACGTTCATCCTTTAACTCTTCATGAGGTATAACTGTGTTCTTCTAAACAACCTGCTCCCCATATAGCAGTTTTAAAAGCGCATACCTGACCAAGGCTGTTACTTTTATTATTTCTTTGCTTAAAATCTTGTTACCACAGTAGAACGCCTCTTTTGCACGAGTGGACAGGGGTTATGACGACGACGACGGTGCTGGCGATCCGTACCTGGCTCGACATGACCGCGTGCCACCACGCTGTTGTAGCCTGCGGGCGCCTGCTTCAAGCTGCTGTCATCCTTCGTGATGGTGAACTCATTCCCCAGCACCACCTCATTCAGGAACATCACTCCCCGGCCATCACAGGCATAGCCCACTGCCAAGCAGAAGATAAACAACAACAACGACAACAAGTTAAATGCTACCTTACTCCGATGAAAACTCATTCCTTTAGAACTGCTTTTTGTGTACGTACATTGCGAAATAACTTCAACATACATACAGTACATACATTAAAAGTCATTACTATTCATAGTAGTAGGATCCCCTGAAAAAAAAGAATGTAGCATTTCATAATCCTTGAAGTGTTTTCTGGTCGTACCGCGTGTTGTTCAGCATGAAAGTAATCCCGATGAAAGTGTTTCACGTAAACTCATCATCAGGAACTATTTCACAATCTGCCATTGCCATTATGAGCCCCCCACGTTGCAAAGATTTGATTTTAAGGATTCATAAATGTTTCGTAAATATCAAGACATGGCTTGAAAAGAGAATTACTTTTAATCTGTATGGGTGGTGCAGAAGAGCAGTGATTAGACCACTGTGCTATGGATCCCAGCTCGATTCCTGGCCATGGTTAATATCAGTGGTGAATGATAACCAATCCGGTCGTACATCCCCCACACCCACCTACCAACCCACACTGACCAGCATAGTGAAGTATGATCACACAACCCCCATGCTATGGGGAGGCCCTCATCTAGCAGTGGACTGATAAAGGACTGGATTATAATGTATATCTAATATCCTGAAAAAGAAGAGTCCATTATTTGTGAGACAAAAACAAATGTAATTGGAAAAATTATCTTAACAAATTACGAGTATGCTCTCAAAAGTGTTTTCGGGTTGGACCACGCGATGTTCAGGATGATGTCTGACGTTTTGCTCTCCACACGCTGGCAGCTTCTTCGAGAACTGAACTAATTCTTCCGCAACCAAACAAAATGCTGCGCAACCCGAAATCACGTCGGAGAGATATCCCGATGAATTTCTGACCAGCAGATTGAAAAAGAAAATCAATCGGCAGCAGCAGCAGCAGCACGCACTGTATTGTGCCGACTTCTCATTCTGCGACGCGAAGTAGATTCCGCATCCCACCCGCCCGCCCGAGTGCGGCATAATGCGCAGGCCGCTCTTCAGGATGGCTGCCACCACCGCAATGTTGGTGCCATGCCAGAGCAGACGGCGGTTCGACAGCTCTTCGTGAGCCTTGAATCGCTCGCACTGTCGATGACAGAGACGGACAGAGGGAGATGGAGGGAGGGGGCGCGGATGGGAGTGACAGAGATAGGAAGAGAGAACGAGATGGAGATTAGACGGAGAAAGTAATACAGATACGTCAAAACAGAAGGATGGAGGGACACAGAGAGGGAGAGAGATTGAGAGATATAGAGGCAATGATACAGAGGGAAGGATTCAGATAGAGAGAAGACAGAGGGACAATTTAACAAAGAACCATAGGGAGAGACACAGAGAGAGAGAGAGACGGAGAAAGTAAAAGAGACAAAGAGAAAGAGAGATATAGAGACAGGAGGGGACAATGGTTGAGTATCAGTGGAAGACCATGAAACAAAGCTGACTGAAATAAAAATATTTAAATATAGCATTTATAAAAATACACGGGGTGAGGTGGCACATAAAGATTTATATAAGTTAATAAGTCATGTCACCTTAGGCCGTGCTCATATATGAAGGCAGCTCTCCATCAAAGTTGGAAATGTCACATTATTATCACAAGTAAGATCTGTAAATTAGCTCGGGGGTTAATGTGCGAGTACCTCTCCCTCTCTGTTGACTTTCCACACGCAGTTGACTTTCATGTAGGAGGGCGCTGTGGCTGCCACGTACTGCTTGATCACCTGCAGTGGCACATAGAAAGAACCTGCTAGGCTGGCGGGTCCAAAAACAAAGATCCCCCGTGTAGCCTTAACAGACTGTTGGGGCAAGTGCTGTTAGCGAGTAGCACCTTTGAAGACCTGCATGACACACGAGGGGGTGGATGGCCAGCACCACGCCCGACTGCCTTTTTCTCCCTAGTGGCGTTGTTTACACATCGCACCAAGTACACTTTTGAGTCTGAGTCGACCTAGGGGTGCCCCAGGACCGGTTTCACTGAGCATAAATCGCCACTGGTGTTGGCCGTGAGCAGGAATTGAACTCGGGTCGCTGGGTTCGTAGTGCAGTGCGGTAACCGCTACACTACCGCTCCCCACGTGCACACTGAACAGCATAAGCGTAAAAGGAGACGCAGCCCTTATCTTGTTGTATCCCATTCATAACGTTCGTCTATCCAACGTGACTTTGAAGCATCGTTAAACGAGAAAAAATTGTACATTACAATTATATTTAGGTGCACCACGACAGCGGTCTAGTTATGATACAATGAGAGCATTACCATGGTGACCGCCATGATTCAAGCCCACTGTCTTGAGAGCCCATGATACACAGCTTGGCTACAATACCGAGCCAGCAAGATAACAGGTTCTTATTTTGTGGGCTGCATCTTCCGTTAATGAACACAAAGCGACTCGACTGACGCCCGCTTCCACGACGCAAGCGCTCACGAGTACCACGCACGCTTCGTGCCCGTTCGTGTGAGTATGCGCGAGCAAGCACTCGCTGAAATCTCGTGAGTGTGAGCGAGTGTGCGGGCGCTTGCTGCGAGCTTGCGCGTGAGAGCATAAATGCATGTGAGCCAACGTGCGAGTGCACACGGGCGTGTGCGTACAGGGCAGTCTCGAGCTCGTCGTTGAGCCAGCAGTGGGGGTGCGTTGCGAGTGTGCGCGCGCGTGTGAGCACTCACTGCGAGCTCGTGCGAGTCCTCCCCCAGCAGCTCGAGTTCGCACTTGAGCAGGTCGTAGTCGGCGTTGAGGGGGTGTGGAACCTCCACGACGGTGCCCACATCTCCCTCGCCGCCTGCCGCTGCTGCCGCGCGATCCTTGTCAGCCTGGAGCGATTGCGCCAGGACGATGTCTGCCAGCACCTGCCGGGAAAGACACGGGGACGGGAGAGACGCGGGGCCGATGCATGGGAGATGATGAGACACGTCAACAATAAGATAAAGGGATGAGACATGGGAAATGCTGGTGACAACCGCACAACAAAACACAAGGATGAGATAATTATGAGCATAAGACAAAGCTGATGATGATGAGACATAAGGATGAGACACAGGCACAGGGATTAGACATGAGCACCAGATACAGACGAGGCAGAAACAGGAAATGCAAGGACAGCATCACACAGGGATGACAGAAATCCAAGGATGAGAGCAGGAGAAGGTAGAGCACAGAGCAATGAGACGTGGTGACCGTGGAAGTGAAAATAATGCTTGGAGAATGAGACGGGAACGATGAGACTTGGAAAATGCAGACGAGCACGAATCATTGCTAATTTGAGTGCAGAGACTCTGACGCAGAGGTTAGGGTTCAATTAAATGTTAGTGATTGTATAGCTTTAAACTAATCTGAATCGTAAGACTTTGCAGTCTCATGAGCTGATAATGAAGTGAACATCATAAAATAAATAATGATTCCCTCCAATATTTGTCTTTCCACATAAAAACATTTATTTTTACACAACCTAGTCGCCACAAAGCCTTCTGGCAGCGCATATCATGAGCAGCATCTGTTTTGTAGCAAGCTCTGGATCTGTAATTCACTTTCAATGTCTTATCAGCAGTCCAGCTTGCTTGAACCAATATTGGCAAGTTGCCCAATGTTTACAGACAAGGACCCTTGCCCAATGGAAAGAGAACTTAGATCGATTTAATGTACAATAAAAGTCGTGTATTTGTAGATCTGTGCTGTTTCCAGCCATCCCCGTGTAGGAAAATACCTATAATGGAGCACTTTGGAGGCATTAGTTGGTGAATCCCATCTGTGTGGATCTTTGCAAATTTCATCCCATCATATGCATATATTTTCTCTGACCACTCTTGTTTCCTCTCACTCGCAAATATCTCAACGCAGGATCCTTCTGGAAATGAGTCCTGCAACTCGGCGAGCCTTATCCATCACAAACAAACATACATGATTATTTTCAACGCCCCCAAACTGCCTCGCACGACTGTCCCCTTGGCCTCTCTCTTTTTTTTTACCAGCAGCATGTCCTTCTTGTTACGGATTATCTCTTGCGAATTGATCACGGGCGGCCGCATGCGCCCAAAGTTGTGCGGGATGATGGTGAAGAAGGTGGAGCTGAGGCTCTCGAGGTTGCGTTGACCCGCAGCCGTACGCAGGGCCTCCTCGATGGCCTCCAGGGCGTCAAACCCACGGCCGATCTGAGCCTTGCTCAGCTTCCCCAGGGGCATCTTTTTCACGTCTGTAGCAGGGGTGACAGGAGAAAATGATAGGCAAATGTTGGTGTATTGACTTGTGTGTGTGTGGGAATTATAGGAATGTAGCATTTATGCTGATGTGGAGTAAACAGCTGTAAAAAAATGTACATGGAAATTACAAACGAGGTGGTGAAAACGAGAAAAAAAAATATCCAATCTTGCATCGAAAACTCAAATTGTAACAGATTATAAAATCTGTATTCGTAATAATTCGTTGTACTGTAATACAGGCACCGGTCGGGTGATGCCATGGTTAGAATGGCCAACTCACAATTGGACGGTCACAGGTTCAAATCACTGGCACGGTTTGACTTTGGCGATAATAAATCCGAGCTTTAATAATGAGATTTTCCATTTTGTGGGAAGTCACCAGCGGTTGTTCTATAGAGATAGGAATGTGGAATTCTTGCCAATGATGTTAACCGTGGCCAGTGATAAGCATGGAGACGCTGATTTTATTTCTGACTGGAAGTTTGGGTAGTTGTGTTGTGTTATGAATATATTTCTCCCAACAATAGGAATGTGCAATATACATAATCATCAGTTCCATAACTGGTGGCCACCCAGACTGTAACCCAGGACGTCAGCTGTATTGGCTCAGTGCTCCAGACATCACTCCCCTGACCCATCCAACCAATGCCTCTTTACCCAGATTCATCTCCTTCATGGCATCCTTGAACATGTCGTTGCTGAAGATGAGCGACATGAGGTCCTGTGTCTGCTTCGGTAGGGAGCAGGGCTTTACCACCTTCTTCGTGAGGCTGCCATCCACAATATCCACCTGAACGTGACAAAACAGCCTTGTTAATAATGATGATGATGCCCTCTCCTACAGGTGCAAAATGTTCAATGGCCAGGTAAGAAGGTGGACTCCTGTAATCCAGAGTTTTGGATGCAGGGTTGGTGGATAACATAGATAATTGTGAAATGCACATTTGCACTTGAGGTGACTCGGACCAGTACAAAAAGTGGATTCATCAAGCGATCCGTGTGAAACTATTGAGTTTTATCCTGCCAAATGCATTGGTTTTATTTAGTTACTCTGGTTTACACACATGATGACGAAGAAATGGGTGGAAATCTCAAGGCAGTGCCTTCCAAAAAAATACTATCATCTTGAGATCTCCTGAGGCTTTCCCAGATCATTATCACCAACCATGATCAATCCACTGCTGAAAGTAGGCCTCCCCAAGCAATTTCCAACTCTTATGGTGCTCTGATTTTGCAATCATCATCCCTTCTAGCGACGTGTCTTGCCCAAGCACATTTACCTTCCTTAAAAGACAAAGTAAATAATTATATTTAGTTTATCGATCGATTTATTTATTCATTCAAGTTGTGTGGCTATTTGCAACCACCTCTGCCTCTGAAACGTGGTGGGGAAGGACTCACCGAGACCACAGGTTTTTCTCCCTCCTCCTCATCCTCTTCGTACTGCATCTCGATGAGCGTATACTTGCCAGGGTGCGCCGTGAACTCGCCACGTTGCTGCCAGTTGTTCTTGGTCTTGTCCTTGAACTTCTTCTCGAAGTCTTTGATGGCCTCGGCCTCATTGCCGAAGGTCTTCATGGCGTTCTGTCCGCCCTCGCCCTGCAGTCACGTGGACGGACAAGGGGACGATGGGATGCAGGAAGAGGATACATGAAAAGAAAGAGATGAAGGCAAGAATGAAGGAGGGGGGGGGGGAGAGAAAAATAAAACCTCCACGTATACATGGACATGTATTTGAGCACAAAGAAAATGTATATACTGTGATTATCCAATGCTTATAAGTGCTGCATTTAAGTGTGTACATATAGAGGCAAGTTGGTGATGCAGTGGTTAGCACGCTACACTATAAACTCCTAGCGACAGCAAACAGTGGCGAATGATATCAGGACCAGCTCCGAATGCCTCCTTCACCAATCCACTCGGCTGGACGGCGACGTATGATCAAACAACCCTCATGACCACCACTGCACATTGAGGCCTTCGTCGAGGGAGCGGATTGACAAAACACTGAAAACCATCACTCTTTGAAAATTACAGAACCTACAATATTCTACGCATGTTCAAAACACACGGTGGAATTGTCATATGGAGCGATTGACTCCTCATACGAATGTGGAATCACCCACTGCTGGATTTGGGCCACCAGTGGAGATGAGCACCACTCCACACTCATTTCAGCAGGCAGACACTTTGCCTTTGGCAATGCAGTGAGACATCGCATAGCACTGCACATTGGCAGTGGAGTGGTGTGAGTAGAGGAAGGCATCATGCTGACCACACGGCCCCAGCGTGTCCACGTGTAGAATTTTCCATCGCCTGCGATGAGCTGGATGATGTAGAACTTGTTGTTGTTGTGGCCGATGTTGGTCTGGTTGAGCATGCAGTCATAGTCTTCGTGCACCTCGAGGCCCTGCCGAGGACACCCAGCAACACTCAGGGGCATATCTTGCAAGGCACAGACAAAGATTCCCCCATATAGCCTGAACAGACTGTTGGGGCAAGTGATGTTAGCGAGCACCTATGAAGGCCAGGATGGCACAAGAGGGGGTAGGCGGCCAGCACCATGCCTGGCCGCCTTTGTCTACCCAGTGGTGAAGTTTACACACCACACCAGGTACTCATAAGAGGCTGAGTCTAGCTAGCGAAGGCCCATGACTGGTTCAGATAATCGTCACTGTTGTTGGCCGTGAGCGGGAATCGAACTCTGGTCGCCAGGTTCGTAGCGCAGCGTAGTGCTAATCGCGGGCAGTGCGACACCAACATTTAGCAACAACTACCATCACCACCCTCGCAACACGGTATATAACAGGACCTTACCGTTTTGTTAGCCAGATTGCAAGCGGAGTCAATCTTGGCCTTTGCTTTGCTGCCAGGTTCAGTCTTGAGAGCTTTGCGAGTCTCAGTGACCTTGTCCACAGCGGGGGGGGCCTCGGGTTCAACCTCAGCTTTTACTTTCTTCTGCCGTTTGCCCTTTGCCGATGCTGCTTTGCGCTTTGGTGCCATGGCTTTGAATAGCTTTTGGCTTCTGTTGACAGAGGTCGAACACCGAAACTGGGGTAAGTGTAAGAACAAATTATTCCCAGTGAAATGTTTCAATAGTTGAAATTGTCCACTACTAACTGGGCTTTCAGTGTATTATTGAGAACCTGGAAGCCTGTGCGTTGGTGAACTATACACAGAAATGCATTTCCGCACAGCCACGTGTTGAAGTTTGTGTACAAACGTCCCTGTTGTATTCGAGTGCAATTGTTTACACATTGTTGATGCACGTCAGCATGGAGAAGCCTTTAAGCAGCAGTGGATATGTCAATAGCAAGGCATGGCACATCTAAACACTTTTGTCCCTCGTGGCGACATTTCCATGGTCAATCAATAACACTCACGCAACTCTGTACATACAATTCACAGGTGAAAGGGACCTGCGGACTTTGACTCAATGCCTAGAATTGCCCATCCTTGGTCTTAAAGACATGTCCTCGGACATAATTTCTGTTTTATTGGCTGTGTAAAGTCCACCCGTGTGAAAGAGTGTGGACACATTTAACACTCGCACACCGGTGCACACCTGTGTGCTGTGACTCAGCCCAGGCATCCTTCATCAACAGAGAACTTTATTCCTCCCAACCGTCTCCCAGCCTTGGTCCCTCCAAGACCCCGTGTCTTGTTTTGCCCACCTCGCTCTCTCATTTGCCTTTCTCACCTCGCCAAACAAAGATCCCCCGTATAGCCTTAACAGACGGTTGGGGGCAAGTGTCGTTTGCGAGCAGCACCTATGAAGGCCGGAACTGTGGCACACGAGGGGGGGTGGGTGGCCAGCACCACGCCCAGTTGCCTTCGTCTCCCCAGTGGCGATGATTACACACCCCACCACGTACTCATTTGAGGCTGGGTCGAACTTGGGGAGGCCCAGGACCGGTTCAAATAATTGTCACTGGTGGTGGCCGTGAGTGGGAATCGAACCCTGATGGCCGGGTTCGGAGCGCAGGGCGCTAACCGCTGCGCCACCGCTCCCCTCACCTCACCCCCATGCTCGTTCACATGCTCCGCCAATCCTTTCTCTCCCGGCGTCTTCCCATGATCATGCAACAAAAAATCCTCCTTCAAATTCGTTTCGGCGAGTTGTCGCCGTCCCGACTAGGATACCCCAAGTCCCAGAATCGATCGAGGTCTCCACTGCCCTCCGTTCTATAAATAGATTGTTTATAATTATTTTGCTATCAAATTCCACGTGTAAGGGGCCGTCCATAAATGACGTCACGCACCTAGGGGGGGCGGGGGGTCAGACATTAGTGACGATGTGTGACCAGGGGGGGGGTTTGAGAAATGTGACGTCACATCAAAATGCGCAACTTTAAATAAATATAGACAACACGTTCTACTTAATTAAATAGACTTTTTAATCAATGTTTTCTCCTACAACATCAGAGTGCAGCGGCACATTAAATACGCACTACAATGACCATAGTTTAAAGCGATTTTAAGCATGTTTTATTTTTGGGGAGGGGGCAGAGCTTTGTGACGTCATATTTGAGGGGGGGTCTGCCTTTTTGTGACGCCGTGTGACGATTGGGGGGGGGGGGTCAAAATCGTCCAAATTCGCGTGACGTCATTTATGGACGGCCCCTAAGCCACTTTGTTGAGCTATCATTTGTGGGAAGGTTGCTTCTGAAACAATAAGTTATCTCAGTGGGCTTTACCTGGTAAGAAAAAAAACTGTCTAGTTTTAATTGTACATATTTTTAGTGATTTGTTTACCTTGAAACTAGGTTTTCCCATTTTTTCTGCCTATACTTTGCACTCCTATCGTGTTTTGTACTGTTTGTTGTTGTACCGTTCTGACCCGCCCCTACTGGACATCTGCGAAAAAAGCGCTTTATAGCTCATCGGATTCCTCCACTATAAATAAAGATTCCGATTCTGACTCGGCTTAGAGAATTGGCTCCGGACAAGACCCATGAGTTCCACGCAGTTCATGACACTCACACACGTGTAGTCTCAATACCGCCACCCGACATTCGCCACTAAGTGTCGGTGACGTCACCACGGCACCTGTGCCAGGCCAGGTGCACTTTGAGGCCGCCACGTGAAGTGTCGAAGGCTCGCTGCTGACATAAGAGGTCACGGGACAGACCCAGCATGTGCCATGCATTGTCTGACTGAAATGACCGGTAGATGCACCACCTGTGCCCCACTACTGTGCCAACTTGCTGTGCTTTATCCACCCAGCGCTCCACTCGTTGTTGTGAGCATCGCTCCTCTGCCCTCCGTTGTTTTTGGAAGGCGACAGCCTCCAACTTGCCCAGCAGCAGCGTCCTTTACGTGCCTCCTCCATAGAGGCCGATATTGACACCGCTGGTACCAGTCCTTGGCAACCACCACTAACACCGCGACATTCGCCAACAAGTAACGATGTCGTCACCACGGCGCCTGTGCCAGGCTAGGTGCACTTTGAGTCTATCGTGCGAAGTTGTCGAAGTCTCGCTGACAGGAGGAGGTCACGGGACAGCCCCAGCAGGTGCCATGTGTTGGCTGACTGAGATGACCGGTAGATGCACACCACCAGCTGTGCCCCACCACCACACACAGAGACACGGGATGCTGGACGTCAACCCCGTGTCAGTGGCGGCTCGTGAAGAAGGCTCGCGAAGGACGCTGCTGCTACTGGGGTAGTTGCAGGCGGTCGCCCTCCAACACAACAACGGAGGGCAGAGAAAGCGACGCTCACAACAACGATCGGAGCGCCGGGCGGATATAACGCAGGGAGTTGACACAGTAGGGGGGGGGGGGTGCGCACAGTCGTCGCATCTTGCAGACGTATCGGTTCAAGCCATCACACCCGAGTCTGTCCCGTGACCCCCATCCCAAGTGCACCCAGCCTGGCACGAACGCCGTGGTGACCTCACCGCAACTTAAGTGGCGAATGTCGATTTGTGACAACAACCCCAATGTCACAACTTAGTATCGTGTGCACGGAAACAACCAGTTGATAAAGATGACAAACCGTGCAGCAGTCGCTACAGAGATGCCCACGTGTGTGACCGGTGTACTGTACCTGTCTGTCGTGAATCGGCGTTCAACGCCAAGACAACACCAACGCAGCAGTTGTGAACGTGGTTTTTCTTTTGGTCGCCAATGTTCAGCTGATTTTTTTGGGGTGAGGCCACGCAATGAATCTCATGCGGCCGAAGCCAAACAATCAATTATGAGACGGTACAGCGAGTACTCATGTTTAAGAACATAAAAAAACCGCATTAAACCACCGGACATGAATTAAAATAGGCAGAGACGATGTGAAGACTTACACAACACCACCACCAGCAGCAGCTACGTTCACACGTGGTTAAGAATTCACTTTGCTTCAACTGTACTGTCATCATCACCACCCACCCCCCCGGGTATACTCTCTGTCATGTCATTGCCTTGCACTCAACACGTACACACAATGCAGGTCAGCTGCGCTAAGACCAACATGACAGTACTCACCTTGCAGCTGTATTCTTACTAACGTTGTTATTGTTACAGCTGTTGTGGCTATTGTTGTTGTTGTTGTTGTCGTCTGCGTATCACGGTGTCTACTGCGGTGGCAACAGCTGATGCGGAGTGGCGCAGGATTGAAAATCAAAGGGCCAAAGGGGAAAAATAAAAAAGGGTTCGTCCCACGAGGGCGGGGCCAAAGCGGGGAGGGGGCGTGGTCTATTCGAATAAGGGCGGGGCCAGGCGGAATAGAGGCGGGGCCAAGTGAAATATGGGCGTGACCAAGTGAAATATGGGCGTGGCTAGTGTTAAAAGAGGCGGGGCGCTCGCAGGGGAGGGGCGGAGCCTGTGTGAAAGTGGGCGTGTTTATTGTCGATGTGGGCTAGGCCGAATAGAGGCGGGGCCAAGTGAAATAGGGGCGTGGCTAGAGGTAAAAGAAGCGGGGCGTTCACAGGGGAGGGCGGAGCCTGTGTGAAAGTGGGCGGGGTTATTGTTGACGTGGGTAGGGGTCACGGGCGTGGGGGCGTGGTGGCGGGGGATGGCCTGACCCTGCCCAAACCTGTCCTGCCCAGGCTTGCCTAAGTGATTGAAGTGCATTGTGTCAATTGTGGTCAAGGTGTAAACAGATAGCCTGCCGTAGCACAACAGTGTTGTTGTTGTAACGTTGTAACCCGCCCCGGATGGACATCTGTGAAAAAAGAGTTCTGTAGCTAATCGGATTATTCCAGTATAACTAAATATTCTGTTTATGTGTTTCAAAAGCAAACATGACGAATAGGGATACCGGCGGACTGACACCACGACTAACAGTGACTTAATGAAATGGATGACAATGATACTTTTGTTTATAAAGTGGCAAAAATAATATTACTTATGAAATGTTTAAGACTTTACATTGCCTATGACTGGAAGTCAATGGGCATGGAATAGCTTAGGTGGTGTAGGATTGTACATCATTCATTGGCATATATTATCCACCAACCCTGCCTCCAAGTCTGGTGGATATGCAAACAAACATGCTCTGGTAATAAATGCCCCATGTTGTAGCTGCTCACCCCGAGCAGAAATTGCTCTGATAGTGGCATTGTCTACGCACTGTTTGCCTTTTGGCGTTCTCTGGTCTGACACTGGTGAGACTAGGCCCTAAAAAGGCTGTCTGGTTTAAATCAATCAGATTCAAGTACAATGTCATATACAGTATTATCGGAGCATGCTTTGCATGTTCGCCACAAGTACGTGTGGTAAATGCAGAATTGATTCCTTGCAAACGTTTTCTGTTTGGTGTTTGAACATTTTAACACCTGTTTTATTGCCAGAAAGGGTAAAACCCTATTCTTATTTTTTATGCTTTGATACTAACAAAAGTTCAAATTTTGATTTGAGTTTAATTTAAAAATATATATCCTCATTGCTGGGTTTAAGAATGAGTGGGTGATTTTCAAGGTTTTTACTTTTCATTGTGGTGCTGCTTTTGTTTCAGCAAGGCGGGGCCTGCTGATCAATTTCCGCAATACTGTACAGACATATACAGTCTACTAGAATAGGTTTTCCCATTTTTTTTCTGGCAACAAACAGGTGTTAAGATGTTACAATACCAAACTGAACTCTTTTGACAAGGAATCATGTCTGTATATTTAATTATCAGACATTATTCCTAGTTAAAAGGTTTCAGTTTGTGTTGTAACATCTTAACACAGCTGTTTGTTGCCAGAAAAAAAGGGTAAACCCTATTCTCATATTTTGTTACTGGAAAAGGAGGTCCCATGATAGTCTAATAGTTTTTTTTTACGTGTTTAAGTTTCTATGAAACTCTTACAACAAACACCAGGGATTGCAATCACCACATAAAGGATGCAGTCCTATTCTTGGACCTGTCTGAACATCCCCAGCAATTGTCTCGGCAGTTACACATTCAGATTAGAGATCTGCATCTGAGGCTCTGCAAAGAAGTTGTCACTCCCCATTGAGGTCAGCATTAAGCCATCCCTGCAGCGTGAAATTCAGAAAGTGTTAACGTGGCCGCAGGCTCAGCGCTGTTTCCACTGAGATCCGTGGTGTGAATCCAGGCAGCTACCCGGTGATGAAGCCGGGTTCTCAGGTATAGGGAGTCGATGGTTTCAGCCCGCTCACCAATGACTGCACAGAAATTAAACATCCCATTGTATCACATTTTATGCTGCAGTTAATTTGGCTATTCAAATTCTGCTAATTAAATATACATTAGTTTGACTGTCATGTGATGAATAGTATTGTAATGCGATGAATGTGGCAGGATGGGTAGGAAAGTGCTACTCCCTACTGTTCCCAGCAGAGGTTACTCGAAGGGATTTCAGAGGCAGATCTATAATATCTGCTTCTGTGGGTCAGTCTCTAACACTGTTGTGAAAGAGGTGCACATTTTATGTGTCTCAGGACATGACACTGATGGCCCAGTTGAGACAAAATTGGGGGAGAAGAGAACAGTAAAAAAGAGCAAATGTAGAAACTTGGGTTAAAATTATTTGGAAAACTAAATAGTGAACAATTATCCAAGGTAAATTCTCAACAATCAACCCTAATATGTTTGTTCGTTGTGTTTGTTTTGAATTTGAGCCAGTCCTGGTCACATCATAGCTGTAATCCAACACTGGAGGCAGGTTCACATATCGTAGACGTGTAATTACAACTTCAAAAACCGCAGGGCTCAAATTTGCCCAGGAGATGGCAGTACAGAAAGTGGATTGAACCCATCTGTGGATTATCTCTTAATATTTGCTGTCAATATTTTTCCTCCCACAAGCAAATTAATGAAAGTGGCCAAACATCTCAATAAAGGACCCTCGTAAAAAAAGACCTGAAAATCAATTTAACCTTCCTGAATAAATGACATTATTATCCACGCTCAGTCCTTATGTTAATCCAGTGCTGGATGAGGGCCTCCCAACATTGTACAGGTCATGGGGGTTATCTTGCCAAGCACTTCGTAATAGCAGTAGCTTGACAAAGGCTACAAATAATTATTTTAATATAAATATCCAAAGTGTAATACTGTACCGCAATCATGATTTTCAAATTCCTCAGATGTGCTTCAAAACGGAGATAAGTTCAACAAACTAATACCCTGGATAAATCAAGTACCGTACATGGAATTTAATTGGTATTAACGAAATGCCCCAACATACTTTCCGAGAACTTGGAATTTAAGAGACTACCACTTAGAGACAAGGTGTGATGAACACCTGTAAGTCAATGTGACTCCTGCAGGAGGCAGTACAGCAGCAGCAGCTTTCTGATCCACCTCTTAGAAGACGTATAACAATTCACTGTCGTAAAAAATATATACATTTGGTGATATTGCACTGGCAGTCAAGTTCAAGTTCATTTATTAGGTATAGCCCTGTGAGCCATTCGGCTCTTGAATCGGGTGCAACCGCAACACAAACAAAAAACAAAAACATGAACAAAAAACATATTTTAACACTTCACTAAAAGGAACAATATATAGTCGTGCACAAGCACACGATAATATATTGTTCCTTTTAGCGAAGTGTTAATCACGTACGTGCTGAGTTTTTGTTTACTTTGCTCCCAGAAGTACGATTATCACGAGTTAAAGTTTACATGTTTCAACGCGTGTTGAAGGGAGTCCACACGCGCGCGAGTCATCTCTGCCAAGGGGACTTTATTGTGCCGATCAAGACACGCGCTTGCGGCGTACGGACACTGCTAACGACCAGCCTTTAATTCTGCCCGAGCCTTTCTCTCCCCCACCCCTTTATAAAAACACCCACCCCTCCTCCCCTTCTCTTTCCTTGCCAATACGTATCTTCTTTGGGTTTCCCCTTTAAGCCCCTATTCCCTTTGTCGCGTCTTCCTTGCCCACTGACCGTCTCTAATTAATGATCTCCCCGGGCGTCGTTCGTTGACCTTTGCGTGACCCCCCCCCCCCCGGCCCGGCACGAGAACTCTGTACAATCTTGATTTGAACTCTACACATGTATTATTTTCAGAATAATTGTAATTGATGGATCATTACACACCAGTTTTTATGAACGCCAACAATACTTTTTTGTACCGCGCCGATGCTCATCACTCCACAGGGGCCGTACATAAATGACGTCACGCGATTTTGGACGAATTTTGACCCCCCCCCCCTGGTCACACGGCGTCACAAAAAGTCAGAACCCCCCCCCTCAAATATGACGTCACAAAGCTCTGCCCCCACCCCAAAAAAAACATGCTTCAAATCCCTTTAAACTATTGTCATTGTAGTGCGTATTTAATGTGGCGCTGCACTCTGATGTTGTAGGAGAAAACATTGATTAAAAAGTATATTTAATTAAGTAGAACGTGTTATCTATACTATGAGATCTCTTTTACCAGTGGCAAAATATAATGGTAGGTTTTTACCCTTTTAACAGTTTTGTACCAGTTAAAAGGGTAAAAACCTACCATTGTGTTATCTATATTTATTTAAAGTTGCGCATTTTGATGTGACGTCACATTTTCAGATCAAATTAAATCCCAATTGCCTATTGCGAGTGATTGCAGCTGAGTCACAATACATCTGGTATTTGCAGCTATATCATGGAACCTGTTTTGCCAGTATCAAAGTATGAAAAATACTTGTTATAAAATAAATAACTTCACGTTCTGTTACGTGCATTGTCTTTGTGCTGTTTGCCTTTTGTCGTTGTTCCCTGGTCTGACACTGGTGACACTCGGCCATAAAGAAGCTTTCGGTCTCTGGTGTAGACCAATCAGTTCCATATACAATGGCAGATATTATCCGAGCCATGTTTGTTTGCATGTTCACCACAAGTACGTGTGGTACTGGTAGGAACCTCCTGGTTCCACCAGCCCATAGGGGATTATTGTGTCCGTCCGTCCGTCGTGCATCCAAAAATGGGAGGGGTTGGGCTGGGTGGAGAGGGGAGGGTGGGGTGGGACTGGGTGGGGAGGGTGGGGAGGGGCTGGGTGGGGAGGGTGGGGCTGGTTGGGGAGTGGGAGGGGTGGGGCTGGGTGGGGAGGGGAGGGGCTGGTCACCCTGTGGTGACCTTATAAAACTCAACGTTTAACCTACTCACGCCGGCTTGTGCCCGCCCTCACAGTCAGGCATATTTGCGGAATACACCACGCCGCCGTTGACCCTGGCCATTGACCGAGCAGCCCAACGTTCTTACCAGCTCCCTCCGCAGGAATGTGTTTAATGCAGACTTGATTCCCTGCAAAATATTTATATTTTGTGTTTGAACATCTTAACACCTGCTTTATTGCCAGAAAGGGTAAAACCTATTCTTATTCTTCATAGACCTGGTGTTTGTTGATAGTCATTGGCATCTTGCACAAAATGAATTATCATTAAAAACACCTAGCCACGTTTTCTAATCTGTTGTGGCTGAACAGTACCCGAAACATAGCCCCTTCCACTTTGCTTCATCTAACCCCAGGAGCCGTAGGCTTGGCATGTCGACAGCCAATATATGCGACATTAGTGCTCATGGTTTGATTAAATCTGTGTTGCACGTTGCGGAGATTATTGAGTTCATGAGAGGGGATGAGTGGGACGATTCGCGATCAAGACAACACAGACATGCCTCATTCACCGAAGAAAAATGCAGAAATCCAACACAACCATTCATTCAAAGACAAGTAGCAGTTTATTTGGGGGTGGTTTTATTTTTTGTTACAATAAACGGCATATTGTGTCAGGTCAGCTCATATAAATAAATAGAAATACCTGTTTATCACGTGGCAACACCATGAAAGTGAACACAGCTTAAGGGTTCGTGCAAACTGACACGTCACAGATTCGATTGGTGTTATCCTGAGATTTAAGATGTTTGTATCAAAGTAGGGTAATTCACAACACCGTGTATGTACATTCATGGCCTCAGTTTGAATATATAGATACAAACCATGGTGGATAGAAGCATTAAAATAACATTTCTGTTACATAAACTCATCGATATGGTATATTCATAATCTTGTGAATTATTACAAAATTACAGCACATGGCATAACATTGGAAGGTAGTTCTAAATTCTAAATGTTTGAAGAGTAAAAAAAGATGTGCAAAACTCTGCTTTGGTGATAATTTGGTCAAACACATGCCAAGTATAAAATCAAACACACACCCACACAAACACCCGAGATGCAAACGCACACTGCATGTGAATTCTTCGAAAATAATAGAAACCCAAAAATACCGTAGTATGGCAAACCTTTCACGACCTGTATTAACTACACTGAATTCATCAAGAAACCATTTTAAAAGATTGGTCCCTGCAGGTTGTCAACTGTGTAATTTTAAATCTCAAGGCAATTTGCCAGCGTGCAAAAATGCACAATTACGTGGTGCATATTTGGATAATTGCCATATAAATCTTTACATAGAGGTATTTTATTAACATGTATTTTTGTTTTACGTTTTATATCAATTCCCTATTTCTGTACCGATACTTGCTGTCTGTATTGTGATCTATGTAAGTATGATAGTAACCAAGATCTGTACTGTATAACATCAGTACCGTGGCAGGACACCCATGAAATAGACCCCAAAAGATCATTGGGGGTCCTTCGTGCTGTAATAAATTCAATCTATCTTTAGAACTTTGGCATGTAAGAAATGGATTTTCCTTGGAAAATAAAATCTTAAGTCGTTAAATAGCGTATTAATGAGGCAACAATTATGTAATGTCATTAGCCTTAACACCTGTTGCATATATAGCTTTGTTAACGATTTGAAATAGTTTTTTGATTGCATATTAGTACTATTTTAAAACACACTGGTAACATCATATGATTCAATGCTGCCTTCTGTGACAGATAAGATCCACACGAACATGTGCGCAGTGATAGCAGCACATTCTCCTGTCAAATAGATTAATGAAAAAAAATATTAAATTCCCATGACCAACGATAGAATCGCAACACTACCCATGAGTATATCCCATCTGATCACAAGCACCAAATTCCTTTCCAAAAAAAGGCAACAATAATTTTTCATTTTTCCATCTTCTGTAATGACCCGTGCCTGGCACAGATACAAGGTGTGCTTTATTGCAACTTAAACAGAACGGGTTTGGTAAAGCAGGTACCGTACCCACAGCTCACCCACAGTAAACCCACACCACCCTCGACCAAAACACCTATTTTAAATCATCATAGTGTCAATATTGTTTAGTTTTCTACTTGAGCAAATTGTTATACGGGATACCCCAATAACGCATCTGTTGTAGTTGTGTTCAACAGATGAAAACTACATTAACATGGCAATACCCTCCAAAATAGTTTTTTTGGGGTTAGATCGTGTAAATGTGTCATTGAACCCGCCGCCACCCGACAGCCAATTAGCAAGGTTTGTCACGTAAACAAAACGTGACACTTCATTACTAGTACAGCACACCGGTGTGTTGGAGAGCAAATCCACAACATTTACAATCTGAGTCCGACGTTTCGCCAGTAATGACAACTAGCATCATCAGACGGAAAGCCAGATTTGTGGAGAAATCCTCCTGTTTCGTATTATGGATATTGGTCGCGAAAACCGACGTGTTAAATGGCAATACCCAGTGGGGTGAGGAAAACAAAACTTACGTTACACACGCCTCGTAAACACGTGTAGCATTGCAAAACAAGTGATGTACAATCACAAGTAAATGGAAGTGACGGCAGTAAAAAAAACACGACACTACATTGTCTTCTTTGATCGAGTAACTGCGGTTTTCAGTAGAACGCGTGTTCTTATCAAAGTTATCCGTCAAGACATGCAGGTTTTCGCAGTCAATATTACGATTCATAATTCATTTGTGGAGTAGGCCGCGTAATGATTCAGTCAATTATTTTCGTGCAGGGTTTATTGACAAAAATGTGGCCTTCGCCAAAAAAAAAAAGTTATCCTGCATTTTGCACTTGGCTTTCTCAGGAAGCAAGGATATTGAAGTTCTTTGGTTCAAATCTGACAAATTGAATGTTTCCACGAATGGATTTTTGAAAGACCCTTTAAAAAATATTTCATCGTCAGAAATGATGGGTGTTACAAATGCTTCTGCTTCAATATCAGATATTGCCAAATGGGCTCCTGCTCATAACATCATCTTACCCAGTGGCATTGGTTTATGAGGACACAGCTTGCCGATGAGAAACCATGCAGTTGATACCAGCCCAAGGCTGTATTATTTCATAAAATGCTTTGTAAAATTAAACTGGAAAGCCCATATGCTAAAAACCTGTTTTCAATTAACCCCCTTTTAAATGTGCTCATAAATCATTTGCCAAGACAGCAGAAAAACTTGAATGAGCACACTTCACAAGTGTCACCTTAAAAGAATGTGTTCTGCAAAAGTTCAAATTATACCAAGCATGCTGTACATTTCACAGCAGTAATCCATATATATACTGTATACAAATCACATCGAGGCTCCCGTAAATCACGCGACTTATGCGTTGGCCACTGCCACTCCGAATTCTCATCCCCCTGCCGCCCCCGTGAAACCAGACGCTGCACTGTGCAGCGTCAAGGCCCAGAGGTAGTCGCCTCTTCCTCCCCATCTTCATCTTTCCAGACCGTTTGGCCACGTTTTTCCATTCGTTTTAATATTTTTTCCCAACTTTCTTGCTCTCGCTCCCTTCCCCATCCATTACCACCTGTCTATGGTCTCCTTTTCCGTGGTGTGGCAATGGTAAAAAGTTGATACAAAATTGATACAAAATGACAACTATATTTATTTTTCGATTCAGACGCTGTCTTTTCCGACAGACCTGTTCTTCACCTGAGGACGGCTGCTTGCGTTGTGGCCGAAACGTCGTGAGAATAATTTTATTATGTTTTAGTTTTATTATTTCCCTTCTACGTGACTTTACCGAAAGAACCAAGAAGATCTATATTTATGTTTTAGTATATATAATATAAAGGTGCATACGCGCTTCCACAAATACAGCCAAGATTTTAATGAGTGTAATTGTGCAAAATATCTGTATTGCATTTTCATATCCACAATTCTATGGAATTGATCTTCCAGAAATGGTTTACCACTGTATATATATTACGAGAGGATATGGAGGAAAGGGTCAGCAGTTCACAACCCATATCCCTGCTATAGTATTTTTTGGCACGCGATTGCATACTCGCTGTTTTCTCGGTTTATTGCATCCAAAACGCCGTGCATTTTAGGCATGGGTTTGTAATGAAACGCAGTACCAGGCACACACAAAAACCCCAATAATTAATTGTTGCTGCCTTTGTAGAATGGGGATATTATTTTTTCGTGAAAAGTTGAGCCTTTGTATTTATCGTGGGATGACAGATTTTCCCCAGGACAGCGATCTCTAGCCTTTTGAAAAAAAAAAGTTTAGTTTCAGACATGTTTGGATTCCAGTGAGACCATTTTACAAAGCTTAAACGTAAACAAGTATATCCTTTGCAGATTCACCATCTAATGCGTGAAAGCCGGAGTGACTCCTCGAAAACAGACGCTCTTTGGTATTTGCAGGAATTAAAATATTCCATCGAACAGTGTTTCATGACGGTACAGTATATCGAGGTGAAAATTACTGGCACAAAATGATTAACAACGATAAACTGTTCAACATCTCTACAAAAGCTTATTCCGTGTTGGTGCAAGCATTATAATGCTCCGCAATAACGGAGTGGAGGCCAAGGAACGGTACGCATTCAAGAGTACGTCGACGAGGAGATGGAGTTGAAACCAGTTCATATGCAGGTGTTTGAGAACAATGCATCGCAGGATTTTGAGAAGTGGAAGTGGCTTGGGAAGGCCTTTATCTGGCCGTGGATTGACCGTGGCCGATTACAAATGCTATGCACATAATTCCACAATTAGTTTGCGGTTAATAAAAAACGTAGTTATGGATGTTAAATGTTACAATTATGCAAATTAATTTTGGCATGGTGCAATAGCATAGGATCTCACAACAAACATGCAGATTCTGTATCTAGTTGTCTTCATATGGAGCTGCAAGTCAAGTTATTCTGTACAAATGAGACCAGGTCACCAATGTATGGGTAAAGTCCTTGACATAGTGACGGCGATGATGCTATGAACTACTTCTCCCAATACTGTACCGATCACAGTCTTCAACATGCGCCAGACAAAATCTCATGTGCTCACTTAATATGTTACGCAGGTGAATATTCAAAGTCAAGTCACAAATGAGCACTGGTAATAATCTTGAGCCAGTGGTGGATATTCCACATTGCCATGGTAGAGACCATTCCACGTGGAGGATAGTCACTGCCGACCTCACACATGGTACTCACTTTAAACTTGACCACATGATTACACATCCACAAATGTACATGTGCACACTGATACAGAATACAAACACATACACATACACTCAACTTGTATACATGTATAAGGGTGTGTCAATATAAGTGTATAGTAAATGTGTGAACATATATAACAAAGACAACAATCCCACCATTTAGCTTTTGAAGAGTTAGGGCCAGTGGCTGCTTGTGAGCACCTATTGGCATTAGCACCACACTTGTCAGGTGGACAGAGGGGGCCTCATTTAATTCCTTGCGCCAGGGCCCAAACGAACCACGCCACGACGTCGCTGTGTACACACGCGACATTACTACGACCCACACGCCCCCGACCCTTCAGAACCTGAAAAGGGGTTACACGACTGCATTTCCTACGTGCTCATTTCAAACAATGCCCACTTGTGCTCCGTTTAATTTTTACTGCAAATAAATATCCCACGTGCGGACTTATAAGGACGGTCACGCGTGCCACCGAGCGAGCAGCACGGGGGCGAGTGCGGCGGTGGTAGCGGCAGCGATGGGGAAGAGGGGGTGGCAAGGCCCGGCGGCAGCGGCGGCCGCCTTGCCGTCCTTGGCGATCACCGCCGGCACCGCGTTCGACTGCGTCAGCATGAGGTCGCGCGTTGTAGCCGCGTAGCTTTCCGTGCCGTCCTCCAGCAGCAGCGACACCGAGAACGGCTGGAAGCCGTTGGCGATCACCTGGCACGGGTATTGAGGGGCAAAAGGGTGGTGGGTGAGGTGAGGGCTGTTTTCATTTTAAGTGAAAACCAGCGTTTAGGTTATTGAGATTATTTTTGATGCTACAAATTTAAATATTTCCCGATTGCGAATTTTAAATCAGGCGAAAAAACTTGTTTTAAAAATAACATCGTGAGGTCAATTAGAGAGTTATATAAGTTATCAAATTTGTTTTAAAATATTTGTCAGTTTGCATGCTGCAACACGAGCTCTGCGTATTACAGCTCATCAGCAGGCTTGAGTGGGCTCAACACTGGCCACAACCTTAAAAGGCTTCTGTGGCCTTTGTGGCTCCTGACCTTGAGAACCCCCACGACTGGCTTAAACTGCACCATTGGAACCTCATTTGCCAGTAAAAATATGATAATTGGTTTTTTACCGTTCTATCTGGCAACAAAACTGACACCGTTTTTACAAGGAGTCATGTGCACTGTCCTTGTGACAGTGCACAATATCAGAGTTATGTTTTTTGTTTGCATTATGACTGCAGGTATTGTGGTCTATGTAAACATGACTCCTTGTAAAAATTGTGTCAGTTTTGTTGCCAGATAGAAGGGTAAAAAAACAATTATGGCTTAAACTGCTCAGCCGGCTGGCACGCGTGGGCCCGTGAGCGTGCGTTCACCTGCAGCGTGTACTGGCCAGGCAACAGCAGGCGGTAGTACTCCCCGTCCGCGGTCGTGTTGAAGGGGAGGATGTTGGCGCGTCCAACCACGTGCACCTGGGCATTGGCCACCCCGTTGCCATTACTGTCGAGCACGCGACCTTTGACCCCTGCGTACAAGGAGAGAGCCACGTGCAAATTTAATGGTCCCATTTTTTTTAGGCACTTCGCCAGGAAATGGCTCCCTGGAGGCCTCAAACTTCTCAGGTTTCTATATTAAGTGAAACCATCTGGAACTTGTGACTTATTGACCGGTGTGGTGATGTATGGTTAAACAATCCTCAACCGACGCTGCGTGGGCAGGTCTTTAAATGTCAGTGGACTGACAAAGGGCTGTAAATTTATATATATATTTTACAGACCAGCCTGGTTTAATGAAAGCACTCTGCACTTGCTATCCAGAAGTCGCAAGTTCAATCTCCTGTCAAGGTAGTTGCAAACCATGGCCAAGTTTCATAACTACACCCGTGCCTCTGTTCACCTAGCAGCACCAACGGTTCGCGACAGTCGCGGTGGGGTAAAGTGTGGGTAACTTCCTCCCTCAAATACGTCTGTGGCCAGTGGGGAAGAGGATGCAAAAAATGATCTCGGGTGCTCCTTCGAGTGTCGGGCCATTCCGCCAGCAGTGGCATGAACAAGCAGTTGCAAGGGTGTAGTTTTACCATAGTTTTATATATATATAGTTTACTACGCTCAGCGAGGCTAAAGAGTGGAAATCATTGTCGCCGCCACCTCGTACCCAGGTGTGCTTGCTTGATGTAGGCGATGAGGGCAGCGCGGTTCTCCTGCCACAGCACCGGCAGGCTGCTCGCAGGAGGGAACTTACAGCAGCTCACCTCCAGTGTCACCTCCAGGCACTGGCCCCACACGTAGCTGTAGTCCTGCATGCCGCCTACGTCTCCACCACACATGGAAGTTACGGGGGGGGGGGGTGGTATAGGGGGGATTGGGGGGCGGGGGTATTTAAGAAACTTGCACATGGTTTCAACTTCCTCGCAGGGAGAATCGAACCAGCGAGCTCTGGATTGCAAGGCCAGCGTGCTAACCCATTACATCACGGCAAAAATCTCCACTAAGCAAAAACCTTTACTGAAAACAGAATAAGCGGCCAAAGTTGCTTATAGGGCAGAAGTGGCCATATCATGCAATGAGAGCTTCTTTTTGTTCGTGACAGATTGCTACCTGGCCAGGAAACACATAACACATTCTTGTCGGGATATAAATAGCGGACAGGTTTTACAAGTAAACTGCTGGCAATTCAACTGACGCATGATAGCCTTCTCAAATGTAAAACGACTGTTTACATTAATCCAGAAATGTTATGATCCAGGCTTTGATACTATAAATGTCTTTGTTAAGTTCAAAGTTATTTTTGGGTTTGGATTAGATCGAGTAAATAAATGTGTCGTTAAAACCCACCACCACCTGACACAGCCAACTAGTAAGGGTTGTCACGTAAACAGAACGTGGACAATTCGTAACTCGTACAGCACGCCGGTGTGTTGGAGAGCCAAGCCACAACATTTATATATTTACGCGATCTAACCCAAAAAAAACCCCTCTATTACGAATGATATAGGTCGCGAAAGCCTACGTCTTAAAGTTCAAAGTTCACTGGAATGTGAGGCAATAACAATTCGTTTTTGGCACTTAATAATGTGGTCAGCCTTTGCTAGGTCTCAAAACCATTTTAAGAGGGTTTGGCTTCGCATTCTTGGCTCATGCGTTATTGAATATATCACGTGCGAGAGCAAACAAGAGTACGCAGATAAAACTCACACATCCACAAAGATGGTTCATATATACTCTTAGTTTTATCGGTAAAGTCACGTAGGTAAAAAAATCTAATAAAAATTAATAAAAATACAATTTTATTTCATTTTGTGGCCAGTGGGGAAGAGTACGCAAAAAAAAATGAAATAAAAATTAATTTTTATTTGATTTTTTTACCTACGTGACTTTACCGAAAAAACTAAGAGTATGAATCATTGCAGTCACGAAAGCTTCAAATCTAGAATTATGGTTCATATAACCTCAACGACTAACCACATCATAGCCTTGCAAAGTAGCCGTCAAATGTAACGATCTCTGCGTGAACTACAAACTCGGTCTCCCAGGCACCACACTGCAAGCGTGTGGCACGACGCTCTGCACACGCAGCCGATACGCAAGCGGCTCCCTATGACCAAATCACCTGGAATGCACCCCGTCTCGTCATACTGTACAAGCTAAGCAGAATTTTGAGCCTGTATAGTGCTTGTATGGGCGACTGTCAATGCGGGGCTGCGGAACCACGTGGTGGGCAGCGGGAGGCAGTGCGGAAAAATCCGTTGTTGTGCTGCACTTCTATGCCACCTGCATTCGCCACCCGCACTGACCAGCGCGGCTAAGTACGGGCAAAGTAACCTGCGTGACCCACTTCGCAGCGTGGGGGAGCTCCTCATCCAGCAGCGGATTAACAAAAAGTGCTGTAACTCGTACAAAAAAGCGGCGACGTTACCGACGCCTGGACCCGAATATGGACGCGTGTGGTGCCAGGAACCGGGGTGCAGTGGCCGGGATGTGTGGGTTACGGGGATGGATGGGAGTGAGTGGCTGCGACTCCGTACCGCTGAGCGGGTACCAGTTGGCACCGTTGGTGATGCCTCCGGGGAAGTTTAATCCACACTGGTTGCCCAGGTACATGGAGCCGTGCTTGGACGCGTAGACCGTCGCCACCCTCACAAACACGTCGTTGTCCGGGGACGCGCTGTACGAGTTGGGGCTGCCTGCTCGCGACGCCACACATCCACGCACGCATCGCACGCGTGAACAAAGACAAAAGTTCCCCGCCGTTCAACCTTTATGGACTCTTGGGGCAAGTACTGTTAGCAAGCACCTATTAAGGTCGGCATGGCGTGAGAGGAGGCGATGTGGGCAGTACCGCATCTGGCCACCTTTGTCTCCCCGGATGGCTTTGTCTCCCACTACAGGTATTGATTTAATGCCGAGTCGACCTGAGGGGATGGCTAGGACCGGTTGAAATGTATGCCACTGATATTAAGCGTGTCTGGGAATCGAACTCAGGTAGCCGGGTTCACAGCAAGTGGCACTAACCATTGTGCCACCTCTCTCCACAAACGCATGCACACAGACAAAAGATGAACATTACCTGGATAGCAGTAGGTGCTGATAGCGAAGATCGAGGTCTATTGCCAGTCAAAACTGCTGTCCGCATTAGGGTTGCTGGCAGAGCCATGGTTAGTATTTGGATTAAAGCTATATCTAGTGTGAGGATTCATGCCAGGGCTAGGGTTGGTTTAAGATTTGGGCCATGTCAGGATCCCAGCTTTGTGCCAGTGCCGTCCACCAAAAGGTTAGGATTGGGGTTAGATTCAGGGTTAGGGTTAGGATTGGGATTAGGGATTAGGATTGGGGTTCGGGTTAGGGTCAGATTTACGATCAGGGTTAGGGTTGGGGTTAGGACCAGGGTTACGGTCGAACCTGTGAGCTGGCAGGCTGTCACGTGTGTGTGTGTGGGAATGTGGAGCTGAGTGGACTTGCCGAAGACCGGTACCAGCGGTGTCAAGATCGGTGTCTATGGGGAAAGCTCGTGAAGGACACTACTGGTCAGTTGGAGGTAGTCGCCCTCCAACAACAACGGAGGGCAGAGAAGCGACGCTCACAACAACGAGCGGAGCGCCGGGCAGCTAAATACAGCGAGTCGGCACAGTAGGGGGCACAGCTGGTCCATCTGCCAGTTATCTCAGATCGGTCAACCCATGGCACCAGAGTCTGTCAAATGGCAGGTATTGATATGGGTAGTGGTGGCATAATGGTGAGCGCACTACGCTACGAATCTGGCGATCCGGGTTCAATTCCCGCTCACAGTCAACACCAGTGACAATTATCTGAACCGGTTTTGGCCCTCCCCTAGGTCGACTTAGCCTTAAATGATAGAGCCAGTGCATTTCCTGGTGTGGTGTGTAAACATCAGTACTGGGGAGAAAAAGGCGGTCGGTGGGTATGATATTGGCCACCCACCCCAGCCTTCATGGATGCTACTCACTAACAGCACTTGCCCCAACATTCTGTTAAGGCTACATGGGGGATCTTTGTGTGTGTGTGTGTCCCGTGACTTCCTGCTAGCGGGCGTTCAACACTTCACGTGACCTTAAAAGGCCTTAAAGGGCACATAGCACGGCACAAGCACCGCAGTGATGTCACCGCCACTTAGTGGGCGGATGGCAGTTGATGTTGTTATTGAGCGTGCGCGACACGCTGGACCTACCAGCGCGAAGGTTGTCGTAGGGGTAGCTAGCGACGACGGCGCCGCCGTGGAGGCCGCCCGACAGCACGAACGGCTCGCTCAGCGCCCACTGCATGGCAGCCACCGTCTCCGGCTGCCGGGGAGCCGAGCTCGGCAGGCTCAGCGGATCCGGGAAGTCTCGGTTTAGGTCTTTCCCGTTGGAGTTATACCTTTGGCAAGGCGAAGATAAGCTCATGAATCACCTTGTCTGTGAGAGCCAGTGCATTTCTTATCAACATTTCTAAATATGGTCGGTCATCTCTGCTCCGCACAGTAGGGGTTAGCACTTTCCCGCACATCCCACTACAGAGGGCAATGTTTGCTGCATGACAAACCATTTTTTAAAATTCTCAGAGATTGAAACTAATTTGATTCCAGTCGGCTCCTCGGGAATTTGGGCAAATCAGTTCAGGATCAAATTTACTATCACCGGGTATATTATTGGTGCAAGTAATTGATGATGAGAACGAGCCCATCAGCGCACTACAGTTTAAGATCCGGTCTAATCAAAGACGGCTGCCTGGATTGAAACGCAAGATTCTCGGAGCCATGATCTGCTGAGCCACCTGGCCCCCACAACTGTTGATATTTGCTACTATTACATCATATATATATATATATATGCAAAATAATAATTATAATTTACAGCTCTGGGTCTATCCACTGCTGCGTGCGGGTCTCCCCACGCCATGTGGGTGGTTGTCTGACTATACTTCACCATGCTGGTCGGTGTGAGTTGATGAAGGTGGGGACGCATGCATATTCATTGTTTCTATCATTATTATTACCGATTACAACAAGATGTAACCTCGCGCTCCTCAGGCCAGGCCCTGCTCGCTTAACCTAGAATTTGTCATTCTACGCTGGGCGGTAGCAGGGGCCTATGTGAGTGCGGCGCTTGAGATGTGGAACTCTCTTCTGCCGGTCCTCAGATTGGCTCCGAGCACCGAACAGTTTTGGGAAACTCTGCAAGACTAATTTTTTTCTTGGAGCATTTCCTCGAGTATGTCCCCCTCATTTTGATATATGTGTCTTGATTTGATAGGTAGGACTACCTTCATTTAATTTATACTGTAAAGTATTTCGATGCCCTCTTTAGTTGGGGCGAGTTCTTACTAAAAAAATTTGACAAATGAATGAATGAACGAAGGAGCGAGCGGCTGACCTCCCGATGATACTGTCACAGTCTCCATTCATAGAGCTGGCAAATCCGTCGGGGTTGAGGCTGGGCAGGAGGTGGATGCGCACGGTGTCCACCAGCCGCGTCACTTCCTCCTCGTGGCCGTATCCCTCCACCAGCGCGTCCAGCAGGAAGAGCAGCAGCTCGCGACTCACAACCTGAGGGAAAATATAATTTACAAACAAGTGTTGGATATAACCGTGCATAGGCATGGATTGTGCCACGCTTTCCAACAAGTGGTTTTCTCAGCAAGCTTGTAATTAGCAGTACGGAAGCTGATGGGCAGCTTCGGGGCAAAACGCGTTTTGCGTATTTGTAAACAGTCCTTTACACTCTGGTGTTTCTCTGAGTTCCAAAAGAGTCGGTCGCGACTTGCAAAATGCAGAGCGCCTTCGTGATAACCCTTCCGCTATTAGAACGGCGCAAAATACGAAATGTACTGGACAATCATCATTATGGCATCGGCTAATCGATCAACAGCAGTGGTATGACCGCGAACAAATTGGAAGAAAATTGACGTTGGGGCAGTGTTTTTGTGCTGGACACCGTGCTCATTGTGAAAAGTGGCACAAACAAGTGAGGGCATTTGAGACCTCAAACCTTGAGGCTCGTGCTCATATCTATAAATAGACAGCGGTGTCTCCCTTTTGGTCCCCGACCAAAGGTAAAGTTTAACAGTGGTCAATCAGCGGCCAATTCTCAGTGGGCCCTTTGTAACTTGCCAAGGAGGCTATAATGGGATGCTTGTGGTGTTCTATAAATGTTTGCAGAGAAGACACGGGAAGATGACACCAGCTGAAACTTGATTCCCGAAAGAGTGGGTCTTCACAGGCCACCGAATCTGGAAACTTGCCGATCAGCAAGCAACGAGCCACGTCAAATCGTATCTCAACTGGCCACGGAAGGTGGAACCTCGTTTTTTTTTTTCCACAAACGGAAAGCGAAAACAACACCCAAATGCGACTGCGGTGCAGTACTGCAGAGACAAGCGGAACACACCGTGAACTGACGCCCACTGACAGTGTTCTCCAAGGACACGCGTGGTGTACGCTTGACGTCCTCCGAAGACAGGATTTGCAACCTCGACTTATCGATGTACTTTATTTCCACTGTTTTATTCACAAGGTAAATCCTGCTGAGCTATAGTGTATAGCTCTTTTTCAGAAGCGACCTGGACACACACGATAGCTCAATGAAGTGGCTTATCACATGGTAATTTATAGCAGCTAAATCATCTCAATGCATGATTCTAAATGTGGAGAGAAAAACCGGAGGACCCGGATAAAAATCCACATGACGAAGGGTAGAGACATGCAAACTCCAAATATACAACAGGCGTCAGGGTCGGGATCAAACCCACAACCTCCGGCATACCAGGTGAGGGAGATAACATCCTAACACATTCAGAGGGCATGGGGTGATTGGTGAGGAATTCAAGTTTAAATTCTGCTACCAAATGCCTCTCGTCAAGAAAATTAATAATTATATACACCTAATGTTTCTGTCCAGGATATATTGAGATGTGGCTACATATAGTTCCTATCAATTTCAAATTATAGCTGTGTATTAAAGATACACGAGTTGCCATTTCGCCTCCTTTCCACACCTGTCTCTCGACACATCCTATTGGTTGAATACAAGCAAACTATTACTTTGCGTTATGTATATTCGAGAGGTCATCTTGACTGCCAAGGTCTGCTCTTACAGTCCCATGCCACTTAGAATAAGACGCCAAGGGTGTGGATACCGGTTCCCCCACGTTATAAATGGTCCTCCCTTTCTCGGTGGTGGGCCCATTTTTATCCCAGAATCGCCTCTGTACAGCAAAGGACACAAGAGGGAAGACGCGTAGCCTCGTGCCACCAAATGTTAACTAGCTGTTTAATGCGTTGTCGTCTTCAAGGCTTGTGCGCACTTACATTTTTTTTGTATCGTACACTTTCAGATATGCTTATGCGGCCGTCTGGAACGCTCTTCCGTCCGCTATTAGGAAGCCACTGGCGCTATGCACTTTTAAATCTGCAATGAAAACTAATTTCTTTCGAACTGCTTGTGTTTATCTTCTTGGTTCTTTCGGTAAAGTCACGTAGAAGGGAAGTAATAAAATAATAAAAATAAAACATAATAAAACAATTCTCACGACGTTTCGGCCACAACGCAAGCAGCCGTCCTCAGGCGAAGAATGAAACACCACCAAGCTTGGAGCGTATATTTAAGCTGGGTTAGAGGGGGGGAGGTGGGAAGAAGAGCGCCTAGGCAAAATAATTTGCATATCAAGAGGAATTCAGCATATGCTTGTGTTTAGTTTGTTGTCCTACCCCCGCACCTCCAATTAGCACAGTTGGCTACGTACAGTGCGAAAGAAGTTCAACATACATCGAAGTCCAGCAGCAACGTGTGTGTACAGATGTTCCTCACCCGTAAGTGCGTGCCATTGTGTCACCAAGGCGTGGATAGAACTCACCTCGTTTCCGTGGATGTTGCCCACATATCTGAACTCCGGAATGCCGATGGTGTGTTTTTGTGGGTGTTTCCCGATCGCAATGACCCACAGAGTCACCCCTGTTGGGAACAAATGGATGCTAAAATTATCTTGAAATAATGATGATTATGACAGTATTTGAAAATAGCGGTGATGATAAATGTCACAGAGATGATGACGAAAATGATAAGGAAGATGAAGATAACGATGTTGCTGATGCTGAAGATACTGAACATGACTAAGAATAATGATTACAAAAGTAACTATGCATTTGCGAATAATCATTTGTTTTTACAAATAATCTAAATAAAATAGTATGATAAGACGTGTTTAAGTGTCAACTACATAAAAAGTGCACAAAAAACAAATGATTTGAAACTGAATGAAAATAAAATACATTACAATAATTAAAAAAATGATGATGACAGTTACTGTGGTTGATGATGACAGTCGCCAAAGACAAAAATTATAACCAAGGATGACGGTGACGATGGAATCGTAGAAGATGACAGCTGCCATGTATGGTATCGACCAACGACGAGGACGATGATGATGGTGAAGACGACCAAACGATGATGACGAGGATAATTGGAGCGGGCAGCTAAAACTACGTTAGCTGTCGACGGGGCCGCACGTCTCTCACCTTGCGAGGACCTGCCGATGTTGTACACGTGGGTGATGTTGGGGAATTTTCCGTTGACCTCCTTCAGGTAACGCTCGATGTCTGCGTTACTGCGGTAGCCAGAGTCCAGGGAGGCGCACAGGGCGCAGAGCAGCAGCAGCAGCAGAACGCTTCCAGCCGGCACGCTCGCAGGCGACGACGCCATCATCGGTCAGTCAGCACTGTGCAGAGCCACGCACAAACACCGCCTTGTTGTGAAAACCCAACGCATAACATCCCTGGGTTTGATCTTCCACGAAGCTGCTCATGGTCCACCCCCTCTAAACCGCATCCACTGCACCAACCATGACAGTAGATGCGGATACCTGATGCACAGTGTACGACTGTGGTCATTCAGAACAGATAGTACAATTTATCACGAGGCAATGCCCCGATCCATAAATATATGAAGAAGACATCACAGCGATACACTACTCCGCTGCTCCTGAAGAGGTTATCTGGCTTGACCACCTGAATGTGAAATTGTAGTTGTTCTGCATCTACATCAGCCATACGAAAGAGCCACGAACGGCATGCGATGACGTGAGCCAAGAATGTTTTCACGACATCCTCCACAACGATTAGCTGAGATGATTAGTTTAAAAACAGCACAAAATAGCGAAAACCTGAAAATTCTGTAAAATTCTCGACATTTTCTTGCTACGCGATAGACCCGCACCGATCTTTTAATCGACAATTAGAAACCAGTTCCGTATGTTAAGACGATGTATCAATCGGGTGGTGGGAGGGATCACTTGTAACATTTGTACTTTGATAGGCAGGTGGCACTGAACGTTAAAACGCAGAAGCAGAGGGTAATGTGGGGAAAAGGGGTCACACTCAGAGCAGGACGCCCACCAACAACAATGCTTACAGGGGTCAAGTTGGGAAATAAACACACGTGATCATATGTTCACGAGCGTTTGCTTATCATGAAACACGACGCCGCAGAACACACCTGGAAAAGTGCAGGACTTGCATTACACACTGCGCAGGTGTTGTATTATGCTGTGTCCTGTTAGCATTGTATTTTTAAATATGAATTTCAACGTCTCCTTACACAGGCCGATGATAAGGACAGATAAATGAGTATTGCGTATGCATACCAGGGGCATTCATTTACCAATAATCTCCCATGCCCGATTATTTTTCTGGGGCTGTGAACACGTTGGGAGTAATCGTACATATGACGTGAATTAGAAGTGACAATCCGTAGCAAAGTTTGTACGTAGTATTTTTTGTTGGGATACTAATTAAGAGTTCCTGGTAAAAATGCATTTACTTTGTTAAATAGACGTTTCAAGCATTGGACTTGTGTGTGTCACTTGTAGGCCTTGTTTCATTTGAAAACGGGAATTTTTTACATTTTGACAAATAAGTTATTAAACACCCCTAGCTATACAGTACATGGCATTCATATTTCACATCACCGTAAACTAACCCACGTTCCGGTTCCTGCTGGTACAAACGAACCGCAAAGTGGCTCCTGAAACAGGAAGTAACTTCACATTAACACGTCGACTTTCGCGACCAATGTTATTCATAATAAAGTTGTTTTTTAGTTAGATCGCGTAAGTATAAATGTGTCGTAACCCTCCACCACCCATAAGGTTTGTCATGTAAACAACGTGCCATTTAGTTTACTACTTCAGCCCACCGGTGTGTTAACGTCATCTTGCTCTGTTTAAGACCAAAAGCGAAAAAGGCATTAAAATATAAGAGAACACGTGAACCAAATTGAAACACCAAAACACATTGACATACATATCCCACACATGAACTGGTAAATTGAGGACTGCAACAAAACTCCAGCCTGCGATTTAAACGACACAACTTAAAACAAAAACAAGCGAGTTAAAACTACATCGGGGGCTCGTGACCTCGGCAAAACACAACTGGCTCTTACCAATGCAACAATCCAATTATTCCGACCAAAAAGCCACCCATCAATTCCTCAGCAGTGACCACAACTGACGGCGAATATTAAACTCACCGCGCCAACACCACCGCCACTCGGACCCATCAGTCCAGCCGGTCAGCTGTCACATGGGCGACGTGAACGCGCAAATGAGCATCGTCAGGGGTTGCGCAAACACGGGACATTTGTGTGGTGCTCGTGGGACGTGGGTCTGCGTCACTCTTGTACAAAGTCTCATTGAGCAAGACGCGGTGGGGGGGGGCCTGAGACACTCGCAGTCTTCACTCGTCGGTGTCAGCGTTGGGGCGATGACGCAATCGCTTCTGACCCCGCAGGGGATGCGAAAAATCATTCGAGGGTTGTTTGGGTTACGTGGTTTGAGTTGTGGTGCGGCGCAAAGCAATTGCATTGCCTCAAATGGTACCGGTGGTTTACGTGGTACATTAAGTACAAAACTCCACACGCACAACTCGTTTTTCGGTGCTATATACAGAACTCCTCTTATCCGTTGTGATATGGCGAACCGTAATCGCCGATACTATGACACGCAAATTTACTACGCTCATGCGCGACAAAAAAACGCGGATGATTGGCGTAATTTGCCGCGCAGCGAATCTTACCCATGAAAAATATTGCAGGTAATGGGATGCCGTTCCATGGTAAAGTTGCCCAAAATAAGAAAATTAGGACCGCGGGTAATTGAAGTGTTTGCAGCATTCATGGATAATAGGTTTCATATGTAATAGGGAAACAGATAAAAGGAGTTATCTTGTACAATGCATTTGAAGTTTAATATTAATTTAAACTTGTAACACACACAGTGTTCGCTCACTTTCGAAGACAGAGAACGACTCGGAGGGCCGAGGATGAACCACAGGTGAGTGGGAAAGGCAGCCACATGGCGAGCCAGTGCCAAGCTCTGCAGTCCACGATATACTAGGGTGGTCTGCCAATTAATGAGTGTTAACAAAATGTGACATCTCAAGACGCTGGACAGAAACAGTGGGCATATTTTCTTGAGAGAGTCAGTCATGGGCAGAGGAAAAATGGATGTCCAATGTAAAGGAATAGAAATAGTACATCCGACAGACTTGACATGGGCATCATGCATCATCAATTATACAATGATGCTGTCAAGATAAGTGGCAACTAAAGAATCCTAATGGTGGGGTTTTTTTTCCGGTCAGTCAACAATTTTGCCATTCAAGTGCCATACAGCCAATGACGAGTGAGAAAAGTGGTGCTGTTGAAAAAAAATACCAAAGCACTCGCTGAAAAGCCAGCGAGTCCTTTCAATGCCTCCATCTACGCTTGGCTTGCAGTCAGAACAAGTGGTGGCAAAGTCATACGATCGGGCACCTCTATCCGTCTTTGGGGCGTCTTCTCTGCAGACGGCGGTTTATGCCTGTGGGGAAGATGCTACCTGTGCGGAATGTCGTCAACTATGTTGGCACCGACACGAACACAATAAGAAACGAGTCAGAATCAACGAGAATAGCTACTCAAACGAGCAATGTGGGAGGGGGGGGGAGTGCCCGATTTCAGACGTGGTGGCATTTCCACATTCCAATGACAGGGGCCAATCCTCTCCACATGAGGACTAGGCGTGGATGTTGAACTTCTTGCGTTGCCAACCATGATAATGGGAGGGTGTGCGGGAATGACAACTAAACACAAAAAAACTGCTCAAAATACATGAGTTGTCAATTTAGTGACCTCTGTTCACTTCCCAATAATGCGGTAGTCATTGAATTGACGCTGGAGCGGTGCTGGGCTGAATCAACCCCTTGGACGAGGTTTAAACTCAAAAGAATGCACACCGAGCACTAACCAGTTACATGCAGTATTATTGTACTAATCTATTTGTCGTAACAAGCGACCAACAGCAATCAGTCACACACACACAGTTTGATATCCATCTCAAAAACTGCTGATTTTGTCCATGCGGAGATATCAATCTCAGTCGTAATTTTTTCCACGTGGAGTACACGCACACGTGCACACGCATTGCGCTGTGGCCTGAAGGGATAACTGAAGTACCATTGTATTCAGATTGACTGCTGATCTGATGGCATTAATGAGGATTATCTGTTTATTATAGGTCCTGCTTATTTCATCAGCCACACCTGGATTGTGCAAAAAATAATAATCTTGTGCTAGATTACGATGCAGTTTTTTTTTAAGTACGGTGTGCCAGCTGCTTGAAGGAAAAGCATAAAAGCAAAATCCAGACGAGCCTAAGGGCGAACGATTATCAGCCAAGGGAGGGAACACGCCAGAAAGGATGGCGATAACGGAGACGGAGCAACGAAATCAGCTCCGTTACTTGATACAGCAATCGTGCTGTGACGGTTCCACCTGAAGACGGAAGCTTGTGTTGCCTCCGAAACGTCGTGATTTTTTATTTTTTTTTATTTTTTACCTACGTGACTTTACCGAAAAAACCTAAGAATATGAATCCTTGCAGTCACGAAAGCTTCAAATCTAGAATCAGCATTACCCCCTTTACACATTGCTTTGAAACCTGGGAAATTACAAAAACAGGAACGAGTGCTGAAAATTACGCAAAAAAGCACGGCGAGATGCATTCGCGGAATTAAACTGAAGAGAGAGAAAGAGGAACGCATGCATCAGACATTGTACGCAAGTAATAAAGACGTCATATGGGGAAAATATGGTGTGAATAACAGGAAGTGGGCATACACAAGGCACGTCCCTGGAAGGGATGATGGGTTGTTGGTCGAGACCAACGACAGATTATCAGCCAAGGGAGGGAACACGCCTGAAAGGACGGCGATAACGGAGACGGAGCAACGAAATCAGCTCCGTTGAAGGTGCTTGGTGGATTGTTGCATCGTGAGAGGGCTGGTGAATAAAAAAAATACTGCACTGCAGTGAAATCATGTTAGCAATAAGGGAAGAGAGTAGTGTACTGCTCCTTTTCCATTTCCTACTTAAACAAAAATGTGTGAAGGCAACACGTAATATAAATAAAGGGCACTTCAAGTGCTCCAAGCAGTTGGTAAACTTCACTCTCAAATATCAGTGGCACTTTTTAGCGGAAAGGACTTGCTTTTATGAATGTCTGGGGAAAAGCCATAGACCACGTCTTGTCGACACACACATGGTGGCCTGAAACCTAGTCTCCTGCAAGTACCTTTCAAGTTGTTATTATAGCAAGAGTAAAGTACTCAACAGAAGAAGCCCATTGCTGGTTCTCAGCCAGTGGTGTAAAATTCCACATTCCCATAAGTGGGGGTTCATTTTCTCCATCATCATCATCAGCAGCACCCACGTTCGATCCACTGCTGGCTGTAGGCACCCCTAAGCTGTCGCCATCTCTGACAGTCTCTTGATGCAACAATCGAGCCAGCACCGGCACGCCACCCGAATTCATCGCTGCATCTCTGCGGTGATGTTGTTAACTTCCCACAAAAGTGTACCCTTTTTATAGACCCTGGAGGATAGGATGCGAGTTTGAGTAAATCCTTGATTGAGATGTGAACTCTTGGCTTTTTGAGTCAACCACCGTCACACCGAATCTAGAAACAAATACCAGAGCACCGTATTCGTTGTTGTAACTTTCTGAGCCGCCTCCCCTACTGGACATCTGTGACAAAGAGCTTCATAGCTTATCGGATTTATCCAGGATAAATACAGATTCAGATTTTAATTAAACAAATCACGTAAGTGGTGTAGCATCTATAAAGTACATATATAACACAGGGAGATGTGTTTTCAATCTTGACTTGAAGCTTTCGTGACTGCAGGAATCCATACTCTATGGTTCTTTCGGTAAAGTCACTGTATTTGATTTTATACTTACGTGACTTTACCGAAAGAACCAAAGAGTATGTGTCTTCAAATTGAAGTAGATTCCATTGATTGTGGATACTGTACTGGGAAACATCGTTGGCCGTGTTTCCTCCAAGTCGTGCAAGGCCAAGAGACAAGTTCATGTATTAGGTATAGCCCTGTGAGCCATTAGTTCAAGTTCATGTATTAGGTATAGCCCTGTGAGCCATTAGTTCAAGTTCAAGTTCATTTATTAGGTATAGCCCTGTGAGCTATTCGGCTCTTGAATCGGGTGCAACCGCAACAAACAAAAATCAAAAACATGAACAAGTAAACATCTTAAAGTGAATGTGACTAAGTGCAAACAGAAAATCCAAGAAAAGACAGCAACATATTGCAGAAAAAACACCGTACACCAACGCTGTGTGCAAAAATCCCAGTGGAATGCAAGTCAAACAACAACAACGACCACAAGACAACTTAGATTAAGGCCATCAGTCTTACTCCGTACTACAACAAACAAACATGGCCAAACCAATCAACTTTTCGAAATCACCAAAATAAAGCCATGAAAGTAATGAAACAGTGATCATAGGAACTGTGAGACAGAGAGAGCCCGGCAAGTGTCAACATCACCGGACACAAACGAGTAAAGCACGATGGTTATAAGGGGAATCACTTGTAAAAGCAGTCGTTTTAGAATGCGCAAAACAAACACACCGCTTAAAACGTAAACACATGACAGCACTTACTTGAGAATATAATTTGAAAGGATTGTTTTATTTGTAACCTGTGAAATTAAAGTTACAATTATTAACGGAGCTGGATTCAGCCTCGTGCACTTGACTGTGCTGGTAAATGTGTTGAACATGGGCGTACAACACACACACAGAGAGGAACTAGGCCTTTTAAAGATAAAGATTTGACCAAACAACTGTACAATATACCCTATACAGTACTCTACTTACGTGGATAAAAGACTGCTTTGCCTGACGTATCGTTTTTATTTAAGACACCATTTGTTGCTTTATTAGACATATGTCATGAGGTGAATGATTCCCCATACTCATAACGCATGGAAATAAGTTACAAGTGTTGTATTTTGTGTGTATATTAAGCATGAACTTTGAAGCCTTAAAGAATGAAAAAAACACTCGCTTAAGCTCGAGTATACGGCGATAGTGGCATAAATGTGACTAAGATGGTACAGCTGCATCAGCTTTTTCAACAGATTAAATCTGAAAAAATAAGCGGCGTTTTTACCCTTTCTGGCAATAAAACAGGTGTGGGTTCGCCTTTTTGCGTTCTCTGGTGTGACACTGGTTAGACTACGCCCTATAGAAGGCTGTCTCTGGTGTAGGTCAATCACAAAGACAATGCCATATATTATCAGAGCATGTTAGTTTGCATGTTCACCACAAGTACATGTGCATGTTAACGTAGACATGATTCCTTGCGAAAGGTTTCTATTTGGTGTTTGAACATCTTAACACCTATTTTATTAGAATACGTTTTTTCCCTTTTATTTTATTGCCAGCAAGAGTAAAAACCTATTATTTTTCCATGCTTTGATACTGGCTAAGAAAAGGTTCCATTTGGACATTCACTCCGCTTCATGTGAACTGACGACTTTGAATTGAGACACGTATCGAAGCCTCCGACCTAATATCCAATACACTGCAGCCTGTAGGAATGGGCACATCTATACGACCATACTATTTCGGTGTAAATAACTGAACGGTGCCGTTAGTAAAACTGTAGAGTTTTCGTTGTACCATACTTTGTGCACTGTAGTGCACTAATGTATGTGGTCAGGTTAAGCTTGCTCATGACTACTCGACAGTTCTTCAGCTCAAATACCAGGCTCGTTCACATTTAGCACCCACGAAATATTTTTGGTCCCTGAAGAAACCACACACATTTTGCATCGAAGTGCGATTCGTGTTCGTCAGGCTGCAGACTCGTGATTTGACTGCCAGCAGTGAAAGCAAAGCGGGACTACAGCGGTAAAAGACGACGGAGACATGAAATATCAAGTAGCTACTCGCTCAATTGAACAGGGGGCGGTCAGTATTCAACTCCTCTTTGAAGCCCTAGGACAGCGGCTAGAGTATGGGTAGAAAATATTTTTTATTGATAAAGTATTTTGTGGGAAAAATGGCAAAATCGTTTATGGGGTTTTTCCACGGATTTAGATTTTTTTGTGCAGCTAAAAAAAAGTATAAACTGCCTTTCCAACAACACATTCACCACATTAATTCCTTGCATTTTTTTTAAAGACGTTGAATTAATTGGATTTGCACAAGAGGTAGGTCTGGAGCGGTACTCGACTCCTGTTAAAAATCCCTTGGCCATTGGTGGAAATCCCCATTCCTCTGGCAGGCGGTGAGCATTTCCAGAGGGCAACCAACTCACAACCAAGTGCTACTCATTCTATTGACACACAGAGGGATGGAGTGCTGATTGACGACAACGACTCCCGCTTATGAATATTCAAACATTACAATATCGGCATGACAGTGTTACACACCGAGCCAAATAAAGTTGACCATTCTCCTGCTTTGTAAAACATTACTAAAAAGCCCCATAAATGTTAGAAACGGTCAAGTCACACAAGGACAAAGGTCTGTTTCTTAAGGACAGCTGGCAGGCGTAGTGTAATAGCGCCCTTGTCTGTAGGATTAACGGGGTCACCACCTCAACTTTGACCTCTGAGCCATCACATTATGTATTCAGTTCAGGATCGCTGTCACGAGAGCAGTCTGCTAATTATTCTCGGCAGATCGCAAGACAAGTCCAAATTACGTCGTACACAAACAGGCACGGGGCCAGCACTCCCCGGTGGGAATCCAAATCCAATTACTCATTGTCGGCAAGTGGCCTTGTAATATCAAATATCCCTTTACGGCTATAACAATGATCACACGCACTAGTTTCTGTGCAGCGCTTTCACCTTTGTTGGAGATCACCAGCAGGGCACGTGCTTGCTTGGCTTCCTGCCACATCGTGCACACCGACTGCATTATCAGAGGCAGTGCAAACCTCTATCGTGTGATGCCTGTTATTTGATCTTATAAAATAGCCCGCTGACATTCGTGACCAGCTTTATAATTCCATAATCCCTAGTAGGCTTCATGTGTTCTGTATGTATATTGAACTTCTTTCGCATCATACGTAGCCAACCAATGCTAATTAGATAGAGGTTACAGGGGGAGGATAGCAAACTAAACACAAAACAGAGTTTTCAATCTAGATTTAAAAGTCAAGTATTATGTACAAGGTGCCCAGGAGATGGCAAAATCTATCTGTACAGAGCTGACAGTGTTGTTCTTCCCACCTCGTACACTCACGTTTTCTCTGGGGATCTTAGTTTACTGACATGCCAATCACTCGTAGCAATGAAATTGGCCAAACATCTAAATGCAGGACCCTCTTGAACAATAGTATGAAGCCGCTGCAACACTTATTTAAATGAATAAAGAGAATTATTATTAGTTTTATGCAAAATGGGCTTATGTATAATGCTCAACGGCATTGTGCGATATTGGAGAATTTACACATAGCTTACTAAAATATGCTTTTAATGTGATATTTAACATTTGAGATGTTAACGTAAAATTGCTCAACCAATAAACTGTTAATCAAAAATGCCCGATGACATTTGTCAGCGAGCATTGACAACTTTGAGTGCAAATACTGTGGTGCATTACTACTTACTATAAAACAAGGCCAATGCCGCCAGACAACTTTCTATATCACTTATTGCAGCATTTCACGCAAAGGAAACCGTAAACATTTTTTTGCAAGGTAAAGGCCGCCAGAATTTATGTAAGGCAATAATACGCTGCTATAAATACAATTACTTACAAACTACCCAAAGGCTGTGTGAGGAGTTTAAAACATCAGTCAGCTGTGTTGATTCAAGTCGAATGGATTACCACCCACTTAGAATTAACTTTTAAAAAGACTTTGCCTGTGGCAAATAAACTTGACCAAACACTCCATCAACACAACTTGGACTTCTTAGTCAGCTGACATGTTTTTCTCTCTCCCCCCTATTAAAGCAGATAACTCTACCTGGATCATACACAGGTGTTATGTACAGAGGTGTACGATCATACATGGAGTGGGTTGCCATCTGGAAAAAGAGTGGCGCATGAACTCGCAGAGATCAATAACCAAGGATCTTCAATTGCTGGATATCACATGGGAAGAGGCTAGATCGATGACCAATGGTGTGACGCTTTGTGTGCAATACAATAGGCCAAGAAGGCTGAACGACGCTACTGACTAAATGACTACTATGAGCTGGCTGAAGTACCCTTAAGGGACAAGGCGATATCTGTCACTGTCGTGAACTGGTTCTGAACCCAAAAAAGGAGTTTATCATGCGATTCAAATCTATAACCCTCCACCAACTGACATTAAACCTACATGATCTAATCCAAAAAAAATGTATGAATCATATTGGTCGTGAAAGCCTACATGTATAAAAGTAGTTTAGCATACGTACAGCATTGAATGTAGTCTACATGCAACTTGGTCAGGAGGGGAAGAGTGGAATAGTGGTTGAAGCACTCCCGATATGAACCCTGAAACTTGAGTTTGATTCCCTGCTATGGATATCTTAACCGTTCTGGGGGACCAACTCGCAATAGCCAGGCTGGTGAAGAATCTGTCAAGCACCACCACCACCATGGCACAACCTGCAATGACCAGGCTGGTGAAGAATCTGTCAACCACCATGGCACAACCCGCAATGACCAGGCTGGTGAAGAATCTGTCAACCACCACCATGGCACAACCAGCAATGACCAGGCTGGTGAAGAATCTGTCAACCACCATGGCACAACCCGCAATGACCAGGCTGGTGAAGTATCTGTCAACCACCACCACCATGGCACAACCTGCAATGACCAGGCTGGTGAAGAATCTGTCAACCACCACCATGGCACAACAAGCAATGACCAGGCTGGTGAAGAATCTGTCAACCACCATGGCACAACCCGCAATGACCAGGCTGGTGAAGTATCTGTCAACCACCACCACCATGGCACAACCTGGTGTTGGGAGGCCATCATCCAACAGCGAGTTGAAAAAAAGGGCGTACATTATTACCGAGTGATTATTATTTATTATTTGGTCAAATCGTTTTGAAGCTTCATAAAAAATATATACCGTCCCTACATAAAACACAATTTGCTTGTTCACTTCTCTGCTCAACTCAAGCGGTTAGTTTGCGTGTAAAATTAACCATTGCAGACCTTCAGGGAAACACAACCTATGCTTGCCACTCCCAAGTCATACACGGTACAACAATGCTTCACTGTACTTAGATGTCACATGCAAAATTAGGGTGTACAGCAATCATCATCATCATTATTAGGACATTTCGTCTCACCGTGTACCCATCTGGTACGGGTGCCACGATTCAGTAAGGCTACTCCGGTTCGCAAGGCAGTACTTCGTTAGAAATATGAAAAAAATATAACCGTCAAAGGCCAGCACAGTACTGTAATGTAATTTACAGGCTAAAGGTGCCGGCTTGAGAAGTTGGAAACTATGTTTAAATTCAAAATATGTACGCTATTTTTTTTAAACTCCTACACACGCCATAGGCTTAAAAAACAAAATTCAGGTAAAAAAATGGTTGCATGCCCAATTTATCAACGCTCATCTTACCTGGCAGTCTTGTGCCAGTGGTGAAGTATGAACTCTACATGTTGATGACAAGGACCAGAACACATCCATATTCCTATTATCGTTTATCCAGTGACGTTACAGGTTTTCTCCTTGCTATCCATATACACATATAAAACAAGCCTTAAATCGAATAGGCTTCGTGTCAATTAGAGTTACTATAATTTTCCATATTATTTGTATACTTTTTCTGGTAGCTGTTTTACATTACAGTACAAATGTCTTTATTTTTTACGTCAATGTTATATTCTCAAATAACTAATCAGCGCTCCAGATAAGCTGCGTACAGTACTAAGCGTTTTACTCATTACAAAATATTAACTACAGAATGTAGGGAATTTAAGTGTAATCTGTCTTAATGTGTAGCACTTTCTGCACTGTTTGAGTTCACATGACAGAAACAGCTGACCCATGGGCGGTGATTAGAACGGTCACGCGATCCGTGAAGCCTGTGAAGGGGCATTACATTAATCATCATTCGTTTCTTTTGAGATAAAATACTTTTTGAAATGTTATCCTCACTTACGCCTGCGTAAGATGAATAACCCAACAAAGTGGTGACAACATTCATCCCAATATCCGGTGTTACCGTCGTGTGTCTCTGTGTGTGTCGCAGTGTTTTTGGAATTAAGTAAATAACCTAAAATGTTCGGACGCTAGGACAGATGAACTCCCCGTGCCGTTCAGTGGCCGATCCACCCACCCTACCTCCCACCCACCCACTTGGTCGTGGCCCAGCAGACAACCGTCAGCCTCCACCCCCGGCCCTCTCAATTCACCTGGGTCACCCATGCGCAGTTGAGCAAACAGCGTGGCCACGAAATCACACGGGGCAAGCTCGAAAAGTGTGCCGTGGAATGCGCAGAATAATAAGACCGTCTTGCCACACCTCCCAATACCAAGACGAAGCGGCGGAGTAGTTCTACTGTGTAATTTCGATAACCACAACACAGGAGTACAAAGTTAATTTTAGGAAAAGATGTAAGCATCACACTCTTAAAACATTCCCCGACTCCCCAACCAAACGTGAAGGGTTACTTCAAGAGAGCCGCACTTTGTTTTTACAGCGAAGTCATTCAGATACAAAAAATATATATCTGCTGCATGTTTAACAGAAGCAAGGGTTCGTGAGAAATGAACAGTGACAGCAATAAACCAATGTACGGCAGCAATGTTTCCACGCGACAGATTAAAGTCGGCATCAAGCTGGGATCGGCGGGCTGATAAGCACAGAAGTCAATTTGCTCCCAGCGGTCAATCTGAACTTGCAGTAATTTGGTAAAACGTTGCATTGATACTTCTCACGTCCGAGGCAAAATGATCCGTGTTTGTGAAATCAAGATAAAAGGGCCCCTGCGTGTTGGCTTCTGTAACTCCAACCCCGTGTTCAGTTCCCACACTCATTAAATGATTTAAGCTTACAATGCACGAAATAATAAAGCCGAGACCTTCTTATGCTTTTATTCTATCTGGTCTCACGAGATGACTATACTGGTGACTTAAACACACCTGTTGGCAGCGGTGAAATGATCTTGTAACATATCCTGCCACATTGCAACACGTATTGAATACATAGCAGCATGCACAGACCCATTCACATTGGCACATTCATCCACGCTGTAACACTGGCCGGCCTTGTGTCGAATGTATTCGGTCCAAAAGCCACAGGGAGTAATGCAATACGGGTCAGGGCGTGAAGATACAACATGTGGCACGGTGGCTAGGAGATGTTAACTACCTCGCCTGGTATACAGGAGGTCGTGGGTTCGATCCTGACCCTGATGAGATGTTAACTACCTCGTCTGGTATACAGGTCGTGGGTTAGATCCTGACCCAGATGAGATGTTAACTACCTCGCCTGATATACAGGAGGTCGTGGGTATCGATCTCGATCCCGATCCTGACGCCTGCTGCTGCTGTATATTTGGAGTCTGCGTGTCTCTCTCTCCCTGTGGTCGCACGGATTTTTCTCCGGGTCCTCCGGTTTATTTCCTCCACATTTAGAATCAACATCACGAGTTTTAAGAGTATTTGGCTGCTATACATTTCCACACGATGATAAGCCACTTCGTTGAGCTATTATTTGTGATAGCCAGGTGGCTTCTGAAAAAGGTCTACATAGCTCAGTGGGGGAGGGCTTACCTGCTAAAATAAACAGAGTAAAATCAAAGCTTACGCTACACCGCACAGCACAACCCAAGGTTGCATACCTGTCAACCCATCCGATTCACCCCGTATTCCTGGATATGGAAATTGATTTCAGGTCCATACGGCATACAGACGTTTCCATACGGCCAAATTTTTTTTTGTCTTTGTGTTTCTCTCCCTTGTGATGGGACTTTGTCGGATGAACGCTGAGATTTATAAAGGGCACGGGGTGACCAGTAAGGTCTGAGTTGGTCTGTAATAAGATAGGGCATTGCAAATGGGTTGGCAGCTATGGGTTGGATATGTGAACATCTACAGAAGATGACAGAGATCACCCAAACATTGCACTGGGGGTGTAAGTCGGTTAATTGATCACGGTGGATATGCGACCTTGTACTTTATAACAAAGACACATCTTGTAACAAACACTCGACCAGGAAGCAAGTCACGAGACAATTTACATCGGGGTCAAAACAAAGCAGATCGCAAACTGACTACAGGATGCCGACTACATTCCTGTTACCCAGGTCCCTAGACGATATACCAAACGTTCAAACAACACAGGAGTTAACCTATAATACCATACCTGGAATGGCATCCCTAGAAAATTTACCAAAAAATATAGTAATTGTTTTTGTTTTTACCCATTCTAACCAAGTTTTACACACAGCAAATTGATTCAGGGCGCTGAACGCTTAACTTTACCTGCTATTTGTATGATACTGGGCAGCATGCCTTCGTTAAAACATCGCTACGTATCTTGTGACTAAATCGCTGGCAACACGGAGAGCATTATTAGTGACAACCATCGTATTCATTGCTTCCTCCTCCCCGTTCTCCGAGTTGTAATTCTACACTGAGCGTTTTGCTACGCGTGCGCCACTCATTACAAATGCGAGTTGTTATTATACCTCCGATTAGCACGTGTTGGCTACGTACGGTGCGAAAGAAGTTCAACATACACACGTGCGTAGTAACACTTACAGCACGACTTGCATTCATGTATTCCCAATGTGTCACACAGCAATGCTGTGTTTGTGGTGTATGGCCAGCCACACACACACATGGCAAGTGTCCAATGTGTAAACACACACACACATAGTAAGCCACTTGTATAAACACACTTGTTTTGTATAACACGCTGACGGCGCATGTAACATTGGTGTAGTTAGAAGTTGTATATTAATGCCGCTGTAGTTTGCGCTCCTTCAATGTAGGAAAAGCAAAACTCCACGAACCTCCAGCTCTCTCCTGAAGCCCAGTGAGTGGCTAGCAGTCCTCGATATTGGCATTTTAGCTCCCGAACGCACAGCATCGACAAGAGTGGTCTAGTAACACATTCCGCTGTGTATACCGCATACCAGAGGTGGGACAAAGTCATTGTTATGCAAGTCCAAGTCGAGTCGCAAGTCATCAAATTCATGACTCGAGTCTGACTCGAGTCCAAGTCACATGACTCGAGTCCACATCTCATAGGTGGGACCAAGTCATTGTTATGCAAGTCCAAGTCGAGTCGCAAGTCATCAAATTCATGACTCGAGTCTGACTCGAGTCCAAGTCACATGACTCGAGTCCACACCTCTGCCGCATACTTGTATACACTTTAATAAACAACAATTGTACCGACGCGTTGACACGCGTGTGTGGACCATCTGTTGCACGTGTTACACGCGCACACGTGTTGCCTGCGACTCGTCCAACTCAACCAATGCAGTCACAACGAGGGGTAGGCGATGTCTGTCTGTGTCTGTGTGGGGGGAAACTTCATTAAAAACAACAATAAATGAAACCATTTCGAAAAAAAGTTACGACTCACAATGAATTAGTGCACCGTCGCGAACTCCCGTCCCACCTCTTCGTTAGGTTGGCGAGCAGAGAGATGCCCCACGGACACACGCACACAGAGAGAAAGAGAGAGAGACACTGACCGAGAGAGAGATTTCGAGGGGTGAGTTTCATGGAAGACACCAAATCGTCTCTGCCACCCCCCCCTGCCTCATTAATATGCAGGCCGTGTGGTCTCAGGGGGGCGGGGGGGGCGGGGCGTGCGGGGACCAATCAGCGAGCGCGTTACGTCGCCCGCAACGAAGCCGCTTCCGTTACGCCACCTCCCATTGGTCGAGCGACGTGAAACAAGGGGTGGGCGGGGCGTGCTTAAGCGGAGTGGTAAATGTGATCGCGGCTGCCCGGAATTTGAAGGCGCGAGTTGAAATGGTAGCACGGACACGCAATGCGGTTGTTTACATATTCAGATGTCGAGGCTGGAGGAATCCGATGAGCTGTCAAGCTCTTTACATTCATATAAATCAAATAATGTACTGTACCGCAGGGGGACAGTGTAACGGTATTTATGTATTCTTAGTAATGCGACCACTTCGTTTTAAATTCTGGCAACAAAACTGAAACCTTTTACAAGGATTCAATGTCTGCATTAACCACAATACTTGCAGTCAAAATGCAAACAAAAAACATACTATGATAATTTTCGATTTAAAGCTTTCGTGACTGCAGGGATTCATCTTCTTGGTTCTTTCGGTAAAGTCACGTAGAAGGGAAGTAATAAAATAATAAAAATAAAACATAATAAAACATACTATGATAATAGATAATATATGCATTGTTCTTGAAACTGATTGGTCCACACCAGAGACGGCTTTCTTTTGAGCCTCGACCCAATTGGTGCTCGACCAGAGGACGCCAAAAGGTGTACAGCTCAAAGACAATGCTGCACTATCAAAGTAATGAGGGCTCGGGGTGAGCATCTACATCATTAGACCTCCTTAGTTGGAAGTATAATCTAAGGGTGCCGCTCCACTAATGTTGACCAAAAGACTTGTGTACAGGAGGGCATTATTGTCGTCTGTCCCGGTCGATAACGTAGGAAACGTTTCATTACCCAGCACACACCGGACAGAGGCACTTGCCAACTCCACGTTTAGAATCAAAGTGCGTTTAGATTATTAAAATTAATTGGCTGATATAAATTTCCACGTGGTGGGCCACTTAGTTGAGCTATCGTTTGGGGTGGCCAGGTCGTTTCCAAAAAAATAAGCTGATGGCTCAGTGGACTTTACCAGGTTAGATAGAAATGTAGTTTTATTTGTATTTTTTTTTTAAAGTGATTTGCTTATCTTTCCTATACTTTGCACTCCTATTGTGTTTTTGTATTGTTTGTTGTGACGTTCTGACCCACCCATGTGTGAAGAAGAGCTGGAAAGCTAATCGTATTTCTCCAGTATAAATAAAGATCGATACTCCAGTCTACCAGCAACCTGGAATATTTTTTAGTGAAAAACGAAGCCGTGAACACCCAGGACTCTGCAGTGGAATTTCCACATTAGCATGGCAATATTTAGCACTTTTCTTGGTTCTAATAATACTGTTCACATTTTGAAAAAACCCTCATCAGTGCCTTCCTTATTACAGACCAATTCAGACCTTATTGGTCACCCCGTGCCCTTATAAATCTCAACGTTCATCTTACAAAGTACCATCACAAGGCAGAAACACAAATAGACAAAAATGTTTTTTTGCCCGTATTGAAACGGCTGTGCCGGATGGACCTGATAACTCAAATTCCCCTGTACAAGAATACAGGTCAACCATATGGGTTAACAGGTATGCCATCGAGTGGCATTTGGGAGGAATATATCGCCCAGATAAAATCAACTCAAGGAAGGGGATAACACTCAAAGCTCCGCACAGATCGATTTCGTCCCACTGCCTGTACTACCTTCTCCCTAGCCACCTCAAAGCCTAGCACGTTTGAACATTTCACAAACTTGTGTCATCCACCAACCCTGGCTTCTAAACTGATGGTTTACTGGCACCCAGCTCTGGTGGAACTTGAGATTCTTGAGCACAACAGCCAACCCTTGACTTCTCACCAAGTGGTGTACATTTCTATGGCAATGTCCAGTTTCAATTGTTAAATTTCCACCAAGTGGCACAGGCCTCATTAGGCGATGCTCACTATATCCACCCTTCCAGTTGATGACAGGGGGGTAAGAGTTTGCCCTGGTTGTGATTTAAACTCACACACTTGGAATAAAACATTAAGCACACAACGATTCACCACCCACTTATAATGCGATATCACAATTCAACTGTTTAATGTTTCTTTTTTAATCTTCTCATTTCTCCTGCCTTGTGCAGTTGTTTTCTCCATTAGTCTACATGTTACATTATAATACAATTTACACAATTCAATGCATGTATAATGAGCGTAAACATTTTTTTCTATCAATGGACAAATGTATTAAATGCCCAATACCCGAACCAGCAATGCCATTTATTTAGCGATGAGACCACATTAAATCTCAATACTGTACAGCACCCTCTTTTCATCCTGCGTTGGGATGTCTGGTCCAAAAGTGTGGAATATGGGAGAGAGAAAGTCAGAGTAGCCCAGCAACGCCTCGACGAAGAAAGGAAAATACCCCGAGGCAAGAGACGAGATCCCATTTGTTGTACTGCCATCTTGTGGCCACATTGCAGCCCTGCAAATTTGGGACCTTGAGCCACCCAACGTATGAAACTACAGGTATGCACTAACATACCGGACTGTACTTGAGGAATACGGACTGGCCCCTGCCATGGCAATGTGGAATTTAAACGAATGGCGAAGGCCACCTTTGAAGATGCGCAAAAATCAGTAATTCTGTGAGCAGCAATGCTGTCTTGGACCTGTGTTTTATTATAATTTGTCTATAGCTTTCTCTTAAATATTTAATACATGAGCATTCACGTGGAGGGATTTAAATCATCACCGCTTGCTTAAGATACACAATTGGGTGAATCTATTCTGCACACATTGTCTACATGTAAACCTACAAATATAAAAATGCGAGATGGGAAAAACATATTTTATTAAACTTACATAGCCTCTACCGAAGACACTTTGCGAAGGCAGATTCATATAAAATTTATTGAGAAAAACATTTTATCGTACAAAATATCGAGACTTGAAAAAACCTATTTCGGCTATTCTCAGTGCTGTTTACCAAGCAACTAGTATTGCTTCTGCTAATGCACACCATATAGGGTGGCTGTTTCAGCACTTTCCACATTTAACCACTTTTGCGTCCCCAATACTGATGTTCATATCACATCAGGTATTTTTCTAACGCAGAGCTGGCCAATGGGAGATCCAAATCAACTTCATACCAACTGGCACTCGTATGCGACCAAGAGTTGAATTTAAGTTAATGGTGTAATCACTACACTATCGCAACCATCCCTCATGAAGACCACCTTTTTTGCCATCATTATTTGGTAATACTGCCTTTGCACAAGCACAAATCCTCAGCAACAATTTGGGCAATGGACGTTCTTTTATGTGCCATGAATAATAACCATTGCCCAAAGCATCGCCTAATGTAAACCTTTCATTTTTAGCCTCCGGCTGTCGCAACAATCGCTGCTTGCGAGCACCTTTTAAAGCCGGCACATGACACAATAATAACAGCAGCCGCCATTCGCCATGAAGTGGCGGTGACATCACCATCACAAAATACAAAGAACTCCCCCTTATAGCCTTAACAGGCTGTTGGGAGGCGGCGCTGTTAGCGAGCACCTATGAAGGCCAAAAATAATATTCACATAATGGTAAGTGGACAAAAAATGAACATGAATTGTCAGGATCATAGCACAGTGTAACTACATTCCATTGCTACGCACATGTACACAAAAACAAATAGTCTCCGTATTGCCATGTAGACCATTGGGGCAGAGTACATTTGGTCAGCGTGTAATCAGACCAACATGTTGCATGATCAGAATCGTGCTTGGAAACCATTTTCTCTCCAGTGCTTACACTTCATCAGATATTCACTTATTGCTGAAATAATCTATGAAAGACCCACTGATGTTACCCATGGCGAAAAACTGAACTTGGGTCAAAATGATTTAAGTGCAATGTACGAACAACTTCTCCACCACTCGTCACACACACACGCATAGACATATGTTTGAGGATGAGTCATTCGTGTCTTCACTCGAGTCCTCATTCTCCTGCAGCCTCCATGCAAGTTGCTGACATTTCCTTTAGGATGCTAGAGACCTGCAGAAGCCAACAATCACACAATATAACACATTGCTTCAACTCTTATCCCTTTCCAACCCTAACTTGTCAACATATCTTCTAGCATTTTTTCCAAGTTTACCATTAAGCTGCCCCGATTCAATTCATGATTTCCACAGTGCAGTACTAACTCAGCAATCTGACACAGGCATTACGAGACCCCTTAACCACTCAGCCACCCCTGTCTGTGAACAAACGAATGAGAACCAACGACTGACCCTACTGACCATTCCTTAAGAACAGGGCTCCTTAACCGATAAAGGTGGATGTCAGCAAGAACGCACCTCGCTCATTGCAGGCCGTCTCCCCTTGCGATCCTCCAGGCACCGCAGGGCGAGTTGGTAGACTGCGTCCACCCGCTCAGGATCAACTGTGCCAACGTGTGGGTCCGTGAAGTCCTGCAGTGTGTGCGGGCCATCCTCCAACTCCTCTGGTAGGCTGCTCTGCACAAGCAACGATACGCTCACTTTCCGTTGATTGCAACCGATAGGCATTTACTAAGATTTATTGGCAAGTTTATTATCAAGTTTTGACTTTTTGAAAGTTGTATTTACATAATCCGTCATATGTAAATGTGCAGTCCCTTTTGTCAATCCGCTGCTGGATGAGGACCTCCCCATGCTGTGCGGTCGGTGGGGATTATTTGACCATACTTCACGTTTATCAGTGCGAGTTGTTTGTGAAGACGAGGAGCGTGAACATGGGAGCATTGAATGACAACTTTGAATTCTGATGCAGTGCTCTTTGCTGACCACCATGTGGCACAGCCCACAGCTGCCTATGACAATTTGGCATGCATGGCGGTCACCCATTAAAACACTATCCAGGCTCAAACTGAATAAGTTTGTGAGATCTGATGAGATTTGGCACATGCCAGGTGATTTGGTTATAGGCCCATCTAATCTTGTCAGATCTCAAGCTAAAAAAGACGGCCAGTATAGCAAAACACATTATTGAAGTACTATACTATGCTCCCATATGTATGCCCCTTAATTTCACCAACCTGCATTGACCAGCATGGTGAAGTATAGTCACCTAACCCCACGACCTGCATGGCGGGGGTGGGGGGAGACAAACAAAAAGGCTGCACATGTTTATCTCCTTAAGTGAAACTTGATGATGTCCTTACGATTACAGCTGGGGTGCGCTTGTTATCAAAGGCAGGAAGACCTGTGATCAGCTCCAGAAGAACCTGAAATACAAACCCAAGGTTTAGATGAGTGGGTAAGCGTTGTAGATGATAGAGTGTGCTGGGCAGGGCATGGCGAGCGTCTTGAGCTTGGTAAGTGTTGAGCGTGGCGAGTGTTGAGTGTGGTGATTATATTAAACCACGGTGAGCACGTTGTACATGATTGAGCGTGTTGGGCATGGCGAGCATGGCGACTGCAATGGTCGAGGCGAGTGTGGTGGTCGTGGCGAGTGAGGTGGTCATGGCGAACGTAGCGAGTGCGGTGGTCGTGGTTAGTGCGGTGGTCGTGGTTAGTGCAGTGGTCGTGGTTAGTGCGGTGCTCGTGGCGAGTGCGGTGGACGTGACCCGTACCACCCCGAAGCTGTAGGTGTCTGCGCGGGGTGTGAGCTCGCCACGGAGCGCCTCTGGTGCCATGTAGGCCGCAGTGCCCACGACTACTGACGTGAGGGCGGTCGCACCGCCCGGCCCGGAGCCCCGCACCAGCCCAAAGTCCGCCACCTTCGCCACATTAGCATTGTCCAGCAGAATGTTCGCCCTGGGAGATAGAGAACGATCGAACAGCAAGGTTGCAGGTGTCCACATGCTTGAACAAGCAATCATCCCCTGCACCTCCAATTAGCACGGTTGGCTACGTACGGTGCGAAAGAAGTTCAGCATACATACATCTCCAATGGTGACCATGAGCCAGTGATTCCACACTCCCGTAAGGATTTGCATTTATAAGTAGCTTAGATGGCACAGCGGATCCAAGTGCCTTACTTCACATCTCATCTCAACAATTCTATTGCTCTGTTGCTGTCTATCCAAGGGGACAGCCAGTTGCAGTTGTGTCTGTGTGGCACAAGGCCTCTGTGTGCAAGCACCTGCCAATGTCCAGTCCAGTTTACGATGAGAGTCCAGTTTACCATGGAAGTCCAGTTTACTATGGGGGTCTTATTTATTTTATCATCCCGGGATGGTTGATGAGTTGAGCCAACACCAAACATTATTTGAATTTGTAACCTTCCAACCGTGAGCCGAGTGCCTCACTACAGTGCCACTCAGCCAAATTCTGCATCAAAACTTTAGACTCATTTTTAAATAAACGAGCCAACAGATGAGCCCAAATCTCCTCGTGATGGAAACATGCCTCTACTCTTGCCAGCCATGAGGATTTTACTCAAACCGAGTGAATAAATGGAATGTGCGCGGTGATTGCCCACTCACGTTTTGATGTCCCGGTGGATGTGGTTGTTGGCGTGCAGGAAGGCGATGCCCTTGGCTGCCCCTTCAGCAATGCTGAGTCGAGTGGCCCAAGGCAGTGGAGGGGTATTATCCTGGAAACGGTCAGAAAGTAATCACTGGCAGGTGCAAGGGTGGTGGGTAGATATTTAAGTAGTTAGGTTGGTAGGTGGTAATCAGGTAGTTAGGTTTGTAAATATGAAGTTAAGGCACTGATAGGTAAATAGGTATGTAGATCGGCAGCAGAAAAAATGGACTGATGAAAATTAGAATTGATCCCAAGTGACATTGCTAATATGATGTATTGTTTTTACTGCCAAAGGTGGTGTTCCGTGGCAATGGGTGATATCACGATTGTTATCACCATGATATTTTTTATTACTATATAATGTAAATGATCTAAAAATCTTAAAATCCGAAAAGATCTCGAACGGTCCTTAAAATCTAATTTTTTTACATCCAAAACCCATCCCTATTAGACAGTCCTTGAATCTTTAAATAAGAATGTTATGATTAACCATGTCAAATGCTCTTGCAAAGTGGATAACGATAGCCGAAAAAATTATCCTATCTAAAAAACTGTAAAGTCAAATAGATATGCAGGTATGTAGACATGTATGCAGCTAAGTAGATACGTTTGTAAGTGGAGAGTTAAATGGGTAGGTTATTTAAACCTTTTAAGAGCCCATTAGGACAACACATTTGTTGTTCGTAATACAACCCTGAGATGATACAGGTGGAAGAGTACGAATGGACACAACAGAACAAACGGTTTACTACATGGTGCTCTGACGAGGCCATTATGACCCCTTGAACCACTTTCCCATGAATTGTGTTTCTACTTGCTTGTGCCAATGGTGACATGCTGACCTTGCAGGCGAGGCGTTCGGACAGGGAGCCGTTGGACATGTAAGGGTAGACGAGGCACAGCTGGGGCCCATCGCACGAGTAGCCGAGGAGCTCCACCAGGTTCTCGTGCCGACAGCTGGGCACACGCACACACACAGCTCCGCTATCCATTACATACATACACATTCACACTCACTCAACTCTGCTCTTTGTTTTTAGTTTATGTCCTTCCTCCGCACCTCCGATTATTATCATGGTTGGCTACATATGGTGCGAAAGAAGTTCAACGCTCAGCCGCCTTTGTCTCTCCAGTGGCGATGTTTACACACTGCACTGGGTACTCATTTGCGGCTGAGTCAACCTAGGGGAGGCCCAGGACCGGTTCACATAATCATCACTGGTGTTGGCCGTGAGAGTCGAACTCGGATCGCCGGGTTCGTAGCGCAGCGCATTAATCGCTTAAATAAACATAGTCACATACAAGAAAAGATAAATCCCCTATTTAGCCTTATAGACAACTATTGTGTGTGCTGCTGCCAGTGGCCGCACCTGCTGAGTGTGTGTATCTCCTTGGTGAACTGTGTTTTCATGCTGTCCATAGACACATGGTCGAGCTGAGGAAAAAAAGAAAACACACACGGGGCACTAAAACTCTCGGAACAAACATTGGGGAACAAAACTGTCAGAGTTGGCAGTAGATACACCGTCGGGAATTCAGGTTACTGCTTTGTGACACGAGTGCATCGGCCGTACGCTCGTGGATTCACAGTTATCTACTCACAGTCGAATGATTACAAAGTTCTGATGTTGTTAGTTCCAAGTGTCAAGTTTTTTTTGTTTCACCAGGTGAGAACTCAAAGAGACCAGGGTAAAGTCTCATTTCCAAGAGAGACCTGGGATATGAACCTGCCATATGGGGGTGATGAATGTGATGCATGATCCCAGTTGTGTAATTTGTCGGTAATTTTTTGAGTTTGGCAAATTTGGACCCTGACGCTGGCATACAATGGCCTACCCTTGTGAATTATGTCAGGTGATCCTCAACAACCACTGTGACGCAGACGGCGAGTATTGTTCTGGTTGTTACACACCGCAGTAACAATCAGGGTGGCCTCTGGATATTGAACCAGAAACCTCTGCGATGGGCAGCGAACACTCAACCACTAGGCGATGTAACTGCACAAGTATCCTGTGAGCAGGTTCATGTAAGTGTCTAAGATCTAGCTGCATGGATGTACTCACGGCTTGAGCCTGATAGCACTTTGAATGTAAGAGTAAAATTTGAATGTTTCAAATGCCATTATTGTCTGTATTTATAAAGCCTAAACACAAGCTCATGTAAGTGTAATAACAGCCATAGAGGGTTCACGTGGGGATTGGCTTGCCGGTCCTGCTTGTAGCCAATAAGGGTTGAGATAGGGACCATGGCCCAGGCGTGATCACGGCATGTCATCAGGAGTGATTGGCCTAGCCATTCGGGGCCCCAGCTAATGGGGAGCCAGATGAGGGGCGTGGTCCCGGGATTGACAGGGAACCATCGAGAATGGTCGACGCTGTCCATGAACGATTGGCTGGGGGGACCACGTGACGAAGGGATTAAGAGAGAGTGAGAGAGAACGATCGGGAGCAGACTGGAAACCGACAAGAGCAGGGTCACGCGCGGACGGGGGCTCTGGGTGCCACGTGCGCGGTGGGGACTTAGTGCGAAGTCTGTCCTCTCTCCGTTGTCTGCCAGCAACGGAGAGTGAGTGAGTAAAGTGTATTGTGGAGTGGAAATAAAAAGGACTGATTCCGAAGCCGTCTCAAGAAGGATCATTACATAAGTATAAAAGGCAATGCAGCCTTGACAACAGATAGTCGAGTGATAGCATTTACTCACGGCCGTTAGTTTCTTGACAGCGACGGCGTTTGTGCCGATGCGGCCCAGGTACACCAGGCCAAAGCCTCCCTCGCCTATTTTGCTGCCGCCCTGCAATAACGGGGCGTCATTGAACCCGCCAGTCATGCGCAGCAGGGCCGTGAACTCAAACTTCTCCACGTCTGAGGCATGGGCAGAGGAATCGGTGTAAGCCAGATGTGTCAAGCATCACAAAATACGTAAAACATACTACACATTCTGGCATAGTGTAACAGTCATAAGGTCACAAAAGATCAATCCTGTCCAGGAATCCCCTTTTGAGTCAATAACAAGAAAGTTATTTATTTATCTATCTACGAAAGCCTCTCTGAGTTTCGAGATTCTCTATCAAGAGGGCCTTGCCTTGGATATTTTGTCAATTCCATTTAAAGGAAGATTTTATGACTGCGAGGAAATGCTTGTCACTAATAGCATCTCCCTGTGGAAGACACACTCTGGAAAACCAGTATTAAAGGAACATCAAGATTGTTAATTGGTTCACCTGTGGAGAGATAAATATGTCCACAGACAGACTCAGTTTGACACGCACATCAGGCTAACGCAGACAACCACATGTTCGCATTCTAACCTGAGTGAAATAACACCCATGATAATGGCTTCTAACACACTTGCACAAATTGCAGTGACATATAATGTATCAATTTAAGAACATTTAAATAGAATTAAAATGTTTTGTTGCCAAAATAAAAAAAACAGATTTGAGCAATTGTAGTGGAAAGTTGCGTGGTAAGTCTTATAGCTATTGGTTGGGGGACTTATGGAGTTTGCATGAAAATAGGGTCATCAGACGGGTGGACTGACATAAGTAAAGTTAAGGTGACTTGTGCCGTACCTGCTTCAATCCCAATCACCGTGAGCTCGGTAGGCGATGTCGGCTCCACCACACGCTCCTCTTTGTTTTCGCTTTCTCTGCCAGCCCTCTTTGTGGATAAGAGCGACATCCCAACTCCAAGTCCTGCGATGTTGACGTTGCCTCTCCCGCTCTCTTCCCCGGCCGCCTTCTCCTCCTCCTTCTCCTCCTCATTCTCCATGGCGGTGTATAGCGGGCCCAGGCAGGTGTAGAGAGGCGGGACGACGCAAGCCTCCCACTCACCTGGCGAGCAGCAGGGCTGTGAGTAGAGCAGCGAGCTCTCGCACACGCTGCCATTGTCTGACGAGGGCGGAACAGCGGTGATATGGCGAAAGGGATCCCGCCGCTCGTACGAGCCTAGGGTGGGGCAAGCGTAGATGGATTATTATTATTACAGTCGCATCGCACTCGCTCACGGTGATGTCATATCGTGCAGTCGTGCTCCACGAGTCGTGTGACGTTATCTGTCTTCATCTTGCCCAAAGTGGCATCCGTTTCACTCGAATGTTTTTAATCGCCACAACTTTCAACTAAAAATTATATTGGATAGTTTTCACGAGCGTTATTGTAACCCCCTCCCCCCTCCAACTACAGAGAGGTGGTGGGTGTCCGTGGGCCCAGTGAGTGACGCACTGGGGAGGAGCTGGTCAGCCGCATTGTAGAATTCCAGCTTTACAAGCAGGTCCACCAGATTCCCCACCGTGCAGTTCTGGGTGCCCCAATCATTCAGCAGTTCCATCGTGGGGCTCCTTCCCGCCTGCACCACTTTCTCAAACCTCCTGCAGGACACACACGGGCACGCACACAAGGATAAAAAAAAACACAAACACTATTTTTTATTTTATCAGGTATGTAGCTCTTTTTCAGAAGTGACCTAGCCACACATGACAGCTCAATGAAGTGGCTTATCACATAGAAATTTATAGCAGGAGATCAATACTCGAAGCGCATGATTCTAAATGTGGAGTAAAAAAACGGAGGACCCCAAGAAAAATGCACACAACCACGGGGAGAGAGACACGCAAACTCCAAATATACAGCAGGTGTCAGGGTCGGGAAAAAACCCACAATCTCCTGTATACCGGGCGAGGTATTTAACAGCTCACCACCGCGGCACCCCCCACATGCACACAGAGAGATACACATGCAGGGAGATACAAACATGCACACACAGAGAGATACACACATGCTCCTGGGGAGACAGCCAAAGCAGGGATGTCAAGCTGGGGACAGGTTAAGATATTAAAGTACTTTCCACTGATGTTATCTGACAGCAGAATGCACACCTAAGACAGCTAATAAAGGTGGATCAGGATCAAAACGATTAAATAAAGAGAACAAAAGTTGGATGGAGTGCCTTTGAAATAGTTGAACACGATAATGAAAAGGAGCACAACAATGCACCTGTAAACACATTTTCAATTGGTACACACTGATTGGGCCACTGATATTTGTATAGATAAGGTCAGTTCATACGCAGGAGTTCGACAATAGCAGCAACACTGGACTAGCCCTGATGGTGTGGTTAGGCCTTCATCCAGCAGTAGATGGGACAGTGTTTTTTATAAGGATAACAGCCGTGGCCATAGTCGGGAATTGAACTCAGGTCACCAGGTTCATAGTGCAGTGCGCAAACCCTACGTCACTGCTCCACCTCATTACACTAATGTGCGTCCACAAATCAAAGAACCTGGATGGCAGTTGTCAGCATGCTTCATCATGAGTTTGTGTGATTTCAATCTATTCAATTGCAGCCAACATCTGGTATGCTTGAAGCGAATAACCAAACCGACAAATCTGATGCAAATTCAACCTTAAAGACTTTGTTGCTCTTAAATGTGCATGAGTAGGCCGTTGCGTGCAGAAGTTGCAGATAAAATTTGAAAATTCTGCCAAAAGATTTTGGATAATAATGCTAATTACCAAGTTAAGGCTCATTGAGTCTAAAGAAACTTTGAGGGCCCTGCTTGGGATGTTTCAGCTGTTACTTTCAAAACGAATTGTAAAACTTGCTCTAAATTATTTTAAATGCATCAGACATGAAAGTGAGTGCAAACTGGAAATAAACTCAATAATACCACGCACAAAAATGTGATCTAAAGACAGCAAAAGTCACGCTTGTGACAAGAAGATCAGTCCTTCCATCGTGAGATAATAAACGTTATACACAGAGTCCAGTCACGTCACGTGACAAGCAAAGGCATGAGTGGAAGACCCATCGTGCTTTGCACAATCACACCATGCTGGAGAACACTGCAGCGCTATGAGGAAAATCAACACACAAATGGATAAAGAAGAGCAATGGCCGTGTTGCTTATGTCTCGCATACCAATGGCTCCTGACCTGGGTAGTGAAGGACAGACATTTCCTTAATGCCAACTGGTGAGACAAGAAAGAAGGCTGTCTCTGGTGTCAGCCAATCAGTTTCAAAGACAATGCATATATATTATCAGAGCATGTTTGTTTGCATGTTTGTTTGCCACAAGTACTGCATGGTATCTATTTGTTGTTTGAACATCTGAACACCTGTTTGAAGGCAAAAAAAAGGTCCCACAGAGATGCCATCGTCTCAACTCGCACCGGTTGGCAGAGCAGTGGCGCACACCTCACCTGATCTGCAGCATCGTGTACCGTGGCTGGCCAAGACTGTTGGGGATCTGCGCTGCCAGTTTTCTCCAGGCGTCGTCTGGATCCAGCAGCGAGGCGAGGCTCTCCCGTGGGCTGAAGGCCAGCTTCCTTACCAGCGTCTCTCGGCTGATCGGTACTTGGCTCATTCTGGTTGCTGTGGTGCCAAGGGAAATAGCCGCCTGATGCTCAGCAACACATCGGCAACCGTTTCACGGTCATTCAACAGGGCCTGTCCGAAATGGCCACAGTTGGACCAATTCAAGGGGCAGCTGAGCACAAAATGCTGGGTCTGAAAAAGAGATATAAAAGAACACGTTTTCACGCATTTAAAAAGGGTGCAGGTGATGGTTCTGGCTCTGCAATGTCTTACTAAAGCCACTGCTGGCGAAAAAGGCTTCCATCAGAGGGTGCTCTCGTGGAAGCCCTTTAGACGAGCAGCGGTCTCCCAACCTTTTTGGCACCAGGGACCGGTTTCATGGAAGACAATTTTTTCACGGACTGGGGGGGGGTCATCATTGGGTCGTTCCCCCTTTTCAAAGAAGCTCTCCAGCGACGTTTGTTTTTTACTCATTTTGGCTACTAGGGGTTAGCAGCTTGTGGGCTTACCAAAACTGTGGCTGAGACAAGTGTGCAGTGCAGGAAAGAGGCGCGGACGGAAGTGGGAAATAAAATAATGGGTGGGCCACACATGGACTCACCCCACTCACATCCTGCTGTGCGGCTCGGTTCCTAACAGGCCACGGACCGGTACCGGTCTGCGGCCCGGGGGTTGGGGTCCCCTGCTTTAGAGCAGTGTTCTGTATCGCAAGGCCTGCGGGCCACTGGCGGCCCCTGGCGGACTTTAGTGCGGCCTCTTGACGTGCGGCGCCCGACAATACACAACACGTGAAGACAACCCCCATCATCATGGTGCTGCTGTCAAACTCCGATGGTTTCAAATGTGTGGCAGCCCTCACACTGATGAGGTCTTATCGGCGGAAGTGGCACCCCCCCTCTGAAAATTTGTGAAGAACGCTGGCCTAGAGGGTATTTGGCCTACCATGGTGGCCAGATGTCTTGTAAGAGATGGCAGTATCAATACTTTAATGCCACAATACGCAACCTGCTGATAGACTAATTGTACACATTTGTTTAATTATAAACTTTTGATTTTATGGCCAGTTTTATGAACAAATGTGTTGCGTCGTTGGTATTGTTTATGCGTTACAGTACGGTGACGTACACGAAGTTGACATACAACTCAAGAAAAATACCCGCGGAAATTCCGGCACACGGGGAAGATGACAAGTTGAAATCTCAGCCGTGGTCATCATCAACTCAGACTCACCGCAATAATTTCACCAACACTTTCATGACCACCAACCATCATTACTTTACCATCATTATCATCATGATGGTGCTTACTACCATCATTACATCACCATCGCTAATCATCACAGGACCATCATAACTGTGTAGCCACCACGGTAATGTTGGCACTATCAACATTACCATTATCACCAATACCATACTATTACCATCACCATCATAACCACGGCTGTATAATGATTGCCACCATCATCACCACCACCACTGTACAATTACCACCATGATCATAACAATGACTGTATATTGATCACTGCCACCGTCAATCGTCACGATAATTCCTGAAACATGACCACCCTATCTTCATCATCACCACCATCTCTCTGGTGCTGATACTACTACAAATTGTGAGTTGGGTGGGGGGGGCGGAAAAACTCCCTTTAAACAGCACTTATAACATCGTACTATGGCCATACTGGGCCCCGTCACAGACACATGGAATCTCCACCACGAGCAACTGAGACGAGCCGCGGTAAACTTTACCTTCAAGCAGCGCGTCCTGTAACCTCGGGCACTCGACGACGACGACTTCAGCAACGAGCCTTGGGACTGAACAGCGAAGTCGCTGTCGACCCCCCTCGCCTCCTCCCCCGCCGGCACTGCCGATGAGCACGGTGGGCTACGAACGGGGCGCGAAAGAAGATCAGACGGACATCACGGACGGAAAAAAGAGAGACAGGCAACAGTACAACAGCAGCAGCAACAACAACAACAGCAGCAGCAACAACAACAGCAGCAGCAGCAGCAGCAGCAACAACAACAACAGCAACAACAACAACAACAGCAGCAGCAACAACAACAACAGCAACAGCAGCAGCAGCAACAACAACAGCAGCAACAACTTTAAGACTGCGGAAACGACGGAGGCACGAGCGAGACGCTTTTCTTCCGCCCGCACTGCGCCCTGGGAAAGTCCCCCGTGACTCACAGGGGGGAGCTGCCCAAGTTGCACGGTACTGAATACTGCTGGCCGCTCTCCGGATGACGTGATTGCTAAGCTCCAGAGTGATTTCAACAAACTACAACATCAGCTAGTTACTCTTAAACTAGTCCTAAATCCTGACAAAACCAAGGTGCTATGCTTCTCACCAGGACTAAAGCGGGAAGTTATTTCCCCCCAATTACATTCCTTAAATAATGATCAAATAGAGCAAGTCAAGATCTATAAGTATCTTGGGGTCGTCCTGGATTCAAAACTGCATTTTCAAGATCACATTGATTATATTGGGAAAAAGACAAAAAATTAAAATTGGTTTTCTGTATCGACACAAGCACTGCTTCCCCCCTATGTTCCGTTTGGAATTGATAAAAGCTACCATACCTCCTCTAATTGATTACTGTGACATTGTGTATAAATCAGCCCCAAGTACTGTACTGAAGAAGCTTGACTCAATGTATCACTCGGCCTTAAGATTTGCATTGAACTGCCCATATAGGACTCACCACTGTGATCTCTACATTGGGTCAAACTTAACATCTCTGAATGTTCGACGGCTTGTGCACCATATATTATTTATTCATGATGTACTTACAAAAAAATCCGCAGATTACCTGCTGGATTTCCTCTCTGTTTAAAAGAACAAATTTGACCTAAGGTCGACACTCATTTACCAGCTTCATATTCCCTATTGGAATGCTGTTGCCAATAAATTGCAACTTGAGTCACTAACTATGAGATCTTCACTCAAAACTGCTCTAGAGGAGTTGTATACCCCTAGCTGCCAGTACTATTCAGTGGCCTAAAATAAAATGTTTCGCTCCGGATGATCGCTGCAAAGTATGACCTGTGTTTTGATTTCGTGTGCTGATCTTAATGGTGCATTGAAAAATTATAATACTCCGATTGATGCTCCTGCTGTTGTGGAGTGACTCATGCAGCCAGCTATGGCTGCAGGGTTTTGGTAGTACATGTTGTTTATGTCATTTATTGTGAAAATTCCGTCAAAAAAATATTTTTTGTAATTTTTTTAGTGTTTCTCCCTTGTGATGTGACTTTGTAGGATGAACGTTGATATTTATAAGGGCACGGGGTGGCCTATAAGGTCTGAATTTGTCTGTAATAAGGTAGGGCACTGATAGGGGTTCACAGGTATGGATATATAAACTATATGAAACTTTTTATTTTACCAGGTAAGGACCACTGAGCGATATATAAGCTTTTTATAAAAGAGAAACAAACATACAAAAATCTCAACATATTCGTCAAAGGAAAAAAACATATTGCATCTTAAATGCCGAAATATATGGCTCAGGAACACGGGGCAGTGGACGAATCTGCCAAACATCCCAATTTGCCCAGCACAGTCATGTATGGTGGCTTCAGCAAGGATTACACCCGTAAAGGATTTGTGAAAATCGGGACGTCGTCCCCCAGTTTGACATGGCCTAATCTCACGAGTGTCAGACCAGAGAACCCCAAAAGGCAAACAGGACAAAGACAATGTATCAGAGCATTCATAGTTTGGGGCGAGCAGCTGTATCATGGGACCTCTGGTCTGACACTGGTGAGACTAGGCCGTAAAGAAAGCTGTCTCTGGTGTAGGACAATCAGTTTCAAAGACTGCAGATATTATCAGAGCATGTTTGTTTGCATGTTCACCACAAGTACGTGTGCTTAATGCAGACTTGATTCCTTACAAAAGACTCTTCACGAGTTCCTATGTTGACATTGACCGTTTTACCTGTTTCCACCTCTCCCGAGTGGTTACCTCCAGTCGACACGTTATGTCGATGAAGACTTTTCATGTGGCAGTTAAGACAATCCATTTCAACACGCTTACATTGACATATCATGTGTTGTGTGAAAATTCCCAGGCTACAGTCTACATTATAGACTGCCAGTACGTTCACCGAGGTAAAGAACCCGGCTACAGTCTACATTATAGACTGCCAGTACTCACTCCGATTAAGAACCAGGCGACATTCTACATTAGTGTAATTTTTTTCACTTTATTTTTTATTTTTCTATCTACGTGACTTTACCGAAAGAGACAAAGAATATGCCCAGTGACTTTGCCAGACCCGTTCTCCTGGAAAACCCGAGGCAGATCCCCCTAACTACCTGACCTGGAGCCACGTTGGAGCAATGCTAAAGCCTAAATGCACCAGTGTCGGCTGTCGCCGGATCTATTGCATGCATTTCTTGCCGAGAAAACCTAGGGTTAGCCCAATGTATGCCTGAACAGGAGCACATGCGTGGCGCTTCGCTATTCCCACATGCAAGAGTGCAATAAACAGGAAATAGCAAAAAGCTCAACGCAGTAAGACTGTACTGAAGAAAAATGCCATGATACTCCAGCGAATGATTTTTCTTTCAGTAAATATGGTAAACGTAATTGATGGAAGCATACCAGTTGGGTAAAACGTCGTTTTATTTAACCAAGCATAGGCGGTTGCACTACACCAAGAAAACAAAACTGTTACCCAATTTATCAAACAATTAGAAATAATACTAGACAGTTTTCACAATGTTACCATGCCAAAAATTAAACAATTTACATTAGCGTGAAGAATATTGTAAAAAGAGCAAAATATATATAGTACAATACAATGGTCATGTATAAAAACACTTTTAATACAATTCTCATCAACCACAAACGTAAAAGTATATTACACTCAAGTTTCCCATAACTTTAAATGCATGCACCATGAGCGACAAACGGACCAATTTTTGCAATTGAAGCTATAAATATTGCTACCACTTTATAACAGCTGGTTTATAAACCAAAATAATCACACAACCTTTACTAAGGGATTTATAGAAAGTCTTTTAAAATTAATGTCATATTTCTGAGAGCAATATTTTGTTATCGAGTTGTCAATTTTGTTTTCCAAAACTTTACTAAAGCTGGTATAATCAGTCTGTTTAAAAGGCGGCAAAGGTGCAGCGCTGAAATTGCCTGCTTACGCCACTGCCGGGCGGAAGAGGCTCCAGTCAAGAAGCTCTAGAGAGAGCCCGTCCACGAGTGGCTAAATTCTTTTCCACGCTGACCAAACGTCTTGGAAGAGTAACACCTTAGACCTGCCAATGAACTGTGGTGTTGTTCATACTGCTGGGTGGACAGAGGCGGAAGCATTCCTCAATCTAATGCGGCAACACCATGTATTCAGCACTCAAGGGTAGTCGTCACAGTCTCCTGTACAAGTTTGTAAGCTTCTCCTGAGAACCTAAGATTTTATAGAAGACGGCAACATCCTCAGAGGTTCCAGACATCTCCAATTGTTCACAATCTGCTTGCAGCTTAAGTCCAAATTACTTACCAATATGTATCTGTGTGTCAAAGGTAAAAATCTCTGTACAAGTTTGTTCCACAGTTTAGTCTGGAGCTAATGAAATCTGACAAATACAAGTAGGATTTATGGAAGGAGACATTGATTATATTACAGATGGACGGCTGAATCAGAACTAGATATACCTACAACCATGAATGTGTTCACCCACCATTAATTCCAATGACCATATACAACTTAAATTTGCTTTATCAGTATATGTAATGACACCCACATGCCTTGTTCTAAATCTCTCTATGCCAATTACAGCCATGTCCCTTGATGAAAGACCTTATATTAGCCCTCTGCTTCTGGTAAGACAAAAAACACATTACTTTGAGTCAATCAAATAATGCCCTATGTGGGTGGAACGCAAAAACACAAAGGTGTATCATGCAAAAAGTAAACCTCACACAATGAAATCTTACCAATTGCTGGATACAAGTATATACAACGCAAGATAATATTTTACATTCAAATATAAACACAAATGCAAGAGGGACAAGGTGCCGGTTGGGTTTTTGTCCAGAGGGCTCAGTTTACTGCTATGTTTAAGCTTTTTAATATGTATGTCTATAACAACATTAAGTATCTAGCGACATTAATTCACACTTCGGCTGACCATTTGATCAAAGTATAATCTGTATGACACTGGATATGCCCATCATATGGCCACTGAAAGGCAAAATAATTCTCATCCTGCAGCCAATCAGTTATTATTTGCCGTATTAGTTGTTCCAAGATTTTTACGTTGCAGGCGTTAAATGAAGTAAATTCAGTTGAGTGGACATGTTAAGAGTATAGGTGCACAGCAGTATACATTTTATATCTTACACACAATAGTTTGTTTTACATACGTGTATGGCAAGGGTGCTTGTACTATCACTAATCCTCCCCACCGCTGCCAAAATGGAAGGCTCCGTGCGTGCACGCTCACGGTTGCGCGCCACCTGCAGCCCTTGATATTAAGTGCGTCGTGAGCGAGCGTGACAAACCGACGGTGACAAAAGCGCATAATGGCGTGGGGGGCTATGAGGAGTGCGGGAGGAGCGCGCAGTCCCAGAGAGCGAGGCGTTGAAAAAAAACCTCGGTCGCACAGGACCAGAGGCAATGGCACCAACGTGGGGGGAAGACTTCATCCGGCAGTAGCCTGACGAATGGCAGCAGCCGCTGCTGTTGACGTTGTGATTGATGACGGATCACGATGATAACAATAACGACCATGACAACGCTGTCCATCGAAAGGAAGGTTTGGCAGAGTCGTACGGGAGTGCGTTGATGAAGCAGAGTAACGGAGTTACTTGTGCCTGCTGCCCCGTCTCTTCATGGCCACAGTGCATTGGGGGCAGTACCACTTTCCCTTGGGGGCTTCCTTCAGCCCCACACAGCCGTAGTGGAACCACTCGATGGGGCACTGCAGAGAGAACAGAGAACACAGTTGGGGTCAGGCAATGCAAGGTAGTGGGACATACAGATAACATCAGGACAAGAGCAGCATATGAATACCATTCATGCTATCCCATGAATGGGATAGCATGAATAAAAAAATAGGTGACGACTGACTTTAAAAAAGACATGCACACCAGACATTTGTTTTCCCTATTCGTTCCTTTGTCAGAAAGTATGAATGGCAATCATGATTCTCAGAGAAGGATCGTTGCTCAACATTTTAGAGGATTAAAAAGGAGAAAATGAGGCTTCACCACTTCCCAAAAATGTACGGTTTGCACACCCATGAGAGTGATCGTTTTTACGGTTCCTAACTGATCAAAACACTTTTATTGGGTGTAAATTGTTCAGATATGACCAGAATCAGAATCTTTATTTAGACTGGAAGAATTTGATGAGCTATGAAGCTCTTTTTCACAGATGTCCAGTCGGCAAGAAACAGATTCCACTGTTTAATGAGCAACATACGATAAAGTCAAAATCAATGTCGACACTACCAGACATATCATTCTTTATAAATCGTAATGCACGCATTTAAGTATATGTTTTGCACTAACACTATATAAAGAAAAAATGTTGCTTGAGGTACTTACGTCTTGATTGTCACAGCCAACCATTTCTCCATAAGAAACCTAGAAACATAAACACAAGTTTTTACAAAAGGACAATCCTAATGGTAACAAGAGTTGACATCGATATTAGGGAGACAAAGGCAGCCGGGCGTGGTGCTGGTCACCAACCCCCTCATTGCGCCGCACCGGCCTTCAAAGGTGCTCGCTAACAGCACTTGCCCCAACAGTCTATTAAAGCTATACGGGGGATCTTTGTCTGTGTCGTGGGACTGTGTGTGGTGGGTTGAGTGAGACGGCACACCTGGTTGCAGATGCAGTACCGCGGCTCGTTGGGGTCATACGTCCAATCCACCTGGTCGCTGAGTTCTGCGTCCGCAATGACCATGTCGGGCTGCGCCAGCTCTTGCGCCAGCGCTGAGGGCTGCTGTGCTGCTGCTGCCGCCGCCGCAGCAGCCGCCGCCGCTGCCGCAGCTGCCGCGGCTGCAGCCTTATTGCCCCTGTGCACAGCAACAAAGGCGTGAAGCTCCTTCACCATCAAGTTCCACGTGCGACACCACAAAGGCCAGCGTGAAAGGAGAATCGTGTCGGGTGGTAATTGTCTCCTTCGGTGACCGTGCATAACAATGGATTTTGCTGCACTGCTTCCCTTTCGGCATTTTGGCGTCCTCTGGTCTAACACCGTTTGAGACTAGGCTCGAAAGAAAGCTGTCTCTGGTGTGGACCAATCAGTTTAAAAGACAATGCATATATTATCAGAGTATGTTTTTTGTTTGCATTCTGACCACAAGTATTGTGGTTAATGCAGACATGATTCCTTGTAAAAGGTTTCAACTTGGTGTTTTAACATCTTAACACCTGTTTTGTTGCCAGAAAAAAGGGGAAAACCTATTCTCATATTTTGGTACTGGCAAAGGAGGTCCCATGATGAAAATGATTACCACAAAGTGTTACATAATTCATCGACTTAGAAGATCGAATGAGTTGCGGTGGCCACTGATCTAGATTTGGATCACTAGCCTCAGCAGGAATGGATTGGAATCATTCCATTAGGTATGAGACAATGAAAGACCTTAATTCAGCAGAGCATCATATTATGCATTTTGAACTTCTTTCGCACCGTACGTAGCCAACTGTGCTAATCAGAGGTGGGAAGGACAACAACCTAAACACAAAAAGCAGTTCTAAAGAAATGGGTTTTCAATACAAATTTTTTCCTAATATCGGAAGAAAGAGCATTTCAGATGGCCACAGAAGCGTATCTGAAAGCGCGTGATGCAGTGACCATCATTGTTCGATGGCTCGCCAAAAGCTGCTGCTGTGAGGGCGACCGGAGTTCGCGTGACAAAATCAGCGAGGTATTGTGGTTCACTTGTGGCAAGCACTTTGCAGGTGTCAGTTAAGACAGGCCTATTGAAGTGGCTCCGGTCTGTCAGTTCGCAAAACACAGGAGACACAATCGCGGTCCGCTTTGCCGACCACCGCACGACGCACTTGCTCTTGCGGCCGCTGCGCGAGTCAGACGTTGAAGAAGCGGAGGCGGAGGAGGCCGCGGCGGACGCCTGTGCGAGCGCGGGTACAAGGCCGGGCCCCTCACGCGGCAGTGGAAAGTCTCGCTCCACCAACGAGAAGTCACTGTTCTTCAGTGCTTCGTATGTCGCTTTGAGGCTCGATGTGCGGCGGCCCTCTTTCATCTGAGCGCGACGCAAGCGCAGGAACACAAGCGTAACCATCGCCGTCACCACCATCATTATAACAATCATCCTAACCATCGTAATTATCTCCATTGTTATCATCACTACCATGCTTAGCATCACGAGCATCCACAATACTGTATTATCATTATCACTAACATTATAGTTCCCGTCATTAGCACCACCACAATCATTGTTATCATCCGAGTCTCGCATTTTGGAGGTGATGAATCATAGATCAAACACATTTGCATTCAACCTCCAAACCCGCTGGGATGCAAGGTAGCCAGCCATGAAACAGCAGTACTGACTGAATCCTCATTGCCTTTTGCAATTTAGGCAATATCAAACATGGCTCACAACAAGTCTTTTTACAGTGACAATGAAGAACAGCTGTTGGCCGTGTGAGAGTGACATCAGCGACTGTGGGGAAGGGGATGGGAGGGGGGGGGCATTTTTGTACCTGAGCTGTGGCCTGCACGGCATGGGCAGCAGCTAGCGTGATGGCCCCGGCCCCCATGCCGCCTGGGATGGCTGTCAGGCTGTAGGAGGGCAGCGGCTGTGACGTGGTCAGCTGGTAGGCTGCGGCGTTACCGCCTGTTGCAGCGGCAGTGCCACTGGTGCTGTTGCGGTAGCCTGCGTGGAAAAAACCCACGTTCTATATTTAACATACACGTTGGGGGTTTTGATTTCAACAGACCGAGTCCCACTTAACTCGGTATGCCTATGAGCAAATCACCCAGAATGCCCACGATTGCATCAGGGTTGATCCTGGGTAGTGCTTAGATGGGTGACCACCATGCATAAACATTGCAGCAAAATCACTCCTTCTCCACTATCCCACTACCCCAAAACAACCTCCAATGGGTTCAATCTCTCTCCAATTAAAACCCACTTATTAAAGATAACCGATGGCATAAAGACTTGCTCAATGACGATTGGTTCGGAATTTAATCCCAGCCCAATCAGTAGTATTGGATTATATGAAATCAACAATGGTTGGTCACCCAACAGGGAACTAGTGTGAATAGTTGAGTTTTGTCAGTGATCGATATAAAACAACCACACAAGATATGGTGATCCATTCCCAGATACCCCACTGATTTAAAATGACCATGTTATAATGACCATGTACCTTTCAATAGGCGACTGGATATTGTAAAAGCAATAGCTCAACGTCTTAATGGAGAATGTTAAATGATTTCATAAGTATATTGAGATTGGCGGGGGACATGTAGAAGTTTTTTATTTAATTATGTTTAATATTTTTATTATTTTATTATTTCCCTTCTACGTGACTTTACCGAAAGAACCAAGAATATGACATGTAGAGGCTTTGAAAGAAAATGTGGTCTACTCAATAATGTCTCATTATTTTAGTGATGTATCTATACATGGATCACCATGTATATTTATTTAAAATAAACCACAGAGGGGACCTGAATCCAGATACTCACAATGTTCCGCACGTACCTGAAGTATTCTCCTTGCTGCTGTCAGCTGTGAGGGTTGACAGCAGAGCCTCTGACTTAAACTTCTTGTCCTGGTGTTCGGCAATGAGGTAGGGTGACGGGCTAGCGGTGTTTTTGCGCTCTGCAAGTTGGTAAAAGCACACATAAGCATGGCTTATGTAACACTTTCTAATGTGCATTTGCATATCTCTGCCTTAATAAGTTTCAAATATACACTCTGTCATGTGTATAATGTCTTGTTTGTTCTGTTTCATTTGATAATTTACCTACAGGTAACATTTGCATCGGATTTCCTTCGTTACAAATAAGCCATTTTTACACAAGCTATTTCCCGCGTACATTGACAGCACAAGAATCGAGTTTAATCAACAAGTCCGTGACATGCGTATCAAACACGGGAGGGGTTGGAGTCTTACGGTAGCAGAAGCACAATAGTCGTGAGCGCGTGTTCATGGAGGCCGACACTTACTCTCAGTGCGCGTGTGGCTGTGAACGTGGTGGTTATTGAGAGTCTGTGCAGGGGTGTCCAGTTCAAGGGATCCTGTGGAGGGCAAGAAACATCAATCAGAACACATCAAAAAAGAGAAATCATTTACACCATTGGAACCTCATTTGCCAGAAGAAAAAATGTGATAATAGTTTTTTTTACCCTTTTATCCTTTTACCCTTTTTTTGCATTACGACTGCAGGTATTGTGGCCTATGCAAACATGACTCCTTGTAAAAACGTGTCAGTTTTGTTGCCAGATAAAAGGGTAAAAAAAACAATTATCAAAGAGAAATCACTTATCAGAATCTTTATTTCAACTGAAGGAGAAATCCGATGAGCTATGAAGCTCTTTTCACAGATGTCCAGTATAAATATATAGAAAATATATATTGTTAATGTATTATTTGTCAGGACGAGGGCACGGGAGTGTGGAGCCACGTACGTCGCTCCAGGATCTCGGTGATGCCAGCATTGTCGGCCTCCAGCTCCATCTTGAACTTGGCGAGCTCCTGGTCGAGCTTCCGCAGGTGCCGGTCCACCTGGGGCACGGCAACAACACCACGCGCGGTCTCGTTTAGCAGCGCAAGGCCATGGAAAACAACAGATTAGCACCTACGATTAGCACGGTTGGCTACGTACGGTGCGAAAGAAGTTCAGCATGACTCACTGTTGCCTTAAAGCAGGGGTAGGAAACATTTTCCTCGCTGAGGGTCAATTCAACTTTCAAACATCTTTGGCACACCACACGTAAACATACATCTCAGTCACAGTGACAGTCTCTGGGGATGCTGAAATCAGAAATACAGTATTGCTCAGTAGAAAATATTCGCCTCCAGTACCCAATTAGTGCAGCCAAGTCGCTTGCAGTGATGAATAAATATTGTTAGCGGTTTTTTTTTCCAAACTGTGCTGCAGGTTGTATGAAACATTCACAGGCTGGGTACAGCCCATCATCCTTAGGTTACTGCCCTGCCATAAAGGGAACCTCAGGGCATGACATCTGAAGTGGACTTACCAAGTCGTAGATTTGATTAGATAACTGCACCTTCTCATCTGCATCTTCCAGAGCTTTGTAATAATCCTGAAAGGAGAAACAATGATGCTTCAAAGGGGTTTCACTCACACAAACCTGAGCACGTACTTAAGCAATTGCAAATGACATTAATTTCAACATTGACAAAGCACCAAAACATTGTGATGTGGATGCAGCTTTAGGAATTTTAGACAAGCGGTTGGGAAAATACATGAGGCATATATAGGGATAATACTTAACAAATAGTACATATCGGGTAAAACATATACTTTCCGTACTGCCATCTACTGGCAACCTCGTACTCCTGCAGGTTTGGAGTTTCACACGATCTGTATGATCCCGCAACCCAACCTCAAAAGCGACGAACTACGGGTACTGTGATCGAGCATCGCCACTGAGGCGTGTGTAAGCACAGCGATGTCACCCCAGTCTCTGCCCACGACGACTCTCCTCCTTGCGAGTACCTTTTTGATGGCTTCCATCTGCTCCTCGCGCCACTCGGGTTTGTTCTTCTTGGCATTCGCAAAAAATTCTTTCACCCGCTGCTCCAACTCATCCATGGCATCTGCTCGAGAGTATTAATAAAAAAATAATTAATATTCTAAAATAATAAAAATATACTTTCATTATTTTATTGTTTCCCTTTTACGTGACTTTACCGAAAGAACCAAGAATATGAATCCCTGCAGTCACGAAAGCTTTCAATCAAAATAATAATTAAGATGCATTTCAGCTGTTCCTTTTTCAAAATGTTAATGTTTTTGCTTTCATTTATCCCAACGGTGGTGAGATAACAGCATCAGGCACAAAGAATATCACCTCCAGTTCATTTTAAGAAGCCTCTGCAGAGTTTAGACAGTCACCTATGCGAGGAAAATACTCTCTAGACAAGTGTAGTTTGCTTAATTGCTGTATATTTAAATAATCACAAGGTAGTGCTGCTGAGCTGTGATCACAGAGATGGCAGTATACAAACACTGCCATTTCTGTAATCTGGTCCCCGTAGTCTCGTCAACGAATGTGTAACTAATGCTAAGGGATTGATTCAAACCACTTGCAGAACAATCTTCGCATTGCACAAACCCTAAAGGTCCGTCTACTCGAGTATGAAAGACGTGACTATTGGGGGAAGCAGGACTCATGAAGCAACTACGAATCCATCATATTAAAGTTGCTATTTTGCTCCAACACGTGGAAGTGTAATGACCACGAGTGGTGACACACTGCACAAATCCATCTCTCACATTGCCTGTGCCAACATCATAGATGCCGAGGTGAGACAATCGCTCTGCACCAGCTCATTTATCTCCTGTGCCCATCTCATTTAAATTCACCTTTATCTTGAATGCATGTTATCCTAATTAATACTCGTGCAGATGCATAACTCTTCACATGCAGGTCAATTTTAGCCATCTCTAATACAGGCTTGTGAGGACAATTAATCTTAAGGGTCCCTCTGCATGCACAGTTCCATCTCACTCGTCTCCTGTTTGAATGTAATGGTCTCTAGTACAAGTGCAATTAATGCAAGGTGAGGAGACAATGTATCTGTATCATCTGTAAGTCTATTTCCCGCATCTCAGTGAATCTGTCTCGTTTCAGTGTACTGTTCAAATAACACAATTCTGTCAGCCAGCATTACACTCGCACAAGACCAGAGAGACGTATGTGTATTGCTATTATCATGTATAAATAGTCAGTACTGTCCTCATTACTCACCCGTAATATTCTCTAATATTGGTGCATTTTTATTGCAATATACGTGTATGTGTGTAATAATCTGCAAAGTCTATTTCTATGGTTATATACTTGTACGATTTTAATGCGAACATAAAGTATATTTGTATAGGTCCGTGCGTATCTCTGTGACGAAAGCGTGTGGTTTTCATAGTGATGCAAATGTATCACCAAAATTGTGATTGCAACGCAAATTGTCACACAATCGATACTCACTCTGCACCTGTAGATCCATCTCCCGCATCTCCGTGAATCTGTCTCTCAGATCCATGGGCAGCTGTTCGATCACTGCAAGGCAGAGGCCGCACGCGCGCTCAGCCCCCACTTTACACTCAACTCTTGTTTTCATGTTTACCAGGTAAGGACCCACGGAGCTCATTTCAAACGCGATCTGGTTCATCACAAACGATGGCTCAACGAAGCGGCTTATAGTGTGAACATAGACGGCCAAATACTCTAAACGCGTGTGCCGTTTCTAAATGTGGAGACAAATCCACGCGACCACGGGAAGAGGGACATGCAAACTCCAACTACACAGCAGCAGGCATCATCAGAGGGTCGGGCTCGAACCCACGGACCTCCTGCATACCGAGCGAGGCAGACAACATCACGCCACGGGTGGTGGTGGTGGTGGTCGATACTCACTCTCGAGGTAGTCCTCCAGGTACAGCATCTTGGCGCCGAGTCGGCACGATGAGCGGAGAGCTTCGAAGGAGGGGTGGGGAAGGTGGAGAGGGTGAGGAGGGTGGTGAGGAGGGTGGTGAGGAGGAGGGCGAGGAGGGTGGTGAGGAGGGTGGCGAGGAAGGCGACTTGGGCGGGAGCTCGCGGTCTCCGCTCTGCCTCCTTCCTTGCGGCGACTTTTGCCCGGAAGTAAAAACCCCCTCCGACCGGCTTTACGGCAGCGTCGTAAACATTTGCAAGTGTCGTGAAGCGCTGTGCGACGTCATCAAGAGTCGTAAAAAAGATAAACCGTCGTGCGCGCGGCACACCCCCCCCCCCGGCGCTGCCGTAAGGCTTCGACGTTAAGTGTCGTGAAGAGTCGATGGTGTCGTAAAATGCCATGAAGTGTGGGTGCGAGGTGTCGTGAAGCGTGAGGTTGCCGTAAACGTTGACTTAAAGCTTTTGTGACTGCATGAATTAATATTCTTTGGGTCTTTCAGTAAAGTCACGTAGATAGGTTAATAGGTTCAAAGAACCTATCAACGTTACCGAAAGAACAAAATAATTAGCGGTAAAAGATACAAAAAAACTGATTGGGTGTCGTAAAGTCTCATGGAAGTGTCGTAAAAGTGCACACACACATTGACCCCAATGTTCAGAGCCCAGGTTCAGATCGATTGCAATCAGAATAATTTATTGTTGCCTCAGTGGAAGCTCAGTTTGGTGCAAATAAATCAATTAAAATGTCGCACTGCATAATAAAAGGCCATGCAAGTGGCAGGTCACTCCTCTGCTGCCACCATTGAGAGACATCCCTCAGCATTGGGGTCTACCCCAAATTTAAAAACAATTACCTGGTTGTTGTGGACTTCATTTACCAGTTTGTTGTGGTTATTTGTTACGCAGTATTGTACAAACCCATTACCAACCCGCACTGACCAGCATGGTGAAGTATGGTCAAACAACGCCCATGTGTGACAGCTTGTAGAGATCCTCAACCCAGCAGTGAATAAATGGCTGTACCTTTAATTCATATTTAGTTAACTGCAAATATTTTAAAGGTTTTAGTGTTTATGTACGTATGTTGAACTTATTTTCCATAGTACGTAGCCAACTGCTAATCGGAGGATTCACTGCTTTGGAATGTTGGCCAATATGATGAAAGTGGCACATGAAAAGAAACGAGAGTATGCAGAGGAAACCCATGCATCTACCAGAGAATCACTGAAACCCACCACTATCTGCTGGCCATACCACAGCCCCATAAATAAACCACTTACTTGAGTTGTTAAGCAGCCAGCCACAGAGCTCACAAGGCTCACTCAGCCATAAGCCTCAAACTCGTGGTGGCAGCACCTCACTTATTTCACGCATTCGCGATGCCATTGAAATCTGTGTAAGTAAACAGTTCGTGTACCAATAATGTATCCCTCCCCTGGTATAAACCACTTTAAAGTGCAGCCCTCACAAGTGTCTTCCCAAGTCGAGGCAAACCAATTTAGTGACTTGAACCTTATGGCGGTACCCCGGGGTACCATAGTACCCCGGGGTACCATAGTACCCCGGCTCTCGCACAATGTCCGTGATGCAGTCATTTTTAGCCTGTTGATGGTCGGCGATGCGGCAATCGACTCATCTCGACGAGCTGTACACGATGCACCACTACGGTGCGTACGAGCGTTCAGGGTTTCGGTCCAATCGTCCTCGCTGCGTTTCGACATCGCTGAGTGTGGCACCGATTTCGGATTGATTGGTACCCCAGTCGCGGAGTTAAGTACACGCCTGAAAAAATAGTGTCCCAAAATTTGAATATTTAATTGCCTAGGCCAGTTTGTATTATTTGATACCCCGGGTACCGCCATAAGGATCACTTGGCAGTGGTGCTGAAGCATCAATGGACAACGCTTCATTAACAATGCCTTGTACCAAAAATATGAAATAGTCCACTATTCTGGGCATTTCCCATTCTTCAGAGCAGAGAGAAAGAGTGATGTATTGACTTTTCTTTGAACGATTATACTTCACTTTAAGACCATGAAGACATTTGAACTAATCTCATCAATGGATTTGAATTGGCAAGTTCAGTAAATAGTGATTGTACCAATTGCCATCCTGGGTAAAAAAAAACTCGATTGTTTTACAGCCCATAGATGTGATATCCAATCTGATAGCTCTGCATACGAGAAGTCAGAGTCGTCTAATAGAAAGATTGCTGCTCACCACGTGCACATCTACAGCTCTTTTTGTAATTCAATTTCTTGATGAGGGCCTCCCCCTGCCATGCAGGACATGGGAGTTATATGGTGGGTCATTCTTTACTATGCTGGACAATGCACTTTGGTGAAGGCAGGAAGCATAGACGTTGGAGCATGATGTACAGTCCTAAAATGGACTTTGATGCACTACATTTAATATGACTCGTTATATATTGTACAATAATTGATCAACGAGCACAATGTTTATTGAATGTGCGTTTTCCATTTGTCCTTTGGGGCCGTCCATAAATGACGTCACGCGATTTTGGACGATTTTTTACCCCACCCCCCTCGTCACACGGCGTCACAAAAAGTCAGACCCCCCCTCAAATATGACGTCACAAAGCTCTGCCCCCCCCCCCTAAAACATGCTTCAAATCGCTTTAAACTATTGTCATTGTTGTGCGTATTTAATGTGACGCTGCACCCTGATGTTGTAGAAGAAAACGTTTATTAAAAAGTCTATTTAAGTAGAACGTGTTGTTTATATTTATTTAAATTTGCGCATTTTCACGTGACGTCACATTTCTCACCCCCCCCCCCCTCGTCACACATCGTCACAAATGTCTGACCCCCCCCCAGGTGCGTGACGTCATTTATGGACGGCCCCTTTACACTTCTCTATATCGATTGAAGTGTTGAAAGTTTGTGTCTTCTTTAAAGAAAATCCTGGACGCATTATTCCACTTGTCTGAAAGTTTTAATTTATTAATTCAGCGAAGTCTCCCACACCTCACTTCACTCCAAGTCTCTCTTGTCACTAACTCAAATATCATTGAGATTTCGTCTGGTTCAATTTAAGGATTTTATTGATTGTTTACGCTTGTGAATACAATCAAATAAATAATCGTGTGCACAGTAGCTTTGCTGCTGTTGAACAGTGCTTAAGCAGGTGCTGTGAGTACATTACAAGAGCCTGAAGCCCAATGGGAGGACAAATGAAATGTTCAGAAGTGAGCATCCTGGTTGCTGTTGGCTTATGAGGGTACTCAACGTCTCTTGTTGGGAAAACCAGGACCATGCGGAGACCCTCACTTAAGAAAAAAATGCACACTGGTTTGAATATGAGCTGAAGTTATTTCTGTGTCCTCATGAATTAGAAAAGCTACGAGGTTGCTGATTCATCAAATCTATACTCAAGATAAAATTTGAATACATTTTATGTCAGGAAAGTAAGTGGCCTTGGGCAGGGCATGCAAGAACAGTGATGGAATGGCAGCCAAGGAACGGAACATGTCTGAAGGGGACTTTCACCGATGAGATGGAGCGATGAAATCAGCTCGTGTGCAGGTGCTGGGTGAATTATTACATTGTAGGATCACCATGGGGAGACGTTCATCCAGCAGTAGATTGACCATGGGTGATGATTATGACTTAATTAAGCATAACAGGATTTATCTTACTGTCACCGAGAAAACAAAAGATCTTGACGTTTTAGTCAACTGGTCTTGTTTTATAAACTTCCTAATCACCATGGAGTTCTTGCGTTCTTCTTGGTGGTGGTAAAACATGTTATTGCTGTGGTTTCACACTTGATGATGATTTCTTGTGTTGCAATCGAAACGTCGTGAGAATTTTATTGTTTTATTTTTATTATTGTAATATTTCCCTTCTACGTGACTTTACCGAAAGAACCAAGAATAAGAATGTGAATTAACCTGTTCGTCATACAACCAGACTATCTGTGTAAAGATCACATTCCAATCCTCACAATATTCCAACTGCCCCTTCCTTAACATTTTTCAGCTGAGACAAAGCCATATCGTAACTTCGTCATTACCTAGCCATCCCTACCTTGAAATCCTCACTTCCCCTGCAGTGAATGCCATGTCGAGATCAGATGAATTTAACGACATTTCGACTAAAGAGAAATATGAAAACCATTTTAATTACTAATTGGCTGTGGCCAAGTTGTGCACAGACCATTGCTAAAATAAGGTTTTAATTATCATAATCAAGGCTATTCGTGCGGGATGGTTTTGTCAGCATTGTGTTTTAGTGCTGACTTGACGAGCTTCATGGTTATAATAACTTGCTGCATTTGAAACAACGCATCTAAACTGTCACGAAAACCCTGCGAGTTTTAGTTTGGTTTCAGAAACTGTTTTTAATTCTGTACGCTGCATTATGTGTGCATGTATGTGAACATTGCATATAGCCTTTCTTGGCCTGACGCAATCAGGCCAATTTTGCCATTGACAACAATGCAAACGACCAAAGCATATTTAAAAAACACGTCCCTCGAAGTACCCGTACTGTATCGACAAAAATATAGCGCGTGTTATATTTTCATCACGTATGCAGAGACTTTTCACGCATTATTTATAGCTAGGACTACAGCGATGCAGCTGAGCTGGATTACTCATGGGTGAATTCTAAAGGCACATTTCGTCCCTCTCATTCGTGGGTACATTCTGACCATTGCAAGTGCACTATTCTAGAGGCCCTCAAAAACAAGTTTGGTCAGGGTAAGCGGGATAGGGGTGAGAATTAAAGATAAAGGCGTTCATCACCCTGCACTGGCCGGTGTGGTGACACACGGTCAAGCAATACCCGTGATTGACACGGCATGAGGGGGCTCAATATAATAATTATACTCATTACGATAGATTGGCAAACTGAAAATAGTAATAGAACACAAAGCAGTTGGCATTGCCTTAATGTGGTGCAGTAGATGCATTTTGATATAGCAATGTTAATGCTGTAATGCGTTATACCTTGGGGAGCCCCAGCTGAGTCTGGAGAGTCCTGCTACATTGGGACGGTTGACCAAGTTGTAATAACGAGCGTTTGGCATTCTGTGGGGGTAATCCATAGAACCCGCAGAAAACCCCTATGCATAAAGCACGGGGTGACACGTTCAAAGCACCGCATAGAGAGAGATTCACGAATCCATTGCTGTACTTTCATCTGGTGGCCACCTCAGAGCCAGCTCCCAACCATGCAACGTTCAAGTACTGACCAGGCTCAACTCTGGGTTTGTAAATTCAATCTGGGGCCTGGGAAGAACAGAACAAGAAAACACAAAGCCACGAAAATCCTCACACACCCCTCCTTCCCCATAAAATCGCACCCTAAGTTGGTGAAAATCCATTGAAGTTTATTCACGTTACAGTACCACCCTCACCCTAACGAAGCGAATGCAATGATACGCAACAAACTTTAAGCAACATCTGATGACGAGATGCCTACAATGCAGATGCATCGTGCGTGGTGTGCGCTCTCATATCTTTGTTAACAGAGATCATTATTTAACCATCTGAGACACATGACTCACTGGACATTAAAATCGTGTTTAATTACATACTCCTTCAGAAATGCCACTTACGCCATTCCTAATACTATTGCAATAGTTCTGTGAAGCAGATAAATAAACTATACTTGAGCATTTGCTGCACGCTACTATTATTTGTGTACACGACATTGAATGTGGCTGACCATGCTCATATTTGGGGTACCTTGCTGAGCCTCTAATTAGTTCCAGGTTGCATTATTAAACAGATCCTTATTCAAAACATTAATAGATAATTATGCCTGTAGAACAATGGATAACGTTATGTTTACAATTTAACAAACTCCTTTTATTTATTTTATCACAATTTATGAACAACTTTGAAAAGGCACTCCCTTTTCATACACACATGCAGAATACAATTGCATTTAACAAAAGAAAAATAGGAGTAGAGCAGGATAAACACGCTCCAGGACTTGAGGCCACAAAGTCGATCTCTTCAGTCTATCAATCTATCAATCAATTGCGATGAAGTTGCTACTTAATAATATGTACTGTAGATTAATATATCTTTCATAAATTAGTCACTTGATAGACCTGTAAAGCAAGACTTTGTATGACCACCAAATTTCTGGCCCGGAGCCAAAATAATTAACATTGGTCAACACAAGGGGTGGTCATAAAGTTCTAACAATAGAACACTATATAATCACAGGCTCACACTTATAACCTTATTAGTTTTATACATAACCGACTGCACTACGAACCCGGTGCCCTGAGTTCGATTCCCAGCCACGGCTAACCTCAATGGCGGGTGATATTTGCACCTGTTCTGGACTCCCTCTTTCGCCGACCTGCATCGACCAGTGTGAAGTTTCCTCAACCAACCCATGTGACCAAGAGCATGGGGAGGCCTTCATCCAGCAAGAGGATTGACGTCGCGCTGTACATTTGTATTTCTACAACCGACTCAACATCAGGATCGAGAGGAGCCAGTGAGGTGGTTCAGGCACCTGGTAAGGATACCCCCCCGGTAGACTCCCCCTGGAACTCTAGCGGGCAGGACGGCCCACTGGGCGAAGACCCCAGGGCAGAGGTCGCAAACGGGTTTTGATTCCTTACCCGTACCCGGCCGCACCAGGGTCACAAATGGGTACCCGTACCCGGCCGGGTACAGGTAGCCGTATCCTACCCGTACCCGTACCCTACCCGAAATGAGTGACAAACGGTTACTCACCAGTGACTAACGGCCTACCCGTACCCGTACCCGGCCGCACCAGGGTCGCAAACGGCTACCCGTACCCGGCCGGGTACGGGTAGCCGGGTATCGGGTAGGGTACGGGTATCGGGTACCCGATTGCGACCTCTACCCCAGGGCCGGCCCAGGACACGCTGGCGGGACCGTGTCGCTCGGTTGGCCTGGGAACGCCTGAGAATTCCCTAGGAAGAGCTAGAGTCTGTGTATAGTAGTGTATAATGTAGTGTATAGTAGCGTATAGTGTAGTGTATAGTAGCGTATAGTGTAGTAGAACTGGAGTCTGTCGTCAGGGCAATGGAGGTGTGGACCGCCCTACTCAACATGCTGCCACCACGACCCTCACCAGGACAAGCGGACTGAGAAACGAATTTAGCATCAATTCACTTAGTTTATCACATCACCGGTGCATAGAAATACAAATGAATATCATACAATATTGGATGTATAGAATCTTATTATGGAAGGGTTTAAATATAAATGTTGGGTATTGCATCGAAGAAAAATGATGTGGCTCAGTGGGTAGAGCAGCAGGGCTCACACCTACGAGAATGTGAGTTTAAATCCTGGTCAGGGTCAACGCAATCCGTCAATTATCACCGTCATCATCAATCATAACCATCATAATTTCTCTGCAGTTTGGTAATACAAGCACCGTCCACTGAGGCTGCACCATAGCAATGTGGAATTTCTGCCACTGGCTCAGGATCAACGATGAAAATAAGCACTGCCCAGTGTTCGTTTAAACATGGGAATGCGATGATGCCATTTCATGTTACTCAGACTTCCGATTGCCCATTGTGTTCAACTGTCAGTGTTAGAAACCAAAGCAGTTCAGGCAGACATTGCTCGCTGTTTTGTGTTCCAATCATTGTCCATCGGAGTTATGAGGCTGAGATATAGCTACAAGATAGATTATGAGAATATAATATTGAATGTGTAATTCAGTGTAAAATATAAACAGTACCACTCAAACTCCCTCTCGAATTAACCATGGCATCAGCTTGATCTATATTGAATAAAACTCCCAAGAACTGAAACAAAGGTGCACTGGCTAACACAAAATGTCCAATAACATAACGTATGAAGGCCACACTGTTAAAAGAACCCATCATTATGCAATTATAAGGTAGCGTGGTATTATTGTTTTCTAGAGTTGCATTTTAAACTGGGATATCAACATTTTGATGAAAATGTTGATGCAGCTGGCTTCAGTAAAAAAAAATGCTGTAAATCAACACCCCCAATTTAAATCAAGTCATTGTGCAGGTCTACAGACATTGGAATGATAGCACTTAGTGGTTAAAGTCACTTCTCGGTCAAGCAACAAAAATAGTGCCATATATGTTTTGCTTTGCATTCACGCACAAATCTCTTAAGAGCATCGCTCATTACACCGCATGACAAACGCCTTTTCACACCATCGTTTCTGCTTTAAAACCACCGATTTGCTTTTATAAACCTTTCTCAGTTCTCACGGTCGATGAGTCTGCGGCTTTATTAGTAACTAATGTGTTTTTTCTCAATGATGTTATTTAACTTTACCTTATGCAACACAAAAAAAACTACGCAGAAAGATACCCTCGCGCGACAAATGTTCCAAACGCGACACTCGTATGCGACAATACATGTACAAGCACTATCTGTAGTAAAGTTTTTTTTCGTATTTTCTCAACAAATTTTGTTACTGAGATCCGTTCCTTTCCTAAACAGCAGACATATAGGGCATGGTTTCTGCCACCATGACAGAAAAAAAGTGGCTCATTGGGCCGTCTCAGACACATTTTGCTACCAACGAAGCTCAAGCAAGGGGCCTCTTGAACCATGAACCTTTCCCCCCCCAGCCCCCCACCACAAAGAGAACAAAACAAAAATCTGGCCCAAACCACCACGGCCCATTTCCTTTGCTGTTCGTTTCTCACAACGACCCGTGACCCCCATCAATGCCCCCCCGCCGTCCTGCCGGCTGCAGGCGCGAGCGCGTCCCTCGGCCCACTGACGTCCTTCACTCGTCGGAGAGCTGCGACAGACCCGAGTTGCGGATGATGCGCCTGAGTCCGCGTTTGCCAGAAGGCCCACGCGGCTTGGCAAACGCCTGCGCGTAGGCAAGTTCCCTCGGGTGGACCTCTTCGTAAAGGAACTCAGTCGTCAGCTCCGCGCCGTCGTCAATCTCCAGCTGAAGCGTGGTGAGGACAAGGAGGGAGAAAGGGAGAGGTCAAGGGGTGAATATGCAGGGGTCAGGTTCGAACCCACGACCACTTTGTACACCAGGCGCGGTAGTTAACATCTGAAGGAGATCCGCTGTGAGGGTATGGTGGCTGTTATAAGGACGACTGTTCGGGAAGGGTGCCTGAGAGGGGAGTGGGTGAGAGGTAACGGCTGTGAGGAGTGCCGGCTATGAGGGGTGAGTCAGCGGTAAAGAGGGTGACAGAGGGGGTGAGCGGTGGTTACAGTGGCTGCGGGGACGCTGATGAGGAGGGCAGCAGCAGCAGCTGTGGGGACATCGTCGAGATGGCCGTCGTGAGAGAGAGAATTACTGCGCCGAGGATAATCGAGGGGACACAGCTGCGAGAAGCACAGCTAAGATTGACTCTCAATGAGGAGGAGGAGGGTGATTTTAGGAGGGGTCGGTTCTGTAAAGGGACTGCTCAAAAGGGAGGATGGCTGTGCGGGGTGGATAACGGTGAGGGGGAGTGGGGTTGCTGAGAGGTGGTGCTTGCAAAGAGGGTTACGATGTGAAAGGGTGGCTGTAAGAGCCATGGGTGTGTGATGTTTAATATTGTTTGTTTTGCATTCTTATTTACTTCCATATCACATGGCCGGTGGAGATGGCTGTATGTGTATGCATCGTACGCAGCCAACTGTGCTCATTGGAGGTGCAAAACATGTGAGATGGTGTGAGAGCGGCTGTCTGTGGGAAAGGAGAGGGGGGCGATGAGAATGAGGGAAGCTGAGTAGGGGGCAGCTGTGAGAGGAGGATGGAGAGGGGGCAGCCATTGGAGAGGGGGCAGCTACAATTGAGGGCAGCTGTGTCATAGAGGGTGGCTGTGTGACAGAGGGAGCAGCTGTATGAGAGGGAGTGACTGTGTAAAAGGGGCATGCTGCGCGACAGACGGGGGCATTGTGACAAGGGCGGCTGTACGATAGGGGGAGGCTGCGTGAGAGGGAGCGGCTGTGTGATAGGGGACAGCTGTATGATCGAGGCTGTGTGACAGGAGGCGGCTGTGTCCGCCGTGAGTGTGGCTCTGAGGGAACCCGCTTGCCTTCTTGGCGACGTCCAGGCCGATCTTCTTCTCAGCGACGTCCAGCAGCGAACTCTTGCAGCTGGAGTACAGCATGCGCTCCTTGATGCTGCACTTGTACCCGGGCATGGAGTAGATGAACACTGTGGGGTGGAGGCAGCCACCACGACGATGTCAACCATTCAACGAGCAAGCGCCAGAGGTCGCAAACGGGTTTTGATTCCTTACCCGTACCCGTACCCGGCCGCACCAGGGTCGCAAATGGGTACCCGTTCCCTACCCGTACCCTACCCGAAATGAGTGACAAACGGTGACTCACGGCCTACCCGTACCCGTACCCGGCCGCACCAGGGTCGCAAACGGGTACCCGTACCCGGCCGGGTACGGGTAGCCGGGTATCGGGTAGGGTACGGGTATCGGGTACCCGGTTGCGACCTCTGGCAAGCACCCCACCACTTCGTGAATGCAGTGATGCGTGCACACCCGTAATGGGCGACGTAGCTGCCTACCGCGTGTGCAGGCGGTGCAACTGCACGGGGGCACATGAGACGAAGGGGCCCAGGTGCTGGTCTATGAGATGAAATGTATCTCGAGCCACCCCCTTTCATCACTTTTTGTGTGATTTGTTAACCTTTCCTATACTTTGCACTCCTATCGTGTTTATGTACTGTTTGTTGTTGTTACTTTTCTTACCCCGTGCCCCTACTGGACACCTGCGAAAAAGAGCTTCACAGCTCATCGGATTCCTCCTCCAGCATGAATCAAGATTCTGAATCTCTTGCACCGGGGCCCATACCAACCACGCTAATCTACTGCTGCGGCTGATGGCGTGCGGGAGTGTGTGCACACATGAGATCCAGAACTTTGGAGGCAACGGTTGATGTATCGCACGGATGCGTAAACGCTCGAAGCTGCTGGACTACAGGCTGCACATGTATACAAACAGCTCTAAGGGTAAGCGGAACGGTAATAATGCGTGAAAAGGGTGGTCCTCAAGCCAGAGACAAGTGCGATGGCCACAATTGCACCTTCCGTGTGTGAAATTACCCTTCTTTGTTTTCAGTTTGTCATCGTTTACAGAAAGGGTTAGAATTGGTTTGAACGTTAATGGTCACCAGTCTGAGCATGATTACAAACAGCGACAATAAACACTAACACTGGCACACTCGCACACACACACAAGACACCACAATTCGCCTCACAGGCCGTCCAGGCAAGGGCTGCTCAGTCAGTGTCCCCTTGGCGCAATCGAGCGACACGGAAAAGTGCTCACTTTAACGGGTGTCTCCAATGGAACCTCATTTGCCAGTAAAAATATGATAATTGTTTTTTTACCCTTCTATCTGGCAACAAAACTGACACCTTTTTTTACAAGTAGTCATGTTCACATAGACCACAATACCTGCAGTCATAATGCAAACAAAAAACATAACTCTGATAATGTGCACTGTTTTTTGTTTGCATTATGACTGCAGGTATTGTGGTCTATGTAAACATGACTCCTTGTAAAAAAAGGTGTCAGTTTTGTTGCCAGATAGAAGGGTAAAAATCCAATTATCGGGTGTCTCCAAGTCACACACAACCCAGAAGTCACCGGTTTGAGTCTATCTCCCGGCGTGGCAGTTGAAACAATGGGGCAAGTTTATTAACCCCCCCTGCCCCCCCACCTAACCCCGAGCCTCTGTCGACCCAGCCGCGTAAATGGGTTCACCGAGATAAAAAGACTACAATCTATTTTTTATTTTACAAGGTAAGGCCCACGTGGAAATGTATAGTCACAGCCAAATACTCTAAACGTATGTTGATTCTAAATGTGGAGGGAAAAACAGGAGGATCCGGAGAAAAATCCACACGACCACGGGGAAAGAGACACTGCAAACTCCAAATATCCAGCAGGTGTGAGGGTCAACGATCGAACCCACGACCTCTGGCATACCAGGCGAGGGAGATAACATCTCACCACCGCTGCGCCTCAATTGACAGGTCGGATCTGGTGGGTAAAGTGTGGGCACTCACATTTATTCCAAGACGCCTGACGAGCACGGAAGAGAAGGCCAATAACAACTCCTCTTACTTGATACAACAATCGTGCTGTGACGGTTCCACCTGAAGACGGAAGCTTGTGTTGCCTCCGAAACGTCGTGATTTTTATTTTATTTTAATTTAACTTTTATTAATTTAAATTAAAAATTTTTACCTACGTGACTTTACCGAAAAAAAACCCTAAGAATATGAACTCCATAGCGGTTCTCTAGAACTCCCCCCAGATGGCTCGAGCCAGCTACGCCGAGTGGCAGGTGCGTCGTGGTGCTAGCACGTACCGACGGAGTGCAGCTGCTCCCCCTCGTGCATGTGCGTGAAGAGGAAGAAGTGGTAGCGCGCCGCGTCCGACGGGATGCGGCACGGGAGCTCGTCCACGGTCGTGCGCTCCGTGTGCTCCAGGTTGATGGTCTCCAGATTCAGGTCGATGCTCTGGCACAGGGTGGTGGTCGGCCGTGAGGATCGGTGCGTCCACACTCAGAGACCGAGGCTACGCTCTCCCATTTAATCATTTAATTTCCCTCCGTACGCGAGTGTTTAGACTGATTTAGATAATTCTGCTGCTGCTATAAGTGTCCAATTGACAAGCCGCTTTGTTGAGATATCATTTGTGGCCAGGCCGCTTTTGAACAATAAGTTAATATCTCAGTGGGCTTCACCTGGTAGGATGGGGATGGTTCAGTTTGATTTGTATGCGTTTGGGTGATTTGATTATCTTTCTTCTACTTTGGATTACTTTCGTATTTTTGTACTGTTTGTTGTTGTAACGTTCTTACCTGCCCCTACTGGATATGTGTGAAAAAGAGCTTCATAGCTCATCGGATTCCTCCAGGATTAATTAAATTTTCTGATAAAATAAAATATTCTGTACATATGGAAAACGTCATTCATCCGTATGCGATTCTGTCGGTCACAGCACTTGCTTGAATTGAGAGCTAAAAGTAGTTTTGAGAAATGAAGAAAGATCCAGGTAACCCGTTGTGGACAATATATTTACAATTAGCATTATTGATCTGCAATGTCCATGAAACGACATATTAAATGTGTCGTTTTATTGATGACTACCCAGGTTTCCATCGAAAAAATATTCACAGTTAATCACTTTACTCTCACGTGGCAGGCCACCCTCTTGCTTCAGGCTCACATCTGCTGCCGCCGTGCTCCCCAGCGTTCCGTAGCCACGCTGCCCCGACCGTCACCGCCGTACTCACCAGCTGCACGTAGTTGATCTTGCGAGTCTTGAGCCGGTAGAGCGCCTCCAACGCCCTCTCCTCGATGGGGAAGGCCACGCCTTGCAGCGTCTGGTGCTTGCTGTCCACGCTGATGTCCGTGTTCACCTGAAAGGTTTTTTTGAGCTGTTGAATTCCGGCGAAATGTGGCCGCATTTACCACTTTAACAAAAATTACATATTAGTCCCCCCCCCCCATTCATGGAGATTTTCATTTTCAATTGGAGAGGGAGTGGCCGGTGCGATGTGGACTGTTAACTCGTAGGGCCCAGAGAGATGGCTATTTCACATCCTTGGGATCACAGACGAACAGTACAACAATGGATTGTCCAGCACTGCCTTCTGCCACCTCTACCACGGAGCGACCCGGTCTATAGACTTCCATCCATGCACGATGGTCGCCCATCCAAGCACTATCCAAGCTCAGGCCTGCTTTGATTTTGAGATATGATGACATTGAGTGCATTCCGGATGACTTGGTCACAGGCACTGTTACCGGCTTTGCACAGCATCTGGGTACAGCCAGTATCCTAACAATGATTCTTGAGACTGAATAAATCTTTTCTGGGCAGCCAAAGAAATATTTTTTTTCATCTCAAGACCCCCGACGATGATGTTATGAGGTGGGGGGGGGGGGAGCGCCACCTCATTCAATTTTATCCGCTGCAGCTCCTCTTCCGCTGCCGTAAGAGGAGCTGGCGCGGAGCGAGCGAGTAGATGTCTGTTGTAGCCGTTGTAGGACACGTCGTCCTGCACACAGACACACACACAGACAAAGATCCCCCGTTTAGCCTTAACAGACTGCTGGGGCAAGTGCTGTTAGCGAGTAGCACCTATGAAAGCCGGCACGGCACATGACGGGGTGGCTGGCCAGCACAACGCCCGGCCGCCTTTATCTCCCCAGTGGCGATGTTTACTACACACCGCACCGGGTAGTCGTTTGAAATTGAGGCGGCCTAGGGGCAGCCGAGGATCGGTTCAGATAATCATCACTGGTGTTGACCTTGAGCGGGAATCGAACCCACACTACACACACACAGACAGACGCCCACTCGCCCAGGTCGGGTATCAAGCCCAGGGTGATTTGTACAGAGTGGCACAGAGTTGCTTCACCAGGAACTGAGTTAAAAGTGAAGAGACGGTGCCAGTGGTGGTGGTTCAAAAACAAAAATAAAAACACCGCCTTCGCCATTGCCACTGGCTTTAAACAGAAAAGTACAACACACAGCAGGCTCCACGGAGTAGGAAATGGCCCTTAAACCTCATTAAACCTACTAGGAGCGATTCGGAGGCTCAAAATGTATGCGTAGAATGATGCACGTGAGAATTAATGACTCTGTACTTGTACGTGCTGCATGTAACAGCTTCACGTGACTCCTGCATCCACTAGAGGCCGCTACATGCACCATAACGACAATACAAGAAACACTACTAACCGCATAGGTTTTTGCGGTCGTGCTGTATATAGTGGTGGTGTGTGTTTTCGGGTTGTACTTTGCGTTGTTCGACAAACCATCGTGCTGAACAACACGCGGTACAAACCGAAACCACACCGGAGAGAGCCAAGAACCAACTTCTGAAATGTCACAAAGGACACCGGAGTGAAATCCTTGTGTTGGCGTGAGGTGTATCTCACCAGGGCTGTCCCAAACATCTCCTCCTTGATGTGGCCTCCACCAAACTCATTCTTCACCGTGGCTCTGGTTGCAGCGTAGAGCATCTTCTGTCTCACCTGAAGACCATGGGTGACAGCAAAGTTCGCATTTAAACTCGACCTGGTCAAGACACTGGAACACAACGGCCAGCCAGCAGTCGCGAATTTTGTCACGGGGCCTTCGATGTTAAACAAAAAACTGTTATAGACTCTGTAACGTCTGTCACTGGTGGTGACACGGGCTAGTGGTCGCGCGTTTTGCTGCATATTGTAGAGGTTTGTGGTTTGAGACCAGGCTGCCCTGCTTACTATTGCGGGTGTATTTTCCGTAAAATATGTGGCGTTTTGCATAACCATGGATATTGAACATCCCATGACGTTATTAAAAAAATCAGTCGGCTACGTGAACTGGCACCATAGTGCAAATAAAAAAAAATTACTCAATCGGGTCAAATCACACAGCAACATAGCACCCCTAATAGCAGACTATACCCCTCTGAGAAATATCGTGCCTTCGTGATAGCCTTGTGCGATAAGAAATGTGTAACTGGCCCAGTCTAACGCCAGTGGTGGCGCTGGTGGCGCCGGTGGCGGTGGCGGTGCTGCTGCTGCTGCTGGGTAGGGTTATCACCGGCGAGAGGTCGGGCGACCAGGAGATGAAGAGCCACTCGTAGCCCTGGGCGTTACGCGAGTCGAGCCGGAGCAGGATGTACGTCGGCTGTTTGTCCTCCAGCAAGGGCAACATCAGCGCATCATAGTCGCGCTCCCACGGGCCCCCCGGCCGCCGCTGGGCAGCAAGCACCAGCTTCTCTGCGAAGCGGAAGCGGTCGGCACACACGCTAGTTAGATGCGTCTCGTTCGTGCAGAGCCACCCATCCCTCCGTTCGTCCCCGTTCATCTGAGCCGGGCGGCGGTGGCTCTGCTGCTGCACTCGGTCTCTAACCCAGCGCTGCTTAGGTAGCAGCGAGGGTTGGCGGATCGTCGCACAGATGTCGTTGTGAAACTCCCTTCTACCCGTGGGCATCGAGAAGGTGCCATACCCTGGCTCGCCAGGAGAAGGCGGTACAGCAAGTGGACTTATCGGCATCTGTTTCCATCGGTACGGGGATAGAGCGTTGTCCCCTTGCGCGTGTGGGTTTTCTCTGGGAGCTCCGGTTTCCTCCCACCGCTTTGTATGAACACAACTCATCATTATTTGGCTCACAACATCTTCTATTATAAAAGCCCGATGTAAAAGAGTTGGATGAGTCAATGTGGCTTTCCTGGATGATTAAGTAAATCATCATTAATTGTATGTAATATTAAGTACATCTGTCTGTCCACCTGCTCTTTCCATGGCTCCGTCAATGGCTGAAACCAAGTGATTAAAAATGTTAATTATCATTTATTGTCCAAGGACATAAACATAATATACAGTCCACAAAACATTCCAAAATCCAGATATAAATACGCATTTCTGGTCTGAAATTAAGTTATGTAGGTTACCAATGGAAAGATTCAAAAGCGTATATTTTATTTTGACGCTACAGTATCTTATTGTGTTTCATTACCATTCATGTCTCAATTGTGCTATTTGCATCATGTAGTGATGAAGTGAGTATCTACTGAATTGACAGTGCTTCGCAAGCACAAAAAAACTAAAACTCAAAAGGAATAAATGTACTGTATAACAGGTGACGAATCAGGTAATGGGAATCATTGGCGAATGTGTTGAGCTTTCATGAACGCTTGCAGGATCGAAGAGCTCTCTAGGACCGAGTTCCCCCACCTGTGGTGTCGTACTTGCAGGGTAGAGAACAAAGTGGTGGGTTGTGGTGACCCCTTGATAAAGCTGCACTGCCGGCGAAGCCATGAAGTGAGCGGGGCTCACCGAATGCGCGAGCGACTTTCGTTGTCGCTAAGCGACTCGGTGTTTGTTGACGGTCACTCTGCCGGGCCGTGCGACTCGCCAGTCCATTACCTAACGGTCTAAATTAGACGCAGTCAGTCACGCAAGGCACGCCGAGAGCCGATCAGCTGAAGCCAAGCGCCTGCGATACTGCTCGTGAATGTTTTAATTAACGACGTGGGTTTGTTTTCCACATGAGTACTCGATTTGTACGTGACGACGACATTCCCATAACCGAGTTCAAGTCCTGGTCAGTGTTATGGGGGGGGGGTCACTCATTATCTGTCTACAGTCCACACAATTGTGTACCACTTTGTAACAAGTAAATAGCGGTTGTCCTATGTGTGCAATGGCGCTGCCTTGGGAGTGTGGAATTTCCATCACTGATTGAGGACAACCAATTAGAGTGAGCACCGTTAATCGTTATTTTAGAGAGGACGTACATTGACTACTGGAAATAATCAACAATAATGATCGTATTCCACCGGAGCACATTCGAATTCAGTCCTCCCAGACGTCAAGGTTTTTGTTAAACGAGTGGCCACAGATGCCACTAGCAGACAGCTCAAGTGTATGGCATCACCACTGGTTCACACTCTAAATCCGCCACCTCTCCTCTCCTGGTCGCAGAGTCTGGGCACGACGGCTTTGGCAGCAGTCCGCATTGGCTCGCATCTGTCGGCTGCAGCTACTGCAGACGCAAAATGTCCTCGGGGGCTGCCTCGAGTGGATTTTGTCACCAAAGCATCTTAATTGTTGTTTACAATAATTGTGTGACTGTGAACGTATTTTAGATTAGCCGTCATTTGGGCTATAGCAACGAGTGATTAACACCTTTGCGCAGAATAGCTTTCACATTTGAATTATAGCTTATTTATTGAGCGAAATGCTGACCAGATGTAATTTATCTGGCACAAAGTGATTGAATTAACATTCCATCTGCTGTGTTTGTTGTTGGGTTAGATCGCGTAAATATAAATGTGTCGTTAAACATAACACCACCCGACACGGCCAATTAGTAAGGTTTGTCACGTAAACAAAACATGCAATTGATTACCAGCTCAGCACACCGGTGTGTAGGAGAGTAAACCGATAACATTGCTGTGTTTCTCTACGGGCATGGATTCTGCTGCACTTCTATCAAAGTCCAGCTGAGTAGTGCTCGCGGTTAGAGGTCTCGCAACTCACGATCCAAAAGTCAAGAGTTCAATATATGTATATTTATACTTCTTACACAACCCACCAGCCGCACGGCCTTCTGGGAGTGCACAGTTTCATCACCGTTGTTTCGAAAAAAGCAAACTCTGCACTCGGTTTGACACAATACCTCGTCGGCAGGGGCAGGCCTGCTTGAATCAACGCTGGTGAACTTCCACTCTTACAGGTAAGGCCCGCCCTTCACGTTATGGGGGTCCCAGTTATTTTCAGTTGTATTGTAGAGCTATTGTCCGCTTGTTTATTTTGTTCTTCACATATCGGTGGAACGCGGTGATCAAGTAGCAACGTTTTCTCTTCTTTGAAAATCCCGGCAATTGTGTGAAGGCTGCGTCAACACGGACGACGCAATAAGACTTGACCCTCTGGTTACACCTTGTGCCCGGGTTGTTATAAAACAGTGCCTTAGATCACCCGCGTGAGAACATTAATTCAGCTCACATGTGAACGAACTGCCACTGTTTCAGGCTGTTAAAAAACACTTAGCAACTTAATGGTTTGCTTTGTGCTCTACGACCGGGAGACCTTAATTACTTTATGGGTTAAAGCAAATACGAGCAGAATTAAATTCTGTCCCATGGTGAGACATGTCCCCACCATATAAGTGCGGAATTCCCACGGCTGGCCAGGACAGGGTTCGGCAACCAACAGAGCAAGAAGGGCCACTTTTTCCCCTTAGAATTCAGGAACAAACTCAATGTTTCGAGGGCCGCAATGCACACGGTGAATACGTGACGGTGGTCTTTCATCAATATATTCAGGAAGCGGTCCTTAAAGAGCCGCAGGTTGCCGACCCCCGGGCCAGGAGGACCACCAATGGAGTTGAGCAGAGCCCAAGGCACAAATGAGTATGGGGAGACACCCACTCTCTCGACAATGTCGTAGCTCCTCCACTCCCGTGGTGAGGAGCAGACAGCTGGGCAACAATATCAATTGTTGCGCCATACTTCTATGCTCCCACATTTATGAGTCCCCGTTTTTACAACCCTGCGCGAAATCAGCGTGGTGATGTTTCAAACTCACGTGGCGTGGAGAAGCCCTCATCCAACAATAGGATGGACCAAAGCGCTCGTCATCTACACGGTGGTCCAGATGTCTCGTGACCCCAAATTAATTGACCCCTCGCATTTTTTTTCCGTTGCACAATCATTTCTGTTGGAAATAAGCATTACTTTAAAAAAGTCAATGAAGATTTGGATAATTAAATGCGGAGTCACAAGACATCTGTACCACGCTTGGGAAACATCACTTTTGTCGCGGCTTTCAACAGAAGCTGCTGCGGTGTGCCACGGTGCGCTGTGCCCTCACCATCCTTGATGGAGACCTTGATGAGGCGAATCTCTCCATCACGCGCCTTGGAGAACACCTCCTTGAGCTCCGTGGACGCTACGAGCACCAGATACATGCCGCCAGCCGCGTTAGACGAACCTCGCAGCGAGCAGACCCACCTCACGTACGTTGAATTTCTTTCGCACCGTACCAAGCCAACCGTGCTAATCGGAGGTGGTGTTGGTGGGGAGGCGGTGGGGGAGATATAGAGGCCCTGGCTGGGGCTCAGCCGGGCTCAGACACCCTCCGCTGAGAAGCCACGAACTTGGAGGTTGCCCGTCGCAGTCAAAAGAGTCGCACAAGCAGCCACACGCAGCAACAAACAAAAAAAACGACGCGCGACGGTGGAGCGCGTGCCACTCGCAGGGCCTCCAGCTGCCGCGTCGTTGGCTCGAGTCGGATGTCGTCCGCCTGCCAAGCTGAGGTGTGCACGGGCCCCCTAAGCTGCGGTGCTCTCTGTGCGCGCGTGGACGTGGAAGTCTCCAGCCGGGGGTCTCTGGGTGGCCTGCCGAGGGGGGACAGCGTTTGCGTAGCCACACTGGGACAACAGGCTAAATATATAACGGCGGCCGGATTGAAGACGCTTTATGTATCGCCGGCTCAGGCGCATGCTATCATGGACTAAATATAACCCACTCCGTGCGGACCGCAGGCCAGACGACAAGGTCTTGTGACAAGGTCTAAGCAGAAATATCCACAAGCGGTTATGGAATGTGGGTGATTGTAAGTATTGTGAGTAGCAGACGGTGTGGCGTGAAGCCTGGCGTTTCACTGCTTTTCGAGGCTGCGTTTCCAAGTCCGAAAAAGGAGTCTGCCTCGTGAAATGGCTTTGTTGATTCTGTGAGTGTCTGGTGCAGCTCTCGGTGACTTTCCGATGACGTACGTAGGCTGGTCGTGTATACGTTACGTGTAAATAATGACGGTAGTAATCCAGGGCAAGAAAAGAAAGTCCTTAGGAATGATCCTTTAGCTTAAATAAAATGTGTCTATCCCACGATGGAAGTGTACCCTCTGCCTGTTTCGTAGCCTATTCAATTGCATGTAGAATATTAAAGTTCAGCATAAAAAACGAATCTGCCAAAATTGGGAAACGTCTACACAGAAATTAACGTGGTGCTTCTGGAGATTTATTTTTGGCTTTGGTCTAAAAACACTTTCCAGCTGTTGATGTTTTTTTCGGGGATTGATTTTCTGCCCGTCTGACAGATCCAGCTGTTGATGCCGCTTCAAGCAACAACTTTGCATCGAAAACATTCGTCCCGAGTTAGTCTCCACGCAATTTGCGTGACTGGGCTTGTACAAACTTGATGTTGAGATGCATATTTCACTCACAGCCATGCTTCCGATCCTCGTGTTAGTAAAATATTTACCTCGAGTAGGGAAGTCACTACATTTATAAACGCGCAAATCGTATAACCCAGGTTATCAAATCACGAGTTGTGCGTTTTTGATTATGTAACGTCGAAATTATGTATCTGTCTGGGGCAAATTAATTTTAACTTGCTTACATCGCTGATTAAATATCACATGTCCAAGTTTCCATTGCGAGAGTGAGATTGTATGACAAATACAGACCGGTGAAGGTTTGTAATAAAGCAAATTAATGAACGTGTGTGTGTGTGACTTTGTTTGAATAAGGGACTGTTTAAACGTGAATTGTACTGAATAAACAAATAAATGTGTCGCTCTCGCTGCCATCCCTGAAATATTTTCATATTGTCGAGTGACACTCTTCATTCTGTACAGATGCCAGTTTCAGGAATAACCTCTGGTGAGATAAATCTGAGTGGTGGTTCGTGACGGAGCGATCCCAGCGGCAATATCCTTCACGTAAACACACGGCGTGGATTGTAATAACAAGGTCTTCTTTGCACATACAAATTAACCCCGCTGACAAGCCAGTGCCCAAAGCACCACACGTAAACGATTCACCAACCTTCGATATTAACACTGCAGCGTGGTCGAGAAATATTACCGAAGCATGGAAAGAGGGAGCTGGTGTGATACAAAGACAATTGAAGAGGTGCTCAGAGGGAATGGCCACAAGCAGGAATGACTAAGAAGTCTGATTAGAAGGAAGGTGGCATACGCGTCCTCAGAGGGTCAGCTGGAATTATAACGAAGGTGATTGCGCAATGGAAAGCGCTGGTGGGAAACGGATCAGCTGGTGGGACAATGTGAGGACCTGGAAGAAACCCCCCCCCCCGCCCCTGTATTTTGGATGATTTTGGTCGGGGAAGCCGCCCACGCGTTACACTAATCTGGAAGGGGTCTCTCCATGAGAGGCGATGAATTCCGCAAAAGATGGAAAGCGTCTGCCATGGTTTAGATCAGTCGGTGAGCAATATCTGAACCGATCCTGAGCGCCCTTCTTCACCAACCCACATTGACCAGCGTCATCCAGCAGCGGACTGACAAAGGGCTGAAATAATATCATATGATGATAATAATGCTACTACTGGCTTAACACGTAGGCTTTCGCGACCAATATCATCCATGGGTTAGATCGCGAAACGTCGTACTCAGATTGTAAATGTTGTGGCTTGGCTCTCCAACACACCGGTTAGTGCTGTACTAGTGACGAATTGGCCACGTTCTGTTTACGTGACAACCCTTACTAGTTGGTTGTGTCGGGTGGTGGTGGGTTTTAACGACACATTAATTTATTTACGCAATCTAACGCAAAAAAACCTCTATTATGGATACTACTACTACACGCCTAGTGTGGTGGTGCTCATCTATTTAAGCACCGTCCGGGGGAGGCAAGAGTTCGTGAAACTCCCAAACTCGCCGGGCTGCGAGGTCGCCGGGAGATGGCAGCACAGCAAGTGGGATCATCGACCCAGCCGTGCGGACCTTTGAGTGTGCCATCGTGTGCATGTGTCTTCTCTTTGGGCACTCCGGTTCCCTCTCATATGCGAGACATCTCTTAAACATAAATGATTAAACATCCCGTTAATGCAGTAGCCTCCTGGAGATGAGTCTTGGAACACCCAGTGAGGTTTCCCTGACGGCGAACAGCCACGCACCGTTGTGGCCGAAGAGGAAAGAGTTCTTTCCATGTGTACTACCAACTATGACCTGGGCTTAGAAACGTGACCACTCACAAAGGGAAATGGAACAAAAGCTAAAAAGAGCGCAGAGAAGCAAGGGAGAGGCGCATGCCTGCAATTACACGGGAGAGAGAGAAGGGAGATCACGTGGATCAGGAAACAAACACAATTCTGAGACATCGTATTCACGGTTAATACAAAGGAGCGGGCTTGGGCAAAATCCACCACGAGCCAGAGTGATGAATTAATACGCAGCCACTTACTTTGTTACAAACATACTCTATCCCTCCACTGGCATGAAGACTCAACTCTTGCAGTTCCCGATCGGCAACCTACTACGTAGATACGTGGCGTCTTTAGTTATCAGCAGGGTGGCGAGCATGAAGGCTGGAAAACATGTCCTTTCATTTCTAAATTGAGTTATTTTAACAAACTTTAACATCCTTGCTTCGTGCATGTTATGTATATCGTTTATTGTTACATTTGAATCACAGTTCCTATGATCACTGTTACATTGTTTTTATAGCTTTATTTTGGTGATTTCGAAAACGTATGGTTAAGCCATGTTTGTTTGTTGAAGTACAGAGTTAGCCTGATAACTTTAATCTAAATTGTCTTATGGTTCTAGATTTGAAGCTTTCGTGACTGCAAGGAATCATCTTCTTAGGTTTTTTCGGTAAAGTTTTTTTTTTTTAAAGGTTTTTTCGGTAAAGTCACGTAGAAAGCTGTACCTTGATACAGCTAATCTGGCTGTGACGGTCCCACCTGATGACGGAGACTTGTGTTGCCTCTGAAACGTCGTGATTTTTGTTTTTATTTTATTTTACTTTCTACGTGATTTTACCGAAAAAACCTAAGAAGATGTCTTATGGTTGTTATTGTTTGACTTGCATCCCACTGGGATTTTTGCACACAGCATTGATATACGGTGGGTTTTTTTGGAAGACTTTTGCTGTTTTTTCCTGGATTTTTCTGTTGCGTGTAGTCACTTTAAGATGTTCTTCGTTCATGTTTTTGTTTGTTGCGGTTGCACCCGAGTCAAGAGCCGCATGGCTCACAGGGCTACACCTAATAAATGAACTTAACTGAACGTTCAGACCTCAAGCACACCGATTTGATTCACCGTTTGGCCATCCTTCGTTTAAACAGGTAAGTGGCCATTGAGAGTTACAAGGCGCGCAGCTTGTACACATGACAATCACTGTGCCACTATCAACCCTGCGCCTCCAAAAGTGCTCGATTACAGACAAACAACACCATTTCTCAACAATGTCAACAGTGAAACCACTTTGTACCGATGGTAAAGTGTGCAGAACAACACTGCGCACAATGGAGCGAGTGTAGCACAGGAAGATAACGGGTTAATTATTATGTTTTTTTTTATAATATAAAGCTGTTTATACTGCCACGGGGAGGACAGGCAGATCTCGACAATTCGCCCACGTGGTTGGCTATCTGTGAAACTACTGAGGTTTCCAGAAGGAGAGTCCTAAATACTCTTTGAAGGTGTCGGTGATGGTGAATCAGATCTCTGTCCGACTGAAGTTCGTCGGAACTCTGTGATGTCTACCGCGTGTCGTTCGGCACGATGCCTGACGTTTCACTCCACGTGTTCGGAGCTTCTCTCTGTGTTTCCTTATTTTGTAACTGTCCCTTTTTGTATATAAACATGTTTGCTGAGCACAGGACATCAAAGGCTCAAAAGAGCAAGCGGCTAGCAATCAACAGCACGATCGGAGTTGTAATAGTTAAGAGTTTACCACTTTTTTTTAATTGAGCAACGTTATTGTCAGCTTGGGGAAAGAGACGATGGGAGAGAATTTCAAAGTCACTGAGCAGGAAAAAAGCAACATGAGAAATGTGTTGACCTGCTGTGTGGTGATTGGACGCACAGACAACCCGGTACAATTGAGTCATCAACGTGTGTGGCGGAATCGATGAGTTTCACGGTTTATTTTGTTTAACCAGTCGAGATATCAAGAGTCGTCTCAGTTTCAAAATTGAGCTGGGGCATTAGTCTGCCAGTAGCGGGCAATGGTTGTTTATGCATAGTCCCAATTGAGTAATGAGTGAAGTTCATTGTGTCACTGCCTGCCTGTGACTGCATCACGCCACGGTGGCTAGGAGATGTTAACGCCCTCGCCTGGTGTGCAAGAGGTCGTGGGTTCGATCCTGACCCTGACGCCTGCTGTATATTTAGAGTTTGCATGTTCTCCCCGTGGTGGTCGTGTGGATTTTTCTCCGGGTTCTCTGATTTTTCCCTACACGTTTAGAATCAACACGCGTTTAGAGTATTTTTTTTTAAAGCGAAGTTATGTTTCTTATTGTGCCACTGCACAATGCTGTAGTTACACACACACACAGCGCTCCATTGCGGAGGGCACGCGATTACCGCGCTGTTCCCACCCGTTGAGTAATGTAGATGCCCAATCCGATGTCTCGTAAACAAGCCCCGGTCCAGCCTCAGACTATACCCGATATCTTCTTCTTGGTTCTTTCGGTAAAGTCACGTAGAAGGGAAATAATAAAATAATAAAAATAAAACAAATAAAATAATTCTCACGACGTTTCGGCCACAACGCAAGCAGCTGTCCTCAGGTGAAAACCAGGTCCGTCGAGGCGACAGTCTGAATGAAACAGCACACGAGCTTTGAGCATATATATAAGCTGGGCGCCTTGACAAATGAATTTGCATCTTAATTTTAGAACTGTCGTGACTGCAGGAATTATTATTTGGTTCTTTCGGTTAAGTCACGTCTAAAGATAAAATAATAAATTAAATTAAATAATAGAATACGACGTTTCGATTGCAACACAAGCAATCATCATCAGGTATAATGAAATAGCGACATAAAATCTAACCAGAAAACTATAAACAGACATATTAGCAGACAGATATCACCAAGATACATAGAGAGAGCAACACAGGTAACAGAGAGAGGTGATCGTCTCTGTGGGGTGGCCTTAAATAGACAGAGGAGGGCGGACGCAGAGAGAGGGAGGGGGGTTAGAGAAAAAAATAGCATATCAATGAGTGAATTTGCATATCAAGAGGAATTTAGCATATTTATGGGAAATGCAGGAATGTGATTAGTACTACATATGCATGTGCATTATGCAGGATTAACAGCATCAAAGGGAGCTGCAGTTGCTGCTGCTGCAGTTGCTGCAGTTGCTGCTGCTGTTGCTGCTGCTGCAGTTGCTGCAGTTGCTGCTGCTGCTGCAGTTGCTGCTGCTGCAGTTGCTGCTGCTGCAGTTTCTGCAGTTGCTGCTGCTGCTGCAGTTGCTGCTGCTGCAGTTGCTGCTGCTGCAGTTGCTGCTGCTGCAGTTGCGCTGCTGCTATATATTTATCCTCTCAACTTGTTATAATGACCGTGCGAGTATAAATGCAGTTGTGCGATACAAATCTGTGACCGTGTCATGTACATATCGCGAGAGAAACAGAAGCAACGAACACATTGAAATTCTTAGTGTTGTGTGACCATGGTACTGTTGTTTAATAAATCATTGCTCGGGAGAGACAGGCAGACAGACAGAGATAGACATGCATGCAGAGCAGGCAGACTGGCAAGCAGACACACAGACTGGTAGACTTGCAGGCAGACGGCCAAAATTTAATTCTCAGCACATTTCAAACGCAGCTTTCGTGACATTGGATGATGATCAACTGATGTCCACATGCCGTATATACCGGTAACCCAGAGGAAACTCTGTCCACCTTCTGTTGACATTTAGAATCACACTGCACGGGAGGTGAATTACACGGTTCACTAATGATGGGGATTGCGAATGATTCCAATGTCCGAGGCTTAGCCAGTTGTCGGAGTTGATTGGTTTCATTCTCACCAATACAGCCACTTGGTAAATTCTGTAGAATTCCTGTCTGTTCTGTTGCAAAAGTGACCATCGAAGATTCTGTGACATCATTCTTAAGAGGAGCATTGGTGGGTGTCAGTATCACAGCCCAAATCAAAAAGTTGAAATGAGCCACAGTAATTGCTGATGAATAATAATGTCCTTTACGGTACATCCAAGGAAGAAGCCACACTGAGCCTCAAGATGTGTTTTTTTCTATTCCCACCTTCATCAACGTGCACTGACCAGCGTGGTGAAGTATGGTCAAATAATGGCCAACACCTGCACAGCAAAATTGAGGCCCTCGTTCTGCAGCAGTGAATCGACAAAAGGGTTTGTCCAGTGCACACAGAGACCGTAAGTTGCACAGGGCTTCGTGGCAAACGGTCATAATGATCTTCTTGTCCAGTAAAATGCACCGGTTAAAACCTTTGCCCTGTGTTTACGGCGCTGTGGCGTTTGGCATTTGGCGAATGTGAAAGTCCGCGGCAGGAGAGAGGTCTGCGATAGGAGATGTCAGCCAGACGGGAGCTGGGATCCGTGAAAATAAACTCTTTCAAAACACATGGGTGCGGCATCGTGCCAAGCCGGGTGTTTGACGTTGTCCGTGGATTGATATTTTTAGGGTCTGTTGATGTTGGATAAAACACACAGCACGTTGAATGTATGCCTCTATACGCGTTCTGTGTGTTTAGAGTGAGGAGCGGTCACCCGGCGGTTCGCGCGCTGCACTACAGAACCGGCGACCTGAGATGGACTCCTGCCAATGGTTAACGTCAGTGGCGAATAATAATAATATATAAACCCGTTCTGGGCCTCCCCTAGGTCAACTCGGCCGTAATTGACTATCTGGTACGACGTGTAAACGTCACCAGTGGGAAGACAAAGGCAGCTTGGAGTCGTTCTGCGCACACCACCTCCTCAAGCGCCGTGCCAGTCTTCATAGGTGCTCGCTAACTGCACTTGCCCCAACAGTCTGTAAGTCTATATGGGGATCCTTTGTCTTTGTGTCATTCAAGCCGTTGCGATGATACCAGCGCCCCTTGGTGCGTAATCTTCACCCAGTCGTCCCTAGGAAGGACTCCCAACATTGTGTTGGTCACGGGGCTTGATTGACCATACTTCACCATACCTCACTGGTTGTTGACTTCACGCTGGTCAGCGCAAGTTGGTGAAAGGGGAGTGTGGGGGAGAGGTTCAGGTGTCCATCGCCACTGGTGTCAGCTGTGGCTCAGAATCAAATTCAGGACTCAGAGGTTCATAGCGCACTGTGTTACCACTGCCACCACTCTCCCCTAGGTTTACTCAGCCTAAAGTGAGCACCCGATGCAGAGTGCCTGCGTTAGACTCTAAAAGATTTTGGTCATATGCCACCCTAGTCTTCACCAGTGCTCTGCACAATTTTATTCTGTGCCAATCGGCTGGCTGAGGTTGTGGCTGGCTGGTAAAGACGGTGGAATATTTAGAAACTTGGAATTTTGTTTTTATACGTCTCGCACGGGGAGATCGAATTGAACCGACGACCCCTAAATCTCACCGCGCTAAAGTCCAGCGTGCGAACTTAAATCATTACACCACAGCAGCATCCCTTGGGACTGTACTGCATCACTTCAAACGTTGTGTAATTTCAATGCACAGTTTTTTTTGTATTTACGGCCGTCAAATACCCGTGTTTATTAGTTGCTCAATATTCCTTCCAGACCCCGTACTTGTTCTCTGCATTGTTGAGGTTTTTATTTTTGTTGTCGCTGTGCTTACGGAGCACCGCGGATTTCATTTTGCCTAAATGAGGATCAAGCCGTAAACTTAAAAACGATCATTAATTCACAATAATCAACCGTTACTAAACGTCGCACGAACCTCTTAGGTCTTCGAAAGCTTTCAAATAGCGTTCATCTCTCTTTTTAGTGCGGGCCTGTTCACAAGGTTGCATCTATGGTGCGTTCCCGGCCTTCTTTACAGCTCGCGAGGTCTTCAGTTCGACCTTCGCACCAACAATTCGAGTGTGCGTGCCGCAGATATCGCTCTCCCACATACAGCAAGCGTGCTATATAACAACAACAACAACACGTCCCAGGTCAGCTACAAGTGTAATTTTCAAAAGAGTAGCATGAGTTCGTGGCTCTGGTGGAAATTCCACAGTCGTATGAAGAGTGCCAGTTTGTCCGGCCAGGTGGCACCGAGATTAGAATCCTTGACTCTCAATCAGAAGGCTACGAATTCAAATCGCAATTTGGGGAGTCAACTTCGGCACATAATCCATCCCTGGTTGGATACAATTATCCCAGCCTGGAGGTGGCCGAGTGGCTCAGATGCTTAGAACGTTGAGCGCCGACTGCTAAGAGCCTGGGTTCGAATCCAGGCAGCCGTCTGTGATTAAACCATGTTCTCGAGTGCAGTAAGTTCATGGTCTCAGCCGGTCACCAATGATTAGGCAAAAAAAAATGACGTTAACTTTGGTCCCGTGCATTGTTTAGCTAAATTGCAGCTTTGAGAAGTAAAAATCAGTTTGACTGTCATGCGATGAACATTACTCGCAGACGCCAGAGATGATTTTAAAGTCCTGGGCCCTTTATGTATGGAACAAAAGTCACTTGAACGATTCTCAGCGGTAGTTCTGTGATATCGGCTTCAGTGAGTCCATTCTCTAACACACATGGTCTCACCGCTTTGCGAGAGGTCCACATGGATACTCAGTCTCATGACACTGATATCACCATCGGGATAACATTGTGGGGAAATGACAAAACCGTGTTCAAACGAGAAGTCAACAGAGGCCATCCATGCAGAGGACTGAGCTAGAAACACGCGTTTAGAGTTACGTATTTGGCTGCAATAAATTTCTACATGCAAGCCGCTTTATTTGGCTATTAATTGTGGCCAGGTTGCTTATGAAAAAAAAACTATAGAGCTCAGTGGGTCTGATCTGGATCAAATTTTTTTGTTTTTACTAGTGTCGTTTGCTTCAGCTGATTCACACTGACTTTTCACCTTTGAACATAATACACATCACCTGTTGACTAACAGTGTATCCCGGCACGAAATTAGATATGCGTTTCCTTCTTTGAAAGAGGATAAGTAGATAGTATAGGCGGCGTAATGATGGATGCTTCTTTTGTTAAAAGGTATAATATTACATGCCACACCTTAGACTTTATAAACATACGTCTATTGAGATCTACACTTTATTGTAAACAGTGGCCACAGAAACTGCACTGTTTAAACAATACACGGCTACACACAATACGCCGGCTACAGTATATTTTTAGTTTAACAGCTACAAGCATACGGCGAGAAAATAAAAATCACCAATAAAACTCACGAGTATTTAGTAAAAACATGCAATGTATTTACAACGCGCACAACAAAGTAATAGGCTAGCATACACACACACACACTTACATTTAAATTTAAGTTAGCACATCTAAATATTACTCTTTGGACTTTTCACAAATAATTATGAATATCGAATAAAATACGAAGGTATTGTTCCGTGTCAAGGAAGGTCGCAACATGTCGCATGACTAGAAGGATCTTGAAAAGTAATTTAGTAGTTTTACTTTAATTACCGCTAAACTAACAATACCATAACTAAGGAAAACAATATTAACAATAGCCAACATTTCTGTTATGAATACAGCAACGTGTTAAATGCTTGACCTTCCGTCTAATTTGAGCACGAGTAATTTTTAAATAAAGTACAAACGTAGCTCAGGATTTATCGATGATTGTATCGTGTTCATTTCTCCCTGCCGTAGGCGCGTGGCATTTCCACCAGTCTTAGGGACGTTAACGCAAATGAGCATCATTCATGCTCGTCTGAGTATGCAACCACTCTGGCATTTTAACTTTGGGGTGATTCCAAAAAATATTTCAGACACCAAATTTAGCTTGAGCAGTAATCTGTATGTCATTCTTTGGCTAACCGTGAATAGTGACAAAAATGGTGTCCCAAGGATTGGAACGTGTCTGACTAGACGTCTGCCAGGGAGATGGAGCAATGAAATCAGCTCGTGTGCAGGTGCTGCGTGGATTGTTACATTGCAGGGGATGGCGAGGGCGTGCTTAGGCTTTCATCCAGCAGTGGATGAACCATGGATGCTGCTGCTAATGATGATGATGGTAATGACGAAGAGGTAAGTATTTAACAAATCTAAAATGTCCCTTTGTCGTTATTCTCACGTTGTGCTCCAGCACGTTTGCCCGGCAAGTTGGGAACTCATTACAAAGTGACGACTTTGAGCAGAGACACACACACAGAGTAGAAAAGCCAAAGTAACTTAACAAAATCTGGCTGCAGTAAAATAAGAGTCGTTCTGGGAGGGCGAAATAATAAACCCCTCGCGTGAGAAAAGGAAACGTGATGTGAAAGCGAGCCACACTCGTCCACTGGTCGGTGTGCTCACTTACACGGTCAGACAATAACCACACGACGTCCCCTTTATTCGGTCATTATGTTTGAACGTTATTATGTGAACTATCTCAGGATTTTTCTGAAATCTTAAGCTATCGCACGCAACACAAATATGTGATAATACCTATTGATTGCATTGACAGTGTTCAGTCCAGACGTTACCTATTCTCTTAAGATTTATTTTCTTTTCCTGAAATGAATAAACCACTTTAAGCACACACAAAGACAAAGATTCCCCATATAGCCTTAACAGAATGTTGGTGCAAGTGCTGTTAGCGAGCACCACACACACATGAGCGCACACACAGCACTTACCTTGAATACCCGTTTGATGAGACATAGCAACAACAAAAAACGCCGAATCAAAACAAAATCCACCTAAATGCAAGTCCAGGTGACACCTGGCTTCTGCGATGGTTTCAACCTCCTCCTCTCTCTCTCTCTGAGCCACACACACACAGACGCACACACACACAGACCTGTCTCTAACCACCTCACGTCACTTCCTAAAGCCCTCACCCGCCTCTCTCTCTCGCTCTCTGCACATTGCAAACCTCGCCACACGTGGCACCGGCGTTAAGAAATGAAGGAAATGGGGCCCCCCTTTTTATTTTTGGGGGGGGGGGGGGTCAGCCGGTCGGCATGACTACTCGTCGTCGCGACCCCCCCCCCCCCACACACACCATGCATTATTGACGTGCCGTAAAAGTATATGAACGCGTTAATTATTGATGTGCCAGAGACCAAACTTGGTTTAAGTTAACGTTAGGCATGTGTGCAGAGCGTTACGCGCCTGCAGGATCGAGCACGTGTATCATCAGCGCTCACGTTCCAAATATTGCCCCGTGGCAGCGTGGCCTCATTTGCTCGTCATCTCTAATGCGACTCGTGAGCACTGCAGAATTGAGGAGGAAAATCAGACACGTGGACATTATTAATGACGATTCTTGTCACCATGACCCTGGCAAGCGGGCACACAATCGGCAACGCTCGCAAGCGATGCCACCGACAGAATGCGGCTGATATATACCACAGCTCCGGAGAAGGAAACGTGTCCGTAGTAAAACAAAAACTCAACAAAATCGTCAATAATACTGTGGCCGTAATCAATAAATAACAGTCGACGTTTCGGGTAATGGCCCTTCTTCACAGCACTCAGAGAGAGGCAGAGTCTCTCGATGTGACGTGAAGGGCCATGGCCCAAAAACGTCTCTCTGTAATCTACTATTTCTCGGCAGTGTGCATTGATGCATGTGCTGAGGTTTTTTTCGGTGGGGGGTTACCCTGTGCTTGCGCTCCACTGCCAACGCAGAGGCGTGTTACCAACTCACCCGTAGAACAGTCGCATTTATACACCGAGCTTGCCTACAATTCGCCTACAATCGACCAAGTGCCGCAATGGACGATCGATGTTGCTGTGCGCGTTTGGTCGCGAGGGAAAGAGAAAGAAAGAAAGAAAAAAAATCCTCGCAGCGAAGGGCAGCAAAAATGTCTCAAAAAGCAGTGGAGTGAGAGGAGACTCAAGGATTTGCGTGCCCCCCCCCCCGGTCCACACAGGGTGGCCTGCCCCGCTGGGCCATTGTAAGGGCCCGGACTTTGGACGGCTGTGCCCCTCCTGTTGCTCGGGGCGTTTGTTTGCCTTGAGCCACAGCGCCCACACGCAACACTCCCTTCACATTTCGCTTCATGATGGAGGGAAGGGGGGGGGAACAACCCCGCTCATCGACTGGATCCTTGGATAAAGGTTTCACACTGAATAGGCACAACATGAAACAATTTTAGTTATACTTTTGCCACTATTAAGATATTAATTCTAGATTTGAAGCTTTCGTGACTGCAAGGATGTCATACTCTTATGTTTTTTCGGTAAAGTCACGTAGGTAAAAAATAAAAATAAATAATAAAATAACATAAATAAAAGAAGATACAAATAATTATTATGATGATTATTATTTCTAATTTTTTTTATTTTTTTACCTACATGACTTTACCGAAAAAAAACCTAAGAGCATTAAGATATTTACCCGAGCATTTGAATGTCTGTGGTGGGGCGCTGAAGCAGCAGTCCCGCACACTGAATTGTGAATCCGGCGAACTGAGCTTGATTCCCGATCATGGCTGACAACAGCAGCGAGCGACATCCGAACTGGTCCTGCCCCCTCCCTTCACCAACCCACACTGACAAACGTGGCGCAGACAACTCGAATGACTCACACGTCGCTGGAAGGCCTTCATCCAGCAGTGATTTGACCAAGGCTGTATTTAATCATTATTATTTGGGGCCACTGAACGTTTCCCCATGGTTTAGAAGCAAATTAATTTTTAAAAATTTCGTTTTAAATTTTACACAGCAAAACAATGCAATATATGCAGAAACACTAATCTAAAATTAATGTAAATATTTGTGATGTTTAGGGGTTTTCTGTATGAAGGCCATTTAATTTGTCAATGTTCACGTTTCTTATCCATGTCTTCGTGGGTTATCTACCACGGAATAAAAGCGATCTTCTTAGACCACAATAGTATGTTGCTTATCATTATCAATTACAGATTTCCAGAGTCACCCCTTCCTGCTCTAGTTCACCATTTCATATAATCACTTTGCCCTTGATCCACCTTCAACAACTGCCCTAGGTATACCCACATATTTTCTGTATACATAACAGACATTTCAATCAGTTCCGACTGTAAACTCGCTCCAAGCTCTCACAAACAAAATCCTTTACAAAAAGATATATTACAAAATACCATAATAATGTACAAGTAAGCAACCACTTCTGTAACATTATGTACGTTGAACTTCCTTCGCGCCGTACGTCGCCAGCCGTGCTAATTGGAGGTGAAACATTACACAAAGTTAGCGACAGAATACAAATCATACCCCTACAGAAACGAAAAAACTGGTGAAATAAGCAATACAAATGTATTAACTACTGTATCTGATATTTTCTGTGGACATAGTCATTGAAACAACCATCAAAGTAAAACGCCGCAACATTGGGAAAAATTATACGTAAATGATTAAAGTAAAGTTATGAACAATAACTGTCATAAAGAATAGAATGGTAGTTGGAGGGACAAAACTGGGCAGGCACTCAAGAGGCAATCGTTAAGTGCAAGTCTCTCCCTGTTTGTTTTACTCGAGTGTTTGATAATCATGTGACTTGCATCCTTGAGCCCGTGGTGTCAACTTCACATTTGCGTGTTGGGGGGCCAATCTCTGCATAGCATGACAACATTAATGTCCTTCACGCAGAAGATCATCCTCACTGAGTTTCAATACTTGATTTTGTTTTAGGAAAGTTCTGCTTTGGGGTGTTTGGCTCACTCCATGAATGGGTATTCAGCATGTGGGAGGAAACCAGCGATAAAACTCACTCAAAAACTCCGCACAGATGAGTTCAATGCATTGTTGAACCACCATCTCCGGGCTACATTGCAGCCCGAGTTTAAAAGGCCGAGTATTCCCCCAAGGTCTCCTGTCCAAGCACTAGCCAGGCTCAACTCCACTTGGCTTCCAAGACACGATGACAATGGGCACATTCACAGCAATGTTGATTTCCTTACATTGTAATGTTCAAAAGAACTAATTCAACCGACAACAGATTTGAACTTACAACCTTTCAAATCGCGAGTTGAGTACTTTAACCGCGGTACTATCTGGCGGCAGTAAATAGATGCACCCTGTATATGGCATGTTGCCGTGGTGTGGCGGTTATTGCACTGGACATGTAAACCAGAGGTTGCGGTGCAATATCATTGTACGGCACTTGAAATGGGGCAAGCTACCTAAATATCTCCCCCTCGTCCCAACCTCTTCCAATTAGCACGGTTGGCTGCGTACGGTGAGAAAGAAGTTCAACATACATCTGGCCAGTCCGGTAGGTCAAATACTCTGTAGAGGGGCTCTCTAGAGCTCCCTCTGGTGGAGACCCTTCCTCCAATAGTGGCACTAGCAACAAATTAGCAGGACTGTATCTTTACACTCTTAAACAATGTACACGTGTGGATGTGCATTGGAATTGGCCACCATTTTTTTGTACACAAAAGTTAACTGTTTACACTCCCCTATTGCTCTTTGGACTCTGTGATCCCATGGGAACCGACCTCAGGAATGACATTTTATTATCTGGTCGATGTTTATTGCTCGCGGGAGGTGTCTGGACTCAACCACAATTTTCCAGAATGGGCACGTTACGGTCAACCCTTGTTAATGTTTATCTAGATGTGTACACTCATCTGTTGAATCATTTACTGTGTATCCATTTCAATCGGGTACATTTTTGTAAAAATTTAACCACATTACAATAACAGGAGACATGAAAACATAACAATAAGTTAGTCTTCATTTTTATATATTTTTAATACTTTGATACTGGCAAAAATGTAGTCAGAAATGTATTTCTAACGACAAACATTGTATACTTCTTTTGGGGGAGAGCAGCGACCACTGCCAAGTGCTCTGCACGGTGAACCTAAAAACGCGAGTTTGACTCCTGGCCACGGCTAACATCAGTGGCGAGTGATATGTGAACTGCTCCTCGGCACATCCTTCACCAACCCACGCTGAGCAGCGTGCAGTTACCAACCCGAATATTGTGGCATGGGGAGGCCTTCATCCAGCAGTGGTATGACAAAAGGCGATACAATTGTAGAATAAAAAGACAGTATATATCCATGTATAAATACGGTGCTGTATTAAGCAATGTACATGTTCCATACTGTTCACTGATGCTTTAACTGTTTAACACGTTAATTGTTGCGTATCTTCATGAGGTCCGAAACCAACAAAGTTATTTCGTGCTCGAATAAGCATTGGGGTAGTGCTCCTCTGTTTACAACCTTGAGCCGGTGGTAGAAATTCCACGTTACTATGGCGGGGACGAATGTATCCATAAGGCAACCCCTCTTGACTTCCCTACAAAGTGGTACCTATTGTATCATCCCTGAAAGGATGATGGGTTGAGTCAACTGCCAACCAAGAATTTAACTCGCAACTTGCCAATTGCGAGCCGCTTGCTCCCCTGCTGAACCTGAACCATTGGTGGAGATTTTAAATTCCAACGGTGGTGACCACTCTCAATGCAAGCAATGCTGCCATCCAAACCAATGACCAAGCCTCATCAGGTGGAGCTCATGGGACAGACAACCTGAGTTGAATTTCGATTTAAAGCTTTCGTGACTGCAGGGATTCATCTTCTTGGTTCTTTCGGTAAAGTCACGTAGAAGGACAGACCTGTTCTCCACCTGAAGACGGCTGCTTGCGTTGTGGCCGAAACGTCGTGAGAATTATTTTATTATGTTTTATTTTTATTATTTTATTATTTTCCTTCTACGTGACTTTACCGAAAGAACCAAGAAGATGAACCTGAGTTGACTTGAGTTGACTTGAGTTGGTATGATTTATTTCCCCACAACTCGAGTACACCGACGTATCATGTCGGTGATCAAGTCTCTTGCTTCTGGCTCCTTTTGCTCGGCCCGTCGCTGTGCGTCAGCTGGCGACACGTGGCGGCATGGGATAGGGGCCAGGTGCTGATCGCAATGCGAAAGGCGATGCCAGGCACGGTGAGTGCGCCTCACAGGAGTTCCCTGGTGGGCACAACGCCACTGGATGCGCAGAGCAAAATAGGAGAAACTTCAATAACACGTACGTGACTATTTGCATCGCTTCAGTGCACCGTTCGCATCGTCTTTCTTGTATCCCGATTGCGCAATATTTTATTTGTCGATGTTACATCACGAGACGAAGTATCGAATCGGATCTTTCAAAGAGCAGCGCGAACATTCGTGACAGAGAAGCGCCTGCAGAGATGGGTATCGCAGAGATATCCTCAAGTCACCTTTGCTTCACAAAAGTAGGAGGCAGCACTTTCCCAAAGGCTCTATGACTGAGAGTAAAAAAGTCTCACGTGGACTTAGGAGAATCATAATTTCAGAAACAAATTTAACGTGGTGACCGGGAAGAGACTTTGAGAAGTTGCCGAGATGTGAACCCCGGATCTCAGCCGTGCCAGGTTAGCACTCTGACCTATGAGTCAACCAGCCACCCCACGATTGCAGTGTTTTATCAACATGGAACGAGGCATGCATTTGACTCGCCTTGAGCAAACGCATTGACCCAAGGATGTGAAAGTGTTTCCGTGCAAACTAAACAATTTATTATTTGACCAGGTAAGGCCCACTGAGCTCTATATCTCTTTTTCAGAAGCGATCCGGCCACAAATGAAAGCTCAACGAAGTGGCTTATCACGTGGAAATTGAAAGCAGCCAAATACTCGAAACGCACGTTTCTAAATGTGGAGGGAAAAACTGGAGGGCCCGGATAAAAATCCACGCGACCACCACGGAGAGAGAGAGACACTGCAAACTCCAAATATACAGGCGTCAGGGTTGGGATCGAACCTACGACCTACTGTATGCCAGGCGAGGTAGTTAACGCATTGTCACCATGGCACCCACGGTGGCACTGGGTGCTACTAATACCCATTGGCGGCCTGAATGAGAATTGGGAATTCTACCTCGCTACTGTAGAGGCCAGTCTCTCTGTAGGACAACAACAACATAGTACACAATTGTATTCATTATGGAATGACGATGGGCTGAATCAACCACCGCGATCAATGTTGAGTTTAGCGATTTTCCACAGTGCCATGTTGTTGTGTGTGCAGCACTCGCAACAATGAGCAGAGTGAGGTGGCACAGTGTAGAGATGGGGCATTATCTAATGGGCATTATGTAATGAAATTCTATTCGTAATTGGTATCTAAATTACGTACTTCAAAGTAATTATTTATTCATGCCTAAATTACACGTGGCACGGTTAAATGGTCATTTGTATCTGCATTGCATTACCAATTACTCTGGTCTCTACTGGACATCTATGAAAAAGAGTGTTTTCGCTCATCGGATTCCTGTCGTATAAAAACATCTTCTGATTTATCCATAAGACCAGGGTGTGTATTGTGATCTACCAGCAAACCATGAAATTTCATAAGATCGTTAAGTGCACCTAGCCTGGCACAAGCTCCATGGTCATCACCATGAACAGAGGTTGTTGTCACCTGTTTGAGTGTGTATTTTTTAGACTACCAAAGACAAGTAGAACACATATGCAACACATTCTAAAATGTTACACGCATTGTCCTCGGCAAAAGGCGACGTGCCTTCCACACGATAAACTGGCATGGGTTCCCATGTCATTTTTAATCAGGACGTTTGTGAAGAACCCTTGTGACTCAGAGGGCTGTTCCTTTATTAAATCCTTTATATTAACTTCACTTGCTTGCTTGCGTGCTTGCGTGCTTGCTTGCTTGCTTACGACCGTGCAAATCTTTCGGTCGTTTTTTAACCCACTTCCCGTGATCCAATCGAGCTGACATTTTCCACACAGACTCGTTGTGCGTGACAATTAATTTTCGTGAAAAAAAAAATTCCTAAATTTTACACTGTTTAGGGAAATGTTTTAAAATATTTAATTACCAATTGCTTAATGCTGGCAGACAATCATCTGACCCATAGGTGGCAGCCATCTCAAGCCAGAGGACGAGAGGACTCTAGCCGCCACGCATATAAAGGATTTAGAGTGAAAAACTTTGTTTTTACGGGTTAATTTTTGTTGCCAGCCATTATCAATCCGCTGCTGGAAGAAGTTTATCCCCACAACGTCGCCATCCCTCTCGGTGCAGCGCTGCTTCCTGCACACGAACGGGATCTTGTTCCATCTCTGCGACGGTCAAACTTCTCAGATTCATGCGATGCCTTATTACCTCACAACAAAACAATTATCGGGTAAAACAAAATGGCCAATTTGTAGCACTGCAAATAATTTCCCTTTCCACAGATTTCTGCCAGCTTCTGCGGACTTCTGCCGGGCCGTGGCGACGACAAGAGCTGTCAAGTGAGAGGTGTCCCAGCTGTCCCTCTCCCTGCCACTCGAGCCAGCGCGAGGGCAATTTCGTCCTCTTCTGAATAATGAATGCATCGTCTGACGACAATGAGCGATGGCAGTGGTGGTGGTGGTGGTCGAGTCGCGGGCAAACGAGTGTCTCTCCATCGGCCTCCACTGTGGGTGCCACCGTGGCGAGATGTTAACTACCTCGCCTGGTGTACAGGAGGTCGTGGGTTCCATTCTGACCCTGGCGCTTGTATATTTGGAGTTTGCATGTTCTCCCCGTGGTCGCGTGAATAGTTTATCGGGTCCTCCGATTTTTCCCTCCACATTTAGAGACATGCATTTTGAGTATTGGGCTTCACTTTGTTGAGCAATCATGTGTAGCCAGGTCGCTTCTGAAAAGGAGCTTTATAGCATCAGTGGGCCTTACCTGGTAATATAAATATAGTTTAGTTTTAGACCTGCGCCAGTTATTTCAATGCCGCCATGACCTCCGTCGCTGGATGTAATCACACACGCCACTCACCTCTCGTGCACCACCAAGTGTGCCAGCGTCTAGCTGCCAACAGTTGGCAAGAGTTTGTGCTCAGGAACGGCTTGCGATCACAGAAAAAAATGCCTTTCTGCGATGCTTTGCTTTACATCGAATGGCGTGGCGTCCCCACATTCGTGACGAGTCTTAGCTACCTCAGGTTCTCTCCTCCCCATGGGGCAACAATTGCATTGTTGACCTCCACACATAGTTGCAGAACGGACAATTTGAAAGTTCCCATTTAAAATTCCTGCTGAGGGTCAATGCGACCCAATGTCGCTGTTTCAAGTGCAGACGAGTACCACTTTGACTTACTGATGACATTGCAACAAATCCATCAAACGCTTGACACTCACCGATGTGTGTTAAACAATAAACTTTACCAATAGAAATTGCCATTGCTCAAGAGAACAAAGTCTGCATACACGCTGCTAGAATAACCATTATACCCTGAATTCCCTGAAGAATGCCAAGCACATGCAATTATGCATCATAAAAAGATAAAACGTTCGCCCCTGAAATGTCTTGATGGCTCACACCACAATTGGTGAAAGGACCTCCACTAGAGAGCGCTCCACATTATTTGAGCCTACTCTGGCCTGAATCCTTTGGAAGGTGTTGGAATAGCCGCACTTTGCCTCACCGTACACAACCTGCCGATCGAATAACTGTGTTGTACCCATTGGCACTGCTGGGTGGACAGAGACGGGGGGATTTAAACAAATAATTTTAACCGTACTCTTAGGTTTTTTCGGTAAAGTCACATAGGTGAAAAATAAATAATAAAAATAATAGAAGAAACAATAGAAATAAAATAATAAATCACGACGTTTCGGAGGCAATACTAGCTTCCGTCTTCAGGTGGAACCGTCACAGCACTATTGCTGTATCAAGTAAAGAGCTCTTTAATGACTTTACCGAAAAAACCTAAGAGTATGAATCCTTGCAGTCATGAAAGCTTCAAATCTAGAATAAATTTCAACCGCTCCACCGGCGAATTCTGTATTGCGAGCCCCACACCTGCTTACACCAAGGCAGACAATGTCTTCTTCATATGTCTGTTTCCCGGCAAAAATAAAGTATTCCTCACACAACTCATTCAACCACACGGCCTTCTGGGAGTGAATGATTTCAGCAATATTCAAAACAAGCAAAGTCCGGATCGGTTGCCATGTTTTTGGTCTCATTGCCCATATAAAATAAACATAAACCACAGACCAGTGCACACTATGTCAATGGAACCATAATCTAGGTGCCAATGTCTGCCTTTCATTGCTGTATCATAATAGTCATAAAATAAAAAAACGCAACGTGTCATTTTCCACCATGAGCGTAATCTCAAGTTTGGAAATGTATGCCGAGAAAAAAACCATTCCGATTGCTTACATTATCAATAAATTAAGTTTGTTCATCTCCATATCAATTGTTCTGTGGAAAGGTGAAATGTTCAGTTAATACGCGGCGATTAATATAAGCAGTGCACACAATATATATTTCCCCCCCATAACTTTTGATGTTGTTATAAATATTTTTGAAACCAAGCGAGAGTCTTATGAGCCAACTTCTCGCGCAAGGTGATTACAGGGCTACAAATACGAGCAGGAGGAGGAAACGGTATAATTCGCAGTCCAAAAATGCAGTACAAAAAATAGCTAAACAAATGAACGTGAAAGAGTGCACAGAATAGTGAGTGAGTGGTACAATTGCAGTGCAAAGTAACATAATTAAAAAGTAAATAATTCAACTGACTCTGTGAAAAAAACGTTACGGTCCTTTTTTAAACGGATAAATAGAGTTATAGGCAGGCATACATTACTTTGCAATTAAGTTGTACGTATTATTGGTTATTTCGGTTAAAATTTTTGTTTTGTTTTATATTTTTATTATTTTATTATTCCCCTTTTACGTGACTTTACAGAAAGAACCAATAATATGAATCCCTGCAGTCATGAAAGCTTTAAATCAAAATTTAAGTTGTACGTGTTTACACAATGGGTTATTACTCTTTTGTAGTCCGTTACGGTTTACGATTCTTGACCTGCATGTTATATATTTTTGGCTATCTTACAGTGGAACATAACTCTCTTTATCTCCACTCGTAGAGAGCCCCCGTGGTTCTGCCATGCAAAATAAGACACAGCTGTCATTTTCATACTTTTCTCAAAATACATTATTCGGAGCACTGAAAGTAATCTGCTCTTTTATGCAAAAAATGCCAAGATAATACTTATGGTGAGATCTTTTTTTTATTCTCTAGGATTTCAAGAATTTTCTGGTGAAATAATTCCATTAATAGGAGCACAATTTGAAATGTTAGAGTAATTTAAATGAACCGTGCCAATTTAACACGTAGACTTTCACGCTTCAACACACCGGTGGGCTAAAGCAGTGAACTATTTGTCTTTTGTCAACGTGACACTTTTTTGCTGATTGGCCGTGTCGGGTGGTGGAGGGTTATGACACATTTATAAATAACGCGATCTAAACCCAAAAACGTTTATTATAAATGAACCGTGCCAGTCTTCTGTATTCATATTCTTGGGTCATTACTGCCACTTCATCGGTGTTTCGCTACTATGTCTTCTGAACTCCTTCTGCCAATTCAATTCAATGTTTGTTACATGGAAAATCCCCTGTAGCCAGTTACCCAGCTAGCTTCGGTGGCAACGGCCAACAACCACTAACAACAGAGCTACTGTTGGGGTAGAGAGGAGCCCAGCCAGCCAGCAAACTCGAGGCCCAGATTATTTTAAACAGTAGAATGATTAATGGAGAACACTATTGGCAAACCCTGTTTTTCCATGAGAAAATACCTATTCTTTCCACATCACCTTCATCATCTCTAGATAAATATGAATAACAGTATGAATTCGGCACAACTTCTGGGGAGCTCCTCTTATCCGGTGAAAGGTGTGAATAATAGGGATGATTTAGTGACTGCAGCGACAATTTTAGTCGCGGAAATGTGGCGTATAGAATCAGCTCCCTGCATGACTCCTCTTATCTGTGGGAATAAGTCCCGATGCTAATAGTCTGTGGTGACCAATTCCAGGGGCACTTCTTGCTCGTGGATGAACGCGAGTAAAAATAGAACGAATTTGCTACACGACTCAGCTCATGAAAAATGTGTTTACAGCACAACCTCGTTGGGGAATGAGATATCTGAAGATATGTGAAAATGATTAATTGTGAACTTGTACAGAAAATAACAGTTGCGCTGTTGCACAGATACTGCACTGGCTGTGGTGCTTAATGAGTCAGGGCAAATCAGTGACGGTCGGATATGCGACGTTGTACTGTACCACGAGGCTAACCGGAGCAGGGGTGAGCATATGGATTTTTCATATTTAGAATCAACATGCTTTTAGAGGATTTTCCTCGCAATACATTTTCCACATGATAAGCCACTTCGTTGAGCTATCATTTTAGGCCAGGTCTCTTCTGAAAAAGGGCTACATGGCTCAGTGGGCCTTACCTGGTAAATAAAAAAAGCTTAATAGTTACATTTTAATAGTGTTTCTAATATACGTATTGATATTGGTACATTTCATAGTTCTCTCGTTTGTCAGTACTGCACTTGCATTTGTACCTAAGGTCTCCATTGCAAAAGAGAGTAGGAGTGTGATTGGTGACTTTGCGATGGCAGGTGGCTGTTGGGCCACTGAGCTTGATGAGAGCCGTGAAGATGGCTCGCATGAGCTCGAGCCCTGGTGGCGGTGAGCGCGGCATTACGAGTGCATGACGACGCTGTAAGGCGACACTGCCACGACGCGTGATGGGCCTCGTTGACTCTCTCAAAAGCAGCCCAAGTTATTTAGCGAAAATATTTACGTGACTTAATGAGTGAATCGGCGACCGCCCCGGCAGTCGTGCATTATTTACGAGCGACTCATGCCCCCCCCACCCCCCATGTCGTCCGCTGAATTTCAACCAAAATTATACTGGTAGGAACCTCCTAGTTACACCAGCCCACAGGGGATTATTGTGTCCGTCCGTCCGTCGTGCAGGGAGGGGCTGGGTGGGGAGGGAGGGGCTGGTGGGGAGGGGAGGGTGGGGAGGGGCTGGGTGGGGAGGGTAGGGTGGGGCTGGGTGGGGGGTGGGAGGGGTGGGGCTGGGTGGGGAGGGGCTGGGTGGGGGGTGGGAGGGGTGGGGCTGGGTGGGGAGGGGCTGGTCACCCCGTGGTGCCCTTATAAATCTCAACGTTTAACCTACTCACACCGGCTTGTGCCCGCCCTCACAGTCGGGCATATTTGCGGAATACACCACGCCGCCGTTGACCCTGGCCATTGACCGAGCGACCCAACGTTCCTACCAGCTCCCTCCGCAGGAGGAATGTGTTTGTTGTTGCTGAGTTCGGAAGTTCCGTCTTGTTCTAAAGAAATGCCTCGAAGATCCCACCATCCACAAATGAATGTTGGGTTAGGCCACGTTAATGATCCGGTCAAAGTTGTGTCGTCAAGAACCTCAACCACCCGACATAGCGAAACAAATCAATTCGTCAAGCTTGCAAGTCTTTCAGGCGTCAATTTGCGTTGTTTCAGCTCACACCGGTTAGTTGAAGAGCAATTCTCACAAACAAATTTAGCAGCAATTAGATACGTTTCACTTGACACTACTTCAAGCATCTTCAGGGCAAGATCCAGGAAGTCAGAAAAAAAATCCATAATAATGGCTTCGAAAAGCTCCGTGTTAACTCACGAGTTCAACAGCATCCTTGTACCGCGTGTTGGTTAACCACAAGGCCCGACGTTTCGCTGCATGTGCTGGGAGCTTCTTCAGGACATAATAGCCGGACAACGCTTGGTAAAACTCGAAAACACATCAGAGAGTGAGTTACCAGTTCACGCTACTCAGGATAAGCCAGACTGCTTCTAAACCCAGCCACCGTAACAAGGGGGGCGCGGTGTAAAAGGCGTATAAGGTTCAAATATCTGGATGATGACTGGCTGTAGTTTTAAGATGCTGTTCAGGAAGATTGACACATGATGAATAACTTTTTTGTAGAGCATGAGCGAGTGTTGTTTAGCTTTAGAGTTGAGTAAGAGAGCCGAATGGACGTGACACCACAAGTTGCTCTGCGGTGTCACTTTACAGCTCCATTCCCTGAAAACGACGCTGGACTCTGTGGATCGAGAGCGTTCCAGAAAGGTTGTTGCTTCACATCGTCACACAAGTTCAATAACACTATTGGGAAATAACTGATAACACGATTCAATAAAAATGTTTTGTTTGAATAATATGCTTATTTTCTCAGTTTTATTCTTGTGAATTATACGATAGATTGGGGTGAATAAAATATTTGTTTTGCCCTATGGTACCCGCCACGCAAAACAAAAATGGCTATTGATTTTCAGCATGTGCAGAAATTCCCATAAATTTTCTTTTTTTACCTTTTTAAGTGACATACGAAGGCCGTTGCCATGATGTAATGGGTTCGTGCACCGGATGTGCAAGCCAGGGGTCTCCAGGTCGATTCGCTCTCCCAGGGCAGCAACTGAAACAATGGGGCAAGTTTCGTACATCCTCCCCTTTCATTTCACGTAGGAGTCTACAATTGGTGCACCCCAATACCTCGATGGGCAGGCAAGTCACGTGTGGTTGGATAATATAATAGTTGTGGGTATAGTACACTCGCCTCTTCCAAAAAAACCCCATCCGGTTAGCCTGTAAAAGTAAACTTGAAATGCCCTCTAGAGCTCTCTAGTTCAGGGCCTTTAGCGAGCAGTGGCGTGAGCAAAAGCAATTGCAGGGGCTGCGCTTTTACCTTTTAACATATGAGGGGAAAAATAATGGAGCCGTACGGTGACTTAGGGCGGCATGCCGCTTGAACGTTCGTGTACGTCCATCAGTGCATTCATTAATAAGATTGCACTGAAAATGATTACCGGGGTCCGGACCTTCGAAATGTCAATCGATTCTGAAAACGGTCACTGGTTTTGGCGGTTATCGGTCAACAACCCTATGACAGATACAGTACATAGCTCTATTTACTCAATGTAGCTCTATATACGGTGAACTAGGAGACCCTTGTGTTTGCTAACTCTGATTAAAGTGAGCAGTTTATTGTTCCGACTGATGCACACAATGCAAGCCAGTAGGGCCACCAAGTTGGTATTAAAGTCTCTTCGAAACGACAGCTCACAATCATGGAGTTGCCCCCCCACCGCCCACCAACATTCACCACTGGAATGTACCACAATTAGATACGATACAATGATTGTAAAAAAACCCTGACGATATCGATGAGGCATCCATCTCCAGCAACTGCATTAGGTCAGCACCGCTGCTCTCTGAAGCATGGGTGCAGAGCCAACAGCTGTCAGCCAGATACGAACCATGACTTCATTTCGCACAGCCACATGAGGTCACTGCAAGCATCTTGGCTGCACTAATCAGGTACTAACCAGAGAAAAGTATTCTAAATACGGTAACACTTTCTAATTTTACCAGGCTCAGTCACTTGTCTCCCAAGTGATTGTGACCACACAAATCAATGCAACGTTTAAGCGACAACTACAAGCAATGTGTTGGCCTGCCAAATGTATTCATCTGCCCAAAGTCAGCCCTCGGCAAGGAAAAGGTTCCCCACCCCTGAGTCTAAAGAGACAAAGACGCAACCTTTACGCTGACACCACTGCATTCATTAATTTAGATAATCACCGTGCAATACGAGCTCATGCCCCAGCCTGCCTTTAACAGAAGCAAATGTACCGCCTCTGTGTCTGTCTACCTTGCTAACTAGGCGCTTCCTTACAGAAAGCTTTCAGTCGAATTGAATCTAACAAGAAACCCGTTTTCCCTGCGTCTTGTGCGAAATGCACACCTTTGCCCCACTTAGAATGGTAATTGAAATGCACTCCAATACAGAAGGGACCCGACAACACACAAGGGATGTACAGCTAAGATTAACGTGTATATCAATTAATAAAACAATAAAGTTTACCAATAATACAGGGTGTTTCAAAAAGATGGACCCAATTTCAAAGATATAGCGATTTCAAATCGGGTCCATCTGTTTGAGACACCCTGTACTATTGCTTGTGTTGCGTTTCTATCGCAAACGTCGTGATGTTTTAATCACTTTATTTTTATTGTTTTTTCTATCGACGTTTCTTTACAGAAAGAACCAGAGAATATGAATTCCTGCAGTCACGAAAATTTTAAGTCAAAGAGTACTGTACAAAGAGTCAAATACCTTAACATACTTTATGTTTATACCACATCAGACATGTCAGTGAGAATCTGCACGAAAAACTAAAATCTATCGTGAAAATATACATATTCAGCTTGACTATAACCTCCATTTAACGGCTGTGTTAAAACTATAATTGCTCTTTGACAGATTAGCCACTGCGGTTGTACGTGTGCTAGGGAGACACTTGACTCTTAACTAAAATAAAACACTGGTCGTTCATTCACAATTTGAATCCCGTTATGGCACTGCTTGGTATTGCATGCCACACTATGAATGTGTTCATCTGATTTAATACTGCAAATAACAATTGTGTTACAGGGCAGATGATTAGCTGGCTGGGTCCGACGTGAACTTATATAGGAATGAAAGTCAGGAATGAAAGCCTGGAATTAATGTTTCCTTCCTTGAGGATTATTTTAGCAAAACACACGCAATTATATGCAACAGAATGCTGTTGAACAGAGTCACTGTTGTTAAGACAGAGTGATCTTCCCAAGATCATCTGGTAACCCAGCAACATTGGTTGAACAAACTTGACTCTGCTGATGAGGTCCTGGACTGTGGAAACCGGTCCAGGATTTAACTGCTTAAAACAAATCTTGCTGGATGACATTCCTCACGATGAGTTTGTATGAAATCGGTCAGGTGCAATACGACTGTTCAACCGGTCAGTGCCGGATTATCCTAGTAGCAAAAGTCGCTACATATGTAGCTACGGGGCCCGCACTTTCAAGGGCCCCACGCTAAATATTTTCAAGCTATCAATTCCGGTTCAGCGATTCTGCACTTGCGCTATTGCTATCGTGCTATACTGCCTTCAACTTTTATGAACGACTGGGTGTTTAAGTTTAACACGTAGGCTTTCGCGACCAACATCATCCATAATAAAGGGTTTTTTGGGTTAGATCGCGTAAATATGTGTCGTTAAAACCCGCCACCACCCGACACAGCCAACTAGTATGGGTTGTCACGTAAACAAAACATGCCAATTCGTCACTGCATAATGTACGTTGCTTCAGTAACCCCCCCCCCCCACAATGTGCAAGAGCGCAGACGGGTGGTCAACACATCTACGCCTCTATACAAGGAACGAAACAGGTGGACTTCTCCACAAATCTGGCTGTCGCCTGATGAAGCTAGTTGTAATTACTGGCGAAACGTCGTACTCAGTTTGTAGATGTTGTGGCTTAGCTCTCCAACACACCGGTGTGCTGTACTAGTGACGAATTGGCATGTTCTGTTTACGTGACAACCCTTACTAGTTGGCCATGTCGGGTGGTGGCGGGTTTTAACGACACATCTATATATTTACGCGATCTAACCCAAAAAACCCTCTTATGGGTGTTTAAGGTTAGCGATTTGTCATATTATCTGGCTGTATAGCAAATGAAAAAATGCAATGACTTTACTATGCAAGTAAAAAAAAATGTGTTTTAATATTTGTATTTTTATTTAGGGCCCTTTTATCACATGTTACAGGCCCCGCACCAGCTTAATCCGACACTGTTCGACCGGTGGTCCAGTTCAGGGAGGCCACGTTAATTTCACCGTCGGTCACTTTGGTCAGGGATCATCCCTCGCGTAAAAGGATACGTGGGTGCAGACACTGGGAGGACACAGTGTCCACACCTGAGTGAATAATTTAGACAAAGCAGTGACCTGATCTCGTTTCTCCTCGTTCTCTCTGGGGCCACAACTCGCGAACGAACGGACGTTTCGCCAGTTGTGGCTCAGTGGGCGCTTCGTGTTCATGTGGGGAGACCGCGTCACAAACTAATTTACAAAGGTACAACACTGCCCCCAACCGGCACGAACAGACCGTGGCAAGTCCACAACGAGGCTCGCAGGCAGCCAGGGATCGGGTTGGGGCCTCTGAGGTCCTCACGACCAAGGCCGTAGCCATGGAGTCAACATTGGGGGGGACCACCCCCAGAAAAAAAGATCTAAATTTGAAAACTCATTTCCTGCCATTTCCTGCCTAAAATATAAAACAATGCACTAACACATAGGATGGACTTTTTTTTTTACAATCATGTCTAATAGTGTATTGTATTACATTGCTCAGTTTTTTCTTTTTTACCTTTTCTTGTTTCATTGTATGTAATGGCAGAGATTAGGAATGAATGAAGTACAACCATAACCACAATCATATAAACAGAAATATATTTTATAGCAATATATTGGGGGGGACATTTTAAGGACATTTGAATATTGGGGGAGGGGGGGGTGTCCCCCCCAATTTCTATTATAATTACGGCCTTGCTCACAACCAAGGCATATCATGGGAAGCAAAATAATGTATCTCATAATGCTGGAATAGGGGAGGACTACATGTAACTAACAATACGGAATCATTGTCTGGTTACCCATTAGTACAATACCCACCAATGTGAAATGGGGGAAGCCTTCATCCAGCCAGATGCTCTAGGTTGCTGCAGTGCTGCGTGTCAGCAGACTGCAGTGCAGTAAAATGCATTATTGTATTGTAGATCTATGTTCCAATATATGTGCATATGCTTGATGCCTTCACCAACTCACCAGTATGATGAGCCGTGGTGAAATACTCATACTAGGGAAGACCCTCATCCAGCAGTGGATTGACAAAAGGGTTGTAGATGTACACGTTTATTATATTTTTACCAGGTGTGAAACTAAATAGACCAGGATAGTCTCGTTTGCAAGACGAACCCTGGGGCATAAGTCTGTCAGTACCGATGATTGCTATGTATAATCCAGACGGAGTGATTTATGGGTCCTCTTGAATTGACAAATGTGGCCTACCCTTGCGAATGACGTCAAGGGATGTGTATTTAGCCTTCGCTGTGAAGCAGACGTCGCGTAGTTGTTATCATCATGGTTATTATGTGGCAGGGGGCGAACTCACTACTGCCAGGCCAGATCACCACTCATTACTGTGCTGTATACGTTATACAATGTGATATCCAGTCCTATGTGGAATACTGCACGAGTGATATTTTTCAGTCAGTTGTCAACTTTATTTTATTCTGGAAGCCTAGCATAAGGAAGGAGGTAATGATGAGTGAGTGAATGATTGACACCAATGAAGTAAATCATCCCCTTGCAGCCTCATTTCTCCACACAACCAATAAAAATGTGATATTTTTTGTAAATAAGAGTAGTTTTGTGTTTACATTTCATATTGTTGATACTTAAAAATGTATTCCTTAAAAAAACATAACAAATGTATCTATCTCTGAAATGGTGCAAAACTCATACATTAAAAGACAGTATTTTTTTTCTAATTAGCAGACACAGCTGAACAATTAAATGATCACTCAAACGGCGTGAAAGTGAATTAGGATGAATTGCTACCCATTATATGACGTAATTAAACACTGAGCTGATTCCCTGAAGCCCTTAATTTCCTGTCCACCCAGCAGTACAAATAGGTTAATCACAATGAGTGATCGTTGTGTGTATTGGGGTAAAGTGTGGGTACTCAACACCTGTTCGCCTTTTGGCGTTCTCTGGTCTCACACTGGTGAGACTAGGCCCTAAAGAAGGATGTCTCTGGTGTAGACCAAGGGGTCGTCCATAAATGACGTCACGCGATTTTGGACGATTTTGACCCCTCCCCTCGTTACACGACGTCACAAAAAGTCAGACACCCCCTCAAATAAGACGTCACAAAGCTCTGCCCCCCCCCCAAAACCATATTTCCATTTTGAAAATAAAACATGCTTCAAATCGCTTTAAACTATTGTAATTGTAGTGGGTATTTAATGTGGCGCTGCACTCTGATGTTGTAGGAGTGTTGTTATAACAATTCTATATTTATTTAAAGTTGCACGTGACGTCACATTTCTCACCCCCCCCCCTCGTCACACATCGTCACAAATGTCTGCCCCCCCTAGGTGCGTGACGTCATTTATGGACGGCCCCTAATCACTTTCAAAGACAATGCCATATATAATTATTATCAGAGCATGTTTTTTGTTAGCATGTTCACCACAAGTACATGTGGCTAATGTAGACTTGATTCCTTTCAAAATGTTTCTATTTGGTGTTCGAACATCTTAACACCTGTTTTATTGCCAGAAAGGGTAAAACCTGTTCCTATTTGTTCACACTCAACACCTCTTCTGAGATGTCTGATCAGTGCGTCATCTGGTCCAACACCAGTGGAGACTAGGCTCTAAGAAAAGCCGTCTCGGGTGTGGACCAATCACTTTCAAGGACAGTGCATATCATTATCAGAGTTGTCTCTTTTTGTTTGCATTTTGACTGCTTGTGTTGTGGTTATTGCAAACATGACGTCTTGTATAAAGGTGTCAGTTTTTGTACCAGTTGAAAGGGTAAAAACCTATTACTATATTTTGCCACTGGTAAAGGAGGTCTCATAGTGTAAATATAGTTTAGTTTACTTCTGAGGCTATAGTCGGGAGTGATATGAACTAATTGGTCCTTGATTTAATTGGCGGAGCTGTTTAAGATGACCTTTATACTGGTAGGAATGAAGTGAACCAGCCTACAATGGAGTATATCGTCCGTCCGTCCGATGTCCGATTAGGTGTAGCAACATCGCCCCCTACTGCAAACACTTGGCAGGACCCTACAAAAACCTTTAGACTCGGTGACGCTTTCCTGGCTAAACAAGTGTAACATTCTCTTATAATTCTCTGAGATAGTTTTTAATTAAAACATTTAAATTAAAAATTAACTCACAGCGGCCTAAAGCCTACAGCTAGGCCTAAAGCCTAGAACTAGGCCTCAAACTCTCCCTTCGTATCGTACCCCCGCCATTTCATTTTATTATAGCCATTCATTTGTTCGTTCCTACCAGCCCACCCCGCAGGGACCTGTTTTTTCGTGCCAATATCACCCCCAATAAAGTGGGTATAATGGAATGAGACGTTTGCATGTGGATACAGAAGCTAGGCGGTAGGTGGCGTAGCAATAATGAAATATGGGCAGAACTGTGGCTTTAATTATACAGTATTCATGGGGAGTCGAGGTGGAATACTGTACGGCATTTGTTTCTCAAGAATAACATCGTCCCCGATTGTTTTTATTCTAGCCGGTATAATCTCTCATCACGATCACGGCGGGAGAGAATTTAACGTAGTTTGTCAAGTGCTCAAAAGTAACAGCATCAGCTTACATCCATGCGATGAAGGACGCGTTTAAACCCCTTTTTGTTTGGCGATTGCAAACTCATTTGTTTGGTAACCATGGCGAGAAACATTGTCGTTTCCTCCTTTCTCAGACTGTACATGGTAGAAAGACTCGACGCAAACTTATTGGATTAAAAATATCGATGTTTTGTGAAGGAGGGTCACTTACCCGAGCCATCACTTAACATATTTCCCTTTACGCGAGTGCCATTGGCGAATGTTTTGAGGTTGATAAACATCGCTCAAAAACCATTGCAATGTCAAATATGCGGTGACCATGATACGGTGGTTTTGGAGTCCGTGACTTGCTCATCTTGGGCAACAATAGATTAACTCACCGCCCCCATCATCCCACCAGCAATTCCAAGAATTTTCACAATTTCAGGCCACGTTTCCACTCAGTAATTGGCTTTTTTGTCTCGTTTTTACTCTCTAGGTTTGCAAAAATGCCTTCAGGCTCAGGCGAGGCTTTCCTGGTAAAAGTACTGCTTGAAACTATTACGACGAAACGTTTTTTGTTCTACCTGGCAAGGCCCACAAACAAACCTCAGATGAGCATGGTTGGCTACGTACGGTGCGAAAGAAGTTCAGCACACATACAGACCTGGCCGCACATGATTGGTCAACAAATGATAGCTCAGCATCGTATTATTGCGGTGTGATGTAAAGTCTTAATACTTGTACATTGAGTAAACGGGGGTTTCATCGCACAGTTATTACACAATTCTGTAGTTGTTTACCGGTAGCCACACGAAAAACCTGAAACTCTAACCAGTATACGCAGAGTATTGGATTTTTCAGTTTAATCGAATAAAACTAAATCAGCCATGATCAAGCCACTGCTGGATGTATGCCTCCCAAACCCTTATCCATCACTCACGATCCTGCCATGTAATTAATAATCCGGATTTCATCGCTCCATCTCCGCAGGGAACGTCCTCTCCGATGATTTCCCTCCTTTTGTGCCACTCCACTCCCATTGTTAATTGAATTTTCGTCCCACGGGATAATATAAGTCGACACTTTAACAAGCGTTTCCTTTGGCGATATCAGTACATTGCTTGTAGTTCGTGTCACTTTAAAAAATTGTAAATGTTGTGGTTTCACGCTTCAACACACCGGTGGGCTAAAGTAGTGAACTATTTGTGTGAACTAAAGTAGTGAACTATTTGTCTTTTGTCAACGTGACACTTTTTACTGATTGGCCGTGTCGGGTGGTGGAGGGTTACGACACATTTAGAAATAACGCGATCTAACCCAAAAACTTGATTATGAATAATATTGGTCGCGAAAGCCGACGTGTTAAACAGAGGCATGTGTGTTTGCATGTTCATCACTGTGTGTGGTTAATGCAGTATTTGATTCCTTGCAAAAATGTTTCTATACTCTTTGGTTATTTCAGTAAAGTCACGACGGTATAAAGTGTGATTTTATTGATTTTAGTTTCTACCTACGAGACTTTACCGAAAGAACCAAAGAGTATGGATCCCTGCAGTCACGAAAACTTCAAATCGAGATTAAAAATGTTTCTGTTTGGTGTTTGGACGTCTTGACGCCTATTTTGTTGCCAGAAAGAATAAAAAGCTATTCTTATTTTTTTTCCGTACCGAGTTAAACATGTTTAATTGTAATTAGCATTCTTCGATTCGATTGATCAATTTATGTTTTATGACATTGTTCTTTTTTGGTGTGGTTTTCATAGAAGCCCTATTGCGTTTCCAACCTAACCTTTTATTTTACCCATTATTTGCATTTTATCTTTCGCTTGTTTTTGTGCAAATGAACAATACAACTCCTTACACCATTCCTCCATACCCTCCCAATTATCAGCGATTTTAAGCGGAGTTAAACTCGCGGATAAGCACCGCGGACTAAGATTAATTAGTCGACAATATTCGTCGATTTCACTGCCTGATAATTATATAATAACGATGCTATTGACGAAACGTGTTAGGGGGTTAAAAAACACACACAAACATATTCTACGATAACTGTTACAGAAGTAAAGATTTGACCGAGGCCGTATAATCAATCGATAAAAGGTATCGATTGTTTATGACATTGTGAATGTAGCGGCCTCTAGCGGCTGCGAGGGTCGATTCGACTCATTGACGGTACAAAGACGGACGGATCGACAGTAGATTCCAAAAACGCGATTCACTGCATCGTAACATTGAAATCATGCGATAATTGTAATCAAGTAATCAATTATTAATCGTTCAATGAAGCTGTATGCATCTATCGATTCACCATTCCACGATCGCTTTCAAACCGATTCCGGGTAACGATTCGATTCAAATCTCTATTGTTATTTTTCTCTCTTGATTTTGTTGCTTTCACGTTAGTTCTAGTGCTTGATACTAACCTTAACGTACGACTTACATAAATCATTACAACATATACGTTGTTATGGGAACGACTAGATGAAATATATCTCAAACAACGATAATCGATTCTAACACACTATACTCCAATTGAATCGACGAATCGCTTGTCGCCCGCCACAGTAACAGCACTCAAACGAAACAAGCAACGTCGCACATTTCCGGAAAACGCCGAAGATTACCGAACGCCTCGGAAAGACTCGATTGGCTACCGAACGGAATGGCCCCGCCCCCTACCCCTCCCCGCCCTGGCGATACCGACCGGTGATTGGCCAACGGAGTCGGCCGAATGTTTCCGTAAATTGTCGAGCAGCCGAACTGCGTCACGTGACCGAGCGACGAGTACATAAGGACCTGCAGCAAAGTGACACGCCGCCATTTCCTTCGCGGGGAGCTCGTCGACAGAAGGTGTGTATGGGTCCCTCTGGTGAATCTCATACGTTAGCCGACTCGAATAACTTTAACTTGCTTACATCGCAAAGACAAGTTTGGTTAATGTTTTGAATTGGCGCCAGTGACGTTTTCTCTACTTTTTATTATTTTTTTAAAACTTTTTTTATTTTTTTCGCCCTCGTCTTAAACCAGCACGACACCGTGTTGTGTATATACACACTGTACGTACAGTGTAGCGACGATTCGTCTGTCCACGATTTTGGAAGTTTTCACAAGTTCCCCCTTCCATACCGTCCCTCTCCACCCCCCCCCTTCCCTCAACCTGGTTGTTGCATTCGCGACTCCTACATCCCCTCCCCCCAACCTAATCCTCGTGTGTTCCATGATTCTCTTACCCCCGCTCCCTGAGCGGCGCCGCGTGTGGCGGCGGCAGCAGCAGCAGCCGCTGCCTACTTCACCTCCCGCGGGGGCCGAGCCTCCCGCGGCACTCTACATAATCCCGCCTCCCTCCCCGTGCTGCCTGCCCCCCCCGTCCCCTGCGTGCGTGCGAGCCGCCCACCCCGCTGTAACGGCCGCGTGTGCGCCCCCCATGGGCAGGTTAGACGGGAAGGCGGCGGCGGCGGTGGCGGTGGCCGCCCGCGGGCGACGTTGGCGTCGGCTCCAAGTGCCCGGGCGCCGCCCCAGGGGGCGCAGGGAGCCACGGCAGCTGCAGCAGCAGCAGCAGCCACTGCTGCTGTGTCTTCCCACCCCCCGGAGCCAGCGGTTGTCGCAACAGCAGAGACTGCAGAAGCAGCGGCAGCTTCGTCCGCGTAACGTGAACGGGTGCCTGGTGGCCGGGCTGCGAGCACCGCACAACACCACGCAGTTCCTCATGTGCGACGAGTACAGGCGGGAGCGCCTCCGCGCCGACCTCACGGGACCCGCGGCCCCCCGCGATGCGGGCGACCTGGACGGCTACTCGCGGGCGCTGGAACGAGCCCGCGGCGGTGCCTGGGGGGGCGGCCTCGTGGTGCCCATCTGCGTGCCCGGAGACTGGGGCTCGAGAGGAGCCGCGGGGGGGGACAGTCCCGGCTTGGCGGAGGCGAGATACGAGCCCGCGGATGACGATGACGATAATTGGTCGCGCACCGAGGACTTCATGGAGCGCGACTTCGCAGCTGTGTACAGAGAAGCGGGGTATGCGTGAGGCCGAGGGGAGAGACGCTGGGGGCGGACAGTGGCGGTACTGCCACAGTAGGGACATGCAGTGGCCGCGCACCCCCCTTGATGGTGGCCGCACACCCCCCTGATGGTGGTGATGGACCCCCCCTGTTGCGGGTGGTGATGGACCTGGCGATGCAGACTGCTCCACGCGCCGTGTGCTGCTGCTGCGGGAGAGTGGCTGTGTGTTTTTGATGCAAGGCTTGAATTGTCATCTTTTTGGAAATTGTTGAATGGTCTCCACCTCCCACCCGTATGTTGTCGTTTTTATTTAACTTGTGATGTTAATTCCATGTCCCCCCTCCCTCCCCATGATGAGAGCTGTGTGTGATACACTTGTGTGGTTGTTGCACTTGGCTGTACAAAGCTTCCGACGGGCGAATGTTGAGGGGCTCTTGTTCATTTGTCGCGTTCCGGACGACTTCGGCTTTCGCGGCCACCGTGTTTGTGATGGCGAGGTGTGTGCCCGTCCTTGTAATAAAACCGTGCAACACTCGTGGTGGCTTCAAAACGCGGGGGGAGTCTCTTGTCCTGTGCACTTTTGTAAAAACAAGGTTTTGATTTTGCTCAAGCGAGGCCCAGAGTGGTCATGGGCCGCTTGTACATAAACGCGTGCAATTGGAACGTGGATGGTTTGTGTTGTGAATTCACCGCTGCGGTTGATTTAACTGAATAAATTATTTTGTTCCTGTAATGTCTTGTCCAGTTTAAGTGGCTTAAGTTCGTGGCATTGGTTTTGAGCGTGCAATAACTTGAATCGATTTGTTTTTATGAGTTTGGGAGACCTACAATGAAGCACAGGTACGTTGGTATGCCACGTAGGCTGCCTAAAAATCAAATGGTATAAATATTCGATAGAAAACAAACGGTAGACCATTTGCCAACTCGTGTAGCCAATTGTTGACATGAAAACCATTCCAGGAAATGTGAACTCGAAGATCTGAATCGTAACCAAATGATCGGATTAGCTCGGTTGGCTACATAGTGGCAAAAGATGTTACAGCGGTACATTCACGTCTTGGACGTTGCCGTTTTTCTTGAAAAGTTAAATGTACATCGGCAATAACACGTCCCGATGTAACGAGGAATTGTACTCGCCGATTCTGCCCGTGTTAAACATGGTCCGTGGGGAAGTTAAAATTCACCAGGGTGTTCGCATACCACGTCAACCCATACGATGTATACCCCGAATTAAACAGTTTTCATGTCCAAATGGCGTGCAGCCGTTTCAATACGGGCAAAGATGTATCTCCCTTGATGGGACTTCATAGGATGAACTTTGAGATTTATAAGGGCACGGGGCGACAAATAAGTTTTGCATTAGTCTGTAATAAGGTTAGGCACTGATTGGGGAATGAGAGGTATGTGTTCGCGTGAAAGGTTTTTTACGTTTCACACGAACGAAGTTGGTGCGACGTTGCATCACGAGACCCGGGGCTCCATTACAGGCACAGGCAGCAGCAGCAACAACAAGAACAGCGCCACCACCATCCACCCACCATCACCAACCACCACACACACCCATCACCACCCACCATCACCACCACCCATCACCGCCACCAACCACCATCACCACACACACCCATCACCACCCACCATCACCACCACCCATCACCACCCACCACCACCACATACACCCACCACCAACCACGGCCAGTGACGAGATGGCGTCACATTCCTCAACCGCAAAAGTCCACTCACGCGTGGAGCCCCATTTACACTTCCTCTCGGGAATTCAATCGCCGTGTACCCGAGTTAAGGTTGCCGACAAGTCAATGGGGGCAGGGGAGGTTGGTGTAGCAAACAAGATAGTTGAGACGCTATACTAGATTGGGTATGGACAGTTTTCTTCCTTTCAATATACAACAGCGACAAATCGATCACTTGCACGGTCTACAATCATCCACAGCCGTCATCCGTGGCCGATTGTAGACATCCAAGCATCGGGCGTGGGTCTCCACATTCACCCCGCAGTGACCAGCGTGGTGAAGTATGGCACAGCACTGTACGGTCGAACATTCTCGCCCCTGACCGCCATGCCGTGTTGGAGGAGGCCTCCGTCTACCAGGAGGGATGGCCCAATGGGGGTGGACATCTTTTACAATTATCTTTGAATAAAATCGACTTTTGGCACGTTTGTGATGCTGTAATAGTGTGCGGTGTGAGTGGATCGTACAGCGCTGCACTTGGAACTGTTTGACGTTCGGCACTTGTTAAACATGTGGCCATAGACTGTGAGGAAGGCAATGAAAGACGACCCACGAACACGACGTCGGCTGTTGTCGTGAAACGTGCCGAGGCTTGCCCCAGGGGCGTAGTCAGCCACCCTCGTGCCGTGGGTGAACTGCCACACGGCAACATTCAACGTAGCACACACACACTTTCAACGTAGCACACACACACCTCCAACGTAGCACAAACACACACCTCCAACGTAGCACAAACACACCTCTAACGTAACAGATTTCTCACACACACACACCTCCAACGTAGCACACTTCACACACACACCTTCAACGCAGCACATTTCACACACACACCTCCAACGTAGCACATTTCACACACACACACACCTTCAACGTAGCACAAACACACACCTCCAACGTAGCACACACACACACCTCCAACGTAACAGATTTCTCACACACACCTTCAACGTGCCACATTACACACACACACTTTCAACGTAGCACAACACACACACACACCTCCAACGTACCACATTTCACACACACACACACTCCTCCAACGTAGCACACACACACAGCTCCAACGTAGGACATTTCACACACACACACCTCCAACGTAGCACACACACATACACCTCCAACGTAGCACACACACACACACACCTCCAACGTACCACATTTCACACACACACTCCTCCAACGTAGCACACACACACACCTCCAACGTAGCACACACACACACCTCCAACGTAGGACATTTCACACACACCTCCAACGTAGCACATTTCACACACACACACACCTCCAACGTACCACATTTCACACACACACACCTCCAACGTACCACATTTCACACACACGTACCTTCAACGTAGTACACACACACCTCCAACGGAACACACACACACCTCCAACGTAGCACACACACACACCTCCAACGTAGCACACACACACACCTCCAACGTAGCACACTTCACACACACATCTTCAACATAGCACACACACACACATCTTCAACGTAGCACACACACACACCTCCAACGTAGCACACTTCAAACACACACACACCTCCAACGTAGCACATTTCACACGGTGAGCAGTCAAAACACAACACACCACGCACGATGCAGAGTCGGCAAACATTCACAACGTTCACAGTCAACACTCACTCACGCAGCACACGTCGTCAACACATTAACACAGTCACACATTAACACAGTCACAGCACAAATGTTCAAACAACACAAAGACAAAGATCCCCTATATAGTCTGTAACAGACTGTTGGGGCAAGTGCTTTTAGTGAGCACCTATGAAGGTCGGTACGGCACATTAGGGGGTTGGGTGGCCAGCACCACGCCCGGCCGCCTTTGTCTCCCCAGTGGCGATGTTTTTACACACCGCACCAGGTAATCGCTTGAGGCTGAGTCGACCTAGGGGAGGAGGGCCAGGACCGGTTCAGATAATCGCCACTGGTGTTGGTGGCCGTGAGCTGGAATCGAACTCGGGTGACAAATTCACACAGTACATACAGGACACATACACTACACACATTCACAGTACTTACAGGACACACATTGACACAGTACACACATTGACACAGGGAACACTACACAAATGACACATTCACAGTAAATATAGGACACACACGACACAGTACACACATTGACACAGGACACACACAACACACAGTACACACATTGACACAGGAGATACATTCACACACTACATACATTCAACAGTACATACAGTACACACATTCACACTACACACATAATCACACAGGACACACATGTACACAGGACAGAATACACAGGACGCACAATCACACAGGACGAACATTCACACACTACACACATTCACACGGGACACACATTCGCTAAAATCAGAAAACACGCATGTTCCAGTCATGACCAAATTAAGGTTTAGTTCAGGCTTATTTTGATTTACCAGGTGGGAACTCTAGCGACCACGATTGTTCACGATTGCAGTTTTGTGACCAGTGAAGCAAAATCAATTACAGTACAGTATTGTTTTACCATGTTCGTATCACTGCTCCCCACATTCACCGACCAAAATGGTGAAGTATGGTCAAATAACCCACAGACGTGGTTTGCCAATAAAAATGTAAAAATGCACACGTGGCCCGATTCTAACCCCTTGCCAACCTTTTAGTGGTTTCTAAAGGTTGTTTTTTTTGAAATTCCTGGACAGAGATTAATGTTGTTTTGCTCGTTTACCGGGCAGGCAAGTAAGGCAGCATTGCCCTGACATCACTTGACAGGGTGAAATCAATAGACTGATGTGCATCATTAGAGGATTATTCATTTTCTCTTAATCTCTCAAAAGAAAGAGGGATGGGGTAACAAACCCCTTTATGGAGATGGAGCTTAGTTCCAGACAGCTCGGACTGAAAAAGAAGCCCTTAATTTGTTTTATACACCGTCTTGGGCATGGACTTCAACTGCATTTCATGATATAAATGTAGTAAACACGTAATTGTGCAAGACAAGGATAACGCTGGATTAAACACTCCTTCGCGATGGCCCAGGATCTGTAATACAAAGCGAGAGAGCTGTTATGTGAAGACGCTGGATGGGATGGAGGGGAGGTTTCAAATCCCAGGCGAAAGTTGATCCCAGCTCACAATTCCTAGGAAGCAATGAGCGATGGGCCGTCTTGTGGAACATCGGCACGAGTTGTTCCACGAAGGAATGTGGAGTTTCCACCATCGGATAAGAACTGCCAACAGAGAAGAGGATCATCCGAACCCTTGTTTCAATCTGGCCACACACACACTTTGAGACTTCGTTGCCCTTCCCCCACAAAACGTTGGCAACGTACGGTGCGAAATAAGTTCAGCATGTGTTTGTTTTGAATTGTAAGTTTATTTAGATTTGTTGCACAGATTAACCCGTCCAACCAGTTTCCCGGCTATTTTACAACGGAGATTCGTGGTGCGTTTTAGCACAGCTGAAACAAATACAAAAACCTAATGAATGCAGAGAATGAGTACAGAGCCCTTAAGGACTATTGTACAACTACAGTAGTAGGAATCACCAGGAAAAAAAACCATTCTGGAAAATACAAATTTCAGTAGTCTATTGCCGAGTTCCCTGGTACGAAAACCGTTCTTATTGTCTTAAATCAATACCCAAAGACAATTGTGCATCTGTGGCTGATCAGTGTACGTGCGCGCGCACACACACACAGACCGCTTAATTATACTTTACTATACATAGGGTGTTCATGTTGTCGTTATCATTGTATATGATTAAATTGTAATTGACTAATTGAGACCAACATAACAATCGAGTTTCCTAAACGCCCATTCCCCTTGACCCATCACAGAACTGCACACCTCTCCTCACCCCCCGCCTACCAATTTACATCCCTTCGTATACAAATTAAACATTTAAACGCTGCACGTGGCTGATGATTGCTAAACACGTCCCACGTGACTTAGAGGGTGCTGATTTATATTACAATACAGTACCATTGTTTCAACACCCATCAAGGGCTGAAGTGTGAAGAATGACTTCCACACGGGTGTCCGTACTGCTCTCAGAATCGGAATAGTATCGATACTGTCGATACTGGAGGAATCCGATGAGCTATCAAGCTCTTTTTCACAGGCGTCCAGATGCTGTGCAAGATTTCCCAACGGGTTCCTCTGCTCATGGCATCATTAACGCCTCATAGGAAATACAAATTGGTAAACCGACAAGACGTTAACCTTAAATGTATTTAGATATCCCCATTATAGACTATCAAGGCAAGTTCTGTGAGAGAACACCTATGAGCAAGACTGGGATAGAACGACGTGCGGTAATGTGGCCAGAGCATCAAGTGCATCCTCTCCGTTCCCTAAGTAGATACTGTATTGTAATCTTAGGCTAAGTCGACCTCGGGGTGGCCCGGCAAATTGGTAAGACCATGGCTGAGACACGGTCCAGCGTCTCAAGGTGAACATGAGAGACCGTGGGGAGAGATCATGATCATTATCGGGCATGATCGATCCACTGCTGGATGGATGAACACCCGCACACGGGCTGATTGAATCACTCGATCTTTGGAGGACATCCTCTCGGATTAGTTCCATACCTTGGCTGTCACTATTCTTGCCACGTCGGAGACAAACGCAAAATATTTAAGTGGCTCTCTGCCTTGTGGCCTCGACCAAAATCAAATACTGTATGGATCGAATTAATTGAAACGCTGCCACTAGAGGGCATAATGCCACACTGCAGTACTGTTGTTGACGTTGTCAGCGTGTCTTCACTCACGGTCCAGGCCACAGCGTCCAAAGAGATTGTGCGCAGCCGCTCGTAGCTTGGCAATCTTTTAGTAATAACAGCAATCGAGTGATTTCACCCAGATCCACACACAATTAGTATTCTTACAGCACCGTATTCGATTGACTATTCGAATCATGGCTGTCATTACGCCCTCTGGTAGCAACTGATCATTTTTTTCCATCTAGGTCTGCCATCTGCTGGTAATCATGATCCTACAATTCTCGATTGTTGACATTGCACTGTTTCCCGATTGTGACACTGCAGAGAGGCCAAAGTGCGTATCTATGGCCACCCGGTTAATAAAGATGAACTATTGTACGGCTAGGTTGAACCTGTGGACTGTATCTGGAATGACAATCCCCCTCTCACGAGTGGCCACGTCCTTTCCCAAAGACTCCGGAAATCGTGGCCGTCCGTTTAGATCTGTCCATGATAATTACTCAAGAACGTTGCATTAGATATCCCCGGTAGCAATCACGTTGCCTATGTAACTTAATTGACTTTAACGCGTATGCATCGCGACCAATATTATTAATTGTAAAGGTCTTTTTTGGGTTGGATCGCGTAAAATATAAATGTGTCGTTACTCGCCATCACACCGATGAGCTGTAGTAGTAGTAACTAATTAGCACGTTTTGTTCACGTGTCAAACCTTACTTCATTGGCCGTGTCGGGTGGTGGTGGGTAAACGACACAATTATATTTACGAGATCTAACCCAAAACACTATTGTGAACTTAATTTACTGTCTTCCACTGCTTCTTAGACCTATACTTTTCCCAGACAAAACGTTATATTCAGTCTCTTGTTTTCTGATTACGTCCCAGAAATCTATTCAGTATTTCTGTAATCATTCTTACGTATTTTTCGATGTATAGCTTTCGTGACTGCAGGGATTCATCTTATTGGTTTTTTCGGTAAAGTCACGTAGAAGGGAAATAATAAAATAAAAAAAATAACAAATAATAAAATAATTCTCACGACGTTTCGGCCACAACGCAAGGCTGCTTATTATTATTATTTTATTATTTCCCTTCAAAGTGACTTTACCGAAAGAACCAAGAAGATTCTTACGTATGTTCTCTTTATACCCGCTGTCCGATGGCATACATGACACACATGACATACGTGTACGGTATAATTCATAGTGATGATGGTCGATGGTAAAAAACAATTACAGAATGAGAATATTTATTTTTACTGGAGGAATCCGATAAGCTATAAAGCTCTTTTTTTTTTACAGATGTCCAGTAGTTTCAAATGTGGCAGAGAAAGGAATGGAACACATCTGAGCACACGTCTACCTTGGAGATGGAGCAATTAAATAAATTCGTATGCAGGCGCTTCATTGGATTACTACATCGCAAGACAGAGACAACTTGAGGAAGCATTCATCCAGCAGTCGATTGACCATGGCTGATCACAATATGATACATACAATATGATGCATTAACACTCAAGAGATGACCAAATTACCTGAAACTGCGCCTGATTTCGTTCGATCTCGGAAATCTAAGGGGGGTGATGCTGGGTCGAGTACTGGATGGATACCCACCAGGACTGAAGGTGGCTGCGGTGCTATGCTGTGGGCAACAGAGGGCAGTGCAGCAAAATAAATGTGTTCGTTTACTTCGATGTCCCCACGTCTTTGCTCCACGACTTCACCAACCCGCCTTGACCGGCGTGGTGAAGTATGGTCAAAAAACCCCCAACACGCTTCACAAGGCGTAAGGTGAGGCCCTCGCCTTGCGGTAGATTGACAATAAGTGGCGTACATGGACACGATGAATACATCCATCCAAAACATGAGACCCTTTTTTGCCAGTATCAAAGTATGAAAAAATAAGAATAGGGTTTACCCTTTCTGGCAATGAAACAGCAGGTGTTAAGAGGTTCAAACAGCACACAGAAACTTTTTGCAAGGAATCATGTCTGCATTAACCACACGTACTTGTAGTGAGCATGCAAACAAAAACAACATGCCCTGAAAAGTCTGTTTGCCTTTTGGCGTTCTCTGTTCTGACACTGGTGAGACTAGGCCATAAGGAAGTCTGTCTGGTGTAGACAAATCCGTTTCAAAGACAATGCCATATATTAGCAGAGCATGTTTTTGTTTGCATGTTCACCACCAAGGAAGGCTGGGATTCTGAACTTCGCAGATTGAATTGACATCAGAATATTTATTTGGACTGGAGAAATCCGATGAGCTATGCAGCTCTTTTTTCACATTTATCACAGATTGGACGGGCTTAAGCCACAATCAGCTGTGATCCCTGAAGTTGAGGCCTGAACAAGGGTGGAGGGGGATCATGACCAGAGCGGCCAACATGGCCCCAAGCGACATATACGACGAAACTGGTCATGGGAGATGAACTAATTCAAGTTAAACCTGAATCGAGATATGTCATTTGTGTTTTTGAATTGTAAGCAGAAATTCGTTAAAGCTAATAAACCATCTAAGCGTAATGTTCGTATAACGTCCCCATTCATATTCTGCTGTACAATCCACAAATAGACCAACATATGAGGTCCACGTGTTTGCTATGCATTTGTCATCTGACACCTTGCACACCCTTGCAATCGAGATGTCCCATCTCAAGGGATTATCCAGATACCATTTAAATAATACAAAAAAGCTCTAATTTATGCTGACATGACTTTGCTAGGGGTCGTTAATCCATTTTTAAATTAAACATGCCGGTATATGTAACAGTAGGGTGCAGCTGCTGTATATACGGAGAAGTACACGTTACTCTGTAGATTTCTGGACTCCTGATTTTGAGTTAAGATCCTGGTCAAGGTAGCCACACACAAAGTGCTTGCCACAAATGAACCACAACACCTTGCTGATCTGATCTCGTCAGGGAGCATGAATCATCACACAAACTCCGGTCATCCTCGCAGTGGCTTTTGGCTAATCATTGAACAAAAACGGTCACTGCATCACGCGCTTTCAGGTGCAGTTATGCAGCCGTCTGGAACGCTCTTCCTTCTGATATTAGGAAACCACTGGAGCTGTGCACTTTTAAATAATCTAGATTGACAAACTAATTTCTTTAGAATTGCGTTTTATGTTTAGTTTGTTGTCCTTACCCCCACCTCCGAGTAGCATGGTTGGCTACGTGTGGTGCAAAAGAAGTTCAACATACGTACATACAAGTTCAACATACATTATCAACAATCACTGTCACCCACATACAAATGTGGAATATACACGATTGATTTGGAACTATTAGTGTCAAATGCTCAAAAGAGCACTGATATATATTTAAAATCACATTTGATTAGGATTGCCTAACTGAGTCTCAAGCCTCTTATATCAGAAGGGTCCTCCTGTATTTGTATATTTGGCCAATCTTATATTAACAAGTTTATGCACATTTGAGGCAATCAATATACTCAAAGAAAACAAATACTGTACATGTACGTGGGTAACGATAACAGCTTGGCACAACAATTCGATTTAAGCATCTTTTGCTGTACTGATACTTTACATCCAGGCCACCTCACAGCAGCCTTGTGTTCCAGATTCACGTGAAATGGCAAAAAAGAACACCGCATCTTGAAAACATTTTTGGGTTACCAAAAAATGGAGCAAATTTTCAAGATGCGGAACATTGACTGACTCACACAAATCTGGGTCCTGTGTCCAATAGGATTTCCATCGAGCCCTGTGCTCCACACAGGGCTGCATTGACGCCCTCGGTCTTGAATTCCCACTGCGTGCAACATTCCCCATGACAGGTGCCCGCTCACAGAGCGGCCTGCTTAGCGAATCGCTGGTCGCAGTTATTTGGGCGAGCGAAGCCCTCGCCGCACGGGGCTAAATGGAGCCCCATCTGACCAATGCGCAGCGTTTTGCACCGCAGGCGTGCATGTCATTCACCCTCGCATTCGTGCACAGTGGCGTACAGTGCGATGTTATAATGCCAATGTTAAGGCCCCCAGTATGTTGCGAGATGCTGCGGGAAGCTGGTAGTGCAGCGGTTCGCGCTCTCCGCCACGAACCCGGGATCTTTGTCTGAAACGTTGCAAGGGCGTAATGGCGAGCAGACTGGTGGTCTTCCTGAGGTCGTCAGTTCAATCTCCCGGCATGCCAGGGAGACAATGGACGCGTTTTGTTTAAATGCCACCGTGTCTGTCCACCCAGCAGTGTGAATGGGCACACCGCAGATACAGTCGGCAGGTCGAATGCGGTGGGGGTTCAGTGTGAGTGCGCCCAACTCTTTGAAGATGTTTGGCCAGTGAGGAAGAGTAGACCTAATACCTACTCGAGGGGCTCTCTAGAGCTCCCCTCTCATGGAGGCTCTTTCACCGGCAGTGGCATGCGCACGCAATTGCAAGGTTCCACCTTTGCCTTTAGCCTCCAATAGATTCGTGTAAATATCCAAATGGGCGGCATTGTGATTCGAGCACTCAACTCACAAATGGTGGGTCGTGAGTTCACTGCTCAAGCCAATCATCTTTCCAGGGTCAATACAATTCATACCGCTTGCAGAAAGTCTACAGCGGCCATCCGTAGAGAGGCTGGCCTCAGCATGAGAATATGTAATTTCCAGGGCTGCTTCGGGGCCCCGATGGTATAAGCATTGCCCCAAATGCCTTTGTGAGCAGAGAGATACTGTATTTAAATGTTTTATATATGGTATAGTGTATATGAGAAAACATGAATAAAACATGTAATGGTGGGCTTTAAATGAGTGAGTAGACTCGTAAACTTACAGAATAATTCATCAATCACCGCTAAAATGAATACGCATATTCTATTCTATTAAGCAATGAATGAGACGAGGTTTTTTAACTCTATGATTGAGATTAGAGTGATATAAGCTTAACATTAGGTTAATCATAGTTTTCCAGTAGAATACATATATACATCATTTTCATAAATTAGGTTTATCCTCATGGAACCTGGAATCTGGCCAAAAAGGCAGATCAATCTCAATCAGGATTAGACGATAGGATTGTGTAGTTAATGTATCCCTTTGCAATGCTACTATAACATCCCACGGCGTGTGTTCCAGAAGGCTACAACATTAACAAATATAATATATTGCAGGCAAGTCTCAGACGACTGATACAAAAAAGGAAATACCTCCTTTGAAGTGTCTAACATCGTGGCTTTTATAGCCGCAGTAAAGCAGCGACGAGGGCTTTTAAGATGTAAAGAGCTCATCCATTAAAACGGCGTGAGCAGGAGCGCATTGAAGTGGCAGGAAAGCTCACCGGCTGGGGGTTACTCAGACCAACGCTTTTTCTCCCTTGGCCACGCCACGGAGATGCCCCCGGGCTACGCAGACGCACACTGTTCAGCAGAAGTGGCTGTCAATCGTAAGGGCTCTGTCACGGGGACGTACAGCGCGGAGATGCGATGTAAATGATTGCCCTGTTTCCTTTACCATGGGAGCCGATTCTGCATTTCTTAAGATAGGTCATTGATTCACAGGCTGAGGAATTCTGGTGTAACCAAGTAATGATGGTTAGGGTTAGGTCAAAGGTGAGTGGCGAGAGTTAGCGTTGGCGCTATGATTAGGAATAAGGTTTAGTTATTGGGTTATTCCGAGGGCTATAGTTAGTGCTGTGGATATCGTTGATGTTGGAGTTCAGGTTCGTGCTAGGGTTGATGTTGGTGCCAATGTGTAAGCGTCATGGTTAGGACTCGCGACCTCAGTTTGATTCCAGGCCATTTCTAACATAGTAGGAAGTGTTATTTGAACCTTTATTAAGCACCCTCCTACCTGCACTAACCCACACTGATCAGTGTGGTAAAGTATAGTCAAATAACCCCCATAACTCACACAGTATGGGGAGACCTTAAATCAGCATGGGGATTATGATTATATTATTTGTGTTATTTTAGCGATTGTTCTGGAGCAAGGGACAGGGCTAGAATTGAGGTCAGGGCTAGTGTTAAGTGATAGTCTCATGACTTATTCAATTAGAGTGGTTCAATAGTTATATGGCTTGGGTTAGTGATATAGTTAGTGACATAGTTAGTAATATACTTACATGGCTTGGGTTAGTCATCGTGTGATAGCACCGCAGACTATGTGTGTGATCAATTCGAAGGCATCGTTAATGACCACGCTGTTACCGAGACTGGCTCTTTACTGCAAGCCCACTAACTTGTGCTGATACCCGCTGGGTAAAGGTCCTGTTTAAGTATGTGGCAGAGCAGTGTTCATCCGGCAATGATGTGGACTGACACTCACACGGCACATTTTTGAAAGTAGGCTCTGTGTAAAGGATGTTGTTTTAGGGATTCAAATACCATGCGTATATACACACACCACTGTAGGCTGACCAAATCACGAGGAATGTTCCCAATCTTGTCAGATCTCAGACGATAAGGAGGTTTGAGCCTAAGTAGTGTTTGGATGGATGCTCACCTTGCATATTTGTCCAGGAAGGTCACACTGAGTCTTTGGACTCTTATCCAGGAGGGTCTCGCTGCTACATTGGGTTTTATTGTAAGATGTTGTTAGCCAATTAATGATGAGTTGCGTCTACACAAAGCGGTGGGAGGAAACCGGAGCTCCCAGAGACAATCCACGCGCGTGAGGGGGCACCGCTGTATCCCCCGTACCGATGAAACAGATGGCGATAAGTCGACTTGCTGTACCGCCTTCTCCTGGCGAGCCAGTGGATGACACCTCCTCGACACCCACCACCACCACCGCTACCACCACCACCGCTACTACCACCACTGCTACCACCACCATCGCCGCGACCACCACCACCGCTACCACCACCACCGCTACCACCACCACCGCTACCACCACCACTGCTACCACCACCGCCGCGACCACCACCACTGCTACTACCGCTACCACCGCCACCACCACCACCGCTACCACCGCTACCACCGCTACCACCGCTACCACCGCCACCACCACCACCACTACCACCACCGCTACCACCGCCACCACCACCACCACTACCACCGCTACCACCGCTACCACCGCCACCACCACCGCTACCACCACCACCGCTACCACCGCCACCACCGCCACCGCTACCACCGCTACCACCGCCACCACCACCACCACCACTGCTACCACCGCTACCACCGCCACCACCACCGCTACCACCACCACCGCTACCACCACCACCACCACCACCGCTACCACCGCTACCACCGCCACCACCACCACCACCGCTACCACCGCCACCACCACCACCGCTACCACCGCTACCACCGCCACCACCACCACCGCTACCACCACCACCGCTACCACCGCCACCACCACCACCGCTACCACCACCACTGCTACCACCACCACCACCGTTACCACCACCACCGTTACCACCACCACCGCTACCACCACCACCGCTACCACCACCACCGTTACCACCACCACCGTTACCACCACCACCGTTACCACCACCACCGCTACCACCACCACCGCTACCACCACCACCGCTACCACCACCACTGCTACCACCACCGCCGCGACCACCACCACTGCTACTACCGCTACCACCGCCACCACCACCACCGCTACCACCGCTACCACCGCTACCACCGCTACCACCGCCACCACCACCACCACTACCACCACCGCTACCACCGCCACCACCACCACCACTACCACCGCTACCACCGCTACCACCGCCACCACCACCGCTACCACCACCACCGCTACCACCGCCACCACCGCCACCGCTACCACCGCTACCACCGCCACCACCACCACCACCACTGCTACCACCGCTACCACCGCCACCACCACCGCTACCACCACCACCGCTACCACCACCACCACCACCACCGCTACCACCGCTACCACCGCCACCACCACCACCACCGCTACCACCGCCACCACCACCACCGCTACCACCGCTACCACCGCCACCACCACCACCGCTACCACCACCACCGCTACCACCGCCACCACCACCACCGCTACCACCACCACTGCTACCACCACCACCACCGTTACCACCACCACCGTTACCACCACCACCGCTACCACCACCACCGCTACCACCACCACCGTTACCACCACCACCGTTACCACCACCACCGTTACCACCACCACCGCTACCACCACCACCGTTACCACTACCACTGCTACCAGGCTATAGGCTGCTGCGGGGCAACATTGTGGGCAGTTCAGTAAAATCCACTGCTGTACTGTACTTCTATATTCCCATGCCTATACTCCCCACCTTCATTAACCCACACTGACCAGTGTGGTGAAGTATGGTCAAATAGTCCCCCCGACCCTCATGGCGTGGGGAGGTCCTCATCCAGCAGTGGAGCGATGAGCGGGCTGCACATGTTCTCTGGTCTATGAGCAGTGGTGGTATTGTGGTGTCGGCACACTGTGCTACAGTCTCCCCAACCCAGACTGGAATCCAGTTCATGACTTACATCACGAGTGGCATTCGTTATCGGAACCTGGCTTGGCCCTCCCCTAGATATATTCAGCCTAAAATTAGGTATTGTGCAGTGCGGTTATGAACATGAGCCAGGTTCGTACTGTCCTGACCACGCCACACCATTCCCAGAAACAAGTATTCCATCCTGGACACGAGAGCAATTTGTCACATTTCCTCTCCGTGTCATGCATTGTTCGAGTCTTTGGTCAATACACTGCTGGACGAAGGCTGAGCCACGCCACGTGAGTGAATGTGGCTGTCTGACCACACTTCACCACGCAAGGCAATGCGGGTTGGTTCAGGCGTCGTGGTTTGGAGGGGTGGGTTCATCGCGCATCATGCTAACCACTGCACCACTGACCCACCGGGCGTCATGCACGTGGACAAGACAAACAAAATGAGGCTCATGAACACCAAAATAGGGGCACATCGTCTCGAGCCATTGAGCGGCCTCGGAGCCAACTTGTGATCGGCTTAAGAAGAACTCATCCAGCAGTGGATACAGCAGTGCTCAGCTTGAGAAGAACGCCGGGGAGTCCGGCACGTACAGAGCAGTCATCCAGCATGTGTGCAGCACCCTCCTCCACACGACCACCACGGTAGCACTGTGTTATGCTGAACAAGCAAAAAATAGGTACAGGTGCAGCCCTGCAATTCCTTGGTCACGCCACTGCTTGGAGAAGGGCCTCCACTCGAGAAAGCTCTAGAGCAGGGGTCGGCAACCTACGGCTCCGGAGCCGCATGCGGCTCTTTACGGGCTGCTTCTTGACGATATGTACGTATGTACAGTATGTACTCAGATGCACTGCGGCTCTTGAAATACTGAATTTTGTACCAAATTGGAAAGAAATGGCTCTTCTTGTTATTTTGGTTGCCGACCCCTGCTCTCGAGAGTCCCTCTTGGGAATATTTGGCCTACTCTTCCACACTGGCCAGATGTCTTGGACGAGGTCGGTGAACCCACACTTTGCCCCACCTCACGCGGCCTGCCAATTGGTTGTGGTGTATCCATACAGAGGCGGGGGAGGTGGGTGGTATTTATAAAACTTGCACCACTGTTGCATACTGCTGGGATATCTAATTGAACCTCTGCATCTTAAGTAACATACACAACATGGAGATGAACAGTAAATCATTTTTTGGACACGAAAACTATTCCTTTCTCACCTGCCCGTTAAAGCAACGACCCTTCCATAAAGCCCGAGAGAGAGAGAGTGAGATCGTTGCCGAGTGGAACACCTGGACGGGGCACATTCCACGTTTTTCAGACGTCTTGACCACAAGGCTGGGAGAGAGAATGCAGCAGCGGTAAATAACGAGGCACCTGCCACACGCGACACGATGCGAGTGCACTGCGATCTTTTCAACCGCGACGTTCGTGTGCTAGGGTGGAACGAGATTGTAAATAGAGGGCACGGATGATTGAAATCGCCGCCGCTTGGATGTGGGAGAGTTCAGTCGGGAGTACGTAATCCCACACGAGAGCCCCCCCTCCCTCCCTCCGAGGGCTGTCAGCTCCGTGTCTCCACACGGAGGCATTTTCACCGATGCAGGTGCGCAGATAGAGAGGGAGAGAGTGAGTGAGTGCCAGGTGGGTAAGAGATGGGCGTCACAAGTTGTGTTAAATCATCGCAGGTTGTCTTGGGAACAGACTTGTGCACAATATTCAGGATAATGCGGGATGCAACCTTGTTTTACGGGGATATTTTAAAAGGCACTTAAGTTTGCTCTGCACGTGAAAAAAATAATACTCAATTGGAAAATGGCCAAACTTCCCGCCTAGAAAAATATAGCAATGGGATTCGGTGAGGATTTCCAGAGTAAGTTAAGAATCACACCATCTCTAGGCTGTGAAATCAAATACATTTCACGGTCATCTAAGGCCACCCCCATCCCCACCGCCCACAGGCTTGATAACACAAATGACAGTGTGTAGATATCAACAGTCGTCATGAAGGGACAGACATCCACCATGTGAAATTTGAATCCAGTGGCCACGGACCCACCAATAGAGAAGATCACTGCCCCCACTGCTCATTTCAACACGCGAAGATCATTTTTAATTGTGACACCGATTAATAAGTGCAGTAATATATCAACAAATATATCCTTCTTCTTGGTTCTTTCGGTAAAGTCACGTAGAAGGGAAGTAATAAAATAATAAATTGTTTCATTATGTTTTATTTTTATTATTTTATTACTTCACTTCTACATGACTTTACCGAAAGAACCAAGAAGATGAATCCCTGCAGTCACGAAAGCTTCAAATCGAAATATATCCTTATTTGCATAAATAAAGGATTCTCAGTGCTTAACGTAAAATAAAATATACATGAATGTTATTATTTATCTCTAGGATTGTCATTCAAGTTGTATTAATAATTTACCTTTAGAAACACAGAACCACGCCCCATGCAGGTGCCAGTCGTAAATGTCCTTCATGGCTTTAATCTGTGTGCAATGTGGCTGCCTTGTTTTATTTAAGCACATATAAATCATTTTTACGGTCCCGTTTCCACCCACGTGATCTTGCGCAACAATGTAAGGTACATATAGCGTCTGCACAGACATGGAGTAAAAATTTTAATTTCTCAAAGTTGTCAAGAGCATAGCTTTGGCACCGGTGTTAAAACTACAAATGCCTTGCGCCTAACTTGATGTGACACCCTTAATTTAAGCAGGTGAGATTCCATTGCGACGGATGTCTTCCGACATTCCATTTTTAAATCCTTTATATTATAAGTTCACTTGCTTATTTGCTTGCGCGCTTACGACCGTGCAAATCTTTCGGTCGTTTTTTTACCCACTTCCCGTGATCCTATCGAGCTGACATTTTGCACACAGACTCGTTGTGCGTGACAATTAATTTTCGTGAATTTTTTCCCCCCAAAATTTTACACTTTTTAGGAAAAAAAAATTATATGTAATTACCAATTGCTTAATGGTGGCAAGCAATCATCTGACCCATAGGTGGTAGCCATCTCAAGCCAGAGGACGAGAGGACTCTAGCCGTCACGCATATAAAGGATTTATAGTGAAAACTTTGTTTTTACAGATTAATTTTTTACCGTTTGAGAGCACGGTGATTATAATTGATAAGAGCAGACTAATGTAAAATAAATGTGACTTGATGTTGTCCTTTATTTAAGCAGATAGGAGGTCCTCTTTGGGATGTATATAAATAAATGATCGTATATCTAATGGCGATGTAACAGAATCTGTAATCTCTTTCTTCAGTCACAGTCTTGGTTGCTAATTTTTATTTTATGTGTTGCTAGCCAGTAATTCTAAAATTTGCGACGGGGGGGGGGGGAGATATGTCACTGGCACAACATACTTTGCTTTTGTAAATAATGTCACGAAAAGAATGCCACGGCATCTGTAATTAATGTCCAGCGGTGTCGAGTTTATACTACGGTGGAGCGGTGAGCGTGCTGCCGCTATGAACCCGGCAATCCGAGGTTGATTCCCGGCCACCGCTAACATCAGTGGTGAGTGATTTCAGCGCCAGTCCTTACCTCCAACAACTTTTCCTAACATGTACTGACCAGCGTGGTGAAGTATGGTCATGGCGTAGGGAGGAATGACAGACATTTGCAATATATGTACAGTACCGTTTTTTCTTTATTTTACGCAATGGTAAATGTTTGTCATTTCCATCGGCAATGAATAGGGGCCAGTGATGGGAATCTAACTCGCAACTCCGTGGAAAGTGGTTGTAAGTGGGGAGTGCAGTGACCCCTGGAGAGACCCAGCCACTGGATGCCCTCTTCAGCAGGAGGCATTTACGTGGACAGACAAAGGGGTGAGGTCGGTGAAAACGTTCATTTTACGTATTTAAATTTGATGACAGCCCTCTGAGTGAACAAAACATGTTCTAAAGAATACCTGAACAAAATACTCTACACATTTCCTCCGATATGTAAAGCAGAAGTTGTGGATGCGTCTGATAGTCTGCGAGGTGTGTGTGTGTTTGACAACTTGTGGATAACTTTATTGACACTGGGCACAAGCCTGGGGTGTGTTTTATTTTCTGAAACGTTTTTTTATCTAAATAATTTGGTACATCTACTACAGTATCGTATGTAAAACAATGGTACTATATATATTGTAAGACTTACTCACGTTTAGATTGACCATTTAAGTCACGTAAACGATATCGTTTACAAGTTTAATACTCTATGACATATCGTAAATTAAATATTTAGCCAGTAATACAGTATATTAAAGAGTAAATAGACAAACTAGTGCGCATAAACACAAAATGCTGTAAATGTAATAATAAAAAAACATTACATTATATATATACTGTATATATAATTTAAAGGGGTTGCCATTATTGTAATAGCAGCTGAATTACGAAGAGCAAATCTATTTTGGAAGGTAGCATGGCTTTTGAAATGTGTAATGAGTTCACAAAGATTAAAATCAAGGTTGTTGGAGGACGTTACTCAATAACAAATGCATAGTCATGGGTGACAGCAAAAACATACATTTAGTTCGGGCATACATAGATACAGCCATTGGTATGCACAGCTCGAGATCGATGGACAATGGGAGCGGCCAGGAAAGAGTGACCTACCATTGAGGGAAGGCTGCTGCTGCTGATGATGGGAGTCGTATCTGTGTTGGGATCTTAGGGTCCACAAACTCCCAGACTATACGCTCAAGGCTACAAACTCACCCACTTCCTCCCACACACCTCCTCCCACCGTCTCCTCCCCGCATTGCCACCCCCCCCCCAGCCTCTCGCCTCTACAACAGCCAGCCTCTCCTCTCTCAACAGAACTGGACGACAAGGCAGAGAACGCGGACGCGCGCACGTCAGCTCGGCAATCATCGGTGAGTGGGATTCCTGATTACAGAACGCCTACAAACAAATCTTGCCACGCACGTTTAAGACGGTGGCAATCTCAGCGTGGATAACGCTCACAGTGATGGGATGTTGTTTGTAGCCCTGCAGTTATTATGCTGCAGGGTATGGTTAAGACTTAAGTGAACTTCAAAAGGCACGCACATATGAATAGCAGACGTGTGAGATAATGTATGTCGATGAATTTATTGCAACAATCACATATATATCAAAACATGCCATAATCGACACACAGTATATGAATATACATACTGTGTAAAGTACCGTAGTGTGTTGTATAATTGCAAGACTGTCATACACATACACACTGCATATGCCTGCCGCTATTGCAGAGGCATATATCTAATGTACATATTGTGCTCAAAGAATCACCAGACATGATCTATCCACTGCTTTATGTATGTGTATAATGTAGTTTTCATTACTTTCATGTGCATTCCACTACATTGTAAAGCTAAGACGAACGTTCAAAGAATCTGTTTTTCTTCGTATAAATGGAATGTGATTGCTGCGTACGTAAAACCGGCTGGCATACTCACAACAAGCCAGTCTTCAATCCATATATATGTACACGTCAATTGTGTGCGTGTATATATACACACAACTATGGGGTATATATAGTTTTAATATTCTGGGCAGTGGATTGACCATGGGTGATGATGTATATTCTGGGAATGCATGTGGTGAGCTCACCTGCCACTAAAACCATTTTTAGCAGAGTCAGTGGTTCGATTACCACTACAGCTGCATGGCAACTTGTCAAGAAATGAGTCGCCTCCCTTTCCCACTTCTTATCACGACTAAGAGGGTTGCCGTTCGCAACAACTTCACTTGGTGATTTCTCCACTTGAGTTGAGGACTTTGTCTGCCAGGTCTCCTCCACTCGTGTGTGTCTTGCCGCTTTCCTCTCACCGCTCCACTTTGGAATTCCTTCCCATCGTCTCTTTCTCCAAGTTCTTACAACGTTGCTCAATTCAGGAATTGTGTTTCGTGTTACCTTTTGCACCTTCAATGGTGCTGGTTGTTGCTAGTTGCTTGGTATTTAGGCCCTTCATTTATGAGAAAGTACGAGTCTGTTGAGACTAAAACTGTTGTCTCTGTGTCTCTCTCTTTTTTAAGGCAGACCTGGTATTAAATAAAATACAGCATGGGAGCATTGTAATCTTAAAACAAAACGTGAAATATAAAGTTGGTGATAGAGACTTTACCTTCATCATTGATTCGATGAAGTTTCCGTGAGTCGTGGTAGTGCCCATAGTCAACAACTTCTCGCAAACGTCGCTAAACTTATGTAACCATAAACTCCCCTTGATGAATTGGGAATGGATCTCAATGGGTCGTCAGATGGTTGAGTAAAGAGTGTACTCTACATATATACATTCATAAAGTATTAATACAGAAAAGGCTTAGAGGACCATTCCAGGCAGTGAGGACCACAGTTCATATTTCCCATGTCACTCACTCTTCTCCATTCACTTGCAAACACAAAGCATCGACCATTACTAATGCATGTCGATCGGGAGACATGGGAAGATGAGCTCTACTCGACCCCAGAATCCCGGAGTTGCCATTCCCTGGTTCTAGGCTACAGTCTCAACGGAGACTATGGAATGTGTGTGTGTGTACTTCACAAACGGGCTGGTTCATTTGGCAAGGCAAGTGCCAAAACACCCGATCCCAGGTTGATAGTCGTAGCAGTGGCGACAGCCCTGCCGGTCTGGCAACTCGCCATACGAGCAGTCTGCTCGGGTGGGGAGCAGCGAGGTCTCAATATGCCCTTTTGTGCTCAGGAAAAGTGTGGTTTCTGGTTTTAATTAGCCGAGAGTCTAATTAAAAAGGTGCCATTCAACCTCAATTAATTGCAAATCACGCACCCACTGGCCACATATCATTGTCTTCTCGAGCGCGTGACGCAACATTTAAAATAATAATCAATGTGTGCCGTTCTATATACAGCACAGAATAGAGTAAGACGCCCGTCTGAGCATGGCAACTTTAGCTATGAGGGAGATCAAGTGGTTAATGAAGAAGGAATTCCAATCCATGGCTTGACATAACATCATGACCCTTGTATGAGCATACTTCATGGCTTTCTTGTAATCTTTGTCTGATAACCTCTCAGCAGGCATTCTGTTTTGCTTCACAAGAGCACATTCTCAATTTTCTGTTCTCTCGATTGGAGTCGAGCTTACACATAGACACGCTTTTTTTTTAATCATATATGGCAGAAGTGGCACAGTGGTTAATGCAGTACACAAACACCATGGTGACCTGAGTTCGATTTCCTGCCGTGGCTAACATCAGTGTTGAGTGACATCTGAACTGGTCCTGGGTTCCCTCAACCTGGACTGAACAATTTGGTGAAGCATGGTCGGCTATTTTGGCACTTGTTTGCCATAGCTTTTGGAGGCATTCATCTGGCATCATCATCATCATCACGATCCATTGGCAGATATCCCGCAGATGTCCACTGCACATTTCGTCATTTGATTCCACTTTCCTCTGTCTTGTGCCAATATGCCCAAGTAGTGCTACAACTTTCTATACTGATCTCTTATGTCGTCGTCAAGCCATGCTCCGTTAGGTCTTCCTCGATTTTCGGTTCCTTCCATTTTTACAAGCAACACACTTAATCCAGCAGTGGAGTAAAAAAGGATGTAATTTTTTTTAAAATTATTGGTTGATGATGAGAGCGATGTGATTGTGGCTTTTCAGGATTGATCACCAGTCGTGGCCAGTTTAAGACCCAACAGCAGCTTCTGAGCTCTCCACACAGTTCTAGAATATCTGGCTTCCATAACTTGGACTAAGTTGTTCACCGTAGCACTACTACTCTTAGTTTTTTCGGTAAAGTCACGTAGGTAAAAAAAATGAAATTAAAATTAATAAAAAAATAATAATAAAAAAATTACGACGTTTCGGAGGCAACACAAGTCTCCGTCATCAGGTGGGACCGTCACAGCCAGATTTGCTGTATCAAGTGAGACAGGGATTCCAAGATGCAAGTTCTTAAATATAAGCACTGTTTTTGGAACTGGCGAAGCTCACACAGTGTCCCAAGGGCTTGCGTTGTGCCTCCAGTGCCTTTTTTATCTAAATAATTTGGTACATCTACTACAGTATCGTATGTAAAACAATGGTACTATATATATTGTAAGACTTACTCACGTTTAGATTGACCATTTAAGTCACGTAAACGATATCGTTTACAAGTTTAATACTCTATGACATATCGTAAATTAAATATTTAGCCAGTAATACAGTATATTAAAGAGTAAATAGACAAACTAGTGCGCATAAACACAAAATGCTGTAAATGTAATAATAAAAAAACATTACATTATATATATACTGTATATATAATTTAAAGGGGTTGCCATTATTGTAATAGCAGCTGAATTACGAAGAGCAAATCTATTTTGGAAGGTAGCATGGCTTTTGAAATGTGTAATGAGTTCACAAAGATTAAAATCAAGGTTGTTGGAGGACGTTACTCAATAACAAATGCATAGTCATGGGTGACAGCAAAAACATACATTTAGTTCGGGCATACATAGATACAGCCATTGGTATGCACAGCTCGAGATCGATGGACAATGGGAGCGGCCAGGAAAGAGTGACCTACCATTGAGGGAAGGCTGCTGCTGCTGATGATGGGAGTCGTATCTGTGTTGGGATCTTAGGGTCCACAAACTCCCAGACTATACGCTCAAGGCTACAAACTCACCCACTTCCTCCCACACACCTCCTCCCACCGTCTCCTCCCCGCATTGCCACCCCCCCCCCAGCCTCTCGCCTCTACAACAGCCAGCCTCTCCTCTCTCAACAGAACTGGACGACAAGGCAGAGAACGCGGACGCGCGCACGTCAGCTCGGCAATCATCGGTGAGTGGGATTCCTGATTACAGAACGCCTACAAACAAATCTTGCCACGCACGTTTAAGACGGTGGCAATCTCAGCGTGGATAACGCTCACAGTGATGGGATGTTGTTTGTAGCCCTGCAGTTATTATGCTGCAGGGTATGGTTAAGACTTAAGTGAACTTCAAAAGGCACGCACATATGAATAGCAGACGTGTGAGATAATGTATGTCGATGAATTTATTGCAACAATCACATATATATCAAAACATGCCATAATCGACACACAGTATATGAATATACATACTGTGTAAAGTACCGTAGTGTGTTGTATAATTGCAAGACTGTCATACACATACACACTGCATATGCCTGCCGCTATTGCAGAGGCATATATCTAATGTACATATTGTGCTCAAAGAATCACCAGACATGATCTATCCACTGCTTTATGTATGTGTATAATGTAGTTTTCATTACTTTCATGTGCATTCCACTACATTGTAAAGCTAAGACGAACGTTCAAAGAATCTGTTTTTCTTCGTATAAATGGAATGTGATTGCTGCGTACGTAAAACCGGCTGGCATACTCACAACAAGCCAGTCTTCAATCCATATATATGTACACGTCAATTGTGTGCGTGTATATATACACACAACTATGGGGTATATATAGTTTTAATATTCTGGGCAGTGGATTGACCATGGGTGATGATGTATATTCTGGGAATGCATGTGGTGAGCTCACCTGCCACTAAAACCATTTTTAGCAGAGTCAGTGGTTCGATTACCACTACAGCTGCATGGCAACTTGTCAAGAAATGAGTCGCCTCCCTTTCCCACTTCTTATCACGACTAAGAGGGTTGCCGTTCGCAACAACTTCACTTGGTGATTTCTCCACTTGAGTTGAGGACTTTGTCTGCCAGGTCTCCTCCACTCGTGTGTGTCTTGCCGCTTTCCTCTCACCGCTCCACTTTGGAATTCCTTCCCATCGTCTCTTTCTCCAAGTTCTTACAACGTTGCTCAATTCAGGAATTGTGTTTCGTGTTACCTTTTGCACCTTCAATGGTGCTGGTTGTTGCTAGTTGCTTGGTATTTAGGCCCTTCATTTATGAGAAAGTACGAGTCTGTTGAGACTAAAACTGTTGTCTCTGTGTCTCTCTCTTTTTTAAGGCAGACCTGGTATTAAATAAAATACAGCATGGGAGCATTGTAATCTTAAAACAAAACGTGAAATATAAAGTTGGTGATAGAGACTTTACCTTCATCATTGATTCGATGAAGTTTCCGTGAGTCGTGGTAGTGCCCATAGTCAACAACTTCTCGCAAACGTCGCTAAACTTATGTAACCATAAACTCCCCTTGATGAATTGGGAATGGATCTCAATGGGTCGTCAGATGGTTGAGTAAAGAGTGTACTCTACATATATACATTCATAAAGTATTAATACAGAAAAGGCTTAGAGGACCATTCCAGGCAGTGAGGACCACAGTTCATATTTCCCATGTCACTCACTCTTCTCCATTCACTTGCAAACACAAAGCATCGACCATTACTAATGCATGTCGATCGGGAGACATGGGAAGATGAGCTCTACTCGACCCCAGAATCCCGGAGTTGCCATTCCCTGGTTCTAGGCTACAGTCTCAACGGAGACTATGGAATGTGTGTGTGTGTACTTCACAAACGGGCTGGTTCATTTGGCAAGGCAAGTGCCAAAACACCCGATCCCAGGTTGATAGTCGTAGCAGTGGCGACAGCCCTGCCGGTCTGGCAACTCGCCATACGAGCAGTCTGCTCGGGTGGGGAGCAGCGAGGTCTCAATATGCCCTTTTGTGCTCAGGAAAAGTGTGGTTTCTGGTTTTAATTAGCCGAGAGTCTAATTAAAAAGGTGCCATTCAACCTCAATTAATTGCAAATCACGCACCCACTGGCCACATATCATTGTCTTCTCGAGCGCGTGACGCAACATTTAAAATAATAATCAATGTGTGCCGTTCTATATACAGCACAGAATAGAGTAAGACGCCCGTCTGAGCATGGCAACTTTAGCTATGAGGGAGATCAAGTGGTTAATGAAGAAGGAATTCCAATCCATGGCTTGACATAACATCATGACCCTTGTATGAGCATACTTCATGGCTTTCTTGTAATCTTTGTCTGATAACCTCTCAGCAGGCATTCTGTTTTGCTTCACAAGAGCACATTCTCAATTTTCTGTTCTCTCGATTGGAGTCGAGCTTACACATAGACACGCTTTTTTTTTAATCATATATGGCAGAAGTGGCACAGTGGTTAATGCAGTACACAAACACCATGGTGACCTGAGTTCGATTTCCTGCCGTGGCTAACATCAGTGTTGAGTGACATCTGAACTGGTCCTGGGTTCCCTCAACCTGGACTGAACAATTTGGTGAAGCATGGTCGGCTATTTTGGCACTTGTTTGCCATAGCTTTTGGAGGCATTCATCTGGCATCATCATCATCATCACGATCCATTGGCAGATATCCCGCAGATGTCCACTGCACATTTCGTCATTTGATTCCACTTTCCTCTGTCTTGTGCCAATATGCCCAAGTAGTGCTACAACTTTCTATACTGATCTCTTATGTCGTCGTCAAGCCATGCTCCGTTAGGTCTTCCTCGATTTTCGGTTCCTTCCATTTTTACAAGCAACACACTTAATCCAGCAGTGGAGTAAAAAAGGATGTAATTTTTTTTAAAATTATTGGTTGATGATGAGAGCGATGTGATTGTGGCTTTTCAGGATTGATCACCAGTCGTGGCCAGTTTAAGACCCAACAGCAGCTTCTGAGCTCTCCACACAGTTCTAGAATATCTGGCTTCCATAACTTGGACTAAGTTGTTCACCGTAGCACTACTACTCTTAGTTTTTTCGGTAAAGTCACGTAGGTAAAAAAAATGAAATTAAAATTAATAAAAAAATAATAATAAAAAAATTACGACGTTTCGGAGGCAACACAAGTCTCCGTCATCAGGTGGGACCGTCACAGCCAGATTTGCTGTATCAAGTGAGACAGGGATTCCAAGATGCAAGTTCTTAAATATAAGCACTGTTTTTGGAACTGGCGAAGCTCACACAGTGTCCCAAGGGCTTGCGTTGTGCCTCCAGTGCCTTTGAATTGTAGGGCCACATCTGTGGAATCCAGTCCCATTGGATTGAGATGACGGAATTCTTTACCCAGCTTTAAAACAACACTTTAAGCATATTTATTCCTGAAGATTGTTGTTGTTTCAGCATTAGCAGACGTGTTCACGATAAAATTACGATTTAAAGCTTTTGTGACTGCTGGGATTCATATTCTTGGTTCTTTCGGAATAGTCACGTAGAAGGGAAAGAACCAAGAATATGTGTTCACGATACTGCAGAATTGAGTACCTTTTCAATATTTTATATATTTTGGTTAATTTTTGAAAATGTTCAAATTAATGTTTAAATGTCGAATCATAGAATGACAAAAATCCCTATCAACAAAGGCAATGTGCAGATTGTGCATTGAGACTTGTGGTGTAGTGTGGCTGGCATGGGCCCTCGTGCAAAGAGTAAAATGGTGCCCCCTGTCCAATTTCCTCCCCTCTTCGTATCCGCTCCGACCCATGGGCCCCCTGGTGTAGTTGCTCCACCTTCACCACACTCGAGTTTCACCATTCGATGCTGAATTCCGTCATTGATGTTGCTCACATTCTGGCCACAAGTTTCCACAGTGACTCCTGCGAGGCCAATTTTCACCGTGCCATTCACGTCGACAAAACCAGCACTGTGCGCGTGCAACACGCGCAGGTCACGCGCACGCAACAGAGATGCCTTTATTTGTGTTTTTAATTGGGCAGGAGATGTGATGAAGGCTCCAGACGATGGGTGGCTTTTTCTCTGGCACCGCGTTGAGAATGAGTCTTGGAGGAGAGAAACGAGGCCATATAAGCGAGGGATCCCGCAAGGCCTGAGAGCGCGCGTGTGTAATTGAAAGGAATGCGCACAACAGTGCGGCGCATTTTAATGCGGCATAGCTGTACCTAATGTGCATTAGAAAGAAAAAAATGGCATTCCAAAGAAGTAGGCATCAAAACCTTTTTCAAACAAGTACAGCGATTGAAGGACATTTTAAATGGATGAAGCAAAAAGCAACTCACCACGTTCAACATTGACGCGGCAAATGTTGTAAGTTCATTTATTTATTTGCGTTTGATTGTGAAGTTACTTTGGTACTTTTTGTTTTTGAACCAGGTAAGAACTCAAAGCGACGAGGAAAGTTTCATTTTCAAGAGTGTCCTGTGGGGCATTAGTCTGCCAGTCGGGAGAGCGTCGATTGCTGCTGTGTAAACCACATTGAGGACTTTACAGGGCGATATCTGTGAAATACAGTACAATAATATTAACATCTACAGTACGTCGCATATCCAACTCACTGGTGCATAAAGGTTTACTCTCCAACACACAAGCGGTGTGCTGAACTTGTAACTAATTGGCACGTTTTGTTTACGTGAGACACTTACTGAGTGGCTGTGTCGGGTGGTGGCGGGTTTAACGACGCATTTATATTTACGCGATCTCACCCCAAAAAACTTTTGTGGATAATATTGGTCACGAAAGCCTACTACGTATTCAACGAAGGCACCAGTGGACTTTACGTAACGGTCGGATGTTGTCAATATCCTGAGACAAATTTAGTTAACACCATGCACAGGTGACAGCAGCTAGATGGTCAGGGTGGACACGTGACGGTTAGATATGCAGTGGTGTACACTATATACTGTGCAGCTCTACGAGAACACAAAATTAGGTATATGCTGTCTGATTTTGAGGAATAAGATGCACATTTTTCATCACAGATGTTAAACAGACGCCACTGTGAAAGCAGGTGGTTGACCTTGAGGTTTCGCTCAGAAATATGAAACCTGATAAAAAAAATTGGCAAATAATGTGGATTTTTTTTTATTGCGTGGTATATTTGCCAAGAAACTATATAGAAAATATTGTTGTTATTCTGTACAAGTGTCATACTACATTGAGCTGATGGCCACATCTCTCTGAATGTGCCCGATCTCGTCAGACCCAGAAACTAAGTTGGGCTGGGCCTGGATAGAGCTTGGATGGGCAATCACCATGCATGCCAGCTTGTCAATGGGCAGCTTGAGCTACTCTGTGGGCAGCAGAGGGTATCTCGGCAACACTCGTTGTTGCACTATACCTCTATGCTCCCATATTTATGCTGCCCATCCTTACCAACCCGCACGTTAAAGTATGGTCAAATAACCCCCGACCACGCGGACGGCACAGGGAGGCCCTCATCCAGCAGTGGAGTGACATAAGGGCTGTTTGTGAACATAGCGCAGGTCTGCCTCAAATGAAGAGGCCAGGTCACATTGCGATAAATACAAAGATTTAGATCCCCCGTATAGCCTTAACACAATTTTGGGGCAAGTGCTGTTAGCGAGCACCTATGAAGGCCGGCACGGCACATTAGGGGGTGGATGGCCAGAACCACGCCCGGCCGCCTTTGTCTCCCTGGAGGCGACGTTTAAACACCGCACCAGGTACTCATTTGATGCCCAGTCTATCTAGAGAAGGCCCAGTATCGGCTCAGATATTCGTCACTGGTGTTGGTGCCCTTGAGCTGGAATGGAACTCGGCTCGCCGGGTTCGTAGCACAGCGCGCTAACCACCGCGCCACCGCTCCTCACTCACTCACTCTCGCACTCACACACACACGTGCATGCATGCGCCTTCTCTCTCGTCAAACAAAATATGCGGGCCAGAGGAGCTGTGTGTGTGCCGAGGTGTCAACAGGCCACTGCAAATATGCAGCGGTGCCGTTGTGTAGCTGCAGCTCGAAGGGCATGCGACGACCGTTGCTTGCCAACGTTCAGGTTTGTGGCAATCCAAGGCGTCTTTTGTGTTCGATCACTTCTGGATGTCGTTCAGCCGGGCGGCCTATTGAAAGGAGGGGATTGTTCTCTAAGTCCAGAGATCAAGAAGAGGAAGAAGAATAACTCCCCCTGCCAAACCAGTTGGGCGGGCAAAGCTGTCGTTAAAATGGGACCACACCAGCAGTATTTAATAATGCCTGGATCCGGTCACCGAACATTTATCGTTTTGTGTGTGTGGATTTTTTGTTGGATACTCAAAGCAGCCAATAGATTACATTTAGAAGAGCTGTTCATCTCATTGACATTTCAATTCAAATACTGTACTGTACTCATTAAGGCATTGCATTGAAGGCATTGCGTGTTAAGACGTTGATCGGGCAAACACTATATTTTACTGAAGTAAAAAACTAAACTACATTAATTTAGCCATAACATACTGTACATGTGCCTCTTAAGTTGGTGAGAGCCTTAGACGCTGAATGTTATTCCCTTGGTAAAAATAACCATTTATGGGCAGTTATGCATTACTTTTATAATTGTGAAGTAATTAAATACAATTGGATTTGAGATGTAAGTGATGACGTGGGATGGATTAATCTTCAAAAGGAATAAATATCATTAAAGTTATATTGCAGGGAGGGTGAACCGTACACTTCTTAGTGCCCCCTATGTGTCTACGTTATGTTACACAACCAGTTTGTAGAGTACAAGCTTGTTAAAACAAGATTGCATTGTCTCCGTTCACTTCGCTAGAATGACAAGTCCAGTAAAATCGAGTTTGCCACCAAATGTGACGGCGGTCACAAGGCAGGCACGTCTGAAGCAAGTGACCTTACAATTCCACCAAATGTTATTTAAAAAATGTGGGTAATGTGCTCACTCGCTTACAGAGCAACACTTAGCCCGCTTGGATGAGCGTGCAAAGAAGCACACCCACACTCGGAGACAAGAGCGCGTTTGATCTGCTCCGCCACCAGCATATACTGGCACGTGCGTGTTAAAATATACTTTATTTACTTTATGAATTGAAATTTGATATTAAGCCAGGTGGCACTGTAAGGAGAGTGCTCGACTCACAATTGGAGAGTTTATAGCTCAGTTAAAATAAGTGCCCCCTTGTAGGAAGTCAACAGTGGTTGTCCTTTGGGAAGACTGGCACCCGCCATGTGAATGTGGAATTTTCACCACTGCCTCAGGGGCTGCCAAGGAAAATGTGCGCCGCTCCAATGCCCGTTGAAGCAGAAACACTTGGGACTTTTGACCTTAAATTTACCATTCATGACAACCCACAAGGCAGTACAACACGATCCATTGTTGTCCTGTACATTTGTGCTCCCATGCCTATGTTGCCTGCCTTCATCAATTTGCATTGACCAGCATAATGAAGTATGGTCAGCGGCCATGAATCGCACTGCGAGAAGAGGCTCTCTCAGACAGCAGTCATTGATAAACATGTGACAACTCCTAAGTTTACTTGGAATATCATAAGCACCTCACCAACAATACTTGTGCGATTTATTTTAAAGGGAGGTAATATACAAAATGTGGGGAATTGTAACATGCTCCCTGGTTTGCGCCTGTAATTGTGGGTCAATTTCTCAAGAATACTGCCCTGTCACTAGATCACAATGGCCTACACTCACAACCAAAGTCACGGAATCATGTTTTAAGTCAAATATCAATCAACTTACCTTTCACAGAGATAATACAGCAGAGCTGGGAAAACAAGACACAAAAGGGTAAAGTTCAAATCCGATTCACATGAGTACACCATGCAAGTGATGTCATAGCACCTTTTAACATCCGTTGCAGTTGCTCAAACCTTCCAATCTCTGGTCTCAGATGTAAGGCGTTAACCACTGTGCGATGGAGCCACCCTCAACAAAATACTATCTGGCCGCATCAGTGATGCCGCGGCCTAAGTGATGAGATATTCATTGTCGCTCTGCTTGTGCGTGCTTGTCTGGCAAGGGCACTGCTCACAGGTTCACTGCCGACTCCTGGACGCAATGGACATCATGATGCAAGCGCTGAAGGACCTCAAGCTCCTACAACTCCAAACGTCCATGGAGAGCGGAGGCACTGCCAGCGCAGCCGACGCTGCCGCCGCCGCTGCTACACACAAGAGGGGCTTGCATCAGGCCACGTACCCCACCCCGCCGAACCACGTCAGCTCAACAAGCTGCAACAGCTGCACGAGGAATTCATTTCGAAGAGAGGAGAGCGACACCTGCCACCACTGGGCCTCCCGGGCAGAGGACGGGCCCTCGAACGTGCGGCGCGCCGACTGGACGGCGTGCCTGCTGTCGGCAGAGGGCAGGAAGCGACAGCCCATCGTGCTGGGAGACAACAGCTTCGCCGACCTCATCACGGACTGGATAGAAGCGGCCGAGCCACCGTCCGAGAAACTGCCCAGCAGCGGCAGCAGCGGCGGCGTGAAAGCGTCCTCGCCGCTGGAGAGCTGCAAGAGGCTCTTCGGCATGGGTGGGACTCTGCAGCGGAAACTCTCCAGCCTCAGGCCAGGCAGGAAGGTCCACAGCAAGGCGTACAAAGTCAGGGACGGCGAGCAGGCGGTACGCAAGCATCCCACCGAACAGCTCAAGGCGGAGGCGAGAAAGTGCCAGGCGCCGTACGATCTGTTCAACTCGCGCGCACGATGCCAGGCTGCACGCGTACACAAGGCATTGTGAGGCGTTTGGCGTCGGGGCAGTTGAGCGGTCGGTGTTCAAAGATCACGAAGAACTTGTGCCCCGTGTACATTTTCAGACATTAACAGTGGCTTTATTTTCTCTTGGACCCTTGAATTGGGCATGTATTGAATACGATATGCTCAATAATTATGTCAAAGTGGATTTGAAAGGAAAGTGCCCTGGAAGGTTTTAGCGTTGTAGTGAAAATGGAAACTGGGTACCCTGGTGGTGGCCACCTGTTTCAATGTATCGGGTAACCTTTAGGTGTTGTATATGAACTTGAGACCGTTTAAAAAAAGAAATCCCAACAGCTGACGCTCTTTAATGAGCCACTTTGTTTTCGCGAGGGCTTTTTGAACAATTGCTTAATGGAAGAGCGCGCAGAAATTCCAACCACAGAAACCCCCTCCGATAGAAAAGTCAATTTAAAAAGGAAATCGCTGGGCGTCAACTCTCCAAAGTGTGCCTTCAAAAGAGGACTTGTTTAACTTCCACTTAAACCCTCGACTCAAACCAGCTGTGTTGGCAAAGGCCATTTCTCAGCAGCGCGAAACAACTCGTAACCACGTGCTGAGTATACATTACGAACTGGCAACACACAGCCTCGTCCTTGTCAGATGAAGCACTCGAGACCCTGGTTACATATTTTACAAAGTGGCAGCGTGGACTGGATATTGTGGCTGCCTCTTGATCCGTACTTTATAAAGTTGAACATTTGGCAGCGGCCGGCTTTCTACAAATAAAAAATGTATTAAAATGTTTGTATTGTTGCAGTTGTTTTGCAAAGATTACATTCACGGAATGGCTTAAAATCGTGTACTTCTTCAAAAACGTTGTAAACGTCTAATTGCGATTCTTTCGAGGGGAAGGCAAAGGGCATGCACATTTTTGTATGCCTGAAATGCACCACTATGTACAGCTGGATGATGCATTTTAAGTCGTTAATTGCATAGACTACTGCGGTGTTTATTAATAAAAATGGGCAGTGGCTTAAAACGATGTTCAATAGAGCATATATCCCTATTGGGACAATTAAAACTAGCCATTAACTGCAGTTTTACCTCCAATTATAAAGCATTTCAACGCCTCACAAAGCATGTATTGTACATCAAATGCTCTTATCCACAATGGACAAGAGTTGGAAGATAATTTAAGAGTAATTATTGCACGTAATCTATGAGAATGCCTCTTATCCACGATCACTTGTGATATTGGCAGTTGCGAGACGACGACCTGCAAATAACAGGATTGAGGCCTGGCTGAGCCAAGTTGTGGAAAGGTTTAAGGAATTCACTCGAAGTCCAATACACTCCTGGCAATGTTAACAGTTTAACGCATCAGCTGCTTTAACGTATCTCACAATTAGCTGCATCAGGTTGTGTAATTAGTTAAAAGTACACAACTATTTACACCACCTGCTCATTAACTATTAAACACCATCACAGGAATGCTTTAGTTAATAAACTACGAGTGATATTTGTACAATTTCCAAAACATGTTTGGTATAAACTTGCCTACGTAGCACGACCTAATAGTACATTCACTATATCTATACCTCGTGAAAATTTTCCTTTCTACGAGCAGATACACCTTTGGGCAAGCGTATGGTAGGAGGCATCAGTTTTGCTCCTCGGCGTAATGATGAAGCAAAGTGCTTATATTTTTTCCCCACTCAACTGCCCCCTGCAAGAGAAGCATATAGAAGTGGAGCTTATTTTGCAGAAGGCCCCAGGGTGGAAGGGGAATGCACTAGGTTTTGAAACGGCACGCGACCCAAACATCAACAACAATCACGGATCAAAATCCTTTATTCCATTCCACATCAACAGTTGGGATTGTACAAAACAAAACAGTAGGTGGAGAGAGAGGGACGAGGGGGTAGAGGGGTGGCGTGGCAAAGAAAGGAAACAATAACATCCAAGTGTTACACTTTCTTTTATGTTTTGCTGCACCGATGTGCTCAACGTCAGAGGTTATTCAAGATGGAATATTATTATTAAAGCCTTCCACAGCGACCATTCCCTAAAGCAGTGCGAACGACAGTGATGCCGGCGGCCAGCGGAGCGTGCAGCCTGTGTGGCGCCTCGGCAGAGTGCGCATCCTAAAGTGCAGGGGGGTTGCGCGAGCGCGCGGCGTGTTGCACGGACACCAGCAGCAGCAGCGCCCACGGCCCTCTCCTCCCGTAGCATGTTTCAAACCTTGCCTCCCCCTCCCCTCCGCTTCTAGGTAACATTGTCAACAAATGTCAGCGGTGTATAGTGCAACCGGAACGCACGCAAAGCAGGGATGGCTAGAGTCGTGCACCCGATTTCATCGCTAGCTGATTTTTATTGTTTTTAGTATTCCCCTAAAATATTTCTTTTTAAAGTCTGTAATTGGACCAGACACTTCCCAGAAGACACATGCTACAGGTAAGCAACCATCTCTGCTGCGCTATCATGTGCCTTGCGGTCCTGTGGTGGGGTTAACTATCGCCGCACACTAACGAGAGAGAGTGAAGGTGTAGTGTGGTGCGAGTGAAGGAGGAGCGGGGAGGGAAGTTGGTGGGGGGGGGGCTTGGCAGGGCGGGTTGTAGGCTGGGAGCGCGCTCCGCTTAGCGGAATGTGTACTTGACGTAAGGGACCTCCAGGTCCTCGTTGTTGGTGTCATTGCAGCACAGCTCAAAGACCAGTGCCTTCACATGCTTGCCTATCTTCTTCTTCGACACTTTGGTGACAATTTCAGTCATCCTGAGGGCAAACACGTGCACACACGCACAGCTGAGCACATGTGGAGTGGTTTGGAATGAACGCATAATGTGGCAGTAGCACATGGGCTTATGTAACACAGCAGCCGACTGTTTTAAGAAGTGCATCTCAGGCAACCACGACTTAAAAGCACACAGGACGCAAACGACAGCCGTTTTTTTATGGGACGTCATTCAAAATGTGGACTGATAGCTAAAGAGGACAATTAGACCATGGGGTCCAAAACATATACTTTCATTATGATACTCAATCACCTGGGATTGTAAACCTTAAGATTGTTTTCTGAAAAGGTCTATAAACATATATTATTGACATGATATTTCCTCATGTGGTCATCACAAAGTGCATTTTAAAGGTCAAAGAAATGGCGACCACTAGTTTTCCCACCTTTGACCGAAAACATTTCTACTCTGCCAATGGGGACATTGTATTGCATCACAAGAAAACTAAAAAACAAAGCTGCAACGTTGCGTGACAGTGCGTAATTGCGCTCTCTTCACAAAAGCAGTGTCGTCTGCTCACTTCTGGTCCAGGCGCTCCTTGAGCTTGGCCTGGCCCATGAAGAACGAGTAGAGCATGGAGACGCCTTGCGACAGCATCATGATCTTCAGCTCGTGCTTCTCCTGGAGGGAAAGAATGCCACTGGGTCCATAAACAACACTCCAAGCTCCACCATTTTAGCACGTCTTGCTCGGGGCCAGTGCAAGTTAGTGAGCACCTATCAAGGCAGGCACGGCACACAAAGGTGTGGTCTGGCCATTGCCGTGCCCAGGCCACCTTTGTCGCACCGGTGCTTCAGCCTGCACATGGCACCAAAGACACTCGTTTAAGGCCAAGTCAACCCTGGACAAGTTCAGATATTTGCCACCCCCATGTCAGCTGCGACCTGTTAAGGTGAACTAACATGAAACGCAATTTTATCAGTAAGCAGATGGAAGTGAAGCAACAGGATTTTATCCAACGTATGCAAACAATACAGAAGAAAAAAACTAATCTCAAAGTCTTACCAATTAGCAACATTACACCCCATTTTAATGTCCAGTTTTCTTAAATCAAATCCTTTTCTAAACTTTTCTTATTCAAATAATTATCAGGCTGAAAATATTAATAATACTATAGCAAGTTATTTACTTTTGAGGCTCAAGAACCTTGAGAAAAGTAATTCTGAGATTGTTTTGCTCAAGAACCTTGAGAAGTAATTCTGAGATTGTTTAGTATGTGGGAAGAGACTAGAGTGCACACGGATGAAACCAGGGATATAATTGGAAAATGGAGAAGTCAGGACAGATTGATAAATTAGCTACCCCTTGGCCTCATGTAGGTGGTCTCACATAATTCACATACCAAGTGTCAGGAAATCACGAATAAGTGTACAAGCACTTAACATCAATCCACAGGTTACCCTCGCTTTGTGTGTTAAAATGCATTCCGAATTTTTTTTTAACCGCACAAGACACCTGCGTGGAGAGTAGCACAAACAGGACGCACAATATTGTCCCACGTCCAACCGCATATGATCGAATTCAAAACAGCACGAAGCAAATTTGGGGTAGAAATAGGTCAACTGCATACACACAAAATCGCACAAACCAAAACCCCCGTAAAGCGAGGGAAATCTTTAGCCGCTGCTGCCACATTCAGGCAAATCCATTCACGTTGAGGAGCTGGCGGCGCTAAAGGCCAAGTGTGAATGGTCGGCGATTAACCGCGGGGTGCACAATGCGGTTGGGGATTTCCACACGCGCCGTCGGTGAACGTACCAAAAAGTAGGCCGTGAATTCTTTGAGCGTCATCTCCTCTCCATTCTCTTGGATGGCGTTCACCTCAAAGCGGTCCCAGAGGCTCCACTCTGTGTCGTAGTACTGAAATGACAACAGCACCTTGCCGCCTTAGAAAAACCAGCCAACACAGCACCTCCGATTAGCACGGTTGGCTACGTACGGTGCAAAAGTTCAACATACATACTGCACTTACGCATTACATTCAAATGTTATTTCTTTCACTTTAATATATTCACAACATATTTGTACTAGGTAAAAATTATGATATATTGAGAAACCATGCTGTAAAGCTTCAAGATATTTTGCTCTCCTCTCCATGCTTTGAAGCACCACTGTCCATGACATTATATTAGGCATTTTCAGTTCTAAGGCCGTGTTAATTATTTGTAATAGAAACAACGCATATTCAGGTTGTTATAAAAGCAAAATAAAAATTCCACTCTCAAGCTTAAATAATATTTTTTAACAAATAGCACACATGATAAATTCAAAGAGTTAATATTTGCTCATTTAGGTGCTCATTAAAATCAGATTAAAATAGCATGCAATTACTTGAACGCAATTTTTGATAGTATGACACACCTACATTCGAGATATTTAAAGAGTATGCTTGACATTACATGAGAAAAAAATGCATTTGAGCAACCTGCAAAAGTGTTGCACAGATTCTACGAATCTTATCACACAATTGGCCACGTACTTTACAACGAATCTACACGTCACTGTGGGCCAAGCGCAAACTATGCAAAAGTGTAAACTCCGGCGGTGGTGTCCGCTGGCGCAAGCGGCGCCTCTGACCACGTGCTTGGGCGCGGCGATGGGCTCGGAGAAGCCGAAGAACGGCAGCGCCAAGTTCATGAAGCCGTTCTTGAACGACTCGAGCTTCTTGTTGCCGTTGACGATCTTGTAGAGCTCCAGGCACACGAGCCCCACCACGGCCGCCGTGGTCGTGGCGATGGCCGGGATGATCTTGCCCGCGATCAGTTTGCTCTGCGTGGCAAAGAGTCGCAAGCACCAGGTTAGTACCGCAGCGATCGACCAAACTGCCGGCTCGTCCGTCAACCACCGTGAGCGCGAGCTAAGAAGCGCCAGCAGAATTATTTTTAAAAGGCCGAAATGTGTATTTGGTATTTTTGTTTTTACCTTGGTTGCTGAATAAAGGTCGAAAAGCCCAAATTACCAAGTGGCCAGCAACCAACAGCCAGTCTCTCCACAAGATAAGCACGACTGGCTATCCACGGTTTTAGTAACCCATGGGAAATGATGGGCTGAGCTGATACCTGAGATTTGCATTTGCAACCTTCAAGTTTAGAGTGAAGCACTCTTAACCAAAGCGACATACAGTAGTTATTAAGAAGTAATAATGTGAATAAAAGGGCTTTGTGAAAAATATGTACGTAACAAGTACTGTGTAACAAGTATGAGTGTAGTGTATAGAGGGGGCAAAAGCTGCACCTTGTGCCTGTCGGCAGGGGTGATGTCGTAGTTCTCTGCGCGCAGGTTCGAGGCGGCGACAATGAAGTCCATGTGGAAATTCGAATCGTCGTCCTGTGAAGGTCGCCAGGTCACGTTAAAAGCTGAACGGAGCCAGGGGCACGCGCAGTAGGGGCACGCAGCGCAACAACACGGAAACTACTCGTTTCATCATTTAAAACCAATACAATCTATATTCATGAATTATTCAAAATTACTCAAATTAAAATCATACTTATCAGCCATGATCTAACTGCTACTGGGTGAAAGCCTCCCCAAACCACTGCCTTGCTGGCGTTAAAGCAATGCTGCTAAAATGATGCACTGCCTCAAGGTCGTGTGGCTGATAGAAAGTTAGAGGCCATTTTAATGACGAACGACAAAAATCAAGGAATACCATGGTAAAAGCAGAAACCCAGCTCACCATGTCTTGTGCACTAAATTATTGAAGAGGTTAGGAGGTTTTAATATGTTCAGTGGGAAAGAAGTCCAACATACAAACATTATGAACATTTTAATTTAGGTAGGAAATGTGGGATGTAACAGCACCAAAAGAATGCCTCTACTTTTGCAAGTGACAGCACCACAAAAGTTATTTCACGTCCGGTTTGCAGGAAATGGCTCATGCTTTCACGACCCGGCGCACACGTGACTGGGTGGACACTTGGCTCCATAGTGAGCGGGCTCGACGACGTGGCTTCCCAGGGGCTGTGCGAGTGAGCAACGCTTACAACGCCGCAGCCGCGGAGCGGAGGACTGCAGGTGTCTGTCGGGCACTTGCCGTGAAGCGAGTGCACCATTAAGTATGCGGGCGACGTGGGAATTATGTTACCCACAGGGAGGATTATCGCCCTGCCTTTGAAGAGGAGTGCACGGGTCACGGCGAGTACAGCAGCTGCCGAGACGGATTAGCGAGCGGGCACAGCTGAAGCGGTTTCCGGCGCTTACCTTCTCAAACTCGACGGGCACCATCCTAAAGTTGTTGAGAGTGTCCAACGACGAGAGGGTGTTCTTCACTTCTTCTAGTTTGTCATCGTCTGCCAAGAAAAACAACATGAAAGAGATAAACGCCCTTTATTCATCCATGCAGGTCTCACAGACAATCAATAATTTTTCAGGCGAGGGCTGCATTGGGATGTTTGGCCACAAATTTTTTGGCGAATTTTGCACGTGGAAGAAATCTAGAGCACGCAGAAATAGCACATTAATTTTAGGGGATAATGCTCAAAAGTCTACGCAGCTGTGATAACAAAGTTGTAGAAAAAGGTTTTGCTGCTGTTCCCACGTGCCACTGGACGGGAGGTGATGGGCAGGGCTTGGTGACGCCATCGGCATCATCAGCCTCATCTCGCTGGGTGTGGTTTGCAGGATGTATGTGGTTGACTGCCATTTTTAAAGGGGCCCAAGTAATGGACCACAAAAAAGTATTACATTTTTTTGTTGACTTAATGACTAATCATTGCAGCTCCGATTGAGTTTCTGTAGGAGTGTGTGTATTTGGAACGGTGGCACATTTGTTCGTGTTACAATCGTGATGACCCGAGTTAGATTTCACAGCTATGCATATCATTGGCCAGCGTTATCAGAATATATCTTGGGTTTAATCTTGTTCGACGCAGCCTGCAAGAAATACTTGTCGTTGCTCTGCGTGAATGACCATCAGCACAAGGGAGACAAATGTGGCTGAGCGTGGTGTTGGCCGCATCACCCACTCTCATGCCATTCCAACCCAAGCTCGTTGTAAATATGTCCAACTTCTTTTGCACAGTACGTAGCTAACCATGCTAATCGGAGGTACGGAACTCGCGTCACAACAATTACTCCGTTCTGGTCTGCAAGTCGAAAATGGGAGACGTCTGAATGAGTGAATGCACGCATCTGTGAACATAACAGATGTGTCGTTCCTCACCCATGGAGCCAGATGCCGCATTCTGCAGCTCCTGGTCCGAGACGTGGATGGTGATGCCGGACCGCGGCACGTACTCGGGCACCTTGACGTGGGCGAGCACTTCGGCGGTGGCAGCGCGATCGCGCGACCCCTTAATGCCGTACATTGTCGCAAACAGGTTCGCCCCCGCCATCACGTAGTCCATGTGCAGGATCTGGCCATCCGGTAGAGAGAGAAAGATAGTGTTTACACACAGCTCCACACATCGAAGATTCACTTGTTTACTGATTCTGTATAAAAGCATTGTGCTTAAAAATAAATTATTACGCTCACAAAAAATACATACAACTGAACATGTGAAGACATATTAGTTAATATTCATGGAAATGATATGCCAATGATACAAAATATATGGGCAAAGGCAAAAATATTGTTAAATCGAATTGCAAACCACAATCAAGCTAATTAATGTAATTGCCCGGGCAGATATGTGAGAACCAACAAAGGAAACGTTATAAATTACATTTACCCTCTCGAGGTACGAGTCGCACATTACACATAATCTTCCTAACACTATTAATACTACTTATATCAATAAAGCAACTCTGTATTGTATTTGAGAATAAGCTTACAATTCCTCCACATTTTCTCATCGTATTTTCAACGCTTTGCGACACTTCCTGCCCGTTAAGGACCTCGCTGCCATGCAAGTGAACACCACATTTGCCTTTTGCGCGTCACTGTGGGGGGACGTGAAAACAACAGACTCACGTTGTTGACGTCGAAAGCGAGGTAGTGAGGACACCTCTTTGGGCCAGACCAGAAGGGAGCGCCAGAGCTTGTGAGCTGTGGCGGGGGGTGGGGCAGGGGGTGGGGAGACATTTATTAAAATAACCAGCACATCTTTTAAATTAAGACCGAAACAGGAGGATGGTTTCTTCGCAACTCTGGCTGTCGCCTGATGTCATGCCAAACAGAAGCACGCACAATCGGCATTGTTGCACGTGGCTTCCCTCCTCCAGGTGGCAGGAAATGGTTGCTGACAATAGGAAACAAGGACTGCTGCTGCAGGCAGACATTGTTTTGACAGGAACACAACCACTCAGCGGACATTCTGGCAAGCTGAGGAAAATCCAACACCACACAGCGCAACACAAACACATCCTATCCAGCCAAGACGGATGTGTCAAAAAGTGCTCGTGTGGCTACGATTGAAGAGGTACTGACTTACTGCTCTGATCCACCAAAGCTAAATCTATCAGCCTGGTAGTGTTTTGATCAGAGTTGATTATTCACAATCAGAACGTTTTGACTTCGTGTTGGAGGGGGATTGATTCAACCCTCCATCCTCCCCTTATTCAATAAAATGTGCATCTATTAATAAATCCAACAGCAGTTGTCATATGGAGTTGACTGGGCTCCAACAAAGGAATATTGATTTGTTAATTCACTCGCTCAGTCATGAATGCAGATGAGCAAAATCAAATGCTTACGAGAGACGCTTAAAGCAAACACCATTAAAAATACAAATGTGGGTGGCCGGGTGGTTCAAGAGGTCATAGGAAGGAGCGTCCTGGAACCCAGTCAGCCCCTCAATTAAACCAGGTTTTCAAGTGCAGTAAGTGGTCTCATGCCCAATCACCAACGACTGCACAAAAAGTAACCGTATTACATTTGCTTCTGCACTAAATCCGAGCCCTCAGAATTAAGTATCAGTTTGACCGTCACGCAACGAAACACAGCCCACGTCGCCGCACAAATCCCACGACGCTTGCTACTGCACCCACCTGCTCGGGCGGGAAGTTGTGCAGCAGCTGTCGGATGTTATTGTTATATTGGTGCTGCCAGTGATTGCGAGACCAGGCCACACAGTCCTCCCAGTTCTTGGGCCGCTCGTGCACGAGGGCACGCCGCACGGCGTCAAGCGTCTCCAGCGGCTGTGTGCCGGGCAGCTTCAGTGTGCGCTCCATAAACTTGGGGTCCCTGGCAAAAATTGAACGACAGTGATGGACACATTATGTTACATCGCTGTGGATTTCGAACCTATTTCCCGGGGTAAATATATGGCCCACATATTCATGTTATGCGGCCTGTGGTCGCATTAAGCCTACCATTTTATAATGGTGCAGATGCCGTGTGAAGTGATGCAGATTAAATTTGAGTTGAGTGAACTCGCAATGACCGTGCGTTCATTGACGGCGCACTCACTGTAGGTACTGGTTGACGTTCTCTGCAGGCTGCTTGAAAAGGCCTTCAAACTCGTCACGTGCCCACTGCAAGACAGACCGCCGTGTGAGCTCTTGTTTAAGCATTATAAAATGCGTAAAGATGCAAACAGCAGGAGCAAAGTTGCCAATTTACAGCATCCATATTCAAACAAAGAATTTACCGGGAAGATACCAGCACTTTAAACTCGAGATAATTAACACAGTGAATTAATATTATGAGCTGAAATGTTAAAGGAAATAATTTGTATCTGTTGGCAGCTATGAGCCAATGACAGAAATCCCACAATTGCATGGTAGGGGTCATTCTTCATGAGACAACCACTATTGGCTTGCCATTAAGTGGCACTCACATTATCAAACCAAGCGGGATGACATTACTTGCTATAAATTGGTCTCATGTAAGCTTATACCAATGACACATCGGTAATTGGTGCCATTCACTTCTTTGCAAAAATACACCAATCAACAGGAGTGTGGCAGATTTCATTTCCTCCTATAAATGGAAAACTGTCAATTCACCCTCTGAAACACTGACTAATTTCCTCCTCGCCCAAGATCCAATAACTGAAACCACTTCCTATCATATCCCACGTACATCTTATGGCCCTGTTCATCAATCCATAGCTGGATGAGGGCCTGCCCATGCCAAGCAGGTCGTGGGGGATAGTTTATCGTACTAGACATCTGTGAAAAAGAGCTTCCAGAGCTCACTGGATTCCTTCAGTCTAAATAAAGATTCTGATACTTCTACCACAATGATTCGTGCAGGATGGTGCAGGTGGTAAGAATAGACACAGGAGCACAGCACACAACAATGTATTTTGCTGCACAACCTTATGCTGCCCACGATGTATCGCCGCCTTGACAATGCGTATTAAACACGCCGCTGCCATGTAAAATGTACTATGGTTGCCATCCTGAAAGTGACTTTAAAAAAATTTCTCATTAACAAAGTTTCCAACTCATTTTAGACCAGATCAAACAGTCCATTTCAGCATCTACAAAAGAAGAGCGGTTCGTCCGATGCGGGCTGCGTGTCCCCGTTTCCGTGAACTCTCAACGGTAGCTGCGTGCAACTGGCCCACACCTGTAGGGTGTGCTCGATGGCGTTGGGGAAGTTCTTGAGGGTGCAGATTGGGATGGACTTCTCGGGCGGGTCCTGGCTCGAGCTGTACGACTCTGTGAGGAAGGGCAGCACCACCTGCACGTTGCCCTTGGTGCCCAGCGTGCCACTCTCCAGCAGCGGCTTGCGGTAGTAGACGCACCGCCGGTCCATGTACATGCCTGGTGCACGTACAAACACACAGAAGTGTATATGCCTGGCACGCAGGCACAACGGCAAATCCACCCCACCCTTTAAACGTAAGTGATTGTCGGTGCAATTGGTGTATTAAAGCACCAATTAAGGTCAGCACAACACACAAAGAGGTTTGCTATGGCCAGAACCACGCCCGGCTTCCTTCGTCCTCCCAATGGAAGCACACCACACAAGGTATTCAATGAACTGACTTACGCCAGGCCTAGGAAAGCGACCCACAATTAAAGTGCAGTGTGCTAATCAGTGCACGACTGTTATGCAAACAAAGATGTAGCTTTATAAACCTCATGAAAATGCAGTTAGCCAAGCACCTACTTAGTCACCTAAGTAGGTGATTGGCTAACTGCAATGCCCGCGCATTGCACACAAAGGGGTAGAAAGGACAGCACCATTCCTGCTCATGTTAGAAGACTAATTTTGGCTGCAAATTTTAGAAATGTAGACAAGCAGATGAACACGTCTAGATTTGGGCAAATGTCTGTTTAATATTAAGACAATCTGCAGAGCACAGTTTGTAAAAATATTATGTTAATGATTGGGCTGCACATTAAATAAAAAAAATCTCGTTTCACACACTGTCACCATTTTTGAACCACTGACCCACTGCTGCCATCTGTCTGAATTTATGAGAACCAACGTTGTTTTGAAATGATCCCATCGAGTACATTCCGCGTCTGAAACACACAATCTCTCCAGATGGCGCTGTGGCTAGAATGATTGACTCATAATTGGACGTGAAATAAAATTCCAGCTAAAATCAGTACAATTTTGTGAAGTCAACAATGATTGTCCTAAGGAAAGAATTACCCCTGCAATGGAGAAGGGACACTTTTACCAATGAAATGTCAGCACCATTCAAGAGCTTATATAAGTAGGGAGACAACTGCTGCATTAAGCAGCTCAAGTAAACTCATTACTTCAGAGCAATAACTATGAGATGTACATTTTGTTGTCCTTCCAACACCTCCCGTGAGCACGATTGGCTACGTACGGTGCGAAAGAAGTTCAACATAGATAAACATACATACATGTGTGACCTTCACACTTAAATAAACGAATTTCTTGAATACACGTATCCCATAAATTGGCGGAGGGTTCTCGCGCGCACACCGGGGAGCACAGCCAACGGCGGCACCAACTCGCGTCGCCACCTCCATCCGTGCGCCACCCCCCCACGACCGACTCACGTGCGTCAACGTTGTCCAAGGCGTTGCTGACACAGTCGAGGCCCTCAAAGAAGTCGTCGTCGTACACGCGCTCCGTGTCGGCTTCCACGCGGTTCTGGTGCGCCGTGATGTGCAACTCCGGGTTCATCTTCTTCACCGCCGCGGCCGCCGTCTCGGACTTCATTTTCTGCGGCACACGATCCAACGTTCGCGGGTCCACTGACGTTGAACGCGCGACGCGAATAGAATGGAGCCTTTGGGTAATTGTGCCGGCGCGGTCAAAGACGTGAGGATTAAAGCATGCATTGAATGCTTGGTTATGTCAGTGCAGACGGTTCAAATACTGAATAATAAAAAAACTTTTCAGTGGAACATTAACTGATTATTCCATCAACGCAAATACTAGACATAAGGCAAATTTGCACTTTAAACCTAACAGGTATAAAATATCTATTTGAAAACATTGCTCTTTATTTTTTAATGTTAGTACATTTATTTTTGATTCTCAAAACTTAAAAAAATAATAGTTTTTTACTCTAGTTCTGATGTCTCCCGTTTTCACCAGCCTTGAGGTGCCTGAATAATTCGCTTAAACGAAGCAATGAAATCCTCGAAAAAATGCAAAGCTTAACGACATTTTACAAACGACTGGCAATTGAGAGGCAAATGGTCGTTGTGAATGAGATGCACGTGCATCTTAGTGCTCACCTGTACATCCCAGCTGCGGAAGAGAAACTGCCGATTGAGATTTGACTTCTCGATGGTGTCCATGTCGGTGACCGTGATCATGCCGCCTTCGCCGCACGCGAGCCCCATCATGGCGTAGTTCTTAAGCAGCTCACAACCAATGGCACCCGCCCCAACCTGCCGTGACGATTGAAAAAAGTCAACCAAGGGTCATCGTCCCAACTCGGAACATGCACCATACCAAGCTTACTACAAAATAGCTTCGAGTTAAAGTTGGAATAAACCTTCCTCCTTGATATCTGGAAGCTATGAATCACCCCTTTGCAACAGAAAATCCAATAAAGCTGCTCATCACAAAGTTGACCTGGTCTGCAACCACATATGAACATAATATGCGATGCATTCAAAGCAAATGGACATAGCTAATATAATAAGTAGTGTGAGCATGAATACATGTCATTGCCCGACTAAAAGCAACCGATTTTAAAAAAAGCTGTAAATATAAGTATCGTCAGGTAGCTTAAGGAGTGGGTTAGCTCATTTAAGTTAGAAACCAGGTACAATTTATACAAAATTAAGGCTGGTACTTAACACAGACAACCAGGATAGGTTACACAATGCCACTCAGAACTGTATTGTTTGTCAGCATGTATAAATTCTCAGAGAGAAGGGTTCAATACTGTCATCATTGTGGCAAAGTCAGTTTGTGTTCGCTCCTGCTTCACTTACCAGGAAGAGCTTATGAGCGAAAAGCTTCTTTTGGAAGTCGTTTCCGAAGACTGCAATCTGGCCATCATACCGTGAGCCTTTCTGCAGAAGGACAAGAGGTAGGTTTCATAGAGCTTGCTTCACTGTGCAATTGGAATGAAATCAATAGGCATATACTACTCTAATGGTCACGTACAGCAAAATCAATAACATGTTTGCTTTGCATAATATGAAGAGAAAAACACCAACAAAACACATTACTGACCGGTAATAGGATGCTCATTTTTTTTTCAAATTCAAGCGTTAGTTTGTAATTGCACTATTATCATTCATTTTTTATTCTTCTAACTTAGAATTATGCTATAATCACTGAGCAGTGAGAACCTATTCGTTTGAGATATTGAAATGAGTGATATGGCACTGGTTTAATTACATGAGAACCATCGATGACATTCCTCTAAGTGGAACTAGTCATATTTTTTGGGTCTTTCGGTAGTCACATAGATATAAATAATAATAACAATACATTTTTGGGTGGTATTGGCTAAGCTGAGTGGACATTTCAAGAATGCTCCCCCCTCGTTTCTTAACCATATGTCTACTATGAAGAGAGAGAGCATTACTTTTTGGTTCTTTCGGCAGAAAGAAAAGAAATTAAATAATAGAATAGAGAGAGCATTGTTCATCACTTTAGAAAGAGCCAGGCTACTGATAAGCCTAGCCCTTCTTCAGAGGACGAGTTTGATCTGGCACTGTAATGGAGCCCAAAGTGCAACCAGAATGCACTACGGGTAACGATCAGTGCTGGCGAGAGAAGTTTAAAGAGGAAGTCCAACATACGTACATAGACAGACACGTTAAGACTCGAGACTTTGACTTACTGGCTTGCAACTTTCCTCGGTGAGAAGTGTTTCCTTCCCCTCTTCTGGAAGGCACTCCAGTGCATCAAAGTACAGCCACTGGGTCAATGGTGTGAATTTTCCAGTACAAGCCTGAAAGAGCAAAAACACAGCTCAAGAAAAATGCTTCATGTCGAGGGGTATCCTAGGAACATTTGTTGAAACGTGAAATGTTTGGTCTGCAATTTATTCATATTTATAATTAATGTTATTCTTTACCTCCTGCAGGTAACTATTGTGATTCAATGATTAATTATTATTTGTCTATGTTGTCTGCATTGTCTGTCTTGTTCGGTCTCATTTGTTCCATTATCATAAAGATCATATTTGCACATAATTTGCTTTAAGTTGTAAAAAATAAATTCGTATACACACAATTTAATATATGTGTACGAGTAGATTTTATTATTTTTATATCATAATTATAGTTTTGAATGTGTAAGAATGATTGGCAGGATAACACCACAAAAAAGATGTTGCAACAAATATACAAATTAAAAGTGGCAGGTAGTTTAAGGAGTGTGGGTTAGCCAATTTCTATAAAAAACAGGAACAATTAACGCAAAACAAAAGTCAGTACTGAACTCAGACAACCAGGATAAGTTGCACAATGCCGCTCAGAATTGTATTGTTTGTCAGCATTTAAAAATGCTCAGAGAGAAGGGTTCAATACTCTCATCATTGTGGCAGTGCAAATTCAGTTTCTGTTACCTCCAGACATGGCAAAAATATCATGAACACATTTGTAAAATATTATTTTTCGGCTCAAAATAGTTAAATTCAAGGGTTAAAGATGTTCCCATTCAAGCCAATAGGTAACTGTAGCTGTACACTATTCCAGCAAGCTACATACAAAGCCACATGCAGTCTTTAGGTCACACGCTTGACAACCACTCTTATCTTGTGCTCGTTTAATTTGGTCGTCTCTTCCAGCACAGCTTCCTATTATCAATCACAGACAATGTAGCGAGTGATCATCAATTGATGTGACAGAACCACCTACCTTCATGACCTCCTGGGCCGCGATGCCTCCGATGAAAGCATTGATGGGAGCCAGGTCTCCCATGGCGCTGAAGGACAGTTCGGTCACCAGTGCCTCATCCAGCCGCTCCTGCCGCGCCGCACCAGTGGCGCGTTCGTTCCGCTCCCGTGCCAGAGCCACCAACTCGTCTGCGTCAGCCTGCGTGACGAGCACGCGGTGACAGCAGCACGAGAGACGACAGCAGAGGGGGCAATGTCAACTAATACGCAAGGGCAACGAATGGTGTTTATTGATAAATGCCAAGTCTAAGGGTCTCACCACTCAAATAAGCCAAGGGGATGATGCTCATCTCTGTTGGCAGCTCTGAATCAGTGGTGCAAATTCCAATTCTTTTGGTGGGGACCATCAGCTACATATCATTTATTTTCAACTGCTTTTTATGTTTAGTTTGTTGTCCTTCCCCCGCACCTCCGATTAGCACGGTTGGCTACGCACGGTGCAAAATAATTTCAATATACATATATTACATATTCACAATTGACTTGCAAAAAAGTGATATGAACTTCATTACCTGCAAAAAAATATGAGCAGCCTAGATCTGTAAGTAATAGAGGTAAATGCATCAAATTCCCTCACTGTACTCCCACATATATGCTCCCCACCTTCAACAACTCCAACTAACCAGTGTGGTGAAGTATGCTCAAATAACCCACATGACTCTCACGACTTGGGGAGGCCCTCATACAAGAGTGGCTTGACAAAGGGCTGTAACATGTACATGATCTCCAACTAATATTTAAAAGTGCAACGTTCAAACTGCGAGTCGTTTTTTTTCAGCGAAAGCCTCACCCAGACAACCAAAAACGTGACTGAATATTAATTATAAACCCTAGTAAGGTATAGCAAGTGCGCAATCGAAAGATTTAGGGGAAGGATGATGGGTTATTATATTACCATGTCGCTGTGACATGCATTAGAAGTGGTATGAAAGTTGTGGACTGTGAAATCTGGCGTGTTATAAATGCCATTATTACCAGTAAATCAATACAGCAAGTGGGTTACTACAGATCTATCTATTAGTGTATGCATTTATACAGGCTTTAAATTGTCCTGCTACAGAAATACTTAATGGTTTGAGACAAGAATCCGAAGATCTTTATGAAAACCTCAAAAACTCAATAGTTTTCCATGGTGAAAATGTTGATGTTATTATGTCATACTCTAGATTGCATTTTAAGCCACGAATAGAAAAACTCTTTAGATCATCACTTCGTTGGAGAGCCCACCATCTGCATCTTGACAGACTTTCAAATGCAAATTAACACTCCCAAGTTACTGTCACATACATGGCAGGAACACTTATTTTTATAACAGTATTCTGCTACCTAAAACACTGCACAGAGAGATTGTTGAGCAGACAAAAGTGAGCTTAACTAAGGGTAAGCATGGCAGAGCTGAGCCTAAGTCCATCTAACATCTCACTCACCTGGTTGCGTGGTTTGGGCAGGCGTTTGTGCTTTTTGACAAAGTCATGCAGGGCCTGGAAGGCGAGGTGGAGTTGACCCGGACGTTCAAATTTGGCAAAGTCTGTCACGACCATATCAGGTTCCGCCAATGCCTTGCTGAACGTTTTCTAATGTGGGTAGATAAAAAAACAAGTATAAATAAAATGCATGGAAATATACTTCATGTCATGAAGACTTTAGACAGGTGCTATTAAGCGAGCAACGACTTCAGTGGTATGGCACATGATGGGATGTGACTAACACCCAAGTATGATTGCAGTAAAAAATATTCAGTGCAGACGAGACCAAAACAAAGTCCGTGCAAGACAGCTACTAAAAGAAGACACTGCAGAAGTCATGTCACTGGACGAAAATCAGGAAATGACAAATACCCATGAGACATTGCAAAGAAAAAACGTACCATATTAAGCCCAGTCACCTCTCAAATCAAACATGGCAAAACGGTGACAAGAGAACATCATAGGCAGATGTGCAGATAGCATTTTTATTAACAATATTTTTTTATTGCAACCAAAAGCGAGTTTACTTTGTATAATTCATTGCCATGATCAACAGCCTCATGAAATAGTTATAATTCTTAAAATTAACTCCGATTGATTAAGCGATTCAAGAATATAAATGTCAGGGAGTTCATCGTTTTGAACCTGATGATATGGATGGGCTTCGAGGAAAAACACGCGCTATTATGCATGTGATTACACAGAAAATATATTACACTGTGGCAGGAAACAAGGCTAACATGTTACTTAAAACAATGTTCACATAAAACAATCTGGAGCCTCAGCTCAGCCTCACAACAGTCCCACGTGCATGAATAGCATTCAATAATTAATCCTGGATTAGCAATATCACTGTAAAGCAAATTGATAAATAAGCACTCACAAAGCTGATCTTCTTGGGCATTTTAACTTGTGCGGCAATACCACCACGTTTGTAGTCTGAGAAGCCGCTCGTGTCCCCGATGCTGAATGTGTATGGGCCTGAAAAACAAACCCATCCATTTACACGACAAAACCATATGGTTGTTTATGCATACCAATGAAAGGCTGCATAGGACATGAGGGACAGGTGTGGTCAGCACAACTTTTACTTCCTCATAGTAAGAATATGACACTCCCACAGCCACTCATAGGCCTAGTCAACTTTGAAGAGGCTCAGGTTAGGTAGGATGAAATATTGCCACTAACATGTATTGCTGCAAACAGACCGAGTATCCATATTAGAGGCGCAGTGTGCAACCCATGATGCCACTACTTCTCCCACCTACACGACACACACACACCGAAAGCAGCAGCAGTTTCAGTTGGGAAATGTATACAAACTTGAGTCTTTGCCCCTACGGAATTTGTATTACCAAAAGCATAACTTGAGGGAAGGCACTCGTGTTGTTGTGTTAGCGACTGCATGGTGTAATATAGACGGCCGACAATGTTTTTGTGATGTGAATCAAGACAAGATGTGCAAGGCTGTGAATTTTATGGTACCGTACTTTTAAAAGTTTACCAAAAGGTTCAGCACATGACATCCTCCAACAACGAGTAATTGTTTCGTTCTGTTGCAAATGTGTGACAATCATTGGGATATTTCAGCTGAAAATCGGTGTAGCTATTAACAATAATTTTTTTTTTTTTATAATTTTTTACATACTACGTAAAACATTTTTTTTTACCATTTTGGAACAAATAGTACATTGTATGTTAAATATAAAATAAAGTTAGAAAACCTGCCATTGGATTACATTTCATCAACAAAAAGTTACACTGGGAAAACCATCAATACCATCTGTAATGGCATGATACAATTTAACCTGGCAACCAGTGTCACTTAAAATTACAAGATATATACAAACATTGATAGGATTTTGGAAGATTTATTGGGAATGCCTTGTGTGGCTGGTCTGGGGCTTAATATATTACAGTGGAGTTTTAAGTGGCCTATACATCAACTCAACCACATATGAATTGGGCTCGGCACAGAAACTGCAAGCCGTGATTGTGTCGGCCAATTCCTTAATCAAACGATTGTCTCACCAAGAACTTTGATCTCCCGAGGTTTGCAGTTATTGAGCTCCGTCATCCCCTGGATTTCAGTGAAGATGACGTGGTCCCCACTCTCAAATCCATGCCGGGTTTCATCGAGACATGTAACAACTCCAACGGCGTCCTGCAAAAAAATCCATCACCACTGTCTTCATCACCAAAACCAATTACTTTTCCCCAAGAGCTATCAGACATCTTAACGTATGTTTTTGAACTTCTTTCGCACCGTACATAGCCAACCATGCTAATTGGAGGTGCGGTGTAAGAACCAACTAAACACAAAAAGCAGTCAGAAATAAATTAGTTTTCAATCTAGATTTAAAAGTGTATGTGTACTTATGTTGACCAATTTTGACACATTGTGCTTTGACAAATGATTAACTGCACAAATGCGTTTTAATTAATTTCAAAGTAATTGGATAATGTGCCTTTCATGTAATTCTTGGAAAATTAACTGGTTAAAGCCATCGGGATTCAATCACTTGATGCTCTGTAAACACTGGCAGTGTGTGAATTTCAAAAAGTACATCCAAAAAGAGTTATAGCCAATTGAAGCAGATGAAGTGTGTTCAACATGGGTATTTGACAAACAATACGCATCTGCGAGCCCAGACATGAAAACTAAATCTGGAATAGCTTGAACATGTTGGGCATGGAAAATGCACGTTGAAATGTGTATGCACAATCACTTTTCTGCCCTTGATGCCTATGTATGCCAAATTCACAGCTCAAATAATGATGATGTGGTAAAAATATAATACCAGTGCTGACACTGCAAGGGTATTGTAAACTTTCATGCTATGCTTCAATACATTGGAGAAAATGACATTTTAATGTGCCCGTGTCTACCGTCACAAATAAGTTCACATTTTAATACTTTCATTTATACAGCATCAACAAAAATCGATGCACCTGCTCAAAAAACACTGAATACGACACGAGAAAATGTCAAGTGATCGCAAAAAATGCAACACTAAATGACTCACAAAAACACCACACCCAGGCACACACAGAAAACGCAACTCCAGATTAATCATTCACCAGGTCGCTCCATCATGCGCATCCATTATTTGAAAGCTAATGGCCTCAATGTTGCATTAACGCCAAACACAAAGCTTGGTCCCCCAAGCACCCACACGTTGTTCTTTACAAATGCCCGCCAGTTTGTATTCAATCCAGCGTTCGAAATCTCCCTTCTCATTCACGCGAATGACTGCACCACTCGATTTGTCCGTTGAAAATGGAAGACAATCTATCGCTAAGCTGCCCTTGTCTACATTCTAGTGGTAAACAGCAATCAAGTGAATGCTGATTGGCTCTGCAATTGGAGTGAGACATGGATTGATCCTGATTGGATGAGTGGTTTATTTCATGTCTGGTCACCAAGAAATCACTGGGGAAACTGCCTGCCACTACACCATCAAGCTTAAATCGCACAAGCGTGGACACGGACACGCACGCAATCCTCCTCTCCATTCGCTTCGCTGCCATGACATTTAGGTTGTGCCAATTACTCTGTTTACAGAGACTTCACGGTTTGTAAGAAATGTCTCTACTGTATAAAAGACCAAGGCACAATCACTGCTGTGCTTTACATCTCATAAGTGAGCAACTGCTAAGAAATTTGTTTTAATTTCAAATGTAAACAGCTTTAGAATATTATGGATGGCTGTAATAAACATATGTGAACATGCATGCTCTGTTGGGTTGTAACATTAGTGTTCCTGTATTTCTATGGAAAGTTTCACGAAAAGTGCAGAAGTGGCATTAAAGTCAACCAATGATTAATTACTGCCAGCTGCATCTAATGTCTGTCTCACTTACTGCATCTTAGGAGTGCCAGAGTAACAGCTGCTGAAGTGCAAGTGTAGACAACACATTCAATCACTACCTTTGTAACTGCAGAGATCATAGCGCTGACGGGTTGTTCTCCAGTAGAATCCATCACCGTGAACTCGTCACCAAAATCACAGAAGAGTTGTCTGTCAAATAACAACAATAACACACCCGCACATGACAGGTTAAGGTGTCGTTATCATTACGTTAATCTACTCGTTCATTCACAAAAATACAAATGTGCTGCAAACAATTTTGCTTGAGATAGTACAGTGGCTGAGTGGTCAGGGCACTGAGAGATAACAATTGTGGAGATTCTGGGTTCTAATCAAAGCAGTCACCAATTGCTAAAATAGTGACAGTCTCCTGGTCAACAATGACTGCACAAAAAAACAATTAAGTCAAATGAATTTGTTTTACTTTAATTTGGTTTATTCCAGCTCTGAGAATTCAACATTTTTGTTCGATTGACCAATAACCATCTTTGCAGTGCATTAAAGGTGTGCCCCTCTCGTGTTAACAAAGGTGTTGCTGAAGTAATACAGTAGGTCTATTGGGACAGTTTACAGTTATCCATTAACACCACTGAAGTACACGCTCAAGAGGCAAGCATCAACATCAAAATAAACTAAACCGGGAACGGCTTTGTTTGCAGGGCATGACACACCACCTGCGTGACCTAACACAATCTTCATGTACATCTCGATGCAATGCACACGATTGGATGAAACATGGCACCGCTGTTAAACATGGCTGAAGGTGCACACAAAACTGGCATCTGCACGCGCCCGGAAGGGCCCCTCACATCAATTCAACGAGAGACGCTGACGTGCGTTGCGTTATAATAAATCAATCGAATGGCCGCATGGTTGCAAACAAACGGTTTAGCCTAGTCGGCTATGTACTCTAGCTAAATGCAATGAGTAGGAAGCACGCGAGAGTAAACACGAGTTAGCACAATGCATGCTATAACGGTTGAGTAAGCACCAAAAACACTTTAGCCCCAGTATTGGTAAGTGCTACACACTTTAACAACACACAAACATTATTAGTAAGCAACATCAAGCATTATAGCAAATTATAGAAAGCACTATTGTAGTCGTATGCATATAAATTGTTCGTATTAAAAGTAGCATTAGTAAACATTATAGATAGAACAAGTAATAATAGGTTACAGACATTAGTAACCATGCGAGTATGCACATTCTTTTGAAAGCATTGATTAATAGCAAGTATAAGCACTTGCACATTTTAATGAGCACTGGACAGAAAAAGCACAGGCTCACATTATTGAGATATATCAAATAAGTCAAAAAAGTATCAAGAACGGTTTACATAATATAAATAAAATTCAGTGGATTAAGACTTAAATTACGTAAACATATATTTGCAAAAAAGGTGATATTGTGCAATAAAGCTTTACTTCTAAAGTTAAGAATGAAAGTGTATTCATCTCAAGACAATACGGTTACAGAACAATTGGCATATAAGTGAGATAAAAAAGAAATCTAATAAATGAAAATGCAGCAGTCAAAGCAGTAATGAAATTCATTTGACCATGGGTAGTATTTTCCCTACATGAAATGTATAGCACACAATTAACATTTATTAACAACGTTATTGCAGACCGACCATGCTCGTGTGAAATGTGCCCACGCCAACTGAATGTCACACATTCATGTCAAGCGGAAAGATATGCGAGAGTACTCACCCAAATAAGCCCCTGGTGTCTGCTGCGATGAACTTGATCCCTTTGGAGTGACACAAATCGCCGACGCGAATGCATTCCTCCAAGGTGGAGTTGGTCAACACCACAACCTAGGGAAAACCCATTAGGAATGTGTTTTGGTGAAATAATTAAATTACCTTCATGGGCAATCAAGTGAGCGTTTGAGGCAAAACATATCCTTTCTAAAGGAGGCCTGAGGTTCAATAAAGATTATTATGTACCTCCCATTAGCAGTTGGCTACATACGGTGCGCGAAAGAAGTTCAACGTACATACATTAAAACAATCCTTGTGAGTGTACTGCTGCTCAATTAAAGATGCAATGAGCAAATGCAGGCAAGCAGGCAGCAACCTGTTACAAAAATAGTTGGGAGGAATGCTTAAAATAGTGGTATGCAGCTGAAACAAATCACAGATGGACCCAATGAGGATGGGAGGACACAGGTGGTGCAGGAGCATTAGCCAACAACACTGCGGTGTGCGCAATGACCTGTGATTTAAATATCTGTAACTATAAATAACTACCGCCTACCGGCCAAACGGTAGCACGGTGGGTTGAGAGTCAATCGCCACTAAATTCAATCCGCATGACACACCACCTTGTGTAATGGCTACTTCCCGTCTCTCGGTGCAAGTTCAAGCGTGCACTTCTCAGAATTAATTCAAATTTCATTACCAATGCCCTGGTCTGATTCATGTAAAAACTAGCCAAATAGAATTGTTAAACACATTACTATTCAGGCACAATGTTGAATTGCTTTTCATTATTATGTTCTCTTTTACAAAATCTTGCCAGATCGCCCGTCTGCCTCCTCCAACATCATTTTTTATTTCGGTTCACCGTGAATGACTGCCAGTCATTCCATGTTTTCCAGTTGTGTCCCTGACAAAAATCTCCAATTGAGCTAAATTGTTGTTGACGATACACCAGCCATGCTTCCCAAGGGTTCCATGAAAGGCGAGCCACCACCACACAGTGTGGCGTAACCTCTCCCTCTTTCCGTGGCCTCAACGCGCATCACAGTTGCTGGTACAGGTAACACTGTGGGCACGCTCTCGGCGCCTGAACAGAAAGCGGCCGTCATTGAGTGCCCGCGCGCGAGGTTCCACGGCGAGCCAAGCCTCCCGATGAGGTGTCGCTCACCAGGAACTTGGAGAGGTACTCTTCGGTGAGTTCGCCCGTGTACGCCGACACGTGCACGTAGGTGTTGAGCTCAGAGAGTTGGGGCTGGCACACCTCGGCCCGGTTCTTCCCCAGGTCCTTCTCCGGCAGATAGAACTGAGACGCACAGATTGGAGGTGGTTGGCAAAGCACGGGTGGTCACACAGGAAAAAGCAATGTTAGCTTTTTTCCAATACAATGGAAGAAATGTTGAACTAAAAGCTTTCAGCACATGCAAGACACAGCTGAGAAAAGTCCGCGTGCCAAGTAACGTGTGCATGAGGAAACTGGGAAGACTAGAATACTTAACAGCAGTAATTTGTTACATGGGTAGAATAGACGGGTGATTAATTTACTTACATAAGGAGCTCGCCTGGCAGATAACCAGGTGGTCATTGACAAGTTTGAGAAGCTAACCTGGGAGTAGAGGTCCAGGTACTCGCATGTAGAAGGAACAACTGAGGTACTTATTTATCTCTGTTAGGAACTCACCTGGGAGGAGAGGTCCAGGTACTCACATGTAGAAGGAACAACTAAAGTACTTATTTAACTCTGTGAGGAATTCACCTGGGAGGAGAGGTCCAGGTACTCGGCGTTCCCCTGGTCATGGACGGAGACGGACTTGACGCCGCCCAGGATGACGTTCTTGGCGATCTCCACGCCCAGCCCCCGCATGCCCGACACGAGCACATCCGAGCGCTGCATGCGCTTCATTGCCTCGTGGCCGAGCACGTACCTGGCGCGAGCGGTGCCAAGTGTTAAAAACCCCAATGCACCGTGTCTTCGCCGTACGAAACGATGGTACGTATTAAACCAAGCCAGCAAGCCAAGCGACTACATTTCGAGTACTCGTGCAATGTTTCAAATTGGCATGCGGGGTTTGGCTAATTAAAGTTGATCATTTCCACATAATTCTCAGTCGGAGGAAAAGTGAAAGGGTTGTTCTGATAAAACTATCAATGGGCAGTGCTCATTTATGTTGGCGGCCTAGCTGCTTGAATATTTAACATTCCCATTCCCACAAATGTTTATCGTTTTATTGGAAATTAAGGACTGATGAGCCCAACTAGGATTTTAGCTACACATTTTCAAATGTGTATTTGCAGTTCTCTAGCATTTGCAGAAAGTGACAGTTCTGAACCATCTGATTGTTAAAGTATATTTTCAGGGAGGCAATCCTTGATTCTCATCTGTAGTCATACATCACATTTATAATGGTATTCCATGAATTTAATCAGTTGATAAAAAGGGTGATCAATTTATAAAATAAGAATTACAGTATTATAAAAAAAATTGTATTTCAAAGCCTCTTTCTCCCACAATTTCCAAATACTTATTCAATCTCTCAACATTCATCTGTAAAAAATGGAGACGTCGTTTTCAAAGTATTAAATCGCCTGATAGAGAGTGATAGGGGCATGATAAATCAGTAGGGAAAAATAAAAAAAATACATGGATCACCCCATCCAACTAATTCAAGAGTCAATTATGTTTGTAACACTGCAGTGAATGTAGCACCTCGGCAGGGTACACGGATGACATGGACCAATGTAATGAAACACGTAGTCCTTTTGTCAATCCATTTTTGGATTAGAGCCAGTTATTTAACCATACCTCACCACGCTGGTCCGTGCGAGGTGAAGATAAAACAAAAAAATTATAAGTCTTTGACACGCATGATCTGGTGCATTATTGTGAGCTAAGGGATTCATTTTAACAGATAAGTCAATACCTGTCTACTGCAAAGCTTTCAAGGACGACTGCACATTGACGCTGTATAAAGCTTAAATGTACCACATGTTCAAAAGCTAGCTGCAGCTGTCTCATAGAACAGAGTGGTATCAAATATATTAGCCATGCTCTAAAAAACATCGAGCCCGAAGACAGTAAACAGCAGAACTTGCTTTCAATTAAATCTGAACTCCTGCAATGATGATGTGAATGTTCTAACCATCACCAACACTTCAGCCATTCATCTTTAAAATCAGCCCATTTTATCGGTCAACCGTTTCTTATGGCATGCAATACATTAGTCTGTTCTCCCACCAAGGAATGCCACCGATTAGATGAAAATTTGAAGACCAAGATACAACAGTGACTAAAGATTTTCTTAACAGAGGCAAAAGGTTAAAGTCATGTTGCCAACAGTTTTACTACATATTTCTGTCTACAATATACCTTTAACTTCATGGCTCATGTTAACCAAACTGTATAAATTGGGCAGCAACACTAAACAATAGCTTATAACAAACGAGGTTACAGTACAATGTTACAGAGAAGTGAAATATCTCATTTTGGAATTAAGATGCCTTTACAAGGTAAATTGCATCCTTAGGAATTTAAAATTCATTATCTAAGCTATGAATTTCATGAACATGTGCGTTTCGGTATTATTTGTTAAACCTCTGAGAGGTATTAAAATATGGTGTATGGCATTCAACCACCATTAAATACACAGGCTCAGAATTAAGTATGATTCATTGAATGAAAACCATATCATAAATTACATGTACAAGGCAGTCACAGCTGTAGAGTACATTAAATATAGCCAAGCACACATATCGCTATAATGAGATATTTACTCCGAATATGATGAAGACACTACTGTACTTCAAAGCAAGCATGCCGATTACATTTGGCCAGTACATCAATTGTTTAAACCTTCATTCACTAAATATAATACACCCCCCGCATTATTTTAGTTTATTTTTTCCGTGGCATCTCTTTATAATGGTTCTAGGACTCAAAATATAAGAACTATTTCACCAATAGCCACAGCGATTCCTTCAAAGTTTACACATTTGAAAAATGCATTGAGGCTGCCTGGCCGAGCTGTTGTCAGCTGTCTGATTCCAAAACATGTTTGGAAAGGTGCTCACAAAACAGAAAAGTACCGAGTGCAGTACTTACAGCTGCCTTGAGTACAGGCCCTCATCGATGTCAACATCATTGCCTCCATTCTTGGCCATGTCCTGCAATAAAAAAGTGTCAACACGGTTTAAAGCATCCAAATTGAAACTCTTTTCAAGGAAGCTTTCTTCGACTTCTTCTCGATGGAAACGTTTCCTCATTCTTTCAGTCTGCGTTGTCAAACGGCACACTTTGGAAGAATTCACATTCATGATTGCGATAACCGTCTCTCCCAAAGTTAGTGGCCAAGAAAACAACAAGTGATGCATTTAAGTCGAAAGGACACATCTGAGTATTGACGATAACTTAAGCAAAGCATGCATAATTAAATCAATTATATCACATAACCAATTACCTTTGTGCTCCAGCTTGCTTACAAGAGCTGAAACAATACTTCCAGTATCTCCAACCTCGAAGAAAATGTTCACAATTCAATTTTCACCCCTCTATATACACATTGTATATAAATATAAACCATGAACACATACGCTAAAAATATAGTATGACTAAACTGCAGGATAGAGTCGCGTCATTGTAGGAATATGTATACAGCTGTAGTGACCACACAAGTATGCAACGTTTATTGTGCATTTACGCAGTGAACGCCCATAGGGTTTCAGCGCTGCTGCTTAGGTTACCAAGCCCCCAGGGGGGACGATTGCCATGCAGAACTTGCACATGGTTGGTTGTAATGAAGTCTACCGAGGCCAACGTGTAAAACGTAAAGGTGCAGCCCTCTAATTGCATGCTGAAGTCACTGTTGGCCTCCGCATTCAATTCGAGGAGTTTTTAACAAGGAGGAGCTCTAGAGACCCTCTGGATCGTAGCTGGTCTACTTTCCCAACCTGGCTATATTTATATCTTTGAAGAGGAAGTGAAAGGAATGCTCAAAACACATTAAGAGACGTGTAAGCTTGAATACTCCTGGTGAAAAACTCTTCCTTTACAGTATGAAATGATAAATAATAGATTTTTTAAAGACTGGTTTCTCCTGCTGTTAAAACTGATTTTCATCGGGTTTTTTCTGCACAAAACAGCTTACAACTGAACCGGAAATGTGTTATCAGTGAAAATACCCAAGGTCCAGGATTTTTTTTACAGCCAATAATAGTATCACCAAGAGGTGTAAGATAACAATACACCTATGGTTAAAACTTCAACTTCTCAAATCCAGGTTTTAGTTGAGCACAAATATAACTGCACAACTCAAAAGTGAAGTCTAATTTAACATAAAAATGGATTTCGGTGTTTTTTAATAGAACCCTTAATGTGAAACGTTACATGAGAAAAATACTAAATTAATTGTATGTGTTTACACGTTGACCTAATTACTGTAAAATGCTATACACTAAACATATATAAACGTAACTGGTATGTAAAAGTAATTTCTAGATTTTTAATCAAAAACAATGTTAGTATATTTCGATTTAAAGCTTTCGTGACTGCAGGGATTCATCTTCTTGGTTCTTTCGGTAAAGTGGCCGAAACGTCGTGAGAATTATTTTATTATGTTTAATATTATTATTATTTTCATTCTACGTGACTTTACCGAAAGAACCAAGAACAACAAAAAAAAAAGTTAGTACATGTAATTATGTATAATCTGTACGACTGCATGGATTGCTTGGTACCTTTTTCGTTAGTATTTAATTTAAATAAACATTCAAATAATTCAGTTTACATTTTCCAAACTGTCAAATTCTTTCACAAAACAAATTAAGAGGCGTTAATTTTCTCTCTCAGATCCACAATGCAAAAGTGCATTTTGGCACTTTCGACAAAAAAATTTGAAATGTCATTTTCTCATACTACTTTGTTACCTAGTTCTATGTGGAGCATTTATGTTATGAACGCCTATGAGAGAGTATTGGGATCCACTTGTGTTCATACGCATTATAAAATCAAATCATTGTCATTTACGTCGGGACAAGGTGCGGGACCATTCCGTGCAGATGAGTCGCCTTTTTTAAAATAAAAAAAAACAACTGAAGATTGAACCGTGGTAACACGCCACAACAGTGTGTGTGTGTGGGGCAGCAGTGGTGGCTTTTCAGCACTACTTGACCGAACACGACTACGTTCAAAGGCTACGCTTGTGAATCACCCGGGGTTTAATGCTCGCGGTGAATGAGTGGTAAATAGGTTGAGTGATCAATAGGTTATGGATCGGTGATGAACGGAGGCTGTATTCACAACGCTCAGAGCACAATTACGACTCCACATGACACACTAACCGCCCAACTCAATGACACTTGGCACAATTACCGACACACTAACGCGTCACATTCTGAAACACCTAAGTGTCGATAAAAATTAAAATACAAATATTACCTTATCACGGTGTATGTATTAAATAAAATACCAAGTTGCTATTAAAGCCTTCACATTAAATCATTGTGTAATTAAGCGTAGAGATAGCGCTGCCATATGTCAAAACAGGTCTTTAAAGCAACGCATTATGAAGGCTCGTGTATTTTTTTTACAAAATACGGATTAAATACAAAGACAATGGTAAAGTCAATACAGCAATGAAATGGCAGTAATGTTAGTTTAACACGTAGGCTTCCGCGACCAATTTCATCCATAATACAAGTTTGTGTGGGTTAGACCGCGTAAATATATAAAGTGTGGTTAAACCCGCCACCAGTAATGTCAATGTTCAAACGACTCGTTGAGTACTCGCCCAGTGTAAGGAGGGTTTCGTCACATTCGCGTGATTCACCAAACCACCTCTCGTCTACGTGGGGAGTTCGCCGGGCGAACATTCTCGCGTGTGCGAGACGACGACGACGACCAAACGCCTCCCTCGCCACCGCATCGACGCGCTAACTCAAGCTAAAACGTTGACACATTCTCAAACCTTACCGGGGGTGACTTGACCACGTCGCCGTAGTTTAAAACGCCGCGAATGCGGTCACTCGGAAAACGACGCGAAACAACAAAAACTCCGCACGGGGAACCGCGAGAGCGCAGAGAGAACAAAAAAAATCGTTACTTGCGAATTACAACAGTTATAACTTCCCACACCGGATAAGCAAGCCGCGCGTCCCATTGGCTGAGGAAGTCTGCCCTGACACCTGGCTCGTCATTCCCATTGGACACCGAGCAATGACGTCAGACCCGCCAGCCAATGACATCGCAAAAAGTTGAGCCGCTCGTACTTATCCGCTCTATGAAATGCAAAGCAAGGCCTGGTATTAAAATAGATAGGCCCCGATGCGCAGTCATTGCAACGCTTTTGTAAAAGCAAATAAAATGTGACTTTGAGGGTAATGGAATGGCGAAGATTGCGACTCACCGCGTCCTTTGGCAGAGAGGTCTTGGCCGCTTTGCTCGCCGTGCAGTAGGAACCCGTATTGTCGGCAGAGACACAGCGCTTCTTGGCCGGTGGGGAACTTGACATCTAAACGGTTGTGACCGCACGCGAGAAGTTAACCTTCATATAACCAAAGCACCAAAATATCAGTACTTATAAAACACCACCGACCACACCGCTCGCACGGCGCGGCGAAGCGACAAGTCTTTTTTTGTTGTTGGAATTAAAAAAAATAACCGCGAGCGCGGCGCCGTTGGCAGTGCGGCTTCGTGCACTTGGTGGCGATGGAGGAGTGGTTAGCGGCACTGGAGGCTCGCGTGCGCGCGTGCGTTTGGCGGCTGCGGGTAGAGGAGCGCGCGTGGCGAGGCGGTAAAGGGAAACGAAAGGGGCTCGCGGCGTGGCGGGTCGCGGCCGGCGCCTCCTCCTCGCACCTGGAAAGCGACGCGCGCGGCCGGCGGGGGAGGGACAAAGACAAGATGGCGTCCACGTGCAGAGCGCCCAGCGCGAGACGCACGGCGCGTGCGCGGGGCGGAACCACGTGGGGAGGGGGGGGGGCGTGGGGCGGTACCACGTGGTGAGGGGGGGGGGCGTGGGCCGGACCACGTGGGGAGGGGGGAGGCGTGGGGCGGGACCACGTGGTGAGGAGGGGCGTGACCACGTGGGGGAGAGGTGGGCCTTACCCGGTCACGTGGGGAAAGCTCGCTTAACCAACTCGCGTCCAGAACCAGAGTGCTGTATTTATAGTGGAGGAATCCGATGAGCTGTAAAGCTCTTTGACAATACAGTCCAGTAGTGAGAGGATGGGGGGGGGGGCGTGGTAAAAAAGGGCTGAGGTGAAGCTTAAGTAGTTTGAGCCTGGATTTTATTGCATCCAGGATGTTATTGCTTCGATGCGTTATAATAAGGCGCAAGAGACCGGTGTAATCATTGAATCGACTCGTCTTGTGCACTTCCCCGCATTGACTAACGTAGTGAGGTACAGTATGGTCAAAATATCCCGCAAGACATGGGGGTTGACAAACAAGGGTTATACACGTACATGCAGTGATAAACTAATATTTCATTTTTTAAGCGCCACTTTGATATAATCACCAAGTAAAAGGATGTTGCTTCTGTGACACTGAACTCGTTTGCATTGTCTTGCCTTGACAATTTTTTGTTATTTTGGTCTTATTCACAAATATTGCACAATGTGTAAGTACACAAAGCTGCCAATTCTTTTGGGAGGCTCAACCCAGACCACGTGGTCAGCTGGCAGCCCCTCTCGCTCTTATATAGCCGCCTACTGCTTCTGGCCCCGCCCATACCCATATCAGCCCCGCCCACTACCCAGGAAGCCTTCAACCCGGTCCAGGGACTCCTCTGCTTACGAACATTCGACTTACGAACATTCAGAGATACGAACAAACCTGTCCGTATGTTCAGTTGCCTGTACAGAGTCGTAAGTGCAACCACCCCGCAATAAATAGCAGCGGTGGCATCTACATCTGCAGAACGTGAATAACCAGTGGCATCTATATCTGCAGGAGATTATATAACTTTTAAAGCCATTCCCCGTGTTTAGTGTACACGCCGTACAACATGTTTGGAATCGACAGGGAGTAAAGTTGGACTTACAAACAGATCGACTTACAAACAGACTTCTGGAAAACACGTAGGCTTTCGTTACCAATATGCTTAAGAGGTTTTTTGGGTTTATAGATTGCTTAAATATATAAATGTGTCATTAAACCCGCCACCACCCGACACAGCCAACTAGTGAGGGTTGTCACGTAAACAGAACGTACATTTACAATCTGAGCACTGTACTTGTGACGAATTGGCACCGTCTGTTTACGTGACAACCCTTACTAGTTGGCTGTGTCGGGTGGTGGCAGGTTTAACAACACATTTATATATTTACACGATCTAACCCCAAAAACCACTATTATGGAAGACCTCTGGAACATACGTCGTCTGGAAGTAGAGGATTCCTTGTACAGCAATTATATTTTTCTTTATAATTACATGATTCGTTATTTTGTTGAAAAATTGTTATTTTCATAGGTGTCGGGTCAAAAAAACTTTCCAGTGTAATGCATCTTACGTGAAACAATGGGACGTTATTAGCATATGTTTCGATATACAGTTTTTCACTCTACGTTCAGGTTTTCACGAATGCAACCCAAGCGTATATCGAGGTACGCCCCCATCATGAGTTGAGCACCAAGCCACAACATTTAATTGAATCTGTAAATTTCAAGAAAACCCCATCATAGAATTAAAATAATAGTGCAGGACGGAAACCCATAAACACGCAAAATCGTGTCCGTATGGCGGATTTCTTTTGCACAGTACGTAGCCAACCGTGCTAATCGTAGGTGTGTTTAAATAGCACACTGCCTCTATGTACATGCAAAAGCCATAGGCAGTTCCTGAAGAAGTGCACGTGCAAATGTGATCAAAGAGAAAAGGACCATAATGCATTTCTTTAATTGCATATGCACAGAGAATGCGTGCTTCTTATATCTTGTTTGCGTGCTTTTTAAAACTTTTGGCTCCGCCATGCTAAACCGCCTTTCTGAAACCAGGACGTTTGGTGCATATCAATGAGCTCCCGTGTAGATCACTTGGCAACACACATTCACCGATACTTGATCAAATGGAGTGGTGGCACAGTGGTTAATGCACTCAATCAGTTAATCTAGAGTTTGATTCCTGGTCATGGCTAACATTCGTGACGAGTGATGTCTGTACTGTTCCTGGCTCACTCCTTCACCGACCTGCCCTGACCAGCGTGGTGAAGTATGGTCAAGTAACCGCCACGACCAAACACGGCTTGGAGAGGCTTTAATCCTATAGCGGATTGGCTAATGATGAGAAATTGACATAATTACATTTTAAATACTTCATTTAAAAACACGTGAGAGCACGCTGAGATTAAAATCCTATATTAGTCAAGACCTGACATACAAGCAGCAACATAATACGTAAAGGTCAAAAGCAACTTAATACAATGCCAGCTTATGACGCGAACTCCATAGTATCATATGAAATACTGCAATCGTTTTAATACTCATACGTTTGCAACATATGTCAGCACCAGACTTCATATTACCTTCTCTGAGGTTGCCATGGCTTTGCGGCCACAAGTTCAATAGGGGCAGCGCGTGATGTGCTTTATTTATGCCCCTGCAAGCATTAGTAGTCGTGGTGACCGGTCTTTATGAGAGCAGCCAAATCACAGGATTAAACGGATTGTTTTCTTTGGGTAAAATAGGCTCAGGCGAATCGTGCAAGAGCCCAAAGCCTTCGCAGCAAACCCGGCAAATATGGCTGTTAGTCGTGTGGTGCGTTTGCTACAGTGCATTATTTTGTAATCGAATTCCCGACAGAGAACAATCTCACGCAAACTGCTGGTCCCATTAATATACACCAGGAGCCACTGCCCCATCGTGAGAATGAAGCCACATGACCGGGAAGGTTTGCTCCTCCTGCAACGCAGCACCTTGCCACGTTTAATAGCTTTACATTTTCAAATACAGTCTTTTAAAATTTACGGCTCAATGAAGTATTGGCCTACAGTGGTGCCACAATATTTTAAACCCGAGACTTATAATGCTCGTATATCAATCATTTCCAATTTCCAGTCAGGTGAAAAACAAATAGATATGCAATAAGAGCGGTGGGGACATTTGAGGTAAAATAAGCCAAATAAATCATAATAACACTTGACCAACATCAGTACCATCAGGAAAGCAAAATAATCATCATCGAATGTTTTTGTTGCAGAATAACAGTGATATAACAAGAACAAAATCATCAGTAAATGACTCACCCCCGGCTGCTGGATGGGATTATTGGCGAGAGGGCATCTGTTGTCTGGACCGAGCCACTGGGCTGACTGCAACGCCTCTGCCGCTGTCAAATTACCCCTCCTACGTCACCACCGAGGCTCAACCACCAAGTTTGTGCAGAAGGGATTTTTGTTTTCTCTGTAACACACGACGATTGTGAATTCACAATGTGCGGGGCTTGTGGTCTTTGTTTTATCGTCCTAACGATGCTTGCACCAAAGTGTAAGGTTGTGTAGCGTTTGTAAAATAATAATCATGCGTTAACCATATTCTGCGTGTAATTAGTAAATGCATTTGTATGTATATTTTTTCACTGCCTATGCGTATAAATGAATTCACAGTGCATTGGATTGTGATGCTATTATTATAATTGTACGAACATTTTGACTTGGGGAGAATGCATCATTTAAACGTGTTGTACAAATGAAAGTGGGTCACAGCAGGATTATTCAAATCTGGTGCTATTTTGATGGAATTCGCGTTATCGACAAACTTGGTACGCACGGTCTACAGGGAGGTGTTTACACTTATCAGAAAAATTGGTTTGGATTTCCAGGAATGGAAGCGAATTATAACAAACCTCTGAAATGTATGTGAAACTCCAGATCCAGGAAATCCGGACCTTGGTTTTGTACAGAATGGCTCCCATCCAGCGAGAGGTTTTATAATTGTTTCCTCGGGTCAAACTCTCAAGGATGGGGTGTTTCATTAATAATGATGAAAATCATTAATTGCAGTATATAGTTCAGTATCATTTTACGAACCTAAAATCGGCGTTGGAGAATATAATGTAAAAAAAGCATGGCATTAACAATTACAATCCAGCTGGTTTATAGGATGTGTCATCATGCATTTATGAATGTATTTTTCGACGATCTAGTGTATTGTATTTATGTGCGTTCTCTGCAGGGACAAAAGGCAATATCAAAACAACGACGAAACGACAATTGGGGACACTTGAGCAGTGGGGGGCGAGGGAGGGCTTTCGGTCCATTACAAGGGCCACTAATTGTGCACGGCTCACCATCCGAATGAGTGCATGCCTGATTGTCAAGACATTCACACAGCCCCAGATTTTCTTCAACAACGTGCAGATCTCTCTGCAGAACAAATTGCGGTGGCGTGCACAATCGCTGGCATTGTCTAGCAATAAAGAGTGGTGCGGTGGCAAATGCTTTCATGGGGAATGATTGGCACCAGCGAACTAGGGGTTGAGTGTAATGGCTTATGGCTCACAAGGCCATTACACACCGAGCAAACATTATTGGCCCAGTTTAACACGTAGGCTTTCGCGACCAATATTATTCATAATCAACGTTTTTGGGTTTAGACCACAACATTTTGTAAATGTTTTGTAAATGTTGTGGTTTCACGCTTCAACACACCGGTGGGCTAAAGCAGTGAACTATTTGTCTTTTGTCAACGTGACACTTTTTTACTGATTGGCCGTGTCGGGTGGTGGAGGGTTACGACACATTTATAAATAACGCAATCTAAACCCAAAAACGTTGATTATTATTGGTCAAGCATATGTTGGTTGGGTCACGATAGCGAAGGTGACGCACGAGTTCAACAGCAGTAAAAAAAAAGTCAAAAGGACCGGTCAGTAATGAGTGCGCAAAGTCTAATCCTGGATGTAATTCTTGAATTGCGTGGTGATTATTTAGAGGAAAACCTCACTGAATTTAAGATAGTTTTATATACTGTATATGCAGCATGGCATGGAATGTAGTCCTTGTATATGGGAAATGCTGCTTTTGCACATGGAAGCAAGAAGGAGAAAAGCCCATGTGTACAAACAAGGAGGCAGTACAGCAAGTTTAGCCTACTTGTTGAACTGCCTCCTATAGCCACCTCTCTGCCTTGCAGGGGATGTGCGTTACAAGATGGCTCTATTTCTGTAAGCCACTCAATTGGGAGGTCAGGCCCCCGCACACCTAAAAATATCGACTCCGTGCTGCATGTACCGTGTGCAGTTAGTCAATCAGCAGGTCACGTGCGGTTGGGTAAAATGTGGGCATGTATTTCCATTCAAGATGTCTGGCCAGTTTAGAAGAGGTGGTCAAAAAATGATCTCTAGAGTGGCCGTCGAGAGCTCCCTGTACTGGAGAGCTTTTTGCCAGCAGTGGCGTCAGTAAGCAATTTGCAGGGCTACGCCTTTACCGTTTACTGCATGTCTATCTCTGCTGTATTTTAATCGATTACTTGTAATTGAACGGTATTTACATCAATGGACATTAAATAAAGATACGCTGCGAACAACTTGTCCTAAATGCATACTGAATTTTTACGTTTCAGCAAAATGTGTAAACTTTCAGCCCAGACCTATTACATCGCAGAACTGTCAACAGTGATTTTTCGACTGAGACATGTTTCAATTATAAAACACCCACGGTACACATTTACAGGAACTCATGAAAATTCCGTACACATGGACGGTTTAGAACAGAACGGTGAGCTGCCACTGTATTTGTAGACCGCAGCATTATTTAGACCAACTCAATGTGCCTGTCTTCAATGGTCAGTGTTTTGTCGGAATTGGTGACAATTTCATGGTGGATTTTATGTTGCTGCCATTGCACGTAAAAACAAATATTGTATTTTAAGTGGAATTCGGACACATTTTATGCATTTTAGCTACTGCACCAAGCAGCAGAAAGCTATAGGTTTGTAAGATGTGGGGTTTTTGCAGTTTTATATTCAACAGACACATTTTTTTGAAAGTCTATGGTGGTTCACGTACTGTGCGGACAGACTGTACCCTGCCATGAAAATGTGGAATTTTAACCACTGGCTTAGCACTGACAATGGAGAGAACAGCTCAGTTTAGTTTTCATTGATTTTGAGTGTATGGTAACAATGGCTTTTTTGGTTTAATTTTTTACAGATAACTTATCAACTGTACTCTTAAACAAAGTATAATATTTAAAGGTAAATTTCAATAAGTATGTATATCAGTGATTTGAATTTATCAGACGTGGGTCTTTATATTTCTCTTGCACATTGAATACTAGGCAAGTGAATGTATCTTCTTCATTAACACCTGACTTGATTGCGTGTGGTTCTCGGTGGTTAAAGCCTCTACCGTGAGCAGCTTTTTATAATTATACAATAAATCCCTTAATCATATGAAGTATTTACCAAGGAACATACGTTGAATTTTAAGTATGCCATTTGGATAAGTACGAACTATTCACACGTCAATGGGCCGTATGTTGAACTTCTTTAGCACCGTACGTGGCTAACCGTTCAACTCTGGCAGTGTGGTGTATCACCACTGCACTACCGCTACCCCCTGTATAATTAGAAGGTGTACAAACAGAATACGCACAATGCGACGCATGTACTGCGAGTGTAGGAATTGGTTTTTAATCTTTCAGAGTCAACATGACCGTACATTGTGGACTTCTGAATACCCGACATTTAACAGTGAAGACAATTCATTAAATAAGTCCCGATAAGCGTTAAGTAAAGTATAAAACCAGTCGTATCGTCATGCTTTCTGAGATTCACTTGAACTTTGGGCATGCTCCCTCTACCATGTAAGTAAATAAAATTATCTTTTCAATATGGAACAATATATATCATACAGAATTAAATTCCAGTGCAAATTGGTTGTACTTCACAGATACAGTGAGACTGTTGGATTAATATTCATATTAAACAGAATTTAATATATCATTTGTGTTAAAATCCTCATGTACAAAAAACACAAACATCAGTGTTTAATTGTGTGGTTTGTATTACTGCACTTACAAAAATATATAATTTGTTCACCTATCGTCACAATCACTGTGACCAATGAAAATAATACTGTGTTCTTTAGTGGTTGTATAATTGATACCTCTATTGGATCGGAATGAGAGATGTCATTCGCATCCAGCAGTGATCTCGCTGGAGATTAAAAAACTCCGGCACGACAGATGTGCGAAAGAGGTAAGAGGAGATTGGTTTTATATGATTGTAATCATCAAATAATAGAGGTCCCCCCCATAGCCAATTCTGTGGAAGGCAAAAGCATATGCTCACAGAGCAGAATTTGTGATGCATTGCGAGTTTAAATCAAATTCAGAACCATGTCTGAAAAGAGAACCGCTTTCAGAAATAACCACCAGTTCTCTGGTCCACACCCGATCCTTTCAAAACTCTTAAACTCTGTGAGCTGTGATTAGAACGATAATACATCTCGCACCAGGAGATCCATACCAAGGATCATGCCTGGAGGGTTCCCTGGATATGGACGTTTGGTAAATTAGATTTGTTTTGTGCAAACCAAAATGTTTGCATTACAAAAACCCCATGAATTTGGGGGCATAACGCTCAGACTTTGTACAAATAGATGAGTAGCATCCTCAGTGATGTACAGCCTCCTGCAGAGCTGTCACTTGCCTTTGCATGTGAGTGTTTCGTGTACGTGAGCTCACCATGATCCGGCAAAGCCTCCTCCCAGCCTTGTGTTGTTTCATCAATGTTTTCAGCAATCCAAATAATTTTTGGCAACTTGCATCAAGATCTTAGAAGCTAAGCAAAGTTGAGCCCGGCTACAACTTGAATGGAAGAGGCTTGTTAATACCTGGTGCTGTAGGCTTGGGCTGCGAGGTGGCCAGGAGGCAGCGGCGGCACACACATAGATTATTGAATCTATCTGTGGAGCTTTGATTGCTATTCCGACGTTATGGGTTTTCCCTGAGCACTCTGGTTTTCTCGCACGTGCCAAGCACATGGCATTGGCCCAAACATCCCAAGACAGGAGGACCCTCCTGAGTCTTGAGATTGAGGCGTGGGTGGGTACATAAACTATGCATTGCTATTGAGTAAAATGCTTGAAGAGAACAGACACCTGACCAAAAAACAAACTAATGTTTGCTCATCTAATACCACATGCCCTGCTTCCCAGATCAACAATAGTTATCAGTGCAGTTGGAATGGAAATAAATTGCTACGTGGCCCATAAGCTATAAAGAGTATTCAGCAAATGTGTTTTTTTTCTATTCTCCAACATATATACATCATATATATAATTCACTACATCAGTGAAAAATACGCGAATACAGTTACCACCGGCATATCAACATTCAATAAAACATTACTCTGCTCCGCTCATGGGGGATAACACGTTATAGAATCGAATTACCCTGTAAATTAACTTATCATATTCAGTTGACAAATAATCACGCACACCACAGTTGTCAGTCTCTAAACACGAAGTGACCATCTCCGTCTCTTCGTGCTGAACTTTTGTTCACGGTCCTCACTCCGGCCGTGCAGCTCGGCGACGTCAGACTTCTCAGTGTCGATTTTTTGTCACGAGGAAAACTAAAATGTGGTTCCTGAGGGCCTCTGCTGCTTATACATCGTGTCAAGCCAAAGGCTGAGCCGGCCGTCGTGAGTACAGAGGTGCTGCGGCCCTCCTCTCTAGTCCGAGGACAGCGAGTGCGGCCTCTACTGACATCAGTCTCTTGTCACCACCGTCGCCACTCACTGCATCTTATGCGGTTGCGACAATTGTTCAGGCATCTCCACCCTAACACATGGCCTCCAACCCGTACCAAATGAGTTAGATTTCTCTCTTTCACACACCATGGATTCATAGGCAGCTATCCGAGTGTCTTTGCAGAGCTCAGAACGGGCACTCGAGGCATCTGTCCGCTATTGGCAGCAATTGGGTCGTGGTTATACAACTGACGAGGTTAAGCATATGCGCAGGCTTTCGGTTCATCGTGGCCAGCTTTGGAAAACTCTCGTTGCTACTGCTGTTGCTGCTGACGAGGTCTCTCTTGAGAGCTGGGCCCTGTACCGGGGGACATTACGGCTCTTCCAGTCCATGCTTTAGGAGACGACCGAGTTCGGCCGATCCCCTGTAATATCCGCCGCAGCAGTGCCGCCATTCACAGCAGCACTGTCCTTGTCATCGGGCGGACAGGGAGGAACGCTCGGCGTGTTGTAGAGCTCCTGGGGAGAGTCGAGGGCCGGCAGAGCGCTGCGGTAGGCGTACGGCGCGTCCAGGTTGATGTAGGTGACGTTGAGGTTGATGTAGTGGTCTCCTTCGAGCGCGTCGAGCGTGGAAGTCAGCTCGGAGATGAGCGACGTGAACGTGGGCCGCATCTCTGGCTTGTGGCTCCAGCACTCCAGCATCAGTTGATACCTAACGGCACAGACGGGGAGAGAGACCAAGATAATTGCCAGCGTCATCTCCCTACGTGCGTTGGATTTCTCCAAGCAATGTTTTTCTCTCACATAAAAAATATACATTAAATATGCAATTACCCAAATGTCCGAATAAAGGACCCTTGTAAAATAGATATTTAAGGCACAGTGAGGCCTTCCTTGGAAAATTATGGACTATTTAACATTGGTGTTATTTAAAGCACTTATTTAGAAAAAAGGGGAACAACTATGCATTTAGTTGGGTATGATGGCAACAAATGAGGTAGGGCAATTCCAAACAGGGCAGTAGAAAGCAGGGCATTATAAGGCCAGACAGGACAAAGCAAGGTAGCTTTAGGAAGAGCAGCACAACGAAGGCTATTTAAGGATAGTTTCCCGCACCCCCGATTAGCACGGTTGGTGACGCACAGTGCGAAAGAAGTTCAGCAACATACAACACGCAATGCAGAAGCAGCACGAGAGGCAGGGCAGCGCGAGGCTGGACTCACAAGTCATCGGGGCAGTACTCGGGCTGCAGCAAGCGGCGGCCCCTCAGCAGGTAGGGCGTGAGGTCGTAGGGGTCCACGTCGGAGTAGGGGAAGGCCCCCCTCGTCAGTAGCTCCCACACCAGCACGCCAAACGACCACTGCAGGCGGGAAAAGTGGGGTGGGGGGCAGGGTACGGGAACAAGCGTTGGTCCTCACAGACATCCGACACATCCTCGATATACTTCTGGCCACTGTTACATTAAGGAGCTGCCAGCTTAGAAAAATGTCAATAAGTGCGCTCAAAATTCCCTCACGTTTTGTTCGGGATGGAAAAGTAAGCAGGTATCTGTGTGGGGCTACGATGTGGGAAACACAGGGGCAGCACAGCAAAATCCATTGCTGTAGCATGCTCCTACGCTCCCACGTCTACGCAACCGTTCCTTCACCAACACGCACTGCCAGCTGCACCATCGTGGGGCACGAAGGGGATGGGGGGGGGGACTTACCACATCGGACTTGGTGGTGAACTTCTGAGTCTGCAGGCTCTCGGGCGCCATCCACTTGACGGGCAGCTTGGCGCCACGGTGCGCCGTCACGCTGTAGTATTCCTTGTCCACCACGTCCCTCGCCAGCCCAAAGTCTGCCACTTTCACCGTGAACGTCTCGTCGAGCCTGCACACAAATCCCCGAACGTGTGGGTGATGACGTCAGCTGTGGTGCAACATCGGTCGTGGGCTCTGCCCAGTGCAAGGAATGTAAAGGGGCCACCCCCTGTCCAATGTCCCCCTCTGTCTTCATAGCCAAGCATTTGGGGCCACACCGGCCCAGAAGCCCCAGTGGCAGGTGTGATACCTTCACACTCAATTTCTACACTACTGGATCGCAAAAAATTGAATGGCTCTGCATAGGAGTGGCTCCAGGCTCCAGTTTGACATGACAAAAACTCCATGCCTGGTTTTTCAATTCATCAAAATATACGTGGCTCTACTTTTGTTGATGTGGTCATTGGAATGCAGCAACAAGGAAATTGGAGTGCATTTATTAACAAACAACACTACATATTGATAACTGCAATTTTATGATGTATCGATTTCGCAACAAAAAATTAATTCTTACACTCACGATATATGTGTCGCGTAGAATTGTGTGTAATCGTTAATTACAATGAAATTGTTTTTGTAATAATACATTGTTGTTTTAAACTTCTAATTGTCAATGGGAGAAGCGGATGCAACACAGTGACCGGCTACATTTAGTCAGATTCAAAATGGAATTAGCCATTGAGAGACCAGTATGTACTGAACTGTTGTGACTGAGTCATTGATATAAATCCTAATGATATGTCTAGTGAGCTGAATGGCACAAGTACATATAGTCGAGTCTTTGCTTATAACTATAGAGTATTTTTAATATAGATTATGGCACAGAGGTTGATAGTTTTCTCATTGGGCAAGTTCAGCCTAAAGTTCAACGTTACTTTATGTACTTTTTGGTTCTTTCGGTAAAGTCACGTAGATAGATAAATAACTAATAGATCACGACATTTCGATAGCAACACAATCCATCGTCTTCAGGTGAAACAATACAGCAGGCGGACTGTTGAGGCAGGAGGAAATGTAGCGAGAGAGCTACTGCAACCAGAGGTTATAGACGTTTGTGGTGGGTACAACCCAAGGGTAAGCGGGCGGGGCTAGGGATGGAATTTGCAGGTAAATGTAAGATCGCAGAGCTAGGCATACCTCAGCTAATCCGAGGGGGGCAGGGAGGGGAGGGGAATCCGTAACGGGCGAGAGGGTGGGGGTGAAATTTACAGAGGGAAAAAGGTGATAGAGAAGATAGATGCAAAATTTAGCAATCTTTGGAAGGACTTTGATCAACCAGGTATAGTGTTAATTGTTGTGTTGGCCGACTCTCTGAGTTGCATTACATCTCTAAGTTTGATATCTTTTTTCTCTCTATCACCTTGTTCCCTCTGTAAATAGTTTCTTGTGTCTGTGTGTGTCCAACTCACATGCAGTTCCGCGCAGCGAGGTCTCTGTGCACAAATTTCTTGAGTGCCAGGTATTCCATGCCTTTGGCCACCTGGAGACCAAATCCTATGAGGTCCTTGACCGTGGGATTCTGGAAAATCGACGTGGCAAAAGAGTAACGCGATTCATTCGCAATCCAGCACGATGAAGGAAAAGCAACACACCATGTGGATCAAAGCATGGACATTGGCAAATACGATGGAACAAAAGCTGAAAAGTGCACAAACAAGCGTGAAGAGGCGTACGCTGGGAATTAAATTGAGAGTCAAAGCGAGGGTTGTAGAATGTAAGCAGGGTGAATGACATAATTCAAATCGCTAAGAAAGTAAGACACACGGCAAGAAAGCGATGATGGTTCAGACCAACGATGGAGTAGCAGCCAAAGGGGTTGAATAATGCATTGAGAGGATGTCTGCCGCGGAGATGGAGCGATGAAATCAGCTCATGTGCACTGGAGGTCTATCCCGAATGACGCTATGAAACAACTTTGAGAAAAGTAGAGAGGCCAACTTGAGTGTTAAAATTGGCAAATGCTTGAGGCAGGGGCAATGTCTGCACTAACCTTACGGGGTCCCGGCGCTGGACTTTAACGAATCAACTTGAAATTAACTATTTGGCCTTAGAATAACGTGCTAAGAATTTCATATCAGGATTGAGTAAGAACCTTGGGCATCCTGAGCAAACCACGGCACGATAACATTGTATAGGTAAGGTGAGGAGGACGTTGCCATTGGCGACTGCTCTGTGAGCCACCACGTCCCCACTGTACGGAACTCCCTTCCCAGGCAGCTCTACCGAGTCTGTGTCTCTGCTTCAAGTCTCTCTTCAAAATCTTCCTCTTCAAACCTGTGCCTTAACACCCCCACTTAATTGCTCCTTTCTGTCCTTCCCTTGCTCCTTCCCTCCTTTTCCCTGGCATTCTCCGGCGACTGCTACGCTATGCGCAAACAGGTTGTGTTACAGTCACGCCTGTCCCAAGTTGTGGGCAGTCGAGGCCAGTGCAGCAAAAGCAATTCCTGCGCCGTGCTTTTATGCTCCCAACGTCTGCACTCTCTGGCTTCACTAAACTCACACCGACCAGCGTGGTGAAGTATGGTCAGATGAACCCAATGACTCGCAAGGCATGGAGAGACCCTTGTCCGGCAGTCGACTGACAAAAGGGATGTGAATGAACATTATTTATTTATATGTATTAACTTTAACTTCTTTCGCACCTTACGTAGCAAACTGTGCTCATCATAGGTGCCGGAGAAGGACAACAAACTAAACACAAAAAGCAGTTCTTAAGAAGTCAGTTTTCAATATAGATTTAAAAGTGCATAGCTCAAGTGGCTTCCTAATATTGGAAGGAAGAGCGTTCCAGACGGCCTGCAGAAGCGCGATGCGGTGACCGCCTTCTGTTCGATGGTCAGCCAAAAGCCGCCGCTGCTGCCGCTACGAGGACGTACGTACGTACACAGGTGGCAGATCAAACTACGAACGCGGGAAACGCAGGCGAGGCACGGGCGGCTTTACGGAACGCGCCGCCCGACCGCGGCGGCGGCTCACCCGCTCCTCGTCGCGGATGAAGTGGCACAGATCCCCGTGCTGCATGAAGGGCAGCACGACGAGAGGCAGACCGTGGGTGGGCACGCAGATGCCGAGGAGCGACAGCACGTTGTGGTGGTGGAAGCCCTTCATGATGATGCCCTCTCGCAGGAACTGCTCCACCTCCTCCACCTCCGTGATCCCTGCGCAGAGACATGCAGCGGAGTGACGTGCGCGTGCGCGCGCGTAGGAATATAACGTAGCGGTTAGCGTGCTGCGCTACGAATCCGGCGTCCCGGGTTCGATTCCCGCTAACGGCTAACACCCAGTGACGATTATCTGAATCGGTCCTGGGCCTCTACTAGGTCAGCTCTGCCTCAAATGAGTATTTGGTGCAGTGTGTAAAAACATCGCCACTGGGGAGATAAAGGCAGTCGGACGTGGTGTTGGCCACCCACCCCACCGTGTATCGTGCTGGCCTTCATAGGTGCTACTTGCTGACAGCACTTGCCCCAACAGTTGGTTAAGGCTAAACGGGGGGTCTTTGTCTTTGTAGGAATGTAGTGATTCACCTGGTCCCATCCTGCTTGCTTTGCAATTCCGCGAGTGTTCATGATTCAATCAATTATTTGTGAATCAATTAATTGCTGCGATTCAATGAATGATCACTATTTTTAATGTGGCAAATTGGTCCAATCAACTTATATTTTTTTATCCACTGTGCCATGTTGTAGTACTACTAGTGGTATCATGACTGTAATCGTTACTTTTAATCAATGGAACGATGCTTAATTTTGAGCCGAGTATTCTAGTCAATGGCAGTGCAGCAAATAGGTTGGTTGACCTTTCTGTGCAACATTTGAGTTTTATTCGCACGCACGCGCGTGTGTGTGTGTGTGGGGTTTGCATCGGCCAGTCATCTCGGTCAGTCGACCCATGGCACCTGCTGGGTCTGTCCCGTGACCTCCTGCCAGCGGGCGTTCGACACTTCACGTGGCCTTAAAGTGGCACAAGCGTTGTGGTGATGTCACCGCTACTCAGTGGCGAATGGCAGTTGTTGTTGTTGTGTGGGGTTTGTACAAGCACTCCAGAGTTCCCGCACTTGGAAAAAAAACCGACCCAGAGATTGGTCAAATATCTTAAGCAGTAAAACTGACCCGAGATAAAAACATCAGTTTGAATGCAAATCAACAAATTTAAATTTACAATAAACCCCTAATGGCGACTTTTGGTGTTGGGGTTTTGCTGTATTTTTTTTTAATTAACTTCACATTATTATTTTAAGGTTTAAAAGGGAAACTAACAAAATTTACAGTATATTGCAATCAGCCATTCTGTTTTGTTAATATCGAAGTAATTTGCTTGGCAGTACAAGCTTTCGCACATACACGCTATGCAGCTGAACAGAAGGAGATGTAGATAGTAATGGAATGCCGAGCAAGTTTAAAACGAGCACGCCTCTCGTAATCCGTTACATTGCCGCCAAGCGAGGGTATTTTGTATCGAACCGGCACGTTGGCTCTTTTCTGTTACGCGTAAACAAAACAAAAAACAGCAGGTCACTGCGAGCCAGCGGAAATTATCACTGACCCCGTCATTAATAATAAAAACACGTGCTTCATACTCCAACGCTTTCCGCAAGCGACGAGAAAGCCCATCGCTGCGGGGAAATGCGCAAAAGAAAAAAAAAGGCGGTGTGTGTGTGACCCCTGAGGAGGGGCCCCCATGTGAGAACGGGAGAAATCGGTGAATAAAATATGAACGCGCAACTCACTGTTCAAGGACTTCACGGCACAAACGATCTCCTTGTTGCTTTTAGAGTCTTTCAGAGATCCATGGTAAACGCAGCCAAAGTGACCTGCAACAACACGCGTTTCGGATTTATTGTCAAATGTCATGAAATGTGCGTTTATGATTATTGTTGTTGTCGTCGTCGTTGTTTCAACCGGCTTCGTTACAGTGTCGTCATAGTCGCAGAGTTATCACTGCTGTCACAAATCATGATAAGTTGAACAGAAGCAATATCATCTTCTGTTGTAAAATCTACCTCATTGATAATTTACCCATCGAATATAATGTATAAACACATCTACCAAGTATGGAGTTCTAAGCACCAATTTCAGTAAATTTCCCATTTATAACGATTACTTTAAAAATCCACATTTTTTCATTTTCGTATTCTGTTTATTTTGCACTCTCCAGGTCTTGAATTCTCTCTTTCTCACATCGCTCCTCACTCCACGCTGTCTTTTCCTCTTCACACACCTTTGGCGCGCTCTCTCCCTTTGCCCCTTTCCCTTCTTCGCCTATTTCACTCTCTCTCCCTCCCTATTTCCTTCCTCATCTGTCTATCTCTCTCCCCAGGTCTCCCTCGGAGGAGACTTTTGTCTCAACGGGCTCTCACCTCGTCGTTCTCTCTCCATCTGCTTGTTCTCTCTTAACCTCTCATTTGTCACTGCATCTTTCTCCTCGTCCCCCTGCCTTGTTCCATCTCTCGAGCCTCTCTGTTCCTCTATTCAGCTCTGTCATTCACTCCTCTTCTCCCTCCATTGTACTTCTCTATCATAACCAACCCCCCGAATATTTGTACATCTTCACTCTTCCTCGCATGATGCACCCAGATTATTTCACTGCTAGAAGTTTCCACGTGAGAAGCCATTTTGTTGAGCCATCATTTGTGGCAAGGTCACTTCTGAAAAATAAGTTAAAAACCTTCGTGGGCTTTACCTAGTAATGTAAAAAAAATTGTAGTTTTATTTGTATATTTTCTAAAGCGATTTATTTACCTTTCCTATGCTTTGCATCATGTTTTTATATATTGTTTGCTGTTGTAACGTTCTGACCCGCCCCGACTGGACATCTATGAAAAAAAAACTGTATCGCTCATCAGATCCCTCAAGTATAAATAAACACCTCCTCCTCACCCTTGCCGATGATGCGATCTCCGTGCACGCTCAGCTCCGACTCTGGGATGAGCACGGGCCGCACCTCGTCGAGCAGCGCGGGGTTCAGGAGGTCAAGCCTCAGCACCTCCACCGAGGTCATCTGCCTGACCCCCCCGACCCCCCCTCGGTCCCCTACCCGGTAGCCGGGGCTGAACACCGGGCCCCATGACTCGGCGGAGCCTGACGGCACACCGGCAAGTTCATGCTCTGAGCCACAGGGAGCCACAGCAAACATGCATTTTAAAAGAAACATTATATTCAGTCAGATGAATAGGTACACATTTGTCCCGATGTTATGCCATTTAATAACAAGTCACGAGACAAATGTCCTCTCGGAACTGTCGCAGAGCAATGCATCGCAGCCCCCGTGTTTGAGAATGGCTCATGGAAGAAGATATCACAGAACTAGAGCGTGTCCTTGAATAAGCATCACAAAAGGAGTTTTGTTATGGGGGACCCTAAAATGTGAAAAGGTATGATTTTAGTATTTTTATTTCTTAGTTTTGCAGAAACGTCACGTATAATCATCTCTGCGGGGCTTTAATAAGTTTTCCACCAGTGTGGTCAAAGCGATCTGTCAGCAGTGACAGAAGTGGTTGTGACATCATCTTCCGCGACCATTCTCTGACACAAGGTGGTGCCAATCGCTGCGAGAACTTTGCAAGTAAACATTATTTCATGACAATGAAGACGATAGTAGCATTTTTATAAATAAAAGAAAGACATACAATCTGCAAAATTCTGAGACTACGTAGTCAACGTGTGTATGTTGAACTTCTTTCGCACCATACGTAGCCAACTGTGCTAATCGGTGGTGCGGGGGAAGGATACCAAACGAAAGACAACAACAAAGCGCTTCCGATGAATCCACTGCTGGCCTAGACTCTCGTGCCCCGCCCACTCCGTTCTGACACTTGGGCGATGCCCATTTTAAAGTTTTATAAACAGTCGCATTTAGAGGCTTACCCCCCTTTTCTCTCCGCCTGATGACGACCGCTTGTGTTGCGATCGAAACGTGGTAGTTTTTTTAAAATTTATTTTCATCAATTTGAACCTATCTACGTGACTTTACCGAAAGACCCAAAGAATGCGCTTCCAAAGAAATCAGTTTTAAATCTGAGTCAGGCGTCCCCACCGCTCAGGAGAGGCTCCCTGTAGTCGGTGTTGGGCCGCAGTAGGGTGGACATCTCCACGCGGCTGTTTCGCCGATCCTCTGACAACAGCTCCAGGTTGGGGTGTCCATTCACGGCCGCGTGGTTGGAGCCTGAAACAGTCAACGAGAGCGGCGCGTGCGGCCGGTTCCTTCACATAGGGGAGCGTATGACTTGGTCCCCGATGCACAGCAGCCCACACGTTAAACGAGATTTATCGCGAACAATAATTTTTTTTAGGTTAGTTTGCGTTAATATAAATGTGTCATTAACCCCGCGACCATCCGACACAGCCAATTAGTAAGGTTTGCCACGTAAACAAAACGTGCCAATTAGTTACTATTATGCCATAATCGCCTGATGAAGCTGGTTGTAATTACGAGCGAAACGTCGTTACTCAAATTGTAAATGTTGTGGGTTTATACTCCATCTCACCGGTGCGCTGAAGTAGTAATGAAGTGGCACGTTTTGTTTACGTGACAAACGTGATTTAAAAGTGCATAGCTCCAATTGCATCCTAATATCGGCTGCAGGAGCGCATCTGAACGGGCACGATGCGGCGACCGTTTTTGTTCGATGGCCAGCCAAAAGCCTCGTATCGCACGAGGTCTCCCTCATATTGCACCGTCCCAGTTCGTGGAATCCGGGGGATTGGCGCCGCCGCCATTGCTGCCGCCGCTACCTTTCTTCCTGAAGCGTTGGGCGCGCAGCACGGCGAACGCGGCGATGGCGATGACCAGGGCGGCCATGAGGAGGCCGACGACGACGCCCACCGTGTGGTTGTGGCGCGGTGGCAGCTTCACCTCCTCTAGGACGCGCTTCAGCTGACACAGGTTCACCTGAGCGTGACGCAAAACACGCGCGAGGGTGAGAGCGAGCGAGCGAGCTCCCCATAGCGTCTCTGCAAGATCGTTTTGGCGATACGCGACTGCCCTACCTCCTAACTTCCATTACTATTGTTATTATCATCATCATCATCAACTATGATCAATCCATTGCTGGATGAAAGCCTCTCAAACCCGCCACATTATCTTGGTCCATCGGTGTAACAATCCGCCCAACACTTGCACACGTGCTGATTTAATCATTGCTCCATTCTAGCGGCAGATAACCTCTCAGACATGTTCCTGGTTGTGTTGCCTGTCGACGATTAATCTTACTTTTACTGTTCTTGATGACAACAATAAAAATTCGCAACTGAACTTTACCGTCCTTGATGGCGATGATGAAAATAAAAATGATTGACGGTGATTAACTGTGACAAAAAAAATGAGAGTAAATTTGTATTTAAATACAATGGCTTTTTTGTAGCAAGAAAAGCAATGGTGGCAGTGAGGTCATGTGACTAGGCGCATATAATGGCAGAGTGCCTGTATTCTTGCAATGGCGGCTACCGCTATGGAAAGTCGCGACCAGTCCAGAAAATCTACACCTAACGGGTGCCAAAAATTATGAAAATACAATGTTATCTGATGATGATGATGATGGCGACAATGACAATCGGTTTGACCTAAGGCAGGGCTGGGGAACCTTTCCACACTGAGCGCCAAATCGGACTTTGAAACACCGTTGGCAGGACATACATTGACTGTGTGTACGGAACTACTTGTAAGACAACAGGTGACGAAGCATGCAAAAGATAGTAACATATTGTTGCTCGGTCAAAAACATTTCCCTCGAATACCCGATAAGTTCAAATAAGATGCTTGCAGTGACAGATAAATATCTTTTGTGGACTGTTTTGAAGTGGCAGGCCTCAGGTGACCATGGGCCGTATAAAATGGAGTAACGGATCGTATCGAGCCAGAGGTCGGTTATTGTAATTTAACTTAACACGTAGATTTCCGCATCATATCATTTTGGATTAGGCTACGTAAAAGATCTGGTCAAATTTGTGTTGTGTGACCCTCTACCATCTGACATAGCCAAACAAATGCAATTGTCATGTGTATAAGCATTACGCAAAGCAATTATTAGCGTTTCAGCTCACCAGTGAGTTGAACAATTGTCACAAGTAAAATTTAGCACGTACGTCTCAATTCCTGGATTTAAATCGGACTTCCTGGATCCTATCCTGAAGATGCTTGACAGAGTCTCAAGCGAAACGTCGTATCTAAATGGTAAAATTCCGGTGCAGGGTCTCACGAGAGAAATTTGGCCAAATTATGACGTGGCCTAAGCTAAATATTAAATTAGAATCCTCATATTATCACTCACCGACAGCGGCAGGCTGTCTCTGGGTGACTCAGCCATGGCTTCCCCTGGGATCTTGCACGACACCCACGTGGGGCCCACGGTCACATCACCGCACCTCCACGTGTCCACCATCAGCGTCACTTGGTACAACTGCACCAGCTTTGCAAGCGCCTCGCTCTGCAAGTGTAGCAGGCACACGCAAACGCACACAGACGGAGCACGTGAGCATACTGTGTTCAGTGCTCGACAGATTTCCACTGGGTTTCGAATGAAAAGCAGAAATAACTCAACGTATTCAAATATATTCCAGTAAATCATTATTATTATTATTATCTTAAAAGTATGAAGGCTAGGGGCAGGACTCGTCGGAGTAACAATCCACCCAGTGCCTGCACAGGAGCCGATTCACCGCTCTATCCCCTCGGTAAACATCGGCTTGGGCGCGATCCCTCCCTTGGCTGCCACCCGGTAATTTGTCTCTATCCAGCGGCCATCACCGCTGGCTGTCGACGTGTCCTGTCCAAGCTCGCTTACTTCTCTTAACAGTCAGAACGATATCACCCGTTTGTTCTCAAATACACGCGTTCCCGTTTGACCACTCGTAGAATTAAAGCGTACATAAAAGACCGAGTGGGAATTAATTCATGCACTCCATTAATGTTTAGCGCCGATCTCTAGGCTACGTACACCCAGCCACCCGGAGGACTAATATCGAGGGTCACATAACGGTGATGTTGATCTGGGAGCCGGAGGTGGTGATCACGGTTGGGTTGGCGATGGGCAGCATGAAGAAGGGCGGCTTCTTGAGGTAGTTCATGCTGAACCTGCCCACGTTGATTCCGTCAAACTTGAAGGTGAGCTGCGCGATGCCTGGGCCCTGTGCAGGCTCGGGAGCCAGGCACAACATCTCCAAGCCATGTTCCATCACCACACAGTCCTACAGAGGAGGAAACCACCAGTGCCACATGCCAGAGACCGTATCAATAATAATAACAACGTACAGTTTCATCTTCTTGGTTCTTTCGGTAAAGTCACGTAGAAGGAAATAATAAAATAAAAATGAAACATAACAAAAATATGATTATTTCCCTTCTACGTGACTTTACCGAAAGAACCAAGAAGATGAATCCCTGCAGTCACGAAAGCTTTAAATCGAAACGTACAGTTTATTATCAATTTCCGTCTGGAGGAAGGCCTCCTCCCCCAATGCCGCATTTGACAAAGTTTGTTACATGCCAATAATGTGTACTTTTATCATTCTCAGCACGTAGAACATATAGGTCAAGTGGTAACGAGGTTGGGACAATCAGCTCGCACACTTGAGAGAACACGGTTTCATGACGGGTGGCTGCAAACCACGATTGGAACCCAGAAAATCTTAGCGGGTGGCAGCAGATCGAGAGTCCCCGTGCCCCCGAGGTACCCGCCCACCTCCCCGCCGCGGCGCCCGGCAGGCTCCAGCTACCTTGGTGCTCCCCGTTGAGCTCGACTCGTGGATGACTATCTGGGGGTGGAGCACCGAGTCGAGATTCGAGCCGAACACGTTGACGTGACAGTCCCCGCTGCTGCACACGAGGGAGGCACAAACATTGGACGAAAACGGATTTCGGCTCGTAAAAAGGAGGGAAGAAAAATGTTGCACAAGCGGTTTCAACGCACGTTTGTCCTCATAATGTAAATGCTTACACCGAGCTCTCAATACTCAGTCGCTGTTTTTGAGTTGTACGCCTTTTGGCGTCATCTGGTCCAACACGAGTGGTGACTAGGCTCTAAGAAAAGCCGTCTCCGGTGTGGAGCAATCAATTTCAAGGACAGTGCATATCATTATCAAAGTTGTCTCTTTTTGTTTGCATGTTGACTGCAAGGTTATTGCAAACATGATCCCTTGTATAAAGCTGCCAGTTTTGGTGCCAGATAAAAGGGTAAAAACTTATTACTACTTCATTATGAATGTATGTGTGTTCAACTTCTTTCGCACCGTACGTAGCCAACCGTGCTAATCAGAGGTGTGGGAGGACAGCAAACTCGGAGGTGCCAGGGAAGGACAACAAAAATTAGCAATAATAACGTTACATTCCAGGTTGTACAGAATGTGATGTCACACGGGTGTACGATATGTGACGTCGTGAGATGACGTCACACGGAAAGACACCATCACCTTGATCACCAAGACAAATTCTTTTTGCACAGCTTTTTTATCACCACATTTTTTTCTATAATCCTTTGATGTACTTTCTCGACAGTAGATATCTAACGACAAGATAAATTTACACTAAAACGTGTATTTGCGATGGGTTATGTTCACAAGATACATTGTGACTACCCTGGATAGTCGCTGTGCGGAATATAAATATCAAAATAATTAAGCGGTCAAGCCAAGTCACGTGTGAGAGAGTCCTCTTCATTTTTCTTCGACCAGGAATCTCTCACCCAATGAAGGTGCTGCTGGGATGGATGCTGGAGATGTTGGGGTCCGGGCGATAGCGGAACGCTTGGGTGGGGGACATGGAGTTATCGATCTTACAGACGACGGGAAGTTCTTCCAGCGCGGTATGCTTGGGAGTAGTGCACACGATCGTTGTTTCTGTAAAGCTGTCGCACAAAGACAAAAATTCGCCCGTGGAGCCTTAACAGAATTTTGGGGCAGGTGCTGTTAGCGAGCGCCTATTAAGGCTGGCACGGTACACGGGACGGTGGGTGGCCAGCACCACGCCCGACCGCGTTTGTCTCCCCAGTGGCGATGTTTACACACAGGTACTCATTTAAGGCTGAGTCGACTTAGGGGAGGCACCATGACCAGTTAAGATAATTGTCACTGGTGTTGGCCGTGAGCAGAACTCACCTGTGCTTGAATCAGAATACCTTGCGGATCTCGTCAAGGAGTATAAACCATCACGTGAATTCCAGTCATCCTCGCAGCAGTGGCTTCTGGCTGTCCATTGAACAAAGATGGTCACTGCATCGCGCGGATTCAGATGTGGTTCTGCGGCCGTCTGGAACGCTCTTCCTGAGTAAGCCACTGGAGCTATGCACTTGTAAATCTAGACTCTGAGGCCTGTATATTTGGAGTTTGCATGTCTCTCTCCCAGTGGTCGTGTGGATTTTTCTCTCCGGGTCTTCCGGGTTTTCCCTCCACATTTAGAATCAACACGCATTTAGAGAATTCGGCTGCTATACATTTCCACGTGATAAAAAGCCACTTCGTTGAGCTATCATTTGTGGTAGCCAGGTCGCTTCTGAAAGAGAGCTACATAGCTCAAGTGGCCCTTATCTGGCAAGATAAAAAAACTTTGTTTAGCAATAAAAATTTGCGGCCGTACCTGACAACGAGGCAGGGCTTGCCTCCGACTAGGACCTGCCGATGGGAGCCGGCGGAGAGGTGTTTCCCCTCCAGCGTGAGCAGAGTCATCCCGGAAAGCGGGCCGAACGCGGGCGAGATCTTTGTCACCTCTGGGACCTGCGCCCCTCGGCAGCGACACGCACACAGCCGCTGGTCACGACTTGGAAGGCGGTGGCCACAACGGCACTGGCGGGGGAGTTTCCAGCTGTGAGGGGGAATTGAACTCGGGTGACCGGGTTCGTAGCGCAGTGTGCTAACCGCTGCACTCTCGCGCTCCACACACAAAGATAAATGTCCCCTGTATTGCCTTTTAACGGGCTGTAGGGGCAATTGCCATTCGCGAGCACCAATGAAGGCTGATACCGCGCATGGGGGGGGGGGGGGGGGGGGCGGGATGGTCAGCCTCATGGATGGCCAGACACACGTTTAAGGCTGAGTCAACCTAGGAGAGGCCCAGAACCGGTTTAAATATTCTTCATACACAAGCACGCACGCGAGTACACACACGCACGCGCGCAGCGCACCGGGTAACTCACCACAAATTCAAATCCCTCCACGAGGGTGGAGCCCCCCCTGGGGGTGGTGACGTTCACTTGCACGACGCGGCCGAGCTTCTCCCGACTGCTCGTCGGCCCCAGGACACACACCAGGCTGTTGGCGATGACACACGTGCTCACCACAGCTCCAAGTGAAACGTCGCATTTCACCGATTCATTAATTTGGTCGTGAGGATTGTCCTTCAACTTTCGGGTGAGCTGAATCGATAATAAATTACTGTGCACACGAACCGTGATTTTGTTTTTCTACGTCAGATGGCTGGGGGTGGGAGGGGTTCATGACAAGAATTTGGTCAGGCCATTATGTGGATTAATGCTAAATCAATTATTAATCTGTATATACATATGTACGATAACACACGCAAATATTTCCCATTTAAACTTGTTATTAGGCTCTATTTTCCAGTGGGCCACGTAACAAAACTTGTCGTGTGCTGGTGGGCCATTTTACGTCACGTGTTATGATATCACATGGTGTTGTGATGCCATAACGTTCATATATGTGACCACCAATCTGTACCTCTTGTATCCAGGTCTTTCCTCTCTCTTGCTCCTCTCACATTCATTTCAATAACCGTCACCTGCGCTGCATCCCACAGCTCTCTCAATTCAAACTCTTGTTCGCCTCCGCTTCATCCCACTAATCCGTCTTCTCTCCGAGCGCCACCGCGAGTTCATCGGACCTCTACACGTCGCCGATTCGGCATTGTTAAGCAACAAGGAATCACGGAGTGCACCGGCCTGCGCACAACCAACCGGTCTGATGGCTGCGAGACGCCCGACTTAGTTTGGACGCGTCAGACCGACGCCCATCGACACGCCGCCTCATGCCGCCCTCGAACTTCTGCGTCGCTATCCGACCACATGGCACAAGACCTGGAGCTACTGGAAACGACTCCCAGGTCCACCCAGACGCAAGTGACTGTGGCAGGTCAACATAAATCCTGGGGCCTTGATGAAAAAATCTTGGACAACTAAGGTGGGTCGGTCAATGTTGAGGAGGGCGCTACGACTCCGCTTGTCAAGCATATCAGCGAGTGAGTCTACGAGTGAGTCTGCGAGTGAGTCTGCGAGTGAGCCTGCCACCAAGTCTGTGAGTGAGTCTGTGAGTGAGTCTGTGAGTGAGTCTGTGAGTAAGTCTGTGAGTGAGTCTGTGAGTGAGTCTGCGAGTGAGCCTGCCACCAAGTCTGTGAGTGAGTCTGTGAGTGAGTCTGTGAGTGAGTCTGTGAGCGAGTCTGCCACCAAGTCTGTGAGTGAATCTACGAGTGAGTCTGTGAGTGAGTCTGTGAGTGAGCCTGTGAGTGAGTCTGCCACCAAGTCTATGAGTGAGTCTGTGAGTGAGTCTGTGAGTGAGTCTGCCACTAAGTCTGCGAGTGAGTCTGTGAGTGAGTCTGTGAGTGAGTCTGCCCCCAAGTCTGTGAGTGAGTCTGTGAGTGAGTCTGTGAGTGAGTCTGCCACTAAGTCTGTGAGTGAGCGAGTCTGTGAGCGAGTCTGTGAGCGAGTCTGTGAGCGAGTCTGTGAGTGAGTCTGCCACCAAGTCTGTGAGTGAGTCTGCGAGTGAGTCTACGAGTGAGCCTGCCACCAAGTCTGTGAGTGAGTCTGTGAGTGAGTCTGTGAGTGAGTCTGTGAGTGAGTCTGCGAGCGAGTCTTTCGTCGTGGCTCCGTGTCCCCTCGCGTACAGTGTGCCCTCGCGTACAGTGTGTCGTTGCTGTTTTGACGATCGAGGATGCAGTCCACCGCCCCGACAGTGACGGAGGTCTCCTCCTGGCGCCTGCTCGCGATGTCGTCCGTGATCTCCAGCAGGTGCTTCCCGCACAGCGTGAGCCGCGTGCCTCCTGACACCGGCGCCGACGTCGGAAAGAACTGCGGGAAAAATCCCCGCGGGGCAAAAAAATTCCACCTTTGAAAACGTTGTTTGTGGGTGAACGCCCGATTTCAAAGCGTCGTCACGCTTACAAAAGTGCGGGCCATGTCCATCTTCACTTGCGGCGCTGAGCTGGTTGATGATATTACACATGCCTATGGCAAGGGCGAGTTACTCCACGAGACAGTGACTGTTGACTTCACGCTAAATTCTAAACTGCATGTACAGATGATGGGTAAAGTTGACCTCTGGGCAGGATGTGAACTCACACACATATCTGATAGCGAGTTAAGTCAAAATCATATTTTAAATTCTCAGAGATAGACTTTAGCAAAATTAAGTGCATATTCGGATTTTAAATAAATTGGAAAATGCACTTAATTTTGCTGAATTCAAGCTCTGAGAATTAAAAATACGAATTTGACTCAAGTGACGAACACCGATTTCTCAGCCTCCCACTGTGTGGACAACAGATCATGGATGGGATCTCAGAAGCAGTTCTGTAATGTCTGCTTCCACAGGCCATCCTCCAATGCAGGGTGCCGCCCTGCTGCGCCGACAGTTACGAATGCAATCTCCGCCTGACGACGCGGCGCCGATGGCACGCTCGCGGCCCCCTCACCTGGGAGACGACCGGAGGGCAGGAGTCCGAGCTCCAGCGCCCCCCCGCCGTGCACTCGAAGCTCTGCGAGCACGTCCCCGTGCTGCACCAGCCGCAGCGCGCAAAGGGAGGTGCGCGGATGCACGCGTCGCACGCCAGCAGGTGTGCGCACCCTACGCCCTCTGGCGGTATCCGTGTCACCTGCGTGCGTCACGCACGGGAGGGGGCAGCGGCGGCCTGCGTTTTAAAAAGGCGCAAAGTCGTCACGTCCCGTGCGCTCGATGTAACCGGCGGTGGGGGGGCGCGGGGCGAGGGGTGAGGGGCGGGGGGGTCAGATCCCAGGAGCGACTGGGGGTGGTGCGCGGCAAATAACCGCATCCAAGTTAATGGAATTGTGACTCGGAAAACACTTGTAGACAGCAGCAGTGATGGATATTTGAAACCGGTCCGGGGCCTCACCAATGATGATTTAGCCTCAAATGAGTGACTGGTGCGGTGTGTAAACGTTGCCAATGGAGAGACAAGGCGGCTGGGCATAGTCCTGGTCACGTGACTGTTGCGTGCATCATGCTAGCCTTCATAGGTTGTAATGCCAATATGGGCGATCGTTGTATTTGTGTTCTTTGTGTGTGTGTGCATTGATGATCAATGCCCTGGCATGAGAGGGGCTTTGAGGTACCATGGTATTTGTTTTAAGTACAAAATAAATGCAAGCGCTCATCAGCAATCACAAGAAACTGTGAGAACATTGTCTAATGCTCCCATGTTGGAATTTAATTATTTGACCAAAAATATGAGGTCACATTTTAATAGTGGCTTTTTTTACCACTTCAACCACACCATCACCTACCAGCTTGGTCACTCCCAAACAGATCTATGTATCAGTGAAAATGGGTCATAATTTTCCGGGATATTGGTGTAATCTGATATACATATATATTTCCTTATCAGCGCCATGCACACCTATTAGAGAGGATGTGGGTATTATTGAATTAAAATGCAATTACTGGAGGTCCATTAAAATGTTGGCCAACTAACAGCAGCACACGATGACATGGCAGTTTGAGACACCATCATCGTCATGGTCAGCACAACGCCAAAATAAAAATAAACCTCTCCCCATTTTGACCACTCAAGCTGTGTATTCTGCCAATGGTTTTATCTTGGAAAAATGGCCGGAAAATATTGCCAACAAGTCTCAAGACACCACCCCCCCCCCCGGTGTACTCCACGTGCATTCAAAAGTCAAAAAATGTCAAATTAGTTTCCCGTTCAATTGAGCAACTGCTCGGTTCCGGTGTATAGAACTGAGCTCGTGGTGAACATTCCACATCCATATGGTGGGGGTGAGTTGTTGGATAGACCAACCAGTGACTTCCTCACAAAGCGGTAGCCTTTTAATCGACCCTGAAATGATGATGATGATGGGCTGAGTTGATTGCTGATCAGGATTCAAAAATACAACCTTCCAATGTGAGCTCTAAACTCTACTGCTGCTCCAGCTGGCTGGTACATTGTATTATTATAATAAGTGATGATATCATAGCATCTAGCCTATGATCAAATCACCGGGCATTTTCCCCATCCCATCATACCTAGATACCCAAGTAGGATTGAGCCTGCACAGTGCTTGAATGGGCGGCCAACATGTATGACAGTTGTAATAGGCTGTGAGGCTACATGGCGGGCAGCAAGTTCCATAGTTGCACTGCACTTCTATGTCCCCACGTCTATGCTCACCAGCTTTGGTGAGTTAGGGTAAAATAACCTGCTTGACCTGCATTGTGCTCAGAGGCCTTCATCAGCAGTGGATTGACAAAGGCCTGCACATGTACGCACCTTAATCAAGAGCGCCCCAGTTTGGAAATACGGGCGACATTCGAACTGCCGTGGGCCTGCATTTATATCCAGTTTTTAATTGTGACATGTTTTTTGTACGTTAATTTTTTTTGTACGTTAATTTTTTTTGTACGTTCATTTTTTTGTGGGGATGTGTGAGGGGGGGGGAGGGTTGTGGAATTTGGTTTCTGGAACCAGAGGCAAGGGGCAATTCCCACGAGGTTGAGGTGGGGTAGCGGGAAGGAGGAGGAAGGGAGGGAAGCGGGAGGGTGGGGGGGGTGAAACACGGTAATCAAGCCGTGGCACCCGGGGGGAATTCTCCAAACACAATGCGGCCCCCGCAGCAGCAGCAGCATCACAGACCCGTTGGCTCTGGGGCTTACGGTAATCCATTTTCATCGTTTTGGGTGATAAGTTCACGAGAGCCGTCTACCTGAAACAACGGTGGTGCGAGCGCTCCGACTGGATTTAGCTCCTGGTGCCTGGAATTGAGATCCGGCGTGACAGTGCAGTACGTCACCCTCAAACTAAATTCCTCGTGAGGCACCGCGGGGTAAGTCTGTCCCGAGGTGACCAATTTACCTTCGCTAAAATACAAATGAGCTACAGCACAGCGCATGCCTGATGATGGCTAAAATACAAATGAGCTACAGCACAGCGCATGCCTGATGATGGCTAAAATACAAATGAGCTACAGCACAGCGCATGCCTGATGATGGCTAAAATACAAATGAGCTACAGCACAGCGCATGCCTGATGATGGCTAAAATACAAATGAGCTACAGCACAGCGCATGCCTGATGATGGCTAAAATACAAATGAGCTACAGCACAGCGCATGCCTGATGATGGCTAAAATACAAATGAGCTACAGCACAGCGCATGCCTGATGATGGCTAAAATACAAATGAGCTACAGCACAGCGCATGCCTGATGATGGCTAAAATACAAATGAGCTACAGCACAGCGCATGCCTGATGATGGCTAAAATACAAATGAGCTACAGCACAGCGCATGCCTGATGATGGCTAAAATACAAATGAGCTACAGCACAGCGCATGCCTGATGATGGCTAAAATACAAATGAGCTACAGCACAGCGCATGCCTGATGATGGCTAAAATACAAATGAGCTACAGCACAGCGCATGCCTGATGATGGCTAAAATACAAATGAGCTACAGCACAGCGCATGCCTGATGATGGCTAAAAGTGTCCCACGTCTCATGCCAAACACGCATACACAAAGACAAGGTCACCATCCTAACCTGAATCGGTGCTCTCCACACCATGTCACATGTGTTTAGTTATCATCAGGTGCGTCAACAAGGGTGTAGCGACTTCATTGGAATTCAGACGGAGGCAATTTGGTAAACTTGAGAAAACTCACTGTGGTGGGTCGATAACAAATGTAGTTTGGAATGCTTTGTTCCAGAGGAACAGTACCGAACTAGTCCTGGTTTGGCTTTCCACATCACAGCCAGTCTTATCCCCTTCACGTGCCACGTTGAGTTGTTTATGTGAATTGGTCGATGCAGATAGCCCTACCATTAATACAGGTAGGAACAACAGGTTCCACACTGCCCACCAGGGATTTTTTGTCTGTGTGTCGTGCATATTTGTCTGTCGTGCACGAATGCGCTGTCCAACCAAGTTCCTACCTTCCCACTCCGAAGGAACGTGTTTTGTAAACGTGTAGCTAGGTGGCGGTTCAAGCCACCAATGCGGAACATACAGTTGACTTTACACATCATGCAGCCAAGCAGAGCGGTGCACAGCGCTCAAAATAACCACGGGAAATGGCCGTCCTATCATTGTCAAAAAAAAAAGCACTTACCGTTCAAATAGGCTATAAATGATATAATGCGAATGCAATTGTGGCAGTGGATTGTATTGCTTGCTAATGGCTTCTTTATGGAGCAAATATGAGGGAGGACAAGCGAAGCGTGTCCCAACAAATGACAATCAAGCGTCTATTTTTCCGTGGACAAAAAGATAAGGGATTACAATCATACTTCTGGTGGCCCCGAGACTCATTTTACTGTTAGAGGTTCATTCTATTGATGAGTCATTTTGTCACACACCCAAGCCACCGTGACAGGCCAGTCCTGCCACCCCTGGTGCCGAGATCATGTTACAATGACTCATTTGTCACGATCACTCAGACACACCAACTATTTTCCTGGCCACATTTGAGCCCAAATGGAGTCTTGACAATGAACACAAAGTCTACCATCAGTTATTTACCAACTGCTAATTTGGTCAACTGTACGCACACGAACAACGCTTTCGCAAGCCAACTGCTGGATGAGGGCCTTCGTCACCTCGTGTAAGTTGCAGAGGTTATTTGACCACTTCTTCGCTCTGGTCAGCGTGATTTGGAGGGAAACGTAGCCAAGGGAGCATATAAAAGAACAGTTCAACAAGTCATGTTGCTGCACTGCCCTCTGCGAACCCATCAAATAGTTCCACAGCCGATAAGAGGCTGTTCTTCATGGTGGTTGCTAATTCAAAGAAAATCCAGGCCAAAAGCCTGCTTCTTAGCTCTACTAAGACTGGGTGCATTCCTGTTGTATTGGTCAAAGGTACTGGGTCCACATGCGACTCAAAGATGCAACCTAAAAAACAAAGACATGCAGCGCACGTCTTGTAGACACTCGCCTACACTGCCACTGCGTCCTGGGCTACCCAACAACAGTTTGAAGCTTTGTTAATCATTGAAAATATTACTTTTGTTTCATGGTTGGGTGGTCTGTAATAGCACTCTACTGACATTCCTGCAGTAACTTTTTATAAATGTGAGAGAGTGATCACGAGTGCCATGATGACGGGTTTAACTCTGACTTGAACTAATTTCAGACAGCCTGTGATACAACAGCTGAGGTACGCATCTACAAGATTTTAATTTGGGTTGCGTCTTCATTTCAGCAGTCCTCCACTGTTCTCAAGTGGAGATAGTTGATGGTCTATCAGCCCAGTCACAAATAACTGCAGAAAAAAAACTCATTAAATTTGTTTCTGCACTTAATTTTGGCAAGATTCCTGTGGTGACAATTCTATAAATGGGATTGACCGTCAGGCGTTGAGCATTGCCCTCAGTGGCCAAAGGTCAAGTGAAGGCATCTCCGAGGTAGTAGCTCTGCAGTATCCACTTCCATGGGGCGTTCTCAAACACAAGAGAGTTGTGCTACTGCTCTGCAAAAGATCCGAATGTAGTAAAACCTTGGATTGCGAGCATAATTCGTTCCGGAAACGTGTTTGTAATCCAAAGCATTCGTATGTCAAAGCACTCGTATATCAGTTGTGATCACGTGACGCTCGGCGGACAAAGCGTATACACGCACTACTCGTATTGCAAGACCTCGCTCGTTTATCAAATTAATATTTATTTTAAAAAATTGCTCGTCTTGCAAAACACTCGCAGACCAAGTTACTCGCAATGCAAGGTTGTACTGTACACCCTTCGACGTCCATCACACAACCGGGATGGTATTTTAGAAAAAGAGGCAAACACCTTTTTGATGCTGTGATTCACAGACAAACCAGCATGGTAACCAGCCAGGGGGTAAACACTGTGAGCTGAGAATAGGACGAGACCGCAAATCTTCCAGAGCCACTGCCCTCCATTGTGATGGTAATGTGTCCCATTGCAATGGTAATCTATGCTGTGAGGAGGATGACTATCCCTGGGGGTCAAGTAAAAAGTGCGCCATCATTCACAGTAGACGACTATCTTACACCACCACCTGCCTCAGGACATTGGTCTTCTTTGCACAAAGGCACGCCCATTGTGAGCCCGTATCAAAATAACGACCGGTAATTAAAAGGGATTACAGATGTGCAGGACAAGGTGATCCCAGAACCCTTTGTTAGGAGGGGTTATTCATCACGGGTGATGGAGCTACATTTTTACAACAACAAAAAACGATTCCATCGAAAAGCCTAACGGGACCAGAGAGAGTGCTCCTGCATTATGGTCATCATCGCCAGGCAAGATCCATCCACTGCTGGGTGATGGCCTCCCCAAGCCGTTGCCATCTCTCGTGGTCTTACGGTGCAACAGTAACGCACCGCTTTTAATAGTTGCACGCAAGCCTTTTTTTATTTCAAGCAAGGTCTCCCTTGGAAAAGTGAGCTCGGACCTGCAATTGTGTTGGACGTACCTATTGCATTGTATCGTCAGTCTGCATGCACAAAGACACACGCACAGACGCACACCACAAAAACCCGACAAGCCAGTACGGCGTGGCGCCAACGACCACCCAAGTGCGCTGCCTCCGCTAGCAATCACACGGCTGACGTTGCCCGTCGAGTTTTTGCGGATTCATTCGCTCTGTCACGAGGTTTTATCGTCATTTGCAGATGTCATTACTGTTGGCATTAGCCAGGCCAATGGGCCCCCATTGTGTGGAAGCGGGGGGGGGGCACTCCACATACGTGGTTCACAGATGAACACGTTTGCAGCAGCAGCGAGCATTGGTGACTGCACCATTCTGGTGAGTCCTAACAAGAACAAAACGGGTCTACAGATAATAGTTTTTTTACCCTTTTATCTGGCAACAAAACTGACACCTTTTTTTACAAGGAGTCATGTTTGCATTGACCACAATACCTGCAGTCGGAATGCAAACAAAAAACACAACTCTGATAATGTATGCACTGTCCTTGAAATTGATTGGTCCACACCCCAGACAGCTTTCCTTAGAGCCTAGTCTCACATGGTGTTGGACCAGATGACGCCGAAAGGTGTCAGTTTTATTGCCAGATAAAAGGGTAAAAAAAACAATTATCATATTTTGCTACTGGCAAAGGACGTTCCAACGGTCTACAGATGTCTATCCTCTGTGTCACTGCTGCCTGTCAGGTCGGTCACATCTGTGCCAATATATTGTGACGGTGACTTCAGACAAGAGGACCACAATGTACTTGTTCATGAAATCCACTGCTTCTCAGAGAATGATGGCTTTGCATAATGCACAAGGGCAGAGTGCCATTTACACGTTCTTGCGCGTGTTGGTTTGAAACGTTCGCTCTGTAAGTGGTCACACGTCCTGCAATCCAGAAACATTTGGGCTCGCAGACCTTTTCTTTGGCAGACACCACTCTACAGCAGAATTACCCAAGGCTACGCCACACACTTAGCCATCTCACGAGAAAACACGCTGCACGCAGGGGGGAAATTATGTTGGCGCTGTAAGAGTCTCATTCCATTAAAGGCGCCACACATCCACATGGGACCGGTAGGAACATAAATCACAAAGTACGCTCCAAACTTGTCCACCGTGATATCCCTCCCCTCTCGCGTAACAGCTTCATGCATCCGCTGCCCCTTGCGTCGTAATATCATGAAGTAACTCCCGATTTATTGTCCGTGTCGTCTATAAAGGCTTTAAATCATCGTTGCGTGTCAAAGGGCGGCACGCAATTCAATTCAATTCCCTTAATTTTATTTCGAACGTGAAGGGAAAGGTCACGGTGTCCTGGCGTCGGAGCTCAAACGCCGACTTGCAACGCCACGAGCCGCTCCGTCGCGAGCGTGTCTGCTCAATGCGATACTTCGATTGTGTCGGCCCTCGCTCCATACTAAATAAAAAGTCGGTTATAATAACGAACACATCGCCTTCCGTACCCGCGCGATGAGAATTAAAGTCGCTGTACGCCTGTGTTTGGCATATGATGATTCACCCCCACCGATCATTTGATGAATTCTCATGATTTGATGAAATAATCAATCCTATTTTTATTTTCTTTTATTATAATTTTTTATCTCTCCTTGGAACCGTTTTGTTTTGCTGCATTAGCCCGCTCACGGCCAACGCCAGTGACGATTATCTGAACCGGTCCTGATCCTCCCCTAGGTCAGCTCAGCCTCAAATAAGTACCTGGTGCGATGTGTAAACATCGCCACTCGAGAGACAAAGATGGCCGAGCGTGGTGCTGGCCACCCACCCCCTCGTGTGCCATACTCGATAACAGCACTTGCGCCAACAGTCTGTTCAGGCTATACAGGGGATCTTTGTCTTCAACCATACTTCAACACGCTGGTCGGTGAAGGGGAGGATTCAATGCCGGTTCAGATATAACGCCACCGGTGTCAGATAGCCGTGCACTAACCAAGACGCAACTGCTACTCTCTGCACACATAAATGTACAACTATGTCAATCCACTGCTGGATGCAGGCCTCAACCTCTGCATATGTGCACCACCGTTGTGTGTAATCCGTAGGTTACGCTCCTCCACACACAGCCACTCGGCTGGACGGAACTGCGTTGAACTGCTCAACAAAATCCCAAACACCTGGAGGGGGGATGGGGAGGACTCGCCTTGTTTCCAGCGACGACAAACACGCCACTGCGGGGAAGAACGATGGCTGCAGGCAACACCTCCTTGCCCTTGTCCAGCGTAATGTTCACGTAGGGCTCGTAGACGCGGTGGCGATCCATCAATACCTGCAACACAACCAGTCGGGGTAGTTATCGAGGGTGCTGGCGCTGAAACTGCACTGGGGTCCACAGACCGGAGGAACCCAATCGCTGGCCTTTAAAAAAATGGGAATATTGAACAGGGGGCTCCCATTCAATTTCTCGCACATGGCCCACGCCAACCACGCCACTACTGCACCACAGAAATTAACATCCTCGTCATGACCGCAGTACGAAGCCGTTCACGGCCTCTTGTTCCATCCTTCGCTCATAGAACCAAGCTAGCGAGCAAGTGGCTACGATGATCGGAGCCGTTCAACGAGAACCGGTGGACTTTTTATAAGAATCAGGTTACCCAGTTCTGGGAAGCCCACCCCAACTCCCCCCCCCCCCACTCTCGCACCTGCACGAGCTGTCCGTCGCGTGTGCCCACGCTAGCCACCGTGTCGTTGCCGAGAGCGTGCACGGCCAGAGAGGTGATGGCTGTGTCCTTGAACAGGTTGGGGAACATGTCGTAGCGGGTCATGTCGGACGCCAGCACCAGCGGGGAGTCGTTGTCCGAGCCGCACGGGCTGACGGGCGCCGCGCTCTGGATCATGAAAAACAACAGACGCAAGACGCTCGCTCGGCATGGAATGCTGAGGCGCGGTGCCCTCCCCGCTACCACGTTTCTGGAAGGACCGACTAGAAAACGTGGCGTTTTTTTTTGTTGTCCTTCCACATGCACCTCCATTTAGCGCGGTTGACTTCGTGCGCCACGAAAGAAGTTCAACATAAATGCGCGCACACGTACACTTCCCATTCGTCAGGCCTGTCCGCTCACATCACAAGCCCTATCCACACAGTGACAGCGAGTGGCTCCCCTCTCTTCTTTCCGATGTTGGCACCGTCGACTGCCCACGGGCCCTGCCCCCCCACCCCTGAGACAGCTCTGGCCTCTCCAACCCACATTGGAGTCAGGCATGAGGTCAGAAACTGTTAAAAAGCAGGTCGTGCAACGATAGGTCCTTCGAGATTAAACTGCACTATGTTCTAGACACATCGTAAAAAGAATTATGAGAGACCGCTGAAAGTTTTGTGGAGTGGTCGTTATAAACACATGATAACTCTTGCGCGAAGTGCCATCACAGCTGGACAAACCAGTTGAAATGTTCAGGAGGTTAGCTGTACATCCTTTACAGGTTATCTATGCAGTGTATGTCCAAAATATATCTCTTTAAAAACTTTTAAATCCCAAGGAATGCTTTTTTGCCACTGATTTGTGGTTAAGTGCATTTACAAAGAAATTTACATAAATCTTATTATCATTATTCTGCTTTACCGAACCTTTAGCAAGCCTTAAAGTCAAGTCAGAATGTCTCTTCTCACATAAGTAATTTGGTATCAGTCACCTCTACTATCAATTCTATTTCAGTGGTGGAAATTCCACATTACCTTATAGGGATCAGGCTTAAATGCCTCTAATGCAACAAAAAAAACACACACAAACGTGGCCATAATCAAAACAAGACCACACTTGTGAGCAAGTCTTGCTCTGCCCCGCTGAAATACTGTATGTGGAAAGTGTACACAAACAACACTCCAAAGTCCACGGGTAACCAGAGATGATGAGTTGGCAAAAAAGTATGATGTACCCCACAGAGGCCCTCTGAGACAGGATTCTCCTCACAAGCCATCCTGCCCACACAGGTCTGGGTGACTTCCTTCGCTGTTAAACACACGCCACTCGCACTGCTGCGTATGTTTTCGAGGCCGAGCCGTACGTATATCTCTCTCCAACGTGTTTTGGAGTTGTACGGCAGCCACGTCGTGTCGAGGGGCACCTACAGGGACTTGTGCCCCACCCTGCCCCAAGGCTTAGCCTCCCTTGCCAACATTTTGTAGCCGAGTAAAAAATAATAAAAATGTTGCTACAATATTTAACGCCATTGGCGGTGTTTCTTCAGCCTTTCCTAATACACATGAGGAGCAGATTCTCATGACGGTACCCATTCTGTTTCGTGTTGAATATTTATTTGAAGTTTGTTCGACATTGTCTGCGGTGTGTGTCCCGCTGAGATTTTGGGTGGACCTCCTGAAACCAGGGTGAAGTTGCAGGGCCGTCGTACCACGCATTGTTCGGCATCATGCCCGACGTTTCGCCCCACGTAGGTCCAACACGTGGAGCGGAACGTCGGACATCGTGATGAACAATGCGCGGTAAAACCAGAAAACACACCGCACAGGCATACTTCCCGTGTCTTGATGCGACAGCGATTTCACCATCCTGGCCACACCCCCCCCCACCCAAACAAGGATGTGTCATGACATTGTAAAAAAAAATTCCAAGAGACACATTGCTAACTTCCTTACAAATCTGGAACAGCAATGCATTGAACATCGATTCGCTTGAAGGATTAAAGCAATGAGTGAAACGAATAACGCATGTGTGTCAAGGCCTGTCTAACACAAGCCTGAATATTTGTCAGTGAGAACACGCCTTTAATTTATCCGGGAAAGTCTCACCAAGTCTCAAAGACTCTTTTCTCAAGAGGGTCCTGCAACTTGTTTGATATGTGACGTAAACAGCCTTTTGGGAAACTCAAAATCATGCTGAAAGCAGCTCTGATGCACACCATTGCAGTCTCACCACGCTGTGGGCATTCAATTAATGTTAAGGTCTCGCTTAAGGTCGTACATGTTATGTATATCGTTAAATTTGAATCACAGTTCCCATGATCACCGTTACATTGTTTTTATAGCTTGATTTTGGTGATCTCGAAAACTTTTGGTTTAGCCATATTTGTTTGTTGTAGTACAGAGTTAGACGGATAACTTTAATCTAAATTGTCTTATGGTTGTTATTGTTTGACTTGCATCCCACCAGGATTTTTGCACACAGCGTTTTTTCTGGAAGACTTTGCTCTTTTTTCCTGGATTTTTCTGTTGCGTGAACGATGTTTCTCGTTCATGTTTTTGTTTGTTGCGGTTGCACCCGAGTCAAGAGCCGCTTGGCTCACAGGGCTATGCCTAATATATTAAACTGAAACTGAAGGTGGTTGAACGCGAGGCGTTAGTCCTTGAGTTTGTCCGGTGGGGCGTTTGTCCCACGTGACGGGGGAGGGAGGGGGAGGGCTGCATTCTGTGAGGCGTGGGCACCGCAAGTTCAGTCAGGCTGACGTAACAACAACAACATCGCCGCCATCACCACCACGAGCCAGGGGATGGGCACCTCGACGACCACGGGAAGGACGTTTCACAACATTTGAGTGATCCACCGTAAGATTGGTGAAAATAAAACATGTGGACTGCAGCTTAGTGTAAGTTTGAGAAGCCCTGCCATAGAAGACACGGATTCACTCGTTTCTTAGTTCAACTGCCAATGCAAATTGCATTCTTGTCAATTCGAAATTGAATGGCAAAAGATTTGGGAGAATATTACAGAAATGCATTAATCTCCTCAAAAATACAGATTTTTTTCAACTAATAATGTCAAAGGTCAGGGTGGTGGACAAACGAGACAGATTTTGCATTCCACGTTCACCATCCTGACAGCAACAACAACCGCCATTCGCCACTAAGTGGTGGCGATGTCACCACGGCGCTTGTACCAGGCTATGTGCACTTTAAGGCCACGTGAAGTGTACACGGCATACCGCGGTGCACCAATGTTCAACATTTAACTTTTACCAGTCTTCTCCCTACACGTACAAAAATGTATCTGATACATGCTGCAAATGCCCGATGTTTGATTGCTGGTGCCAAATAAGGTCATGGTCCAAAAGCGAAACATCAAACGCCAATGGCAGAGCGGGTGTGAAAGTGCGGTCCTCTAGCGTACGGACCACGTCGCTTCAAAGGGATCTCCAGGAGGTCACCCTGCTCGTGTGGGACGTTCCTCTAACACGGAGGAGGGTCCCACTGCCGTGCAAGAGATGTGAATGGCTTCTTCACCTCACGATGACACGCCAATAATCGCACAATAGGCATAATATTGGGGGAAATTCCACAGCAAAAAAATATATACTGTGACATAAATTACAACAATGTGACTCTTGATATGGTTATTACAGCTGGTCAAGATAACGACGATGATGAAGAATGATAACAATAATGGAAACCATGACGACGACGATAACTCGAGTGTCTCGTCTCCCGCCTCATGAGCACCAAAGCACCGAGCGCAAGACTCACGCAGGCCACTCAGGCTGCTCAGGCCGCTCACCTTTAGACATTTGCGCTCGCCGGGCCCAAAGAAGTACTGCATGCCCCTGTCGCGCTCTTCGTTGACACACGTGTCCCTCCCATGCCCGATGAGTTCGTTGATCATGTTCAAGGGGAAGGAGCAGATCCCGGAGCGGGCTGTCGCGCCGGTCTCGCTGAACGCGCCGAACAGGACGTCCTCCCCCGCGCGCACGTTGAGCTGCACGCCGAGCCAGCTGCCCGGGCGAGCGACGAACGCTGCCGCCATCGAGGTGAATACCGCCGATTCTGCCGGCGCCTGTGACGCTACTGCCGGGGACAAAAGACGGGCAACGTGAGCAGAGGCGAGGCCACTGTGAACAGAAGCGGGTTTTTCATTTTATTGGGGCCCAGAGGCTGTCGTAGTTTTGTTGAAGCATCTTTGCGTACAGGAACACCTCGCTGAGCGCGGTTTGATTAGCACGGTAGGCTACGTACGGTGCGAAAGAATTTCAAGTTATCGAACGAGCGTTTCGACTACGCACCGTTTTTTTAATGAGGTCTGTTTTCTGGAACACTGGGGTGATGTTTCGGCTCTCACACGGTTCGATGCTGCCAAGCTTCTCATCTCCACGTCGAAAAATAGCGCACCGTCTGCTTGTGCTGTGCTGCACAGTAGATGCTGCGGATGAATATCTCGTCACCATCATCCCTTCTCAACATTCCCACGCGGTCTCCCTCCACGTGTAAGCCCCCTCCAACACCACCACCAATATCATCGTCAACATCATCATTCATCGTAAGTAAAAGATTACGTTAAATTTCGATTTAAAGCTTTCGTGACTGCAGGGATTCATCTTCTTGGTTCTTTCGGTAAAGTCACGTAGAAGGGAAATAATTAAATAATAAAAGTGAAAAATTATATTTATTTCACTTTTTTAAAATGAAATGCTACGTCCCAATTTGATTTATATTATTCATTCTTTCCCTTGATTGTTTTACCACCACCAATGCTTGATGCCATAACAGTCGTATTATTTAAATTAGCAATTTAAGTTCTGGTTTTCCGATGATATATACAAATTTTGAAGTTAAAAGCAAACGTAAAATAAACTAAATTATTTGAAATGTTGCACGCAACTAGAAGTAGTAATACACCAAGTAATGATATGCCTTTAATTGCCAAATTACCGACAGGATTTGTCATAAGTGTTTACAGTGATGCGTTTCAACCATCGATTGTAAAGCAGTATTTATATTTAGGAGACCCGCAAAATCAAACTGAGTTCCGTGGGTGTCCAGACACCCCAAACATTTATATTTGTCTAGGAGGCACCCAGAACATTTTGAACAAAAACCATTATTACTTTTCAGCCTGTGCTTTTTCGCCCTTCAATGAGGTGGCATGGATGCTGAATAGACCGAGGCGTATAAAACGGTGCCACAAATAAACCACAACACCTTGCTGTTCTCGTCAAGAAGCATAAACCATCAGGCGAACTCTGGTCATCCTCGCAGCGGCAGCTTGTGGCGAGCCATCGAACAAACACAGTCACCGCATCACGCGCTTTCAGATGTGCTTCTGTGGCCGTCTGGAACGCTCTTCCTTCTGATATTTGGAAGCCACTGGAGCTATGCACTTTTAAATCATCTTGATTTGAAACTAATTTCTTTAGAGCTGCTTTTTGTATTTAGTTTGTTGTCCTTCCCCCGCACCTCAGTATTAGCACAGATGGCTACGTACAGTGCAAAAGAAGTTCAACATACATTCATACAGAGGTGAACCACAGAATATGAAGGACAGAAATGAGTGGGGAAAGAGGATGCACGCTGCCCCATACATTTGGTTTGGTTTCCAAGTGCCTTACGATATTTTTTATTTTACGACCTGCTATCGAATCTGTTAAATCACACACAATTTTGGCAATGATATTGAAGGCATGTATACATTAGCAAAACATTACAGAGCTTACATTACTTTGTCAGAGCGTAAGCACACACACGCCTTAGCATAGGGACACACGGCAAGACGTAAGATATCATTCCCCGAAGACATTCTCCTCCAGCCAACCGTGGCAGCTAAAATATTATATTGTACGAATAACGTTGCTGGTGTGTTTCTGAGGATGGCTGTTTGTGGCAGAAACGTCGTGAGCATTTTATTTTATTATGTTTTATTTTCATTATTTCCCTTCTACGTGACTTTACCGAAATAACCAAGAAGATGATGCTGGTGTCGTCAACACATCATGAGAACGTAGCAATAACAGCTGTGACTCATGAATTGAATTGCAGCAAGCGTGTCCGTGTGCTTCGAGGCGCAACGAAAAAACACTTCCACCTCCTACTCGTTTGTCCACTGTTGTAAAGTTACAATCAGTTAGCAGCCGGTCTACATCCTTGTTTTGGTGGAATAAATGTTCACTGATATGCAATGCCGACTTATTTTGTAAAGCCAAGTAGACAACACAAAGCTTGGTTTAACACGGAGGCTTTCGCGACCAATATTATTCATAATAAACGTTTTTGGGTTAAATCACGTACGTTCTAGATTTGAAGTTTTCGTGACTGCAAGGATCCATACTCTTTGGCTGTTTCGGTAAAGTCACGTAGGTGAAAACTAAATCAAATAAAAAATAAAACAACTAAATTAAATCACGACGTTTCGGAAGCAACACAAGCATCCGTCATCAGGTGTGACTGCTCCAGCAAAATTACTGTAGCGTATGAAGAGAGCTATAATTAAATGTTTAGATCACGTTATTTAAAAATGTGTCGTAACCCTCCACCACCTGACATGACCAATCAGTAAAAAAAAGTGTCACGTTGACAAAAGACAAAATAGTTCACTACTTTAGCCCACCGGTGTGTTGAAGAGTGAATCCACAACATTTACAATTTTTGAGTACGACGTTTCGCTGGTAATTACATCCAGCATCATCGGGCAATTCGCCAGGATGGTGAGGCTCCCCTCTAGCTCCCGGTCTTAAATAGAGCAGCAGCAGCAGGGTGACGTCATCATTTCACTCATTCAGGTGCAGTGATTTCAGGCGGAGGGGGGGTATTGTAATTATATAATAGGTCAGTAATCAGTCAATTGTTATGATTAGTAATGAGTTGTAGATTAGTAATTAGTTGTAATGTGTATTATTTAATAACTTACTATAACCACTCAAGTGCAGAAATTAAAGGTGGGGGGGGGGGGGGTATATAATACATTAGTAATCAGTTAATTATTATGATAAGTTATAGATTAGCAATTAGTTGTAATGTGTGTTATTGTAATTATATACTACGTTAGTAATCAGTTAATTAGTATGTGTTTCCCCGAGAAGGAATTGTAATATGTATTATTTAATAAAACGCTTCCAGGCCACACTAAGCCTGTAGCTGTCAGAGCAATTAAAGTTATTTCTATTTCTCTCAATTTCAATGGATTCTCTAATTAGTATTTGCCAGTAATAATTAGTTTTACACAACACTTCAACGTTATCAAAATCTATTGAGTGTCCTTGTTGTCAAGCATGTTCTGCCACTGCCGACAGTTGCGTTTGAGATAATTTTATGTTTCTCTGGTGTTCTTTTAGTCTTACGCTGTTACGTCCCGTCTGTCCAATATAGCATCTGCCACATAAACAATTAATCCGATATACACCTTCTGTTAATAATTTAGGTAATTCGTCTTTAGTGCAAGATACACATTTTTTAATTTTGTGTACTGTACCAAATATTACTGTAATGTTTTGCTTTTGCAAAACACGGGCTAATTTGTCAGTTACTCCTGAGAGATATGGTATTTTAATTGTTTTAACAATCTGATCGCTTTCAGCAGTGTTGCTTTGCGATCGTGATTTGGCATTCATTTGAGCATTATTGTAGCCATTCTGTCGTAGTGCTTCTTTAACATGTTTAATCTCTCTCACTAGACATAAAGAGTTAATTGTGAATCAACGTTCAAACAGACGTGTGGCTGCACTCATGTCACACCGGCAGTGGTGGAAAATTCCATCTTCCCAATTTGGGACTGGCCTCTGGACAAGACCACCACTTTTGAATGCCCACAGAGCGGTATTCGTTGTACGCGACTGCGTAGTTTCACAGTTGTACCGTATATATTCAGTTCCTCAAGAAGCTTCCAATGCGTGAAACGAAACGTCGGACATCGCGTCCAACAATACGCGGGACAGCTTGGAAACACATCGGACAGCTATGGTAGTCATTTTATACTGGTAGGAACGAAGTGGACCAGACCACCAATAGATTAATGTGTCCGTCCGTCCGTCCGTCCGTCCGTGTATCAACATCGCCCCCTACTGCAAACACTTGGCATGACCCTTTCCGACAAGATGGCCGCCCGCTCCCCCTGCAATCTGTGAATTAAACAAGATGGCCGTCGCTTCCGGCGCCTCACGGCGAAACTTTAAACTTCGCTTCAAATTTACTTTACTGAAACGCAGCACGTTTTTTTAACACAGAGACAAGAAACATTTATCAACACAGAGATGAGATACATTTAATCGCCTTATGTGTGCACGAAAAGCACGGCGCGAGGCCTAGTGCGGCAGGCTTCGCGAGGCCTAGTGTGGCAGGCTTATTAACAGAGATGAAACGCAGCACGTTTATTTAAAAAAAAAATTACTTTACTGAAACGCAGCACGTTTTTTTATCACAGAGACAAGAAACATTTATTAACACAGAGACGAGATACATTTAATCGCCTTATTTGTGCACGAAAAGCGCGGCTTCGCGAGGCCTAGTGCAGAGGCTTCGCGAGGCCTAGTGCAGAAGGCTTCGCTAAGTCTACTGCAGAGAAGGCTTCGCGAGGCCTAGTGCAGTAGGCTTCGCGAGGCCTAGTGCGGCAGGCTTCGCGAGGCCTAGTGCGGGAGGCTTATTGATCGACTGACTATGGGCGAACTCATTTATTCTGGTGGGTGAACAGTGGCGGGGAGGGGTGGAGGAGGAATTGATGATAAAAACAAACTTGCACCATCGCTACAGCTGCCGCGACGAGAGATGTGGGAGGAGAAGCGGCGACCGCTGCCTTGCAGGTGAGAGGTGCGTGTGTGTGCGCGTGTGTGTGCGTGCGTGTGTGTATATGTGTGAGTGTGTGTGTGCGTGTGTGTATGCGCGTGTGTGTGTGTGTGCGTGTGTGTTTGCGTGCGTGTGTGTGCGTGTGTATGCGCGTGTGTGTGCGTGTCTGTGTGTGCGTGTGTGCGTGTCTGTGTGTGCGTGTGTGCGTGCGTGTGTGTATATGTGTGACTGTGTGCGTGTGTGTGCGTGCGTGCGTGTGTGCGTGTCCGGCCCACTCGAGCGGCGTGATGAATGGGCGCTATTGGGCTTCGGATCGTTATTCACGGCGAACTGGAAGAGTAGCAACACAACTTCATTACGTGTGTGTGCGTGCGTGCATGTGTGTGTACGTGTGTGTGTGTGTGCGTGCGGTGTGTGTGCGTGCGTGCGTCTGTGCGCGTGTGTGTGCGGTCGATATCCCTGTACCGGTATTAGTATTATTCCTACGAGCCCACCCCGCAGGGTCCTGTTAGACCCTAATATTCCACCGCACTGCGAGACGCTTTTTTTGTTTACCTTTGTCGGGGACCTGGCGGCGCTTCCTGCGCTTCTCCGAGAGCAGGCAGACGAGCGGCAGCTCCACGTAGGACTGCAGCCCGTGGTCGGGCTCGCAGAGCCGCCCGATGCGCGTCTGCGTGCCTCCTCCGTGGCGCGCACCCGGGTGCACCGTCACGAAGTAGACGTAGCCGCCGCTGCCGAACGACGTCACGTAGCGGACCTGGTGGGCGGCGCGGAATTCGGGCAGCACCGTCAGCGACGGCAGGTGCCCCACCGAGAACTTGAATCCGTCCTCCTTCCCCAACAGCTGCTTGACGGACAGCGTCGCGGGCGAGGCGGCGTCGGCCGCCGACGGGTCGGTGGAGGCGCCCACAAAGAAATGCGCCCCGCCGTCTTCCCTCACCACCACCTCGGTGCTGGCAGCACTCGCGAAGCAGTCGGGGCAGCCGCCGTCGCCGCCGTCGCCGCCGTTGAGGCACGTGGGCGGCCCGGCGGGCGGCAGCTCGTCGAGCGTGTGGAGCAGGCACACCCCGCGGTGCGCGCTCCAGCACGTGAGCAAGAAATGGTAGTCGGCGCTCTTGTGCACCACCGTGAGCAGGTTGAGGTTGTCACCGGCCGGGGGAGGGCCCGGCGCCGCCGGGTTCTCGCACGTCACGTTGCCGAAGGGGATCTCGTGAACGAGCCTCAGGTCAGAGTCCAGCACGTACACCGCTCCCACTGCGCCCACGTACAGGTGGTCTCCGTCGGTCGCCACGTGCTGGATGGCCGTGGCAGAGGAGAAGGTGGGCAGATCCACCGTGCCCGCCGGGGCAAAACTGGTCCACCACGGCTCGTTCTCCGAGGGACATTTGTCCGGGTGGCTGGCTGCGGTCGTGGCGACAAGCCTGCAGGTCAGGAGCAGCAGCAAGATGCCTCTGGGCACCTCCATTCTGTTGCACAAACGTTGCAGATAAAACATCAGCTAAAGGAGCGTTATGCGCAAAGATGGATTTTTGTTGGATCATTCGCAATTGTGTACCGTTCACAGTGATGTGTCTACAACATTCTTTCGCTCCGGAAACCCAGGATTTCTGTTGAAGCCTCAACTCGGCCCAACCTTTGCTGAGTGGAAGGATGCTCTTTCTCATATGCTGTCTGCATCGTCTGGAACTCGCTCCCCTCCAGCTATCTGCGCTGTGGCCTCCATGCTTTGTTCAAGGCCAGGCTCAATGCTTTTAGATTTTTTCCTCTACCCTTTGACGAGCTGCCTCTCGCTATAAAATAGTGATAGTAAATACCCAATGTTTCTGTCCAGCTTGTTTGAGATGCAGTCATTTAGATGGTCTATAAATCTCACTGTTGTATTGTAGTATTGTGTGTATATGACATGAACGTGACTCACGTGATCTCGCCTTGATTTAATCCTGGTAAGGATGCATTGAGACAGCCTGGGTTAAACTTCTACAAGTAGAAAGCACAATGATCTGACACAAGGAGGTATAAAAGTGTGCGAAAATAATTGAACTGTGATACATGTTCCTAACCAATTGTAATCGTGTATATATATTAAATCAATATTCAAATGTAAATTGCATCGGAAGTCATAAAGATGCAGGAGTTTCTATCCACTGCTGGATGAAGGCCTCCCACACCCTGTCGCCATCTCTCACAGTCCATCGCGATGCCATAATCTGCGTCACTCCTGCACGGGCCGGTCGCTCCCATTAGCTGGTCTCTCCGCTGCAACTCTGTGCACCGTCGTCATTCTCCCAGACACACGATCTCTCTCTCTCTCTCGTGGCCACCATTCCATCACAAACCTCGAACCATCGACAATAAACCCTTGTGGCGACGCGTCCTGCCCAAGCCCACTTACTGTCCTTGATAATGAATGTGATTTGCGTTTGTTCCCTGATGCGTGTGTTCCTCTGTCTCTCCTACGACGTGCCTCTCCACGGCTGCTATTTACAATTTCCCTTTTACAGGTTCCACGTTGACAGAGCACAGGTGATATGCACATAATTCAAAGTTTATTCGGAGACATTGATTTTCCTTCCTGCATATGTTTGTTTCTAAATATGCTAAATTAAATACATCAATAATCAAAACATCTGTGGCATTCTCGTAAATATGCATCGATGAGACTAATAACAGATCTCATAATAGAAGGAACGCATTCATGGGTTTTGTTTGTGTAGAGTGCTCAGTATCTGTACATGTACACCAATATTGTCAATTCACTGCTGGATGAGGGCCTCCCCACAAAAGGGGGTGGTTATTTGACCATGCTTCACCATGCCGGTCAATTCAGGATGATGAAAATGGGGAAGCATAGACGTGTTTAGAAGAACAGTACAACCGTGGATTTTACCACACAGCCCTCAACAAAGCCCTATGACAACCTGTGTGGGCACATGGCTCAACCATCCCAGCCAGCACTTGCTAAGCAGGTTTGAGCCTGGACACTTCTGAGTTGTGACAAGATGAGGGGGAGGAGGGGTGGGTAATTCCGGGCGATGTGGCCACATAGCTCAGTATTTGATGATAAATAAAATTTAACACACACACCACACACACACAATAACAAGACACACACCATACACAATAACAAGACACACACACGACACACACAAGAACAAGACACACACACCACACACAAGAACAAGACACACACACACCACACAATAACAAGACACACATCACACACACAATAACACGACACACACACCACACACACAATAACACGACACACACACCACACACACAATAACAAGACACACACACCACACACACAATAACAAGACACACACACCACACACACAAGAACAAGACACACACACCACACACAATAACAAGACACACTCCACACACACAATAACACGACACACACACCACACACACAATAACAAGACACACACACCACACACACAATACCAAGACACACACCACACACAATAACAAGACACACACAAGGAGAATCATAATATCTCCCCCCTCACTCAGTGCGAGCCCCTTGACTTATCGCTTCCTGAGCTGTGGACAATGACAAACCACGGACTACCGTCACTAGCACAGTGTATACAACACGCGTATAACAACCGAACTCCCTTTTGAAAAAAAAAATATCCATATGGTTTCGATTTAAAGCTTTCGTGACTGCAGGGATTCATCTTCTTGGTTTTTTCGGTAAAGTCACGTAGAAGGGAAGTAATAAAATAATACAAATAAAACATAATAAAATAATTCTCACGACGTTTCGGCTACAACGCAAGCAGCCGTCTTCAGGTGAAGAATGAGACACTGCCAAGCTAGGAGCTTATATATAAGCTGGGTTGGAGGTGGAAGAAAAGCGCATTCTTATGTTAAGGCGCTCTTCTTCCACCTCCAACCCAGCTTATATATAAGCTCCTAGCTTGGCAGTGTCTCATTCTTCACCTGAAGACGGCTACTTGCGTTGTAGCCGAAACGTCGTGAGAATTATTTTATTATGTTTTATTTTTATTATTTTATTACTTTCCTTCTACGTGACTTTACCGAAAAAACCAAGAAGATGAATCCATATGGTTGTTACAATTTTGGGGTTTCTCCTATTATCGGGATCCCCATAAAAAAAACCTGTACAAAGGGTTTACAGCACATATTAAAAAAAAGTCTAGCGATGAACATCACATTTGAAATTGTATAACTGGCGAATCAAGAGAGTTGCCGTCCTGAAATAATGGGATTATCACGTGGGACTTGTAATCCAGAACTCCCCAGTTCGATTCTATTTCCCGGCACGGCACTAAACCATGAAACTTCATTATCTTACCAGGTAAGCCTCACTGAGCGATGTCGCTCTCTTTCAGAAGCAACCTGGCCACAAATGATAGCTCAACAACGGGGCTCTTCACCACGTGGAAACCTATAGCAGCCAAATAGTCGAAACGCACATCCATTCTAAATATGGAGGGGAAAATGCGGAGGACCCAGAGAAAAATCCACGTTACCACGGGCAGAGAGGACACTGCAAACTCCAAATATACAGCAGCAGGCGTCAGACTCGGGATCTCATCCACGCACTGCTTGCACACCAGGCGAGGGAGTTAACATCTCGCCACCACTAAAAGGCGATGGGGGAAAAAGTTTATTTAAACCCACAACCCACCCGTCTCTGTCCACACAGCAGCAGTGTCTAAGGGGCCGTCCATAAATGACGTCACGCGGTCTTGGACGATTTTTGACCCCCCCCCTCTTCGTCACAAAAGTCAGGCCCCCCCCCTCAAAAATGACGTCACAAAGCTCTGCCCCCCCCTCCAAATAAAATACAACATGCTTCAAATCGCTTTAAACTGTTGTCATTGTAGTGCGTATTTAATGTGGCGCTGCACTCTGATGTTGTAGGAGAAAACATTTATTAAAACGTCTATTTAATTAAGTAGAACGTGTTGTCTATATTTATTTAAAGTTGCGCATTTTGATGTGACGTCACATTTCTCAACCCCCCCCCCCCCTCGTCACACATCGTCACAAATGTCTGACGCCCCCCCACCCCCTAGGTGCGTGACGTCATTTATGGACGGCCCCTAATTAATGCCACCACAGTTAATTGCCAGGTCGCGCGTGGCGAGTTCAAATGTGGGGCACGTCCGTTGCGCGTCTTCCAAGTCTCAAGGGAGTCTGCGTGAGCCTGGAAGAGGAGACCAAAGACCACGACGGGCGAACCCCTGTCGAGTGGAGACCCCTCGCGAACCAAGCAATTTCCGGGGCTGATCCTGTACCACGCCTGAACTGTGGAACGAGAAGGGGGGCCGAATCCGCGCGTTCATTGCCGACATTCCGCCGGAATCGATTTCCAGTCACTCACGTTCGGAACCGGTAATCGATTCCGAAAATATTTACCCAGGTAACCGACCGGCTATCGTTTGACAATCCTATTGTTGTTGTTGTTGTTATTGACAGCCCTTTGTTGACACCCTCCTGGATGAGGGGCTCCCCACGCTGTCGGTCAAGTGGGGGGGGTCGTTTGACCATACTTCACCACGCTGGTCAGCGCCGGTTAATGATGGGGGTGGGAGAAACCAAAACCGGTTTTTGTAGACACCACTCGCCACTGATGTTAGCCGTGGCGGAAAATCGAACTACTACTACTGGACATCTGTGAACAAAAGCTTCATCGCTCACCGGAGTCCTCCTGTATCAATACGGATTCTGATTCTCAACTCAGATCGGCTCCACCGATTATTTTCACGTGTACAGGTTAAACATGAATAGAGTCCTGCGATTCTTACAAGCACTGTGCAGATACTAGCACGAAGACAGTACTTATGCACCAGTCAAGGTAGCTACAGCATAGAAGTCCTGCAGGGACGCATGGCAGTATACGCAACCACGTGCGTTCGTGCATACGGAGTCAATTCCATCTGAAAATGAAAAATAGTTACACCGCAGAGCGGAGCTTAACAAACATTAATCGTGCACACCGATTGTCGATGAGCAAAGACCAAAAAACTGCAAGTTTAGCAAACGCAGACAACAATACTTGATGGTCCATTTCTACCACTCATCTCTTCTACCACCTACTTGGCGTGTTCATTCTGACAGCACGTTTACCAGCACGCTACGTCCAGCACACTGAAAAAAAACTATTCTGCATGCGTCCACAATCAAGACGCAATGCACCCCATTTGGTCAACAAAGATTCTCCCGTACTGCCTAAACACAATTATGGAAATTTTGTAAAACAGACAAAAAGACAAAGATCCCCCGTATAGCCTTAATCGACTGTTGGGGCAAGTGCTGGGCACCTGTGAAGGCTGGCACGGTACGCGAGGGGGTGGGTGGCCAGCACCACGCCCGGCCGCCTTTGTCTCCCTCGTGGCGACGATTTTACACACAGCGCAGCACCCAGGACACTCATTTGCGGCTGAGTCGACGTAGGGGAGGCCCAGGACCGGTTCAGACACTCGTCACCCGAGGTAGTGGAGTCGAACTCGGGCGGCCAGGTTGGTGGCGCAGCGCGTCCCTCCACACAACTTCCACTCACCATCACACAAGATGCAGCAGATGGGGCAGGACTTTTAGTCAACAGGCGCCACGCTCGAATTCAAGTTCCGTGCAGGCTGCTCGTGCGATGATGACACCGCGGGTATAACAATACGTAACCACGCGTAGTAGCCGCAGCAGCAGCAGTCAAAACAAAGCTCGATGTTTGTGAAAAATAGCCAGGTATAGGAGCTCAATGGAGCACACGCACACCGTCTAGACACGAGCCAAAGACCATCTCCGGTTAGAATGCAAATGACGACTGGCTTCAACGACGTGGTTGGTATATATTGTGCACGCCCAGCGACGGGAGAGGGGTGGGGATCGCCTTTGACGCATGCGATTCCAGCTGTGACTTGCGCGCAGACACACAGACGCACACACACAAACACACACGCGTGCGTGGGCTGTGGGCGTCACTAGGAGCAATGCCTCCTACTCACCAGCTTGGCCGAGCGGGTGGTGTGAAGTGCGTCGGAATTTGTGGCTTTTCGAGCAATGCTGCTGGTTCTTCTTGGGTCACTCGTTTCCATCTCCTGCCACCCACTCCCGAGTGACCGGGACAATACATTGCAGCGTTTTGGCACGGTGCATTTGCCGGTCATCTCAGTCGGTCAACCCACGGGTACCTGGGGTTTGTGTCCCGTGACCGCCTGCCATGCAGCGAGCCTTCGACAACTTTCGCGTGATAGCCTCAAAGTGCACCTAGCCTGGCACAGGCGCCGTGATAACGTGAGCGTCACTTAGTGGCGAATGTCGGGTGTTGGTATTGTATGTTGGTATTGTCTTGGTCACTCGTGAATGCGTGGTGTTTATGGCACGAGATGGAACGAATAGGATTACGTGGGGTTTCCCGTCTCTCCTCCCACGCCATGTCCCCCCTTCTACACCCACCAGAGTTGGAGGTTGCGTCATCGACACAAACACATTCAGCACCATACGGACCTCACGGTACCGTAACAAACTGACCATGACTCAACCGCCAACTGAATCATGTGACCAAGAATACATATCGAGTGTTATGCAATGATCAAATGTAAAAGCAGAAATAAGTATAACACAATTCCAACTCTTATTTGTTTCAGCAGGAAAATTCTGGAATGGCTTAGACTTTGTGAGTCTCATCAGCAAAGTGTTACCCCGTGTTATAAACTTATGATGCCAATGGTGTTAGATGTTTTGCTTTTATGTGGTGACATTGAGACTTATATGTTTATTTTAACATGTAATCATCCACAACAGCACGTAACATGGTGCGCAATTCGTTTTATAAAACATATCAATAATAACCTCACCGTGAGATATTTTTTCACAAAGCAACACGGTACAATGTCGAAACGCACTTCATTCAAAGTCTATTCCTCACCGTATTCTACCCACATCTTTCTCTCTCCACAATCTCCCTCAATCAGTCTACCCTGCCTTGACACCTTCACAATCCTTCGAATTGCATCGTCTTTGTCTCACCCTTTTACCTACTCAAATGAAACATTTTAGAATGTTTATCCCAATATATAAACATTAAAATGATCAATAATACACAAACAAAACTCTGACCCTGTTTTGAACTAACCAAAACCCTTAATCAAACATAGAACCCGAACCTTCGTAGAACACTGGTAGGTCATTAGTGATCTATCTGCTATGAAGAAGGGTCTCTTCATGGAAAGGTAACCGACACGACATGTGTTGAGTTTTTGTTATTTGTACCAATATGTTGAAATTCCTGTCGGATAAAATATTTTATTTTTCAAACCTAGGATGACCTTAAAATTCAGGCCAATATGCTGGTATTGTTGAGAAAGGAAGCCAGTGATAAGACCTTCTACGAAAGTTGAAGCAAAAAAAACAAACACAATGTGGTCATATTGAAAAGGGCACATCCTTTGAATATAGAATGGCACTATTTTAAGGACAAAGTCAGACTTTGTTTTTTTCTGGGGCTTTACCCCTATTGAAAACACCATTCTCTTTTCACCCAGATATGCATTATAATGGGGGCAAGTGAAGCAATGATAATGAAGAGTGAACATGAGCTACTGGCATTAAGCTGCAGAATCTAAACCCAAACTGGGTAGACCCGACACAAAAACGTAGCCAGTTTTGAGAACTATAGAGAATAGACAGATGATCAGATAATATTGAATGCATCCTACTACGTTCTGCAAACGTAATCTATGAAAACAATTTGTGACTTTAGTGTTAAGCCAAATGGTATCTATGCTCATGAGCAATGGGGACGATGTCAATCACCACCGGCAACCCCGAGTGCAGTTTTCAGTTTCATTTATTAGGTACTGTATATCTCTGTGCAGTGGTCGCTCATCAATATGTAGTGGAAAAAATAAAAAATAAAACACCTCTAAATATGATAATTGGTTCTTTACCCTTCTATCTGGCAACAAAAATGACACCTTTTTTTACAAGGAGTCATGTTTGCATAGACCGCAATACCTGCAGTCATAATACAAACAAAAGAACATAACTCTGATAATGTGCACTGTCCTTAAAGTTGATTGATCCACACCCGAGACAGCTTTCCTTAGAGCCTAGTCTCATATGGGTTGGACCAGATGACGCCGGGTGTGGATCAATCAACTTTAAGGACAGTGCACATTATCAGAGTTATGTTCTTTTGTTTGTATTATGACTGCAGGTATTGCGGTCTATGCAAACATGACTCCTTGTAAAAAAAAGGTGTCAGTTTTGTTGCCAGATAGAAGGGTAAAGAACCAATTATCATATTTTTACTGGCAAATGAGGTTCCCATAGCACCTCTAAATACTTACATGCTCGTTATAAATGTTAAAGACTGCATACATCCCTTGTCTTCCCATCCCCCTTACACTCCCATTCCCCCTTCTGTCCCTACCCCGAATATTTTTGTACCTACCAGCAGCTCACTACTGCTTAAGGCAGGGGTGGGGAACCTTTTCTGCCAAGGTCCATTTGGATATTTATAACATCATTCGCGGGCCATACAAAATTATCAACTTAAAAATTTGCCCGTTATATTTGGTCAAACATTTAATTAACTCACCCCTAATGTGATGGCTGGAACTGCTTCTCTTTGGCGAGGCGTGTGATGTTAGCCGGTATTGAAGATGTTGCTTCTCGCAACTGCTTTTCCAGGTTTGCTCCTAGATTTATTGAATTTCAAATCCCGCCTGCGGTTGCTTTGGCAGGGCCTTATACGGCCCGCGGGCCGGACGTACCCCAACCCTGGCTTAAGTGGTGGAATTCTACATTACCAAGATTGGAGTTTGTTCCATATGATGACCACTCTTAGCTTTGTGATGGGACCTCTTTTTGCCAGTATCAAAGTATGAAAAATAAGAATAGGTTTAACTCTTTCTGGCAATAAAACAGGTGTTAAGATGTTCAAACACCAAATAGAAACCTTTTGCAAGGAATGAAGTCTGCATTAACCACACCGTACTTTTATTGTACTTATATTATCCACCCAATATAAATGGTACGCTTATTGTTAAACAATATTTATAAATTTTGTCATTAAGTTATGCAAAACTGTACTACATTGGATGCATGTAGAAAAGTAATTGTCACACAGACATAATAAATTATGTATAATTAAAATGTAAAAATGTAACAATCCACATTACACACACATAATAATGGCTTATGTGTTCATCTCGCTTTGCACAACATCACTGAGCAATGGAACTTTTTCATACTTGACTGAGATTTGAACCTGAAAATTTAGAAATCTACTGTAATTGCTAAATTTGGTTGTGAGAATTATCCTTCAACGTATCGGTGAGTTGAAACAATAAGCATAATAATCTGCATGTTAAACGCTTGTATACCTTCATAAACAGTGTTTGTACTCAGTGTGGCTTTCCTGGGTAAATACACAGAATAGAGGAAACTACATTTTAATTCAAAGCCTCTCCATGTCTCTCACCAATCGCAATACAAACTATCAAATACTTTAACAACGTAAGATATGGAGCGTTTACAATGCAGTGTTCGATAACTTGTTAGGGAGGTAAGAGAGTCATTATAAAGCAGTCGTGCACCTGTAAATTAATCATCCTGCATATCCATTACACCTTTGTTATCCAGCGCACCAGGCACACTGTGATGCAGTGCATGACACAATTAGAAGCAAATCAGAATAATGTAGCTGTATTCCTATATCACTGCTCCCCGCGGGTGTCAAACACACGTCAGGACCTAATTACTCAGCCTCTGTCCTGTGAGGTTCACAAAGGCCCATGTGACACAATAATTTGACTGGCTTAGGGCCCACATTAACCTAAATCAAGGCCCGGTTTTTCAGGTCTGTCTTTAGAAATCCCAAGTGTTGTTTAAAACAATCCCTAATCAGTTGCGTTTGGTTTGGAAAACGTTAAAGAATATGGGCACAAAAACAGTTCAAACGAATATGGATGAGTGTTGTTGCATATTTGCAATGTACGTAAAATACTCTCAGTAAGTTCAGTGGCCTGAGGCTCCTTGTAGTACAGTGTACCTGTATATAGTTGGTATGAGATATAAAATGCACCCACCCTTTTTTAGTCCGATTAAAAAAACAATAACTCTGCAAGGGCTCACCAGTTGCAGGCCTTGGAGGGATAGAATATAAATGGAATCAGCAGCTGCTATTTTTCATTGTGCATTTGACACCCAAGGGAAAACAAAGTAGAATGGTCCATATAATGCCTTAATTTTCAGTGATTTGGATATATATAGCGCAGAATATTGGAATCTGCCATATTCTGGATATTAAATAATAATAAATCGTACTCATTCTGTCCATATCGTATAAAAAACACTCCAAGTCTCCTTATAATTTACACATCTATCACATATCACAGTTAGCAATGATACCAATCATGCAAATTCACCCAGGATAATTCACACTTAAGTATTATTTAGTCCACATTATAGAATTATTCAGACGGCTGCATGCTGCGTGTGATTTCGCACTGTACACTATACATATTTAAAGTATTTTGTGTCCAGTTTCTGGCCCAAATGTGCATCCTGTCATCTGTGATAAATATTGGTAATGCAATTCCACGTTAGCGTGTACGCACTACTTTAAAGTTACACATCTATGTGCTGCAATGGCTTGAACACGTGCGGTGGCTCTTACTCAGTTACCCCCTTGCGTACAGCGAAGGCGATTGCCGAACGCTCTCAGCCTTCTCTACCGCCCTGGAAGAACCTTGGACACTTTCCCAAACAGCCCCATTGCACCCAAGGGTAACAGCGCAAACAGCACCATGGCATGCAGCCAGTACAGTCCTGTGCTGCAGTTCAACAGAGCGCACACACTCACTAGATACATTACAGTAGGCGTACCTTTGCACTGATAAAATTGGCTCGTAAAATGCAGCTTCTAAAACAAAATCTAACGTTTGAGGCAATGCCTTTGATTCAGAAAGATATGGCATGCACTATAGATTGTACCGCGTATATATAAACTGTTTTGGTTTCAGACAATCCCATATATTATCAGCAACTCCTATTATTTGTCGGAATCGTAGGATCCGTGGCTATTTTCTACGATTCGTTATCTGTGGGGTTTTTGTTTACTCCGGCGGATAAGAGGAGTAACTTCGCGGGTAAGCCCGTCAATAATAAATTAGACGTTTCGGCCAATGTGTCGTCTTCATCGCACACTAAGAATATGACCCACAATGTTCGTCTCCCACACGAAGAAATTGGATCCATAATCTTGATTTGAAGCTTCCGTGACTACAGGAATCCATACTATGACTCTTTTGGTTCTTTCGGTAAACTTAACGTGACTTTACCGAAAGAACCAAAGAGTAAGGATCCATAATGGTCGTCCCCTGCATCACTGCGGAAAAAGAGGGAATTTTCTCGTATAAAATAAATTCTTCTTGAACGATGGCTTAAATCTAATGGCAGCTTCATCATTCATTCTTACACACCATAGACTACATTGTAATGCACAGCACGTCTAAAAGCAAATTTAACTCAAGATGCTATCTAATTACTCGTACTGTACTCTACATTACAATTATTTTAAGCAGTGTATATGTACAGCATTACCGGCGATGACACCGATCACAAACATAGACATTGGCAAAGAAAATGTTCCAAGGACCCTGCATTGTGTGTAAAGACGCAATAGTCACGCTTGGACTTTTACTGAGAGAGGGAGAGCGGCCACGTGGATTAGAGAACACACCGGGGCTTAGCAAACATCAAAGGACGAGGGGCAGTACATGTCGCTTTAAATAAGGAACACTTGCCGATGATTGAGATTCACGACTGTGGCAGCCAGCAGAGAGAGAGACTCTACACGACTATGAGGTGGTGAAATCAGCTCTTGGATTGTGGACGTTGTTGCTCTGGAGGACAGGGAGATCGATCGATGTTCGGTCGACGGTATTCGCCGGGATTTTCACTGGACGGAGTGGGGGGACAACTTTGAAGGATGCCGCCACTCCACGCAATGCCCCGATCCGCGAATACCAAGGAGACATCAACGCAGCGGCGACACACGAACTCCGCTGCTGCTCCTGACGCTGTGTTTCTCTGGGCTTGAACACCTGAATCATGTGAGATTGTAGTTGATGCTCTGTTACATCGGAGGGCCGTGAGAGATGGTGGTGGCGGCTTGGGAAGGTCCACATCCAGTAGTGGATTGGTCATGCCGGATAATAGGCGAGGTTACGTGAAACGGTTGTGCTCATACAGTAATAATTTGCAGATCTTTTTCAATCCACTGCTCTCCAGCCCATGTCGGTCATGTGACCATACTTCACCATGCCTGCCGGTGTGGGTTGATTATGGTCCACATCTGGGTTTGCATTGCATCACAGAGCAATGCTATGCTTTTTTGTTGTACAGTACTGTACGAATGTTAAAGAGGACTGTGTTTAAAATAGAATAATTAGGTTACTTATTACTGAACAGTAAATCATGACCTGTACAGTTAATGATTTCAACTTGGTCAAAAACAAACTCTTTAGATACTTTTTTGAATCAGCGCATTCTAAACACCATGTGGTGTGACATTAAAAGTTTTTGTTGTGAAACGCGTGCCAACCTTCGGCTAACGTTCTTGACAGCTGGTTATACAACTATACAACCATCCATGTTTACTCGGCAGAGAATGTTCTCCAAATGATTGTAGCTGCACGGCACTCCTGAATCATTGCAACGTCTGTGAACGTTCAAGCAGTAGTGTGACATAACACTGCAGCCGTGTAGGCGTTTTTCCAAAAATAGGCTTTTTCTCGTAACAATCTAACCTTTGTAATCTATACAATTTAACGATGAGTTCAAGTCGACGAGCTTGTTTTTAAATGTGCAAGAACGGCGCTGTTTTAGGATGGATCTGCATTGTTGTGAATGCTCCGAAATATAGTTTCAGCAACTGGTGAAACCGGAATGATTGGGAGCTTTGAGGAGGTATTTACGTCTTTATCTTTGGTGGGTTCTGACCCAATCACCTTTTTCATCTTTGGGACCTTTTTCGCCGGTATCAAAATGATGAAAAATATAGAAACTTTAGCCTTTCACGCAATAATACAGGTGTTCATATTACCACAAGGATGTGTGGCTAATGCACACTTGATGCCTTGCAAATAGGTGTCTATTTGGTGTTCTTAACACCTCCTGCATTAATGCCAGAAAGGGTAAAGCCGATTATTTTTCATCAATTACCTGTTGTTGAGAATATAAACTTTGAGAGCCCGAAAAATGTTTTCACATTTCTGAGAATTTGCAACAACACCACAGGAAATGTGCCTCCCGGCTCTGGAGACCACCTGGAGAAGATTCCAGGCACGTGTCGACAACGATGGCGAGCAAGTGGAGACTGACCTTTTGAAGCTATTAACATTACATTTGTTATCATGTTACAGTGTATTATCCGTTCTTTTCCATTAAAAACTATAGTCCCATGTAAGTTAACATTTCTTTTTTAAGCACCCTATATATCTGCCATCGCTACTCAACCTGCGTCAAAATGTAAAAGTACCATGCCCTTCCGCAGACCCTCCTCAAAAGACCACTCCCCCAACTGGCAGACTAATGATTATTGTGAGGCCAGTGCTGCGTACACCTTGTGCCCCCCCCCCCTCCAGCCCGCTAGACTCCAGCGGTGGCTTGTGGCTCGCCATCGAACAAAGGCGGTCACCGCATCGCGTGGCGCTTTCAGATGCGCTTCTGCGGCCGTCTGGAACGCTCTTCCTTCCGACATTAGGAATCCACTGGAGCTGCGCGCTTTTAAATAATTTCGATTGAAGATTCATTTCTATGCAACTGCTTTTTGTGCCTAATTTGTTGTCCTTCCCCCACACATCCGATTTGCGCGGTTGGCTACGTACGGTGCGAAAGAAGTTAAACGTACATGCATACAGGGCATTGGAATGGTTGAGATGAGATGTGATGTAACGTACTTTAATTGGCTGAGGTATTTTCGCACGATAGGAGTGTAAATCCTCACAAGCCCTAAGACTTGACTTTATTAAGTGTGACAATTTCGTCAAAATATTGATGGCTTAGCACAAGGATTATCTGTCAGGCGACAATGAATTAGACACGTTGCCGGAGGCATGGGAGGTTTAACAAATGTTGGATCTGTGGCACTCTGCCTGACGCTAACAGAACAAAAAAAAATTGCACTTCAGAGGACACAAACTCCCCAGGGGAGGAGGTGACCAATAGACTGAGTGCTAAAAACAGTACGGTACAGTAACACAGAATTCCTGCACCGACCCATGCTCATTGAGCAGGAAGTGACGGACTATTAACAGCACTTGCCCTGACAATCGATATGGCCGAACCCATGGGTCCGTCTATATGATGCGATCTGAATTTCCTATATTTCGACAGGATATGATTATACATTTTATGTTCTTACTCGACTGATTGTATTGATGAATACACCATGAAAACCGAAAATTGTGGTTACAGTTAAACTCACCGATACAATTGTATGCGGCAGTGCTAGGGGTGGCTCATCATTTTCCGTATTTATCCATGCATTTGACTTACTTTAACCATATGGTTATGTGCCGATAAACATGGACAATGATGAAAATACTGCCACTTGAAGGGCACTCCTCTTATCGGTGTGAAGGCTGGGTTATTAGCATTCATCCATTGCTCTCGGGACACAATGTCCAGGTGATTAATCTGCGTTAGGTTCGGCTGGTAGCTAAAATGTTCATTTTAATAATTTGTCAATCCACTACTGGATGATGGGGCTCATCTTATTTACTAATTGGCTGTGTCGGGTTGGTGGCGGGTTTAATGACATTTATATGTACGTGATCTAACCCCCCCAAAAAAACCTGTTTTATGGATAAAGAAGGTACCTTTATGACCGTGCTAGTCACGGAAGTTGTTTGATGATTAATTCACCACGCTGGTCAGTGCAGTTTGGGCAAGGTGGCGGTGGTATCCAGGGTCGGTCGCTGGATTTATATCACAGGGTATCACTGGCGGAGCCAGTGGGGGGGTGGGACGTGCCCCCCCCCCCCAATGATCTTAATTTCGATCGGATCATTGGGGTTTATTAGTAACAAATCGGCATTTTGCAGCCCCCACTGCCACTGTGTAGCATATCATTACGTGCCAGGGACTCTATGAGATGATAGGACAATAGTCTGAGTCCAAAATTGGCAATAAGTAACGGCAAAGCAGTTATAAGTAACTCACAAGTTGCGTATACAGGACACGACTTCCCTGAAGGTAAACACCTTCAGCGAGCGCGATGCCGATCACACAACGCGGTTCGAATTCGACCCTCGATCGATGGCTGCGCCATCGCCGCACACGCGTCGAATAAAAAGCAAGGGACAAGTCCTTACTTACTAACAACTCCTCTGTCATTTTTCATTGCTGGAAATCCTGGCTCCGCCATTGCAGGGTATTAACCACTGTGCCAGCCCTCCCATATATTGTTCTACGTGTGTTCAACTGTTATTTTGGGTGGGCACTGATGCATTATATTCATCCTCCATGCAGGCGACGACTGCCAACAACAGTTAAAGTGAAAGAGGAACTGGTAGTGGTGGCTGCGTTTGCAAAGAGCCCAGGCAAAAGTGTCCCAAGAAGTGTGAAGGGATGGGCAGGTCATGACGGTGGATGGAGGGATCGCCAACACAGATGGTCAAGCTCCACCACGAAGTTCCCATCCTGCACTTATACAAATGCATCTGACCTATGGCATTTCTCATATATGCCAAGTCCTTTGAAGACAATGCCTACATTAGGTTGTGTGTACATACGGAACACTATGCTGGCATATCAACCATTCAAAGCATCTGCATGTTGAACTTCATTTGCACCGTGCGTAGCCCACCGTGCTGAATCGTCCCATATCTGACCGTCTCACATCGCCTCCCTGACCATTTAACCAGTATCTGTGCGTGGTGTGACGGTGTTCTTTTCTAAGGATGTTCACAAATCTGACCTCACGTATAGTAAGTAGCAACACTGAAGAGAGAGCCTTACGCGCGTGTACATTCACTTACCTACAAAGCACAAGGCTGCCACGCGTTTTCCGAAATTTAAAGTAGTTTGCACTTTATTCTTTTGTCCAGTAACTTAATTGTGTTGGTATATCCGACCTTATCCGCCTATACCCGAGTCGCCAGCGTGTTGGATGTGCGACGCTGTAGAATGTATCATGCACAGGTGTACAGAGCTGCATTGTGAATGCATTACTACGTACACACACATACATAACACGTGTTCATTTTACATCATCAAATGTGTTTTTTGTCATCTGCTCACAAAGTTCTCTCCTGGCTTAAGTGAAGGCAACAATCGATGTTTAACACATTGCACATTTACCGCATACAATATTAATGTTTATACAAAGAGAGAACACTTTTTTGCAGAGAGACGTGGCATGGAATCACCTTTACAACATATAACAACATATGTACATGGTGTGCCTTTGCAGATCATACCCACGTATATTGAAACCACATTGCTTGGGGTATACTTTTAAAAGCACACCCTGCAGTTGTATTATTATATGAAGTGTTATACGGTACACACAACACAACACATTGGCTGGACACATAAAAACACACAAGACAGCACGCACACCTGCTCACCGCAACTATGACTACCAAAGTTGTAAACGTTGTTTGGCCTTAGCGGCAGTTGCACGTGAATGTCCGCACAGGCTCACCTGCGACGAGACCCGGGTGGGTCCAGGTGATGTGCGGAGTCCGACTGCGGTCGGCACGCCGCGAGCATGGAGGCAGCAAGAAAACAACCTCGCACACAGAGACACTCGCAGGGCACTGGACGACTACGTTGTCGTTTTTTTAGAATGCTTCTTTTTTAAACACGAGAACACAAAAACTTGTTTTCCCTCCACCCCCTTCTCCTTTCAAGCTGAGGGTGGGGGGAGGGTGCGAGAGGGCAGCGAGTAAACTCGCAGGGTGACGCTGCTGCTCGACTCACCTGCCCTGCCGCCCCCCCCCTCCATCTGCAATGCCCCCCCCCCACACATCCCCACACACCCCCCACACACCACACCCCCCCACACACACCACACCCCCCACACACCCCCCACACACCATCCCCCACCACACACCCCCCCAACACACCCCCCCCCACACACCCCCCACAAACCCCCCACACACCCCCCACACACACCCCCCCACACACCCCACCCACACCCCCCCCCACACACCCCACCCACACCCCCCCACACACCACACCCCCCACACACCCCCCACACACCACCCACCACACACACCCCCCCCACACCCCCCCCACACCCCCCCCACACCCCCCCCACACGCCCCCCGCACCCCCCCCACACCCCCCACACCCCCCCACACCCCCCCACACCCCCCCCACACCCCCCCCCCACACCCCCCCCACACCCCCCCCACACCCCCCCCACACCCCCCCCACACCCCCCCCCCACACCCCCCCACACCCCCCCCCACACCCCCCCACACCCCCCCACACCCCCCCACACCCCCCCCACACCCCCCCCCCCCACATCCCCCCACATCCCCCCACACACCCCCCCCACACACCCCCCCCACACACCCCACCCACACCCCCCCCACACCCCCCCCACACCCCCCCCACACCCCCCCCACACATCCCCCACAAACCCCCCACACACACCACACACCCCCCCCCAACACACTCCCCCAACACACCCCCAACACACCCCCAACACACCCCCAACACACCCCCCCCACACACCCCCCACAAACCCCCCACAAACCCCCGACAAACCCCCCACACACCCCCCCACACCCCCCCCCACATCCCCCCACACACCCCCCCACACCCCCCCACAAACCCCCCACACACCCCCCCCCTCACCCCCCCACCAAGGCGAACTGAACCACACCCTGGCTACGACACCCACAGGTGCTACCGCATACCTGTCCAGGCAGCCAACACACACACACAGACACTCACACACACACAGACACACACACACACAGACACTCACACACACGCGCACTTCACGCACGCAGACTGCATGGTCCATGGGCCAGAGCAGATATATATTAAAAACACTTCTTACGCCTTTCCCGTCATACGAAAGAACGCGTCGTGCCTACCCAGAACGCATAATTTCATAACCCACTCACTGCGAATTGTTATAAATGTAATTCGTTGGTATTGACCCACTTCTGGAAATTGGAACTACGAAAGTAACGCCACCTCTCTGGTGGTACTAACGAGTGCAATATCTGCTCTGAGCTCATGGACCACGCAGGAACATGCCTCTTATCCGTTTTATTTTTATTTTACCAGGTAAGGCTCCGCTGAGCTATGTAGCTCTTTTTCAGAAGCGACCTGGCCATCTAGGATTGCTCGACGACGAAGTGGCCTATCACGTGGACATCTAAAGAAGCCAAATAGTCTAAATGCGGTGGGGAAATGCGGATGACCCGGAGAAAAATCTACGCGACCACGGGGAGAACTTCCAACTCAAGCGTCAGGGTCGGGATCGAACCCACGCCCTCCTATGAGCCAGGCGAGAGAGATAAGATCTCGCTACCCGGACGATATGGATGACCTATATCGCAGACGCAGATCCTATTATCCGTAGGTGTATCTGCGAATATACTCCACTTATCCGTGGAGGGGAAATAATAACGGATAATAGGAAGAATAGGTCCGTGACTTCGCGATATTGTGGACCATACAGCGCCCGCCGGTAATAGGAATCACAGGTAATGGGCTAATGGATGAGTTATTCTGTATTGCAGTACATGTACTTCCAGTGTGGAAAAAAGCCAAACAGTTTCACTTGATGTCACGTCTAGATTGAGCTGGTTGGCACTGACAGAGCAGGTTGACTCACAAACCTAAGGTCGTATGAGTTAAAATCTCAGTCGTAACAAAAGTCTAACTCGTATGACTCAGGACATTATTTGATTTGTATCGTTCAGTGCTATTCAATGGTGTCATGTTCATTTCGCAGGACGTAATCAACGAAGCGTGTTTCCATTGACTGCTCTGTTGTATACTGCAATAAATACATGTTAATTTACGCATCCACTTAGACTATCGTCCCGAGAAGGGTGCTATCATGGGTACCATGTTTAGGATTGACAGTTGTGGTTGTCCTGTGGTGTGACTGGATTGTTTAAATCTTCACACTGGCCCAGGGCCAGTAAGAGAGACGAACATTACCGTGTTTGATCATGCAGATCATATTTAATTTATAAAAGTATATTTACATATTCGTATGATTTTACTTAAAGTAATGGAAGATTGGTGCGCTTCATACATAACTGTTTGGGCTGATTTTTAATAAATTGTTTTCATTCAATTTACAATATGCCGTTATTTTTTCTTAATGTTCTGTAACGCTCGTGGTTTTTTTTATTTAACCGTCTAATGGCTATTTTAGTACAATATCTATGTCAACGTTTTACGATGTATTACTCAATAAATGTGTTACAAACTACACCTAATTCTGAAAGTGAGCATTTCTACTGGTATTCAGAACAAATAATGTGAGTATAATATTCTTCACATCGCTGCCTTACGCTGCTAGTCATTGGCCAGCTTTTGAGACAGTAAATTTGCGAACATTTATTGCAAGCAACTATATGTTTTTTCTTCAACTCTTCCTTTCCATAAATGTTGATGCCATTATAGTTTTCCCCCCAAATTCAAGTTTAAAAAATATAAAATCAACAAAAAAAACCCAGAGGTTGTTACATTTGTTGTGGAGATAAACAGCGCCAATTAGCAAATGCAGCCTCCAGTTTAAATGAAGCATTTCAATCACGACAGCTAAGAGCCATAAGGGAAAACACCAAACGTTATAACTTTCACCACCGCTCCGTGCCCCCTTTTGACGTGGAATGGTAATTTACCTTCAGAGTATATTGCAGGATTTTCCCACAAGTGGAAGGGTGGAGATGCCAAGTCTTAAAATAAATCTCATCGCTTTACGCAAGGCGCTCGATGAAGTGGGGATTTCCACAGGTCAAGAGGACAAAACAGAGAAAAGCCAGACATTCACATCCACTCTCTGGTTGAGTTTACGCGTAAAACCAGACCTGTGGAATGTGGAAAACCCCACGATATTCACCCTGCTAGAACCAGTGCAATTAATTGTACTTGTATTATTACACAGATTACCCAGAAAAGCGTCACTGAGTGTCAAGCCTCACCCACCAACGTTTTCACAGTAAGGGGTGATGTTGCTGCTGCTATGTGTAATCCCAAATCAGTAATTTGTAGGAAATGTTTCAGCACTGGGATGTTTGCCCAAAACCAGTTACATTGTATGTGCCATTTTAGCTGTGGGAAGAAACCGAATAACCCAGAGGACACCCATGCAGAATAGAGGGAGAACATACAAACCCCACGCCGGAGGGCACCTGAGGCACTAGTGATGGCACTGTGCCACCCGGTCGCCAATATTATTTTGCTAATTCATTTTCTAGGTCTGCAAAATGGCAGCGTGTAATGCATTGAGTAATTCCATAAAGTTATATAATTTTAACAAAAAATTCGGAAACAAATGGGGAACTAAGCTAAATTATCTCTGTGGCGCACCGCCCATCTCCATTGGCAGCCTTGAGTTAGAATGTCCAAATATCCACGGTGCAGTACAGTCCATCATCATCATGAGAACACGCCGTACTCTATCCACTGCTGGATGAGGGCTACCCCAAGCCGCCACCACCACCAAATATTAATATCTTGCAATACAACAATCCACATGAGTTCCTACACACGAGCTGATTTCATTGCTTCATATCCACGGTGGAATTCCTCTTTGTCGATCATCAGCCCCTTCTCGTCACGTGCATTGCCAAAGCCTACGCACTACCATTTACAGTCGACATGATGACTCGAACCTGCGTACTTATTCTTCAAACGCTCTCTGATAAATATAACGTTTTGCATGACAAAGCAACGCATCTGTAAGTGATACGCGTTGGGACCATTCCGTGAAGAGTCTGTTGCGTAGCTACATTATTCTGCTTTAATTCACTTAACTGAGCATTTGTGTTGTTGTCTGTGACTCCGCAGAGAGGCAGATACGCACTTTAATGAGCGAATTGCCCTTTGAACCCGGCACCCTGAATTCTGATCCCGACGACGGCTCACATCAGTGGTGACTTGTTAGTGATAGCTGAAGCAGTCCTCGGCCCCGCGCACTTCACTAACGCGCACTGACAAATGCGATGAAAGATGGTAAACCAACCCCAATGGCCAAACAAGGCACGTGGAGATCTATAATGACAAAAGGCTGAAATATATTGACTTAGTTATGTCAGTCTAAAGTTCACAACCATACATATTGTGCCGTGGAGATGTCACGATGCACCGATTCATTCATGAATATCCATTCTTAAGCTTATAACATATGCACCAATTGACTTCAGAAATGATCAAGTTGCATTTCAGGTTTCTAAAGATCAGAATGTACACGTCCTGTTTGCTTCTCAGTTAGGGAGTTAGTGGGTGTTGTTTCACGTACAAGCCAAAGTCAAGTCCCCTTCCTCAAACGCGCTCGCTCAGCTTTATTATTGCACCCTTAGCTAATGGTTAACATTCCACATTCCTAAGGGCAGAGGCCAATACCCCTGAAAAAGTTGTGTTTATTTTATGAACTCAACTCCCAACTTGAATTTGAGCACTGCCAACAAGTACACTCTCTTCGCAGAGTATTTCGATGTATATATCGGCGTTGACCAATGCACCTCATCTCGTCACTTATTGGAAAACATTCAGGGTTGATCCGAGATAGTGTTTGGATGGGTGACCACCATGCAGTATTTGTGTGTTTGGGTGATTTGTTTACCTTTCTTGTACTTTTCACAACTATCGTGTGTTTGTACTGTTTGTTGTTGTAACGTTCCAGCCGGCCCTTACTCGGCATCTGTGAAAAAGAGCTTCATAGCTCATCGGATTCCTCCAGTATAAACACATATTCTGATAATCTGATTCTGTTATAAGCTGCGGGCTTTCATGGAGGGCAGCCGAGGGCAATTCAGTAACAACTGCTAAGGTCTCTCCGGTCTATGGTTCCCGCCTTCACCCAACACGCGCTGACAAGCACGGTGAAGGATAATCAAACAACCCCCATCCAGCAGTGGATTGGTTAAAGGATTGTATACAGTGCAGTACATGTACATATCTGCAGGTGTGGGCTCACTGAGAAGTCAAGGACAAACTTGAAATGAAATCTTTAGAGGATAAGAAAATCCCATGAAAGTAGTTTTTGTGTGCGTGTTGTTTGAAAACGTTCAATGCACTTGCCCATAATTCAGAGCACAGTGTGGATTATTAGCTACCTTGTGGGAGCGGCGTTCACGTGGTGAGGCAGACGTAAGTGTGGATGTGCACGCATCTCCCCCTGCTGGCGTGTCGCGAGAGAGAACTCGGTATTAACCGCCGTGCATTCGTTTCACGGCACATCTGACCTGACTGCCCCCAATGCCATCGTCTCTAACGAACCCGATTCTGGCGTGACCAATATATAAAACAATTCAAAACTAGACATTCCCCCCAAATTTTTTTTATAAATAATTTTGACTTTTATTGACTTAAAATGTCACTCGAGTTGCCCAACACAGGTTTCAAAGGGGGGATGATGTTTTATTTGAACACAACAAAGACTTTGATTTCGTTTTGTATTCTGTTAAAATCGAACTTGAAGCCCAAATATCAGACCAAGAATTACATCTTAAATCATCAGCGGCTTTCTTGATTTACAATATTCTTTTCAACCAAACTGAAGGGTTTTGTGGGAATGCCGATAGGTGGCGTGCCGGTCTAAATCATTGCTGACACCACTGATAATGTTTTTTTTTCTTCTCATCGCAGCAATGTTGACCTGCTGACAGGCATCGGTGAAACTGGAAGCGGCTTTAAAAGCCACCGACTTAAAATCCCGAGTCAGTGCCTTGTCCTTGCATTGCAATCGACATGTAATTCATAAACAACGCTGAGTCTAAACGTTATAATTTCACACCTATGCTTCATGGGACTGTGGAATAAATATGTAATATTGCCAATGCTGTACCCAGCCAATGCTGGACTTGCAATCCAGAGTTCGCTGGTTCGACTTCCCAACCACCCAGCAACATGAATGGGTACACGACGGTTGATCGGCAGGTCGCGTGTGCCGGGGTGAATTGTGGGTATTCTAACCTCTTCTAAGCCGTCTGGCCAGAGTGGAAGACTAGGCCAGATTCACACGAGGGCTTCTCCGAAGCTTCCTCACGTGGAGTCCCTTCCATCAGCAGTAGCGTGAACAAGACATTGCAGGCCGCCCTTTTACTATTAATACGCAGCCAGGCAGTTTTATACACAGCGAGCCAATGTGTATTTATATTATAAAGTGATCTGTTATGACAAACTGCCAACACTTTGCCATTTTTCACACTCTCGAGTTAAAAAGTTTTCAGCATCGATTACAGGTTTCTTCACTTGCCAATTAGCTCGGCCGCGAGTGCTAGAAATGTCTCATTCAGAATTATTCCTCTCCATCGACACACACACACACACGGCCCTTTCATCTTTTAGTTAAGCCTTTTGATTTTCGGATCCAATCTCTGTTGAAAGATCAACTTCAAACCATCTGGCTATCAGACACCTTTAAAAGTGAATCAAAGTGCGGCTCTTTGCCCTCCCCTTTGAGCATGGGTTGTGAATGGATATTTATATAAAACATTTCGATTTGTATAATTAGAAAGCACGGTAGACTATATTGGCTTGCTAATGATATGCATTTGCTTTTACATTTTACTTGGGATATCACATCCCTCTTCTACCTGCCTAAATATTTAAATGTTTATTTTGTAATCTATTTTCTTTTTGGTGTACACTCACAGGTCGACACAAATAGCTCCAATCAGTCTGCTATAATAATGTCTCCGACTGGGTAGCGCTGTGTTTAGAGTGCTTGGGCCACATTTTGACGGTAGGCACACGTCAAATCCGAGTCAAGGATCGACTTGGCACTTTGATCACTCCAAGGTAGATAAAACGAGTATCACCTTGCAGGAACTCAACGGAGAGTATTCAATGGAAAATATCCCTGCCATGGCAATGTGGAATTTACACTACCGGCTCAGGGATGAGCACTGCCATATCGCTGACCTGCGTCGGACTACTGAATGATTAAACTCGTGGTGAATAGAGCAACTGTGGAGGAAGAAATGTGCCCAGATGCTTCCCATGACCTCTGCTGTAAGTACAATAACGACAATAGGTAAAGGCGCAGCCCGGCAATTGCTTGCTCGCGCCACTGCTGGTGGAAGGGCCTCCACTTAAATGATCTCTTCTAGAGCCCTTCTACTCGTCATGTTGGCCTACTCGTCCACGTTGACCAAAGAGCTTGGGAGAGGAGTGGGGAGTGCCTGCACTGGACCCCAGCACACGCGAGCTGTGGTGCGCCCATTGACGCTGCTGGGTGGGTGGGCAGCCGTGGGGGGTTAAGAAACATGCAACAATGTTCCGACTGTTGTACCGGGGGAATCGAACCAGTGACCTCTAGATTATGCGGAACCGCATTACCATCTCAATCCCATTGGCTCGCCATTGAACAAAGACGGTCACCGCATCGTGCGCTTTCAGATGCGCTTCTGTGGCCGTCTGGAACGCTCTTCCTTCCGATATTAGGAAGCCACTGGAGCTATGCACGTTTAAATCTAGAACTGCTTTTTGTGTTTAGATTGTTGTCCTTCCCCCGCGCCTCCGACTAGCGCGGTTGGCTGCATACGGTGGAAAAGACGTTCAACATACATATATAAATGAGACCTTACAAACTTCGATTTTTTTCTTCCATTTATAATGTATGTGTTGTATAAAGCAATGCCTTCTCAACTCTGTTCACGTGCTGACATTGTGGTTATGAAGCTCTTTTCTTTGTTGTTCCAACATGCGCCGTTTTTATTCCCTGCGCGTAGAAAACATTACGCTTCCAGAGCAGAAAAAACCGTGGAATAATACCCCTGCTAGCAGCGTAAATTCCCCGAACAAGTCTTGATGGGGCTGTATAGAGTTGGCCTCATGCCCAGGTATTGAATTATCGCTGAATCAGGCTTTAAATTGTGAGCGTGTGGCACATTTAACTGCAGCAAGGTAGTAAAGAATGTTTTGAATGCACACTGAGCACGCGTTCTCTTATCCAGTGTGCGAATGCCGTTTAATTGTGCTGTTATGTTTACTGCCCATATGGAACTCAGATCAAATGTCCATCAAGATGCGTTCTGCGTCGTGGGAGACCTTTTGGCACGACTAGCAAATGCTCCCGTGCTCTCTCTGCGCTCAGCAGCAGCAGCTTTAAGCGGTCTGCTATTTTGACTTAGTGGCAGCGACCGCTTGCAGTTTTACTTTGGAAGATAATTTTTAGATATCCTTGGTCAAACAAATCTCTTAGCTTGTCTCCTCGACCGGTTTGTATTGTGAGTCTGTTTGTGACCTCAGTGTGAGCCGTTCCATCATTTTAAGCGGTTTTGATATCGCCTGTTTATTTTTCATTGAGGCCATGGTTTGCGCGAGCTTGGATGACTGAAGGTTACTTGCGACCAGGTGGAAAGCCCGTTGGGAAAACGAAAGCCTCCCGAGCAAGAAGGAGATCTGGGATCCAAGCAAAGAAAGTACGGTACGAAATCCTCAGCGCAGAAAAGCAAACAACACAATAAGGAAGAAACGTAATGGGTATACATGGTCTATGGAGTGCTCGTCAACATACATACTTCCTTGGAAGTATTTAATTCGTGATCTTAACAAGCTCACCTCTAATTAGGTCATCAAGAGCAGAGATCGACGGAAGAAAGCGACCTCACGTTTTCGAGTCCAGTGGGCTGGCCATTACATCATGGCAGGGGTTGTATCTGTAACAGCGATTTAATTTTAGCTCCTCACGTGTAAGAGCGATCCGATTTTAGTTCCTAAGGAATAGCGGCATGAATTGCGTGTGAGTGCGCGTGTGTGACTTAAATATGGGGAGCGGTGGTGTAGCGGTTACAAAGTGCACGGTTTGCGCGTGTACAGGTATGTGCCCAGGTGTGTGTGTTCATCAGTGGATGGTGAGGGCGAGAGCTCAGCCTCACGGTTAAGCGCTGTCTTCTTAGGTTTTTTTTCGGTAAAGTCACGTAGAAAGTAAAATTTTACTTTCTACGTGACTTTACCGAAAGAACCTAAGAAGATGATTCCTTGCAGTCACGAAAGCTTCAAATCTAGGGTTAAGCGCTGGTTGTTAATTTGTCTGCCACCAGAACGCACTCCGGGGCGATGTTGGTTTAATTGAAACCTTTACTCATGACCTCCTTCTGCCTTTCACTTGAAATTCAAAAAAACCGCACATGAGCCGCAGTACTTTTTTGCACGTGACGAACATAGCTGCACAAAGAATTTACTTTGGCACGCACAGAAATCGTACTCGGTCTTATGTTCTTTGAAGTCGAGTTTTATCCTTCGATTCTCTTGGCTTCGTTACAAGCGGATTGTCTCGCACGGCATGTCTGGGCTTCGTTCGCGGGCAGCTGAGGGCAGTGCAGAAACATCCATTCTTGTACACACGTGGTCCCACATCTATGCTCCCTACGTTCAGCAAGCCGCACTGCCCAGCGTGGTGAAGTATGGTCGAATAACAACCCGCGACCTGCGCGGAGAGGGGAGGCCCTCGTGTGACGGTGGCTTGACAAGCGAAGGCATCCAGGTGAGGGCCCACGAGGAAATAAAGTCAACACGTGACATCACTGTTCCGTGTAAACATTGCACTGCAGATGCTTCGTAGGTCAAATGAACCCATGACCTGCACAACATGAAATTTGTACAGCATTTAAGCGACTCTTTTGCTTGGCAATGCACAGTGATGTGCTTTATAATTGTGTTTTGTTGTATTATGTTTTTTGTGCAGATGAAAATAGCAAGATCCGACATGAAATTAAATATGAATTATGACTCATCTGGCATTTTCACATTATTATCGCTAAACTTAAATTTTTGCTACTTCAATTTGCTTCCAAATTCGTTTTTACATAACAAAAAAAAATAGCGTTCGAATACCGTACCAATGTTCTTTGAAATATTGTTCCCTTAGCTAATTAATGATTCTCATCAATATAAAATGTAACTTGACATTTAATTTTTTGAGTAAAAACACGTGAGCAATTCGATGCATTTAAGTGCTGGTATAAACACATGGATACATCATTTCTCTCTTGAGAGGACACTCATAATAATAGTATCCATTAAAACTGAATAGAGGAGACATTGGAATAATTTGATTCATTATTTTGGTGCACGCACCTAACATGGATTTGTGTAAGGAGCGTTCGTATCTCATAGATAATTAAAACAGTGTGAATAGGGCACAGTAGATCTGTGCACTAAATTATATATGTAAAAATACACACATTAAAGATAGAGAAATGTCATGTACAGTCGCTATAAAATAAACATAATTTATTTTAGCTTAACAGTTAAGGTCCACTAAGCTATATAACTCTTTTTCAAATGTGGCTTGTCATGTGGAAATTTGTAGCAGCCAAATACGCTAACCACATGATTCTTAATGTGGAGGGAATAACCAGAGGACCCGGAGAAAAATCCACACAACTTCAGTAAAACACGTAAACTCCAAATATACAGGCGTCAGGGTCGGGATCTAACCCACGACCTCCTGTATTCCAGGCGAGATAGTTAAGATCTCGCCACCGCGGCGCCGATGTCGTCAGCTATGTATATTGTCAGGGCTAGTTAAGTTAGAGAGCACCTATTAAGGTGGGCATGGGACCTCAGGGGGTGATGTGGAAAAACACCACGCGTGCCCAGTTCACCTTTGTCCCTCCAGTGCTGCTTTGAGATATTGTTAATCACAAGGGGTAATCATTTTAGTCCGAGTCAACCTTGGGGGGGGGGGGACGGAGGTAGGTCAACAAATCCAAAGCACTTCGCACCTCCAATTAGCGCGGGTGGCTACGTACGGTGCAAAAGAAGTTCAATATACATACGTACAATGAATGCTCATCTCCAAGAAACCAGTGCATTAATTGGCAATGCTGAGCTAGTGGTAGAAATTCTACATCCCTGTGTGACAGGAGTCAGTCTCTCCTTCGTAGTATGACGTGCATACAGTATTCGTTAATGGTCAAGCATCAGCAGCAGCATTAACCAGGGCCGCCACTGGATTCCAGCCGCGAACCGCCTCTGCAACAATCGACAAACGCACCACCGCTGGGGGCCGTGTCCCCGCTATGTGTACGTGCAGACAAAGACAAAGATACCCCCTATAGCCTTCATATACCGATGGGGCAAGTGCGTTTAGCGAGCACCTATGAAGGCCGGCACGGCACACGAGGGAGTGGGTGGCCCGGCCGCCTTTGTCTCCCAGTGGCGATATTTACACATCCGCACCAGGTACGTATTCGTTTGAGGCTGAGTCGACCTAGGGGAGGAGGCTTAGGATCGCTTCGGATGATCGTCACCGGTTGTTGGTGGCCGTGAGCGGGAATCGAACTCTTGTCCGCCAGGTTCGTAGAACGCAGCGCGTTGCGCAGAGAGCGGGGGGACATCTGCTCCGAATGGGAGGCGCGGTAGCGCGCGCGGTTCAATGCTGCCCTGGCTGGCAAGGGCTCCGAGCCCTTGGCAAGGCGAACCGAGACGGAGAGGGAGGGGGGAGGGGGGGCTCGCTTTCAAACTCTGACCTCATACGACCCCCAAGCCCCATTCTCCCCCCCCCCCATTCCTGCCCGGGTTCTATTCCACTTTCAAATGCGAGTCGCTTTGTGCAGCGGTGTCACTGCCCTTGAGATTGTCTCACTCACTCCTCACTCTCCCTGGCCAGGGAAGCTGGGGGAGGGGTGGGGGGGAGGTGCAAATGCGAATTTCTGGCATTTGACCACGAAAACGGGCGGAAAAGAAAAATGCAAAGGCAAAATTCGCCCGCACGCCCCGTGCGAGGGAATTTCATTCGCCCCGTGTTGCAGCAACCTAGCAACCCACAATGGATGCTCAGACAAGGCCATTACACTTTTGTCTCTTTACTTTTTTGTTTGTTGCAGTTGATTCCTTTTTTGTGTTGCGCCAGCGAGGTCCATTCATAGTTATTTTTTATTTTCGCTTAAACGCGCAGCTTCCAGCAACTTGAACTTTTTTGGGATCTCCCATTGGCGTGGCGAATACGAGAGCGTTTTTTTAATTATTTCTCCGGGAGGGGAGGGGGGGTGCGGGGGGGTTACACTCCGGCAGAAAAAGACCAAGATCGTTGTTGCGTCTTGCCTGCACGAGCAGATCGCACACGCGGTCTCAGCTGGTGCTTTCGGATGCGCTGCTTCTACGGCCGTCTGGAATGCTCTTCCTCCCGACGTTATGAAGCCACTGGGAACTAGGCACTTTTAAATCATATCGATGGAAAACGAATTTCTTTAGAACAGTTTTTTCGTGTGTGTTTAGTTTGTTGTCCTTCCCCCGCACCTCCAATTAGCACGGTTGGCTACGTACGGTGCGAGCGAAGTTCAACACACATACATCATCTTGTTTGCGTGTGTGTCGTTTGTGCATTCAGCTCAGGCTTTCGGGACGATTGCGAGCCACGTGCAAGCTCCTGCTGGCAAATGACGCGACTCTGCGCTCACAGAGAAAAACTTTCTACCACGATAGCTGTTACATCGTGAAGACATACACCGTATGAAGTTGCCCTTTTCCACTGCCATACATTCTGTGAACCCAAAACAACATCTTGCAGACTGCATCGCGGACAGTAGTGGCCAATTACCGAGTTCATAACTTCACATTACTGTAAGTACATGGATGGATGAGTAAATAATAACACAAACAGATGTTTTTTCCCCTCTCTCCATAATAGCATGACTGTTTGTTAATGTTCGTTGGCAAAATTCACACATTTCATTTTGCTTGCGTGAGTCTCGTCGTCGCCATCGTCATCATCCGCTGTTGCCTCTCTCCACTGCTGGATGAAGGCCTGCCCCCAAGCCGTCGCCATCTCTCACTGCCTCGGGCTGCCACTCTCTTAGCGAGGAGGTAGCAGGTAGGGAGGACTGAGTAGGAAGCGAGGATGTGTGCAGCCATCCGCATCGTTTTGCGGGTGGTCGTTGCGCGCTCGGCAGGATTCGCAAATTCAAATGGATCTGACAGCGGCTGCGACGTGTATGCTTCCCACGTCCCCACCTGCCCACGCCGTTCCCCCGAGAGAAAGGTGTCAGTGGTTGAGGTTTGAGCGCTCCCAGACGTCGAACGCCTTCGCTGACGCGCACATCTTCGAGCGGGGAGCAAGCGACGTCTGTATGCACGCACGTTGAACTTCTTCTGCACCGTACGTAGCCAACCGTGCTCATCGGAGGTGCGGTGGGATGGGATGGTGGAGCGTACTGATGAGTCCTAACGCGGTCGAGACCGGTCCACATTCGTGTCTTTGTCTCACCGCTGCTCGTTGGGATGGTGGATTGTACCGATGAGTCCTAATGAGGATGAAACTGGTACATTTGTTTGCTTTTCCTTTGGAGACGTGATTAACGATGCAATCAAACCAGAGCGCCGTCCAGAATTGCACAAAGGTGTGAACAAGCAACGCATTTCTTCAGGGGCAGGGAGAGGGAGGGGAAAAAACTCGTCTCACATTAAATTGAAATTATATTTATATACAGCAAAAAAAAACGGGAGCTCGCATGCGGCAGCCTGCGATTTCCTCCGTCGCCCCAGCAACGGCGTTGCAAGCGCCATGAACGTGTGCGGAATTTCAATCAGCCGCTGTCGCCTCTACCCAGAGATTAAAGCCCCGGCGCCGGGCGAATTGAAGAAGGGAGACGTCGTGGGCTCGTCTCCCAACCCACTCTCCCGTGGGTCTCCGGCCATTTGTGATCTCCTTGCCCGGTGTCCGTCACCATTTATTCGACCATCCTTGGGTCCTGTTGCTCAGGTGTCGGTGTGACTGTGTGCATGCGTGTGTGGTGTACCCAGTGTGTACCCAGTGCGTGTGCGCGTGTTGGAATGGGCGAACGGCAGTGGAGCGGTCAGCGCCACGCTGCGCTACGAACCTGGCGACCTATGAACGCTCCGACGCGGTGGCCGCAGCAAACGGGAGGGTTACCGACGCCAAATGCGACGGAAAACGATGCTGCTGTTGCCACTGAATTTTGACGCTGAACAAACAACACTGCAGTCGATAATGGCCGTTGGTCATGCTCTTTGCTTGACACACTGGCATGAGTGCACCTTGCACACACACACACACACTTTTGACTTATTGCAACACAATTCAGAGCAGAATTTTAGGAGTACCGTTTTTTTTTTTTGCACGAGCCGATTTAGGAATGCTCAGGCACACATTGAGGCTGTAATTACGGAGAGCTCCTTTTTAGTACATTCAGGATGCTAAGGACTTGTCGTGTATGGGATGAATGGGGCATTGGCACAAAGGCAGAACCGAGGCTGATTTTTATGAAAGGAGGTAATAAAAACGAGACGCATTCATTCAGCGTCCCTGATGGATGTAGCAGCAGCTGCACGTTTCGTATTATACCCCAAGTAGACTTGAAGTATCCCTGCCTCACTTTAAACAACAATGAATACCCAATCATACCATCGTATACTGCACTTCACCCCCTTGCTAGATGGTACTCCTCGGCGGTTGGATAATTGGGTCCTTGAGAGCAGGGATGTTACCCGAAGTTAAATATGAACTCACATGAGTGGGACATAATTTGTATTTACTGGCAGGGTTATATTTAATTATGTATTGTCTATGGAAGGCAGCGGAGTAAGTGGGTTCTTGACCCATCTGTATGGACTCATGAGGGGTTGCCCCCTTCTCATATGTGTGGGTGGGATTTCTGTACCCCCGCAAAATGAAGAGGGCTTGCGCAGGACCAGGGCGCATCGTGAGAAGGAATGATGGCCGGCGAGAGAGACGAAACAACGTACTTGTAGCCAAGGGAGGGAACTTGCCCAAGAGTACAACCACTGCCTAAGTGGAGTCATAGGATCAGCCTGACATGGTAGATGTTTTTTTTGTATAAATAGTTTTTAGCTCAAACGCAGGGGCTAGGTGCGTTGGGAGATGGCGACGTCTTGGGGAAGTATTCATCTAGCAGTGGATAGATCATGGCTAATGATCAAGTTCAAGTTCATTTAGTAGGTATAGCCCTGTGAGCCATTCGGCTCTTGAATCGGGTGCAACAAACAAAAAACAAAAACATGAACAAGAAAACATCTTAAAGTGACTATGTGCAAACAGAAAATCCAAGAAAAGACAGCAAAATACTGCAGAAAAAGCACCGTACATCAACGCTGTTATGATGGTGACTCACACACACACAAACAAAAAAACGAAGCCCGCAATGAAATTGATTGGCCAAACATGCTGAGCAGGACCATACTTAAACGTAAAATTGAGAATCAGATGTACACCTACCTTTATAGAGAAAATAAACACTAATTCTATTAAATTTCGATTTAAAGCTTTCGTGACTGCAGGGATTCATCTTCTTGGTTCTTTCGGTAAAGTCATGCAGAAGGGAAATAATAAAATAATACAAATAAAACATAATAAAATAATTCTCACGACGTTTCGGCCACAACGCAAGCAGCCGTCCTCAGGTGAAGAACAGGTCTGTCGGAAAGACAGACACAGAATTATTTTATTATGTTTTATTTTTATTATTTTATTATTTCCCTTCTACGTGACTTTACCGAATGAACCAAGAAGACTAAATGTATTGTCAAGATTAACGTATGCAATTATAGTATTTTTAAGCAATGAACATTCTTATTGGCCAGCGCAAAAATAAATGTTGGTAGGTGTGTGCGTCGCAGGCAGAGGAGGCATCTAAAAGTGGGGTCACGGGAACGGATGTTTCATGTGCACTGTAAATGAGCTCTCGGAGGCTTTTGACCTTTAACTTTACCGCTGAGAAAAATCCCCCGCAACCAAAAGGGGGTCAAGGCACACAACGCACTCGGTGGCGATTTATGAAATAATGCGATGGCAAAGGATAACGAGTTACGTGTTGCGTGCCTTGTTTACCTTCGAGCAGACGAGAGTTTGCTTTATTACAAGCTCTATAAATACTGCTTTGCTCTGTTTGAAGAAAACCATTCATGCCTCGTTAATTTCGAGTACACTACAGTGCCCGCGCACACACACATATACAACATCGCAATAAAACCGCATATCAGGACGATTTACGGAATAGAACGACGTGGGCCTCCTGGAGAGCGAAGGTTTCAACACGCAGTCGGCTTTCACGAACAATATTATCCATAATAAAGGATTATTTGTGCTAGGTCGCCTAAATATAATGTGTCGTTAAACCCCCCACCACCCCGCTCAGCCAATTGGTACGGGTTGTCACGTAAACAAAACGTGTCAATTAGTTACTCGTACAGCACACCGGTTGTGTGTCGGAGAGTAAACCCACAACAATTACCATCCGAGTAGCGTGACGTTTCGCCGGTGATTACAACCAGTTTCACCAGGCGATTATAGCAGACGATGTCTAATAAACTGTAGACCAGTGTTATTAGAGAGGCGGTTTAATGACTTAGTTGTTTTACACAGAGAAAGAGACGATAATGGGAAGAGGATAAAATGACATCACTAAGCCTGGACTTGAACGGAGGCTGGGATCTGACTTTACCGAAAGAACTAAGAGTATGAATCCTTGCAGTCACGTAAGCTTCAAATCTAGAATGGGTGAAAGGAGTTCTTGCTTATGAGACCAACAGAGAAGAATGAGCAGGGGATTTCACAGAAAGACTTTACTGATGGAGCGACAAGGTTTGTGGAAGGAAGTAGAGTGATATGAGAAGGGAGAGGTCGGAGAGAGCAGAGGAGGGAGGTGAGTGATATGAGAAGGGAGATGTAGGTGGAGGTGAGTGCATGAAGGATCTTGAAGACAGTGAATGTGATCTTGACAGCGGGCTGTGATTGGATTGGGAGCCATTTGGGGAGAAAGGAATATCGGGGCCATGTCATCCGTTTATATCTGAAGGGTGAGAAAACTGGCTGCGGGACACAAACTTAGTTCACCGTGCTCAAAATGCAATACGTTAACCTCTCCACCACTGCTGCTCACAACGTCTATATATATTAGGAGTTAGTGACATGCACTTTCACCTCGTATAAATTAGGGACAATGCTACTCAGCAACGATGCATTGACTTTGGCACTGACCCAGCAGGATTCTACGTAACGTTTTAAATTATTCAGAATTTGCATTCGCGTTGGCCAAATGTCCTTCTAGGCAGCATTTTACAATTCTAGACTGATGATTCAGCTATAAGAACGTAAATTTTAAATTGGGACACTGCTCCGCAAGATTTACCAATGAACTATTCGGAAACAAATTTACCAAATAAACTAGCAGTTAGTGCGCTGATCATCCTCGAATGTGTGTTCAGGTGACTTTCTGTGTCAAGGGGAAAACAACTCAAAAGCCGCTTTTTCAGGAAGCATGCGAAATGAAACTAGCAGGCAAAAGCACGATTAACACGGTTGCTTGGCTACATACGGTGCGAAAGAAGTTCAGCATACATACAAGTTCAAGTTCAAACGAAAAATTCATGCACGTGCGAGGAAACCCTAATCCACACGCATGCGTCAGCGGCCTATTTGCGCTACTGCCACCTACAAGGCACTTCATAGCGGGTGCTTGCGTGTCTCACTTGCATAATGATGTATGTCTCATCATCATTTATCATCATCGATGATTTAGTCAAGTTCAAGTTCATTTATTTGGCGTAGCCCTGTGAGCCATTCGGCTCTTGAATCGGGTGCAACCGCAACAAGCAAAAAACTAAAACATGAACAAAAAACATCTTAAAGTGAATATGTAACTGAGTGCAAACAGAAAATCCAAGAAAAGACAGCAAAACATTGCAGAGAAAGCACCGTACACCAACGCTGTGTGCAAAAATCCCAGTGGGATGCAAGTCAAACAACCAACAACAACCACAAGACAACTTAGATTAAGGCCATCAGTCTAACTCTGTACTACAACAAACAAACATGGCTAAACCAATACACTTTTCGAAATCACCAAAATAAAGCCATGAAAGCAATGAAACAGTGATCATAGGAACTGTGACGGAATGTTCACAATAAATGACATAAACAACGTGTACTACCAAAACCCTGCAGCCACAGCTGGCTGCATGAGTCACTCCACAGTGACTGCTGGATGAAGGCCTCTAGCAAGCCGTCAGCATTTGTCGTGCTCCTCCAATGTAACAGTCCCTCGAGTTCGTGCACACGCGCTCATCTCGTCACCGCATCTTCATGATGGGGGTCCTCTAGGGCGTTGTGACCTCGACACGATCCATCAAACCCAAGTTGGGAGTTGGCGTGCGCGAGAGAAACGCGCCGAACGCACAATGAGGGTGGACTTTGGTGAACAGCAAAAAGAAATACGGTAATGGTATTTACAAATACTCTTAGGTCTATTCTGTAAAGTGACGTAGGTAAAAAATAAATAATAAAAATAATATAAGATATAATAGAAATAAAATAATAAATCACGACGTTTCGGAAGCAACACAAGCTTCCGTCTTCAGGTGGAACAGTCACAGCACAATTGCTGTATCAAGTAAAGAGAAATCCCAAGAGACCCACCTTATATATACTGGTTGAGGGGGGGGAGGAGCTAAGAGTATGAATCCTTGCAGTCACGAAAGCTTCAAATCTAGAAGTATTTACAAATGTTTACTAAATTAAATGCATTAAAAACGAACGATGAAACCGCATGGTAGGGTTTGACATATTGTCGGACTCTTCCTGTCTTACACAAAGCCACGCTCATCGCCGATTGATTGCTGCGTGTGGGCAGCTACAATCTTAATTAACATCGCTTCCACGAGCAGTTACATTTGCGTGCGTTGCTCGCCAATGAGCAGCAAAACGTGCACTCGCTGCAGCTGAACTGGTCTTTGCGTGCACAAACGCCGGTGGGATGGCGCCGCATTAATCTGCACCGATACCAAACGGCGATGTCCCACGCGTTGTGGGTGGTGGGGAGGCAGGTGCGTGCTTGCAAGTGGCGAGAGACTCATACACAACTATGGTGAGCCTTGCACGATCACACTTCTCACTTTAATTTCAAAACACACGCGACCATATACTCTTTGGTGTTGCCATCGAAACGTCGTGATTTGTTTTATTATATTTCTAACTACGTGACTTTACCGGACGAACCAAAGAGAATGGATTCCTGCAGTCACGAAAGCTTCAAGTCAAGATTGAACACGCGACCATATTTCGCCAAAGGCAAGAAAGGGGGCTGTTGCTTGATGACCCCCACCCCCCCGGTATGTCACCCCTTGACGAGTGCAGGTTAAAACAGACGCCCCTGACATTGTGCTAGGCATACTGTAAACACTTTATACACGTGTGCGCACATGCGCATGCACAGGAGCAACTATGTGTGTGTGTATTTGGACGCCCGTATTTGTATTTTGTAAAATCAAGCTGTGTCGTGTGTTAATAGAGTATGGCTAAATGCAACTTAAAGAATGTACCATAATTCAAAGGCAAATTCCTTCACGGCAAAGAGTTTGTGTGTGTGTATATATGTCTTTTATATTAAACAAGGCCCCATGGTTGACATAAGGTGCCCTTTCCAATACGATTCGGTGATCCCGCAGTGTGTCTAGCGCGAGGTGATGCACTGCTCTGGGACAGTTTCAAATTGACACTTTGTCTTGTGACACGATGCCAATACCGCAATTGGAATAAACAGATCCACAGGTACAACACTTCAGTAGCATTGCAGCTAAAGTACGACCTTATTCCTAATGCCATGAAGCAAATATGTCCCTTGACGATGCATTTTTCAGAGTTTGCAACCTTGAAGCAAACGTGGAGCCCGTTTTATGACAACACAGAGCAAACCTGCCAATTCCCATTGTCTTCTTACATGACACCGTGAATGCAAAGGTCAAAGTGGTTTCCTGCTCATTTGAGAACTGAAGCGATCCTCGTCACTTCTTTACGGGCTTGGACCAGTGGTGGAAATTCCACATTTTGCTGACAGTAATGAGGAATAGCACTTGTCACTTCCCCATAAAGTGGTCATTCTTTCATGAACCCTGGAGTTGGTGATGGCCTGAGTCAACCCATCACCAGGATGTGAACTCACAGACTTACGATCGCGAGCCGCTCACTCCCTCTACCGCTGAGACACCCGGTCGGATATTGCACATTTTTGTTTTTATTTTGCTACACTACTATCGGCATTATTTGTTCCATTGGGCCGTTCGACAAAGATTATGTGACAAAAAAAACTGCTTCTTTGCCTTTGCATATTTGTTTGCTGATTCTTTTTTTGCCAGTTTGAATTGGATCCAAAGACTGTCTTCAACACCGTCAGGCACCTGCACCGACTTAGTGATCGTTCTGAAGAAACAAAGAAAGGGTTTTATTAGCACCACCCCACACATCTCGATGCAAACCATAGTGTCGTCCCATACACGACTGTAATCATCATTCAAATATGGCATTGGCTGTGCAGTGCAAATTGAAGATGGCTACAATAAATATTAGATTTAATATATTTCAGCGGTAACGGAGGATACATATAAAGAGATAAGAAAAATCACGTAATAAAAAGAGAAACACACTTTAAAATTAAAACTGTATCTCATTTAAGGCCACATTCACAAAAGATATTAACGTCCATGACTTTTAACCACTCACTTTAATGGGTAAGATCTTTTTATTTAAAAATTTAAAATGTATCCATTATACCCCACAACTTCCTTCTTGGCATTTAATAACAAAAACAAATATTAACACAACTTTGTATATTTCATGCATTTCACAATTTCATTTTTTATTCGTTTAAATAGTATATTTATTTATATTCGCAAAGAAGAAAATTGTATATTACTTTATTTACGGCACTTGTTGATTTAATATATGTAATGCGAAGCTGATGGATTTTTGCCACCCTCTTGGAAATGAAATGTGAATTTCAAGGTCATTCTCTCGTTAAATAAATAATGCACTAGTCTAGCCTTCACTAATATATCACTAGTGTAATTGCCCGTCATTTGACGGGTTCATAAAAATTACATTTAATGAAAAAGACTAAAATTTCAAGATTGTATTGAATTTATTTAATAGAAAATCTCTCAGTGTAAGTCACCTTTACCGTAGAGTTGTAAGAGCCGTTTGAGTTATACCGTTCCAGCAGGCAGAAAGTTACTGAAATGTTTCAATCAAAAATTGGTTTTCTAAACTTTATATTTTCCTTACCTGTGAGAGTGAATAAAACAATATAAACACTTGATTCTCGACTAATCTTTGTTGCAAATGTGCAATTGTAGTAACAACACTAATTTTGATTAATTTTCATTATGAACTATTTGATTATTTAAATTTACTAAGGTCACCTTTTATTTCTTCCATGAAGGAGCATTTTGCTTCTCCATGGGAGAATGGAGAAGCATACATTTATTAGTTTTTTAAAATTCTTGTTATTAAACATTTTTCTTTTAATGATTCTACCAGGGCTTTTCATTCTGTGGAATGAATATGTGATTGTTATAATTGTATTCTCCACTTTGCTTCGTTCTACTACAAAGTTTCAAGTATTTTTATAGTAATAATTACTTTTAATATTTTATAATTATAAGAGAATTTCAATATAATATTCTGAACATCTGCAGTTTTAGTTAGATGTTGAATATTTTCAAGTGAATTTTATGCTAAATTTCAGTTTTACAACGCCTCCTTTTTAATACGTGTTTTCTCCTACAACATCAGAGTGCAGCGCCACATTAAATACGCACTACAATGGCAATAGTTTAAAGTGATTTGAAGCATGTTTTATTTTCAAAATGGAAATATGGTTTTGGGGGGGGGGGGGGGGCAGAGCTTTGTGACGTCATATTTGAGGAGGGTCTGACTTTTTGTGACGCCGTGTGACGAGGGAGAGAGGGGGGGGTCAAAATCGGCCAAAATCGCGTGACGTCATTTATGGACGGCCCCTTATACACATATCACGGATATATTACAGGCAAGCATATGCGTGTATGTCGTGCGTACGCATTCACAATTTGCCTGTGCCGACACTTACCACCCCTTAATCCGACGCCGTTGCGTGCCCGGTGCACGTGGTGTCGCTGCAAGTGGCGGGGGGCATCGTCGTCGTCACAATGCTGCTGCTGCTGCTGCCCAGTGGATAATGCCGCGCGCGCGCGCGCGTCCATCACGCGTCCCTGGGCTGCACGAATGGGCTCGGGACGCCGGAGGGAGCTGCAGACAAAGTGTCCCCTTGGGGGTGCGGAGTGTAGGGGTGGGTGGGTGGTGGCGTGGGGGGTGCGGAGTGTAGGGGTGGGGGGTGCAGGGGTGGGTGGGTGGTGGCGTGGGGGGTGGGGGGTGCAGGGGTGGGTGGGTGGTGGCGTGGGGGGTGCGGAGTGTAGGGGTGGGTGGTGGCTGGGGGGGGTGTAGGGGTGGGTGGTGGCGTGGGGGGTGCGGAGTGTAGGGGTGGGTGGGTGGTGGCTGGCGTGGGGGGGGCGAGGGGGAGGCTAAGGGGACGGAAGGACAGCAGCGGGATAGGAAGACAGCGGAGGGAGGGATGAGGAGGGTAGGAGATGGGAGGAGAAGGAGGTGTGGCTGAAGGAGGTGTCTCTGGCTGCCTTTGTTGTGCTGTGAATGGGTGGGTGGTAGGCTGGCTGGCTGGGGTAAGAGAGAGAGAGCGAGGGAGGGGGTGGTGATGGTGTGGACAGGCGTGGGGCTGGCTGTTGGCTGCTGCTGTTGAGGTGGTGGTGGTGGGTAAATCGAGCAGGGAGGGCTGACCAAGTTTAAAAACGCCCCGCTCATCCACGCGGCCTCTCAGGCAGCCAGACAACCGCGGCTGGGCAGGCCCGTCACGCAGTAGGGACCCCGTAGGCGCTCGCTGCTGCTGCTGCGTGTGTCTCGTGCAGCGCACGCGTGCTGGTGTATCGGTGCGCGCGCGTGTCAGCCACCTCTGTAAGAGGGAGGAGGAGTGGGGGGGGGTACATGCAATAGGAAGCGCGTTATACACCACCGCAGCACGGCAATACTGAAGTCCTTGTCCACTGCGGTGTTGAGCGGGGCGCCTTGCGCGTCCGTTCTGCGCGCGTTTGCTGGAGGCGGAGGAGCGAGCAGGCGCGTGTAGGAGGTGTTCGCTCCGTGTCGCCGTTCAATTATTCACAAGGCTTCGCGTCTCTCTTCTTTTTTAATTTCCACACTGAAACATATCGACGAGAGGGCGCGTGGGTACGCCGATTGTAATAGCGGCGTGCAGGCTCGGTTGGAGGAGCAGGAATAACAGCAGCACAGCGTGTCTTTGGCTCAACAAATAGGGCAACATCCCTGACACTTCTTATCATTAGCAAATCACACGTAACAACATCAGGCGCAGAGCATTTAGACTCGTCTGCCGAAGAATGATTCGTTAAGAACCCGACAGAGGCTAAAGCCGGACAGCCCAGCCACGTTGCAGCAGCAGCAGCAGCAGCTCGGTCTTGTTTATTGTTTACGTCGGTTTAGACACAATTTTGTGTTGTTGCTAGCGTATTGTGTAGCTATCGCTTTGTGTAGCTGCATAAGGCAACAACGATTGTGTTCCGATGGCTGTGCGGCTCGCATTCATCGTCGTCGCCATCGCCAGCACGTCGCTGAAGATGCCAGGTAAATTGCACACACGCGCGCAGGCAGAGACAAACGAGCCCGCTGCGTTATCGATGTAATGCATGACACGGGGTGTGTAATGTTGAGTCAACAATCGAACGCCCGGACAATGTCACAGGTTGTGTGACTGTGACGAACGAGATACCTGCCCGTGCATGCTCAGGTGTCGCTCGGCACGATAGCGCGCCGTGCAGTGAACTACGTGCGCGTCTTGCGAGTTGAAGATGCGCGCTGTTGTCCAGAGCTCTTCGTGTCTCGGCTATACACGTGAGTGCTCTGTGGTGCGATCCGTTTGTACTTTACGCGCGGCCGCCAGGCCATGCGACGCGGTGACGTGAAGTCATCACGATGATTCTCATGCTCTACGGTCCACTCGCGCTACGTAGCGGTGTACACGCGTGTGTTGACATTGTGCCAACATCTTGTGAATGGGAACGGCATTGCAGTTGTCCGTACTGTCGTGTGACGCTCTCGCAATGAAAGCTAACGTGGGTTATGCTTCTTCATGCCGTATGTATTCCACGGCACGTTTTATATATGTGTACAATACATTGTGTGTGTGTATGGTCAGCAAGTGTGAGATGTTACGTTATTGTTAAAATGGTGTTACTCTCGGTGTGTGTATGTCATGTTCACCATATTCGATGCGTCTGAGTCTAACGTTCATGCTGTATATAGACAGCATAGAATACCGTGCTGTTGTGTAACTCGGTGTTGGCCCATAGGTAGTACACGCATTACCTTGTGTGAATTGAGCATCGTATTTGTATTAAAGTCGGGACTTCATTTCTCATGGAGTATTTTCCGGAGCTCAGCCCCCGACAGTTGTATGAAGCCATGCATGACGCGTGTACACGTGGAGCTCATTCAGAATGTAGCCATTGGGAGTTTTACATAGCACGGGCCAGAGGTGTGGACTCGAGTCATGAATTTGATGACTTGCGACTCGACTTGGACTTGCATAACAATGACTTTGTCCCACCTCTGGCACGGGCACAATATAATGTAGATTATAATGGCTTATAGAACACGTGTAAGTTTACTTACATGATCTGAGTTACAGACTATAACAGTATTTGTTATATTGCTTACACACATTACATAATCCATATAATTGCCTAAATGGGTATAGTAGACTGTGTATAGAATCATTGATTAAATTATGTATGTATTTTTGTGGGAATGTGCCGTGAAAATATAATCCCATGTGCGCGCATCTTGTGAATTGCGCGGCAGTCTATTTGATGTTTGTACCCACCAACTGCATGCAGCCCTCCAGGTAAGGGGTTTTGTGTCCGAGTGAATTCACCCTCAATTATTGTTGCCCACTTTGTGAGTAAAACGTAACTGCAGTACCAGAGGGTAGCGTTCGACATCGAGTCGTGCCTGAAGGAAAAGGCGCAGCCGTGCAATTGCTTGGCTCGTGACACCGCTGTTGGAAGAACCCTTCACGAGGAGGAGCTCCAGAGAGCCTCTCTAGAATGCACTTCACTTACTCGTTATCAGGCATTGCCTCTGCTGGGGTAATGTTAGGTCTACACTGCTTCTTTATCTAATACCGCGTCTCGCACTGCATTTTGTCGAACCGGACTTGATTGGGCTGCAACATATATCCAATACAGTGTATAAGTAATCATAATGACAATCCTTTGTCTATACTGAATCGTGTACTTAACAAGCTACCGTCAAGCACGTATTTGTATTTATTTACAGGGGTGGTCCAGAATATGACGGACGCATTGGCTGAGTCAGCTTAGTTTTAGAGAATGTGTTTGGTACTTGCTCTGCTGTCATGTCTGTGACTCATGACGAATTATCCTGACACAGGAAATGAGAAATCACAAATTGTAAGTTGCTTGAGCGAGCATTACGAGGCTCTTAGTCAAGTTCATCGAGTTGACATCACAACCGGGGGGATCCGTGGATTGCCGCCGCAGTACTTTAGGGGCCGCTTAAACGCCTCTCCATGTTATATTTGTCACGGTGGTGGAGGGTAGGGGGGGGTGGTGTTTGACCATACTTCACCCCACTGGTCAGTGTGGGATAGTGAATGGAGCGGCCCAAGATCGTTTCGGATATTACTCGCCACTGATATTATCCATGACCCAGATGCAACGCATGAATATTCGATATTATCCATGCCCGGGATGCAACACATTCATAATCAAATAACAAAGGGTTTCGTCTGACTGTTGTGCTTGATACAGTGAATGCACGCTGGACACTACGGCGTGGCGTGGCGTGGCAGGCGTGTTTCCAGAGGGCCCCATCAATTCCCACAGACAGCATCACAGTCAACCCCTGGGGATTCGCGGCAACATCCAATTATATCGCTGATTGACTCTCGCTCTGTGGCTAAACGGCCACGAGAGAAGCAACCTGGGATGCTCGTTTCACAAAACGCCCGGACCACTCATCACGATGCATGCTCGTGCAATGAACGCCTTCTGTCCATACACCGATGATCCATTCAGCATGTTGTCCACGCGAACTCATCGATTAAACTCTGATTATCTTGGTGCTGGCTGTGCGTGCGATCCGAGACTCTGCACGGATTAGAAGAGTGACCCAGGACGCGGTGGGAACAAGATCCTAGAATGATCTGAGGCGTTGTGCCGATATGAGGCACCCAGGAGTGTTATTGCATGAGTACCAAGTCCCTGTCTTCTGAGATGTTGTATGGATAAGGGGACGAGCCACAAGTGGTGGCAGTTTCTTATTATCCGCGTTAATGCCAGACATACTGCGTGTAGACAAATCAGTAAATCGTGCACAGGTGCATAGTAGGAGGAGGGGTCGCCCCTACTGCCAGCACATCAAAACGAGTAAAGATACGTTTGTACAGGGTGATCCAGGTGTTGTGTGAACCTCAGTTAATCCTCCAAAACGTCATATTTTTTTCAAGCAAGATTTATTTAAAACAGAAATGAATATATGCAATACATCTGGACCACTCTAGTACATTCAGCAAACTCGTCTCCCTATGCATCAACTGGTACATCTCTCTGCATCGCCTTGTAGGCAGCCAGATGGCCTTGTGACAGACTCACAACCGGCAGGTTGCGAGTTCACATCCCAATGTCTGGTCGACTCGGGCCATCATTCCTTTCTGGTGGATCAAACAAAAACAGTACTCCTTTGTGCGAAGTCAGCATTTGTTGCCATATGGAGACATTTGTCCGCACTACAAACAACGTGACATTTTCACGACTTAGCTCAGAGTCTTCCAAGGAAATGGGAATCATCCATTTGAGCACGAAGACAATTTGGTTCATAATTTCCAGTCATTCTCAATGCACTATTGGATGAGGGCCTCTCCACGCCATGAGCGTTGTTTTGACCATACCTCACCTTGCTGGTCAATGCGGCTTGGTGACAGTGGAGAGGGGTTGGTTTAGACATCGCTCGCCACTGATGCAGCCAGAAATCAATTTCAGGTCGCTGAGTTCACAGTGCAGCACACTAACCATTGCATCACCGCTCTACCTCCTTTGCCTAATGTGATGTGGTTTTTTGCAGTACCTTCATGTTCATGCATCTGCGCTCTCGTCTCTTAATATTTCGTTTTTCACGGAAGGACCCTTGCACGTATATTCCGTAACAAAGTTTATGGTTTATTGACACGAGCGTGATAAACTTACAGCGCCATTACGTGTGCCCACTGATGACTTGTGCACAGATGCACCGCCTTGAACATGAATTCCATTTTATGGCACGGTGACATGAGCATGAGAATCGAATGCCAATGGCTGCAGCAGCAGCAGCGGCGGTGGCGGCTGTCGTGGTGTTTGTTCGCGGAGGCTTTGAGAAGTGACGACAGAATTCATGTCCAGTCGGTCCATGGAGCTCCCACAGTCGCGCCGAGTTGAGCGAAGTCTCCCCACACTTTTTTAGAGACGTTAAAACTAAATCCCTGCCAGGTTTGTAACGGAGCGCCCGGGACAATTCGGCACACGATTGCCGCACCAACGCAACGATGCGTTCGCACAGCGTGCCATTTACACAGCACGCTCACTGTGAACGCGTGCACTTTTGTGTCCGCGTAAACAAACATTTACATTCGCATTATCCGTCGAAGGTTTCATAATCTGTGAAGAAAATATTTTGCACGCAAAAAAAACCATTCACATTCGCAAACGTCTTTTGACAAACCATCCATTACCATCACAGATCCACAAGGCTCCCTTCCACACGACTGAATCAATCTCTGCGGGCTCTCGCCTGGCTAATTAAAGAACATTAGCACCTGTGCGTGTGACATTAGCTTATCTCCCAAAAGGTGTTCGTATTATACAAGCTGCTAAATGAAAATACAAATTAGGAGCGCGGGGGGAGGGGGCAGATGTCTGAGAGCTGGACGAGGTGTCCTAAAGAGGTGGCTTTACAGAACACCTCTAAACTCATCTTCTTGGTTCTTTCGGTAAAGTCACGTAGAAGGGAAGTAATAAAATAATAAAATAAACATAATAAAATAATTCTCACGACGTTTCGGCCACAACGCAAGCAGCCGTCCTCAGGTGAAGAACAGGTCTGTCGAGAAGACGGAGTTTCAGACTTTGTCTTCTCGACAGTCCTGTTCTTCACCTGAGGACGGCTGCTTGCGTTGTGGCCGAAACGTCGTGAGAATTATTTTATTATGTTTTTTTTTGTATTACTTCCCTTCTACGTGACTTTACCGAAAGAACCAAGTAGATGAATCCCTGCAGTCACGAAAGCTTTAAATCGAAATTTAGCCTCAAAACTCCTCTAGTCGACGGCTGGCTGGTGATGAACACTGTCATCGGTAACATTGACAACACAGTGTCTCGTGGTGTGTCCCACGGTGTCCCGTATCGTGTTGCTGCGTGCCGTGTGGTGGCGTTTAAACTCACAGTGGGCAGTGTCTGGAGATTAAAACATTCATGGATGGGAGGGGACAGACACCTGCCCGGGCTAAAGTGTTTACGCTCTGTCAACTCTGCTCATGATCGCCGATCTACAACAATCTTAACCTCCCCCCTGTCCTGCACTTCACACGGTGCTTGCTCGAGTGTCAGCGCATTCACGTTGCTTGTACGTTTGACCAAGCGTCTGTTTACTTAGTCACACGTTGATTTCGCCGATGTGTTGAACGTTGGCATCTCCGAAGCTCACCGGCTAGAACGGGTGTCTCCTGGCATGGGTATTCACCCAACGAGTCACGCTGCTTTATCACATTATTTACATCACTCGCTCGCAATGTATGGTTAACGTCCACTTGGGGAAGTCTTCATCCAGCAGTGGATAGATCACGCCTGATTAGTATCATTTGGTAATATAAGCAACGTGCTTGTATTGGTGTTGTTTTAATGATATACTGAAAATGTATTGAGAGTACTGTACGTGTGCGTATTGTTGGTTAGTGTTTATACGTTTCTTGTTGAACTTACACATTACAGATGAAATGCATGAATACCTTTTTTTAAACGGTTGTGCTGGATGGTCAATATTTATCCAAATTGTGTTCTGGAGAACTTGTGAATTCATGCAACTTTGCCGCTTGAGTTGCTCTCAGAGCTAAACCATCTGCCCGGACCTCACAACAATTACCCCCGCGTGCTGTGACAAGCTTTGCAAGTGTACATCATAAATGTAGAAGCATTCAATTTTTCACGAAGAAAAATAAATAAATCACAATTTCTAATAGGGTAACTGGTGAATACGCTATTACGTGCGTTGATGAAAATAGGAATACAAATATAACATTTGCAAAAGTATCTAAAATAATTCTAGATTTAAAGCTTTCGTGACTGCAATGATTCATATTCTCAGGTTTTTTTTACCGAAAAAACCTGAGAATATGTATCTAAAATAAGTAGTTCCCAGCATTTACGCGAATTACAATAATACGTGGCACTGAAAAGCGAGGCTCAGTTGGCATGAAAGGCTTGCTTTAGAAACTAGTGTGGTAGAATTCTATAAGCTTCTGTTAGCCGTTGCTAGGCACACAGCATAACTGTGCCCTCTTAATAATTGGCAGTACAGCTTTCAATTCAGCTCCACCAACTACAGCAGCTGGACAGCGCCTCTCCTCCCATCCCATGAGACTCGAAATACTTCAAAGTCTGCGGAGTCTCATTTGCATCTCATTGCATTTTGGAGCATTCCTCGCCAAGCCCATTTCCCTTGCAGGAGTGTGTGGAGCCGCAGCAGCAGGAGAGCTCACGCACGCGCGAGCCGCTCAGACCACCACAGACGCACCAGGGACAAAGTTGGTTTCCACGCCATCCCATGAATGGGCCAGATGGCTCGAGGGTGCATTGTATTTTGTGCCGAAACGTCGTCACGCTTCGCTGGCGCTCCAGCAGCAGCAGCAGCAACAGAAAAAAAGAGACAACTTTAAAAGCTAAAAACGGAGTCGGGTTTACTCGGTCAAATTGAAAGCCTGACTGACAGGCCTCCCTTTTCGATTCCATGTCCAGGAGATAAAGGGGCCAATGCGGAGTTCTGCTGGCCACGAGAGGGCTTTAGGAGAGAGTTTGTTGCAGCTTTGCGATTTCTACGTTGAAGGAGCGTAGACTGCAGAGGTTTACTGCACTTTGAAATCTCGATTGAAAACTCAATACTTTAGAACTTATTTTTCTGTTTAGTTTGTTGTCCTTACCATATAGGGTCATAGTTTGGGATGCATGGCCACAATCGCACTGTGGCTTGTCTTTAATTTGCAGGCCTTCCATGAAGGTATTAGACTCTGCAACATGCTAGACATGAACACATTTTGCAAAATATTTAATTTGCGTTTGAATGCAAGTATGTATACACACGCTCGTGCGTGTTAATAGAGGTGGTCGTTGAAAGCTGAGTGCTGCTTCCCATTGTCAGAGGCGGTGTTGAGTTATGTTGCATTGCAGTATTCCACGTGCCCCCTTCTTAACAAATACGCACACTCGTTATTACTTTGAACATTGGCCTATTCTCATTAACAAAAACATGCAAGACTATATAGGTGAGTGGAAAATAAATAATTGTAAATAAATGATGTACACTCATAGTAAGTGCATCGAGTAAAGACTACCCACAAGCAAATGCTGTTGTCAGCTGTTCATTTGATTTGACAAAAATTCTGACCTACAGAATGTTAATCGACTTCAGTTGTGTACCTGTATACAGTGTCGTATATGTAAAAAAGAGCACACATCCAGTGCGCGTGCATTGGTGAACACACGCAGGTTAATTACATGGTCAGGCAGGACGCGATGCTCGAAGGGATGACGACAGTGGTGAAGAATGATAATCGAGTGGCAGCCAAGGAATGGAACAGGATGGCGAGATGTTAACTCCCTCGTCTGGTATTCAGGATGTTCCGTGGTTTCGATCCCGACCCTGAATCTCTGTGTAAAGACGACTCCCACGCACTTGTCTTGAGATGGTTTCTTTATTAAGGAGCCACGTGCTCACACTCGGACAGGCGGAGACCCCCACTGCAACAGCCCCGAGTCTCCCGCGCGTCTCCCTTATATACAGTCCGAGGCCACGCCCCCATTCCCGAACCTTCTCGCTGGTTCTAGACCGCTCGCTCCACCGGCAGACGCTACCGTCTTTTTACGTCACCTGGCTACGCTCCTATTCTCGATCATTACCGCAGCCACCAATCCACTCTTACTGCAGGCTGACTCCCCTATCATTACCTCCCATGGCCACTAGTCCATTCACACTGCAGGCTGACTCCCCTGTTATCACCTCCCGTGGCCACTAGTCCTTTCGCAATGCAGGCTGACTCCCCTGTCATTCCCTCCCGTGGTCACTAGTCCACTCACACTGCAGGCTGACTCCCCTGTCATTCCCTCCCGTGGCCACTAGTCCATTCACACCGTAGTTTGACTCTACTGTCATTAGATCTGTATATTTGGAGTTTGCGCGTCTCTCTTCCTGTGGTCGCGTGGATTTTTCTCCGGGTCCTCCGGTTTTTTTTCTCCATTTAGAAACATGCGTTTAGAAATATGGTTGCGATAATTTCCACACGATAAGCCGTTGTGCTATCATGTGTGGCCAGGTCGCTTCTGAAAAAGAGCTGTATAGCTCAGTGGGGCCTTACCTGGTAAAATCTAATAAAAAAATGTGTAATAGTTTACTTTAGAATGCATCGCAGAGAACGTCCAGCGAAGGAGATGGAGCAGTGAGATGAGTTGGTGTGCAGGTGCTGGGATGGATTTTTGCATCGCGGTATCATGAGAAATGGTGGCAGCTTAGCGAGTTGCATTCAAATCTGTGATAGATGTACAACCATTCATTTAATCTTAAAATCTGTGTAAGATGTACAACCATTCATTTAATCTTAAAATCTGTGTAAGATGTACAACCATTCATTTAATCTTAAAATCTGTGTAAGATGTACAACCATTCATTTAATCTAATTAATTATGAAATGCCCGACGCCTAATCTAAAGGCAGCGTGTTTCGATCCCAGCGTATCATCACTTAGGGGCTGGTAAAATAAGTACTACTTTGTTAGGAAGTCAAAAAGTGTTTGTGCTATCAAGAGATTTGTCCCTGTCAAGAGAATGTGGAATTAATGCCATTGGCTCAGGCCTGCCGGTGGTGGCGAGCACCACGGAATGCTCATTCGGGCACGAGCACGTGTTGATTGACTTTTTTTGTTAAAGACAAACAAATCAACTGGGATCCCACCTCGTGAAATATAAGTAATATTAAAAAATACTTTTTTTAAAGCAAGCTTTAATGAAATGTACCCTAATAGTAATGGAATAACTCCACGACTCCAGGAAGTGGCCCCGAAGCTTGCCATAACGTAAGGAGCCGTGGCCAATTACAGCCAACGTCAGTTGAGCGTGGACAATTAGACCCAAGCCGAAACATAACATGTAAAAAATAATGTTTAAAAATATAGATTTTTTTTATGATCGAATATAGTATTGTCATCAGTATGACATACGTATACCAAGTTTGCAGTCGATACCACATTGGGAAGTGGGTTAAAATTGAGTTACAAGATTTGACGATACGACAATAACAGACAGAGTGAGTTAATAGAAAGTGTGTAATAAAAAGACGCTCAATTGTCAAATGGCAAGATGGCGACTTACATGTGGAATTGCGTTGTGTATCAAATTGAATCGATCACCATTGTCTGACCTGTGAAGGTGTGGCCCAGAATGTTGCGTTCGGGGGGGAGGCGTCCCTTGCGGCTACTCTTTTACAAAACTAAGTCCCTAAAGTGCCACAATGTAGTTGTACTTTCAGCGCATTTGTGGTCAGAACTGTCCATGGAACGCGTTCTATTTCCCTGAGCCCGACTCACAGAACCCGCTCGCAGCTCGTCTTATTATAACCGCTTGAGCGACAGCTTTAATTCCTGCGCAATTTCTTAATTACCGTTGTTGTTGTTGTCTAACCCCTCATAAATGCGTAATGATACATTAAAGAATAAGCCCGAAAAAGGGCGGCTTTGAACCGACCAGCGGTGTGCGCGCGCACAGCGTGTGGCATTGACTCGTGCCGATAGCCCAGCAGCTTCTCTGAATTATAGATGCGCAAAGGGGGGGGGGGGGGGTGGGGGGCTGGAGCCGGGTGGGTGGTGGTGGGGGTGTAATGGGGACCTTTCACGCTAAAGCGTGCAAATTTCGGAAGCCAGGAGTTGAACGTTGAGAGGAGGTCGTCTCTGCTGTGTTTACGGTGGCCCACCGGCGTGCGGGCGAGCCTACGAATATTCGGAGGAGTTTGCGTTTAAGGTCGAAAGAGAATCGTGCGACAGGGGTCACACCTCGCCCCAGTGTCAACAGTGCGCCACCCAATTTGCTGCAACGTAAAAACTATAGTGTAAGCAGGTGGGCTGACGCTAATCCAGCCTTGGCAATGAATTAAAGGCACAATCTGTGAATTACCTTATGCAATACATGAGCCACTACAAGGACAAATATCCATCCCTCCCCCCCCTGTATAGCCTTGACAGACTTTGTGGGGTAAGTGTGTGTGTGTATGTGTGTGCGTATGTGTGTGTGTATGTGTGTGCGTATGTACGGAGCGGTAGTGTAGTGGTTAGCGTGCTGCGCTATGAACCTGGCGACCCGGGTTCGATTCCCGCTCACGGCCCACGGCCAACACCAGTGACGATTATCTGAACCGGTCCTGGGCCTCCCCTAGGTCGACTCAGCTTTAAACGAGTACCTGGTGCGGTGTGTAAACATCGCCACTGGGGAGACAAAGGCGGTTGGGCGTGGTGCTGGCCACCCACCCCCTCGTGTACCGTTCCGGCCTTCATAGGTGCTCGCTAACAGCACTTGCCCCTACAGTCTGTTAAGGCTATACGGGGGATCTTTGTCTTTTGTATGTACGTTGAACTTCTTTCGCACGGCACGTAGCCCACCGTGCTAATCCGAGGTGCGGCGGGGTCGGGGGTGGTGACACCACACTAAACACAAAATGCAGTTGCAAAGAAACGAGTTTTCAATCGAGAGAATGTGGACACGCTGTGCGACGCGCCAGCGGTCATGAGAAATGTCCTCACAGGCGCTCATCAAAAGCGGCTGTAAAGGTGATGTTCTGATGGCAATAGTCCGCCCCCTCCGCCAAACCGTTCATTATCGCCAAATGTCACGCCATCCGTTAATTTGTGTGTGTAATGTACATCACGCCGTCACGCTCAGCTGAAGAGCGATTTTGATTAATATTTGCTCTTTAAAGCTTTCCAATTAATACTCTCTGGTTCTTTCGGTAAAGTCACGTGGATAGAAAAATAATAAAATAAAACACGACGTTTCGGTCGCAACACAAGCGGCCGTCTTCAGGTGAAAAAAAAAATCTTGAAAATGTTTGTACTTGAGCCCTTTCCTTCTGTCTGGTTGTCCGTGTGACTGGTTGTCCATCTGTAACGGGTGGGGGGACCAGTTTGTTACTCTCACACAGCTGATCCAACACGAACCAGACTGTAGCGTAGAGTTGTGTTGCTATGCGGAAATTATCCCATTGAGAACCGGCCAAACGGATCAAAGGGTTTCTCCCAAATCCACGAGATAGCAAAAAGTACTAATTTCAGATACGCAAAAATAATTTTGCCCTGATGGTTACTGGTTCATACTGTTCGTGACATATTTCTAAAGAAAAGAAAAACATGTTGGAAAGTGTTAAACAATCCACGTGTGTGCATGATTTGACCAAAATTGTTGCAATGACTGTCGCTTTTTCTTTAACATGTATGTTTCCAATTACATCCCAGTTGGGCTATCAGCATTACATCGCGAGATGAAGAAATGTCCATTTGCACCAGCATGTGACAGGGAACGGACCCCGGAGATGGTCACGTGACAGAACACTCTAGACCTCTTCATACACACAATGGCCCACCCCTTTTAATTCCATGCAAAGATTATCAAATGTCAATAAAACTGATCTCAGAGTTAGAATAAGCCAAATTGACCGTATATCATAATTTAACGTGATGTTTTTTACAATGTTTGTATTTATTTTGCACAGTCATTGGTGGCCGTGCTGAGAACATCAACTCACTACTCTTTGCAACTCAGCTTAATCAAGAGGCGGGCTGCCTGGATTCAAACCCAGGCTTTTAGCGGTGCCAGCTCAGCGTTCTCTCCCCTGAGGCGCAACGGCAAGGCCACGTGACCGGGCAAAGGGTAAACTTGACATCAAAAACAGGACCCTGCGGGGTGGGCTGGTAGGAATAATACTAATACCGGTACAGGGATATCGACCGCACGCACACGCGCACACACGCGCATAAACGTACACACGCACACACACACGCACACACACCGCACGCACACACACATACATGCACGCACGCACACGCACACGTAATGAAGTTGTGTTGCTACGCTTCCAGTTCGCCGTGAATAACGATCCGAAGCCCAATAGCGCCCATTCATCACGCCGCTCGAGTGGGCCGGACACGCACACACGCACGCACACACACGCACACAGTCACACATATACACACACGCACGCACACACAGACACGCACACACACGCGCATACACACGCACACGCACGCACGCAAACACACACGCACACACACACGCACACACACGCACGCAAACACACACGCACACACACGCGCAGGGGGAGCGGGCGGCCATCTTGTCGGACGGACGGACGGACAAACGGACGCGGACGGACGGACGGACAAACGGTCGGACGATATAATCTATTGGTGGTCTGGTCCACTTCGTTCCTACCAGTATTAACCCTGTCCCTCCACATGGCTGTCTAGCAACATTTTGTACCTCCACAAACGCGGGTGTCAGCGCCTGCTTACGCATTTGTCGAAGTCAAGGAACTGGAAGGCTTTAGAACCTCTGCTATGGCCTGTGAAGCGAGCGCTTAGTCAGTCAGCATGCGTTGAAGGCGCAGAATCTTGGGTGATTAATGTTGACCATGAATATTTATGCTTTGTGAGCAAGAGATGGACGGGTGGATCAGGTGGCTTATGTGTGTGTGTGTCAGGGTGCCTATGTCAGTGTGGCAATGGTATACCTGAGTCAGCATCTTAGACAGTGCCGGATTATCGTATTAGCAAAAGTTGCATATGCTACGGGCCCCGCACTTTCAAGGGCCCCGCGCTAAATGCTTTAAAGCTATCAATTCCCGTTCAGTGATTCTGCACGTGCTCTATTACTCTAGTACTATACTGCCTTCAACTTTTATGAACGACTGGGTGTTTAAGGTTAGCGATTTGTCGTATTATCTGGCTGTATAGCAAGTGAAAAAATACAATTACTCTACTATCCAAGTTAAAACTTTGTGTTTTAATATTTATGTGTTTTTTTATATTTAGGGCCCCTTAATAACATATGCTACAGGCCCCAAACTAGCTTAATCCGGCACTGATCTTAGAGGGACAGAGATCACACCAAAGACTTATATTCATGGCCGTTGCACAATCAAATTAACACGTTCCTTCGGAGTGGGCAGGTAGGAACTTAGTTGGACAGCGCATTCGTGTACGACAGACAAATATGCACGACAGACAGACAAATAATCCCTGGTGGGCAGTGTGGAACCTGTTGTTCCTACTTGTATACAAGATAACTTGACTTGAGGTAGCCAGGCAGCCAGCCAGGTAGCCAGCCCCCTTAACTATCGGCCCCTCCCCCTTGCTTAGGCACCTCCCCTTTCCCCCCTCCCTCAGGCCCCTCCGCTGACCCCCCCTCCCTTAAGCCCCTCCCCTGACCACCCCCCCCCACATATCCTTAGGCTCCTCCCTTGACCCCCCTTCCCTTAGGCCCCTCCCCTCTCCGTACCCGGCAGTAGGTCTCCACCAATCAAAGAGCTGTTTATATTATTTATATATTTATGCACGACAGACAGACAAAAAATCCCTGGCGGGCAGTGTGGAACATTGTTCCTACCTGTAAAATGTTGTTAGTTGAGGTGGCCAAGTGGCCAGAGTACTGAATTGGCGCTGCTGAGATGCTGAGTTTGAGGTATGGGCAGGCGGCTGCCCGTGGTTAAACTGGGATCTCAGGTGTAACGCGTTAATAGTCTCAGTCGGGTCACCAACGACTGCACAAAATGCATCGCTTTAAATGTAACTTTACAATTAATATGAGCATTTAAATATTATTTGACTGTCATTGGATGAATGTAACTCGGTGGAAGGGCGGGTGGGGATGTGTTACCCCCCCCCCCCCCCGTGTGGATAAGAGGCCATTTGAGGAAATCTCAGGAGTAGTTCTTTTAGATCTACTCCTGCGAGCCACTCTGGAGCAGGCAGGTTGATGCAACTGCGGTGCGACAATTTGTAGTGGATGCTTCGTCTCGTGATGTGACGCTGAGAGCATAATTGGAACAATACTCGGAGAGCGACAGACTTTTAATAATAATAAATAAATCTTTGTTTGGGGTATCCAGCTTTGAGGGTCCAAAAATGATATTTTACAGTGAAGCATCCTGGGATAACCAGGGCAGCTGGCACCCCCCCCCCCTCACTCTAAGACTGGCAATAGAGCTCTTATGACGCGGACCTCAGAATACTTCCTCCGAATCCCAGGCCAATCGGTGTCAAGCAAAAGTAAAACGTTTGCGTGGTGAGAAACCCAGCAAGGGCGGTGACAATGAATCTGGTCAGGACACAAGCACGCATTTTGTTTACGCCAACCGGTGTGTCAGCTGCTTGCCCAATGGCTCGCTGTTGCCAGATCGACAGATAGCAGGACTTAATATTTATCACGGCGGCGAAGCCTCCGCTTTGAATCGTCCCACGTAAAGCGCCGCGTATTACGACGATGTGTCCTTGAACTGTAACGATCACCAGTGCCGACCTAAAGTCTGCGGCAACTGTTTTATGGTGACGTTGGCTTACAACGCAGGTCGATGTATACCGCCATCGAGCTAACGGTTGCATGAGGTGTTGCGAACGCCGCAAGCTTTGAGGTCAGCAGCGCCAATGAATATTGATGAAGTGGGACCAGTTGTGAAAATGCTAACTACATTCTAACATTGACACATCATGAGTACACAATTTTTTTAATGATCATATAATCGCACAAGTCTGTTGAGTTCGTTGAGCACGGAGATATCTCTGACGATCGGAGGCTTCTCCACTGGCAGCGAAGAGATTGGCTCACGGCCAGGTTCCTGGAGAGTTATTATCACACCGCAGGTTCGTCAGAGCTGCCAGTGGCTGGGTGAGGATTTCATCCAGCAGTGGATTGACCATGAGCGATGGTGAAGAGGTTTATTTCTCCCCGTTCAGTCTTCCCTGAGCTCTCACACTCGGTCACGAGGGTTGATGTTTTGGGGAATTAGAATTTTGGAACGTCGTGAGAATTTTAATTGTTTAATATTTATATTATTTTATTATTTCCCTTCTATGTGACTTTACCGAAAGAACCAAGAATATTAATTTGTCCATTGTTTTAAAAAAAAAATTCGTGTGAAATCTAAATGTCCAGAGAGAACACATGCAAGCGAGAGAACAACGTGAGAGATAAGTCAGTCAGTGTGGCAGTGTAGGAAGGTCACGATAGCCACGCATTATAAAGTTATCTAGGGTTCATCATTAGCATTATTTATCAAAAAACATCCCTCACCTTACAACAAACGTGTTTATTTCACTGCACGAAACAGACTCGCAAATGAGTTTCATAACGCGTGGACAAGAAACAAAGACGCAGGAAAGCAGGCGGGATTCCCTCATCGAAGCAGTTTAACATTTGTACATATCTGAACATCACACAAGTACTGCATATCGATATTCAGCAGCATGCCTGTTTTACAACAATGAAACGGTCCCTGAAAAGGAACACTCGGACGCGAAACAAGAGAGGGGTGCCAGGTGGGTGCCATGGTCCGTGTTGCATGAATCGCTACTTATCTGCTGTGGCCGCAGGCCATGCGTGGATATGAATGTTTTCTAGTAACAACAGCAACAACAACAACAACAGCAACAACAACAACAACATGCCTTTGCCAAGACAGCCTCCAGTCTAGATTTCACCTTTGCACACACATCTCAGTATACAATTATATGTATCTACAGTAACGTCATCAAAAATCGTTTCGTAATGAATCATCCAGTTCTAATACAACGTTTACCAACAAGGCCACGACCCATCCAGTTGCGCGGCTGTGTAGTGTGCAGGCGGTGCAACTGCACCGAGGCCTCATGGGGCAGAGTGTCCCAGGCGCTGGGATAAGAAGACGGGGGTGGGGGGAGGGGATTGGACAGAGCCCCCCCAACAGAATCCTTGCTGCAGGGCCCCATGCCAACCTCGCTGTGCCACTGCCCTTACCTGTGTACACCTGTAACCAGCATTACCCTCAACGTGCCCTATGTTGACAGCTATCGCAAACTAAGCGGAGTTGAGCCTGGTGACTGCTTGGACGGGAGACCGCCAGTGAATATACCCGGTATTGTTGAGGTGTGTAGGACAATGGCAGTACGACAATTCATTCTTAAATCTGTCTGTGCGGAGATTGGAGTGTTTATCCCTGGATGTGCGTCGGGTTTTTCCCACCCCAAGTAGCCAGGTCTCCACCCACATGCAGTCAAACACTCGGGCATGGCATTGACAAAACATCCCAAACAGAACCATCCTGATCTTGATTTGAAGCTTTCGTGACTGCAGGAATCCATACACTCTTTGGTTCTTTCGGTAAAGTCACGTAGGTAGAAAAAATAACAATAAATCACAACGTTTCGATCGCAACAACAAGCGGCCGTCCTCAGGCAGAAAAACAAATCCAGCAGTGGAACTTTTCTACCTACGTGACTTTACCCAAAGAACCAAAGAGTTAAGAACCATCCTGACTTTTGTGTTTTTTTAAAGGTGCATTAAGGCTTTCCCGAATAAATATCTGGCCTCATAATCATGACTGCAACCTATTTGCTGTGCTGCTCTCTACGGCCGTCGTGTGGCCCCTCGTCCCGTAAGACGGGAGCGTGGCGAGGTCAATCTGGATTGCGCTCTCACATGCTCTGGGCGGCTGTCGGGCGTAATGTTCGCTTTGGAATATATCTCGCGTTCGGCGATGAAACGATTACGCACTTTCCCCACCCTGCCAGAGGCTTTGTGGGCTGGCATTGGGTAATTGCTGTGAACGACACACATTCGGGGCTCTGGAATGTAAGTTAAGTTATTGCGTGCAGCGGTGCTGCAACGAGTCACACGCCGCACTATAAACACGCAGGTGTTGAATTTCGATTTAAAGCTTTCGTGACTGCAGGAATTAATCTTCTTGGTTCTTTCGGTAAAGTCACGTAGAATGGAAAAAATAAAATAACAAAAATACAAAAAATTTATTTTCTTATTTTTATTTTCTTATTTTTATTATTTTATTATTTCCATTCTACTTGACTTTACCGAAAGAACCAAGAAGACGCAGGCGTTGAGTTTGATTCCTGGCCGCGGCTGGCGCCCGTGGCGAGTGACATTCGAATGTTTCCTGGGCCCTCTCCCCGCTTCAACAGGCCGCGCTGAGAAGCGTGGTCAAGTTTGGTGAAAACCCTCCACGGCTCACAATGTATGGGGGACGCGTTCATTGCGAAGGGCTGTGAATGCGTTGTTGTTCCTGGATTGTGCAGTTGAAGACAACTCTCTAACAAGTACTTGCATTTTGCCAGTGTCGGAATTTGCGCCGTTGGCTACGTACGATGCGAAATAAGTGCAACATACATTAATACAGTTCAACATACATTGGTGGAACATTCTCGTTCAGCAGTCAGTGATTAATGGCTCGGCGGCTTGGCGCAATCATTACTTATGTAAGTGTGTGTGGAGTGTCGTGTGTGGAGTGTCGTGTGTGGGGCGCGGTAGTGTAGCGGTTAGCGCGCTGCGCTATGAACCTGGCGACCCAGGTTTGATTCCCGCTCACGCCCAACACCAGTGACGATTATCTGAACCGGTCCTGGGCATCCCCTAGGTCGACACAGCCTTAAATGAGTACCTGGTGCAATGTGTAAACATCGCCAATAGGGAGACAAAGGCGGTCGGGCGTGGTGTTGACCACCCACCCCCTCGTGTGCCGTGCCGGCCTTTATATAGGTGCTCGCTAACAGCACTTGCCCCTACAGTCTGTTGAGGCTATACAGGGGATCTTTATCTTTTTTGTGTAGTGGTTAGTACACTGCGCTATGAACTCTGCGAACCGAGTTCGATTCGCACCGACGGCCAACATCGGTGACGATTATCTGAACTGGTCCTGGGTCTCCCCTAGTTTGACTCAGCCTTAAACGAGTACCTGGTTCAATGTACAAACATCACCACCAAGGAGACCAAGGCGTCTTGGTGCGGTGCTGGCAACACCCCCCCAAGCGAACAGCACTTGCCCCAAAAGTCTGTCAAGGCGCTATGGGGGATCTTTGTCCTTGTACTGGCTCATGTATTGCATCGGGAATTCAGAGATCCTGCCTTGAATCCAAGGTGGTTCAGCGTATGTCCACCTCCATGCAACATGGTTTACATTGCAGCAACGTAGGTGGCATAACATTGATATTTGGATAAAGTGTGGCTACTGGCGTCATCAGGCTTTAACACGATTCATATGGCCACTGCAAAAAAAAAACAATTAGAAATATGTTTTTCTGTTGTTGATGGTGCAGGGGGCACTGGCATCTTGGTGTAACCCTTGAATACATCTCCTGCACAGTGAATGGAATGCTTTGCAGTTCATTGCTAACACGTGCTGCTGCATTGATGCCACTGCAGTTGGCAGCGCACGGGTGGAAACAATTATTGTAAATCGAGGTATAGCATCTTTGATGTCGGGTTTGGTGAACACGTGACGCCCTTAACGTGTAAATAACTCTCTGGCCAAATGAAGACGAGAGCTATCGCTTCAGTCCCGTGTCAATGGTGGGAATTCACCATTGCTGTTGTGGGGACTATTCTCTCCTTATGGGCAGTTTCATGAACTATTCCGTAAGTATTAGATCATTTAAACACGTGGGTAATCATTAGTATAATCACGAAGTAGCTTTCTAATTGATCATAGTATAAGTCAATCAATTAGAACTGTGATTCAGATAGAAATCGTTTGACCAATTTACTTGATCAGAGAGAAATGCTCAAAATGCCACGGTGGTGTCGGACATACTCGGACAAACTGATATTATGTTTTGCATCCACACCGCGATGGCGAGAGTGCATTCAGTGTTTGTGAATGTCTCAACCTGTTCACATCTTCTCAAAATAAGCCATAGTTTCTAAACCTATATATAATTGTGTTCAAAATAACTCGTCATATCTATTAATGTGATAATACGTTGAGGTTTCATCATTTGTGGATCTAACCCAGTGATAACCTCTGTGAACTTCCCACCACAAAGGGATGATGATTCTCAGCTGAGCCCTCTAACCATAGCTTCTGTATCATCCCGCACCTCCGATTAGCACGTTTGGCTACGCACGCTGCGAAAGAATGTCAACGTGCATACATAGCGGATGGTGATTTAAATAATGGAAGCCGTTCCATTCGGCATGTCATCGACATTATCCATGTTGTATGTAATGAAAGCCTCGCCATGGCCGACATTACCATTGTGTATAGCCAGCCTCGTGCTGCTGCGATTCATCCCGTGTTGTCATTCCACCAACACAGATCGTGCCGCTCCAGTGCGCGTCTTTGACGGCGGTCGACGCCAATGGTGCATGCTCCTTACATTCCCCCACCGCCTTCTGTGCGCCCAGCAGCATAAATGCAAACCTGTCAACCCCTTATCAGTGCCGACATTATTACAGACCAATGCAGACCATTATTGGTCACCCCGTGCCCCTTATACATCTCAACGTTTATCCTACAAAGTCCCATCACCACAAGGGAGAAACACAAACAAATAAGACACATTTTTTGTTGCCCGTATTGAAACGGCTGTATGTCGTACGGACCTGAAAACTGCATACGAATACGTGTAAACCGTGTGGGCTGACAGGTATGTAAATGGTTTAGTCCATTGGCAGGTCGCTAGCGGTGCGGTAGAACGCGGTGTTCTCTCAGCCCTTCCAAGACATACTGGCAAGCGTGGAAGAGTAGGCCAACATATCCTCTTAGACGGGGGCCTCTTTGAGAGTTCCCTCTTCTGCCAGCAGTGGCATGAGCAAGTCGTTCATGGCAGAGCTTCCTGCACCTTTAGACATGTTGTTGAGTGTTCATTTGAGCAGGGAGACAACTCTGACTTGCCCACGATATGCTGCGGGCTTGGTATTTGCTCATTCGGATTGCGATCTGCTGTTGAGCATTTCGCGTGTAAACGGGGGGGGGGGTAGGGATGGGGCGTGCTGCGCTTGCATGTTCGTCTCTGACGCCGTGCCCCACAAGGCACTCCTCTGGCAGTGCACGTGATGAATGTGAAATGTGGAGCTCAATTCCCTTGGCTGCAATTTTTTTCCTGTGCACCTGCTACGATGAATATTCATACTATGCAGAGGGTGGCCCTTGCAATGTATGCAACACATTTTTTTTGTAACACAATACGGATATCGTATCGCTTGCGCAACAATGAAGGCCGCACCAAGCGTCGTGGCGAGAAGATTAAACAATTACAACGAAATCGAAACAACAACAACAGTGATACTGGCAAAAAGGTCGCATTTTTAACAAAAATGCAATTCAATCATGAATGCCTACATTGATCGTTATCAATAAGATATACTTGACTGCATCTTACACAGAATGGTTATGCAAAGTGTCGTGCGGGCATACGGGGTGTTTAGTTTGTTTTACCTTCCCTCACACCTCCGATTAGCACGGCTTGGCTACGTACGGTGTGAATTAAGTTCAACACGCGTACGTACACGAACCCTTACAAACGGAGTTCAATTCCCGAATGCGGCGAACATCATTGGCGAGTGAGATCTGAACCAGTCCTGGGCTTCCTCTAGATCGACTTCAACATCTGCACTGGGGAGACACAGCTGGCTAGGCCTGGCGCTGGGTCGCACCAACGCCTCGTTCGCATTCCCAGCCTCAATAGGTGCTCGCTAACAGCACCTGCCCCAACAGAATCTTGAGAGGCGGCTCGGGCATCGGAACAGCGGCGCGATGTTTCTGCATTGATCCTCCGCGGACCAGGTTCCATTCTCGAGCCACGACGCAAAACACCGGTGTAGCAGAACGTGGTTCCTGAGCTCATCCTGGCGTTCCCCAGGTTGCGTCAGCTCAGCCCTTTGACAACTAAAACACGATGTTTTATGTCACCAGGTAAGGCACAATGAGATGTGCAGCTATTTTTCAGAAGCGGCCTGGCTCACAAATGATACGTCAACGAAGTGGCTTGCCTTTGCGGCAATTTATAGCAGCCAAATATACTCAAAACGCACGTTTCTAAATGTGGAGGGAAAAACCGGAGGACCCGGAGAAAAATCCACTCGACCACGGGGAGAAACATGCAAACTCCAAGTATACAGGAATCTTCAGGGTCGGGATCGAAACCACGATCTCCTGCATACCAGGCGAGGGAGATAAGATCTCGCCACCGTGGCGCCCCTAATTGATTACGTGGCGCATGGCATGAACCCCAGTGATGGAGAGGCACAGGTGACAACAGGTGTAGTGCTGGCTACACTAACCCACCCCACCCCTGTGTTTGTGTGATGAGCCAGGTGCTCGTTAACAACACCCGTTCCTGTATTGCTCTGTGTGCGTGTGCTGGGGCGGGCATTCTGGAGCCCACACGCTACGCGTGTGAGCTCGCGGTACAGATGATACCCAGACCTGTTTGCGGGGGCTCGCTACCATGTGAATAATTCAGTAAAATTCATCATCGGGCATACGAGCGCCATAGTCGAACAGTGTCTTGTGGCTTTTGCGTCATGTTCTTAATTCGTTGCGACGTGAATACACAGCGCATGGAACTAGTTGAGTGCTCATGAAGAAGGTGGGACATCATTACCCGGAAAAGTTTCACTGAGACCAAATGATTTCCCAGGAGGCTTCCTCTATATTTGACCAATGATGTGTTTTAGTGTCTATGCACGCGAGACAGAGTGCCTGGGACAAACCGATGCATGTGATGGGATAATGCCTACTGCACAGACAGGTCACAACCAGGGTGTTGGTGCCACCGCCCCAAATGGCGCACACGATGTTTGGGGATGTTGATACGATAATGATTAGGTACATACCATAAAACATTATTTGGTTATGCTGCGTTGGAACATAAGGAAGTACCGTAAAATCCTCAGTTTAACACGTAAGGCGTTTGCGACCAATATCCATAACAGTGGGGTTTTTTTTCGGTTAGATCGCGTATATATTCATCAGTAACTTACAAAAAATATATAAGCGGTGACATCTCAGGAAATGGCCCCTCTTCATAGAAAATAGATAAAAAGTTATTTCAAAAATATAAATTTTAAAAAAAATCTACAAGAAAAGTAATGATTCCTATTAATATTCGCTTGTTTTGTCAGCTTGTAAGCAGTTTAATAGTAGCACTAACTTAAGACATGTACACCTCAAATTTACCTCGTGACTCTTAAGACGTTGTTGGTAAACCTATGACCAAAGTGTCAGATGGGGAGACCAATATTTTTAAAAAATCACACCGTGCCCTTATCCAGTATGATCGTTTTTTGGACCCATAGCCTTTGGACAAGAGTCCTACATGGGCCCCAGAGTAAGATCGTGACGTGGTTTGTTTGGGCCCTCTTGCAAAGACTGAAATACCCTTCACCCCACCGCCGTCCAATTGTGGCATCATGGGTCCAGGAGGGACGGCGGCAGCGTGGGGAGGCTATCACCCTGCAGTGTTTCGAATATAGCCGATATATTTATGAATGAGGCAGAATTGATGAATGACTGGACTTTAAAGCCGCCCGCATGCTTTGGCCACTCGCTGCCGCCTCAATAATAGGTGTCGATTGCGCCAGTCCCCGAGGCGCATCCACACGAGACGGCTCTTCCCTGATAATGAGATGTCTAAGGAGGTGAGTTTTCATATCGGGGGGGGGGGGTGGAACCGGTGAGGCTTCGTCACAGAGGTGAGCACAGAAATCCGACACAGCGACCAGATGTCAGGGGAACTTTCCCCCACCCCTGCTGCTAACATGTCAGCTTCTGGCCGTTGCCAGGGCACTGTAAGATAATTGTCTTGAAGAGAACTCGTCTTGCCTGTTCCTCGGCACGCTCAATGTTTTGAATTTCATGTTTTTTCCTCTTTGTCTTCTTCCCCCGGATGGTTTCTCTCTCTTTCTCTAACCGACTGACAGCCACTTCAGGATTGAAAGAGCAAATTATTTTCCTGGCCCCGAGCTCGTGTTACACATCCTTCATGCCCTTGGGCCACACCGCTCTCCACACTCTCTGAACGCGGATGGGGTAAGAGATCGCTCTGGGAGAGCGACGAACTCGGCGGATAGAAACTTTTTCAAGGAGGTGACTGAATGTGGGAGCGCGCGCGCACCTTAAGTGATGTCTGTAGGAATGCAGAGCAATTGACATTTGCAGCGCTGCTGGAGAGAGAGAGAGGGATTCCAAAAAATGGCTATCGCTTACTAGACGCGCAGATCGTGTCTCGCGTGAAGACGTTCAGATTGCACGTAACTTATACCGTGGGGTCTATTTAAATGTAAAATCAAGTGCCTACATTACAGTGCTGGGTATTCAGCATTATACGGTTGAAGGTAACGCGTCCAGATTCCTCTGGTACACCCCTGCGGCAGTAAGACGCAAACACAATGCGGAAAGGATCTTCTTTCACCTTACAGGATACTAGGGGATTAGGAAGAGCATCCATTAGGACCATCTATTAAGGCCAACACGGACACTATAACGATTGCTTAAGTTGTTATAAAACACTGGACTCAAGTCAGTGGTATTTTATGACACTGTCAAATATATTTTCTTTTGCGGTGGATGAGTGGCGCAGTGAGTAGCGATCTGCATTAGAAACTCAGCTGCCCGAATTCGATTCTTAGCCACGGTTAACATCGGTGGAGCGATATCGGAAGCGGTGTTGGTGTTTCCACTTCACCAACATGCGCTGACTGGTGTTGATGAAGAATGGTAAAACAACTCCCATGACCAACGTGGTTTTGGGAGGCCTTCATCCAGCAATTGGTTGACAAAGAGCTGTCATTTTTTTCATATATATATCATGTAAAGTAATTTAGCTGGATGGCTCTGTGGTTACAAACGCATGACTCAAAATAAATCTCTGCCCATAAATCCCTCTGGCGGATGACCATTTCTAGGCAGGCGGCGACGGTTGAGCGACAGAGAGACTGGTTCCTCCACAGGGATGTTCATCTCGTGACTCTGCCTCTGGGCCACCAACTGGGATGAGCACCACCCGGGCGGTTTACTTTTATTCGTGATGTGATCGAGTGAAAACGAGATACATTTTACACTGGGCGTGTGATGCTGCCACCCGTCTCAAGGAGTGGGAAGTATCCTAGGCCCTTGTTGGCAATCGCAGGGAGCCATCGTGTTCTCGAAGAACTTGGAACCAGTCATAGCCAAGTGAGTGTGGCATGGGTGACACACCCAGAGTTTTTGACAAAATTCATAATAATAAAACGTGGATTTTGACATAATTTTTAAAATATATATTTAGTTCATCTGATATCATTATTGACTGTTATGAGACAGCTTATGTTTCAACAAACCTCCATCCACTAGCATTGTTATTCATGTATTTTTACCCATAATTCTCTCCGATAGTACACAATCAGGTGTTATTCAATATTGCTTTTATTGCACTGACTGGTCCCCACGGGTTGCTTGGAGTGCTCTTGCCAATAACAATGCCAACTCAGCAGATGGAGATTTGTTTTTTAACATGCCTGACTTCATTGATGAGAGCCAAAATGTTGAATCAATGTGGAGCTTGATTATAACATTTATAACATTTGTGCGAATGGCCCATAAGCCCATGGACTCGAAAAAAATATTTGTTTTATACTGAGAGGGGGAGAGTTTGTTTGATGATATATTTAGTTTCATTACAAATACATCTTCTATGACAGCACATAGTTAGATATTAAACATTTCCTACAGTTGCTTCCAAGCCCTGCAAGCCATTGCTACACATGTGCCGACCTTGCTTGCAAAGCCACACCTTGTCTGTCGCAGAGCGTTGTTCGTGCAGCTTTAACACACAACGTTGAATGAGACGCAGAGCAGCCCTGCCGATGCAAAGTCGTTTGTTTTTGTTGTTTGCAGAATGGACGATATGAAATCTGTGTGCGAGATATCGCGTTGCCCGTGTCTGCCGCGGGGTGCGCTTCACAGCCAGGCCGAGGGGTCCTCCGTTGATAGAATGGTAATCGTTACTAAAGGAGCGAAAGACTCTCCGCTTGAAAGTGTGCACGCCACATGCTGTACACGTGTCCCGTGTTACAACGAGCCTTCGCAATTCTCCCATATGATCCCATGAAACGTGGAGAATATGGAAGTGATTTATACTTTCTATTAATTTCTGTACTGTTATTCCCTTTTGACCGTAATTCATGCTTTTCTTGTTTTACTCATCGGTCTGCATTCACTGAGGTCAAGTTGTCCCGCGCGCTTAAGATTAACAATTACAGAGAAGGGCAGTTTTTGTGTTTGGAGGAGGAGAGCTTTTTGTATTCACATCGAGGTTTGTGATTTTGTTCATCACGCAGTGTCGGGGACCTTACTACTTGAACAACGCCCGACATGCCCGTGCCCTTGCGCTCAAACGGACGTTCGTTCGCTTCTTCATCTTACCTGGCGGTGTCACGCCCCCCCCCCCCCCCCCGGTGGCAACTGCACAACGCGGTCGCGGCTGCCGCTACTTGCGAGGGACCCAACTGCGGTTGTCCTCCCCGTGCCAATTTGGCCGAAACCTTCGCCACTCCAAGCGCGCCACGACGATTCTCCCCCTCCCTGAGCGATTCGATTCGTGCTGGCGATGCACGCTCAGCCATTGACTTCAACAATCATTTCTTCTATTTTGATTTGTATTGTTTTATATTTTTATTCTTTTATTATTTTCCTTCTACGTGACTTTACCGAAAGAACCAAGAAGATGAGTTTAGAGAATCCTTGCAGTCACGAAAGCTTCAAATCTAGAACACCGCAGCAAGTGGGTTGCTGACCGAGCGGGATGGACTCCGCGAGTGTGAACCACTCGTGTGCGTGTTTGCCGGGTTTTTTTTTGCACCTTCGATTCTTTATCACTGTCCAACAAACAAATCCGCAAAAGAACTTGGCCAACAATTCCAAGAACACCTTCATAGCATGGAGCCGTGGCACTCAGTGAGGCTTTTCCTAATTAATTCATCATCGTCGTCATCATCATCTGCCATTGTCTATCCACCGATGGATGAAGGCCTCCTCGCCATGCCAATCGCCACCTCTCACGCTCGTGTGAAGCCACACGACCAACTTCCACGCTGCACCTCGACTCGTCGTCGTCGCACCGACACTCTGTGGCTGTCCTCTTGACTGTACTCGTTCCTTCATCAGCCTCGGACATCAGTCACCATCACCACGACAATGTCTCTGATTTACATTTGTTCCCTGGTACGTGTGTTTTTTTTTAAATCACTGTCTCTCGGCGTAATGTATTCTCTTATAGCAGAAGACAGGCCATTACTCGCAACATAGCCGATTACATTTTTTTTACTTTCCAGGGCAGTTTTTTGATTGGAGCAATATGAGTGTGTGTGTGTTAAATGTGCTTCGTGCACCACCTCCAAGACGAAACCAAATAGCGTTCACGTTCTTTTGACGACGTCTCCAAGATGACAACTCACGAGGACACTCTTCACATCGCCTTCGTACCTTTCCAAAAGTGAAACACACAAGGCAGTAGTAGTACCATTGCGTGCGTGTGCACCATGTGTGTTTCAAAACAGACGAAATCTGACGACTCTGAGATCACGACCCCACCCGCATCAATAACGCCGCTTTCATTTTTCAGATTTTTTTTTCTCTCGTCCGAATGTTGCGTAACGACGCCTCCAATGCACCTTCGCCGGATGAAAGTAGAGGCGTGAGATGAATTGTGCCGTCTCCAGCGAATCGCGTGTCAGAGCTGTGGCACGTGCTGCTGCTGCTGCTGCTGCTAAACTTGTGACATTCGCATGACAAGGCTCGACATTTACCATCCGCATACTAACCCCCGCCCCCCACCACGGCACACCTCCGATTAGCACTACTGGACATCTGTGAAAATAGCTTCATAGCTCATCGGATTCCTCCAGTATGAATACATTTTCTGATTATGATATTCTGATTCTGAGCATCTCAGATTAGCACTTTTTGGCTACGTACGTTGCGAAAGAAGTTCAACATACATACAGGATGGGACCTCCTTGTGAAATGTATTGAAGGTACGGGGCATAACTGTTTTCAAAAGGTGTGCTGTTGAATGCATACGCGCACATAAATATACTACTGCAAAAGCGCAAATGTGTCCTGTTGTGTGTAGATGCATAAATTGCACCAGGCAATACGCAACAAACCATGTTGTTGCTATATAGTCTTGGTTCCTTCGGTAAAGTCACGTAGAAGGGAAATAATAAAATTATAAAAATACAATTCTCACGACGTTTCGATTGCAACACAAGCAATCATCATCAGGTGTGATGATTGTTTGTGTTGAGAATTTAAGAATTATATTATTATTTTATTATTTCCCTTCTACGTGAATTTACCGAAAGAACCAAGAATATGATCCCTGCAGTCACGAAAGCTTGAAATTTAATTTTTTTGTCGTTGCTGTAAAGGAAATAGACATCAACGCTGCCCGCATATGGTATTAAAGTCTTTCTTGTAAATTGTCTATTTTAAGAAATATGTAGAGGGGGCGGGCGGAGGAGGGAAGGATAGGAAGGAGGGAGGGTGGAGGAGACCGGGTGGCTTAGAGGAGTCGGAGTTCTGAAACCGGTTGCCCTTGAAAGTCTGGGTTCGCACCCGGGCAGCCGTCCACGGTTACAAAGGCCTTCGTCTGGCTACAAATTGCCTGCGCAAAGCAAAAAAGACACAGAGTGTTACATTCGTTTTTTTCTTCATTTAATTTGCTTAAATTGCAGATTTAGTTTGATTTGTATGCAGCAAACCCATCTATGCAGGGTATATAAATGGTGTGTCCCTAGTGTGGATAGAGAGTCCTATTCAAGTGACTTCAGTGTCTAAACTTCCAGTGTAAAGTCATCTTTCACTTTATGACACAAAGTGATGCACTGCTAGCTGCAGAATTCTGAACATGAATCTCTTCGTCGTGTTTGAGGCGATGTAATGGCAAAATGGAGTGTTTTTATTATTTAAAGTATGGATACTCTTAAAAGTGTATGCATGCCAACAAATTCACACATTCGCAGACGGCTATAATGCAGCCTATTATCTTTACTTGAAAGGCACTGACAGCAAATTAAGCTTCGCAGTTCTGTTTCACGGCAATTTGTGATTCCTCCGCTACCTTCAGCACGAATGCTCAAGACTTCATAACAAGCGCGGCAACGGAACTTTCGACAGAGCGAGATATCAAATCGTCGTTCGGTGGCAATTAGCGCTGGCGAACGTTGTAATGTTCTTACACGCAGTGATTGGGTTGCATGTATGTCGTGTTCAGTTTCATGGCGTTCGTATGGGTGGTTATCTTAAAGCAATTGCAAAAAGCGAGTCCAAGATGAAAACTGCTCCGCTGCCATTTGGGCGATTGTTGTGTGCGCTCACAATGTGGACTGTGAACGCGGTGTACATATTAGCTCGTGTTCGGCAATAGCATTCACGGCAGATTATATGACATGCCACTTGCGCTATTGTTAAAGGAACTCGTGAACTTGAGATCTAGCGCTCTTAAGAAAGGCGACGCGCCCGTATTTATGTGGCATCGTTGTACATTCCTCATCATCATCACCACCACCACCACCACGGTGAAGACCCCACAAAGCACGGTCTCTTCAGCCCTATCTCTTCAGCGCCATCTCTTCAACGCTCTCCTCTGCTGCCCCGTGGTCCATCGCTTCATCTGTTGTTGTTATTCCTTCCGATGGCGACTCCGATGGTGACCAAAGCCATTCGTGTTCCGTAGTTCAAATAAAGGGAACGTACGGCTCTGTATCGATCCGCAGGAGCTGCACGCTGCGCTGGGAACCTGGCGACCCGAGTTCGATTCCCAGCCACAGCCAACAACAGTGGCGAGTGATCACTGGGTCGATCCTGGGGTACCCACAGCCGCCTCCTTCACCAACCCAGTCAAAGGAACCCCCCACGACCGACATGGCATGGGGAGGACTTTATCCAGCAGCGGCTTGACAAAGCACTGAGCGTGATTATAACCGTGAAAATGTTTGAGTTAACTAAGTAATGACTTCAACAAGACCAGAAGCTCTGTTCATTAAGCCGTCGTCACTCGAGTGGGGCGACACCATGTGAAAGCTGGTCATAGTCCACACGACCAACGGTTTTTTAAAACGTACAAGATCAAAACACTGATAACTTCTTCATAGTCAATTGCAGATCAGGCCTTATCTATTTGTATAATTTGGATAGTCACTGCTGCGTGAAGCGGTGGAACGTCTGAATGATGAATTAATGGTAGCCTGTTAGCGGTTCTTCATATTGTATTCAGTGCTGAGACTTGCCGTGTTAAATGAGAATCTAAACTCGGGTTCAAAGTTCATCGGGCCAACATTAAGCAACCTGATTTATTTTTACTCGGCAACGTTTCATCGCGGCATTCGATTCACAACGCACATGGCCACGATGCCCTGCAGCCTACCCATGAAGAACGTAACATTCCTGCCAAGAATTCAACCAAAGGTGCATCTGCCGTGTTGCCGATCCAGTTCTGATTATCTCTCTGGCGCGTCTGCCTCACTGCGTCTGTCTCTTCCCATCGTTGCCACTCGCGAACGGCACTTGCTCCAACAGCCCGTTGAGCTTACACGGGGCATCTTTGTCTCTTGTCTCCACCCCATGGCCTCTTTCAGCGCTCTTCTTAGGCCTCGCATTACGAACGCGATGAGGATTTACATCGCGATTTAAAGCTTTCGTGACTGCAGGGATTCATCTTCTTGGTTCTTTCGGTAAAGTCACGTAGAAGGGAAATAATAAAGCAATACAAATAAAACATAATCAAATTATTTTATTATGTTTTATTTTTATTATTTTATTATTATTTCCCTTCTACGTGACTTTACCGAAAGAATCAAGAAGATTTACATCGCGTCTAAATCTCATTCCGTCGCCGTAGAGGCTGTCAAGAAAAAAATTAAATTTTTTCAAATAATCTCGATCGAAAACTCATTTCTTCACAACTGCTCCTTGTTGTGTCCAGTTCGCTGTCCTCTCCCCGCACCTCCGATCAGCGCGGTTCGCTACGTGCGGTGCGAAGGAAGTTCAACGTGCCGTCCATACAGACTAGAAAGTCGGAATAATGAGAAGGTCTTGATCCTGGACTTGAACAGGAGCAGAGAAGTCGACAGCACGGACGGGAATGAGTTCAACGCATCAGGCTGCCCTGCCACCCTGCGACTCCTTACCTGCCTTGCTGCTACTAAGCACTTTGGGGCCGTTCATAAATGACGTCACGCACCTGGGGGGGGGGTCAGACATTTGCGACGATGTGTGACGATCGGGGGGGGGGGTGAGAAACGTGACGCCACATAAAAATGCGCAACTTTAAATGAATATAGACAACACGTTCTACTTAATTAAGTAGACTTTTTAATAAATGTTTTCTCCTACAACAGTGTAGCGCTACATTAAATACGCACTACAATGACAATAGTTTAAAGCGATTTGAAGCAAGTTCTATGTTTTGGGGGGGGCAGAGCTTTGTGACGTCATATTTGAGGGGGGGTCTGACTTTTTGTGACGCAGTGTGACGAAGGGGGGGGGGTCAAAAATCATCCAAAATCCCGTGACGTCGCCCTCTGAACAGGCCGCAGCGCTAAGCGCCGTAACTCGTTAACCCACAGCGACTGTCAATCGCTCACCGCTCTGGAATCGGAGTTGCTGCATGGCTGTATCAGTACGTTACGTACGTTGAACTTCTTTCGCGCCGTACGTAGCCAACCGTGCTAATCGGAGGTGCGATTGGCACGGTGCAACAATATCCGCTCGACCTCTTCCTCGGGGGCGGGGGGGTGTGAGGAGCAAAAAACAAATGCGTCCGCATGGGTTGAGGTAATCCTCTCCAGCGCGTGTTTTACCCTTGGAGGTGTTTCAAGATCGATGGCGCGATGGGCGACTGGTCAGGGAGAATCGCATTTGCAAATATCTCGCTCTGGTTCATGTCTCCAAGCATGGGGCAAAAGAGCCATTTTGCTCAATTTGGCCGGTTTTCAGCGAGATAAATCCTGAACGACAATTCAACCTGAAATGCTGCAGGTTCGTTCATGTAATGATTATTCTACATCCTTTGTGGTTGTCTTTATTCGCATTTCCGAGGTGTGGTACATTCGGACGGTGAGCACGCGACCTCCACTGCAGGTCGTGCACTGCTCCTTACTTGCCGAGCTTGCTGGTGGGATTGTTTTGTGTGGGATGAGTTTTGTTTTTCAAAGAACCATGCGGTGGGGGGAGCGGGTGGGCGGGGGCGTTATTATTGCCGACTGTGACCTACTGTGATCACCCAGGAATGTCTGTCCTTAACGCTCGTGACGTCACGTCGACCAGCCCCCCTCAATAATATAGATGTGCTGGTGACGTCCTCCAAATGGACACCCCCCCCCACCCCTCATTAATAATCATGAGCGGGTGACGTCACTCCACATCGAACAGCCCCGTCATTAATAATCATAACCAGGTGACATCCTTCAAATGGACACGCCCCTCTCCGTTCAGAATAATTAGCGGGTGACGTCACTCCACATGGGGGGGCGAGGCGCCTTCTCCCCCCTCCTCAGCGTCAACTTACAACCCTCACTACAAAGGCAGAACCCTCATGTCACGCGATCTCCGTAACGCTGTTGAGACATCAAAGTAAAAAGGACGTCTTGATGAACCTTTACTAATTGCACACGAAGTGATGCAATGAATATCACGTCGCGGGCTGCTCTTCGCTTGCAAGTTTCACATTTACTGCAATACACCCGTCCTTGGACGGGCACAAGGCGAGTATTTAATATTCTTCTTTACGAGATTTATAGTGGCACCCCCTCTCCCCTCTCTCCCCTTGCCAGTCAAAGTCTTCCTCCTCCTTGGACCACCTCATTCACGTTGCTCTTTAAGGAGGGGGTGTGGGGCTTCATTGGGGGACGATTAGCGGTGCTTCATCGTGAAGTAGCAAGGGTTATAACTTGATGGTAGATTTACTCAAATTGGAAACTTATTTCTTCCAAATTGAAAACTCATTTCTTGAGAACTGCTTTTTGTGTTTAGTTTGTTGTCCTTCCCCCGCAACTCCGATTAGCACGGTTGGCTACGTACGGTGCGAAAGAAGTTCAACACACATACGTACACACGACACTGATGGACGGACAGAGAGAATGCATACATGCCTTTGACCATCTTTTTGGTTCTTTCGGTAAAGTCACGTAGAATGGAAATAATAAAATAATAATACAAATAAAACATAATAAAATAATTCTCACGACGTTTCGGCCACAACGCAAGCAGCCGTCCTCAGGTGAAGAACAGGTCTGTCGATAAGACAGCTTCTGAATGACACGTCCTGGGCTTAGAGCGTCTATTTAAGCTGGGAGGAAGGAGGAAGAGCGCCTTGACAGCTTAAATAGACGCTCCAAGCCCAGGACGTGTCATTCAGACGCTGTCTTATCGTCAGACCTGTTCTTCACCTGATGACGGCTGCTTGCGTTGTGGCCGAAACGTCGTGAGAATTATTTTATTATGTTTTATTTGTATTATTATTTTATTATTTCCATTCTACGTGATTTTACCGAAAGAACCAAGAAGATGAATCCCTGCAGTCACGAAAGCTTTAAATCGAAAAATATGTCTTTGACCATTTAAAAAAGCTTCACACAGCACGCAATGCATTACTAAGGTTTCAGCCCGTTAATTCGAGTGGATGTATTCTTTTGTAGAGCGGCGCAGATATGTAAACATAATACGACTGATGTCTTGGGGGGTGTTACGGAACACCGCACAAGGCCAATTTCCCTTCAGAGATCTGTTTGTCGTTTGGTCACGCACAGCCACTCCCTCGACGCGACACCGGGCTGACCTGCTCCCTGCTAGGCCTGGTCCTCCACTGTGGCTCCCAGCTATGGTGCAGGACTTTTGTCGGATTCTCAAAAGCTCGTACTAGTTAGTATCCGAGTACTGTACTTCCATTTTTAGAGTGTAACGAGATCGCGGTTAAATTTTTTAAAAGTTTTTTTTTTTTAAATACCCCGTAGCATTAATTTTTCTTAAAAGGTTGATAACGAAAGATTGGCTTGGGTGGCTCAGAGGTCATAGGTCGGATAAGGAGATGGCACCACTGAGGTCCAACTTTTAAATCCAGGCAGCCACCTGGTGTGTGGCTCAGCGGTCACTTGAAGGGATCTCAGAAGTAGTTCTGTCATATCCCCTTCAGCAGCCTGTTTTGGAACTCGCGGGATACAGTTCCCCATGACAGTTCCAAGTGGGGTCTTCGTTTCATGGCATGATACCAGTAGCACAATTGGGATGACATTCGAGAAAATAAAAATATTTTTTTAGGAAAAAAACATGTCGAAGGTGAAAAGTGGTAAATGATATTCTGATATGCTTGGTTCTTTCGGCATAGTCACGTAGATAGAAAAACAAAAAAAACAAAAATAAATTATTTTTTTAAATAAAAAATAATAAAATACAATTTTCAATGCTTTTTTTTTTTAATTAATTTTAGTTGTTTTTGTTCTGTTTTATATCTACGTGAATTTACCGAAAGAACCAAGAATATGAATTCCTGCAGTCACGAAAGTTTTTAGTCGAAATTATAATCTCATCACATTGGATTTAATACAAGGACAGCAGCTGCCAATGCATTTAACAATCATGGTAATAATACTGTCCTTGATCCAGTGAAGCCTCACTGAGTATCACGACTCTTTTACAGGAGGGTCCTGCATTGAGATGTTTGGGCAATTCCATTCATGAGGGGTTGCTATTCACTAAAGGTCACTTAAACAAGCCGCGAAGGTTTCAGCCATGTCATAATAACAACTGTCAATTGTGCCGTTTAATCAACATCGTGCATATTAACATCAGCAGAGTAGTCATGAAAAGATCAGGTCATCACTTTTTTAATTATCTAGCCACTAAGTAATTCGCAATCGGAGACTGATTCCCTTTAAGAGAAACCATCGCGAGAGTGGTGCTTTGCATGCAGCTCAGAATAATCTTAGCGCAGCGATTTCCGCTTTAAATAATAATAATGATAAAGGCAACTCCAGCGGCGATGTAAACCCCACTGAGCGTGGGCCTTTCGACACAAACAAATGATCGCTTGAATATTTCATGGCGAGCTTCGGTGAAACCCACTGGCAGCGGATTTTGAGCAGCGTGAATTAACGGCGCCTGTGCCCACCAACTTCACACCTTCCACTCCTGCCGCCCTCGCCTCTCCCGCCATGCCGTGGGTGGCACCATCTCTCCGTCGTTTGCACCTCCAATTTGCACGGTTGGCTACGTACGGTGCGAAATAAGTTGAACATACATACATGTTCTGAGCGGTAAAGTCTTTACCGAAAGAACCAAGAAGATTAATCCCTGCCGTCACGAAAGCTTTAAATCGAAATGTTCTGAGCGGTAAAGTCTTTTTTTATATATACATATAAATGCCCTCATGCTTGTGGGTAGTTTTTTTTTTAACCAAAACTTGTGTAGGGTTGACGATGGTGCCCCTTGAGTCGCGTCAAATTATCATAAAACATGGCTTTTTTTGCATCTGCGCGTGTGTCTTTTATTGTTGATCGCAAAGTGTATCGGCTTGGACTTTCTGCATCGTGAAGCGAATTTGTATCGTTTCGTATTTTTTCAGTCGTCGCTATGTCAGGGACACGAGGGGAGCTGTGGGCAGGTGTTTTGGAAGCTCGTAATTAACGTGCCGTTATTCAGCTCACGGCCGTGTCGTAGCGATTGATTGAGCGAAAGGTTTCTATTTTTGGGTTAGATCGCGTAAATACAAATGTGTCGTTCACCCGCCACCACTCGTCACAGCCAATTCGTAAGGCTAGTCGCGGGTTCACGACACATTTGTGTTTACGCGGTTTAACCCAAACAGAGAGGAAGACCTAAGAGATCATGGCTTTGCGACGACATCACAAGAGGTTGGTGCCAGAAAGATGTTGCGCTGCTTGAGCACATTGGCACGAGATGGAGGAAAGTGTAAACAAGGTGGACACCTGTGGGCCATCTGAGCGTGGATGGTGATGATGATGAACCCACATAAAACCTTTAGGATGGATAATATTGGTCGCGAAAGCCTACGTGTTCAACTGTTAAGTGATCTGCGTGTGCGAGCCAAACCTTTACAACTTTAAAGCCCTTTTTGCCTTTAAGCGCGACTGTGTGAGTCGTGATTTCTTGACAGGTAAGCCCCCTCGTGTGCTTGACGTGATGGATGATTTAATGCACACTCAGTATACCCAGAGAGCGTGCATAAAAGTACGTGTGCGCACAACACTTTTATGCACCCCCTTGTCTATAAACGCGCTGCTGTAGCTCAACCACCGCCTCCACCTACCCACCCCTCCCTGGTAGGGTGCCACTTAAACCATCATCCCTCTAACAATAATAAAAATAAGTACCAATTTATGGGGAGAGAACAGTCCACGCTCTGCTATGGAAATGTGGAATTTCTGTTCGCTGGTTTAGGGCCGTCAACTGAGATGAGTGCTTCTGCAATGCTCATTCCAACAAGGAGATGCACACAGCAGGGGGACACATTTCGACAAAGTGGCGCATGCCACCAACAACACGAGCCGTGGGTTCGAAAAATTACGCACGGTACCGCCGCTTGTGTACAAGGACGATCGTGCCACGAAGCGAGCACGGGGAACGGTTCGTGGCGTGCTGGAGACTTAACGGTGGTTGTGCGCCGCCCGTGCGTCTGTGTGTGTTTGCAGGGCAAGCGGGCGGCAGCTTCTCGCGCTGGGAGCACGCTCGCGAGCGCTACAAGGTGCGGCAGCATCGCGCCTCCGCCGACTGGACCTACGCAGGTAGAGTTCAAGTTCAAGTTAATTTATTAGGTGTAGCCCTGTGAGCCATTCGGCTCTCGAATCGGGTGCAACCGCAACAAACAAAAAACAAAAACATGAACAAAAAACATCTTAAAGAGCGCCAGGCCCGCAGCACGCCGACCCCGAGCTGTGATCGGAACGCCTTCACGTCAGCGTTTTGCTCGTCACCGGTGCAAACCTATTATTTTGTATCCGATGGCATTTACGAACGGCCGCTCACAACTTCTACATGTATGCGTTGGCATTCTAGCCTTGCTGAACTCGTTCTGCACAGGTGCGATGTCATTCAGTAGCGCGACCTCCGCCGCCGTTGGAGGTCTTCACGACATCCCAAACTGCGGACGTGGCACGACACAAACAGCGTCACGCATTGTTGACGACTGTCTGCTAAGTTCGGCGGAGGGCTTGGAGAAATGCACGTGGCCACCGAGGTTGCTTTCGCGTGGCTCGACAATTACGCACGCGCTGAATGAAAATAGCGCCCCTGTGGCAGGCCACGCATTGCTGATGATGCTTGTTCGATTCGAAGCCTCTCCTAGACTATTTTGCCCCGACGAGTATTCCTGGGAGATACGAGATCAGGCAGGCGTATGTGCCAGTGAATTAAAAGTGATTCCTTTTGCAGGGATTTCACAAATATCCCTGACCTACTTATATTACGGTAACAGACCGAAACAACGCATATTCTAATTCGGAGCAAAAAAAAAACTCCTTTTGTTGATTGTGTTGCAATATCAGCCGCGTTGGCTTCCGGCTGCGGCTTGCAGGAATGTGTTTGCTCGGCTGCGATCATCGTAGATGTTCCGTCCCCCGCGTCTCTTTTGCCTCGCGAGGCCGAGCAGCGCGACAGCGCGGCTCGACGCGTCAACGGAGACACAACAACAACCACAACAACAATCACAACAACAATCACAACAACGCCGAGCAGCGGCAATGCTCCAGAGGACCTGCACGCAAATTGACGAGCGCGCGCGCTGCAGGTTTACCCCCTCGTGATTGAATGCCTTGTGGCAATTCCGGGGGGGGGTGGGGGGCTCACGATTTTAACCTGGAATCGACTTTCTGTTTATTTTAGTAAACATCGCTGTAGATGGCAGTGGTTCGCGTGGCTGCAGAGGTGGATGTAAGCCCGTTTACACGTGTATGGGTTCATGTAAGGACACCGCAGGGTAATTCATTAATACATTGTGGCTCGGGGGAAGAGTTGCTGGAGTGGGGGTGAGGAGGTGGATTACGGTTAGGGGCGGTTTAGGAAGAGAGAAGGTGATTGGTGGAGGAGAAGAGGAGGAGGAGGGGCAGTGAGAGAGAGAGAGAGAACCTTCCAGAAGGTTAGAGTAGGAATGGGTTGGGGTAGGACGGGGGGGGGAGTATAAAAGGAGGGTGCGGTGAGACCATGGCTTCGTTGGGGCGGTGAATCCTCGTCCTGCGAGTGTGGCTGCTGTGGTGTGGCCAGAATGAAGTGACTTGCGCAAGAGACGATTCGTGCAGAATAATCCCCTTTCACATACGAGAAATAGAACACTGGAAAGGCTCGTATGTATTGCAGGTTTAAGATTAGATATTTATCCATTCACCAAGTGTTGAGACGATGGGGAAAGTTTGTCATCCACCCAGCCCTAGTAATTTATGACAATCGGGACGACTATTTCCCCCCCAAATGCACATGCCTATTGTGTTGTGAATTTCTGCATGGGTGTCTACGGGGCAGTGCAGTGTCTACAATAAGGTGACCTGCGTGCCCTCGCTGTGCAAGATTATGTGGGGCTATATTTAGGTCCACCTCCCGCTGGGGGAGAGTGAAAAATACAATCGCATCTCAAATAGACCCAGAATTGTATGTCTCCTTGAAATCACTCTCGGTGGAAAAAAAAAACAGCTTCAATTCATCAACGTGAAACTTGATCAATGCTTGGGGTTTGCAAGGGACGAACAATGCGATACAGCACCTCGGGAAAGTTTCATTGTGAAACATGGCAGTGTCAACCTGTCAAACTCGTGCTTATTTGCATTGCCAGCCCTGTGTTCGTGGTGGCAATTCCACATGACTATGACAAGAGCCAATCGTCGCATAGGTCAGCAGCTCGAAACACAGTTGGATTCTTCTTGTGGAACCTGAAAGGGTCATGTGCTGAGTCATGAATTGCACTTAAAATATTTTCAATTATGTTCAGGCATGCATTGTACCTGGTCAGTACTTCCTAGGTTTCTGTTGAAATTTATGAAAAAAATAATGCAGATTATTTTGTAATGAAAACCTCGCAGAGTCTAAAGCCCTTTATTGGGTAGGGTCTTGCATCGGAATGTTTGGCCAGTATCATGAACGAACATTTGGCATGTGAGATCAAACAGGAGTAGCCGGAAGAAAAAAAAACAACCTTACTCATATGACACAGAGCAACACACAGATTCGATGCACAGAGCCACGCTAGCGGGTGGACCAAATATCTCGGCAGACTGCACCCATTGCCATGGTGCCGTCACCTCGCACCTCACAGCCCTCGCAGCCACAAACGTAACCAGCCTCTCCATCCACACACCAAGCAGGCCTCGCCCGGCTTCACAACCCAGATCCCACGAGATGTCGCCGATTCCGGATGATTTGCTGATGCAGTTGATATGCAGCGTCTCGACGGGCCGCTGTATATTTGGGGGTGCCGAGATGTTAACTACCTCGTGCGGTATACAAGAAGTCGTGGGTTCGATCCCGAACCTGATGCCTGTTGTATTTTTGGAGTTTGCACGTTCTCCCCGTGGTTGCGTGGATTTATCTGAATCGTCCGGTGTTTTCCTCCACATATAGAAACGTTCGCTGAGAAAATTTGGCTGCTATAAATGTCCACGTGATGAGCCACTTCGTTGAGCTATCATTTGTGGCTAGGTGGCTTCTGAAAAAGAAGCAATACAGCTCGTGGGCCTTACCTGGTGAATGAAAACATAGTAAAATATGTTTATTAATATATATAAAAAATCAGAGGTTGTGATGATAATGATGATGGCAGCGACTATGATGGTGACAATGAGTAATGAGAATGAACAACAACAACACGCCTATGGCTGTGTCTGCAGCAAGCACGAGGTGTACGTTTGTGAATTCTATCAAGTGAAGGGAAGCAATTGCTCTTTAAACCCAGGTGGGGTTGTCCGGACAGTGAATGCCTTGGCGCCACCGCACTGGAGTCTTGGGCTATTTGCCGCAGGAAATGTCACCCGTCACAGTGTTGTGTGGTCAATTTGCATCGCGCAAAAATGTGTAAACCAAAGGACAAGGTTATTTTTGTTCAATGGTCAGAGGGCACGCTGTCTGTTTTGTCTTTTAGGTAAACAACATAGCCGTGAATATTGTAGATTTTGAAGAAAAAAGTGTACTGGCGTTAGTGATTTTAGTGGACCCTTGATACGACAGTAAACGTTTTCTGATGAATCCTGACTAGTCTAAACATTTTAGTCCATAAATTAAAAAGCAACCAAACAAACACAGAATAGTGTGTGTCTTGCCAAGTAAACATTAAATAGTTAATTCTAGTCTATAAGCCTGGATACTTTTGTTTTCTAGCAGCATTCGTCCCAAAATCTCCCGGCCGGCTTTGACCCATCAGCAGAATCAAGCCCCTGTGAAAGCAATGGGGCTGGGTTTGTAGAGGTTTTTGGTGACAGCGCTCTGTGAAAACCATGGGACACACGCTCTTTCATCTGTTCAGCAACTATCTCAAACGTTTGAGGTGCGATGCACAGAGAGACACTGACATAGTTTACACAGGAAATGGCAGCCTGCCCACCAGTTAAAAGTAACAAATGTTGCCTATCGTTCTACCGCGTCCGTCAAATCAATCCTTTCCCATTCCGACGACGTACGTGTACATACGTGTACGTCGTCGGTTTTTCTTTTAAAACGACGGCGCCGTGCCTCTCTGGATCAGGTGCATGGGGGAACCACCCTTTCAGCTTGCAGACGTCTCTGGATGGGAAGGGGTGAAGTGCCATTTCCCTTCAGTGCCGCATCTTTCCTCTTAACTACTTCGCGCTATCGATAAATCCTCCTCCCGAGTGCCTGCTTTCCCCTCGGCCCACCATTCTCTCTTATTGTCTTCCAGCAGGCCGCTGTCTCTCCCAATGACGCGCCCCATCCAATCCCATCACCACAATACCGCTGTCTTTCATCGTGCATTGCTCTTCGTCCACCCACTTTAGAACCCCGTCTCTCTCTCTCGTTGTCCAGCTCCACCGCGTCGCGGGTTGTGGTGCGTGCCAGCAATGTAGGGCTTTGCAGGTAGGGTTGGTGGCTCACAAAGAGATCCCATCCTGTATGTTGTGAACTTCTTTCGCGCCGTACGTAGCCAACCGTGCTAATCGGAGGTGCTAATCCTGTAGCACGACGAGGGAGTCAAACAAGTCGGTCACTGACCTATCTGTTAAGGATTTTTTGAAGGTATAAACTACAGTGTTTGTGGTTTGTATGGGTCATTCATTTACCTTCCATAAGCATAATAATCCATTGGCAATATAATAAACTGGCCTATGACCAAAATACCTGGACTGTGCACAATCTTATCAGACCTTGGAAGCTAAGCTGGGATGAGCCTGGATAGTAATTGGATGGATGACCAGGCATAAAATTGTCTCTCGTGGTGCTATGTTGGTAGCAGACAGTAGTGCAGCAAAATCAATTGTACTGCCCTGCGTTCCAAGATATACACTCCCCGTCTTTACCAGCCAGTACTGACCGGCGTGGTGAAGTATGGTCAAATAACGCCCACGACCCGCACAGCATGGGGAAGCCCTCATCCAGCAGTGGATTGACAACGTACAGTCGGCAAAACAACGCGAGCAGCGCCCTCCTGATGAAGATATTTAAAAAAAAAAGTTTTATCTTAAATCTTGTAACGTTCTTCACCGTCGCTGATATTCCACGGCAGGTCGTTGTGCAGCCATCCCTTCAGCAAAGAGCACGGCCAACGATCGTATTTTGTGGCAGCCCAGTGCCCGCGTTGAATTGTCATGAGATCTGCTCGTGCTGTCTCGGTCACTGCAGTTGTTTTTCATCGGCCAGAAGCTGCTCATGAGAGGTGAAATAGAATTAGGGTCGTGCCAAAGTAATAGCACATTACTTTATGATAAAAAAAATATGAAATTTATAACTTCACTGCTGTGAACATCCATGATGGGTTTTGTTGTTGTTGCAAACTGTCACTGCACATGGCTGGCTCTTAATTTTACCTTCAAACATTCATCTTGCACTTTCTAGGTAGGCATGTAGACTCATTATCTCTGAGCCAGTCTATGCTCGAGTTTTATCCGAAACAGATACTCAAATTCTACATGAGCCTGAGGCTCCTGTGGGCTCGAGCTAAACCTACAGCTAATATTGCTACAATAACGCACGTTACTCTTCCCTTGGCCTGCTGGAAAAACACAACCTCACGCTGCCTTCGTGCCATTGCCCTATGCAAGCCCTCTCGCTGACTAACCTGTCCTGTCCTGTCGTGTCAAGCGTCACCACACTACGGCCTCCCGCTACATTGCTTGCTTATCTACACAGTGGCCGTACTCTCCGACAATCGCTGACCGAGACGTTTACCTCAATATCTTACGGCATATTTCTTAGCAAAATGACAAAGTGTAATATTGTTTTAATGTCCTTCTGTTGCGCATGACATCGGAGCTATAGTAATATTCTTTCATTATCGTCATACGTTTTTTTCTTTAAGATACCTGCGTGGAAAGTCTTGAGGCGCTCCAAAGGTTTTGACTTTTGAAATCCCATGCGCACACACACGGGTTAAAGAAATCCAGAAACAAATTACGGTAAGCATCATCAACAAAGATTACATAGCGTAACGACGTTCTACTCAACATAGAGTGCTGCAGATTGAGCGCTCGATGGGAAGTCTAACATTACCGGCTTTCAGACGATGTATTAATTAAGAATAAGTTTTACTATTTCTGGCACTACAACAGGAGGTGTTAAGATTTCGATTTAAAGCTTTCGTGACTGCAGGGATTCATATGCTTGGTTCTTTCGGTAAAGTCACGTAGAAGGGAAATAATAAAATAATAAAAATATTAAACAATCAAATTCTCACGACGTTTCGACTGCAACACAAGCAATCATCATCAGAAAGAACTAAGAATATGTGTTAAGCTGTTCAAACACCAAATAGAAACCTTTTGCAAGGAATCGAGTCTGCATTAAGCACACGTACTTGTCATAAACATGCGAACAAACATGGCTCTATAATATCTGGCATTGCCTTGAAACTGATTGGCCTACACCAGAGACAGCAGGCTTCTTTAGGGCCTAGTCTCACCAGTGTCAGACCAGAGAAGGCCAAGAGACCATTCGCCTATTGGCGTTGTTTGCTTGGCTAGTTTATATTATAATCAGAGCATGTTTTTGTTTGCATGTTCACCACAAGTACGTGTGGTTAATGCAGACAGGATTCCTCCCAAAAGGTTTCTATTTGGTGTTTGAACATCTTAACTCCTGTTTTAGTGACAGAAAGGGTAACACTTATTCTTATTATTTCATCCTTTGATATTGGCAACAAAGGTTCCATTTTGATGTATTAATTGTGACACCGTCAAGGTAGACACCACATGCTCTGGGGCAACGAGTTTTATAATTGAGGAGCAAAAACCGTGAAAGTTTAATCTAAAGCTTGAACGTGACAGCTGCTAGGTGAGCCGTCTTGATGAGTTTAGTGACAATATTTACATCCAGCCCGGTGGGCACTGTGACACGGGACGTCCCCAATGCACCGTCTGAGTTAAAATCTCTGTCAGCGAATGACTCCCTGCAGGGTCAATGAAACGAAGCACCACTTTAAAGGAAGTCAACAGTGATTGTGCTGTGGAGAAACTGGCTCCAGCTTATCAGAAACTGCACCCTCAACGACTGTCTCATAGGCAGCCAACAACAGATGAACAACAAGCCCCAATGGTTGTTTAAACGTGGAGATGATATTGACTTTTTTTTATAAATTAATACGTCTTGCTTTTTTTTGTTCGAGCACATCTCTGGGCCCTTCGCAGAATCTTGTAAATCCGTTTGCTGGCCACACAAGGATTGGTGATGGCGGTGGTGGAAACCTTGACTGAGATTTGAACTCATGTTCTACCGATCTAACAAGCGAGCAATGTTTTCAGTTGTCTCCTCTGGCACGGCCATAGGGTGGGTTTTTGTCAGTGAGTGGGAAGATTTAAAACAAAACATGTTTTGCCTGTAGCAGTAACATCACTCATGCAGATTGAGGGTTGTGTTCATTCTCACGATTACTGTACTCTACATCTATCAAGCTCAGTGACAAATTGGAAATGGCACGTGCGGTGCAGGTGGGTGTTTGCACAGCTGCAGTACACAATTATAGACACACAGAGGTCTGCCACCTGAAAATATGAAGAAAAAAGTCTTCGCAGCTAACGGAGCTCACTATGTCTTGTTGTGGAAAATATTGGGCAATGGAATTAATGGGCAACGTTTGCTGGTCGCACAAGGATGATAATGATGATGGTGGTGGTGGAAACCTTGACTGAGATTTGAAGTCATGTTCTTATGGTTTAGGGCTCTTTTGCTGGATATCATCTGGGCGAATGCCTGACTGTAAAGCTATCATGCTCTCCTCTATTTATCCAACTGTCTCTAGCCAGTTGCAGAAACTACCTTCAGTGAATGTCTACTAAATTCTCCTAATTCGGATAGGAATCTAAGACAATGTATCACTTCGGTTGTTACAAGGAACTGACCACTCGCTGGAACTCAAATATCCTCGTTCCGACATTTCGCTCACCCCAAAGACCGTCCACGTTTGAAACGCAAAGCCTTGCCACGATCTTCGCCAAGCTTCATTTCAGTGTACACAGTTCATCGATGCTTGCCCCAAAGAATCGTCTAAAATTATCTCACGCGTATTTTTTAATGCGAATAACAAATTAAAACGTACAATTGCATTTATTTGAAAAATTCTAATCGGCCCATGTTTTCTAGCCCTGTTCCTGTTCACTCTTTGTGTCTTCGCCGCCCGGTTAATATTTGAGCAGAGGCCTCGAATTACAAAGAGTCAACACGCGGGGCACGCAAGCCCCGGCGAGCCGGTAATTGCGGGCGAAATTGCGGATCGGAGGGGCGCCCCTGTGATGTGGCCGCGATAAAACTCCCCTCGCGGAGCCACGGAAGGAAATGAGGTCTCTGGCGAGAGAAAATGAGGTTGCGGGAGGTCAGCCCTGAGCCTGACCGTGAAAAGAGATAATACACCGGGGCCCACTCCAGGCAAGAGGGCACGGGTTCACATCGTCCGGTCCGGGTTTACGAAATCTGAACCCTTACGGGACATGCAAACTTGCGGCAGTTGCACGCGCTCCTCGCGTGTCAATGCAGCAGACGGCGTGTGGCAGTCCCTTGACTCGTGGCCGGATTGGCTGCAGCCTCCGATGAGCACGGTTCGTTATGCACGGTGCGAAAAAAGTTCAACGTGCACACGTGCGTACGACCTGTCGCAGGGAGTTTAAGCACCGGTGCTGCTGCCTCCAGGAGAGAGTCCGAATCTCGGCGGGTGGCGCAGTGTGGTTGACACGGGCCCTGTCTAATGTCACCGCTTGTGCATCGCCTGGCGTCTGGGTTCCCTGTGGGCCGAGCTGCCTGGTGCAGCTGCACCGCCTGCACACTCCGTAGCTACGCGACTCATTCCCATTGCAGTGGCAAACCAGCATCTGCGAAGTCGAGAGCTTGCCTCGCGAGTGTCAACGACTGCAGGCTCTAGCAGAAGGAAGGAAGTGATGGCGATGTGTGGTGGTATCGTTGGCATGGGCCATGATGACCTTGACCTTGCTGGACAACTCCGTGTACGCCGACATTCGAAGATCCGTCAGCAATCGTATGAGTAGTTCACTCGGAATGCGCCCAACATGGTCAGCCTGCACAAGCTAAGCGGGGGCCTGGATGGGTGACCGCTTGCGGGCAACAGATGGCAGTGCAGCCAAATGTATATATAGTTGTACTGTACTATGCTCCCCGCCTTCACAAAAACCCACGTTGACCAGCGTGAAGTGCGGCCAAGTAACCTCCGTGACCCGCAATGCGTGGAGTGGCCCTCATCCAGCAGTGGATTGCACAAGATCGCTGCACAAAGTACACATTCCGACCGTTATTTCCTGCTTTCCATAACAAGGCGCGTTGGTATCTACGGACATAAAGGCGCCTTACAAATGTAAAGTGTCGTCGATACATCGAATTGCTGCGCCACCTTTCGTGCCATCAGAAACCACCCAAGCCTCGGCAAATGAACCTCGTGCATCGAGCAGAGCAAATGTTGGCCCGCGCCAAACAACGCGAGCACACGGCGGCAGCACAATAATTGAATTTGCTTGAGCAAAGCGTTGCTCTGACTGCGAGTGGCACTAAAACAGCTGGTGGGCGATGCTAAATCAGTTGGCTTGTGCGGAGTCCGTGGGACTGTTTGATCGCAAAGCGTCATCGCTCTGCGAGAGCGGCGAAGCTGCTCCTCTTGATGGGGAGCGGGGGGCCCAATGGTTTCCATTCTGCACCGAGTGAACGCTTCCAATTCTTTTCATCACCCCCCCCCCCCCCCCAAAGCCTCCGCCAGTGATTGCTGGCGGCGGATTGCGCAGCGCTGCGGGACGGCTGTGCGGGGTTTCGTGCACCGCACTGTGAACCCAACCACCGGAGGTTCGATTCATCCCCCCCCAACCCTCGCCAGGGCTAACGTCGTTGACAAGTGACATCCATGTGAACCTGTCATGGCCGCTTCCCCCCCCACACCCCTCCAGCCACCACGACCATCATGGTGAAGGGGAGTCAAAGAGAGACTCCGTCACCGACGCACAATTGGGGAGGCCTTCATCCAGCAGTGGATTACCGGGCATCTGTGACAAAGAGCTTCATGGCACTTCGGATTTCTCCAGGATAAAATAAAGATTCTGATTCTCAAAGGCCTGTGGAGTATGAGCAATTTCAGCACCACGTTGTTCAGTCGGGGTCTCGTGACTCGTTACACCGAGTCATTCGATTGCCGCGATCTGAGGATCACGATTTGATTCTAGCATCGATTCTGTTGTTCACTTTGCGGTGAATGTCGCGGCCCCTAGTGGCCGGAAGGGATCATGGGAACCGATGACACGCGGCATACGAATTGACGGAGTGACGAAATCGGTTCGTGCGCAGATAATAAGCGGATTTTGACAGCTCAGGATCGTGGAGTGGATTTCCCATGGCTGATGACGACGACGATTATATATGAATTGAGAAACATTGATTCTTGCACACACAATTCGATGCACGTATCGTGACCTGAAGAATCAATCATCGTGGGTGAGTCGATACATCCCTTTTGCTCCATCCGTGACGTTGTTTGCACGTGCCACCGAGCGATGGAGTGTCAGAGTGTTTCACTCGCAATTGGAAGGTTTAGATTTCAAATCCTGCTTGACATTAACACCGTACATCGTCGGTTTAACACGTAGCAGGCTTTCGCGACCAACATCATCCATAATAGAGGTTGTTTTGGGGGGTTAGATCGCATAAATATAAATGTGCCGTTAAACCCGCCACCACCTGAAACAGCCAACTAGTAAGGGTTGTCACGTAAACAGAACGTGCCAATTCGTGACTAGTACAGCACGCCGATGTGTTGGAGAGCAAATCCACAACATTTACTATTTGAATGCTGTGAAGTTTCGCTGGTAATTGCGTCCGGCATCATCGGGCGATTTTGCCCGAAAAAAAACCCTTTATCGTGAGTCATATTGGTTACGAAAGCCTATGTGTCAAGTTGACAGGCCTCTAAACATTACCTGCAGTAAAGTTATAAACAACCTGGGAGTTTCGTCCATTCAGGGAAATTGGCAGGTGAAACAATAGATATATTTTTTTCTAGGACGTAATGAATCGTCTGTCGGGTTCACTTAAAAATGATGACCTTCCTTTCATGACTAGTACCACCCACGTGCTTTTCATAAATCATGCAGTGAATGTCAACGGGTTCTCACTTGGTTGATTAAACGGCAGCAGTCAATCATTCAATCAATGCGGTCTCAGCTGGCTAAACAAACGCCGCTTTGAAACCGCACCATTATTGACATAATTATAATCATGCCACTTTTTGCCGACCCAATCTAACAGGAAACGTGATGGATGCAGGAAAACCACCGCACGCTATTCTTTGCCAATTGCCACTTGCAATTGTCTACGTGCATATAACTGCGCGTGCATTTCGTGTAGCGGAAAACCACATTTTGTTGGAAATTGAAATCTCCATAGAATAGAAATACACAATATTGTGGGATGTTGCCGCAGTGTATAATCGTAGCGGACTGGACTTGCGATCCAGAGGTCGCCGGTTCGATCTGCGGGCGCGACAGTTGAGACGGTGGTGCAGGTTTATTAACCCCCGCCACCGCCTCTGTTGTCCACCCAGCAGAATAAAAGGGTTCAACGTCACAGTGAGTCAATCGGCAGTTAACGCGTGGTCGGGTACAGTGTGTGTACTCACACCTCCTTCCACGACATCTGTCAATCCTGCAAGAGCACTCTACGGGACGTCTGGTAAATGCATTATTACCAAGCCGCAGCGTGTACGAAATTATTTGGCATGTGTCGGTACCGCAAGATTCGACCGTGTCCATCTGGTGCTCGGCGAGTTGCATTGGCTTCCAGTTGCCGAACGAATACATGATGAGGTCACGCTTGTTACATACGAAGTGCTTTCCACAAATGAACCACAATACCTTGCTGATCTCGCCAAGGAGAATAAACCATCACGCGAACTCCGGTGGTCATCCTCGCACTGGCTTGTGGCTGGCCATCGAACTAAGATGGTCACCGCATCGCGTTATTTCAGATGCGCTTCTGCGGCCGTCTGGAACGCTCTTCCTGCTGATATTAGGAAGCCACTGGAGTTATGCACATTAAAATCTAGATTTAAAAAATATTTTTTTTTAAACGGCTTTTTGTATTTCGTTTGTTGTCCTTCCCCCACACCTCCGATTAGCATGGTTGGCTACGTACGATGCGAAAGAAGTTCATCGTACATACATACGTGGAAGAGTAGGCCAAATGCACTCGAGTGGGGCGCTCTGGAGCTCCCTCTCGTGTCGGCCCTTCTGCCACTCGTGGTGTGAGAAATGAATTTCTGGGCTACGCCTTTCCCTGCCCATGATGTGCACAAAGCTATTACGCGTGAGCTTTGGCAGAATTATGAAACCGTGAATCATAATCGACTACTTATTTTTGTGTAGTTATTTAAGAGTAAAAAAAAACTTTCTTTACGTCAATTTTCAGTCCGGAATTTACCCTTTGCTTAAATGACTGCTCCTTCCATCATCAGCCACTCCCTGGCGATAGATTGCGATTTTCAATGTGTCTGCACATTTTTGTAGGTTTATCTACTCCGTATAAAATGGCACGGGCATTAAGGCAATGAGACAGATTCTAGCGCAGAATTAGCCTGGAGTCTAGGGGTGTGGTTAGTCGTGCCTGTGTTGGAGCATTGATCAGCACAGAACCACATTAATCTCGGTTCAAACGTGGGATTCGGCCACGTGCGATGCATCCAGATTCCCAAATGTGGCAACTTTAAATGTCCTCGTGCATTCGCGAACAATTGTGAAAATAATATGCAGAGTGCGTTTGAGAGGAGCCGTCTCTGGAGGACCCGTCTCTGGAGAGCTTTTAAGGGGCGCCGTGTAGGATCGGAAAAGGGGGATCCATTTAAGTGACTCCACAAGTAGATCAAGAGTGAAATCTCCCGGAGCTTTTCCCAAACGCAATGGAAGGCTTTTTGTGGCCGTCGTAGTTAAGTTCTGAAAGGGATTGTTTCATCTCGTGAAAACGTCACTCAAGTCCACAATAAAGTTTTTTTTGGGGGGGTTACATTGCGTACAGCCAACTAGTAAGGATTGTCACGTAAACAAAACGTGGCACGCGAAAGCAGAGCGACTCTACGCTGGCCATTCTCTGAACCAGCAGAAAATGCAACCATAAATCAAAATCGACTTCCTACTTTTAGGCAAGTAGTTATTTAAGAGTAATTCTTTTTTCTATGTCTGAACCCCGCGTGCAGGCACAGTCTTGCAACATTTCCTCCCAACCCCGACGTGTTTTTTGAAGGAATGAAAGTACCGCCTCTCAACGAAAACACCCGCGGGCTGAAACCAGCCATCCTCCCTCCCTCCATCACGAGTTTCTCGGTGGCATTTCAGTTTCTCTCGGACCAAAGAAACCTCGCCCAACCACTGCGTTCGCATCGGCGTTCGTACACCGTAGTCATCGTCAGCCACGATCGATCCACCGCTGGATGAAGGTGCTATTCGAGTCGTTGCCATATCTCGTGGCTGCTGCTGCTGCTGCTGCGATGTAATGCTCTTGGCCACCTGCACCCGGGCTGATTTCATTGCTCCGGCTTTCGCAGTTGACCTCCTCTTGGGCGAGTTCCCTCCCTTGGCTGCTACTTCGTCATTAATCTCGACCACAGGCCCGAGCCAGCGTGTACCCTTGTTTCTATAAGTCAATAAAGATGCATCTCACGTCCGTCCGTTCTGTATGTCGATGTTTTCGACTTTGCACCTCTCAGTGTGATTGCAATCGTGCATCTGTCCACGCTTCTTTGTCCACGCTTCTCTGTTCACGCTTCATCTGTCCATGCTTCTTCGCCTGTTTAACACGGAGGCTTTCGCGACCAATATTATTCATAATAAACGTTTTTGGGGTAGATCGCGTTATTTATAAATGTGTCGTAACCCTCCACCACCCGACATGGCCCATCAGTAGAAAAGTGTCACGTTGACAAAAGACAAATAGTTCACTACTTTAGCCCACCGGTGTGTTGAAGAGTGAATCCACAGCATTTAGTAGTGAACTATTTGTCTTTTGTCAACGTGACACTTTTCTACTGATGGGCCATGTCGGGTGGTGGAGGGTTACACACACATTTTTAAGTAACGCGATCTAACCCAAAAACGCTTCTTCACCTGTCCACGCTTCTTTGTGCGCTCTTCAGATTATTCCGTTTCTTTCCCCCATGCAATCGAAAACCCCAGCGGGATACGGATCCCTGTGTCAGTTAATGAAGGCAGAGCGAGATCAACATGAGCAGGCTTGAAGTCGAACTTGATCGGTTAAGCAACCCACTACTTTGCTTTAAGTAGACAGTAGAATACAACTCAGTGTTTACACGTACATTTTATACTATGTATATGTTCAACTTCTATCGCACCGTACGTGTGGTAGTAGAGCAGGTAGCATTAAGACTCGGGAAAGCTTTCCTGGCTAAAAAAAGAAAAGTATTGCTATTACCATTAGCCAGATGGTCAAATAATTGATCTTGTTATGTTGTTACTACGCTGTATATAAAAAAAATCCCACGATGATGAACGTGGTGGTGCTGCGAGCGGTCTGCACATGGGGCTCAGCGGGGATATTCTATTTGAAATGACAGTGACCCACATTTTGAAAAGAGATCCATTTTTTTTTAAAGGCAACAGAAAATATTCTCCTGGCTTTCCAACTTTCTCAAACTTCCTCATCGCGATTGCAGTCACCACTTTGAATGGCCCCAGGCACTGTCACGATTTCAATTAGCAAGTGAAACAAAGCGTCATGTGAGCACTGCAGCCTGTGAGTCTCGCCTTCTCGACTCCACGCTTCTGGGAAGCAAGGAAGGAGGGAGGCTACCTCGAGCGTGTTTAAGTGCGGACGATTTGCCGTGCTGGGCAAGTCCACGCATGGATTGGCTCGCGTCGCTCCCATCGCCAATGCGCGCTGGGGTAGCGCCATTTGGATGCAAATTTCCGATTCTGTACAGAAAAAAAGGGACAAAAATGGTCTCGCGCGCACGCACACCACACACACCACACACACACAAAGACAAAGATCCCCCGTGTAGCCTGAACAGACTTTAGGGGCAAGTGCTCCACACACACCACACACACACAATGCCGTCCACTGTTGAAGGACCTTTGCCGATTTGTGTAAATCCCGCACGCAGACGCGCCTGCCTTTTTGTTGCGATCGCAGCTCGCGGAGCGACTTGCAAGGGGAGCCACCTTAGAGAGAGAATTATGGAAATGCGATCGTGCGTGTGTATGTGTGCGTGTGTGTGGTGTGTGTGCACGTGTGTGGGAGGAGCGGTCTCTTAAGACTATATGGGGGATCTTTGTCTTTGTGAGGAGTGGTGGTGTAGCGGTGAGCGCTACGAACCTGGCCACCCGAGTTCGATTCCCACTCACGGCCAACACCCAGCGACGATTATCTGAACCGGTCCTGGCCTCCCCTAGGGTCGACTCGGCCTCATAAGTACCGAGTACCTGGTGCGGTGTGCAAACATCGCCACTGGAAAGACAAAGGCGGCCGAGCGTGGTGCTGGCCACTCACCCCCTCGTGTGCCATGCCGGCCTTGATAGGTGCTCGCTACGAGCACTTGCCCCAACAGCCTGTTAGAGGCTACACGGGGGATCCTTTGTCTTTGTGCGTGCGAACAACAGACAGGCATACTCTTTGGCTCTTTCGGTAAAGTCACGTAGGTAGAAAAAATAATAACACGTGATCTATTATTTTTTCTACCTACGTGACTTTACCGAAAGAACCAAAGAGTATGGATTCCTGCAGTCACGAAAGCTTCGAATCAAGATTGAACAGGCAGGCAGGCGGACGGTGAAGACGTGCGGACGGGAACTTGAAGCCGTGCCCAGTGGCCCTTTTGATTTGACTCTGCTGAATGAAGCGGGTCTCCTGAATCTGGCTCAGTCAACAGGCTTTGCGGTCTGCGGTTGACAGCGTGAAATGAGAACGGCTGCCCCGTGGAGGGCGATGACGCTCGCCGGGCCACTGACGCCACCGTGAGCCACGGGGCTCTGGGCTCGGACGAGCCGGGCGCTCGTGCGTGCTCGCAAGCGCGCTTCCATTTGTCAACGTGAGAAGCTGTGCGTTGCGCTTTCGCGATCGCGCGCAGAACGGCACCCGGCTCAACCCGAGAATGCGCATCGGACGGCTGTGCTGCACAACCGGCAAAACAAAACAAAAAACACCTGCGCCGTCGCATCGATAGAGACGATTAAAAGTGTGGCCTTGTTCAAACATGAGCATTGGGCCGGCGATGCTCAAATCTGCCGGCTGCCCTCAACGCCATGAGTTAGACGTTCCACATTCTTATGGCAGGGCCCCTCGCTCCATTGTTGACTCTCTATTCGGCGAAAACTAATGTTTATCCAACCCACAGGGATGATGGGCTGAGTGGGGCGCCTTGATAGTGAGATGTTAACTCCCTCGCCTGGTATGCAGGAGGTCGTGGGTTCGATCTAGACCCTGACGCCTGCTGTATATTTGGAGTTTGCTAGTCTCTCCTCGTGGCGGTGTGGATTTTTCTTTCGGGTTTTCCCTCCACATTTAGAATCAACGTGCATTTAGAGTATTTGGCTGTTATAAATTTCCACACGATGATAAGCCACTTCGTAGAACTATCATTTGTGATAGCCAGTTGGCTTCTGAAAAATAGCTAAATAGGTCAGTGGGCCTTACCTGTTAAAATGTAAATTGTGCGAGTTAGTTATAGTTTGAGTAGAAACAAGACTGGGATTTGAACTCTGCATGCTTCTGATTGGCAGGCAAAGCTCATTTACCGGGATGACTCAGCCACGTCTTTTGCAGCACGGCCAAGGGAATCTGTGACTATTTGGGAACAGTCGTTGCCACATAGGCACACGTTACATGTCACATGTTACATGTCACATGTCACATGCGCAGCCCCTTTGGAAATCCACTGTTGGACGAGGGCCTCTGTAAGCCTCGCGGGTCATGGCGGTCACGTGACCATAGCTCACTGGTTACAACTAGCTCGTAAAAGTGGGGCAGCTCAAGACTTAGGAGCATAGAAGTAAAGTATAACAAAGGATTGTGCTGCACTGCCTTATGCTGCCCCATAACGTATCCCAGCAGTCTATAATGCCTGTCTGTTATGCATGGTTGTCTGTTATCTAAGCACTATTCAGGCTCAAACTCTGCTTAGCTTCGGAGATCTGACGAGGTCGGGTGCATTATGGGTGATGTGGTCACAAGCGGGAACGGTTGGCGATGTTGCGTCAAGTTGCATTGAGCCCGAACACCGCTACACAAAACGCTGGCTTCAATTAGTGATCATTTCTCCAGGTATTTAACGGTAACTTCCAAACAGACTGCGTGCGCCCCGTGTGTTTTGGTAATTGCCGGTGTAATTAATTACCAACGAAGTTGTAGGAATTACGGCACATATAAATAAAATTATATTTTATCTTCGTCAAGGTCATGGGTATTGTTTGCAATTTTTCTTCTCAATTTGTACGCGCACAGGGCAGGCAGAACATCGCAACGCACTAGATTTATTTCAGAGTCACCTGGCAGCCCTCCTTGTACAGATACGGATAACGGAAGGTTGGGCTGCCTGCCCGTGGGTATTTGTCTCCCAAGACAGAAAGATTAACACGTCTGGTCACCGTCATCATCAACTGCCGTCCTCCCGATCCCTCACAGTCCCGAGAGATAGACATCGGAACGCATTGATCAGGGGACCAAATGCAAATGGGTGACATCTCGTCGACCGTGCTACGATAAGTGGACTTGGTGGGCAGGACACGTCGCGAGGAGGCTTGATGGCCGACGGACGGGACTGGTGATGGGATGGCTCCTGAGAGCCTCATCGCTCCAACTCTCGACCGTGGAGTTGGAGCGATGATATCCGTTCGTGTGCACAAGTGGTGAGAATAGTCCCAGGGAAATAATAGACGGTCGAGTCTTCAGGCTCTTGCACAGGAGAGGGTCCTGTGCTTGGGATCTTTGGCTATTACAAGAGTGAGGGGTTAATTTTTGCACGTGCAAGCAAATCAGATTTCCGTGACACACAAAGTGCTTGCCACAAATGAACCACAATACCTCGCTGATCTCGTCACGGAGGATAAACCATCACGTGGACTCCGGTCGTCCTCACAGCAGCGGATTTTGACTGGCCATCGAACAAAAACAGTTAATGCATCGCGAAACATTTAAATGCGTTTCTGCAGCTGTCTGGAACACTCGTCCTTACGATATTAGGAACCCATTGCAGCTATGCTCTTTCAAATATAGATTGAAAATTAATTTCTGTAGAACTGCTTATCGTGTTTAGTTGATTGTCCTTCCCCGCACCTCCGATTAGTGCGGTTGGTTACGTACGGTGCGAACGCAGCTCAACATCTAGACACACCACGCATAGAGACGGTGGAGGCATTCTACTTGCTGTGCTGCCTTCTGCGGGACATCTTGTGGTTTGCATTCACCTTTGAGCAGAGGGGTAGCTCCGTAGATCCAAATGCAGCTCATTTGTCAGAAAGTTCAGCCCTCTGCACTGTTTGGGATTTAGTAGTTTTTGGGCTGTCTCCCACACTGAATTTCCTATGACACGGACACACACAATGGCTCACTTCATGCGCGCCCTCTACCTTGCCCTTTGCTTGGCTTGCGGAGAACATTATACTGTAAGTGGGCTGTGATTAAATCGACACTGACACGCACAAAGGGGTGCAGTTGGATCCGCTGAATTTGTAATGTCCTTCAGGACCAAAAGACATCTGACAAAAAACTCATCACGTTCGTCAATAACGCTGCTCCCAGAGAAGAGACGTTATATCGCGGGGCGACGTTTCAAGCAATGGCCCTTCCGCATGTTTCTCTCTGCTGTGAAGAAGGGCCATTGCCTGAAACGTCGCTTGTTATAAATGATCTTCCCCTTTAGGGCAGGCGGTGTTCCTGACGTGAGCAGTGGGGTTTCCGTGGTTTGTGCTCGTGCACCAACGCCAGTACAGGACCCACGCGTGTGGTCCGTTCGATTCGCCGTTCGGGGTAACGTGAATCCGACTTAGTTGTGCGCGCCTGCAAGTTCAGAGAGAATCTCGACGAACGATACTTCTCCCGACAAAATAGAACCGGAGTAATAACAGGCAGGCATTCAACGTTTTCCGACGGAGAGAGCGGGGACAATTTTTTCGCGGCTGACGTAAAGCAGACCGCGGCTGAATTCGCGCCTTCGACGCGGCAATGCAAATCACAGCGACGGAAATTGCATTGGGCAGAAACATCGCGGGACATGTATCGCGTTCCCTCTGTGGCGTGCATCTGAAATTCACCGCTCACTTCCCCTCCGTCATATATTGTCTCTCCTCTTCACATTGCCATGTGCGGCCCGTTTGTCAATCCGCTGCTGGATGGGTGGGGGGGGAGTCCTTTCCACGCCGTGCGGGTCGCCGCGGTATTATTCGACCATCCTTCACCACGCTGGTCCACTGCCACTTGGTGAAGAACGAGAGCGTCAGCGTGGTGAAGCGCGATACAGTACAACTCACGGATGTCGGTGTACCGCCAAATGTTTTGCCCGCAGCCGAGCAAAGTCCCGCCAGGCGCCTGTGACAAACCTGCCGTGCGTGGGTCATCCATCCAGAATCAGAATATTTATTTATACTGGAGGAATCCGATGAGCTGTACATCTCTTTTCCACAGATGTCCAGTCGTGCTGTCCAGGCTCAAAATCCCCCGCTTGTCTTTCGAACTCCGACGAGATCTGGTGCACTGCGGCTGATTTGGCCGCGGGATTGTTGCTTGTCGGCCGCGTTCCCTTGTTTGGTCACTGCCGCTGTTGCTCGTCTTGTCGATGCAGTGGAGAGAGGCCAGTAACCCCCCCCCCCCCCCACCCGCTGGCTCGTGCCAGATTTAATGCCAGGCTTTTTAATTGTTCGTGACATTTTAGGCACAGATGCCAAACAGCGCAGTGGGGAATCGCGACTCCGCTCTCCGTGGGTTTGCTTTTCTTTCGTTCTCCCACCCAAGAACGGACCTTGACTGAACGCCAGGGGAAAAGACAATAAAATCTGTGAAAAGTTTCCCAAAGTCGCTCTCACGTCTGCCAATGTAATTTACCGCCACAATGCGTTCAGTTATTGGGAGATTTTGACATCGCGTTGCGAGTAAGGTCAATCCTTTCTTGGGTGGCTTCAATAATCTTTCGATTTAAAGCTTTCGTGACTGCAGGAATTCATCTTCTTGGTTCTTTCGGTAAAGTGACGTGCTGGCTTCTAAGAGAGCAGTGGAAGCATTGTCGGGTGGAATTATAACGTGTAAAATTTGTTCAATGTGTGTGTACGTGCTTTTTTTTACAATTTACAGGGTTACAGCTCTGTTCGTCCGTCCGTCCGTGCATTTGTTCGTCTGTCCACAACTGACGGCTGTGTATCTCTCGTAAAGATGATCTGTTTGATGTCAGCAAAGTTTTCGTATCGAGTTGTGCTGCTATTGGGGACCAACCCAATTTAAAACAGGCCACATAGATCAAAGGCTTACCCGGAACCTGGGAGACAAAATGCAAAGACATTTTTTATGAGTTTTGCTCCGTTAGCTTCCATACTCCGAATTAAATGCCTTCAAAGACACATGCATGCTGGGTAGTGTCACAATGATCAATGCATCTGAATGATTTTTCCAAACTTGTTTATTTCTTTACCAGTTTTTATACCTGAATGGTGTAACATGTGCCCGGCTAACTTGGCCTACTTCTGGGTCCCCTGTGCTTTTATAATATGGAACGGCAAGAGAAGTGCTGCTGGAGTCTATGATTTGGATATTCATATTTAGATGTTTACCGTAATTCAGAAAGGTAATTCTTATAAATGCGCACGGAGCATTGTTGAAAGCACAAGCGATTAAGAAGCTGTAGTGGCCATACGGGTCAATTTAAGAGATCTTATTTTATATTTATAGGGCGCCTTCACTCAAGGGAATGGGCCAAGTGTAAGTGCCATCCCCCCTTTGCTAGTGGAGTTGGGCTCTCTTGTTATTTGAGGTTTGGAGATCAGGGATTTAGAGAGCGCATCGAGGAGAGAGCGTTAAATTGATCAATGTGGAACGTAATTGAGGCAGGGATAAAGGTTGTAACATGTGTCAAGGTCAAAGTGTTGACGGAATTGTACGAAGTGTTCAATCGGTGGTGAGAGAGCACCCAAACTTTCTGAAGAAGTTATCCGAGAAGAAACTGTGTTGTTATGGTTCAGAAAGCCGACTGATGATGCTGTGCTTATTGGGCGCTCAGCTTTTAAGTGGAAGACTCCGAGCTAATCTCATCATCCCTGCAAGGTCAATACATTTGTACCACATTGTCAGATGTCCCCAGTGATTGCCCTGTTCAGTGATTGGCCTCGTCCATAGAGAATGTGGAATTTACACCACCGGCTGAAGGTCATCCACCAAACGTGAGCTTCTCTCGACACGCTCATTTTCAGACGGCTGCCACTTTCACTTTGCTTGGCCTTCCCTAGCTGCTCGCCGACTGGTCTTCTCAAGTCGGCCTATGCCCGGGCGACTTTTCCTTTGACAGATCCTCGCACCTGGAAGCGCCACCTCTTCCCGTGCGCCTGGAAACAGCAGGGGGTGATCATCGCTGCAGAGGGGTTTAACTCTCCGGCTATGCTAATTGTCCATCGGGATTTTAAATGACAAGCCTGTCATGTTTTGAGGCGACGGGTGTGCACGGGATAAATGTCAACACTGCCAGCGGTGTGTGTGTTTTTGGTATTAATTGCTTCTGCCCAGTGTTGTTCTAATTGCGATGTGTGAAGTAACAGGGACGATTGTCTGTTGTGGCATCATTTAGGCTTTTCTTTTCTCTTGCAAAAATACCTGCAGTTGCAATTACATTATTGGCTGGTTAAACACATCCCTATTTTTCTCAGTCTAGAATCTCTGCGTTGTCTTGGCTTCGTCAATTGAATACAGTACTCATTTTGAGAGGTCAACAGCATGGATAAACTGTTTCTCAGCATAGTAATGTGGAATTGACACCACTTGCTCGGGTCAAGTTTGCTGTCGCGCGGCAAGAGTCAGCAGGCTGGACTTGCAATCCAGAGGTCGCCGGTTCGATCTCCTGGCACGGCAGTTGTATGTAACATTGCACTGTCTTCTTGGTTCTTTCGTTGAAGTCACGTAGAAGGGAAATAATAAAATAATAAAAATAAAAATTTATTATTTTTTCATTTCCCTTCTACGTGACTTTACCGAAAGAACCAAGAAGATGAATCCCTGCAGTCACGAAAGCTTTAAATCGAAACATTGCTCTGGTTTCTTAGCGCAGTCAGTCGCTCGGCAGGTCGGGTGTGGTGGGGTAACGTGTGGCGACTCCCCAGTACTTTCGAGAGAGTGAAGCCAGCGTTGAAAAGGTAGACACACACACAAAATAAATAATAATAAATAAACCCTTGCGATGGGCGCTCGAGAGCCCCCTCTCACGGAGGCCGTCCTGCCAACAGTGGAGTGAGCCAGAAATTGCAGGGCGGCGGTGCCCTTGAGCATCTCCCTCGGGACCGGACGACTGCTCAGTGTTCGTGCCGTGTTGCCTGTTCAGCACATCATCATTCTTGCAGGGTCGTAGAAATAAGTACCACTTTGTGGATGGGATGGTACAGTTCTGCCATGGGAATGTGGAATGTTCTGCCACTGGCTCAGGGCTTCAGGGTTGTGCATTGCTCGTTCAGAGCAGAGATTTCGAGATTGGTACTCGAGAACCTGGTTTAGTCACAGGCGGCTTGCCTGGATTCAAATCCAGGGTGTCGGCAGTACCGGCTCAGCACTCCAGCTGCCTCATTTCTGTTTTTGCCAGTGGCTTTTTTAGTTATATTGAATGTGCGAGGTCAACTGACTAAACCGAGATGAACTACACACACGTAATAGAGGAAACACTCATGCAGGTAATTATGATAGAAGAGCAATTTCCAAGAGATGAAGGTCATTGCACAAATCACGGTTTTATTTTATTATTCACGTCCAGGCATTTAGCCATTCCATAAATTGATGAATGCCTTTCTTTGCCAACACAATGGCAGCGATGATGTGCTATTAAGATTCCTCAATCGAGCATGTTAATGTCATTGTTGAATTGACAAGTATATTAATGCACTTTCAGCAAGGTTGTTTATTTATTTACTAATCCATAACCATATTCCAATAATGCGTATTGTGTCATATCACGAGGCATAGAAGATCCAATTTGAATACTGTCACTGTGAGCAGTGCACCACGTGGAGTCAGAGAGTGGCGACGGAAAATTACACCACAGACCTCCTTCCGTGGTCACCTCAACAAGCCTCCTGTCAACTTTCAAACTGGTGTCTGACTCAAATTAGTGTACCATGGAGCTTATCTTATGTTCAGCCCTGAACCCAGTCGTGTGAATCGCACATTCTTATGGCAAGGGTGAGTTTATTTACAACCACAGTTGACTTCTGACCGAGATAACTTATTACAAAGTTGTACCAGTTTTATCAGCCATGGAGGGGTGATTGGCTGCATTGTACCCCAACCAGGAACAATCTCATGTCAGATGCTACACCGTTCTAAGAGTATAATATAAGCGTATGGCCCTTGGTAGGTGCGCTTAGATGTATATGAAAGGACACATTTAGCGTGCGTCGCTTTTTTGTGTGAATGTGCTGAGACCATGGAGTCTGGTACGTGTGAAAACCTGCTTTAGTCATGGATGGCTGAAACCCAGATTCAAACCAAGGATTTGGGCTGTGTCGTCTCAGTGTTTGTGGGACACGGACGTTCGCTCCCCGAGCCAACCAGGCCACCTCGAGTGAATACAACGTTGAGCAGAGGTCGCCGGAGGAGTCCTGCGTGTGACGAATTAAAACTTCCACAAGTATTGCTAATTTGAATGCATCTGTGGCTTTCTCTAATTCCTCCTGCCGCCACCCTCGCCTTTCACCCATACCCATTGACCATCTTTGCACAAAGGTCCCCTTTCATTCCCTGCTGGGTTCACTCCCACTTTTTGGTTCAATCGAATTGAAAATGACGGAGCATTTGCAAAAGAACCCGGTGTCCTTAAGACCAGCCGTCGTGACAACGATGCCAGGAGCTTTCCTCTGCCAGAGCTGGGATTGAACAGATGTCACATGGTTTTTCTGTGCCTCCTTTATGATTGATTTGTGCCAAATGGACCCTTGCGAGAATTGGGCGCTTGCGTAATGCGGTCGCTCAGATGTGAAAAGGGCGTTTGTCGCCGTCGTCCTTTATTTGTCACATCGGCTGGTGTAGCCCGCTAATTGGAAAATCAGACGACAGTCGTTGAATCATCCACCGTCGGAATCAAATTTAATCTGACAGTTTCAATAGCTCCTTGGCAAATATAAACGTTCACCTTTCAGACGCTGGTGATGTGGGAACCTATTGCACCAAGTTCAATTACATTTTATTGAAAGTAATTGGGAATATCATTGCAGCTCTTCATGCAAAAGGCTGTGCGGAGATCACTTTCACATTTGCACAATTCTCTAAGAATGACGTATCTTAGTTCCACATATTTTTTCTTTGTTTCATGTTTATATTTTTTTATTCGCAGGACTGTACTATACCTTGATGAGCAAAATAGTCAATTAGTTGCCAAAGTAAATGCTACATTTATTCATGGCAATTGTATCCTGAGGTCAATATGTCTTTGCAATTCACACAATAGAGTTGTAATGTTTAATTTAGGATTACAGATCAGAAAAGGATTGACCAACTCTATATAACAGTCTGATACCGAATTTGTATTAATTAGTTTATTAAGTTTGTTGAGCCAGCTGGCCAGGATTGGGCAAAACCTAGCCCACGTTTCACTCAGTTAGTTTTAGATGAGTGTTTCTCATCTAAAACTAAGAATAGCATATTTAATAATCCCAGTTAAGAGACAGACAACATATATACAATTAAAAAAAGTAAAAATACTTAAAAGCTCAATAATAATGAATTTGCCAAACATCCCAAGTAGGATCCTCCTGAAAATAATTCTGAGGCCTTGTCAGGCTTTCCATGATGGCCGACGCTTGGTTGTAGCTGGGGACGGCCACGCACCACCAAATGTCACCGTGGGCGACGTCCACTCCGGTGCGTATCACTCCGATGGTGCCCCCCCCCACACAACCCTGCTGGAGCCAGGCCTCATTTCCATAATAAAAAAAGGATTCCTTTTACATAAGTTGACTGCAACAGCAGCAGCGGCTTCAGAATCAGAATATTTATTTTTACTGGAGGAATACAATGGGGTATAAAGCTCTTTTTCCACATATGTCCAGTAGCTTCATGTAATTTACACTTCAGTGTGCATCACTCTGTCTGACCAGTTAGAGTCCTCGACTCACAAGTGGAAGGTCGTGAGCTGAAAATGCGGCAGGAGATCAACTCAGGTCAACATCTCCCCCAGCGTCGATTAAATAGGAGCCACTTTTGTTGGTCAGCTAGCAGCATGTGTCCGGCAAAGAGGTTGACTACCATCACAGCAGTGTGGTATTTCCACCACTGGTTCGCGGTAGCTAATGGATATTAGTGCTATCCATCTTCTCATTGGAGCATGGAGACACGTGCCTTGCCTGGGGGATGAAAGTTAAACAGCTCGGGAATTATGTCTCTCCCGTGTGTAGCCAGGGACGGATTAAGGTTACGAGGGGCCTAAGGCTCATAGGGGGTAAGGGCCTAAGTATTACATAGTGATGAAACAATATATGAATTCATCAAACATATTTGTTTATCTATGTAAAATTACACATTTATTTGACTCAAGGTAAATTCATCAAAAAAATTACTCACTACTCATTCCTTTAAACGAATCTTTCCTCCCAGCTTGAGCTATAGAAAAGTCACAAATTACGTCATTCTCATTCAAAGACGAAAACATAATTTTGAAGGCCGTGTGCTACCGTCGCTCAGCTGTTATTTCAATATGGAATGGAGGGCCTACAACATTTGAGGGCCTTGTTAGCCCATGGGTTAACCCGGCCATGGTCGTGCTGCGTGTTATTCAGCAATGAGCTTCGGCGCTTTCTAAACGTGCTGGGATATTCTTCAGGAACTAAATAGCTCTCGTTCCCTCACCTTGTCAGCATTTTTTAGAGTAATGTACTTGCATCATACATGCGTCACATCTCCTCCTCCCTTCAATTATTCATGGTGCGTGTGAGTGGTTCTGTGTCGTTACATTGTGTTGCACACACGGAAACTAATGGGACGACTGCGCCCTTAACAATCCAGGCTTCGCGGTTGTGGAACATTGTTATCATATCAAGCTTTTGCAAAAAATATATAGAGGTCTCTTTAGGGTGCCACTGTTAAGTCGTTTAAGCCGTAGGTAAGCCCACTGAATGTTGAAAATTGTAACACGCGAAAATCCCTTGCCGGTCACAGGAGAACATTTCTGCTTTTGTGAATAACTTGGTTAAGGACCAGGATTTTATTGTAACGGGAGATGTGTCACAGTGATTCGTGCACTGCGCTAAGAACTCTGTTGAGATTTGAACTCGGGGTAACTTGAGTTTAATTCCTGGCAATAATGGCCTCATGTCATGGGCAAGTGATATCTGAACTGGGCGTGCGCCCACATGCCCCGCTTCACCAATCTGCAATGGCCATTTTGGTGAATTATGGTCAAACAATGCCCATGACTGACAATTTAATCTAGGGCTCCTTACACACATACCTAAGATGCTGCCACAGCAGTGTAACGGTTGGAACACTGAGCTCACAACCCAGAGGTCGCCCGGTTCGATCTCTCGGCGTGGCAGCTGAAACTATTGGTGAGTTTCTTAGATTCCCCTTTCCCCGGCTCATCGGTCCACCCAACAGCGCCATTGGGTACAGCACAGCACAGTCGATTGGCAGGTTACGTGTGGATTGGGTAAAGTGTGGGTAGACGTCTTGTCAGCGTGTAAGAGTTGGCCACTACCCTCCAGAAGGGTTCGCAAGAGCTCCCTCTTGTATGTGCGTTCATTGGACTTCTTTCGCATCGTGCACAGCCAAGCGTGCTCAACGGAGGGGCACGGGCGAAGGACAACAACACTTAACACAAAAAAATCAGTTCGAAAGAAATGAGTTTCAATCTCAATGACTTAAAAGTGCATCGTGAAGGTCCTTCTGGGAACAGTGGCTTGAGGAAGCAATTGGAGCGCCGCACCTGAACCTTGTAAAAAATCGCCTTCAGCTGAGCCTTAGACGGGCAGAGCAAAGTAAAGGGTGGGCCGATCTTTCGCCATCAGCTCTGTCTCTGCACACCGACACATCGCAGCTCTCGAGCGGACACGTCGGGCCGTTGTACCCACTAGGAACGCTCGCTGGAGCGGCGTTGTGAGAGGCAACGCTTCACTTTCACGGGCGGCCCTCACCAACAACCCAGGTCTTCATCCCCCCTGCCCCCCCCCCCCCGCGCTAATTACGACCGCGTTACGGAACTAACGACCATCTTCACTCAACGGGGTCTGGCGCGGTCGCCTCGTCCCGACGGCTGTGCTGAGGCAGCTGTTGCACAGTCACTTTCACGCGCCGTCAAGCCGACCTCGTTAAGCGCCGCCGTTGACGTAAACCGCTCTGCCATGCGTGGCCGTGAAGGGCGACCCGACACGTATCCGTTGGGTGCCTCGACCTATTGACCCCACCGACGACGAAAGGAGACGAGGGACTGGCGCGTTATCAGAGGAGCGGACTTGTAATGGATTTCGCTTTTTTTTCACCGGAGCTGGCGAGGGCCGCGGTGGTCGCCGAGAGGCTGCGGCGTGGTGCGGCGCTAGCATTCGGCAAGCTTCCGTTTGTGCGCTAAAACGGATCTCGAAATTGGGGTTGTTTGTAAAGTTAAATCTTCATCGGCCGTGATCGGTCGATTATTGCCTTCTCTCCCAGCGCTGTGATACATCAATCCCAATTGCATCTTCTGCAACGCGCGTTAACTCCACCGCACTCCACCTCTGCAGCGAACGCCCCTCCTTCTGACCGCCACTCTGAGTCTCGACCGCTGGCCATCGTCTTTTCAGGCGAGAGGTGTCCTGCCCGAGCCCCCTCGCCTTCCTTGACAGTGGCTGTGCCGCCATCGCACGTGCTGCTGCTGCTGCCGCTTGTTCCCTTGTGTTTGAGACCAAGAGGAATCGCCCCATGCCGAGAATTGCCCGTCTTAGGGGAATGCTGAGGCTTACAGAAACGGGGTCTCACCTTTCTCCCCAATAATTCATTGCGATCATCAGTCATGGTCTATCCGCCGCGTAATATCCTGACCCGCGAATAATAAAATAATAATAAATAAAAAAGATAAAAACGTCTTTGACCGAATTGCTCGGAATGCGCCTACAAGCTCGTGTGAGATCCTGGAGAGTGAAGCAGGGTTGAGCCTGGACAGTGCCTGGCTGGGTGACTACTGATTATAGTTCTGTGCACAAACAGGGTGCTGTTGGCTGCAGTGGTAAGTGGTGGGCAGCACTGCAGCAAAGGCCCTCGTTGTTGCCACAATTCTATGCTTGAAACATCTATGCCACCAGCCTTCACAGATCCCTACTGAGCAGAGTGGTGAAGTATGGTCAAATAACCCCCACGACGCGTATGACATGGGGGAGACCCTCATCCAATAGCGGATTGACAAAAAGGGCTGTCCTGTACTTTTGCAAAGAGACAAACGCAGAAAGGTGCGTCGTACTGCAGCCTAACAATGGTTACGTTTGATGCACACAGCAGTGATTATTATTAAAAGGAGACGTTGAATTAAATGGGCACATATATTCGAACCAATGTCCACGTTCCGTTTCAGTTAAACGCTTTACAACGCTCCAATTATTTTTTTAAAAATGTTCATCGCGGTACCAACGGTGCTCGTAGAGAAAGCAACGAATGTGACCGTTTATTTACTTAGTTCACGGAGCCACAATTGCAGAGGAGTTTATTAGAATATAAATGCATCCATCTGTATGCTTCAAAGGCATCGTCAGCCCTTTGTGACCGCACGGAGACGTGAGGCAGGCAGGGCCCACTGCTCGCATGCCGGGCCACCCCCAGGCCTCCTCCTTCCACCACAATGCTGCCCCCTAACCATGAGCAGCAGACGGCGTTGGTAAAAGGTGCAGCACTGCAATTTGTTTCTCATGCCGCTGCTGGCGGAAGGGTCTCCCACGCCCCCCCCCCCCCACAGGGAACATAGAATCAGAATCTTAATTTTAATTTATTTATTTACCAGAGAAAATAAATAGGGCTCTATTTCTTTAATCCTGGACATGTTGGAAGTGTCCCCCCCCCGCTCTTGGGACATTTCAACGTCTGTGTCTACGTCCTGGTGCAAGGGGCTGTGTAAAGTGATGGCGAGCAGCAGTGCTGACTGGCACAGAGGGAGGGAGGGAAGGTGGTGTGTGGCGTCCAGCAAGGCAAAGACCTCGCTGATCTCGTCAGCAAGGAGCGTAAAGCCACCACCACCACCGCCGCCGTCACGCAAACTCCGGTTGTCCTCGCGGCGGCAGCGGCGGCTGCTTGTGACGAACCATCGAACAAAGACGGTGGCCACCGCATTGTGGCGCGGCGCTTTCAGAGGCGCTGCTTCTGCGGCCGTCTGGAAAGTTCTACCCTTCCGATATTAGGAAGCCGCTGGAGCTACGCACTTTTAAATCATCCAGAGTGACAAACTCATTTTTTTAGAGCTGCTTTTTGTGTTGAGTTTGTACGCATGTTGAACTTCTTTCGCACCGTACGTAGCCAACCGTGCTAATCGGAGGTGCGGGGCCAGTTTGTTGTCCTTCCCCCGCACCTCCGATTAGCGCGGTTGGCTACGTACGGTGCGAAAGAGTTCAACGTACGGTGCGTACACACACATACAGAGGTGGAGGGGGGGTGACGTTGGAGGGCGACTAACAGCAGCGTCACACCGCCACCACAGCGGAGTGACTGTGAGCGCCATTCACGAGGGGGGGGCTGTGTGGGGGGGGGGGGTACCTCGCGATCACGGGGGGGGGGGGGTCACCGTTGCCATGGCTACGATTGTGACCGCTCGCGCTTTCTTCCTTTTCTCTGCCGTGCAGGCGCCGGGCCCAAGTTCAGGGCTGTGGGAACCTCGCGCGGCTCGCTGAATGACGCGGGGGGATGGTGGGGGGTTGGGGGTAGTGGGGGGGTGGTGGGGTGGTGGGGGTGGTGGGTGGGTTGGGGTTTGGGGGGGTTGGGGGTGGTGGTGGGGGTGGTGGGGGGGGTTGGGGGTAGTGGGGGGTGGTGGGGGTGGTGGGGGGGTGGTGGTGCGGGGGGGTGGTGGGGGGGTTGGGGTGGTGGGGGGGATTGCGACGATTGAGCCGCGTGCTCAGCCACACGTGACCCCGCATTGTCGTCCCCGCTGTGGGCACGTTGGCTCCTGCGGGGTAGGACATTCGTGGCGTGCGTGCTGAAACTCAACTCGGATTAAACTAAACTTAAATTCAAGCAGACTTCAACCGAACTAAACTATTTTTATTGTACCTTGTCAAGGCCCACTGAGCTATGTCGATATTTTTTTTCCCCGAAGCGACCTGGCGATCGCAAACGACGGCTCGACGCCGTGTGGCTTATCACGTGGAAATTTCGTAGCGGCAGCCCAAATGCTCAAAACGCGTGACGTTCATTCTCAAATTCGGTGGGGAAAACCGAGAGGACCCGGAGAAAAATCCACGCGTCTGTGGGGGGGGGGGGAGTAAGAGGAGGAGAGAGACGCGTGGTCACCAGCCGTGCTCATCGGTGGGTGCCGGGCGACTCGGGGTCACCGTGAACACTCGACGCTGCACATTTTGTGGGTGGCTCGTTCGGTGCGTTGGGGTGACGGTGATGCCATGAATTTCGATTTAAAGCTTTCGTGACTGCAGGGATTCATCTTCTTGGTTCTTTCGGTAAAGTCACGTTGAAGGGAAATAATAAAATAATAAAAGTACATTTTCTTATGTTTTATTTTTATTATTTTATTATTTTCCCTTCTACGTGACTTTACCGAAAGAACCAAGAAGGTGATGCCATACTTTCAATTGCGCCTTATTTTCACGAACACAATGAGGGACCGCTTCCTTCTCGAATGCAGTCGCATTTCAGTGACTCTGGATTACTTGATTCAGGTTCTCACTCAAGCGTCGTCTGTCCCATTCGAGTTACCAAGATTAATCTGCCAGGACTTTATCGTCACGAAAACGTTTGTGAGAGGGTGAGACATCAATTATTCGCTGTTTTTTTAAAAATTAGTTTCACTAATTAATTTAAACACCATTCTGAGAAATACCTACTGGTTTCAGTCTAATTTTATTGCCTCAACTTACAAATAAATCTTGACTCAAAGCTTTTGTGACTGCAGGAATTAATATTCTTTGGGTCTTTCGGTAAAGGCACGTAGATGGTTCAAAGAAAATAACAAAACACGACGACGTTTCGATCATAACACAAGCGATCGTCATCCTGATGACTTACTGCCAAGGAACAAAAAATATATAAATTTGTTACACAGTGTTATTAATGGAGTGGAGTGTTAACTTTGCTTTTGTGTCCTGATCACAAAAGCAAAGTTTGTGGGGATTAATAGTCATTTTCTGTACTTTTGAGGCATAAGCAATTGGAAAATAACACTTAGTACCCAGGAACAACGTTTTTTTTGTTACACAGTGATATAATCTGTTTTCCCATTTAAGGAATCAAAGCACAATCTGTTAGCATGTTAGAGCATGGTCGGCCTGTTATTTTACGTGTAAAACCTTTATAAACGAGTTCCTGCTCAGCGAAGCATTCACGGTTAGCTCACGGTATTTTAAAAGGCATGGGATGCGTATAAAATTTATCGTTAACCCTGCAGTTTAATAGACCCAATAGAGAGCCATTTTCATGAAATTGACCCTTTATTCTTCTTTGTCCAATCTAAGTGAAACGATCGAGTCGGATGGTACCGTTGCATCACGGTCCATGGCGCTCCGGGCTCGCGATGCGGTGGTCGCCGGTTCGACTTCCCGGCGCGGCAGTTAGAAGCACGCTTCTGATGTCCCCGCACCGCCTCTGTCTACCGAGCGGTGCATTCGCGTTCACCGGCGCGGTGTGGGTAAAGTGAGAGTACTCCACCCTCTTCCAAAACGTGGCCAAAATATCTTCGACGGGACTCAATTATCGTCTTGGTTCTTTCGGTAAAGTCACGTAGAATGGAAATAATGAAGTAATAAAAATAAAACATAATAAAATAATTCTCACGACGTTTCGACCACAACGCAAGCAGCCGTCCTCAGGTGAAGAACAGGTCTGTCGAGAGTCTGAATGAAACACCCCAGACTTGGAGCGTCTATTTAAGCTCAATTAAATATTTTTAAGCTCACTCAATTACAAGAGCAGTGGCATGCAGAGGAAATTGCAGGGCTGCACCTTTAACGTTGTAGTGTGCGCTCCTAGTGCACGACTGAAGTGGCATCAGAATCAATACCGAGACTTTATGATGCAGGGTGGTGATGCACACTGGATCGTAGCATAGTTAAATTATAACTGGGGGGAAACCCAACAACCAACATTTTTTTAGTATTGTAACTTACACAAAGCCAACTCAAGCTCTTATTGTAAATACCACACCCATACATATCGGTTTTTTTAATGCAATGCTTTTATTACTTTCACAATGCGCACACACACAATAGCTTTACATCAAATATTTCCTTTGATCTTACAATAACTGGCTGTGACATGGCTTTCCTCTGAAAACGTAAATCCCAGCTCTGCTTTTTTTTTACTTTTCCTGGCCTCCGCTTTCTCATGTTAATGTCAAATGCGGCAGGAATACAAATCGGGGGTGCAGGTTAAGGGGTGCAAAAAAATATAAAACGGCACAAATATTAAATAATAATATTAAACAATTGCACGGCCAAAGCCGGCGAAATAATCAGGCCGAGGCCGATGCATCGGACGCCTGACTCGTCGTGACGATCGCCTCCTGCTTGATTGAACGCAAAAACATTAAATCTTTCGTGGCAAAAAAAACGAGGGAGCGGGTTATAAATTAAATGTCTCGCGACAACGGAGGAGCTGCTTTTTTTGAAGGGCATTATTTGCCTCCAGTGATCCATCATGAGGCCGAGCAACTCTCAAAGGGTCCCCTTTCTTCCGCCCCCTCTGTTCGACTTCAGGCCTGGCCAGTGTCGCCACGCCACAACTTGGCACCGGTCACATGGAAGAGAATAACCCCCTGGCGAGCGCCGTCCTCCCTCCTCTCCTTTGTGTCTTCACTTTTTTGTTTCCCTTTTCAAGACTGCGGAGGCGGGGAGTTCTGTTTGAGTTTAAGATTTATCGATGGCTTTGTGATGCGTCAACTTTCACGATCGTCTTCCGCTATCCTTACTTTAAATTTACTTGGCGCACATAAACGCGTCCGTCATCAGACGCTCGTGTTTGAATGTCTGGGTGGTGGCGTTACGTGCTGAGCTACGAAGCACAGCGGCTCAGAATTCGATTCATGACCATGGCTAACGGCAGTGGCGAGTTAAATCCGAACCGGTTTCGGACGCACCCTTCGCCAACCCACGCTGACCAGCGTGGTGAAGTATATGGGTCAAAGCAACACCATTTGTCTGACATGGCATGAAGAGCCCTCGTCCTGCAGTGGATTGATAAAGGGCTGTGAATCATTATTATTAGTCGTACGACCTCTGTGTCGCACGAAGAGCTGAAGCTCTGTCGAGCCCCTCAACGGCGCCGCGTTGTGTAAGGTTCCCACGGTGAAGGGAATGAACGACGACACATCGAACCGTGACCGATCGGAACGGACGCAAGGCGTTCAGCGCGGTAATTCGGGGAGGGGGGGGGGACGACGCGAGGTCTGGGCGGTCATCTCAGCGGAGTGCCGTGTCGGACTTCCCCTCATGGTCACGTCAACCTCAACGCCACGGAGCGGGACACGTCACCGCAGGCTACGGCAGAGAGGAGACGATCCTATTGCTCGCATCACGAAAGTCAGGGTGCAGCCCTGCGAGTGCTTGCTCGTCACATCTGTTGGCGGAAGGGCCTTCTCTCGAGGGCGTTGTAGAGAGCCCCTTTAAGGTTATTTTGGGGTATTTGGCCTACTCTTCTACGCTGGCCCAGATGCCTTGGAAGAGGCGGGAGTAGCCCCCTCCCCCCCCCCCACACTTTCACTCACCACACGGGGGACCCGGCCCATCGACTCACTTTGGTTTGACCCACTTTGTACTGCCGGGTGGACAGAGGTGAAGGGATTCTAAGAAACTACCCCAAGCCATCACCATCTATGATGGCGCATCTAGATGCTGCACGCGAGCCAAATTCATCGCTCCGCCTACCTTTGGCTGCCATTCCGTCGCCCGCCTCGACCACCGGCCATCGTTCCTCGTATCGCGACTCGTCCTGCCCGAGCCAACTCAACGCTGGCAAATGCGTGACCTCGAGGTGACCCGGTGGGTACCTCTGTGGGCTAACTCCACGTTGGAACAGTGCAGTTCCACGATGTTGAACGCACGTTTTTAGACACTGTAAAGATGTGGATAATGATCAGTTATGAGCAGCTTTTGTTACTTTTGTTTCTTCCAGGGCATAGCTTGTTGTTCTTCCCCCGCACCTCCAATTAGCGCGTTTGGCTATGTACGGTGCGAAAGAAGTCCAGCATACAATGCGATGTGTCTGCGTACCTACTCTATTTTTGTTCTAATATACTCGTTTGGGTAATCATAAGGCAATTTTATCAATAACGTGAGTTATAACGCGCACGGTAATTCACGGACATATGTGACCATTACTCGTGCAAATGTAGGGTATACAAAACCATTATAGCCGCAATTATATGTTAAATCAATAACGGAATTTCTTAATTCCTGATGATGTAAATGAAAAGGTGTTTGCGAACTCAATAGTGCACGATTGGCTGCACGCCCAAATAAGTCAGGAAAGCGCAGTGCTTGACTCGAAGCCAACAGACGTTCAATGAATTCAGTCAGTCGATTGAGCGCTGATTAGCATAACGCAATTAAAGCAATCGAGCGCTTACAGCATACGACCTGGCCCCTGTCCAGTAAAGCAACAAATACACTGAAAATGAGAAGCCAGTACACGTAAGCATTGTCTTAGTGCGTTTTGTTTTTGGCATTCGTTAATTTGTGGGATATATTGAGTCATTTATTTGCATCGAAGAAGAGAGAGAACATCCGTACTTCTCAGAAAAAAAGTTTGGCAATGATTTGTTTCAGAATCGTAAACTTTGACGGCTGCGGTGAGAGCGATGAGCCCACCACGTGCGATTACTAAAGCGTCTTGAGGTAAAACTATCAAGCATTTTCTTATTTTTCGATTTAAAGCGTTCGTGACTGCAGGGATTCATATTCTTGGTTCTTTCGGTAAAGTCGCATGGTGAGTGGGGAAGTGTTGCCACTTGTTGTGTAGACCAGAGGTCCCTTGGATGGATTCGAGAAGTAGTTCTGCGATACCTGGTTCCGTGGTGCCATTCTCTTGACAGACAGGGTCGCGCTGCGAGAGACGCGAATAGATTATTCGTCGCATTACATCAGTCACACAAATGGGATACAATTGGAGAAAAATGCAAATAAATGTAAGTAAACATTAAAATATATTAATTTGCACGAGACTCACAGAGATCTATACTGCATATTATGCGAAGAGATCGTTTACGCCGTACATGTGTTCAGAATCCGCAATATTGTTCAGAGAAGCGTCATTCAAATCGATCGGGCGTGGTGCTGTCCACCCACCCCCTCGTGTGCCGTGCCGGCCTTCAAAGGTGGTGCTCGCTAACACCACTTGCCCCAACAGTCCGTTAGAGGCTTCATTGGGGGATCTTTGTCTGTGATGTTCCGGCCTGAATAAGTGCTCACTGAACGCACCTCGTGCCAAGGGGCTATCCAGGCTCACTAAGGCGTATTTCCGCTCGTTAACGTATCTATGTACGCGCATGTATTTGGGGGGGGGGGGAGCGGTGGTGTCGCAGTTAGCGCGCTGCGCTACGAACCTGGCGACCCGAGTTTGATTCCCGCTCATGGCCAACACCAGTGACGATTATCTGAAACAGTTCTGGGTCTCCCCTAGGTCGACTCAGCCTCAAATGAGTACCTGGTGCGGTGCGTAAAAACATCGCCACTGGGGAGACAAAGGTGGCTGGGCGTGGTGCTGGCCACCCACCCCCTCGTGTGCCGCTCCGGCCTTCATAGGTGCTCGCTAACAGCACTTGCCCCAACAGTCTGTTAAAGCTAGACGGGGGATCTTTGTCTTGATTTTTTTTTATGTCCCACTTAACCGGAATGCATTCCCTTAAAAGTATCATCATTAACCGTTTCGCATCGTGCACGACGTTGCCCTAAATCATGTAAAATATAAATGACTCCGACTCCACGGTGGCGGATCTCACGCTTTAACTGTGAGAGTCAAAAATTCGCACTAAACCCCCTTTGCTCATTTATTCCCGTAAACATATTTCAATTGCAGATACGAGAGCTCCGTTGTTATGTGTGGGTCTAAATCGTCAGATCACTACACCACACTAAACCTCTTAACGCGTTCTAGATTTGAAGCTTTCGTGACTGCAAGAATTCATATTCTTAGGTTTTTTCGGTAAAGTCACGTAGGTAAAAAAATTAAAATTAATAAAAGTAAAATAAAAATAAAATAAAAATCACGACGTTTCGGAGGCAACACAAGCTTCCGTCTTCAGGTGGAACCGTCACAGCACGATTGCTGTTTCAAGTGAGAGAAATTCCAAGAAAACAGTCCTTGCATATATACTGGTTGAGGGTGGGAGGAGCCAAGGTAGACCCTGGATATTATTTTTGTGAGGTTCGGTGCGGCTGAAGCACGCTGCTAGGAATGAGCCTTTGTTGTTTAAACTAACGCGTCTTCCGGAGTCATTTGTTCACACTGCCGACATTTTACGCTCGCATTTTTATCACAGTGCATTCCCCCCCCCGCCCCCCCACATTGAGAGGCTTTTTATTTATTTTATTTTTACTCCTTAGCTTCGTGCACTCATTTAATTTATTCCCCTGTGCGTGACAGTCTCCTCTCGCGAGCCTCCTCTCATTTTCCGCACCAATTCCATCGGCACTTCATCACGCGGCCTATCGCTAAACATTATTCCGCATCGCGCCGCGCATCCCTCCCCCGCCCCGTCGCAGTTACCGCCGCGTGCGATAGTTATTTATTTAGTTCATCTGAAATTCGTGCCCTCTAAACATTCGCCTGTGACCGCATCAGTCGAGCACACCTCCACCTCCTCCCGGGCCAAGTCAATCTCATCTGAACCGTTCCCCGTCAATTCCACCGAATGTGACCGGACTACGCATTCGTGCCTAGGCCGGTCACATTCGCATGCGTGCGTAGGTGGGTTTGCCCGTGTGCCCCTGCGTGCGTGCGTGTGCACATGTGGGTGAGCTGTCATGCAAGAGGTTTGATGCACTGTTCAAAATGTGTATATATATAAACCTCGGCGACCTGAGTTTGATGCCTGGCCCACAGCTGACCTTGTTGGCGAGTGATAGCCGTACCTGAACGATACTGCGGGTGGGTTGTTCGCCATTGCTGGTATTTTAATCAGAAGCAGAATATTTATTTATACTTGTAGAATCCGATGAGCTATAAAGCTCTTTGTTAATGGAACTCGGGTTACTGGGTTCATAGCACAGTGCACTCACAACGGTTCTCCGACTCCATCCCAATTTACAAATCACCATATTTCAATTCATATAATTTAATTACAATTTGCATATTTTTATATCATAGTCACATCGTGTCTCGTTTTAATTTACAACGGTCAGTGGTGGTGACATCATATCGGGAACAGTTTGCAAGGTTTTGTAAAGTCGATGCCTCGCAAAGCCAAAGCCGTGTCCACCATTGTTAATCGACGGTGATCCATTCAAGATGCAAGCGCCTTGATTCAGTCGAACTCATGTCGTTCGACGATGCTGCTACTGCTGCTGCCTTGAAAGTGGCGCGCGGGTAACCAACAAGCTCAGCACACTCGTCAGCAACTTTGCCACGAAATAACAAACATATTCTTGGTGACATTTCGGGCAATGCCGCTTTTTCATAGCACACGAGTCACTTTTTTCAGGAGGGTCTTGCCAAGTTTTAGCAGTGGGTGGGGGGGAGGGCGATGCTGCTGCTGCTGCTGCTGCTATTTGTGATCCTAATTGAGTGATTTGCCGGTAATGTTTCACCATTGGGATGTTTGGCCAATACCAGTTAGATTTTATGCTTTGTTTTATTGCTATGGGATGAGTACAGGAGGACCCAGCGAAAACCCCCATGCACAACAGGGGGAGAATGCGCAAACTCCATACAGAAAGGCACCCAAGTTGGGACAGAACCTGGAGCCTTCTGTCTGCTAGGCACGAGTGGTCACCACCGTGCCACTTCACTACGCACGGCGGCGCATACAGACACGAGCCACTTTAAGGATTAGCAACATATTATTCCGAGTCTGATAATGAAAATTCTGCAACCTATGCTTACTATGTATGGAATGCGTTATTAGTGCTACGGGATCAGTTTATTGCCTGTGCTGACATTTAAATGCAATTATGTTTACGATTAAATATGTGGCCGCATTACATTTGTATTAATTTATTTTTTGCCAAGAGCACTCTGACGCTTCAGAGGATTTTTTTTTTTTAGGATTTACGGGCGATGACATTTTCATGAGAAAAAAAGACAGCAGGATTCGGATTCGCGATTTAAATTTGTTTTAGTGCAATGTGATTATTGTACGGTACAGGTAAAGGCGCAAGCCTGCAATTGCTGTGCTGACGTCACTGCTGGTGGGAGGGCCTCCGCTGGAGGTGTCTCCAGAGGGTAATGTGGCCGTCTCTTCCACGAAGGCCGGAAGTCTGGGAAGAAGTGGAAGTACCCACACTTTACCCCACCACAGACTAACTGTGGTATACCCATCTATATTACCGAGTGAATAAAGGCGGGAGAGGCGGGAGGTTTAAATAATTTGCAGTTGTTTCAATTGCCGTGCCGGGAGATCAAACCGGCAACCTCTGGATAGCAAGCACACTTTTCTCAACAGTCCATAAGCTTCTTGGTTCTTTCGGTAAAGTCACGTAGAAGGGAAATAATAAAATAATAAAAATAAAACATTTTAAAATAATTCTCACGACGTTTCGGCCACAACGCAAGCAGCCGTCCTCAGGTGAAGAACAGGTCTTAGAGTCGCGGCCTGTTCTTCACCTGAGGACGGCTGCTTGCGTTGTGGCCGAAACGTCGTGAGAATTATTTTATTATGTTTCATTTTTATTATTTTATTATTTCCCTTCTACGTGACTTTACCGAAAGAACCAAGAAGATGAATCCCTGCAGTCACGAAAGCTTTAAATCGAAATTTAGTCCATAAGCTCTTTTATTTGCATATGTTCTCGAATCCATGTGTTCTTCTTCCTGTCTCTCAGTATCATTACAGGCACGCATATGTCATAAACGTGGGATTCCAACACGCTCTTCACGTGCCTCCCTATTTCCCCGCTTCCATCCCTCGCATGCCCTCCTGTCACGCGGTCACCTTTTCATCTCCGATTTCTCTCTTCTTCATCATTGGCTCCCGCTTTATTTCACTGCTTCGGTCACGTTTCATGACCCCAGCTCGCTCTGCGCGAACGACACTTTACCCTGCCCTCTTGCGTTCCACAACCGGTTCACGCCGACACAATCGACGGCACCTGTTGCATTCTACGGTGCGAGGGCGGCTGCTGCGACGCGCACGTGCAGAGCCATGCACCAGACGGCGAGGAGTGGAGTTGGGGGGGGGAGTTAATTCGCACGAGAGCTCGCGTGGTGCTCGTTACACCTGGGTGCAGCGCTTAACATCATTACCGCTTCCCTGCGCTTATTGGAATCTGCACAGAGCGAAAACTCGTGGTGGGGGGGGGGCTTGTCCTCAAGCGGCAGGCACACCAGCTGTTCACTGTGCGACAGCCCGTGAAAGAGATTCACAAATACCGTATCAATTTACATGGCAATCTGAACCCGGCCGCCCCCCCTGTTCAAAAGGCCTGGCACGTTACAATGAAAATAAGTCCAGCAGTGCTCTTTTAATGTCGGGCCAAATTGCCCAGATCGGAGACGCCTGACTCCGGTTTTATGAGCTCTGATGGAACTGATAAACATCAGCGGAGTCACCGCGTGGAGACACCCAGTTACTCGATATCAGCTCTACGTGGGCCTTGAGCCAGGACCATAAATTACCTCTCGTCTTGTGCCTCTAATGATACTGGCAGTCAGGGCTGTTGTGGTCACACAACAGTCCGCTCAGGTTGCACGGCAATCAATTCACTTCAGCTGTCTTTTTTTAATTCCAGGTGAGAGCCACTTGAGGCTGCAGGGCTTGGGGTCAGCGTAGGCTGCGTTTCCACAACCGGGTCCGTGCGTCGAAGTGTGGGCACATCAGTGAGCGTACTTACCTGGGGCCACGTGGCATGATTGGCTATATATGAAATGTAAAGTTGTAAAGCCCTTCATCAATCCACTTCTGCATTACCCCCCCACCTCCAAAGCCCCCATTATCTTTCACGGTCTTCCAAGGTCACATTACACCTATCACCTGCACATGAGCTGATCTGGTCGCTCCATCTCCGTGGAAGGTGTCCAGTCGGGTGCGTTCCCTCCTTTGGCTGACACTCCATCGTTCAGCTCAGCCGCTGGCCATCACCTCTTCTCGCGTTGTGTTTTTCCCAAGACTGCTTTTTGTTATCAGTCAAAATATTTTTGGTGCGATGAATGTTACGTAATCCTTATGCTCCTCTTTCTGTGTCCCAATATAATTCAAATCATGCTACTCTCAGTGCGTCTTTGCACCAATTGATATCCTTGGATAAAACTTGCAAATGGGATGTTCCACTTAAAGGGATTATCCAGGTGATTTAAAAAAAAATTCTTTTTATTATCAAATAAAACTTTTAAACAGCACTCCGAACCATTCTCATCCACCTCATTAATTCATAATTGTGACACCAGTTGGACTTAAATAATTGTCCTGGGTGCACGTATGTATGTATGTATGTTGGCCTTCTTTCGCACCGTACGTAGCCAACCGTGCTAATCGGAGCTGTGGGGGAAGGACAACAAACTAAACACAACAAGCAGTGCTCTGGTGTTTTCAAAGCTGTGTCCCTCGGAGAGACACCTACAATTGTTCAGCGAACCTCCTTGCGTGTGGCCTTTGCGTTTGCTCATTTTTATCCTGAGCCCAACTTCGCTGCCTTGTTCATTCGCTTCTTTCAACAAAGAATGTGACCAATTCCCACTGGACGTCGTACTGAGGCTGCAACGCCATTTGCCAGGCGCGTTTCACGGCGACCATCATGAGAAAAGATTTTCTGTAAACTGTAGTGTGGGAGGCGTGAGTGTGGACGTGGAGGTAAACGTTTACCGTCTCGGACATGATGACGACAATGCCGTTTATTACGTGCCAATGTAGTTGTAACATTTACAATTTCCGCCTGGCCCAATTGACTGAGCACACTTTCAAGAGCATGGAATTGAAACCGCACTGAATATCCATAAGAGGTTTTTGTTGGGTTACATCACGTAAATATGAATATGTCGTTAAGCCCGCCACCACCCAACACAGCCAAATTGTAAGGTTTGTCACGTAAACGGAATGTGCCAATTTGTCACGAGTACAGCACACCAGTGTGTTGGAGGACAAAGCCACAACATTTACAATCTGAGTACGACGTTTTGCCAGTAATTACAACTAGCTTCGTTAGTTTAACGACACATTTATATATTTAGGCGATCTAACCCAAACAACCTTTATTATGGATGATATTGGTCGCGAAAGCCTACGCACTGAATATGATTACAAGATCAATGCTTTGCACAATTATTTATTAAATGCGTGTTTTTTTGGGCCGAGTGATTAAAACAGGCCGTGCCACGACTCTGTCTCTCCACTTTGCGGTGTTTAATTTGGCAGCGCCCGGTGACTCACCACGTTCGCGCAGATATTAAAATCGGAATAAAAATAGTTGCGGCCTGGAAAATGAGAAGCAAAGACAAATGTATAGCGTATCGATATTACGTGTGTGTATATGCGCGTGTAATGCTGGTAAACATACTCTAAGTTCAAATTTAATAAGCACAGTGACCCATGAAGACGACGTTTTTTGTTTGGCCCAGTGACCACCCCCCCCCCCCTAAAAAGGTGACATTTTGAGAAACAACATTTTACCGCGCGATACGATAGAAGATCTTTGTTTATTCCTCAAAATAAAACTCCTCGTTTCATTGATATTGACACCAGTTAAGCAGGGCTGTTTCCGTGCCGTAATGATCAGCGCGCTGGACTTGCAATTCAGAGGCCGCTGGTCTGATTCCATCTCCTAGCGCAGCAGCAGCAGCAGCAGCAGAAACAACGGTGCAAGTTTCTCAAATCCCCTCCGCGGCCTCTGTCCGCCCAGCAGTGTGAATAGGTGCAGCGCGGCGAGTCGCAGACTGAAGCGGAGGTACACCCACCTCTTCCAAGATTTGTGGGCAGCGTGGAAGATGAAGCCAACTGTGGTTTAGAAGGGGTGACAGGAGCTCGTTGTTAGTGAGGCCCTTCTGTCAGCAGTGGTACGAGTAAACAATTGCAGGGCTGGACCTTCTCCTCTTCTCGAAGAGGAATGGGAAAGGAAACCAGGCGTGGTGCTGTCCCCATCACGTGTCGTGTCCAGCGTAATAATTTACCTTCACTAAGAGCCACTTATTTCGACAGCCTTACCAGGCTGATAGAGAGATCTCATTGGGTATGCGAGCACGTGGGGGTATGAGTGGCATGGCGTTACGATCTGAGATACCCGGGTAGGGTTCAATACAAGGTCATGCACGAGATCAACGGCGTCCTGGCTGGTTCCTTGCATGCGACATCGGTCAGTCCACTGCTTCTTGCGACTCGAAATGTTTATTACACGTGACGTCAGCAGCACGGCTCGGGTTCTGCAATGGGAAATCAACCTGGTGGCTCCCGACCCGCGCCGGGCTAGCTTGGCACGGCCTTGCCACAAGCTCAGCCTCGGCACTAATCGGTTGTGCAGTGGAAAAAGAGGGATTCGTGTTTGTGTGTACCGTGCGCAGGGAGCGGTAGTGCAATGGTTAGCGAGCTGTGCTACGAACCCGGCGACCCGAGTTCAATTCCCGCTCATGGCCAACACCAGTGAAGATTATCTGAACTGGTCATGGGCCTCCCTTAGGTCGACTCGGCCTCAAATGAGTACCTGGTCTGGTGTGTAAACATCGCCACTGGGGAGACAAAGGCGGCCGGGCGTGATGTTGGCCACCCACCCCCTCTTGCGCCATGCCATCCTTCATAGGTGCTCGCTAACAACACTTGCCCCAAAAGTCTGTCAAGGATATAAGGGGGATCTTTGTCTCGTTTTGTGCGTAGGTACCACGGGCCCAGGCCACTGGCCAGAGTTGTACGAGGGCTGCAGAGGTGAGCGGCAGTCTCCCATCGACATTGCGAGCGAGATGCAAGCGGAGGTCCTGTCTCCTGCCGACGGCCTGGAGTTCGAAGGCTGGGACGTCCCCTCGACAACCACCACCATCAAACACGACGGCAAGACGGGTGGGTGGTGACACTACATCGCTGGCTGGCACCGAGCGTGTTAATGAGGAGTGTGTCACGGAACAAATAAAACTTGATAACCCACCATTTATCGATGTTGCCAAGCTGATGTCGTTACAGTGATATAATATCTTCTTGGTTCTTTCGGTAAAGTCACGTAGAAGGGAAATAATACAATTATAAAAATAAAACTATATTTCATTATTGTGAGAATTGTATTTTATTATGTTTTCTTTGTATTATTTTATTATTTCCATTCTACGTGACTTTACCGAAAGAACCAAGAAGATGAATCCCTGCAGTCACGAAAGCTTTAAATCGAAAAAGTGACATAATAGTTTTATTGTATGATCTAGACGGGCAGTAATTCAGCTACAGGGGCAGTGGCTGATTGAGCTTTAGGGACAGTGGCTGATGTCGCTGAGCGGCAGTGGCTGATGTCGCTGAGCAGCAGTGGCTGATGGGTTGTTGTGCGCGTCGCAGTGATCGTGCACCTGTCGGGGGATTACCACCTGCGGGGAGGCGGCCTGCGGGGCCGCTACCGCATGGCGTGGCTCACCTTCCACTGGGGCCACTCCAACGGCACCGGGGGCTCCGAGCACCGCCTCTCGGGACGCTCCTTCCCCCTCGAAGTAAGGAGGGGGTGGGATGCGAGGGGGGGGGGGCGTGCGTGGCGGACACGGACGGCAGTGTAGCTGTCAAGTGTGCAGGCGGTGCAACTGCACCGAGGTCGACGGGCTGCCGGAGTTCACTTTCACGTGGTCCCAGGCAATGACCATATACGCAGCTATATTGCACTGATGGGGGGAACGGTGGTGCAGTGGTTGAGACAGTACCGAATGCGAACCGGGTGACTATATTGGTGAGTGGTATCTGAACCGGTGCTGGACTCCTGCACTGACCAGCTTGGTGAAGTCCTGGTCCAAACAAACAGATGCTCGACACGGCACGCTGTGCTTTAAATCATCTCTATATCCGTTGTACTGGTAGAAGTCATTTATGCAAAAATAATCCGATTTTGAAATAAATATATATTGTGACACCTTTGGAATTAATCTATTATTTAAGTTCCAGATGGTGCTTAATGACTTGATAAGAAAATAGATCCTTAAATTAATAGACAAGACCCCTACACGGAGAAACCCTGATGAATATAGAAGTGAAATTCGTATGGTGGAACACTCAATGTGCATGCATTGTACACGAGTCGGAATGTCACTGCGTACATTCTGCAATATGTTCATGAATTGTAGATGCACAACACTTGGCGATTGTACGCGAAATTTCAGGGCTCAAATGCCACGTTGGTGAATGATTCTCCTCCACCAAGCGAGACACCAATCACTGTATGGTACAATAATGGCCCTTTGCTTGTGTGCTTGCTGGATTAAGAATCTTCTGTTCCGATTCATACATTTTTTTTATTTTTATTATTAAGCTTGCTTACCCGAGGAAGCCTCACTCAGTCTCAATGCCCTGTTGCTATGTGTGCAGAGTCCAAATTCAGTCACTTGTGGGTGCAATCTTCGAATGTGCAACAATCCGGGCCCGTGACACCGGCACACACACACACACACGGTGGCCCACTCTTGCGAACGGTGTCACCCGTGATCTTTTAACGTCCTCCGTGAAGCAGATGATGCATAAGTATTTTTTCTGTTAACGTGCCGGCAGTAATAACCAGGGCGGCCGCTGGATTTGAACCACGAACCTCTGCGACGAGCAGCGGTCGCGAAGTCGCCGTTCCGCGTCGCCGCCCCTGAATGCACGAGCGAAACTTGATGGAGAGGGAGCAACTTTTAGAGTGAGCTCGTAAAAAATGTGGGAGTTGACAGTGGAGGGATTTCTAGAAAGAATAGCAAGGGCAAGGTTGAAATTGTACGGTATGGATGGAAAGAATTTACAACACGGGCAGTCCTTGGGTTATGAACCTAATTCGTTCCAGAGACCCGTTCTTAAGTTGAACTGGTTCGTAAGTCGGAACACAAAAATGCACTGCGTTTAAATGCCCGTACGGCCAGTGTTGTTGTACATTTTCACGTAACACTGTAAAACTTACTGTAAATAAAACGTAAAAGAAACATAAATATTAAAAAAAACTCTTTAACTTTCACACGCACACACACCCACTCGCAGCGCGAGGCCGACTCACTACATCTCGCAGAGGATCGCTCCTCTGAATAAAATAGTTCCGCGGTTTTAGTTTGCAAATCCGAGTTCGCGTTTTTAAGTCAATGTTAAAAAATTGTAAAAATATATTTCATGGAAGCCGGTTCGTTAAGTACGGGTGTTTGCAAGTCGAGGACTGCCTGTATCGTGCTGGAAAAAAGCATGTGTATTAAATGTAAGCACGAAGGGAATAGACCGTGGGACCCTCGAATAAAACCACGGAGTAAAATATTCAGGAAGGAGGTGAAAGGTAGTGGTGAGCACTCGGTGGGGAGTGCTGGAGGAAGCGGAGACGTGGCCGGGCGCAAGATTGCGGAGAAGGTTTGAACACTCGCCAACCCAGCGACACGGATGACGACGATGGCGCTAGCACGGAGCGTGGTGCGGCAGCGTGAAGAGAGGGGGGCAGTCGGATTGGATATGATGGGAGGGAGCCTAAAGCCATGGGCCTGCCCTTGGAGCACAGGACCTGAGAGAAAGAGAGAGAGAGAAAGTTGAACAGAAACAACACAAGCATGACTGCTGGGTGCACAAAGCACAACGAGTCCGCTTGTGCGTCCACAACTCGCGTGCTCCCATCGCCAGGAGCCCGTCCCCTCCACCGCCCAAGCCCGAGAGCGAACTCAATGTACGAGGAGAGGCACGGCGTGACGGGGGAAACATTCGTGCTGGCTGTCCTCTGCTGCCCACAAACGCAGCCCCCCCCCCCGCCAGCAGCCTGCGATGCCCGCGCTGTGCTTGGCGGTGGCCGCCCGTCCTGTGGCTCTCCCCCAGGCTTGCCGCCTGCCTTCGCTCCTGAGATCTGGCGACGGGCTCCATGGCGGGGGTGTTTGAGTCGTAGGTCGGACGCAATTCAAACGTTCTGCATCGGGGAATGGCCGGACATTTACAAACCGCTCGGAGGAATAGATCGACTGCCTCCGTTACGGTGGCTGCGAGAAGACGTCGTGTGGAGCGGTGTTTTATGTTCTCGAGGTGATTCCCCTGACCTCCGATTAGCACAGTTGGCTATGTACGGTGCGAAAAAAGTTCAACATACATACAGCACACGTACATTGTCTCTCAGTGAGAGCCTATTGATTTGAAGAAGGAGGCGATATTCTTCTGCCTCGGATTAACATATTGGTGAATGTTCCGTATATTGGAATGGCACACACTCATTTATCACTAAACAGTGTATATCACTTCAACAGCATTTCTAACTTAAACATTTGCAAATTATTTCATAGTTGCGATTACAGAGTCAAAGTCCATTTAAAGCATGCTCAAATAAGCATGAGCAGAAACTCTGCATTGCTGGCCATTTGCCGCTGGTGGAAATTCCACATTCCTATGGCAAAACGTAGCACATGGGGCACGGTGTGCAATAGCTGTGACCCAGGACGTTTTAGGCAAGAGTTGGTGGATGATGTCGAGGTTTGTGAAACTTCTCAAATCCGCTGGGCAGCCAGGTTGCAAAGACATGGCAGAGGCAGCAAGTGGGAAGTGAATCCATCCGTGTAGCCTTTTGAATGACCTTCATTAAGCACAACAATCCTTTGAAAAGTAATTAGCCGAGCAGTGTGGTCCTGGAAAAGCGAGGCATGACACTAAGTAACGCTTTCCTGATTAGAAGCATTGACTTTGTTATTATTACTATAATGAAAAACCTTTGAGACCTCTAAATATATGGAACGAAACACAAAGTCCGTTATAAATCATGCCCTTGTAAAGAACATAGAACATTAAATTTCGATTTAAAGCTTTCGTGACTGCAGGGATTCATCTTCTTGGTTCTTTCGGTAAAGTCACGTAGAAGGGAAGTGATAAAATAATAAAAATAAAACATAATAAAATAATTCTCACGACGTTTCGGCCACAACGCAAGCAGCCGTCCTCAGGTGGAGAGCAGGTCTGTCGAGGAGACAGCGTCTGAATGAGGAGACAGAGTCATTCAGACTCTGTCTCCTCGACAGACCTGGTTTTCTTTTTATTATTTTATTATTTCCCTTCTACGTGACTTTACCGAAAGAACCAAGAAGATGAACATAGAACATTGGCTGCAAGCTCAATGCAAGGGACCCGCGAGATGAGTGGAAATGCGGTACAAACACTGGGCATTGTAAGCGAATGATTTATTTCAATTGAGCAGTGACACATTGCTGGCGAAACGTCGTACTCGGATTGTAAATGTTGTGGATTTGCTCTCCAACACACCGGTGTTGCTGTACTAGTGACGAATTGGCATGTTCTGTTTACGTGACAAACCTTACTAATTGGCTGTTTCGGGTGGTGGCGGGTTTAAAGACACATTTATATATTTACGTGATCTAACCCAAAAACAAACTACATTATGAGTGACACACTTTGTTCACCGCAGTATTCCAGAATCTGATGACACGCCACTGCGCGGCCGAGTAGTGAACGTGGATCTGTCTGGTTGCATGCTGAAAGTTTTATCCATTTTCATCCCGGAGGTTGGTAACGATAACAAATAATAATAACAACAACAACAATACAAAACACATCCTCTGTTCCGCAATGACGTGGGAGACGAACTTCGCCGTTTCTATCCTCTCCGCGTGTGTTACTTCCAATTATACTCGAGAGGGGGGGCGGGGGGTTCAAACATGTGGATAACGGGATTAATTTCTGCTTTAATTCCTCGCGTATTCGAACAATTTTGCAGACAATAGAATTTCATCTCGCCAGTGCTTTAACGTTGTCACGAATAAATGTGGATAATGATGATTCTGCCCCTTAATTCCTCTTATCCACTAAATAATGTTTACAGGTAGTTGATCTGCAATGCATTATGGGGGGGGTTTAATAATTGTGGTTGCTCAGATGAATGGAGGGATATCCTATTGACCATTTTGGTGGCATTGATAATAAGAGTCCTGAGTAATACTTCAGCAGATAGGCGAGTTCTACTTTGATGCCGTTTAGTTACCCATACAAAAAACTCACCGAGTCTCAAGACTCCTATTAAGAAGGGCCTTGCATTGGGATGCTTGGCCACTCCTCTTTGTGAGTGATTAGCTTGTGGGAGGAAACCAAAGAACCTGGAGAGAACGCATGCATATGAAGGAGTAACGCTCAAAACTCCACACAAGTAGATTCAAGAATCTTTCTCTCCTGCCATCACCTGCTCACCCCACGGTCCTAGCCTACAATTCCTGGTCTTCCTAAGACAATTTCCCATCTGAGTCCTCTCCAGGTTCAGACCCTGCTTAGCTTTTAAGATCATTCACGATGATTTGGTCAGAGGTGTGTGTGTGCAGTGCCTGCTAAAGCTGGTTAACAGTTAATGTAATTATTTATCTTACGGATGGTAGAAGTCGCCAAATTAGTAAGTGAATTTAATAATATTGCAAGTGTAGATGATAGTGCTCTTTGTTTTCGAGAAAGAACAAAAAATTACATGTTCTTGGCTCTCCCATCTTTTGTTGATTAAGAGTTTTGGCCACCGGACCCTGGGGGTGGTGGATAACCGCCAAGTACATGGAAGCGTTTCATCATCATCGTCGTGGTTTCACAAAAGCGAAACATTCCAAAAGAAAATATATTAACAATTGTGAAACTGTGCCCACGCCAAGTCGTCTGCCACTCGACCTTCTCAGTGCACTCACTAAACCACCCGCGCGGCCACCACGGACGGCCCACGCGCAACTGGCTGGCCGCTCCATTCGCACCAACGCCCGATCTCGCTCCAGTCGCGTAGCTGCGGAGGGTGCAGGCGGTGCAACTGCCCCAGGGCCCACGGGATGGAAGGGCCCACGCGGGCCAGACTACGAAGAGGGCGTGGGGGGGAATTGTCTGATGGGCGTGGTGGTGGTGGGGCATTATTTAATTCATTGCACCAGGGCCCATGTCAACCACACTATGCCACTCGCCCACAGATGTATAGATAGAGATTCAGAGACTCACATTGAGACCCATTGGTATGAAGACCCTACAGACATACCTGCATCAGTGGTGTTGCTCTCGACATTGCAAGGCTGTGTAACTACACCACGACTCTTGGTCCCGAGAGGGCCCATGCTCCAGCCTACAAAATAGGGGAGGAAATTGCACCGGTATGGAGGGACTAATTTAATTCCATTGTATCAGGGCCCGTGCAAACCACCACTTCACGGCACTGTGGCCTCGTCCGGTGGGGCTGTTCGCGGATTAAGAGTTGGGCAGGAGGCTCGGTCTCCCCACGAGACGAGGAGAGCCCCTTCTCCGTGTCCTTCGCTTGCCACTTGCTGCTTGAGTAACACAGCGACGAGTCGCCCCCCCCCCACCCACCACCACTGGCATTGTTAGCGAGCGAGATCAATAATGCATGGCGAGGCTTTTGACGCGCGCACAATGACGGCGCTGTGCGCGTCCCTCTCGCCGGGTCTTTTGCTGCTGGCCTCATGATTTATTGAGGAGCGCGGAATAGGCGATAGACGTGCGGTTGTGGCGCACGCTTCACTGGGGAGAGGATCGTCTTAAGCGTCCACGCCTTGCGCAGAATGTTTCACTTTCACCCACGTGACGCCGCCTGCTGCTGCTGCTGCTGTAAATTTGGAGTTTGTGTCTCTCATACTCTTAGTTCTTTCGGTAAAGTCACGTAGGTAAAAAATGAAATTAAAATTAATAAAAATAAAACAATAATTTTTATAATTTTGATTTCATTTTTTAATTACGTGACTTTACCGAAAGAACTAAGAGTATGAATCCTTGCAGTTATGAAAGCTTCAAATCTAGAATTTGTGTCTCTCGCTCTCTCCCCGTGGTCGCGTGGATTTTTTTTCCTCCGGGTCCTCCGGTGTTTCTCTCATTTGGAATCGACGTGCGTTGTTGATTATTTTGCCGCAATACATTTCGACGTGATGCTAAGCCACTTCTTTGCGCTATCGTTTGTGGCCACGTCGCTTCTAAAACAAAAGTTAATAGCTCAGTGGGCTTTACCCGGTAAGATAAAAAAAATGGTTTAGTTTAAACATCTATTTGTTTACCTTGCTTATACTCTGCACTCCTACCGTGTGTTGTACTGTTTGTTGTTGTAACGTTCTGACCTGCCCCCAGTTGACGTCAGTGAAAAAGAGCTTTATAGCTCATCGGATTCCTCCTCCAGTATAAACAAATATTCTGATGCTGAACGTGGTGCCGGTGTGGACATTGCAAGATTAGAAGCAGCTCAAAGGCCTCCAAGGTTCTTTTTTTTATTTTCTTTAGGAGAGATGCCGTATGCCTGATTTGATCAGTGGCTCAAGCTAAAACAGCCGTGTGCGTTTGTACTGAGATCCCGGATGCAAGTCAAGGCAGTTGTCTGTCTTCCATACAGACCGGGAGTCGATTACAATTATAATTGGGTCACGTATATTGAATTGCAACCACAATGTAATTATAATTCCACCCAACAATGCTGCTGTGTTTGTAATTATAATTGACCCCAAGGTCTGGGTCCTCAGCCCGATTACCAATGACTGCACATAAACCATCACATTCAATTTAGGACTGCACTTCATTTGACGTTAATTCAACCGTGTTGATTACAATTATCGGTTTGAATGTCGTGCGACGAACATTACTTTCTGTTTAGTTGGATGGGTGGAAAAGTGCTTTCCCCTACTTTGAATACCAGAGGTCACTTGAAGTGATCTCAGAGGTAGCTTTGTGATATCCGCTTCCGTGGGCTATCCTTTAACATGGAGGGGGAGGTTGCATTGCTCTGTGTGAGAGAGATCCAAACAAATTCTTTGTCACGTGACACGACACCGGAAGCACGAATTTGGGTACATTTTTCAGGGGGGGGGGCGGCAAACAATATAAGAAATATATTATCTACATTTCACATAACTATAGATTTGAGCTTTGGAGAGCATATCATAAATGTGTATAAAATATATATTTACTAAAACACTGAGATAGTAGGGGGGCGTATGTAAATGCCCATGTGTGTTCTTGATTGACTCGTGTGGTTTTCATGGGGGGCTTTTTTCTCCTGAATATGACAGATTTACAAATCCACAACGCCTTGGGCAATACTGCAAAAAGGTTTACTTACAAAATGTTACTAGTCATATCATATCTCAAGACTTATTAAAAAAAATACTTGGCCTGATCATTTGTTTGGGTGAGGAACACGTTTGAATTTAATTTGGAGGATCTCTGATCTTGAGATGTATTGGTGGTCAACCATCTCTCTGGGGCACTCTGCAACAAAAGGGCATGTTGTTAATGTCCTGTCAAATTGAGGGCCTTTATACTCAGAGGGCATGAAACATTATATGGCATCTTCATAAGGAAGAGTACAGGATCGCTATGGTCTAAACAAGGTGATCTTTAAAATACATGTTTCAATTATATAGTATTTGAATTGACCTGATAACTCTCAGAGATTAAGCCATTGCTTGTTAAGCTCTCTGCTGTGCCATGTATACTTTAAAACGTGGAAACGAATTCACATGTTACCTTTGGTTGGAGACAATCGACTCTTTAAAAATTCAAATTAACACAATTTCCAAAATTGTATCTGTAACACTGCACACGAGGTGTGTGTGTATCACCTGCAATAAAATATGGATCAGAAACGTGGACATTGGCACAGAGAATGGAACAGGATCTAAAATGTGTTAAAATTAAAAAAACACGTCGAGGCGCACGCTCGCAATTACTTTGAGAGACGGGTGGAGGAACACGCGGAACGGAGCACCTCCACCGGTCAGAGACATCCTCAAGTGGCCTGAGACGGGACGCGTTCCCAACGAAGGGATCAAGGTCGATGGTCCAGGGCCGTGTTATCCAATAGGTAACAGTAGGCACTGTGCCTAGGGCCTACGAATTCTTAAGGGCCTTTAAAAATGTGGACAATTTTTTTGGAAATGATAAAAAATGTGAGCAAGATATCTTCTTTAAATGACTATAATAATATATAGTGCAAGGATAGGGACAAAGAGGCAGAGTCATATAAATGTTAATCGTTTTTTCTTCATAAGGTGGGTGAAATTAACACTGGAGAAGAACTTTTAAACATTTTTTTCCCATTGCAAAATTATCAATAACATCTTCAAATGGTGTTTTTACGCACAATCCCATTCTCAATCGAGAGTAGTGCGAGGGAAGACAGCGCGGCGTTTGTTGCGCTGCGCGTGAATCAGCAGCGCGCCGGTGGCGGTAGTGACATGGGGCGGCAGCCAGTAGCAACTGTGGCCAGCTTTCACTGAAGGCCGACGAAACAGAGGCGCCGAGGCCCTGCAAGAGGAAGAAGCTTGACCAGGCCCTGGCTGTGGTCGAGACTAACGCCCGGAGTGGCAGCCAAAGGTGGGAGGAGATTTGAGTCGACTCGCGTGCACGCCGAGCTGGATGGATTGCTGCCTCACGAGGCAATGCGCCATGGCGATGGCCTGGCGAGGAGGCCTTTATCCTGCAGTTGTGGACAGATCGCGGCTGACGATGATGAATGCGAGGGCGAGGAATTGGTGGGAGTGATAACCGAGAGCGCACGCGGTTTGCTTGGAAATGTGATTGCAGCTCGGTGTCTTTACAATGCCTTGCTTGTGATCTGACTGTGGGGTTGTAATTACTTATCCTGTGGTGGTCACGCTGCATCAGAAAATAAGCGTTTGTCATTGCCCTTTGCCCAGAATTAAATAATGCATGAGCCTATGATTTCGACTTTCATTGAAAGCTTTTGTTATAGGCTTATGGTATGTTAGAAGCCTTAAAAACCATCTTTTTAGGTGTAATTTTAAAGTTATTAGTTCTGTGTTGACATCATACACCCATCCATTCGATTATATTTCAGAGCTAAACTACCGTATATGTGCTTTATCTCCAGTTACACACCTGAGAGGTCGTGAAAGCGAGTGATGTTGATAAGAAATGAACCAGTGCATGTCAGTGTACAGATAATATCAATCATAGGTCAGACAGAGTTCCTTAATTATCAAATGAACATTCAACAGCTTCTTCATCGATAGCCCAGAGCCGACGGTGGGAATTCCAAATTCCTATGGCAATCGTCAGTCTACCCATAGGGGAATTGCATATATGGTTGCAGGATGATTTTAGCTCTGAAGTTGACGTTTTAGCGGTTAAACATCATCGAATGGATGTGCTTACGATGACGACACAGTGAAACGTATACTTTGTGAAAGTTGTGTTTCCTATTTATTTCTTCTGGGTTTCGAGACGCTCTGCTTCCATCCCCCCTCTTGCGCCGGCGATTGACCTTCGCGATGGCCTCCTCTGTGCTCCGCTGTCGCAGGTGCAGATTTACGGCTACAGCCAGGAACACCACAGCAGCTTCGCCGCCGCGATGAAGGCGGGCGGGAACATGGCAGCCCTGTCCATCCTCTTCGAGGTGCGACGGGGCCCAGGGGAAGCCTTCGCACACAAACACAAAGATCCCCCCGTGTAGCCTGTCAGCGAGCACCCATGACGACACACGAGGGGGTGGGTGGGCAACTTCCACGAGTGGCGATGCTCACACACCCCACTAGATACTCGTTTGAGGCCGAGTCGACCTTGGGGAAGCCCAGGACCGGTTCACATTGTCGTCACTCGTGTTGGCCGTGAGCGGGAATCGAACTCGGGTCGCCAGGTTCGTAGCGCAGCGTAGCGCTAACCGCTACACCACCGCTCCTCACGCGCGCACAAACACTGTGCCAGATGGAAATTCGTGAAGCCTGGCAACCCGAGCTTAGTGACTCTGGGCTTTGCCTGGGTCACCTGACCCACAATGAGTACGGAGCTCGTATGGTGAATATCGGCAATCTTCGATTAGCACAGTTGGCTACGTACGGTGGGAAAGAAGTTAAACGTACAGTACATTCACTGGACAACTGTGAAAAAGAGCTTCATAGCTCATCGGATTCCTCCAGTATATATATTCTCATTCTGGCATACAGCATTGGAGATACAAAGTTGGCCGGGTGTACTTGGCCCGCTGACAACTTCCTGGCAAAATATCGCGCTGAGCAGGTGCTCGTTAACAGCAATCTCCATCTTCTTGGTTCTTTCGGTAAAGTCACGTAGAAGGGAAGTAATAAAATAATAAAAATTAAACATAATAAAATAATTCTCACGACGTTTCGGCCACAACGCAAGCAGCCGTCCTCAGGTGAAGACCAGGTCTGTCGGGGAGACAGAGTCTTCACCTGAGGACGGCTGCTTGCATTGTGGCCGAAACGTCGTGAGAATTATTTTATTATGTTTTATTATTATTATTTTATTATTTCCCTTCTACGTGACTTTACCGAAAGAACCAAGAAGATGAATCCCTGCAGTCACGAAAGCTTTAAATCGAAAGCAATCTCCATGTCAGTATGAAGATCTAGACAGGGCTGCTTGGTCTCTGTTGTCATCAGCATAATTTTTTTAAATCAACTCTCGTTTTCACTCCCTTTCTGAGCATTTTGTGTTACCGTATGCATACATCATTCCCAAAATCACGAAGGAATGATAAATAAGTTTCTGATTCTTCAAATAAATCGCACACTTCTTATGTGGCAGTCGTTATTCGTAATAAATGTGAGAGGTCGCCACGTTCAATAAATATGAAACTAAAACCAATCGGAATTAATCGGGCAAAGAGACCGTAGACTTACCTATTGTTCACGCTCTTTGTTGCTTTGCTGTACTTTATGTGCCTCGGTCAGCGTTCTCGATGGAATTGGTTCAATCCAACGATAGCACTTCGAAAGAATCAACACTGTTTTTGGTTAAGATTCAAATGTAGCGTACTCGAGAAAAGCGTTTGACTTTGGAGGATGTAATTCGCAAATTTGTGTCATTCCAGTCGAACGCTGCATTTGGTGACGTAATTTTTTGTCTCTTCAATGTTTAGATCGCAAAAGGCAACAGCAGCAGCAGCAGCAGCAGCGCTTACACCCCCCTGCTCGAGGCCGTCAAGAGAGTCTGCCAGCCGGGTATCCTCGTGCACGCCACCCCGTTCTGCGCGTTCGCCGTTTAGCCGCGAGCATTGCCACGGCCTAACGGTCCGCGCTGGACTTGCCGTCCATCGGTCGTCGGATCAAATTCCCGGGCGCGGAAGTTGAAACAGCGGCGCGAGTTTTGTTAAATCTCCCCCCCTCCCCCTTCCACGCCGCCTTTATCCACCCGGCAGTATTCATGGGTATGCCACCGGCAGGTCGGTCACGTGTGGTGGGGTAAAGTGTGGGCGCTGCCACCTCCGACATCCGGCCTGCGTGGTAGAATAGTGGGACAAATACGCTGTGGATGGGGGCAGGAGGGGGGTGCTTTAAAACTCCATCCAGTGAAGGCCATTCTGCAAGCAGGATATGCAAGCAGTTGAGCGAGCAATTGCAGGGCTGCTCCTTTATCTTTCAACACAACACGCGAGCTCTTTTTATCAGGAGGTTCCTCCATTGGGGTGACGGAGCCAACTCATTTTCAGGGAGCGCACCTGAAAAAAGCCAACACACATACAGAGAGGGATAGTCACCCCAAAGGTTCGCACAGACGGGCATCACAAAGGCCTGCGCTGTGCTGCCATCTCGCGGCTGCCTCTCAGCCCTAGCAGGTTCACGACGCTGCGTGATGCACAAATCCCTTTGCCCAGTGATTTCGAGGCGCGTGCCTGACACGCGGCTACAACTGCTGCCTGACTCGTGGCAAAGCGTAGAGGGGCGACATCTGGCGTCGGGTAAAGGAGGCCAACAACAGACATTCTGTTTGCATCATCTTTTGGAGTTGTTCCATTGTGCTCTGTTGGCCGCAGGAGTTGAGGGACTGTTATATATTTTCCGATTCATATCATCATCGTAATAATAACAACGACATAATACATCCAATAATGTACCCATGAAAGCTGCACGGAGAGTGGAGACTCTTTTTGTTTTGCAGTAGGGTCCTGCATTGGGATGTTGGCTGCTGTCATTAACGAGGGTTATGCATGTTTGAGGACACTGGAGTGCCCAGAGAAAACCCATACATACGAGGGGTGGCGCTTGGTAAACTGCCCAAACTTAAAACACCTGGAAAGCTCTGGCGGTCACTCATCTAAGCACTGGCCAGGTTCAGCTCCGTTTGGCTTTGCAGATTGAACGAGATTGGACCCACTTACGGTGATTTCAGCGGTTTCATTATTATTATTTCGTTACGAGTTGGTCAGCGACATTTATATGTTCGCGCGGAGGTTGGTGGGTGAGCCAGTCGACGTCTCCCATTAACCGGCCCTAGCCAGTGGCGGAAAATCCACAGTCCTATGGCAGGGCTAAGTCTGTCCACAGAACAACCACCTTTTAATTTCCTCACAAAATGGTACTCGTTTTATCAACCGCGAAGGACGGATGGGCTGCGTCAACCTCCGAGCTAGATTTGAACCCGCGGCCTTCCGACCACGAGCCGCTCGCTCTACACGCAGAGCGCAACGCCGGCGGATCGGCCGGGCGCCCGTTTCCGTCGTGACCGATCGCTTATGCGTGTGGCGGTGCCCCCCACAACCCCGCCCCCCCCCCCCTCCGTGGCACAGACCTTCACGACAAGGTGAGCGCATTCCGTCCCGCGGATCTGCTTCCCGAGTCCACGGACGAATTCTTCCGCTACTCGGGCACGACGACCACGCCGCCATGCGCCCAGGGAGTGGAGTGGACCGTCTTCCCCCGGACGGTGCACATCTCCGCCCACCAGGTAAAGATCCAACGGGTCCCCCCCCCCCTCTCCACTGGGGCCTCGCACATTCTCGTAACTCCGGGAGCAACTGTGCTGTGGTGGAAAGTTCACACTCGTAATGTCTCCTTCGCATTTGCACACTCTTTTGTTTGGATGTCAACATTCTGATTCAAAAACCCTTTTTAAAAAAAAATAAGACCGATTGGTTCAATGGACAGTCGTCCCAGTCAAATAAACATGTGTATTTCTGTTCAGCTAAGGGATGCTGCCATAATTGCAAGGTTAGCTCTCTGGATTTTCGATCCAGAGGTCGCCGGTTCGATCCTCCGGCGTGGTAGTTGAAACATTTTCGTAGAATGTGACTCGACGGTTCTCAATAGTGGCGCTGCGACGTGTTGTTCTCTGCGATGTTCAGCGTAATCGCCGCCACGTACTCTAAGCTCACGGCAAGTGAAGCGAAACATTGGATGGTCATCTAAACCAAGGCGCCACAGTGGCGAGATCTATATTTGGAGCTTGCATGTTCTCCCCGTGGTCGCATTGATTTTTCTCCAGGTCCTCCGGTTTTTCCTTCCACATTTAGAAACGTGCATTTAGAGTATTAGCTGAGTTGAGTGTGTTCTTGTGCAACACGAGCACGAAACAACCCACGCCGTCGAAGTTCTCCGGCCGTGCCACGCGGTGACGATCCCGCGAGCCCCCACCGCGTCGCGATGGCTCGAGTCGAACAACGCCCCGCCGTAGACTGCGACCGAACGGCCCTGAACGTCAATTCCCCTGTCGCGCCTTGTGCCGCGCAGCTGGAGGCGCTGTACGGCGTGCTCATCATGGAGCGCGCCGGCTACGCCATGTTGCTCGAGTACCTGCAGGATAACTTCCGCCCGCCGCAGCCGCCACCGTCCGGCGCTGACCTCGTCCGCTACCGCGTGGGGCCTGCGACGCCTCCCACCACCGAGGCACCACCAGCGCAAGGTGCCGTGCACGGCTCCCGAGGAGCCAAGCGACGACGACGATGATGATGATGACGATGATGACGACGATGATGACAACGATGATGATGACGACGATGATGATGATGACGATGATGATGATAACGACGATGATGATGACGATGATGATGATGAAGACAATGATGATGGCGACGATGATGATGGCGACGATGATGATGGCGTCGCGTGTTGCTTGGGACACGCTCCCGAGTTTTACGAGTAAATATGCTCTGTCTTTCAGATGTGATGGGATATTTTGGACAATCAAAAAATATATTTTTGTTTTGGATTTGTTCCAAAAGGGGAGGTGACATCACCGATGCGGTGCATCTCCCAGATGTTTTACCGCCAAAATAGTGTTGTCAAGTGACGTCGCTTTTGTGAGCCCAAAGATACCGAAATATCCACTGTCATGTACATGACCCGTCATCTCACAAAAAATACGAATTTTTCTTAAAAATCAAAAATCCCAATAATGTTTCATCCCCACCACACGCATACACAATCTCTGCTCTCACCCCTCCCCTGTCCCTGACGCGTCCTCCTCTCATCCCCGTCTCGTGCCCGTGTCGCTTCATCTCCCGCCACCCCGCCGTGCGCAGTGTGCGCCAACGAGCCACGCAACGTCACGGCCCGCGCTCACAACGCGACGACGGGCATGGTGATGTGGGAGCGGCCCGCCGCCGTCTACGCTGCCACTATCGAGCGCTACGCCGTCACGTGCCGCAAAGAGGGTGGTGACTCCCCCGTGGAGCAGTTCCTCACCGAGGGGGAGCAGGACACGGTGAGAGGCTGCCCCCCCCCCCGCGACCCCCCCATTAAACCGATAAGCCATCCTCAACTATTCAGCGCGCATCAAAAAGAGTGAACTCAGACGGGATCCCCCCCAGAACGCGCAAGCCTGCACGAAATCCACGCACGAAATCCACGCGCGAAATCCACGCGTCCAGAAAGCCGCCCTTGATTTATCACCCGTCAAGCTTTCTTTTGACGACGTGGCTGTCTGCGCGGCGTCTGGTCAGGGCGCCATCCTCGGCGAGCTGCAGTGGGGCTCCGTGTACTGGGTGGAGGTGCAGGCCGTGTGTGCGGGGACCCACGCCGGACCCCCGAGCCCGCCCGTGCGCCTGGAGATGAAAGGTGAGGGGTGCGCCGCGCTTCCACACGAGGGGGCTTGCCGCTCCGAGTCGCCGTGGAGCCCGAATGCTGCTGCCCTGTCATTGATTCCTACATAGCTGGCCGTGCATGGTTCCTGCCAATACGCTTACCACTTAGCTGCCTGTATTTCGTGCGTGTGTCAACCTACGTACCTGCTGACAACCAACCTGCCTGCCTACGTAGCTACCTACCCATCCACCTACCTCCGTACATAACCCCCCACCCGCCTCCACAAGCCCCCATCCCCCTAACTACCGAATGTAATTTGGCGTAAATTGCAGCGCTGAGAATTTAAAACGTCGGTTTAAGAGACACGTCGGTGACACGCAACTGTGCTGCTGAGCACGTGGAAACGTGTGGCGACGGTGTCGATGCAAGGGACCTCGGAAGTAGTTCTGCGGTGCCACCTCCGCACAGAGTTTCTCTCACTCGGGGTGATTCACTGCTCTGCGAGAGCTCCGAGTGGATCGCTCCTCTCGCGACATGGCACTGACGGCACGGTTGTAATAATATTGGGTGGGCGGGGGAATGTGGAATAATGAAATGGTACACTGACGGTGCACATTGGGGCCGAGTGTGCGAAACTTGTCCGTGCATAAGACTAAGGTAAGGTCAAAGGTTATTTTTTCCGGCAACTTGCAACGTGCGCCGCTTTCCCGTGATTGGATCCTGCATTCCCTTCCCAGAATTCTGTTCTGTGCAAACGCCCGCTGTCATTGGATGACAGCGCTATTGGCAAGCACGGTGTGCAATGTGTTTTAAACAATTAATTTCAGCGGTTTGTAGATACATTTTAATCCGTGCTTCATACTGGCCTTCCTCAAAATCGGCGTTTCACACTTTTATCTGTCAAATGGTTTCAACTAAATTGAGCGTCATCAGCAATGTGCGGCCACATGAGCCAATGTTGCCGTGTGCTTTGTAGTTATAGGAGGAAGCAGCCTACTTTGAGCTATGTGGGGCCCAACATGCAGTGGGTTTCCTTCATCACAACAATTTTCTGATGGAGAGAAAAAAAAAGAGTAAACTTTTTTTTTTACCACAGCAACAGGTGTGTGGGCCCACATTGCCAAGCAATTCAATAATGAATTTAAGTCCACAATAACACACGTGAACAATTCAATTTAGGGTTATAATTTTCACGAGCAAATGAGAATTATACCACATTGCACACGTATGTTTTTTTTTTACGTAGGCTTCTTCATTTCTGTTATCATTGCATGTGACCCATTCTGCATGCATGACGCGTGTTTTCTCTCTTGACAATGCCAGTGTCAGGCCAAAACTAAATAACCCGCACACAACAGACATGGACAAGTCCAGCCCATCTGCGTACATCTCATCTTGCTCACTTGGCTGAAGACTCTTCCATCATTGTTGTTGTTGTTGTTGGACGGGGGTGTTTAACTTTGGGAACCACTGTGGTCTGTTGCTGCCATTGAATATGTCTTTCTCGAATACTTCAGCTCCTGTTGGCTAAGTGTCGCTAGCAAACCCGTGCTACCAAGGCGATGAAAACATTTCAAAGTGGGCACTTTCATTGCATGTACCTGTCTTCCTTGAACAAGGCCGTATGCTGGACTCACAGTCGGGAGGTGCGCCAATTAAAATCTGGGTTCGGGGGGGTCCACTCGGCCCATCTAACGCCGAGGGTCAATAAAATGTGTACCACTCGAGGAATACGAAATGAGTTGCAAACCTGTGAAGGATCTCTTTTATCGCTGTACCTTGGTAGCCAAAACCAGTTCATTGCTTTAACAGTGAGCAACAGCACCAATAAAGACAAATTAACATATTCAATCACAGCGGTTTCATCTCCATTTGTACGTGCGTGCGTGCGTGCGCGCGTGTGTGCGCGTGATGCCTTAACATCTCCATCCATTAACCCATGTGGCGTTTCTGTGTGTGCGCGCGAGTAGACGCGTGCGTGTGAGCGTGTACACACACACACCCCCGCATTCAATCCCTGACCAAGTGCAACAAAAATGTGCAAATTGGTTTCTATCTGAACCCTTAGGCCTCCGTTAGGTTGACCGAGTTTAAAAAGTAACAACCTGTGCGGTTTGCTCAGGGGCACCGGCAAATGGAGAAATAACTGAGGCTTTGCGTGCGTGTGGTGGCGACCACAACACCCGCTGGCACGTGCGCCATTCTGGCCTTAATAGGTGCTCGCCAAAAGCACTCGCTGTTCGCGAGCACCTCGAAGAAGAGATTGGGGAATCGTTGTGCTTGCGTGCGGGTACGTGTGTGTTTGTGTACACATTAATTTTACCCTAACTTCACCGTGGCACTGTGTGGATAGCGCGTGCGTGCGTGAGGAGCGAGCGAGCGAGCGGGCGAGGTGTGTGCATACTGGTCGGAGCTGTTCATCCTCCATTGCTCCCTCTTGAAGCCACCATTCTCCATCACCTCCTTGCCTCTGGATGGAACAATTATCGCTGGGTTGGGACCCGGAATGCAGGATTGCTTCACGTCTAGCCACAGACCACGTGTTAACTTGGTCACTTTTCGACCGCGCAGCAAATTCAAGGTAATAGTCTTTCAAGATTGGTACGTGCATCACCGTCGCTCCCGTCACAAATTGCATTTACCTGTTTTCTCTTTTACGGGAAAATTGGTCGATTCATTGAGCTAAGTGGGTTGATAGTTACTCTTCTAAAAGGGTTGTTTAAATATACATGTTTCCATTGTTTAAGAACGTTTCTGTGAGCCGATTTAAATTATATTTGACCTACAAGTCAGGAATGCTTTGAAATAGACTAATGTTTTATGATTTATGAAATATATTCATGTTTTTCAAACATTAACATTGGTCAAAATTCCAGTCGCAAAAAAATATTAGCCGCTGATGTAGAAAATAGCTCATGGAAGTAAATATTATAAATACACCATTTGTACAGGTTTAACAATTATTAAGTCATATAAAAAATGATCAGTGGAAACATGAATGTAAGAAGTTGCAATATATACCATCCATTACATGTCAATTATATCTATGGTTATAACCAGTACTGAACTGTGCATGAATCTAAGATCTAACGGCATGTGTGCTTCTGCATTGGTCTCACTGGCATTTCTCGTGGCGTCTATAGATATTCAAGAGAGCGGCGTGGAAGGGGTCATGGAGCTGCTGACCTACACCGAACGTGGCCACACCACGGAGAAGTTGTCGCAGAACACAGTGGGAGAGGTGCGGAAGCAGTACTCCGCCACGACCATCGCCATCATCATCATCATCACCACCGTCGTCATCATTAACGCACGGCGCAGCTAGAAAACTCATCGGAGAGCCGTGCGGCACAACCGCCCAATACCTATGCGGTAGAATCATCGTTAAGCACCCGCTCGCACACGTGGCCGGGCGTGCCGCACACGTTGTAAACCAACGCCGAAGTAGGTGGATAGCGCAGAGAGCATCGTCTTTGTGAGACGAGACACCAGCCGGGAGGGCTGTGAGGTAGGCCGTAGGAGACGGTCCAGGAATGTGTGGTTGGTGTTGAGTTATTCCTATTCTTAGGTTTTTATTCGGTAAAGTCACGTAGGTAAAAAAATTTAATTAATAAAAGTAAAAAAAATCACGACGTTTCGGAGGCTTCCGTCTTCAGGTGGAACAGTCACAGCACTATAGCTGTATCAAGATTTTACCTACGTGACTTTACCGAAAAACCTAAGAATATGAATCCTTGCAGTCACGAAAGCTTCAAATCTAGGATTAATGGTGTTGAGTTGTTCTTATTTCGTTTGCGGTGGGTTTTCTCCAGTTACTCTGGTTTTCCGCTCCATGCATCAAACACTCAATAGAGGGTGCCAGTTGGTGTGTTGTGAATATTAAAGTCGTTGAAGTGAATCTCAGACTAACGTGTTTATCCCTCCTGAAGTTGCAAAGTGAACCGACTAAATTGTTGCGCCACTAATTTACCAACGGTCATTCTAGTTTTGACGACAACGAATCAGATTACTTGCAGTAATTTTATGCATGCAGACAAGGTGATCACGTTGCCAAATTAAATATCGATGTTTTGTTTTATTTTGTTTTCTATCTGAAAGGTTATGGAAACGTCTGCAGAGGAAGACCTAGAAACCGTGACACCCGAAGTCCATTTTGTTGTCAAAACGACGTCCGTGAACCACAAGCTGAACCCCATCCCTGGCGCCGCCGCCGCCATCGCCACCTCCTCGCCAGCGCCGACGTCCGCCGTTCAAACCGAACGCGCCGCCTCATCCTTGCAAGGCCCAACAGACGACAGCGCAGCCCCAGTAGCATTCGCCACGACACCTTCTCCTCCTCCTTCTGCGCACGGCGCGACCAACCCAGGTAACACGACCGCGGCGCTCTTTGGATCCACGGTCCCCGGCGAGAATTCGAAAGTCGCTGTCGCGCAAGCAACGCCGTCGCCAGCCACCATCGCCGCAGAGCCGGCGCCCGTTACCCACGATGCACCACGGCAGACGAGTTTCGGCGACACGTCCGACGAGACGTCCACCCTCGCGGCGCTCCGTACGCACGCGCCTCTTCGTCCGGGAAATGAAGGCGACCGCGGCGGCACCATCTCGCCGCCTCCGAGCGTCCGTTCCGCGAGCACGAACGGTCCGCAGCCGAACCACGACGCCATTTCTCCGTCGTCGCGCACGGCCGGCGTCCTGGGGGGCGGCCCCCTCGACGCTCCCGCGCGAGCCGAGGGCACGACGAGCTCGCCCACCGTTTGGCGGGAGGATTTGTCGACAGCGTACGAGCCCGGCCGGCGGCGTGGTGCGGGCGCAGGCGGGGACGAACGCACCTTCGTCACGACGGCATCTCAAGGGCTGACGGGCTCAGAGCCCAGGCGAGAGAATCAAGTCTCCAATCCGTCCGGGAACGATCCACCAGATGCAACCCCTTCACAAACGCCCTCAGGAAAACCCGCTGTCGCAAACAACATCGATTCAACTTTTGGGAGCGATCACGGCAAAATGATTGGTGTGACAACAGGTACACATTCTTTACCACCTCCGCTTTCAGGAACCTTGGAAATCTTTCCCAAACGGGTGGTCTCTGTTTCGGAACATTACCCCATGTCCTTCATTCCGCAACATGCGGATAAAGTAAATGACCCATTCCAAACCTCTACACCCTTGAGCACTCCGCAATCTCAGAGCCTGAGCGGATTGTCCCGTCACTCAGAAGAATCAATTTTCGCCTCTAATGATATACACGCCACAGATTTGCAATCGGGTGACGGGTTATCTTATATTCATGAGCTCCATGGCTCTGCAGTGGCTTTCATCACGTACGGCAGAGCTTGGGATCCGTCTTCGGAGCTCGGAAGGAGTGCTACGACCACTGGGGGAAGTAGCACACTCGCGTCATCCAAACCCGGTGTCGATGTGCCGTCGTTGCAAAGCAGCAGTGCGTCGTACCACCCTGCGAGCTCGGAGAAGGTGGAGCTAAAGACGAGTTCCCTAAACCTGCAGCCGTCGCTTGCTTTTGATACTTCCCCGGGAACTTTCGCTGCTGAGTTTACGACAGCTCGGTCTGGTCCGTCCGTGTCTGTAGCACAATCATCATCACTATCGTCGTTATTGTCATCATTATCATCGTCATCGTCATCACCACCTTCATTGTGGTTGTCAACTTCATCACTGCAGCACGCTTCCCTGCCTGTAACCGGCTTCCCCGATGTGTCACAAGTCTCACGTGTGACCCCAGACCCTAGCTTCAGTGTGCAACCCGCTGCTTTCACTGCTACCGAACCTTCTGGCTTCCCACGGACACACGCTGTGCATACTCACCACCCTGTTGCCGCTTCGCACTCGCTCACGGGCTCCCCGAGCGCTGACCCAAATCCCTCCGGAAGCACGCTGCCCGCGACCGCTTCTAACGCTGCGACGAGTCCGGATCGCCCCGAGCTTTCTAGAGTAGAGGGCTCCACTACTCTTGCCGCCGCCGCCTCCGCCGTCGCTGCTGCTGCTGCTGTCGATCCGTCCGTGCGCACGTCCGGCTCTCCGGCGTTGACGGGCGCGTCGGAAACGGCCGCGCTTTATTGGGCGTCGCGCCGCGAGAGCGGCGGTGTGCTGAGTACGGTGGCCGCGTCTTTGCCTACAGAGCCGTCCTCGAACGTCACGCCGTTACCCTCGCGAGCGGCGGCCGTCGCGAAAGCTGTGTCCGGAGACGATGGAGCACAGTCGTCGACGCAAGAGATGGGAAGTTCTGACACAACTACCTCCGCTTCTTCCTCCGCTGGTTATGATGTCAAAAAGCTCAGCAATGCGGCCGGGTCAGCGCCGGAGCTAGCCGAAGATAACTTTCTGCCGAGCGAATCCAGCGCCGTGGAAGTCACGGCAGCCAAAGACGAAACCACGGCGGTGGCGCACGGCAGCAGCGGGCGAGGTGGCGACGCGACCGAGGACGACGCCGTCGAAGGCGACGGCGGCGGAGCAACAAAGACGACGGAGTCCGTGGGCGGGCAATCGAGCCGAGCCGACGCCGTGGCTCCGGATCCGGAGTCGTACGCCTCTGGGGAGGAGCGGGATGGCGAGACCGGCGCCGGCACGCTACCTCCCGCGCCCTCATCCCCCACGGGAGGGGATCCCTCGCTGACGGGAATCACTCAGGAGGAGGCCGGAAAGGCCGTCTTGGGCGACGATCGTCAGTGGACCGACGCGCCGGGGAAAGGAGAAGAGATTGTGCGGCAATCGGAGAACGTGCTGGAGTCACTCCCCGCGATTCCCACCGAGGTCATTGAGAGCGTGACCTCTAAGGAGCTCGACATAGGTGAGTGCCGTCGGCGGATTCGTCCACAGGACGTCAGCCTCCACCAGAACACGGCCCCTTGGGGCAGGGTCGGCCCCGTTATAAACGTTGCTCGATAAATTGTGGCTTGGGCAGGCGCCTGCACGTGCGGTCGTCCAATCGGACTCTGGGCGATGGCTACTGCTGGGTCTTGACACGTGTGTCTAGTTTGTACGGCCATGTTTGTTTTGTCAGTCAGCTGTGGGTCGTGGGGGTTATTTCAGCACAGACCACCTCGCTGGTCAGCGTGGGTTCGTGAAGGTGGAGAGCGGAGTCGTGAAGGGTAAGAGCGCAGTTGTGTTTAAAGAGCACAAAAACGTGGGTTGAGAGTCGCACCAAGAAGCGGCTTTTTGTTGTGACTCAGTGGTAGGAAATTTGTGTTTACCAATCATGAATCAGGAGGACTCGCTGCATCACCCTGGAAGCACTCCCAAGGGGCGTGCGTTGCCGTCACACACCACGTGCAATCACAGGCGGGTGTCAAACAATGCATTACAAATCTTGCCTTAAAGCTTTCGTGACTGCAGGAATTAATATTCTTTGGGTCTGTCGATAAAGCCACGTAGATAGAAAAATAATAATAATACATAATAAAATATCACGACGTTTCGATCACAACACAAGCAATCGTCATCAGGTGAAAAAAGAGGGGGAAAGCTGCTGAGGCTGTTTATAAAGGTTTAGCGATGGGCGGGGCAGCTAACGTTAATGTAGGAGAGGTCTCCGTAACCGGCAGAAGGTCTACACCAGGGGTCGGCAACCTACGGCTCCGGAGCCGCATGCGGCTCTTTACGGGCTGCTTCTTGACGATATGTACGTATGTACAGTATGTACTCAGATGCATTGCGGCTCTTGAAATACTGAATTTTGTACCGAGTTGGAAAGAAATGGCTCTTCTTGTTATTTTGGTTGCCGACCCCTGGTCTACACCAATCAAAAAGCTGTTTACAAAGGTTTAGAGATGCTTGTAAATGTAAGCTCGGAGAGAGCTAGGAAAGAGCCATCAACACATGGAGGTGGAAAAGGATGGCAAGCCACTCGATATTTTCACCTGATGACGATTGCTTGTGTTGCGATCGAAAAGTCGTGATATTTTATTATTTGTTATTATAATTTTTCTATCTACCAAAGACCCAAGGAAAATGCATTACAACTTGTTGTAAGGATGCCTCAACTTGTCACTGGTAACCAAAAGTACATAATCATTGTACGGCGCAGCTTTGGCACTTTTCTACGATAAATCTTTTCGTATAAAATGCCCCTCACCGCAGTCAGCAGCGTGAACTTAATGTAGTGTATAGTGTAATAGTGCACTTGTACGCTCGTAAACTACCTTGCGATTCCGCGTAACTTGACCCATGCTGCTCAATTGCCTTAGTAAGTCGTGTTCACGTAGTCAGCATCTTCATTTATTTTGGCGACAGTCTTTAGTCGAATGGACGACACAGCCTGTCCAGTTGCAGTCGAGTCGTGGCCTGCGGGGTTCATTATTCTCTTAGTCTCGTCGACTAGAAGGGCCAAACATGAACTAAATTATCTCGTCATGGGACCTCCCTTGCCAGTATCAAAATATAATCAGTTTTACCCTGTCTGGCAATAAAACAGTTGTGTTAAGATGTTTAAACACCAAGGAATCATGTCTGCGTTCACCACACATATACTTGTGGTGAACATGCAAACAAAAAACATGCGCTGGTAGTGCGGGACATTATTCCTTGCAGAACGTTTCATTTTGGTGTTTTAGCATTTTAACACAACTGTTTTATTTGCCAGAAAGGGTAAAACCTATTCTTATAAATAATCTCGGTCTGCGTCTTCGTTCCGACGTGTTAATCTCATCTCGCCATCGTCAATTGGCACGCTCGATGATTTCCATTGACTAAAATAAATCAACCACTGCGGTTACGAATATTTGAATCACATTTTTTTTCTCGCGAAAATTAACACTCGCCTCGGGACCGAGGTCAGTCAAATAACGGATGCGGCCTGTGGGGTCAAATCGAAAAGAGCATTCAGATTTGCAACTCTTCGTGCAGCAATTGCGTTACAGCAGGATGATGGGCGATTCTCGTGCTGTACCAAGGCCCTACCACAAGGCGGCAGTGCAGGGGGGACTATTCCAGGCATTGCGGCGGTGATCCGCGATTGTTCAAGTGAAATCGATTCCAGTCGGATCTCGATTTACGTCTTCACCCTTTTTCGTCGTTTCTCATTTCCGCCGTCGCGTTAATCGCTTTGTTATTACCACCGCTACCCGAGTTGCGTCGCCTCAACCCCACACTCACGTCGCTGACCCATTGCTGTCAACCCCTTGTCAGTGCCCTGCCTCATTACAGACCAATTCTGACCTTATTGGTCACCCCGTGCCCTTTATAAATCTCAACGTTCATCCTGCAAAGTCCCATCACAAGGCAGAAACACAAAAACACTTGCAAAATTTTATTTTTTAACTCAATTTCCCTGTACAAGAATGCAGGTAAACCGCGTGGGTTGACAGCTGTGCTGACCGCATCGTGGTCCATTCTTTCTCGTTATCCATCGCTTCAGCCTCCACCACCGCCTACCCTGTTAATCGCTTCGATTTATGTTTTGATTATTATTATTTATAGGCGCACGATGCAATGCATGGAATCATCAGTGTCATACATAATTATTTATGAATTAGTTGGGTTGTAAACAAATGCATTTAATGAGAGGCCATGGCACTGTACAGCCTTGTGTGTGTGCGAGCACTCTACAGCCCTTTGGCAATCCACTGCTGGATGAGGGCCTCCGCACACTGTTGCAGGTTATGGGGGTTATTTGACCATACTTCACCACGCTGGTCAGTGCGGGTCGGTGAAGGCATCGAGCATAGACGTGTGTGCCATGTAAGTACATTACAATGTTGGCTCATTTGCTATTATTATATCACACCTAAACAAATATGTGAATGTTTACGTTACATTCATGCGTATCGTATACGCAAAACTGCAAATGAGACACAAAAATGGAGAACGATACTAAAAGGACCGTGCCAGCGGTTATTTAAGCAAATTGCGACCTGCATCGTGACAATTCCTCGAGAGAATAATTTAATTATCTAAACAACGCCCACGGTAGAGGCCACACGATGTATGGAATCATACGACAGCACATTGATGATAATGCACCTGGGCCTTGAGCTGCATTGACAATACAACTATTATATCAATATACACAGCGCAGTTAATTACATTTAACGTCTCTGTTAATTCACTTACATTATTAATGGAGAGGATGCGACTCATCACGTTACAACAGGATGCCTCGGTTAAGACGTACGATCTTTCCAATGCATTTCTGAGACAGTGCAATGTCAATATCACCGCATAGCTCCTCATGGGGTCTCTCCAATTGACCTCCGTCACCCAAGCATCCAGGCAGAGGGATTCTTAGCTCTTCGTCGTCATGATATATCCACTGCTGTGCGAAGGATTCCCCACATTGTTGCCATCCCTTGCGTATTCTGATACCATAATACATCCCTCACTCCTGCATAATAGTCCATCTCTCACTCCATCTCTCACTCCATCTCTCACTCCATCTCTCACTCCTGCACATGAGATTATCTCATCGTTCCGTCTCCGCGACGGACGTCCTCTCGGGGTGTATTCCTTCCTGAGGCCGCCGTTCCTTGCGGCTGTGTGCGCTGCCCAGTCCCTCGTGTGCTTTACTTGACAGGCAAAGTGACGTCTCCCATTTGCATTTGTTCTCCGATCCGTGTGTTCCTCCTCTTTCTGGCTCTCCGTGCAATTCCAAACGTGCACCCCTCCACGTGTCTTTGTGCATTCATCAACTTTGTGTGTTCCATGTTCTTTGTCAGTGTCCATACTTGGGATCCACATGTCAGTATTTGTCTCTCTATGCTCCACGTACTCAGCTATAGTGGATAATAAGGTTGCTTTCTCCTGAAAGTGACAAGTCGTCCTTCATAATCAGTTTAACACGTAGGCTTTCGCGACCAATATTGTTCATAATCAACGATTTTTGGGTTTAGATCGCGTTATTTATAAATGTGTCGTAACCCTCCACCACCCGACACGGCCAATCAGTAAAAAAAGTGTCACGTTGACAAAAGACAAATAGTTCACTGCTTTAGCCCACCGGTGTGTTGAAGCGTGAAACCACAACATTTACAATTTGAGTACGACGTTTCGCTGGTAATTGCATCCAGCATCATCGGGCAATTCGCCAGAATGGTGAGGCCCAGGTGCATTAAGTCGTCCTTCCATGAAAAATGCTTCGTATTCAGTTAAATTAATAAATAGACGATTAACACAGTTGACTATGTACGGTGCGAAATAAGTTCAACATACATTACATATTAATCCGACTCTTTAAGCAAGCAAACCCGAACAATGGTAAGCCATTGTAAATCGTGAGTATTTTGCAATTGTTTAGGTATCATATGAAGCGGGTGTGATGGATAATTAGGTGTGTATCAATGCGCCCCCTTGCAATTAGATGAACGGCCATGATTTGGGATTGCGATTTAACTGAAGAATCAATTTGTTCTTCTGATTTTGATAAATCTAGCAGCCTCTAGTGGTGGCAGGGATCACGTGAGTCCATTATGTAATTTGCACGAAAAGTAAATAATTGATTTTTGTTACACGCCCAAGTGTTGTCGTGGAGCGAGGGCATTGTATTCGGCGCTCTGCCCTATGAACCTCGAAGTCTGAGTTTGATTCTCGACCTCATTCATCACAAGTGGCGAGTGACATCTCAAACTGCCCTGGGCCCCGTACTATCAACCCACGCTTTACCACCAGCGTGGTAAAGTTTGGTCAACCAATCAATCCCCATGGCCGACTTGGTGTGGGGAGATCTCCATCTAGTAGTGGAATGACTAAAGGCCCGTTCATTATTATTGTAAGAATCGATTTAAATAAATGAATCGTTTCATCGCTACACCACCACTGATCGTGATAACAGCAAAATATTTCGAGAAAATAAAATAAATGTTCTCTACGGCTGCCATCGGAGAACCATGAGTCTCAGATGAATCTGCAGGTCACTGGACACCACTTTGGCCTGTCGCTGTCAAATTTTCCATCTAAGTAGTCCAGCATGACATCACAAATAAACAAGCATAGTTGGCATCTCTTACCAAAACAAAAAAAACTACATCTCGACGAATAAACCGGCCAGTTAGCGGGAACCCAAGCGGGTGTGCAGTTTTCATTTCGATTCAAGGGCAATGGGAACGATTCCCTGCCACGCGCAGAGTGGCTGCTGTTGACGTCTGCTGACTGCGAGGGGGCCGTGCCACAAGAACCTCCCGTGCCTCTCGCACACGCGGCGGGTTGTCAGGGCAGGCAGCGCGAGAGGGAACGCCGTGTCCATTCACCAGTGGGGTTGGTCGCCTGACGTCTCTCGCCACGGTGGCTAGGAGATGTCAACTACCTCGCCTGGTATGAAGGAGGTCGTGGGTTCGCTCCAGACCCCAACGCCTGCTGTATATTTGGAGTTTTGCGTTGTCTCTCTCCCCGTGGTCACGTGGACTTTTCTCCGGGTCCTCCAGATTTTTCCTCCAAATTGAGAATCAACAATCACGCGTTTAGAGTATTTGGCTGCTATACATTTCCAAGTGATGAGCCACTTGGTTGAGCTATCATTTGTGGCCAGGTCGCTTCTGAATGAGAGCTGTGCGGCTCAGTGGGCCTTACCAGGTAAAACAAAAACGAGTAAAATATTTTAGTGTTCGTCTTCTCGCTGCCACCGCTCTCGCTCCCAAGCTGCTCCCATCTCTCCACCGTCGCCCTCCCTCCCCGCGTCACCTCATCACACCGTGCGCGTCACCCCCCCACCCCGTCGTCTTCATCGTGATGACGCCACCGTGCGCTTGTGGTGTGTCGCCTTGCTGCCGAGGAGTTGTCGTCACCCTACGCACTGCCGTCACCCTAACCATCGTCGTGTCGTTTCTCACCCCATTCCCCGTCCCTCCATCGTGCCCCCCCCCCCACCACTTCCACTTCACCGTGTTCAATTACTCCGCACGCTGTTGAGCGCGTGCGGTGGTGAGCGCCATCCTTTGTGCGTGCGTTGTGTGTACCTTCATTGCTCAATAAACGTTGTTTGTTCCTCCCCCCGCTCCCTTGTAGTTTCATTCATTGGCGCGAGTCCGATCCCCGCTTCTGCATCACATCGCGTGCCCGTGTGTGCCTCCTCCCCTGACGTGTCCCCTCTGTGCGTGCGTTGTGACATCTGCCCCGCACGTGTCTCGGTACACTGCGCCAATTGTAACATTTGTTCTGCCGTGCGTGTCCATGCTAAGCGACTCATCTGCGATGCCGTACATTTCATTTAAATACGCGTTTAAGTGTTTCATTTGATTTCCACGTGTAAATTAGCCTATGTGAACGAATGCTGTCTTTTGCATTCATGTGTTCTCGATTGCATATTATTATTCAAGGATGTATTTGTATTTCCGAAATGAGGATATGCATTCTGTTGGAAATATGATATGCAGTTTAGCGAAGTCAAAGCTTCATTCAAAATACACTTTTTAAAATCCGGTGTAAAATACAACGAATTGTGATGTTAGAAATATTCTCAGGTTTTTTCGGTAAAGTCACGTAGGTAAAACATTAAAAGTAATGAAAGTAAAATAAAACAAAACAAAAATAAAAATAAAATTCACGACGTTTCGGAGGCAACACAAGTCTCCGTCATCAGGTGGGACCGTCACAGCCAGATTAGCTGCATCAAGTGAAGCAATGACCTGATGACGGAGACTTGTGTTGCCTCCGAAACGTCGTGAATTTTATTTTTATTTTTGTTTTGTTTTATTTTACTTTCATTACTTTTAATGTTTTACCTACGTGACTTTACCGAAAAAACCTGAGAATATGAATCATTGCAGTCACGAAAGCTTCAAATCTAGAATTAATGTTAGAAATAGTTTATTGATGCTCTCTCTCGAGAATAACTCTCAGACAATAATTGCAAGGGTCACTTGTCGAAATTAAGATTGCCTGAGTTTCATGTATTACAAGCATCACTCTGCCTTTACGTTTTAAGATATCCGTGCGTTTTAAATATTGTTTTGAATTTTACGGGTGCATGTTTCAAATGCTTATCCAAATGAATTTTTGGCAATTACAATAAGGTTAGTTTAACACGTAGGCTTTCTCGACTAATAGTATTCATAATACAGGTTTATTTGGGTTAGATCGCGAAAGTATAAATGTGTTGTAACCCTCCACCACCCGACACGGCCAGTAAGGATTGACACGTAAACAAAAACGCTCCAATTAGTTGACTACTTCAGCCCCACCGGTGTGATGGAGAGTAAATCCACAACATTTACAATCTGAGTAGTACGTACAGTAAGGTTGTTGCGCAACTTTTGGGATTAATGACAATGAACTGAACATTTTATATTCGTGTACATTATATACATACACATTTGTACAATTCATGTCACATATGTCATGTGACATGCATGTGGACACGACAGGAATTGTATCTTCCTGCTTGGTTGTGAGGAGTAGACCAGTGTGTGGTGTTCAACCTATTCCTTGCCCTTGTTTGGGGTTTCTCATCATCTACAGAGTGTTGCATTTTAATCATAACCACTGTCATCACTCATTACTAAGAAATCCAAACTAAATCATTAAACATCAGCCCCATAATTAACCAGATGCTACTCAAAGCGTTTCGCACAAGTGAAGAGATGTTGAGAAATGTTAAGTTTCATTGAGGCTTCAGCAATATATCCCAGCTTTTTGGGGGGGAAATCTTCCCAAACAAATGTAATTAAGCTGAAATTGCTCATCGCAAAACAGCTGTTTGTGTCCAAACAAATGTTTGCTGACGCATTTAATTTGACCCGCCCGTGCAGTGCTACCGGATGGTTGGAATTTGTCAGCAAGATAGAACAAACCGATGCAATCTGTTAATCGGTGTACGATCACTGCAGGGCTGGATGTAATTACTCCTTCGCGATCGCTGTGTAATTATGCCGCACGTTCGCGTGTGCCGATCATCGCTAAGAGAGAAGCCCTGCAGAGATACGAATGCGCCAGTCCAGCCCCTACCTGCGCATGTGAGGTTTCGTAGTGCGACCAGGACTCTTCTATCTTCGCGAGGGATGTTCACAATTATAAATTCCCCCCCGCCCCTCTGCTGCCACTGTTGCTTTGCCACTGGGTATATAATTCAGTTCCACCGTAATATTTGTTGGCCCGATTGTTGCTGGCAACACGTGTGTGTGTGTGGTGATACCACAGCGGGAGCGGTGGTGTAGCGGTTAGCGCTGCGCTACGAACCTGGCGACCCGATTTCGATTCCCGCTCACGGCCAACACCGGTGACAATTATCTTAACCGGGCCTCCCCTAGGTCGACTCAACCTCCAATGAGTACCTGGTTGGATGTGTAAGCATCGCTACTAGGCAGACAAAGGTGGCCGGGCGTGGTGTTGGCCACCCACCCCCTCGTGTGCCGTGCCGGCCTTTATAGGTGCTTGCTAACAGCACTTGCCCCTACAGTCTGTTACAGGCTATACGGGAGATCTTTGTCTTTGACCACAGCTATCAAGTTAACATCATGGACGATGTCTCGTGTCTCTACGGTGCTGTATATATTCTGGTTCGCCAAACGTGGCAGCGCTCCACTCTCGGTCGTCAGATCGTGAATTCAAATCCTGGTTTGGGGTGGGCACCTGTTTCTGGTTGTCCCACGGGGGACTGATACCTGCCGTAGATGTTGTCGATGTCATCCACTTCGATGAGCTATCGTGCGTGGCCAGGTCGCCTCTGAAAAAAAAACATCCCGCAGCTCAGTGGGCTTTACCTGGCCAAAGTGAAACAGTCGAGCGAGGTCAGACCTGGGTGCTCCAGCCCGCGGCGAGGGTTCAGGATTCCAACTCTCATCCAGACAAAGCGACGGGACGACCGCGATGGAGCCACTCGGTGTCGGTGAGCGTGAAGCGGGGTGACCTCGTTGTCTCTGTGCGGCCGCGTGCAGGGAACATCAGCCACCAGCGCGGAGTGGACGTGGGGGGCAACGTCTTCGTGCCGCTGCTCGTCGTCTCGTCGCTCACCTTCCTCTGCCTCGTGCTGCTCATCTCCGTGCTCATCTACTGGAGGTGCGCGACGGAAAGCATCGACGCTCGCCACTCGGCTATAACACTCGCCACTCAGCTATAACACTCGTCACTCAACCATAACACTCGTCACTCAGCTATAACACTCGTCACTCAACCATAACACTCGTCACTCAGCTATAACACTCGTCACTCAACCATAACACTCGCCACTCAGCTATAACACTCGTCACTCAGCTATAACACTCGTCACTCAGCTATAACACTCGCCACTCAACCATAACACTCACCACTCAGCTATAACACTCACCACTCAGCTATAACACTCGCCACTCAGCTATAACACTCACCACTCAGCTATAACACTCACCACTCAGCTATAACACTCGCCACTCAGCTATAACACTCGCCACTCAGCTATAACACTCGCCACTCAGCTATAACACTCACCACTCAACCATAACACTCACCACTCAGCTATAACACTCACCACTCAGCTATAACACTCACCACTCAGCTATAACACTCACCACTCAGCTATAACACTCGCCACTCAGCTATAACACTCGCCACTCAGCTATAACACTCACCACTCAACCATAACACTCACCACTCAGCTATAACACTCACCACTCAGCTATAACACTCACCACTCAGCTATAACACTCACCACTCAGCTATAACACTCGCCACTCAGCTATAACACTCGCCACTCAGCTATAACACTCGTCACTCAGCTATAACACTCACCACTCAGCTATAACACTCGTCACTCAACCATAACACTCACCACTCAGCTATAACACTCACCACTCAGCTATAACACTCGTCACTCAACCATAACACTCACCACTCAGCTATAACACTCGTCACTCAGCTATAACACTCACCACTCAGCTATAACACTCGTCACTCAACCATAACACTCACCACTCAGCTATAACACTCACCACTCAGCTATAACACTCGTCACTCAACCATAACACTCACCACTCAGCTATAACACTCGTCACTCAGCTATAACACTCACCACTCAGCTATAACACTCGTCACTCAGCTATAACACTCGCCACTCAACCATAACACTCACCACTCAGCAGAGGTGGGACAAAGTCATTGTTATGCAAGTCCAAGTCGAGTCGCAAGTCATCAAATTCATGACTCGAGTCTGACTCGAGTCCAAGTCACATGACTCGAGTCCACATCTCAGAGGTGGGACAAAGTCATTGTTATGCAAGTCCAAGTCGAGTCGCAAGTCATCAAATTCATGACTCGAGTCTGACTCGAGTCCAAGTCACATGACTCGAGTCCACATCTCAGAGGTGGGACAAAGTCATTGTTATGCAAGTCCAAGTCGAGTCGCAAGTCATCAAATTCATGACTCGAGTCTGACTCGAGTCCAAGTCACATGACTCGAGTCCACATCTCAGAGGTGGGACAAAGTCATTGTTATGCAAGTCCAAGTCGAGTCGCAAGTCATCAAATTCATGACTCGAGTCTGACTCGAGTCCAAGTCACATGACTCGAGTCCACATCTCATAGGTGGGACAAAGTCATTGTTATGCAAGTCCAAGTCGAGTCGCAAGTCATCAAATTCATGACTCGAGTCTGACTCGAATCCAAGTCACATGACTCGAGTCCACACCTCTGCCACTCAGCTATAACACTCACCACTCAGCTATAACACTCGCCACTCAGCTATAACACTCGTCACTCAGCTATAACACTCACCACTCAGCTATAACACTCGTCACTCAACCATAACACTCACCACTCAGCTATAACACTCACCACTCAGCTATAACACTCGTCACTCAACCATAACACTCACCACTCAGCTATAACACTCGTCACTCAGCTATAACACTCACCACTCAGCTATAACACTCGTCACTCAGCTATAACACTCGCCACTCAACCATAACACTCACCACTCAGCTATAACACTCACCACTCAGCTATAACACTCGCCACTCAACCATAACACTCACCACTCAGCTATAACACTCGTCACTCAGCTATAACACTCGTCACTCAGCTATAACACTCGCCACTCAACCATAACACTCACCACTCAGCTATAACACTCGCCACTCAGATATAACACTCGTCACTCAGCTATAACACTCGTCACTCAGCTATAACACTCACCACTCAGCTATAACAATCGCCACTCAACTATAACACTCGCCACACGTATGTAGGCGCATGTAACAACCACTTGACGTTATTGATACCACTGATATCTGAACCAGTATTGGGCCTCTCCCCTAGGTCGACTCAGTCTCAAATGAATACCTGTTTCGGTGTGTAAGCATTGGCATCTGGGGAGACAAAGGCGGCCGAGCGTGGCGTTGGCCACCCCTCTCCCTCGCGTGACGTACCGGCCTCAGTAGTTGATCGCGAACTGCACTCGCCACTGGAGTTTGTGAACTACTATGAGGGGGGGGGGGATCTTTGTCTGTGTGTCTGTGCGTGCGCTGTTCAATTTACCAGAAACAAACAGGCGACGGTGAATTCCAGCTGAGACAGAAACGGGAGAGCTGGGTTGAGGGGCATTTTTAACCTGGATGGCCTCAAGCATCCTTTAAAGTCGAATGTTTCCTTGGGGGGGGGAGAGGAGGGGCATGACAGCGAGCGTGTGCTTCCTAAATAATTGGCTGTTCCACCTTCGGGCAGCCCTGCCAGGGAGATTCCTCCCGCCTTTGTGTCGACGACAAATCCACTGCGTTGTCAGAAGAAGCATCATCGGCTGCTCCGGAGGAGTGATTGAGCAGGAACGCGTCGCGTAGATTATCGGGAAGGAAGCGTGTGTGTGTGTGTGAACGTGTGCGTGTGTGTGAACGTGTGTGTGAACGTGTGCGTGTGTGTGTGAACGTGTGCGCGTGTATGTGTGTGTGAACGTGTGTGTGTGAACGTGTGCACGTGTGTGTGCGCGTGTGTGTGTGAACGTGTGCACGTGTGTGTGCGTGTGTGAACGTGTGCGCGTGTGTGTGTGTGTGAACGTGTGCAAGGCTTGCTCTTGGTGGTGTGGTTAAGAATAATGTTATTCATTTTTGTTGTAAGCCGCAAGATTGCGGACTCGTTATAGGGTGGCACATTGAATTGTCGGCGTCAAAGAGTTCGGCGAAGTTGATTCGCAACAGATAAAATATATATCTATCTGTGGCGTCTTAATGTCCAGTACTGGTGATATGGCCTCAGTTTGACTGCGTCTTGCGTTGGCACAGCGTGAGTATAACTTACATGTGATGAAAGTGAGCGGGCTTGGGCAGAGAGCAGCTGTAAGAGATGGTGGCCGATGGATGAGACTGGTTACAGATTGGCAGCCAAAGGAGAGAATTCATCCTCAAGGATCACCGCCGTGGCAGCAGGACGATGCCACGTGGCATCCCACGACTGGTGGATGATGATGATAATAATGATTGATCAGCGAAGCCTTGTCGTAATTAATGACTTTAATAAAATAATTTTCACCATCATCATCATCCCTCCATCGATCGTCTGGGGTTGGCAAAATGAGCGTCACGTGGTGAGGCTGCACGATCCCTGGGAAGTCACTTAAGGGTCATATTAAAGTCTCGACGAGTCACTGCCATGGCAATGTGGATTTGACACCGTGTCTTATAAACAGGCACTGCAGGTTAGCGCTGTCGAGTGCTTCAGAGGGCACTTGGGACACTGCATGTTTTTAAACAGCGGTACAGTACAGAGATACAGCAGTACGTTTTGACTTCAGTTCAGTCCATGTATTAGGTGTAGCCCTGTGAGCCATTCGGCTCTTAAATCGGGTGCAACCGCAACTGACAGAAGTCTGCACGGCTGTGAATGAACTCTGGGCTGAATGCAGAAGGTGGGGGGGGGCTCGGTATAAAAATGTGTCACGTTTACAACCTCTTTACCAAATGTTCGCGTCTATAAAGTGCAATGCACGTTTCAAAATAAAAACAAGGCGGCATGCAATTCTGCACAAACCGAAAGCAGTGATGATTGGCGAGAAACCAACAGGCTCGTTTACTGTTTAAAGAGCAAAATCCATGCCGACGCATCCGTCGTTTTTTACCGATGGGCCAGACATCTCGAATCCCCGTACCGTGTCGTATCGAAGCACGGAAAGCGGGGATTGCCTAATGCGCGTATCTCGTCGAACATTCGTCTTGGCTGCCAGCCCACGCTTGCCGGTCAAGCGCTCAGGTGAGCTGCGAGGCACAGCGGCAGCAAAGTGTGCCGGGGGGTGACTCGCTCACCCACGTGTCATCACTGCTTGCGGTTTGTGCAGAATTGCATGCCGCCTTGTTTTTATTTTGAAGCGTGCATGCACTTTATAGACGCGATCATTTGGTCACGAGGTTGTAAACGTGACACATTTTTAAACCGAGCTCCCCCCACCCACCCACCTCCTACATTCAGCCCAGAGTCAATTCACAGCCGTGCAGACTTCTGCGAGACTTCTTCCTCTTCTTCTACTTCCAGGCGTCTGTCCCACTCGCGTTCGGGCTGCCCGGCTGCCCTTGCTAGCCCCTCTCCACGCTGCCCTGTCCTGCGCCACATCGCCCCCCCCCCCGCTACCGCCGTCGCCTCTTCTTCTGCCTTCTTCTGCTCTTGATCTCTCTCCTTCCACTCGCATCACTCGCCACCTTCTGACCCACATAATTTCCCTGTCGTCTCTCAACACGACCGAACCACACCAGAGCCCTCTCTCTCATCTTCTCCGCGATTTCTACCACCAGGGCGGGGGGGGGGGGTCTTCCTCTCGCTTCTTCAAGTCTCGCCCTGCCTTTCCTTGTTAAATCCCAACATCCACCGCAACTACTCGTTCATCCGCTACGAGCACATCCCATTGTGACGATGGGTTCACTTCGCCACGCGCTCACGCGTCACCTGTCACGTGCCTATCAATGAACACGTCCGTCCGTGAACGACGTCAATGCCGAATGAGTCTGCCGCGAGCGTGCCCGCGCAAAACATCTCCGTCGTCGCAATCGATGATCAATAACCCTCCACGTCCCAACACTGCTGTTGCTCAGCCCGTACGGAGCAGCATCAGCAACGTCAATCAAAGTGCCCCCCCCCCTCGCTCTGCGTGCCCGTTTCATCTTCGTGTCTCCCGTTCGCGCACGGCGCACAAGAAGGGTTTGTCTCCGGCTCCCTTGTTCGGCACCGGGTCGTTTTCAAAGTCGCCGCCTCCTCCGTCTCGACCTCGGCTCACTGTGACGACAACCCAAGCACGCCTCATCATTCTCATTCAACGCTGTGCAGCGGTGAGGTTGAAAAACAAACCAAAAAGTTCACGCGAGAAAAAAAGATATTCCGCCGTCGTCAGCTGTGTTCAAACAATATTCCACGAGCACATGGATTTCATATTCATTCCCCCGCTATGTTTTGACACTCGGGGTCGTTACATCGGCGTGCGTGTGACACGAAAGCCTCCCTCGCCCCGCCTCTCGTCAACGCGACGTTCCGCCGCCGTCCCTTCTCAAGGCGCGCATCTCGCTCTGTCTGCAGCGCGCCCGGCGCCCGAGGCAGCGGCAGCAGCAGCAGCAACAGCGGCATCCCTCGGGCCGCGAGGCTTCAAGACAATGGACTGCGCCTCGCCTCCCCACCCACCCAGCTCCACGATGACAGCACTAACCGGTGTTGAATAAAAAACAAATCTACAAACGCCAATCGAACACAAAGACGTCAGAGCGCAAACACGTGGCGCGCTAATCCTTCGCTGTTCACGCTGTGCATTATGCAAATCGGGTCCCCTCCCCTCCGAAGCCTCTCCTCCTCCTCCGACTCTCTCTGCGTCTCCGCGTCGTCTCTCCCCCTCTCCCCCACGAGTATTACCGCCGGTCCAGCCGCACCCTCCGCGTGCCCGGCGCGCTCCAGGCGGCATGCCCAGCGTGGGCGGCCTCGCTGCGGGCAGCCGCGTCCAGAGCCTGCTGAGCCTCGCGTCCTCTCGCGTCTCGTGGCTCCTCTCGCTGCTGTCCAGCGTGTGCACGGCGCTCTGTATCAAGTACAGGTAGGGGGTGGGGGGGGGCTCGCGTTGGGGGGGGGGGGGGCTTTGGAACGAGCGGTGGCGGTGCCTCGGCTGGGTCTCGGCCCCCGTGCGCTTCCAGGCTCTCGCTGCGATGATGACGACGACGCCGTCTTCCCTCTCCATTGAGCACGCGTTGTGTTGGCTTCGGTGGTCACTTGCACCCCTGCTGCTGCTGCTGATGCTGCTACTGCTGTAGTGACCGCAGCTTTCTCAGACATGTGGGGGGGGGGGGGCGTCTGGTAGGGGAGGAACTCTCTCCCTGCGACAGCTTCTGCTGAAAGAGCCGCGACGTCGCGTTCGTCTCGCCCCGTGGTGTCGTGGGAGCCAGCCCCGTGTGTGCCCTCGCCTGCGTGTAGTTGTGGATCGGACACTTTCATGAATTCTCTGTGATGCGGGGGGGGGGGGGCGTCTTAAGAGAGGAGTGGGGAGGTGTGTGGTGTAGGAGTGGTGGTGAGGTGTTGTGTAGGAGTGGTGGGATGAGTGGTGTAGGAGTGGTGGGTGTGTGGTGTAGGAGTGGTGGGATGAGTGGTGAGGTGTGTGGTGTAGGAGTGGTGGGTGTGTGGTAGGAGTGTTGGGGTGTGGTGGAGGAGTGGTGGGATGAGTGGTGGGGTGTGTGGTGTAGGAGTGGTGGGGTGTGTGGTGTAGGAGTGGTGGGATGAGTGGTGGGGTGGGTGGTGTAGGAGTGATGGGGTGTGTTGTGTCGGAGTGGTGGGATGAGTGGTAGGGTGTGTGGTGTAGAAGTGGTGGGGTGTGTTGTGTAGGAGTGGTGGGATGAGTGGTAGGGTGTGTGGTGTAGGAGTGGTGGGATGAGTGGGAGGGTGTGTGGTGTAGAAGTGATGGGGTGTGTTATGTAGGAGTGGTGGTGAGTTGTTGTGTAGGAGTGGTTGGATGAGTGGTGGGGTGTGTGGTGTAGGAGTGGTGGGATGAGTGGTGGGATGTATTGTGAAGGAGCCATACGTTCCAATTCCGGTCAACAAAATCCATCATCACTCTGGCATGATAAATTAGGTACCACGTTGTGGGAATTCACCAGCGGTCGACTTATGGGGGGGGGGAGTCTGACTCGCACGAGAGAAATTTGGAATTTCCACGACTTGTTCAGGCCCACAAACGGATGTGAGCATCCCACTACTGCACTGCTTCGAGCAGTTATACTGCAGAAGTAACTTTTCTTTTGTTGGAAATTCTACGTTAATGTCACATATGTGTTACATGTAACGTGCGTGCAGGTAATATTGTGTGTTTAAATTGTTTTTTAATGAGTGGGCTGGGCTACTTTGGTCTGGGTTTTTTTATTCATTTTCAGCGTGAAACTTTTTCAGAAAAAAAGAGGATAATAACCCAATCACACGTCACTATTCTTGTTCCCAAAAGTCTAAAGCAATAGTTTCTACCCTGCCGTGCACTGCAGCATCAACATCTCTTTACCTAACGTATATCAGCCCAATCTTAATTTGGAGCTTTCGTGACTGCAGGAATTACTATTTGGTTCTTTCGGTAAAGTCACGTATAAAGATAAAATAATAAATTTTAGCCCATTTCATGTCATTTTCAAGTCATCACTTCGTGAACAAAATGAGCGCGTGCGGTTACTTGGTTCGTCACTGCAACATTTTATTTAAAAAATATAGTTTAATTTAATTATATCGTGCCTAATATTAATACTAATCATTCACACCCCTTTATCAATCCACTGCTGGATGAAGGCCTCCCCATGCCACGTCAATCTTGGGAGTTGTTTGATCAAATGTAACCAGGCTGATCAGTGCCGGTTGATGGAGAAGGGCACGATGAGATCTCACTCGCCAGCGATGTTCGCCATGGCCAGGAATCGAACTCAGGTGGCTGCGCTGATTCGAGGCAGTGCGCTAACCGCTGAACATCGCCCTCCTGCCCAGTTTCACATCATTCACTTATGAGATTGTAAACATTCAAATGTGCGAAAATATCCATCTCAGGGCGCCAGATGCGGTTGTGAAACTTCCTAAACGACCCATGTAATATTGTTTTAAAACAAGCAATTCTTAAATTATAGCAACCGTGAGTTGTGTTTGTGCTTCACTTATCATTGTCCAATGGGCTGATAGATGCAGTCCCTTGCATAGACGTGAATCCGTCTGCACGAGTGAACCTATCTCGACTGGCTCTCCCATGAAGGGAAAGTAGTCATACAGCGGCCGCTATACGTGCACATTTTCAGTAAACTAACCAACTCGTTGGCCGCTTTAGCACGCTGAACAGTTTTGGCAGAGGTACACCAGCCGTGCGTACATTATGGGCAGTTAAGCCACTGCAGTGCTTTACGTCATCGGCTGAATGTACGACAAAATTGTGTACTTATGATAATGAAAACATTTGTCTGCAGCATACTTTATTATAAAGGAACACAATATTGAATTGTATGGCTTAAATGCATTTTAAAATTCATTTCGTTAAATTAATGCGACGTTTGTGCTGATAGTTGGTGATGTTTTGTACAATTTATTTATTTTGTACAAGTCCTTTGTACAATTTCTTTGGACAATAATGCGTGCAATTGTTAATCTGTTGCCAATATAGTTTGGCAAGACAAGGGGTGACAATCGCATATACACGACATTGGATATCCCACAATGCATCGGTCCACTCATGTAGCTCAGCTGGTAAGAGCAGCAAGCCCACTCGGTCTTGAAAACATAAGTTCAAATCCAGACAACGATGAACTCAGCCCCACCATCATTCCTCCAGTGACAGTGAATTGAGCTTCACCTTACAAGGCTGCACGACTCTGCGTGAAGTATTGGATAGACGGGACCTTGCCATGAGAGTGTGCAATTTCCACCACAAGCTCAATACGCAGAGTGTGACACTGGCTTTCGATGAGCCCCCACGTAGACGTCCTTGTCATCGCCATTGTTGTTGTCGCGAGGCTGTAACTTCTTACTGCCGGGAAAAGCCACCATCGATTTTATACCATCCCTTCCTTTCCTTCCTCCTTGTTCAGTAGTGACCTCTGAACCCTTTAACGTTGTCTGGCTGCTGCCATCTCGTACGCTGTCTCCCTCTGCTTCTTTTGCCTTGACTTGCTGTCCGCTCTGTGACTGGGGTCGGCCAATATGGCAATAATTTCTCCATGCCACTTATCAAGAACTGAATATGCACTTTGCTCGGCTTTGCCCGTTGCCCCGACGATCGTAGAAATGCAATGGAGTGGAGATGTGTACCCAACCAAATAAGTGAAAACATATTTTTTTTACCTTACATCTCCCATTGAGGTTTACCATTCCCTCCGCTCACTTTCGAGATGAGGGTCAATAAATGTGCAGTTATTATCAGTGCGATGTGGTACGACTAAATATTGCCAAATAACTTTATCTGCGTGCACCGAGCCCTAATCATGGGATGGGCTTCCTCGCTCAGGTGCGTCCCTCGACTCAAAATATTTAGCCCCCTGTCTCGTTTACGGTCTCGTCTCCACAGGAGCTTGGAAGCGTCGGGCTCTGGAGGTTTGTTTGCATGTTGAATATTGTCAATGGTGAGGCTTCTCTGTGTGCGTGCCACTTTATTGACACACTTGTCATTCCGCCCCCGGCTCCTCTTTTCCAGAAAATGCTTTCAAACGGCGCACTTTTACGTGGAGGACAACGACTCTCCCCGGGTGATCCCTGCCATCCCGCTCGCCGCGATGCCAGGTACGTGTCTCCCAACGGCACCCCCGCTGATGGCGACGACGATGATGATGATGGTGTTCAAAATTCACGTTTCTTTATTTGTCCACGACAAGCTCTGACTGAGCCTCGAGGTTCCTTTCGAGGACTGTCCTGTGTTGTTGGCGTCGTTGGCCAGGCCATGAATGTGCGGTTGGCTTGTGGATGGGGGGGGGGATGTCGTAGAAAACTCACAAACTTGAGCGGGGTGACGCTCAATGCTCCGCACGGTTGGATCCAAGAACACACAGCTGTACTTTCCGCAACTTTTTTAAGAAGTGGGAAAACCCACCCGCGGATGGGCTGACACTCACAGGTTCACAGGCCTCACTTGCTGGACTGCCGCCCGTTGGGCCATCTCACAGCTCAGCGGCTCGAGAGCCTCACGATGGAGTCTGTGATCCATCAACCCCTCATGGACAGCCCTGGAATATGGGCGTCTGGTGCCACCCACTCGAGTGAGTTCACCAGAGTGCACCCTGCCCCGCCCACGTTCCTGAATGTTAAGAACGAGACGGAGCTAATAGATGCTCGATTCGACTAGTGGCCTTGACTCACAAAAACTCATGGCCACGTGGTGGGGGGTGTGGGTTGGGGGGTGTTTGGTGAACTGGCACACCCTGAGGACAGTACTGCACGGCGTTGAACACGGGAGGCGGCGTGTGGACGCACATGAACCCTCAGCGTTGCGTTAACACACGCGGAGCGGGCAGCGAGCCTGCGTGTTGATGATTACGGGGCGGCTGAGCGTCGCCGTACTCCGGTACCCGGTACCACCGTGCCCGCTCCCGGTGATTGGCGGGCACCGGTTAATTTGTCGGCGCGTGCGCTTTGTGACGTCCGCTGTCCGCTCGACGAACCGCAGCGGCCGTGACGCTGCTGCTGCTGCTGCCCGATGCCTAACGATGGGGCAATGGGGATGTTTGCCGTGAAGATTGGAATCGTTTTATTGGCCCAAGATTCGGGGTAAATGCCAATTTTGGAAATGAAGGGAATGTCGCTGCGCCGGCCATAAAAGCGGAGCGATGCGCGCTTGTGTGGCAAGCACACACAGAGATTTGGGCACGCAGAGCGAAGTGTTCTTTGTGTGGTGGTTTATCTCTGAAGGGAGGGAGGGTCCTAATGTGATCCCTCTTGGCTCTGAGTAAAATACTTTGTATACAATTTAAGCATACTACGATCGCACTCTACATGATTTGTTTTGTAATAATGTGCAGTTTCATACGGCATCGTCCACGCAAATTGCATCTCACAATCGCCGTGGAACCACAGACAAGCTGGAAGGCAGTGAGCCAGTGCCAATAACTGCCAAAGCTCTGCTGACCTCTATCAACTGAAATGTTTTTTTCTCCAATGAATGTGTGTTAATACCTGTGAGAGGAAACCGAAGCACCCAGAGAGAACTGACGTATGAGAGGGTCCAACCCTCTATCCCATGCAGAAAGGAAACTCCAAATATACGGGCGTCAGGGTCGGGATCGAACCAACGACCTCCTGCATACAAGGCGAGGTAGTTAACATCTCGACACTGTGAAGGCGGTTGGAAGTTCCACATTGCTATGGCAGGGCACAGTCGCTAGACAGGGCAGTCGGTCCGATGAAATGTTTTTTCCGCGAGGGGGGTTTGTCGCACGCCGTTAGGAAGTCTTGCTCTCCGCTATGAATGTCCACACCTGGGGCTGAAAAAATGACGGTGTTACATTCACTGCTTAAATTTAGCACCCGACAACAGCGAAGTGCTAAAACGATGCGGTGACATCATCTCCGTCTTCTGTTGTGTCACGGGGATTGAAAATGGAATTAAAATATCCCCAGTGTTGTGAAATGATCAGACTAATTATACTAATGAAGATTTACTATAAAGTGGCTGTTAGCAGATACACGATAGTAATGACTATACCGGACATGAAAATCAGGCCATATAATACTCGTATGCAATATTACGATAATTGAGATGATGAAAAGTGTTGTGTTAGACCGTGGCAAGCCCTCTAGAAGCGTACAACCCATCTAATACACAAGGAGGGTGAGTTTCTACTCTACGCAGTGGGGGATTCATTTAACATTTTACGTTTGTGGCAATACCAGCTGAAGCTTTGGCATACCGTGCATTGTAGGCTTCGGGTTTGCTACGTGTCTAAGAGATTTCAGTATAGCGGTGGATTATTGAATCTATCTGTGCGAAGCTTTGCGCTTTTTATCTTGTGTAAACCGGTTTCCTTCCACGTGACAAACACGCGTCCATGGACCGGAGCAGAATGAGCACCACAGGCTGTGGTGAATATTTAGTGATACCAGCTTCTGTATTTGGATTCTGTGATAGCATACTTTATTAATCTAGGTCATTGAATTATTCGCTTTTACTGGCGGGTCAAACGTATTGTAACGACTCGGGTCGTATGAGCAAGTAAAATAGATGTTGTCTGGGCCGAGGTGATTCGGGGGTTTACTTTGTTTTATTTTGTTGAGAATCCTGTGAGTGTCACTTTGAGATCCACAAAAGATTGTCAATCAAAGCACCGTGCTAAAGACTGCCGATTGCAGTGCACGGCCATGAGAGATGGCGATGGCTTGGAGGGGGGGGGGGTAGATCCAGCAGCAGATAGATCATGGCTGATGATGGTGACAACGATGATGTTGATGATCATGATGATATTCATAAAGATACGTGACATTTTATAAAGTAACAACGCTTTTAAATAATCTGTGAGAGTGAATAAATTATTTAAATCCTTTAACGTCATTCCATCTGACATTGAAAGCTGTAAATGAAGACATTGCGTTCGTAATTATTTGTTGCATAGTAATTCTACCATTGAGAAAAACAATATGTTAAAATGAAATTCGCTCAATTGAATAATGAGCCATGCCTCCTGTTCATATAATAACACAGCCAATCGAATTCATAATTGATTAATCCTTGACTTTATATCACCGTGAATTCACGATCTAAGCCATCAACTTGATTTGCTGCCCCACTAAATAAATCTGTCTGTAAAAATATCGCGAACGATCGCACTCGATGTTGGAAGGAGCCCTCGCACAACCGCTAACGCTCACTCTGTGCACAACAATAAGCTGGGACGTGGACGCTGCACTCTGCAGCGCTTTGCAAATGAGTACGAGATTGAATACGGAGATATAGGCCGGCAGTAACTCAGCTATTCTGTTCCATTTCGCATTTGTATAGCGCCCTGCCAGGGCAGTAAGCTCATATCCTGGTCAATGTTGGTTCACTTTATTGTCCGCAAACATCCCAGGTAACCAGAGTAGGCCTGGAGAAAAATGCACGCGCAGAAAGTGACGGGTTTACACTCAAAGAGCCACACGGACACTTTAAAATCCTGGTTGTGAGCACAACAGAAGGTCATTTTCAGCAGCAAAACGTCTATTTCTCTCTGAACTGCATGAACATATAAATGTCGACCTTGTATACACCGCTGCTGTATGTGCTAGACACTCAGCAGAGCTCTTCTCGTGGAAGTCGTTGAGTCAATCGTGGGGAGAGACATTCATGCATGTCCAGACCCACACTTTAATATTCTATACAGTCTGTTACTCTTTGATATTTTATGGAATGTGACATACGGAGATAGATCCTGTTTAGGAAATGCAACGTGGTTATCATCTCGTCGCGCTTTAAAGTCACGGCATGTACGATTATAATATCCCCCACACACACACGCGAGCGTGGTGAAGTACGGTCAATCAACCTCTCACGGCCCACACTCCATGGAGAGTTATTCGTTCAGCAGCGGATTAACACACAATGGGCTCTACGCGTACACGCATCTGCTCGAGTGAATATTTAATTGTCTTGTCGATGTGTCGATGCATGCATGTGGAACTGAAGGCTGTGTTCCAAGAGAGCCCTCTGATTTATGCCGTGTTGGATTAAGTTGTTTATTGCCATTTAAAGCAGTTGTCATCGAGTTTAAACTAAATCCTTTGTGTGTTGTCTTATGTTGCGTCCAACATGATTAACACCTTTCATTAGCCTCTGATCACCCATGCCATTGCCAACACATGGGGCTCACGATCATCAATTTTATTTTCTGTTGCCAACTCCGTATTAAGAACTCGGCGTTTTAAAAATGCCCAACCACAGCAGCTTTCACTTTACGCAGATGTGCTAACAATTTGACGAACGAGACTAATGTAATACTAGCGCTAATGTTGACCACACTACAGTACTCAGACCATCTACTCAGTTTAGGCTGAGTCAACCTAAGAGTGGCCAGCACAACATACATCTGGCCGCCTTCGTGCTATTGTTGACCACAGTACTCGGACCGGCTACTTATTTTAGGCCGAGTCGAGCTACTGGAAGCCCAGTTTGTTGTCCCCATAATAATTGTCAGTGGAGCTGCGTGAGGCTGGCAGCTGAACCATCCTGACATCTTGGGGCTGTGCACAAAAGAGTGCAGCCATCTCTGTCGTCTGTCATGGATTGTGAACTTGGCAATCCAGACGGTCAGAGGTTTAAAGAGAGTCTAGTTGATCGTTTGTCTCACTTATTTTATATTTGGTTGTATTGCTCTCCGCCACGCCTGACTTGTAACACGAGTGCATTGTTTATGACACAAATCGATTGGCGTCCACTTATCTGACGTTCATTGTTTAAAAATGAACGAAAACACGACAATTTTTTTTTTGCATTGTGAACGAAGAATAGATGTTAACCTCATCGACGGTCGCAACACTCCTTGTTTTTAATACTCACAGCAAATTTGCAAAGCGCCTGCCTGGTAACATGAGCAGGGAAGAACGCTCATCCTCACTGGTGACTCTGAACAAGCAGTGGAAATTCCACATTACCATCGAAGAGACCAGTCTCTCCCTAAACTGGTGTTGACTCCCCACAATGTGGTACCGACTTGGTCAGCCTCTCCGATTTTAACTCGGAACCTTCCGGTTGCATTCAAAACGCTGCAATGCGCGTGGAATAGGCAGATGTTATTTTCGTTTAAAACGCACATTTGGTATCGTTTCATTTGACGTTACGCACGATGCTCGCGGGGTTCTTTGTCTTGGGCTGTCCACGCCGCTTCGGATGACCTGGGTTAGCGCCGTCAATTATTCACCGGGGCCCCGTGTGCAAAAAATCATCGCCCCATTCATTGCCGTTGCCCCCAGTGTTTCAATGACAGATTCCAATCAATAGTCGACATCTGCCACCCTGTCGGTCGGCAGCGAGAGCGTCACCGCTCGCTCGCTCGCGCCGAGATGCAAACACGCACACAAAGACGACGCCGGGGCCGTGCGTACGGGGAAATGAAATCAGAACGGGCAAATACGGACGCGGATTTGTGTCAACACGAGTCCACGCTCGCACGCACGCAGGGAAATTGGGCTGGTGCCGCTCACGAACACAGCCATTGCTCAGTCTAACACGTAGGGGGCTTTCGCGACCAATATTATCCATAATAGAGGTGTTATGATTAGATCGCGTGGATATATACATGTGTCGTTAAACCCGCCACCACCCGACGCAGCCGATTAGTAAGGTTTGCCACGTAAGGAAAGCATGCGAGTTCGTTACTAGTACAGCACGACGGTGTGTTGGAGAGCAAACCCACAACATTGACAATTCGAGTACGACATTTCGCCAGTAATTACAACTAGCACCATCAGCCATTGCTATGTTTGTAATGCAACGAGCTGCCAACATTGTACCATGCATGTAATCGCAACTCCCATCGACCAAAGACAGATTGCTCTCTTTAATGTACGTACGTTGAACTCCTTCCGCACCGCACGTAGCCAACCGGGGTAATCAGAGGTGCGGACAGGTTCTGTTCGCAAGCACCTGTTAAGGTTGGTAAGGAGCGTGACTGGATGGTGCGAGCAGCACCGTACCCCCGCCGCCCTCGTTTCCACATCGCTCTGCTTGGTGCCTTCATGTCTGTCCACAAGTGCCAAAGACAAAAGATCCCCCGTATAGCTTGAACAGGCTGTAGGGACAAGTGCTGTTCGCGAGCCCCTATGCAGGCTCACACGGCTCATACGGGGGTAGGTGGCCAGCACCGCACCCGACCGCTTTTGTCTCCCTTGTGGCGATGTGTGTGTGTGTGTGTTGCATGTGGGGAGCGGTAGTGCAGCGGTTAGCGCTACGAACCCGGCGACCCGAGTTCGATTCCCGCTCACGGCCAACACCGGTGACGATGATCAGATCCGGTCCTGAGGCTCCCCTAGGTCGACTCAGCCTTAAATGAGTACTTGCTGTGGTGTGTAAACATCGCCACTGGGGAGACAAAGGCGGTCGGGCGTGGTGCTGGCCACCCACCCCCTCGTGTACCATTCCGGCCTTCATAGGTGCTGCTCACTAACAGCACTTGCCCCTACAGTCTTTTAAGGCTTCACGGGGAATCTTTGTCTTTGTGCGTGAATGCACAGATCTACCCCCCGCCCCACCTCACACAGCACTTCTGGTATCGCCAATTAAATACTCTCCATCCCACGAAGCATTTCAATTGTTGCATTTGACGAGGCGCCCGTCCCGTTTTGCAATTGTGTTTTGCGCGCTTTGCGTGAAGCGTTCTGTGTATCCGCAGCAGTGAGGGGCCGATTCCGATGTCTGTTACCTCTCGTTATTTGCATAATGCCGTTCCTGGGAAGCGTAAAAAATTGGACTACGAGCTCGAAGCCCCGGGGGGGTCGGCGTGGGGAGAAAGTGCAGATTGTGCAGGTGACCCTTGCACGCCCGTTGCCATTTGGTGTCAAATTTGGCAGTGCGATTTTGCTGACTGCTGCCGAATTTCGCTCACCGCAGAGGCTCCGAGTTAAAGATTAAATAAATAAATAAATGCGAAATTGATGGAGGTTGACTCCCGTGCAGATTCTGGGATTAATGAGGCATACCTGACCACCCCGCGCACGTTTTACGGACACGTTAACGTTTAATAATTGCTCAATTTTATCCGTGGCCGGAGACTTAACCACATTCCGTGCCACTTAGCAATGGGCCGTGCATTTCAATCTGCACAGAGGATCATGTTGGAATACTGTTAATCATCCTGGGCTTCTTTTACTGCAGCGCTCGGTCCAATATGTGAATCCCACGGTTTCTTTATATATCAGCAGTTACTGTGTTTTTTTTTTAAATGAAGGATTTTGCTTGTGCATATTAACGATCGTGGCTCGCGTTATTCTTTTCGCGAATCACAGGAACTGAATGAGTGCCCTCTCGTCAGCGCAGTGAAATGAGGGGGAGTGTTTCGCTTGATTCTTAGCGGGGGTTATTACTACTCCCATATTACTTCTATTTGTTAGTCTCTCATCGCGGTCAACAGGGGCGGTGGGGGGGGTGGTGAGAGGCCGCACTGAGGAGGGGGGTTGACGGCTGCGATCGCTGACGACATCTCCACAAAGCCGTGTCGCCCGTGGTCGTTCAGGAATATTCTTTCTGGGGTCAAAGCATTTCCTTTCTTCGACGTGCGCGTGCGTGCGCGTTCCATTAACACGCCAGCGGCGGCGGCTCCCGCCACGATGCACTGTGCACAATGGGGGGGTGCGGGGGGGTCCAGGCCGTTCTTAGGAATCCGTCTCGTCGAGGCAGGGAGCGTTCGCACGTTTTTTTTTTTGCAGACGGACGGCATATCTAAGCGGGGAGGTCGGTTTTCACCGAGTCGGGGTTTACCGCCGCATTCGTGGGCAGATTGAATGGTCGCGCCTCCGTTTTTTCTCGGATGTTCTCGCCTGTTTAATCGCATCTCTCAGTGTGTTTTCGCATGGGCTCAGTTTTTCTATTTAGGCCTCTTACATTCCAGACACACAGCTGTAGCATGGTTCGTAACTTCTAATCAGACCTCTGTTCCACTCACGCACACAACTAAGATATATTTTCATAGCACTATTTATCCAGCTACGTTTGTTTAGTCAAGCCAACGCTCAATTGCTTGCGACCTTCTGGATGTCATCAGCAGAGTTCGAGGCTTGTTAAATTAAACCCTGCCGGGTTATTGGCGAGAATGCTCCGACCTAAACGACAGGGGTCCACCATTCAGCGCAAAAAATAGCAATTGCCGTACGCGAAATTCATTCAGCGTTGACGCGGAACAATCTCGGTCTATCGTGCACGCACGGTACGAGCGAACCCTGCTTCTCACGCGTGTCCATCCCACGTGAAATCTCCACTCGGGCAGTGAACGCCCAGTCGGCGCTCTGTCGCGTGCCGGAGTTTATTTTAAACGGCGCTTTGGCGACACCCGACGACGATTCGTCTTCACGCCGCTCGTTTGCGCCGAGAAACTCGCCAGTTGGTCCGCTCGGCGCCGTCTCGCGCCGAGCAGAGCCGTCGGCCCCGAAGAACGAGCCGCACAGTTTGCGAGTCTGCCACTGCAGCGCTCAACAACTACTTTCCCGTTTAATTCGATCGTGCTATTGCACGATGCAAGCGTTGCAGACTATCCAATTAACAGGAGCATGACGCAGATGCGATTATCTCCCTAACCGCATGACCCCAATCTTAGCTGAGGCAGCTGCTCGTGGTGCAGATGACGGATGACGGCAGTCAGTCAAGCGCGTAGACTGGACGTGCATTGATTCCTCGATTTAAAGTCGACGCTTACGGCAATATAACTGCATCGGGTTGTGAGTGTAAGAATCAGTTATTTACTTTATATGTAACCAATCAGAATATAAGATGTCAATGTTACATTAAAGCTTTTGTGGAGTAAGCAAAGCCATACAGACGAGACGGAACGAGATGGGGGGGGGGGGAACGGGACAGAAGAATTAATTCTTGAATCATGACCCCAAATTGTGACGAGTCGTCGAATCACTGGGAAGGCCGAATTGTCACGATCAGGGAGTGACGCAGGAGCCCAAAGCCCCAAAGCGTCAAGCGATCAGCAACGAAGAGCACTCATCAAAGATGTCATGGATACGAGTGTAACAAGTCTTTTGTATTGAGCTACGTCTTATTAAGGGCTTGGGGAAAAAGAAGATGGGAGAGATTTCCAAAATGGAGCAGAGCGAGGCAAGAGAAGTGTCGTGGCCTGCAGTGCGGTGCTGCACTCTGCCCCAACTGAAAAATGTGTTTTCTCGTGATTTGTTTACCTTTCCGAAACTTTGCATTCCTATCGTCTTTTTGTTTTGTTTGTTGTTGTCATTTTCTGACCCGCCCCGACTGGACATCTGTGAAAAAAAGCTTCATAGCTCATCGCTTTCCTCCAGTATTAATAAAGATTCTGATTCTGAAATCAGGTGTGGAGTGAAGGTTTAATCCTCCGGTCATCCTCTCCCTGTGTGTGCGTCTCTCTCTGTCTCTTCTCTGTCCCTCCGCAGAGGAGATGGAGGGCATTCCCGTGAAGCAGTTTCCCCGACACGTCGCCCGTCTCTACGCCGATGGCCAGCGCGGCTTCGCGCAGGAGTTCGAGGTACGGCCGCAGACGGCCCAAGCCAGGCGCCAGCGTCGCCAGGCCGTTGTGCCTTGTCCGCCTCTTCGTCGAGCGAGCGGTTCGCGACGGGTCAACGAACCCGGAGAGTTAATTGACGCGACGAGGCCTCCGCAGGCGGGCCCGGACACGACCTCTGCGGCTGCCGCCCGTGGCTCGTTGGCAGAGGCGACACAAAGCGCCGCGACGAGTTAGCGCGAGTAACGAGGCGGAGCAGCGGCGCCGTGGCTAACAAACAAAAAACCTGGCCCCACCTGCGTTTTATATCCGGGCCAGGGCTAACGGCGGCAGCGGCTAGCGATGTCTGACCGGCGGGGAGCTTCCGTTTCCGCGACGGGGTTCGAGCGAAGCGTCGGTCGACGCGATGCCGAGCGGCGCGCGGCGCGAACCGGGAACGCGTCGGCGGAGAGCCGCGCCGACCGAGCAGTCCTCCCCTCAATGGCGCCGCGTGCCGCCCCCCTCCGCAGGAGATCCAGAGGAGCACGATGGGGAACGGCGTGACGGCCGATCAGACCAACCACCCGGAGAACAAGAGCAAGAACCGCTACATCAACATTGTGGCGTGTGAGTGTCGGAGCCCGCCCGCCCGCCCCGCGTCGCTGACGCCATCGCGCCAAGCGCTTTGGCTTTTCTCACCTCCCCGAGAAGGTGGCGGGGCCGATGCGGATGTCGCGTTCTCGCCAATTAATAGGTGGCAGCATCGGGCTCGGGGAACCGGGCTCGGTTATTAAAAGGTGCCAGCGTGGAATTTCAGTTTTGGTCCACGGCAGAGAAACAAACTGGCAAGCCGGTCTATTAAGGGCGCCGCGGATCATTGTCGCAGGAGGAGGGAGAGGCTGGAAATGTTACGCGCGAAGACGTGTACACACGGACGCACGAGTTGGGCACGTGCCATTGCAAGCTGGCGCATGCATTGTTCACTCTTGTTGGGATAACCAGCAGAGCACTCGTACAGGGCCTACCCTTGTCAATGGGACCATCCCTGTCTCTCTTGACTTCTCGCCTTGGTTAAAGAATATAAAAATTGTCATTTTCATATTTACGTGTTTTTTTACATCATGGATATTATTATTATATTGGCATCGGTTGTGTCTGTCTGGTCCACAACTTCGTCTCTCCACAGACGACCACTCGAGGGTGAAGCTGAGAGTGCTTTCTGGGAAAGACTCCAAGCATAGCGATTACATCAACGCCAATTACATCGAAGTAAGTTGCACCTATGCACGTACGTATGTTGAACTTCTTTCGCACCGTACGTAGCCAACCGCGCTAATCACAGGTGCTTGATGAAGGACGACAAACTAGACAGACATAAAGCAGTTAGCAAGAAATTAGTCCTCAATCTATAAGTCACCGTTCTACTGGAGAAGGCTTAACTCATGCTAATCCCCTGCCCAACCGCCCGCGACGCCACACGGCCTGCCGCATGCCCCTCCCCCCCGAGCCCTTGGCTCCTCCCCCCCCTAGTACCCTATATAAACACGTGTCTCTAAATAGCTCTGGAGCAGTCACACCTGATGACGGATGCTTGTGTTCCTTCCGAAACGTCGCGATTTAATTGAGTTGTTTTATTTTAATTTGTTTTCACCTACGTGACTTTACCGAAAAAACCAAAGAGTATGGATGCTTGCAGTCACGAAAACTTAAAATCTAGAATTTGTGGTCGGTGTCAGTCAGAGTTTTTATTTTCCCGGTCGTTTTACTCTCTCTAGGATTTGACATTCTCAGAGCGGTTTGTCCTACACAGTCGTGCGACTTTAAAAATATGTTTTTTTTCGTGATTTGTTTAATTTTCCTCTACTTTGCACTGCTATCGTGTTTCTCTAATTATGATCCGCCCCCGACTGTACATCTGTGACAAAAGAGCTTTATAGCTCATCGGATTCCTCCAGGATAAGTTTATATTCTGATCCGATTGTGATTGTTGTTTTGCCTGTTTTTATTTCATGTCTCTACTTTTGTGTTTGTCTCTTTTGCTCCAATGTTGTTCCGTCTGTGTTCCCGCGTTGAGGCGTCCGCTAAGATATCCCGTGGAAGAGTGCGTCACTCCGTGTGAGAGAACGGCGCACAGAAGCGGATATCACAGAATTACTTCTGAGATCCCTTCAAGTGACCTTTTTATCCGTATGCCCCGCTACGGAAAAGTGGTTGCCGCATGGCGAAGTGATATTTTTTCATTCATCGAGCTGAGATTTTGCCAAATGAAGAGGAAAACCGCATTTGTTATGATGGGTTTTTCATGTTACCAGTGACGATTGGACTCAGACCGTCAACACAATACCCTTGAGAACCCGTTTTAATGAAGGATGGATGCTTGGGGTAAACCCACAATGTCTGAACTTGACCGTAGCTTCCTTTCGGTCAACGCAGCCTTAACTGAATACATAATGCAGCGAGTAAACATCAGCACTGGGGAGACAAAGGCGGCCAGGAATGGTAGTCGCCACTCACCCCCTCGTGTGATGCGCCGTCCTTCATAGGTGCTCACAAACAGCACTTGCCCCAAAAGTCTGTGAAGGCTACACGGGGGGGGGGGATCTTTGCCTTTGTCTCGTATGCGCGCGCGAGTGCATTTCATTTCATTTCCCAAGATTCCGTGCCCAATCTTCTCCCACTGACACGTTGGCAGGGCTACAACAAACCTCGAGCCTACATAGCCACCCAGGGGCCCCTCAAGGGCACGTTCGAGGACTTCTGGAGAATGGTGTGGGAGCAGAACGTGCGCGTGGTGGTGATGATCACCAACCTCGTGGAGAAAGGACGGGTAAGTGGACTGACGCGGGACTGCACGCGACTCCGTGGCCGTGCGTTGCTCGAATTTGCCGCCCGGGTTGCGAGCCTCCCGGCGTGCGCGGTGCGATTTTTCTACGCGGCCGTCGTGAACGTGCCAGCGACGCGAGAGCGGTCGTTAGCGGAGCGCCGATCAAATGAAGCGATGGATTAATTCTGCCCTATCCAATTTCTTAACAGGTTTTATTGATGGGTTTTTTTATCATGCGGCTGAAATTGTCCTTCCAAACACTGTGCTCACGCGAGCGGTACGTGGCAATAATGACTGTAATACTTTCCAAACATTTTACTTTTGAATGTGTAATGATAATGACAAAAAAGTGTTTTAATAGCAAGCAGCAATTGCAGTCGTTGATGTTCATTAAGGATGTTATAGGGCCGATGTTGTACAGTGTGTCATGAAATTGGCACCGTTATTAATCAGCTTGGAGGATAGTGTTAACAGCTGTGTCTAAACACATTTTATGTAAAGATATTACATGTTGCAAGGCACCCCTGCTTCGTATAAATGAAGTTGAAAATTGCACTTCATACTATCGCCATGCTCATTAATTGAAACGACAACTTACTTTCCGGTTCGTAGGGACATTTTAGTTCATGGCAAACATGTTGCAATATTTGGAGCTCGTATGTAATTTTGCATTCTCGGAAAAAAATTGGCAGACTCTTTTGTGTAATTACTCAATTTTATCCGGATTGCACTTTCGGTGTCGTGGCACGCAAATAATTCGGATGTCCCTCGCGCAGCAGTGTGACCCTTGCTCATGCTAGAGCACAGCCCACAGAAGCGGACAGCACAGAGCTACCGCTGAGATCCCTTCTGCGTGCGACCTCTTGTCCAGTCCACACAGTTAGTGATGTTCGTCGAAGGACGGTGACACCCGGTGTGGAATTTAGCCAAAATCAAGTGGAGAACCGACATGTAATGTGGTGGGTTATATTTCCACGCAGTCATTGGTGACTTGTGACTGGCCTGAAAGCACCAACTCACTGCAGCCGGGATCCCGGTCTGATGAGAGGCGAGCGTCTCTTTGCACGCCTGAGTCTCAGCCGTGCCAGCTTTGAACTCTGAGCCACTCGGCCATTTCTGACTTAAACTGAACTAATTTTTTTTCAGTTTTTACCAGGTAGGGCCCCACTGAGCCACTATGTAGCTCTGTTTCAGATGCGACCTGGCTATCACAAATTGTAGCTCAACGAAGTGGCTTATCGCGTGGCAATGTCCAGCAGCGGTTTTTTAGCAGCCAATTTTACTTTACAATTCGAATTTTAGTTTTTGTTCCACCACGCAATCCACACCCACCAGGGTGTAAAACTACACCGTACTTTACAATGCACGTAAGGTCGTAATTTTCCCACAATGCATTTCAGTACACCAGGTGGCTCAGCGGTAGAGCGATCCGCACGCAAATTCTACGTTTGTGGCTTTAAATCCAGCTCGAGGGGGTTTAACTCGGCCCATCATCCCTCTGGGGGTTGATAAAGTGAGTACCGCTCTGCGGGGAAGTCAACAGTGTTCATCCTATGGATAGACTCACCCCGCCCCCCCGTCCCTGCCATAGAAATGTGGAATTTCCACCGCTGGCTCAGGAGGGTTGTACGTGGGAGATGCGCATGGACTCGGTGTTCTTTTGAGCAGGAACTCACTCGGCTTTGTTTTTAGTCTCAGGTGCCTCGTGCCCAGAGAGTGTTTCAGATCAAGGTGCCTTGCGTGGCGGTGTTTGTTTGTTTGCGTGCGTTCTGTGACGTGCTCATCAATTCACATTCGGCTTGGCTTTTAGGTAACTGGAAACGAACACAATGTTTACCACATGAAGGGTTCCTACGTCGATTTGCAGGACAGTCTGGTAAATATGACAACGCTGCGGCTCAAGCTCCCTAACTGCATAATTCATGGTGTTTTTTTTTACGAATTAATATCCTTCCTAATTGCTACAATAAACACGAAACTTACCACTTCGTTTCCCTAACAGTCATGTAATAACAAAGCGCATCGTCTGCGAGTGGGGTTCTCTGTCTTCTCTCACTCTTGGGGAGCAATAATTCGGTTCTTCTCGGGCGGAGAAGCGTGTGTGGTGAAGAAGGTGCAAGTGGGACGGTAATATGAATCGTTCAAAAAAACCTCCCTGCATTTCAAGTCTATAGTACGCTCCACCGGCTGCAAATCCCTTTGGGAAATTATTTTGAATCGCGAGTGCACTGGCACAGCGTGGAGCGTTCCATCCTTACCCAGGGGGGTGTTTTGCTCGATGCGGTCACCGCCAACTCGCGGGTGCATCGCTTTGTCCGGTGAACGGTTCCGCTGTTCGGCGTTTGCTTTGAAATGAACGGACAGCATTAAAGGGACACTGCTTCACGAATGCACTTGCACACTTGCGGTCCTTAGAATAATTACTTGTCGATGAATAACTACGTGTATTTTTACCCAAATGAATCATACACCGTTAGTTATTATGTTTCATACGTACCTCGTGTTTTCCGGATTTTAAAGCCACATTGGCAACGTTGCGCCCGTATCAACCTTTGCCAGTAATTCCCACAAAGGTTGACCTGGCCACAAAATCATATCAACGGACTGTTCTTGAAGCAGCAATTTCACCGTAAACCTCCCGCGTGTAATGCATTCCAGTATCCCTTTAGGGAGGTGTTCCTATGGAGTGGGCGAGTGTGCGTCTCTCTGGTGTGTGTAGAGTCCTCTCTAACATCACCACCTTCACAACTGTCGCTTTACCGGTACTAATTTTTGACAACGCGAACCGTACGATTCATGCGGACGCCGTTGATGCCGAACACAACTGAAACCATGCGCTGTTGAGTGCTCTTTGAATTCAATGTTTGAAACGTGTGTCAATACTCATGACGATCTGCCTTGGGCAGAGCGACCTTCGCTCCAGCCGGTGTGAGATCGGCGTTGCCACACGTGACGTCATTTGTACGTAGGGCACCACATTTCAGATGCGATGTCAAAACTGCAAAGTGGTCTGTTTTGATTATTTAAATAGCTTGCGTGATTTCATGCCGTTGTCCCTAACACTTATTTGCCTGGACATATGACCCTAAGGTACACCAAATTCATGCCGTGCTATTGGTTCCAATCTTTCGTTAAATTCCAAGTCCGTCAATCAACCTTTAGTTATCTAAACAAATTATCTGGTGCTGCTGCTGCTGCTGCGTTGGCAGTGGTGCCAAAACACAATTAACACTTTGTGGCCTGACAGCGAAAAAAATATATAATTGGGGACATTTCGGTCCATTGCCATTTTTGATTATCATTTATATAGCGCAATTAACAGGAATAATCCTGACTCGGAGCGCTTTACGCAAAAAATAAAATAAACCCTAGGTGAGACATGTTGAGCAAGGTAAGGAGATCTTTTGTCACCGTGGCGTCTCAGGTGCCTCGCCCTCGCTGGGTGCACATAGCCCGAGACCCCCAGTGTGGATGGACAGGGGAGCAGAGTGAACAGGCTCTGAGACGACTTAGTCACAACACTGCTGGCGGAAGGATCTCCACTCGGGGGAGCTCTAGAGAGCCCCCCCCCCCCCCCCCCCGAGGGTATTTGGCTGAATTCTCCACACTGATCGGGCGTCGTTGATAGATGGAAGAAGGAACTCGTACCGCTTTGTACAGCTCCCATCTCCAATACGACCCAAAGGGCCAGCGCATTCCGGATTCCAGTTGGCAGAGTTGTCTGAGAATGATCAGGCTGACGACGACGTCTCCCGTGTGAGTTGAAAGGCTGCCGTGGCCCGGTCTGTGGTCATGAGTATTCGTGTTCATCGCCGCGCTACGAGTGTGTTCGGTATCAATGCGGCTTTATAACAAAATAACTCGTAACGAAACAGCTCCAAACCTTGCAATGTTATATTCTTACACAGTCTTTCAAAATGGAGGTAATTGGAATTTCGTTCTTCTTTCTAATTTTAAACGGTTTATTATATTCTAAACTCATATACCACGTCGTATTGGCATACTGACCTCTGCCATGGCAATGTGGAATTTCCATTACTGGCAAAGGGCTGCCGACAGAGATGAGCAGAGCCCCGTTCCTCGTTTGAGCAGAATTTTTTTGACATGTAGCGTGATCAACAAAGATGGTCATGCATGACCATTGTTACTGTCAAAATAGCCTGTCTGTTATTGATTCAACTCGGAGCTCGGGCGATGATGATTGGTGGCGCCTGACCACCTGACAGCTGCCTCCCAGCTCGAGGGTGGTTCCTCGGCGGTTGTGAGATGAAATTTGCGATGAACGACGCCGCTAATATACAACGGAACGTTGTTACTGTTAACGTACACACAATTGCTTTTCATATCTGTTTCGACGACAAACTGCGAAATTTCATATCAAAGAAAAACAATGGGGTCCGCAGTACAATGCTAAGAGGAAATGCTGCGTGGTATGTGCAAGATAGTTCCATTTGCCAAAGCAGAACTAAGTGCCACTCGAGGTGGCACATGTTTAGGTGTACCCGTTTTTTTTAATTGGCTCATAGAAGTGCATTATTACGTGATAACTTACTTATAAAGTAATGTTATTGCATCATTCACTTGTAATTGTTGTTAATAGAAGTTTGTGCAGCTCAAGTGCTGCCACCTCAGATGGTACCAACTTGTCAAATATTTGGCCTGGGCCCATCGACTAATGCTCTAACATATTGCCTCGGGTAACATAAAAACTGTTTTATGTTAGCGTTGTAATTGCCATGATTTTGAAAGACTGCTTGGAGAAATATATATTTTTAACATTCTTAATTGCTGGCAAAAAAAATACAGGCAACGTGCAAAGTATGACAAAAAACTAAAAATGGGGTAAAAATGTAATAATTCACATTCATCAAGCATCGTGATTTAATTTGATCGCTGACAATTTATTTATCTTTAAAATATATGTATTTCAACGATGCGTCTACGCATGCCGTGTGCTGTCATTTAAAGATGTGAGAATATCCCGTGACACGTTGTGAGTACATTACGATTTTCTCCCGATGGTTATTTTTGTCAAGGCTAATACGCGTGTTTAATTTGCAAAAGGCGAGAATGGAACGGCTATGCTTTGGCCGTGAGCCTAATAGCAATGTTGTTTTAAAAAAAATTAAACCCTCGTGAAATATTTCGCCCGATAGCGTGTACTAAAACCAAACCCTCTTTGTGTTTCTTTTGCAAGCAACTAAGAAATGTCAAACGCACGCATAAACCATACAGGCATATGATTTTGCGTGTGTTTGTCCCTTGTGTGTGTGTGTGCGCGTGTAAACATTTTTAAACATTCGTTTTTAAGCAAGAGTTTTGATGTTCAACTTTAAAGCAAAACAAATGTATTAATACTAGTCTCAAATACTAATATTAAGTTTTGTATGAAACATTGTAATGGTGTAGCAATGTCTTTCTGCCGACTTGTGGGATCCCACCGCTCTTCGATCTTAGCCGTGGCTTGCCGTGAGTTCCGGTCAGGGGTTCAGTGTCGTCCGTTCCGTGTATTCTTCAGCGCGAGCAGCAGCGTGATAATGGTTTATTTTGGGTTGGATCGTGTAAATACAAATGTGTCGTTAACCCACCGCCACCCGACACGGCCAATTAGCAAGGTTTGTCACGTGATCACAAAACGTGCCAATTGGCTACTACTTCAGCACGTCGGTGTGATGGCGAGTAAGCCCACAGCATTTACAGTCGAATACGACGTTTCCCCGGCGATTACAACCAACTTCATCAGGCAATTTACCCGAATTGCTCAACTCGCAAGTGAAGGAAACGTCGGGGTTCGCTTCTGAGCTCTCCGTTCGGCACGACGGCCCACGCCTGCAACCTCGCCATCGGGAGGCAGGAGCTGGCTGGGTCATGCTCGAATCACGTGGACGATCGCAGTGATCGTGCAGAAGCCAGCAAGGTCTCCTGTAGGGGGGCGGTAGTACGGCTACTGGGTTGCTGACAGATCTGCGGGGAATTTGATGGTTGCCCTGCTCCGGCGCTCTGGTTGTAGATCGCTTACATCCGCTGATGGGTGAGGAGACGTCCCCACGATTTTCAGTCGTGCGGTTTGTTTCACCGTACTGCAGCCCATGCCAGTCAGTGCCAAGTAGTGAAAGGGGAGGGGGGTTGCTGAGGAAAGCTTCAGACATGTGATGTTGGCCGTGGAATCTGATGTCGGGTCACCGGTTCCACAGCGCATCGTGCGGAGGAATCCGACGAGCTGCAAAGCTCTTGTTCACCGATGTCCAGCAGGGGCACGGGGTCAGAACGTAGATCGGCCAAGCGACCCCAAGCAGGGGGGCCCCTCTGCGATTAAGTCAAAGAGACTCCGCGGGGGTCTTCCTGCGCTTAAGGAAAACACATGAAAGCCACGGGTGCGTCTGTTTAAACGAGAATGCCCCGGGGGACCACACTGAACACCCAAACTCGATCGGAACGCACGCCGCCGTCAGTCGGCCAGGAGGTCGGGCGGCAGCGGTAGAAGCGGCGGCGGCGGTGAAGGTACCTTACCCGCTGGGGGTTCACCACCACCACCGCCACCGCCGCCGCCGCGGGAAGCAAACTCTGCCCGTCGTCACCGCGCCGCCCTCTCGTTGTAGCGGAAGTGCGACCAGTACTGGCCGTCGGACGGCAGCAGCGAGGAGTACGGCGGCGTGCTCGTCTCGCTCAAGAGCTCCAAGACGCTCGCCTTCTACACCGTGCGGCGCTTCGCGCTGCGCAACACCAAGCAGCGGCGGGTAACGCGGCGGCGGCGGCGGCGGCCATCTCGGTGCACGTGTCTTCTTTGTGCGTGTGTGCTTGTGTGTGCGTGTGTGTGCGTGTGCATGTGCGTGTGCTTGTGTGTGTGCTTGTGTGTGCGTGTGCATGTGCGTGTGTGCTTGTGTGTGCGTGTGCTTGTGTGTGCGCGTGCGTGTGCTTGTGTGTGCGTGTGCTTGTGTGTGCATGTGCGTGTGTGCTTGTGTGTGCATGTGCATGTGCGTGTGCTTGTGTGTGCTTGTGTGTGCGTGTGCATGTGTGTGTGTACTTGTGCGTGCGTGTGCATGTGTGTGTGCTTGTGCGTGTGTGCTTATGTGTGCGTGTGTATGTGTGTGCGTGTGCGCGTGGTGAGGGGCGGTGGTGTAGCGGTTAGCGCTACGCTGCGCTACGAACCTGGCCACCCGGGTTTGATTCCCGCTCACGGCCAACACCAGAGTGACGATTATCTGAACCGGTCCTGGGCCTCACCTAGGTCGACTCAGCCTCAAATGAGTACCTGGTGCGATGTGTAAACGTCGCCACTGGGGAGACAAAGGCGGCCGGGCGTGGTTGCTGACCACCCAGCCCCCTCGTGTGCCGTGCCGGCCTTCATAGCTGCTGCTCGCCAACAGCACTTGCCACCGGTCTGCTAAGGCTACACGGGTGATCTTTGTCTTTGTGCGTGCGTGAGCAGAGCGGTCAGCGTGGCGGTGGCGAGCGCGTGCTGCTGCAGTACCACTACACGCAGTGGCCCGACATGGGCACGCCCGAGTACGCCCTGCCCCTGCTCACCTTCGTCAAGAAGTCGTCGGCCGCCCGGCTGCCCGACTCGGGCCCCGTGCTCGTGCACTGCAGGTGCCCCCCCCCCCCCCACCCGCAGAGAGAGCGTGCGTGTGTGCGGGAACCAGCGCCCTGTGGCCTGTAATCTAGCGCTGTTGTGGAGGCAGCAGCGAGGGTTGGTGGATCGCACACAGATGGTGCGAACTCCCCTCCCGCGGCCGTCAAGGAGGAGCCGTAGCCCTGGCTCGCCAGGGGAGTGCGGCACACAAACAATGTGTATTCCGCCTGTTCCATCTCTCTGGGATAGAGTGTTTCCCCCTCACACACGCGGGTTTCCTCCAGTCACTCCGGTTGCCTCCAACACGTACACACTCACTAATTGACCGATGACACCTCCATATGGAGAGCGACGCAGAGCTTGGTCAGTCGTTGGCTCCGGCTCATCGTGTGATGCCTTGCCCGGTCATCTGTGGTTCCTTTTTTCCTCTGAGTCTCCCCTCCCCTATCTCTCTCTCTGAGAGTGAGGAGCGATCACTGTGTGAGTTGAAATTAATTTCCATCGCCACCACTGCCACCATTGCCACTGTTTCCACTGCCACCGCCACCATCTCCACTATTGCCACCATCGCCACTTTTGCCACCACCGCCACCATCGCCACGCGACTCATCTCTGCCGCCGTGCGGGTCTCGCGGTTGCAGTGCGGGCGTGGGGCGCACGGGGACCTACATCGTGCTCGACTCGATGCTGCAGCAGATCCGCGACAAGGGCTCCGTGAGCGTCATGGCCTTCCTGAAGCACATCCGCAACCAGCGCAACTACCTGGTGCAGACCGAGGTGGGCACGCGGGCGGCCACGCCGGGTGGCGTCGACGGTGCCCTCGTGCTAGCAGCTCGCTGTGCCGATCACTCGCTCTCTCGCTCCCTCCCTGGCTCCCTCCCTCGCTCTCTCGCTCCCTCCCTGGCTCCCTCCCTGGTTCCCTCCCTGGCTCCCTCCCTGGCTCCCTCGCTCGCTCCCTCCCTGGCTCCCTCCCTGGCTCCCTCCCTGGCTCCCTCCCTGGCTCCCTCCCTGGCTCCCTCGCTCGCTCCCTCCCTGGCTCCCTCCCTGGCTCCCTCCCTGGCTCCCTCGCTCTCTCGCTCCCTGGCTCCCTCCCTGGCTCCCTCCCTGGCTCCCTCCCTGGCTCCCTCCCTGGCTCCCTCCCTGGCTCCCTCCCTGGCTCCCTCCCTGGCTCCCTCGCTCGCTCCCTCCCTGGCTCCCTCCCTGGCTCCCTCCCTGGCTCCCTCCCTGGCTCCCTCCCTGGCTCCCTCCCTCGCTCCCTCGCTCTCTCGCTCCCTCCCTGGCTCCCTCCCTGGCTCCCTCCCTGGCTCCCGAATTACGAATTCCCACTCACAGCTCGTGCTGTGTGTTTTCCTCGTGCTGTGTCCCCAATAGTAAACAAAACTGGACTGTTGTCGTTGCTTCATCACCGCAATGTAAATGCAGGTTGTACGTATGTCTGATGGACTTGTAGCCAAGTTCATCAGACATACGTATGTAGCCAGCCGTGCAAACGTGATGTTTATTGTTGTTGTTGTTGTTTGTTGTGTGTGGCCGTGCAGGAGCAGTACGTGTTCATCCACGAGGCCCTGCTGGAGGCCATCCAGGGCCGCGAGACGGAGGTGGCCTCCTCGAGCCTGCACGCCTACGTCAACGGAATCCTCACGCCGGGGCCCTCGGGACTCACCCGCGTCGAGAAGCACTTCAAGGTCTGCCGCCCGCGGCGACAACTCTCGTCGTTGTGTTTGCGTTCTGCCGCGGGTTGCTTGGGCGCCGCGGTGGCTAGGAGATGTTAACTCCCTTTCTTGGTATACAGGAGGACGTGGGTTCGATCCCGACCCTGACGCCTGCTGCTGTATATTTTAAGTTTTCATATCTCTCTCTCTCTCTCCCCGTGGTTGCTTGGATTTTTCTCCGGGTCCTCCGGTTTTCCCTCCACATTAAGAATCAACATCGTGCGTTGAGAGTATTTCACTGATATACATTTCCACGTGATGATGAGCCAATTCGTTGAGCTATCATTTTTGGCCAGGTCACTTCTGGAAAAGAGCTGCATAGTTCAGTGTGCCTGACCTGCTAAAATTAACAAAAAGTTTAGTCTTCAAATAAAATTAGCTTTTAGAATAGTTTTGGAATTGTTAATGTCCGAGAATTTTGCACGCTGTGGGCTTTGTCACAAACCGAATTCAGTCCACTTATTCGGTACTCTGAATTCAGTCCCTTAAGAAGCTCCCAACGCGTATGACAGCAGCAGTGTGTTCAGGAGCCAGTGTGGGGGTTGGCTCCTGGACACACGTGGAGGCTTGCTGCTGGCCACGACGGGAGGGCTTCGAGAGAGAGAGGAGTTTCTGTTGTTTTTTTGCCGTTCCTCCTCCATTGAAGGAGCGCAGACTACAGTGATGTATTGTGCGGACCACCTATTGACGTCCTTACCAGTCTGTTATTTTTCCGCTAACAATTGCGGTTCTTTCGGCAGCTTGTACAAATAAAACCTCGCCAAGTTTGTAAAGAAGAAAAATCCTTCTAACAGAAAAAATGATACGATGAATTGCGTCGGTTTTTCATTTTGTTAGTTTTACGATGGTCATAATAACTTCAACTCGTGACACACACAGTTTTCGCTCGTTCTCGAAGAGCGGAAACTCAATCTTTTCGGGAGATGATGGCGATCGTTTATGGATGCCGAAGATGAGCGTTTCGTTTGACGCAAGGACGACGTTCACCTTCCGAATCGGTTCGTGTGTTTTTGGTTTGTCCGAGTGTGCGAACGGAGCTGGGGATGTCACTACGCTTGGCCGTGCCCGTTGTGTCGTTTGCAGCTAATCCTGCAGAGCGGCTTGCATTCAGACTTCACGATCGCCCAGAAGCCATTCAACCAAAACAAAAACCGCTCCACTGCCGTCTTGCCGGGTAATGCACTCAGCAATACGCACAATAACACACTCGCACACGCGCGCACACAGATGTGCGCGTGTGTGCTCACACACACATGTGTGGGCGTGTGTGCTCGCACTCACACTTGCGGACAAATATATACGCGTACGTGCAACAGACCAGGGATCCCCAGTTTAGCCTTATACAGACTGTTGGGGACAGTGCTGTTAGCGAGCACCTATTAAGGCTGGCACGGAGCACCCAGGGGCGTCGTGCGTGTGGCCAGTATCACATCCGTACCGACTTTGTCTCCCTAGTGCTGTGGTCACACACTATGCCAGCTACTCCTTTAAGGCCGAGTCAACCTATGGGAGGCCCAAGACTGGTTCAGATATCTACCAATGACGTGGGCCATTGATGGGAATTGAACTTTCTCGTCACGGAGTTTGTCGTGCAGCGCACGAAGCACTGCGCCACCACTCCCCACGCGCAGTACATACGCGGCAGGTTCACGCAACTTGTGCCGCCGATGTTACGCTTGGCCAGGAGGCAAACGCAGATCAGCAGGAGCGCAGGAGCGGGGATTTAGCCACGACCGATGTGGGCCGTGAGCGTAGCGCAGTGCGCTGACCACCTCACCACGACCGCTCCCCGCGATCGCTCCGAACGTACTCGTACGTTCACTGGTGCACATTCACACGCGCAGCCAAGAGAGGTTGCCACCTGCCCTGGTTTTCCCACGATTGTCCTTTTTTTGAGGTAGTGGCTGTCCTCAGAAATCTGTCCGTCTTCCTGGGACAGTAAATTAGTCCGGGTTTGTGCCAGCTTCGTGATTATTCACACCACTCGAGGCGACGCATTCCGTCTGTGGTCCTCTCCTCTGCTGACATTGTGAGATATTCTACTTCCCGTGACGCGTCATGTTTACGGCACCTCACAGGTGGCACAGTCACAACACCACGTGTGTGCGCACACCGTGTGCCGTGTAGATCACTGGATATTGTCATTATTCCTGCGCCTGTTTACCCGGAAAGCCTCGCTGAGTCTCAGGACTCCTCTGGGGAGAGTCCTGCCGAGTGTTCGTCGCGGGGGGGGGGGGAGGGCGACGTCGCCGCTACGTGCCACGAGCCTGCCGCCCCACTGGGAGACTGTGTGTGTCGTTGTGCTCTGTCTCTGTGTCTAACCGAGCGGCGCTACCCACAGTGGAGTCGTCGCGAGTGGAGCTCGCCTCCCTGGGGGACGTCGAGGGCTCGGACTACATCAACGCCTCCTACGTCATGGTGGGTCAGCGCCTGCCCCCGCCACCCCGGCCACCCGCCCCGCGCAGCTGCGCGTCCTCTCGCGCTCTCGAGAGTCTCTCGGAGCGGAGCCGAGCGGCCGAGCGAACGTAACGCGTGACGTCCTGTTAAGTGGTCAGCCGGCTGAGCGTTGAAGCCACACTACGATGCGTCGCTGCCCGCGGCCGGGCGGCCGGGCGGGCGGTCAGCTGGGGCTGCACTCGGGCTCAGCCCCCCCCTTCTCCGACCCACAATAATCGCCATTATAATTATACGTCATCGTCAGCCAGGTTCAGTCCACGGCTGGATGAACGCATCAACCTCTCATCATCAAAGCGGTGGAGCCCCACGTGGGTCACATGGCGCGTGCACACTGCGCCCCCCGGTGGGTTAACGCGTTAACGCATCCAGTGAGTTAACGCGTGAACACCCCCCGGTGGGTTAACGTGTTAACGCATCCAGTGGGTTAACGCGTGAACACCCCCCGGTGGGTTAATGCGTTAACGCTCCCAGTGGGTTTAATGCATCCAATAGGACAATGTTTCAATGCTTCCAGTGGTTGAACCTGTTAATGCCTTACGGCCCATTGGCCGCTCTTGCACTTGGGAAGCCAGCGATGAAGGGAGCGCTGCCACTGGCAATGACATCCCAGCAAGAGAAACGCGGAGACACTGGAGGGGTGGTGTGGCGGGGGTGAAAGCAGAAAGGAAATGAGAAAAATCCACAAGCGATGTCATCATTCCTTCTGGCTGTGTTTATTTATTGGTTGCCAGCATTTTTATGATACGATATCAAATTTCGCGATTATCGTGATATCCGTTTTTGTAACTTCACAATTGCATTCCACATTGGTACTGTGTGCTTTGGTCTACTTCCCGGTACAATTGAATAGCGCTTTACAAAAGGTTATCCAAATGCAGTTGTGATTAACATATTCCTGCCATGACTATTATATTTATTGCAACTTAACAATCTACAACGCTCACAGTGTTCTCAGTAACACCATGAACAATTAATTTAACGTACTATGAAAATTAAGACGTCATATAATTGCCATGCCCTAAATCACTCTCATATAGGTTTTGCAGAGCACTGATGGATAACAGATTTTTTTTTTACAACTTTAAGGATCGAGTTATTTCGTAATAGCTTGTTCAAGAAATAGAACATTTAATGTAAATCAAAAAACGAGCAAAACGACAATCGCGATGTAAGGACGCTCGTCAAAACGGGACGGCGCGATGATCGTGGATATTTAATTGTCACGTCGCATCCGTCAGCACGGCAGCAAATAAAGATTCTGCGTCTGCGCTGCCACGTTCCGGTTTGCAGGGCTATAGCAGCAGCACGGAGTACATCATGACTCAGCATCCGCTGCCAAACACCACCAAGGACTTCTGGAGAATGATCTGGGACTACAACGTACAGCTCATCATCATGCTCCCGGGACCTCACCAGGACAAGGTGACACTGACGAACACGTGACCTGGAGGGTAGCTGGGTGGGCGCTGCGCTACGAACCCGGCGACCCGGGTTCGATTCCCGCTCGCGGCCAACACCAGTGACGATTATTTGACTCAAATGAGTACCCGGTGCCACGTGTAAACATCGCCGCTGGGGAGACAAAGGCGGCCGGGCGTGGTGCTGGCCACGCACCCCCCTCGTGAGCCGTGCCGGCCTTCGCGGGTGCTACTCGCAAACAGCACTTGCCCCAACAGTATGTTAAAGGCTACACGGGGGACCTTTGTCTTTGTGTGTGCGTGCGTCTCCACCGCGCGCAGGACGGGGAGGAGTTTGCCTACTGGCCCCGGCGCGACCAAGCGATGCACTGCGAAGGCTTCGGCGTGTCGCTCATCAGCGAGGACCGGCTGTGTCTCTCCAGCGAGGAGCAAGTGGTTCTCCGGGAACTCATCCTCGAGGCAACGCAGGTGCTCCCACACGTTCCATGCTTCGCTCGCTCGTTCACCTTGAAGGCCGTAAAGCTGCCCGCCGGAGATTTTGCCCAAGAGAGAGGGATCCCATCCTGCGAATGCACGCCTCTCCCCGGCAAAGCAATCCGACAGCACGAATACAAATCATTGTTTGGTTGATGGCAGCGAAGGGCGCGGCGAACGACGCGGAAACTCGACGCGTTCGTCAGCGGCGCCGTGGCCCTGTGTAAGGTCAAAATATACAACGAGGCGACGTCACGGGGCAGAGCTTTCTGTGGCTGCGACGGTGGCGATATGGCAATGCAAATCAGGTGTCTCGGTGTTTAAACGCTGAAGCCATCCCCTCTGCAATTCTCCACCATTCCCTGCGTGCGCTGCTCGTGTGTGCGTGTGTGTAATGGGGAGCGGTAGTGTAGCGGGGTTAGCGCTACGCTGCGCTACGAACCCGGCGACATGAGTTCGATTCCCGTTCACGGCCAACACCAGTGACGATTATCTGAACCGGCCCTGGGCCTCCTCTAGGTCGACTCAGCCTCAAATGAGCACCTGGTGCGGTGTGTAAATATCGCCACTGGGGAGACAAAGGTGGCCAGGCGTGGTGTTGGCCACCCACCCCCTCGTGTGCCGTGCCGGCCTTGTAGATGCTTGCGAACAGCGCTTGCCCCTACAGTCTGTTAAGGCTATACGGGGGATATTTGTCTTTGTGCGTGTGTGCTCTCCATCTAGCGGGATTAACCAACAACAAAGTTGGATTTTTATTTCAACGCGATCTGAAAAAGTCAACAAACAACACCCAACTTACCCTTGCAGCGTTGAAATCCTCGGCAATTTGCGCGGCTCACGGCAGGTTTCGTGCCGCGGTGAACGCGCGTCACCGCGACGCGGCGAGCGTGTCCTTTTGTAACGCGACGCATCCGCTTGAGGAGGCCCAGGTGGTAATGCTCGTTCCACTTGCCCCTGGCAGTAATCGCAGTGGTGAGATGAAGCGGATTCAGGCTGCTGCTGCTGCTGCTCGCTGGGGCCAGGGAGAGCGCGCTTAAATTGGCAGGGAACCGCGGCGTAAAGGGACGCCGTAACGACCCCTAATCACCCATACGAGAGCAGGGCCGGCATGTAAATGTTACAAGCGGTGGGGGAGGATATTTTCGTACTAATTGAATGTGATTAACGTCTCCCAGGAAAGATATCCCAGAGCAAATGAATCACTCCGGGTCTGAGAGAGGCAACGGGCTGCGGGGGGAGCGTGGGGGAGAGAGACAGTTGTTTGTTTCCGTCGGTGATTCTCCGGCGCAGCTGCGTGCTGGTGCAGCGCTCGGCATTGTTCCGCGGTGAGCGCCACGAATTGTTGGCCGAGTCGCTGGGTGGTGGGGTGAGTGGCTAAAAACCTGACGTCACCTCAAGACGGACACTGCGGACCCGGCCAAAGTGATTCCGCAAGTGAAATTGCGGACAATTGCTAAGCGACCTATTGAAAAGGCATGCATGGAGTGTGCCAAACTCGGTCTGTACCGGTTGCGTTCAGCCTTCCGTGTATTCGTGTTTGATTATTAAAGGGCTTGGCAGGCCTCTCGTTCAACAATAAGGGACAGGGCAGTACATATGTGCACACACACATGCAGGTATTCATAATCAGGAGCCATCATCTATCCACTGCTGGATGAAAGCCTCCCCATGCAGTCACCATTCCCGTGGTCTCGCAATGCGACGATCCGTCTAGCTCCTGCACACGAGGCGAGGGGAGCCGCGCGGGCTAGGAGATGTTAACTACCTCGCCTGGTATGCAAGAGGTCGTGGGGTTCGATCCCGACCCTGACGCCTGCTGCTGTATATTCGAGTTTGAGTGTCTCTCTTTCTCTGGATTTTTCTCTGGGTCTTCCGGTTTTCCCCTCCACATTTAGAATCCACATCGCACGTTTGCAGTAAATGGCTCCTATAAATTTACAATCGATGATAAGCTGCTTCGATGAGCTATCATTCGCGATAGCCACGTCGCTTCTGAATAGCTCAGTTGGCCTTACCTGGTAAAATAAAAAATAGTTAATTTAGCTTGTATGTACGTACGTATGCTGAACTTATTTTGCACCGTACGTAGCCAACTGCGCAAATCGGCGGTGCGGGGGGTAGAGACCACAAACACCAAGCACTAGAAGTCGATCAAAGTTTCGTCTGTGAGCTCGAGTCCACCACCACGCAGTTGGAGTGCTGGTCGAGCGATGTTCACGGGAACGGTGGACCCACGCCAGCGGCCGCAGCGCGACGACGAGCGTGACGTCGCTGACCCGCGTGACGCCCTCCCCGCCACTCCGCCCCCCCTCTCGCCGTGTGTCGCCAGGACGACTACGTGCTCGAGGTGAAGCACTTCCAGTGCCCGCGGTGGCCCAACCCGGACGGCCCCATCAGCAGCGTCTTCGAGCTCGTCAACATCGTGGCGAAGGAGGCGCTGACGCGCGATGGCCCCACCGTCGTGCACGACCTGTGAGTGGAGAGGGCGCGGAACGACGCGCCACGCACGCCACGCACGCCACGCACGCACGCCACGCACGCACGCCACGCACGCACGCACGCCACACACGTCACGCACACCACGCACGCCACGTATGCGAGTTGACGGCGCGATGGGTACGGCCATCTGGCCGTGGTGCACACTGGCACGGCGTCGTTCCGATCAATAATGTACCGCGGCGAGCGCCAGGAATTGGTCGGCCTAGTCGCTGGGTAGGGCGAGTGGCTCAATATCTGGAAGTCACCGCAAGACAGACAATGCAGAGCCAGCCAAAGTGATTTCAAAAGTAAAAATTGCGGACAATTGCTAAGCGGCCCATTGCAATGTCATGCGAAATGTCGTTAGCAGCATCCAACATTTTTCAGTGTGCCAAAGTCTCTACATGTTAAGTTCAGCCTTCTGTGTATTCATGTTTGATTATTTATTTAAAGGGCTTTGCAAGCCTCCCATTTAACAGTAAGGGACAGGGCTGTACATATGTGCAACAACAACAACAACAACAACCGCCATTCGTCACTAAGTGGCGGTGACGTCACCACGACGCTTGTGCGCACACACAAACACAAACACTGACATGTATTCATCATGAAGAGGCACCATCTATCCACTGCCGGATGAAGGCCCCCTTCAAGCAGTCGCCATTTCTCGTGGTCTCGCAGTGCCACGATCCGTCCAGCTGCCGCACACGAGGCGAGGGCTGTCCTCTGAGCGTGCGTGCGGATATATCTGCAAGAGCGTGTTCCGGCAACCACCTGATGATGCTGGTTGTGACTACAAGAGCAACGTCGCAACCAAGTTGATGCACGTCGCGGGTCGCTCCCCAGCGCTGCTCAAGCGGAAATAAATTGGCGGCGTTTGTTAGCGGCAAAACTTTATTCATTGGCCGTGTCGGGTGGAGAGAGGTGTACGACTAAGCATCTTATCTGCGCGACCTGACCCAACAATGAACCTAAATATTGGTCATTAAAGCTTACACAGTGTTCAATGAGTATGTATGTAACTGTATTTGTACTTATGTGTGTGTGTGTGTAGAGCACTGGCCACATATTCTGTTCAAGGCTATATGTGGATTTGTCTGTGTCTACCCGTGTGTGCCCCTATCTGCCCGTGTGTCCTCCCATGTGTCCTCCCGTGTGTCCTCCTGTGTGTGCTCCCGTGTGTGCTCCTGTGCGTGCGTGCGCCCCGCAGGCTGGGCAGCTCAGTGGCCGGCACGTTCTGCGCCCTCGCCACGCTCTCGCGGCAGCTGGAGGAGGAGAACTCCGTGGACGTGTTCCAAGCGGCGCGCATGATCAACCTCATGCGGCCCGGCGTCTTCTCTGACGTCGTACGTGCACGCCAGTGGCGGCACACGGCACACGGCACACGGGACACGTGTGATCCGAATCGCAGCTGCCAGACCTCTCGCCCACGCCTGCCAACGTGGCCGCACCGCCCCACTGCTCGACCACCTCTGGTGGCTCCCAGCGCGCTCGCGGATCTCGTTTTGTGCCGTCACGTCGGCGACAATTCGTTTGAAACGACGTCAGACGTCGCGCGGAGAGACGTGCGATCGCTCGCCCGGCGGGCCAAACGCTATAACCGCGGCGGCATCCCGACTTTGAATAAATTGGTGTGGGGGGGGGGGGGAACCTCACCGTGAGCTTCCACTCCTCTCCTCTCTCGAGTTCTCACAGCTTCAACAAAATACACCCACGTAGCTGCGTATCGTTTGTACTACATACACTGAGTGCGCTTGCGTCTTGCCCCCGCAGGAGCAGTACCAGTACCTGTACAAGGCGCTGCTGAGCCTGGTGAGCGCTCGCGAGAACAGCGGCAACGGCGTGAAGCCGGAGGGCCGCAACGGCGCGTCGGCCCTGCTGGAGGACGTCACGCCGGAGGAGAGCCTCGAGTCGCTCGTGTGACGACGACGCCACCCTCCCTCCAACCCCCCCCCCCCATACCCCCCCCCAACCCCCCCCAACTCCCGCCCGTTGTATCCTTCGGCACCGGCGCGCGTGCGCTCAGCCGTGACGGTTTGGAGCACCGCGCGCCCGCACCACGCCGGTGCGTGGATGCGGGCGCGACTCGTTAATCTCTCTCTACGTTTGAAGTAGCCGGAAGACTAGGATAAGCACGTGAGCAGTCGTCGCGGCCGTAGCGAGAGTATACTAGATGCGGTGTGCCGGGTACAGACGTGACCCGGTGACGGTAGTTGGATGCATTGGGTGCGGCACTCGCGCAGCGTGGAGGTGGACAGGCTGCCGAGGTTGACACGTTCGCGTGGCTGGGTGTCGCCCGCAACAGTTGCGTGGTCTGGCAGAAGAGAAGAAGCGATGGGCGGCGCGGTCGTGTCGGCAGAGTTGGCCGCGGTAAACCTCTCGACCGTGAGCGCGCGCCCCGATCACACGGAGCGAGCGGGAGCTCATCATGGCCATCTCAATCATCGGCCGTGATTTATCCACTGCTGGATGAAGGCCTCCCCCAAATCCACCGCCATCCTTCACGGTCGCGGAGATTGCAACCGTCCGTCCGGCAACTGCGCGCCAGCCGATATACAGCGCGTCGTCGTCGTCATCGTTGTCGTCATCGTCGTTGTTGTCATCGTCATCGTCGTCATCATCGTCATTGTTGTCATAGTCGTCGTCATTGTCATTGTTGTCATCGTCGTCATCGTCGTCATCATCGTCATTGTTAAAGTCGTCATCGTCGTCGTCATTGTTGTCATCGTCGTCATCGTCGTCATTGTTGTCATCGTCGTCATTGTCATCGTCGTCATCGTCGTCGTCGTCATTGTCGTCATCGTTGTCTTCATCGTCGTCATCGTCATTATCGTCGTCATTGTTGTCATAGTCGTCATCGTCCTGGTCATTGTCATCATCGTCGTCATCGTCGTCGTCATCGTCATCATCGTCGTCATCGTCGTCGGCGCTCTGCAGGGATGAGATGGGCACCAGGGTGGTGAAACGTCAAAACGGTTGCCCCCCCGCAGAGAGATGGCAACAGAGAAGGATGGCCCCCCGAGGCTCGTTCGACCAGGCGCACTCCGCTTTGGTCCTTTCATTTTCAAGCGCAGCAGCGTCACGTTTACTCGACAGTCTTTAATATTAAACGATATTATTACGGCAATATTTTACGTTTAAAAAATATATATACAGTTTTGGCCGGGTTGACTTTGTCTTAAGGCCTTGTAAACTGGAGTCCATATGAAATCACCAAACTCCTTCTGGGGTCACATCAGTCGGCTTCTCGCCCAGCAGTAGACGGCGCTGTGCTGCCAACAGAATGTTGAACAGAATGTTCGCAGCACCTCGTTCGTCGTGCTCTCCCCTCCGTGCTCTCCCATGTGCCATCATCCTGACACGCCTCGCCGTTGCACCATTTCAACTCCCTGTCTGCCACACGCGCCGAGTGGCATCTGTCGTATTATCCTGCGGTCGTTCCGTAATTCAGGTCAGCGATGAGAGAGCGAGAGAGAGCGAGACATCCGCAGGACACCGCGTTCTCCTCCTCTGCGCTGATTAGATCATTGCAGCCAAGCGATCGTAACGAGCGACACAAATAACAAGTAACAATTACGTACGGTGCTTGCGATGGCTCGACTAACGACCCGCAGAGTTCTTAACGAGATGCTATCGACATTCTTTTAAAATGCCTCGCGCGGTACGAGCCCTCGTCGCCCTTGGAACTCGCCGGCGTGGCATCGATGCGGTCCATCGCACTGCCATCCCTGGTGGCCACTGTGTGATGCCATCGTGCACATACCATTTGGGTTCCGATCGCATCTTGAAGCAGAACGCTTTTCGGAAAATTCCACAGAGAGGAGTGGGGTGTGGGCATCCTGGGAAACGGAGGGCTAATTTTGTTCATGTTTTTAGTGAAAGAGATTAACTCGGAGGAGGGCATAGAAAATGTCTTTGAGCCTGGATGTCACCAGGGGCAGGGAGCCCACAGCACTGACGGCTGGGGAAGGAAGCTCCAGACTGAGGACAACAGAGGAGACAAACACCTGTTAAAAGGTTGGCTTCAGCCAGTAAATGTTAACAGACATTTAACGATGTATTCCTTGATGTAATGTAATCGGCATTTTGTTTATATCAAGCCAGAGGATTACTCGCTGTTGTCGGTTTTAACGTCAAACCCAGAGGCGTCGGTTATTCATAGCGCGTGGAGCGCACGCAGGAGAACGTTGTTACAGAGTAGATCGCTTCAATCGATTCCTGCTGCAAATGACGCAAATTATTTTAGCGATTGCCCGTCGCACTTTAATTTGGCCGTGATTACATTTTGCTTTACAGAAATTCCAGCAAGGGCTTTGTCAGCTATAACAGTGCCCCCCCCCTGCCCAACTCTGGATTACGATCAACGGAATGAAGCGACGGTCCGATTCTGGCTTAATTTGCCGACGGCCGGTACTGTGCTTGATAAATAATTGGTCATGGCCGAGGGGTTTCCTGGTGAGAAGATTCGTTGAGTCACAGCGCCGCGGCCTGCTCGTTTGTGCCGAGCCTCCTAACGAGGTCACCATTTTCTGGGGCGTTTTTTTCTTCTTTTTTCGAACGGAGCGTCGTTTTAATTGGTGCGAGAAGGCACCCGCAAAGAATCGTGCCCCGACGAAGGTTTACTCTACGCTTCTCCCGTCGCTTCCTTAACGACACATTTGGCAGCCTTTTGAGGAACACGCCGAAATGGCATTGGCCGACATCCAGGAGCCGGTCGTCTCTTTGTTTTTTTGAGAATCATTAAACATCAACCGACGCGCCCAGATACAAACGAAAAAAATATATCCATAATATAGTTTTTTTTGGGGGGTTAGATTGCGTAAATATAAAGGTTTGCCGTACTAGTAATGAATTGGCATGTTCTGTTTATGTGACAAATCTTACTAATTGGTGGTGGCGGCTTTAACGACACATTTATATTCACGCGATTTAACCCCCCCAAAAAACCTATATTATGGATGAAAGCCCCCGTGTGAAAAAAAAAACGCAATTATAATTTGCAAAGTTAACAAAACTGGACGTAAAGGCGGTTCGACTGCGGTCACGGCCCAGACCGCAGGGCACGATGCGGCGTCTTCGCTGTGTCCGCTACACCTTCGTATTGCTGAGTCGTCTCTCGTGGGGGGGGTCATCGCGGCACGTGAAGACTGCACGTGGTCGAGTAGCAACTCCCCACCCCCCCCGCCACCGGTCATAACATGAAACGTGGACACCGGCGAGCGTCTTGAGGGCCCACTTTCACGAGCTTTGCCAAAACACGCGCACAGGTCGGTCGTTTTCATGCCATGTACGTACCTTGAACTTCTTTCGCACCGTACGTAGCCGACCCTGCTGATCGGAGGTGCGGGAGAAGGACGACAAACTGGACACAAAAAAGCAGTTCGGGTGAAATTAGTTTTCAATCTGCCAAACGGAGCGGAGTGATGATGATGCTGCTGCTGCGTACAAGATTGCATATCGAGGTGGTGGGAGCAAAGGCCAGTGCACCCATTAAAAGTCCAACATCGGTAAAGTTGAGGTATGGTGGACAACAGCAAGCCTGATTCCTTAGCTTTTCGAACACACGCACACCGCAAGATATTTGTTAAATCGTTCGAGTCATCCTTAATGTGAACTTTTAACGCTTTTGTTTTTACTAACGATATAAATTCTCTCGTAGTCAGCCACCTCTTATATTGTGAGTAAACCTTTGCTTGCTGCAGTGTTCTACTAAAGATTAACGATGGTAAGTGAATCTCACGGTAAAGTAACCAATGCATGCCGTTAGAATGTGAAAAAGCTAAATATTGTATATAGTATACTGGCTTGGAATGGAGGAAAGAACACGTGTTGGAACCTCCTAATGGAAATGGTTGGAATGAACAGAATGCCGAAACGTTGTAACGTCCGTGCAACGATATCCGTTCAGATAGGGTATACGTTGTATGGAAGTTTTACAGTACAACCTTGGGGGACAATGATTCCACATTCACAGACAAGTGGGAGAGGTACAGCTTTGCTTCAGTTCAACGTCACGTATTTACTCGCAACTGTCGACACGGTTGTGTGCAAGTCGCTTTATTCAGAATCAGAAGAATGAGAATCGCGAGTTTATTTCCCGCTCAGGCCCGTTGAAGACGGCGAACTGAGTAACGCGAGCAAACTGGAGCAAGCGTGGAAGCAACTGGGAGTAGTATCGAACCCAAAGAGATTCTCGAGTAACATCACGGACAGAGGCAAAGGGAAGGCCACGATCGCCCACGTCTTTGAGAAAGCGCGTGGCTCACAGAGAGACAGAGAGAGACACACACACAGAGAGACAGGGAGAGAGACAGAGAGAGACACGGAGAGAGAGACACGGAGAGACACGGAGAGAGAGACACGGAGAGAGAGACACACACAGAGAGACAGGGAGAGAGACAGAGAGAGACACGGAGAGACACGGAGAGAGAGACAGAGAGAGACACGGAGAGAGAGAGACACGGAGAGAGAGACACGGAGAGAGAGACAGAGCCGTTGAGTCATGAGCTCTTCTTTTGAGGGCAGCTCGGCCAGCAGACAGCGGCGGCGTTATGGAGCTACGACAGCCGTGCCTGAGTGAGCGAGTGCCTGAGTAAGTGAGTGCGTCAGTGAGTGAGTGCGTGATTGAGTGCGTCAGTGAGTGAGTGGGTGAGTGCGTCAGTGAATGAGTGAGCGAGTGCCTGGGTAAGTGAGTGCGTCAGTGAGTGCGTCAGTGAGTGAGTGCATGAGTGAGCGAGTGCGTCAGTGAGTGAGTGCATGAGTGAGTGCGTCAGTGAGTGAGTGTGTCAGTGAGTGAGTGTGTCAGTGAGTGAGTGCGTGTGTCAGTGAGTGTGTCAGTGAGTGAGTGCGTGTGTCAGTGAGTGAGTGTGTCAGTGAGTGAGTGGGTGCGTGCGTTGTCATTCGTCTCCAAGACGGGGGCGTTCCACCGGCTTGCACAACCGGCGCTCCCCATCGGGCCTGTTGGCTAAGGGGTGTGAATTGAGGCCATCGGCATCGCAAATTTGCAATTGAACCGGTGGTCAACGGGTGAACGCGCGCGGCAAGAGAGAGAAGTCGTTCCCTGAATTGCGGCACGGCCTTCTCCATTGGATTGGAAACAATTCGCGTGTTCGCAAACGTCGGGAATGATTTGGCACGGGACCGTTTGCCTCGGGGCATCGGTCAGCTTTGTTGGACGGCAGCGTTGCTGGGGACAGCTCGGAGCTCTTTCACAGCGTTCGCAGAACTGCAACGCGATGACATGAAACACTTGGAGCGCCACGGGGAGAAGTCACATCGCTAGCCACCGTGTGCATATACACACACGTGATAATGCGACGTCTCTGTTGAATTAATTTTTCCTCATGTAAGTGCACAATTTTATCCGATTAGAATTTGCGGCTTGAGCAATCGAGCTGCGCGCGCGCCACGAATGCCCTCATCGGAAAATGAACCCCGCCGCATTTCTCCTCCTGAGTGAGCCTCGTGGATTTTATTTTCCATCTCCCCGGCTCCATTCCAAAAACGGCGCACGGAAACCCGCGCGGATTGTCCCCGATGAGGCGGCGTGAAGGGAGTTCAGTTTCATTTCGTGCCCGAAGAAAACACACAAAAAACGAGTTTAGCCGTCCCGCCGAATTGACGCCATCGATACTGCCATCCGCTGGGGACTCGAAGGAAATTCATGAGAGCGCATGTACCTTACGTTCATTTGTTTTGTTAAATAGAAAGCCAATTGTGAAAATTCGCACCCAAAACATCAGCCGCCGCTAGGCAGGGCCGAGGCACTGCACCTCGAGAGTGCCAATGTTACGTAGGCAAATAAATAAGTGGTCGTGAACGAGTTGATCTTGATTAAAAGTGTAAAGACGAAACAATTGTCCGCACACCGGTCTGCCGTGTCTTCGAGTTGTGTCGCGGACCTAAAGAGATGCAACTCCGATTGGCACTGTCGGCTACGTACGGTGTGAAAAAAGTTCAACATCCATACAACGTCCGAAAGCCATCGGGGAGGGCCGTACCCTGCGCTCCGTGACGAGTCCATGGTGACGGAATAGATTGAGCTGAAGCAAAGCTTTTAGTCGGCCGCGGGTTAACAGGAGAGACGCGGGCAGGTCAATAGACCGAGGCAAAGTGTCGCTTTTTCTGCTGCGCCTGTGGACGTCGATTCCGCCGTCTTCTGACGAGTATCCGACTCGCGAAACACGACTGTGGGAGCGGAGAAGTTGTGGGCTCGACAGAATGTAGAGTCGTGAATGTCAATACTCGCTTTGCCGAGTTGCGAACCGAGCCCAGTATTTTGAGAGCGTTGAAGGTGGATTTGATGCGAAAGGTCAAAGGCACTTTTTCTACGTCGATTCTAAAATGCCCCCCTAAAAATACTCCCCCAAACGGAAGAGTCACGTGGTCGTGGGTGACAGGCATTGGAAACTGCATTTGCGGAATTAAATATTTTAAAATACGAAAATAGCAACGTGTTCCAAAACTGTCATTTTAATTTCAGTATTTTATATAACAAAAAAATAAGAGTCTATATGAGATGATTGCTTTAAGTATGTTTAACAGACTAGCATTTTGTCACTGGCAAGCTGTAAATATGTACCATGGGTAGACAGTCGATAAAAATAGACATTTTGTATTTATAGTCATAGAATATCGTATTTTGCTATTTAAAAAGGAGAAAAAAAATGTTTTGTGATGATTAAACAACACATTTATACGTTGCGTTTTTCTATTCGTGAAGTTAACATTTGCGACTTATTAAGCCGGTGGCGTCTGTACGGTGATGCGATTGTTTACCACATTTTTACAATTACTTGACTGCACACATGCCTAACTGTTTTTAACCCGTTTGAAATGCCATTTTTACTACTATATTTATTAGACTACAGTGATGTTTTCGGAAAGAAAAAAACCCCTACTTGGCTGTGTTTGTCTTGAAGTAAAGTATTTCCCACTGGGATTACATTCTGGATACATCATTATCCGTGTAGTACAAGCTCAAAAATAAACACAATAAAATGAAAATAACAACATTTCTTTGGGTCTACTCATGCTTCTTTGTTCATCGTCACCGGGCCCCACTTGAGCCTCCTGAGAGGCTCGGCGAGCGATGTTCTGAATTGCAACCATCAGAGCTCCTCATGGTACCAAAGGTAACTGCCCTGAGAGGCAATCTAAAATAAAAACACGGAACTCTTTTTATACTGGTAGGAACCTCCTGGTTACACCAGCCCACAGGGGATTATTGTGTCCGTCCGTCGTGCAGGGAGGGGCTGAGTGGGGAGGGGCTGGGTAGGGAGAGGAGGGTGGGGAGGGGCTGGGTGGGGTTGGGAGGGGTGGGGCTGGGTGGGGAGGAGCTGGTCACCCCGTGGTGCCCTTATAAAACTCAACGTTTAACCTATTCACGCCGGCTTGTGCCCGCCCTCAGTCGGGCATATTTGCGGAATACACCACGCCGCCGTTGACCCTGCAGGCCATTGACCGAGCAACCCATCGTTCCTACCAGCTCCCTCCGCAGGAATGTGTTTTGCCAGTTCACTTGGCCACACATGGGAGCTCATCGAAGTGGCTTATATCGTCACGTGTGGGAATTTATAGTCGTGGCCGAATCATCTAAACACATATTTCTAAATGTGGAGGGGGCAGAACCGGAGAAAGAACCCCGAGACAAATCCACGCTACCATCACTGGGAGACAGATCGAGGAAGGACATTGTCCTATTATGGCCGAGCCAGTCCACCCAGCCAGTCGTACTGAAGCATAGACGCTTGTTGTCGATCATTACTGTTACTCTATATACATGACAACTGAATCATCATCCAGAATAGAGGGTTTTTTTGGGTTAGATCGCGTAAATATATAAATGTGTCGTTAAACCCGCCACCATCCGACACAGCCAACTAGTAAAGGGGTGTGTCACGTAAACAGAACGTGGCCAATTCGTCACTAGTACAGCACTATCCGGTGTGTTGGAGAGCCAAGCCACAACATTTACAATCTGAGTGCTGTACTAGTGACGAATTAGCACGTTCTGTTTACGTGACAACCATTACTAGTTGGCTGTGTCGGGTGGTGGCGGGTTTAACGACACATTTATATATTTAAGCGACTTAACCCAAAAAACCTATTATGGATGATATTGGTCGCGAAAGCCTACTAAGTGTTAAACTGAATCATCATTATCATCGGCCACGATCAATCGTCTGGTGGATGAAGGCCTCCCCCCCCTGCAGCCACCTCTGACGAGCGTGCTAGCGTCATTACCCACCCAGTCATTGCACTTACCGCCGTAGGAGGTGATTATGTAATCACGTATCGCAGGGGTGGAGTGGTGGTGCAGCGGTTAGCACACTGCACTGTGAACCTGGTGATCAGAGTGTGTTTCTTGGCTACCATCAGTGACGAGTGATATCTGAACCGGCGTGGTGAAGTATGGCTAAACAACTGACATGACCGACACGGCATGGGGGGGGGGGGGGCATCCACCGCTAGTTTGACAAAGAACTATACAGTACATTCGTCCTGATCATTGGTTTTATACCCTTTTATCTGGCAACAAAACTGACACCTTTTTTTTACAAGGAGTCATGTTTGCATTGACCACAATACCTGCGGTCGGAATGCAAACAAAACACACAACTCTGATAATGTATATGCACTGTCCTTGAAATTGATTGGTCCACACCCCAGACAATTACAAGGACAGTACATACATTATCAGAGTTGTGTTTTTTGTTTGCATTCCGACCGCAGGTATTGTGGTCAATGCAAACATGACTCCTTGTAAAAAAAAGGTGTCAGTTTTGTTTCCAGATAAAAGGGTAAAAAACAATTATCATATTTTGCTACTGGCAAAGGAGGTTCCAATGGTGCATTCGTCCTGTTCGTGTTTACAAACTCTCTATGTGTTGATGAGCGTAATGATAAATTCAATAACAACGAAACACTATGTTAATCGCACCACATTGACGAGAGTACATCAGCCTGGGGGCTTTCCAGACGCATCAACTCGCAGTGTTTGCTAAAACAAAGCAAACTCTGGACTGATTTCAACCATTTACCGTCTCGTCAGCAGCCAGGCTTGTTAAATACAAAACATAAACTGCGGCGGGCTTGTCGGATGGTATTAGCAGGAGCACTACGTCTTCAAGATGGGGCTCTCGGCAAACGGTTACGTAGAAGGTTAAGAGTAAGGGCAGAGAGATTAACTGCGCGAATATTCTCCCATCATCGGGAGATGTTAATGCGGGACGAGGCCAAGTTCTTTGTTCTGGCGCACCACTGACCCTGCTCGCTGCCGATGTCGATCCCCAAGTCTGTGATGCGCGCCTACTGATGGAGCTTCTTTGCCACGCAAGGTCGGGGCAAGGTCGGAGCGAGCGAGCGGATGGCTCACGCCCGTATCAGGCCACGAGGCAGACAATGCCCTCGGCTCGTTTGGCCGTGATGGTATTAACGCCACCGAATCATTGCTCCTCATCTGTGGAAGCTCGCCTGCGTGTTTAATGTGGTGACAGGAGAACGCTGCGACCACTGCGTGGTGTTGAGCACCGCGGCGTTCAGAGTTGTTATTCGAGAAACGATGGGGACGTCATTAGCGCAACACCACCAAGCTGAATGCTCTTGAAGATTTTTTCTGGGTTTTTTTTAAGTTCCTCAGTGAGTTTTATTTATCCACGGAGAGCTTTACAATTGACCGCTATATGGAGTAATGGCTTTCCTTTGCTCAAAAGACCTCCCAACATCTGCTATAAATCCTCCTTCACCTGACAGGGAATAAAATATTAGACGGTGCTGATTCAACAAGTCCCTTCAACACGGCCTCGTGAAATGTAGATATTTACTCTCCCTCCCTCGCACACACTTTTGCCCATTATCCAAATGACTGTAAATGCTGAAGAGATGCACGGGGTTATTAACTCGAGAATGTGGCCCGCCAGTCGGGTCTGCGTGGGCAATCACTGATGACCGATGAGATGGGAGCAGAGCATCGATGCTCATATCTTTGGTTGATGACCCATATAACTCGCCTATCCCAAGCCGGCCTCTAACAATCGACCATCGCTGTGTTTGTGGAGAGGAAGGCGGAGGCGGATTGCTGCTGCTCGTGGTTTCGCTCGGCGTTTAACCTACGAGTGATCGTTGCGCGGCGCTGCAAGCCACCACAACGAGGCTGAATTTAGTGCCGCGGTTGAGCCGAGAATTTCACGGCGCATCTCACGAGGACGCAATGGCTTTTCGCAAGCTTGGATGGATGGTTTGCAGTCACTGCCGTGGCAATAATACAGCCGAACGGTCATTCCTCAGGAAGCCCTTTGGAGTGCGAAGGGAGACTGATTGATGTTCGCACCGCGAAACGCATCACGCTGTGACTTCTGCTCCCGGGAAACGCGCGCGTTAGGAGCCACGGACGCGTTGAGTAAACAACCTTGAGTCTCTTTTAGAACAAAAAATATCAACACGCGCCTCAAGTCGGTGGCAAGGCCGGATAATTTAAAATTGTGCTCAAGTAGAGCGGCTGCTCCGCAGGAGAGAGAATAACATCCCATCGTAAGCACTCGAGACGTGTCGAGTGAACGGTGGTTGTGGGTTGGCCGGGTGGTTCAGAGGTCAAAGCGCTAAGCTGGCTCCGCTAAAATCCTGGGTTCAACTCCTGTCTCATCATCACGGTGGCTAGGAGATGTTAACTTCCTCGCCTGGTCTACAGGAGGCCGTGGGTTCGATCCCGACCCCTGACGCCTGCTGCTGTGTATTTGGAGTTTGCGTGTCTCTCTCTCATCATCATCACGGTGGCTAGGAGATGTTGACTTCCTTGCCTGGTCTGCAAAGAGGTCGTGGGTTCGATCTCGACCCCCGACGCCTGCTGCTACTGTCTATTTGGAGTTTGCGTGTCTCTCTCTCTCCGTGGCGGCGTGGATTTTTCTCCGTTGCCCCTCTACATTCAAAATCGACGTCACGCGTTCAGAGTGTCTGGCTGTTCTACATTTCCACGTGATGATGATGAGCCACTTCGTTGAGCCATCATTTGTGGTGGCCAGGTCGCTCCTGAATGAAGAGCTACACTGCTCAGTGGGCCTCGCCTGGTCAAATAAAAACTAGTTCAGATGATGATGTTCATAGCGACATTAATATTAAGCAACCCTCTTCTATTGCGTTGTCTCATCTCCTAAAGCTCACTTAATACAAGTTAGGGAATGCCATGGGAAGCGGAGCGATGGTGCCGCGTCACAAACTCCACGACCGCAGTTCGACTCCCGGTCACGGCGTTCACGTCCAGTGCAGAGTGATATCAGCACCCGTTGGTTGCTGGGCTTTCACCAAGCACGCACTGCCAAGAGTGGTGAAGTATGGCCAAACACAGACCCCACCACCCACCCAACCACGACCGACGCTGCCATGGGTAGATCGGCCTTCATCCAGCAGTCGATTGAGCCTGCACAGCGAACTGAGCAAAGCGCTGGGACTGCGATTGCTTTCGGGTGAATGCCGCGATATTTCCACGAGATGGCGCCCAGCGTTAGGAAGTCCGACAACACCAACACCGCCAAACACCAACACCACCAACACCAACACCGTCAACACCAACACCACCACCGTCAACACCAACACCACCAACACCCTCAACACCAACACCGTCAACACCAACACCACCAAGACCCCCAACACCAACACCGTCAACACCAACACCACCAACACCGTCAACACCAACACCGTCAACACCGCCAACACCAACACCGCCAACACCGTCAACACCAACACCGCCAAACACCAACACCCCCAACACCAACACCGCCAACACCAACACCACCAACACCCCCAACACCAACACCGTCAAAACCAACACCGTCAACACCGCCAACACCAACACCGCCAAACAAACACCGCCAACACCAACACCGCCAAACAAACACCGCCAAACAAACACCGCCAACACCAACAGCGCCAAACACCAACAGCGCCAAACACCAACACCGCCAAACACCAACACCGCCAACACCAACACCGCCAACACCAACACCGCCAACACCAACACCGCCAAACACCAACAGCGCCAAACACCAACACCGCCAAACACCAACACCGCCAACACCAACACCGCCAACACCAACACCGCCAAACAAACACCGCCAACACCAACACCGCCAAACACCAACACCGCCAACACCAACACCGCCAACACCAACACCGCCAACACCAACACCGCCAAACAAACACCGCCAACACCAACACCGCCAAACACCAACACCGCCAACACCGCCAACACCAACACCGCCAACACCAACACCGCCAAACAAACACCAACAACGCCAACACCGCCAACACCAACACCGCCAACACCAACACCGCCAACACCAACACCGCGATATTCGCCACGAAGTGACGGCGACGTCACCACGGCGCCTGTGGCAGGCCAGGTGCACTTTGAGGCCATCACGAGAAGTTGTCCAAGTCTCGCTGCTGACAGGAGGAGGTCTCGGGACAGACCCAGCAGGTGCCATGGGTTGGCTGACTGAGATGACCGGTAGATGCGCCCAGCTTTACCCTCTAATGTACAAACTTGCTTCATTTTAGCCGCCTGGCGGCGCTCCGCTCGTTGTTGTGAGCGTCGCTCCTCTGCTCTCCGTTGTTGCTGGAGGGCGACTGCCTCCAATTACCCAGTAGCAGCGTCCTTCACGAGCTTCCTCCACAGAGGCCGATCTTGACACCGCTGGTACCAGTCATCGGCAAGTCCACTCAGCTCACATCCTCCCGTACCTCATTAGCTCCATCTCTTCTCCAGCCCATGTGGTGCCCGTTTAGCTCCCTCTATGCGGCCAAACAGAAGCTGCTTGGACATGCGGTGGCTGGGCATGCGGGCTACGTGACCCAGCCAACGCAGCCTTGCCTGCCGGAGGAGCTCACCGATGGGACTGTGCCCAGATCTTTCAAGGATTTGTGAGCTCCTCAAGCAATCCAGCGTGCAGGTTAAACCCGGGATGGATTGTAGGCATGCCAGCCTGAATGTTTCTAACCGGCGCAGGTGTTCCATTAGAGGGGTCCACGTTTCACAAGCGTAGAGAAGGGAGGGCATGACTGACAACATACCAGAGGCAACATTCCACATCTCAACATCTGTTGGAAAATGGGACCTCTCGTTTGGAACGATGTCCAGGATTCCAGATTGTTCAGAGACAACAATGGGCATTCCAATTGATATGACCGTGATCACAGTAACAACGATCGGCAGCCATGTCCACAGTGATAATCATGATCACTACGAATGTACACACGCGGTATTGTCATCACAATTATCATTATTTTACTGTGGTTGATGGCTTCGTGGTTATTGGTTTTTACCCTTCTATCTGGCAACAAAACTGACACCTTTTTATAAGGAGTCATGTTTTCATAGACCGCAATACCTGCAGTCATAATACAAACTAAAGACATAACTCTGATAATGTGCACTGTCCTTGGGTGGGACCAAATGACGCCTTTTGGTGTCATCTGGTCCAACCCATGTGAGACTAGGCTCTAAGGAAAGCTGTCTCGGGTGTGGACCAATCAACTTTAAGGACAGTGCACATTATCAGAGTTATGTCTTTTGTTTGTATTATGACTGCAGGTGTTGCGGTCTATGCAAACATGACTCCTCGTAAAAAGGTGTCAGTTTTGTTGCCAGATAGAAGGGTAAAAAACCAATTTTCATATGTTTACTGGCAAATGAGGTTCCCAAGGAGCTTCGTGGTTAATATTGTTCTTGCCACAATGTAATTTTAAACATTAATAGACGTCTGCAAGTGACGTCTGCAAGTGACGTCTCGTCCGGCCTGGTGGGCAATGAGCGAGTAGCTCCCAAGCGGAAAGTCACGAGTTCACATCCTGCCTGTGGAGGGCTTGGCTCGGCCCATCATCACCCCGCGGAGATGCATAAAATGAGCACCACTTTTTTTGGGGGGAAGTCAACAGTGATCGTCTTATGGACGTACTCGCCCCGGCAATAGAAACGTGGAATTTACACCCAACTGGCACGGGGCAGTAAACGGGAGATGAGCGCCAAAAAAAAATCGCTGGCCCAGCGGTTCAAACCAGAAACGAAAGTTTGCCCAACGTTGACATTTGTACTGGCTGCTCATGACCAAGAGATCAGCTTGACTTGAATTTGTAATCGTCTCCACGGATCATGTTATCGCCATGTGTTATCATCATCGTTAACCGTGGGGGTTTTAATAGCGTACGTTTTAAGCAATCACTATATTTCACGTTTCGCTTTTAAGCAAAGGATATCAATGGTGCACTCGTGCAAGCCCCTGCACTTGGTTTTACGTGCAATATGAATCCACAAATTGTATCGTATTGTTATTGTAGACTTGCTTATGTATTTACAATCAATAAACATGAAATTATTTTTCATTGATACAGATTGATTTATACCGAGCTGTTTGAATAAAATAAGGTTGAGCTGGAATATCGCAGAATACTCCAGAAGCTGAATATTCTGGCATTTTTTAATACGGTATAATTATGTCATTAAATGTCTTCCAATGAATCTTCACATGGCTGACAGTTGTACATACATATATGCCAACCGTCTAGCACGACTTACATGCAGCCTAATAAACAACCCACTCCCATTGGCAGAACAGGATGAAAGGGATGATCTGAATGTTAAATCATCCATTGCAGCCAAACAAACATGTTCTTTCATTTCTTGCTGTTAAATCAATCTAAGTAGTGGCTTAGGAGCAGAAAGTTTATTTTTTTATAAACACTTTACTTCAAATGCTGCGGAGTGGAGCTGTGGCACATCAGTTGCCGCACTGATCTACAAACCCAGCGACCCGAGTTCGACTCCCGGCGTGGTGAAGTATGGTCAAACAGCCCGCATTACTGACATGTCCATGGGGAAGTCTTCATCCAGCGGTAGATTGAGAATGGGCAGTACATTAAGGGTGGAAGGATTGACCTCAACGACCCCCATCCACCCCCCGACCCAACAATTCAGGGTTACGATTCAACTCAAGATTCATTAATTTAATTATTGTGATTAATGTAGCGGCCACTCGTGACTGCAGGGGAAGCAGGCATCTATCTCTCAACATACCGCATTACGTAAGGGGGGGGGCATATCCGTGTAACCATCACAGGGCCGTGAGAGGTGGTGGAGGCCATAATCCAGCAGTGGATTGACCATGGCTGCTGCTGATTTTTCTTCTGCTTCTTCTTCTACCAATCAATTCATGAGCCTAATCCCACAAGCCCACTCACCGTGCCCTCTGCCAGCTATAAGGAGACATTTACTCTCATGATGTTTATGTGAAATGTATGCCAAGTGTTTTGTCTTTGCTACACCGGCCACACTGTTGTCAGTACTTTGAAGTTGTTGTTGTTGTTGCCAACGCCTTAGCACTTCTGTACGTACTGTATGTTGAATTTCTTTCCCACCGTACGTCACCAACCGTGCTAATCGTAGCCAACCGTGTTCTCACCGTGCACCGTATTGACAATCATGCCATCATTCGCCGACACGGCTCAATGTGGGATAGTATCATCACCCACAATTCTACATTTGAAAACTTACGGGGGAAAAAAAACCTGCAGACCGTACGCCAAACCCAACTGCTAGATGAGGCCCTTCCAACACTGTGCCAGTCATAGGGAGTTGCACTACCCGTTGCGCCACCGCTCCTGAACCATTTGAAAACTACCCTTGACACTGCAGTCTATATTTTTTGTTGTAAGTGTCATTATAAAGTTCCTGCGATAATTCGATTCAGCAATGCATTACGCTAGCCATAATATAACACATATATAGTGTGAAACTTCACACGTCTCCCTTGCAAAAGTGATGATGAATTCACATAGACTGGCACCTGGTTAAATAAAGGTCTACATCTCGTGCACTATGTTGCGTAGCATACGTTACTGAAACGTTGCTCGCTGTGGCTCATACCAAAGGGCAAAAGTTATTTTATGCAGCTGAACTTTGATTTCACCCATGAGCAAACTTAACTCCACCACCACCACACTCCTTACCTCTGTGACAAAATAAACCACCTAAAACTGGAAACAATAATGAGTCCTAATTAGGGTGCTACCATAATTACAATAATCACATAAAAGCAACGCGGTTTAGCTCAACAGTGTTTGCCCAAGACTTCATATCCTGACACGGGAGGCAATTAATGCAGTTATTTTCTCGTGCTATAAATGAGGCCTCGTTGTCAGTGGCAAACAAAAGGCAAACAGATGGTTACCTACAGACTCTGACACATGAAGCATCATATTGAAATAGATTGCTTCATTAAATGTTGACTTTATGAAAATGTCAAGGTTGCTCAACAAATAAAGAATAAAATGAGTGGGATAAAATAGTGACCGAAAACTGAAAATTAAACGATCCCCTGGTGTTGATTAAATATTCGTCTGTACAGCCACCCTGCTGCGACAACGACGGGTGGAGCGGTGGCGCCGCAGTTAGCACGCTGCATCACGTAGCAACCTCGGTTTCATCAGCCGTGAGTGCGCGGGCCCCCATCGCCAAGCCCAAGTCTACCAGTCCACACTGCCCAGCGCGAGCAGCCGGTGTACGGCCAAACAGTGGATTGACAAAGGGACATTTTTACTTTGATAAAGCCAGACATTGCCTAACTTCAAGAAACCCTTTTACAGTCACGTGTGCTTTATTATGATTCCTGCACCGGAATGCATTTATTTTGTTCCGATTGAACTGCAACTGAATTGGAATCTTTATTTTGGACTGGAGGAATCCGACGAGCTACGAAGCTTTTTTATATTCTTGGTTCTTTCGGTAAAGTCACGTAGAAGGGAAATAATAAAATAATATAAAAAATAAACATTCTCACGACGTTTCGACTGCAACACAAGCAATCATCATCAGGTGATCATCAGGTGATGATTGCTTGACGTGACTTTACCGAAAGAATCAAGACTATGAATCCCTGCAGTCACGAAAGCTTTAAATAAAAAATTTACGAAGCTTTTCTTCACTGATGCCCAGATGATAACACATCTGTTTGACCAACTATCAGGTGCGTGCGGCGCGTAGCGACGTCTCAATCGCAAACGAATGGAAAGGGTCGGTAATGAGGGAAAGCGGCGACTTTCAGAGTCGCGAGGACAGGAGTTCGAGCTATGAACCCGGTGATTTGGGTTCGATTCCAGGCCACGGTAAACGTCAGTGGCAAGTGGTATCTGAACCGCCCCCTCCACTCCTTCACAAAACTGCACAGTCTAGTGAAGTATGGTCAAACCCCCCACAATTGACACAGGAGGCATTTGACATTGGGAGGCCTTTGACCAGCAGCTAATTGACGAATGGCTGCGGATTATTATTTGTATTAGTTGTAAGTGTGTGAATGTGCATAACGTTTGTTTTGTGACCAAAAAGCCATGCATTTACCCATAGTCATTCTAATGGTGCACGCACGTACATTGAACTTCTTTCGCACCGTACGTAGCCAACCGTGCTCATCAGAGGTGTGGGGGAAGGACAAATTCGACACATTAAGTGTGAAATTGAACATTGTATCACGCTTGCTGGCTATTCCAACAACTTACGCAGATATGACGTATCGAGGCCTGCAGTGAAGTACTCACCGTGTCGAGACTCAACAAACGCTTTGCATTCGAGCGGCTTATTCGAGCGGCTTATTCAAGCATGTGGCATGCAATTAAGGGAAGTGTGTATTTGGAAAATGTGTAAGTTTTGGCCGTGTAAAACGTATCAATTATGATCGCACTAAAAACACAATGTTCTTGAAGGGAAATACACGCGGGCACTTTTAATTGGTATCTAATGCCACCTGATCCATCCCGGCCTCGACTCGCGCCAGAGCGCAACTTGAGAAGTGTCGAGATTGAAGGATTTTAGCGACGAAGTAAGCGCAGCGGACTCGTAAAAACTGCAATCTCCGCTGAAACGGATGCCGTTCTAAGCCGATAATTACATTTCCCCCCACGTAATGTGGGTGTTTTATCTTACACGGGGAAATTTTAAGTTTTGCATTTTATTCCTTAATTATAAATTCATTTTATAGACAGTGTACACACACACACACACGGCTGGGTTGGCGCAGCGATCGTCAGCTGCTTGCGGGTTTCCAATCCTCGTTAGGAGCCGACTCAGCGCCTCGTCCTCACGGCACTCGATACATTAACTTCCACTTTGTAGAGAAGCAAACAACAGTGGGTGCTCGATGGAATTACTCACCACCATAGGAACGTGGAATTTCCACCAACGGAACATGAACGCCGCCTCTCATTCGATTGAGCGGGAGCAAAACTTTGACTCTTTGTAATGAAAAAAAAATGACTCGTTATCTCGATCCTTGATTACCTGTGGGGGTTTTTGTTGTTGTTAAAGCACCGCGGACAGACATCACTCGATAACACCCTGGGCGTCTTTGCGCGCAGGGTTTCGCGGTTGTGCCACGCGGCTCTCCTGACGCGCTTTCGGTTCGCGCCGCGCGGTCGTTCGGGAGCGACGTCCCAACGTCTCGCTCGACGCGCCGGGAGCTTCTTCACGGTGTCGAGCGTGCAGGAACTGCAGGGAAACGTCGGACACAATGCCGGCCGACACGCGGCACGGCCCGTGAAACAAACCCGGCGAGCCGTACCGGGTTCAGTTCGTCCCAACGCACGCTGCTCGCAGGGCCCCTTCCATCATTCCAAGAGAGGTCGGCGTGAGACCAGCGCTGCGCCAAATGCTCGGTGGTTATACACGAGCGATAACAAATTGATGGCGGTCAACCCAGATGTCAATGATGACAGACAACCCCGACAATAAGAAGTGAGTTTAATTTATCATAAGTTGGGTGTGTGTTTTTTTAAAAAAAGATCGTTACGTCTCAATAGACCGAATGATTCAATGTCAAAACCTTCCTCGCCATACACTTTGCATACCGTTGGGATGAATGTGGATCATATTTGTCTCCATCCATCCATTCAGCTCATCTTCATCTCCTGTCCAATGCTCAGTCAGTCCTGAGCCAATGGTGGGAATTCCACGATTCCTACGAGACATCATCCCATTGGGGGGGACATGTGCACAGTACACGGAATGACTACTTCGCTCCACTTTGTGGCAAAGTGGATGTTACAGACCCGATCTCATAATGCACAAGACCTATTGAGTGGGACTGACATTTTCTAATTTGGAGCATTTCCTGAAATACAATAATAATGAAACACAAAAGATGTTCTTAGAAAATAAGATATTGCCTTTTGATGAGCACGTGCCTGGCTAAAGCAAAACTGAAATGAATAGTTAACGCGACAATTTGAATCGTTCATATGCCGTTTCACGGCTCAACACTGTACTCCTCTACATTTCGAGATTAAATATTTTTAATCTTCCAATGTTACGTTCTTAAATGTACATTTCAAAATTTTGAAACATTCAAGCATATAAATTAGTTAAACTTTCCCAAGTGTTTTAGCAATTAACTTGCGAAAATTGAAATAGTCTCAGTTTCTGTTCCCCATAATGTCTTGATTGCTGCTTGCAAAATATTAATATTTTCAATTTCATTTCGGCTGCCATAGCGTAGAACATTGTGTAATTGTATTCTAACGTGACAGGCCATTACAGTCTCACAGACATACACTTACATTGGCAGTGCTGAAAATGGATTTTAATTTAAGATTCCATTGTAAACTAACTGCTCAGCCCAGTTCGGAGGATAGTTGTAAATCTTACCAAACAGCCACTTAAAAAACCGATGTACAATGCATGAAATGTCCCTCACTGAAACTCACCCCAACACGTTATCAACTTTAATCTATCCGCTGCTGGATGAAGGCCTCCCCGAGTCGTCGCCATCCCACGCCGTCCCGTGATGCAACGGCGCGCACGAGGCGATCGCATCGCTCTGTCTCTCCGACGTGGTCGCCCCTTGGGCACGCTCCCTCCTTTGGCTTTCACTCCGTCGTCACTCTCCACCGCCATGGGCCACGATCCCTTCCCACTCAACCGTGACATCCACGTCTCTGGCGGCTGAGTTTTGTTTTCTCACCCGTGCACTTGGGCTCTCCGCCTCTCGGGGTCACGTCGAGCGTGCACCTCTTCCACGCTTCTCTGCACACGTTTGCGTTGTGTTACAATCTCTACATCCAGCGTCCGTGTCTCCAATCCACTGTGTCCATAGCTGGTAATTCACCGTACGCTGATTAATAGCATTCTTCTTTGGATATGTTGTTTTGTGAATTTGTTTCTGGCTCCCGACTAGAATCCTCTTTTTGTTATGATTACATTTTTGTGGAATCCTGTATTGCTTAGTCGCTTATTTTTTATCTTGCGTGAATTTCACTAGTCTGTAGATATTTTGTAGGCCGCTGTTTATATATATTTTACTGTACGTATGTTGAACTTCTTTCGCACCGTATGTAGCCAACCGTGCTTATCGGAGGTGTAACCTTACTAATTGTTGCGCCTCACTCTCGGATCGGTGTAACGTTGTACATCGCTGTGCGGTGGTAAGTATCACGATAAGGCGCCACTGTAAATTAAGTTTAAGTGGAATTGTTTTCGTGATGAAGGTCGGTTTTAAAGCACCCAAACCCGCTCTCTCCCTCACCTCTATTTCACTGTTTCAATCGAGGTTCACTTTGGGCCGCGTCCTCGTGAGATTACCTGTTGTGTTCCTCCAACAAATATCTTCATACTTTGTTTCGCGAACGTGCAGCGCCTGACCTTTGTTGTGATCACTAATTATATTCAGCCCCACATTTGTAACCCTTCATTATTACATTCGCCAATAATTTTCTGTACTTTACATCGGTTGTTGCAATGGCTTCATCGTCAGCGAATCTGTAATTGTTCAAATGTTGTCCATTTACATTCATGGCTGTATTCCTGCATTCCATTTTTTGGAAAAACCACATCGTTTATAAAATATACAGGACACCATCGTCATCATCATCATCAGAATCGTGAAGTCGACAGGACCCGTGGCGTCCAACCAGACGGTCACCGTGTGGGCCACGTCAAGTTCCAAACTGGTGTCTTCTTTGCATCCGCACCTCCGATTAGCACGGTTGCCTATGTACGGTGCGACTGAAGTTCACCGTACATACGTACGTACCGGACACAGTAAATGTTCCCGCCGTGGTCGCGACCAAAGCGAGCCGCGCGTTTCAAGCCCAGTTGTGCTGACGACTACCCCGCAGCACGATCCCCCGGCGTAGAGCTGACACACCGCAGTATTAACCAGGCCGGCCCGCTAGATTCGAGCTGCGAACCTTCCGCCGCAGGGCCGCGCGACCGTACGGATCGCGCTACGCGGCGACAAAGAACGCAGCGGGGGCTCTCGCGCCACGGCCTGGCTGGGCAGCAGACGAGAAATCTGGAATCTCGACGGAGTCAGTCGCCCCGGTTTGTAAGACGGGCGCCCAAGCGAGAGCTGTGAGCGGCGCGGACTGCGCGGAAGAGGAGAGACCTCGCCCGTCAAAGGGGGATGCACAGCACCGTGAAAGGAGTGACACGCAGGGCAGATGGCTGTACGCGGGGGGCGGGGGCAGGGGGGGATGTTATTGTTCACCGCAACACCTGTGGTCACGCGGGACAGGTGTGGAATATTAAATAGGCAGCCGAGCCCTCAGCGTGGAAAGGCCTCGCAGTGTTAAGGGTGTGGTGGGTGGCTGTTTGTTTTTTTGACACTGCAAGCCTGCGGAGTGCTTCGTGATTGTGCGATGCAGCTGTCCGCTGTGGTTGTAGCACCGCGTGCTGTTTGGCAGCTCCCAGGCACGTGGAGCGAAACGTCGGACGGCGTGCCAACCAGCACCGCGGTACTACGAACCGTGCACACGTCGGAAAGCGTTTTGCAAAAAATCGCTGTTGTGATGCACTGGCCAGAGGAGGTAGGGTTGGTGGATCGTTCGGCGATGGAGTCCTTTGAAGTGACATCTGCCTGCAGGGCAATGACAGTTCCCGTAGGAGGGAGTACAGCAAGTGGGCCTCCGAGTGTGCAGAGGCTGATTGGCTTCCTCTCGCATTGTCAAGTTTGTTTCTCCCCCATTGAGGCCCTCCAGATTAGGTCACCACGGAAAAATACTCCGAAGGCATTCGGCCGAATATTACCAAAACACAAGGCTCCCGAAATATTCTAGATTTGAAGCTTTCGTGACTGCAAGGATCCATACTCTTTGGTTCTTTCGGTAAAGTCACGTAGGTGAATAAAAATAAGAATATAAAAATAGAAATAACTAAATTAAATCACGACGTTTCGGAAGTAACACAAGCGTCCGTCATCAGGTGGGACAACCACAGCAAGTAATTTAATTTAGTTATTTCAATTTTTTTTCACCTACGTGACTTTACCGAAAGAACCAACGAGTATGCTCCCGAAATAACCCGGGGAAGCTTTCCCCGCTGGTATCAGCAATCTATATTTAACCGGGAGATGAAAGATGGGCAACGTTAGTTCTGAAAAAGGCATTTTCTGAATTATTTAATGAGAACGAGGAAGATAAATTTGACCGCTGAATGCACCTCGTTAATTTGCCATCGTTAACGGTGCACAAAGTACACCGGGGGATCGTGCTGCAAAGGTAATCGCGGTGGCGAGATGTTAACTACCGCGCCTGGTATACAGGAAGTCGTCGGTTCAACCCCGACCCTGCTGTAAATTTGGAGTTTGCGTGTCTCTCTCCCCGTGGTCACATGGATTTTTCTCTGGGTCCTCCGGCTTTTCCCTCCACATTTAGAATCAACGTGCATTTAGAACATTTTACCTTCCTGGGCAATCAAGCGCAATCGTAATTAATAATGATTCCTTGATCGACTAATCGTCCCGTGTCTAACTGTGAACGAGTGCAAATTCGAGTTGAATGCCGGAGAACACACTTGGCCGTGTGCGTTGCATTGCGTTGCCGTGGGAGCGTTTCTGCAGGTGGTATATAGAGATATATATATCTGTGATAGAAATGGGAAGTGATTACAGAGGGAAGCGGTGTGGCACAGGCAAGGACACCCGGGTAGCGGACGCCACGGCGTGAAGCCCTGCATCCTCCAATGGGCCCGCCCGTTAATGCAGGGATCACGCGTTGACGCTGTGACTGATGGAATCCGACTCAGCAAGCTGCGGCGTTCATCTGTAACGACCAATCGTACATCAGCGCTCAGTGCACGAGTTTCACGATTGCTTGTGAGGTCCAACGAGCGCTTCCTGTGGATGGCCTTGCCCTCGGCCGAGGAATGTGGAATTTCGACCGTTGGCCCAAAAGGTCGCCAACGAAAATGAGACCCGCCTCGAAGAAAGAACACGTCTACATATTTTTCTCGATGTATTTATAACGTGGGGCCGAATTAAAATATTACCAGCGCCGTATTATGTTGTTATTTTTTTTTTATACTTGTTAACTCAGGAAGGCCTCGCTCTCAAGACTGTGCAAGAGAGCCATGCTTACGATATTTTAAATATTTTTTCTGCGATGTATTTGTGAGTGGAAGGATATCAGAGTGGAAAGGGTCAAAGGGCAACCCTCCCAGCAATGTCTCTCTCTCTACTACTGGAGGCAGGGCCTGCCCTGCAAGCCCTCTGGGAGGTACTTCGGCCTAGTCTTTCACGTTCGTCTGATAGTCTTGGAAATAGCGGTGAGTACCCACACTTTACTCCACCACTCCACTACGCGCGACCTACCGGTCGACTCACTTTTATGAACTAATTTATACTGCTGGGCGGACAGAAGCGGCGGGGGGGGGGGATTTAAGAAATGCTCCCGAACTCGGGATTGCAAGTCCACTGTGATTATCATTACCCCAGGGCAGCTCCCCAAACCCAGAGCACCCCAGAAACATTCTGTAAAATTGATGATGATGAGGAGTACATCTTTATCGTACTGCGCATTGCAACAACAACATGCAGTAATTATTTGTTTCCTTATCTCCCACTGCTACAACTCAGTTGCTCTCTCCGTTCAATGTTGAGTGGTTCCAAACTTTATTTTCCGCAGTTTTATTTAAGGAGCAATGTGATGGGAGCGCTGCATTCCATCGCAGGTGGCATCTAAGTGTTAAACCAAACGACTTTCTGTTTATACCCCAGGGAGATTGCTTCTGTCAAAAAATATATACGAACAACTTCCAAACGTAATGCAGGCCAGCTCTTATTGCACTGCTAATATCTAAGCCGAGTGAATTATTGCCTCTAATCGATTCGCTGAGACAGATTTAGCATTGAACCTGTTATTACTCTTTCTGCTAAATATCTTTATTTCATTATCGGCTACACATTTTTTAAAGCATTATATGCATTCCCAAAAAAAATGTGGGACGCTGCCACAGTGAGATGGTTAGAACTCGGAGGTTGCTGCTGAGATGAAATCTCCCGGCGTGGCAGCTGTAAACATTGGGGCACGTTTCTTAAATCACCTCCCCTCCGTGCACCCAGCGGCATAAACGGGTTCACCACAGTGAGTCGATCGGCAGGGCGCGTGCGTGCGGTGCGGTAAATTGGTGGTCCTCACACCTATGCCGAGACATCTGGCCATCGTGCAACAAATGCAGAATCGGAATATTTATTCATGCCGGAGGAATTCGCTGACCTACGAAGCCCTTTTTCACAGATGTCTTGGGGGAATTTGAAACCCGTGAGCAAACAGTCACCAACATTGTCTTATCCGTGTAAGATGGCCACGATTGTCATATTAAAATTGTCAAAACATTAAAGTTGGTTTCAAATACCAAATGAAAAAAACTCCATTAATCGATAAAACAACCTAAAACAGAACCCTCATTAAAATGTCTAAGAGGCTCGCTCAACAGTGGCGTAGCTACGGAGTGCACAGGCGGTGCAGCCGCACCGGGGCCCAGGTGCCGCGCCACGAATAGGGTGGAGTGGTGGGTGGGCGGACATTGGACAGGAGGAGACATTTCATCCCTGATTCCTCGCACCGCAGAATATGCCAACCACGCTACGCCATGGCTATTCAAGCTTCCATGGGGGAACTAAAATAAAATATATGCGTCGTGAACTGTAAAGCCCAAAATTGCGATCGTAATAACTAAGCTGCCTCGGGAACCCTGTTATAAAAACAAGGCCTGGCCATAACAACCGCTTTGCTATATTTCACACAAGCGGCGTACAATTACGGCCACGGCATCGAAAGTCTCTCCCGCGATCGTGTGGGTGTTTTTTCACGTTGCCCTTCGGGAATCGATGTCCGACGTTCCACTTAGACGTCGTTCGGTCAAACGGCAAGGCTGCACGGTGCGAAACAACGTCGGACGACCCCACGCGGTACCACCACCGTCACCGCAAAACAAAAAACAGAAAAAAAAACTCGACGCAGTGCCAACAAAACAAATCCGATAATTTATTCTGATGCGAACAAAATGAAACGTGTCGCGTGACAGTGGCGCACGGCTAGACCCGCCCACCTCCCACATCTCTTAGCCGGACTCACTCTCTCGTTTACGTGCAGGTCATGCACACTCTGGCCATTACCATGCAGGTGTGTCTGGCAAAGTGTCAGATCAACTAATCCAACCCTTCCAGTGAGAGAGGGCCCCGGTAAGGGCAGGCGCTCACCCGCTCACGGGCTCCGGTAGCCATGAAAGCACTGCGCAACGCGTGTGTGTATATCTGAGCTGTCATTAATGGCCCACTTTACGATGCCGTATGTTATTAAAAGAGCACCTATTTCTGTTATAGAGTGCCTCCTTATAGAAGTAAAGTGTTCAATAGAGGGACAGCCCTTACCCTATTTCGGTATTTACAGCCAGACAGCCAGACAGTAAAAAGTAGCTAATAAGGAGCTTGGTTTGTTGAGTTGGCGAGTGAAAATAACACTTAATCCGTCGGCATATTGGCCTTGCAGATTAGAAATGTTTCCCGGAATGGTTTTGTTTAAACGGGGCGACTTGTGAGCCGGATTTGAGAAGGTTTCGTCCTTGAAGAACGATGCCGCTTGCTTCGAGGAAAGAAATTTTGATTAATTTTCAGTTGATTTGTTTTGTCCCATATCTACCGTCTAATGCGTTTCGCTACGATCGCAGTTTTTGTGTTCGCTCAATTTTCGCCGATATGCAAACATTCGCATACAATTTGCATGAATCAATTATTTCACAGTGCATGATTCAGCATGTCCTTTGTGACCCTGATCATGGATTTTAATGAATGAATCATCGCATCGATACGTGCCAACCGGGTGAGTGACGTGTTGTGATGACCAGGAGCCATTCTCGAGCAATGAGGCGCCAAAGTTGCACCGACGTGTCACCAAGTGTCCATCGATGTTGACAAGTCTCCGCTGTACCTGTCAGCAGCTAATTAAGCAGACGTGGCGGTGCGCATCTGTGCCCCGGCGACTTGGGTCGCACCGAGATTCCGTCTTCGCGCAAGGCACACGTCCATCCTGCAGGGCAGAGACGCGCCTGCTACGATGAGTAGCGCAGCAAGAGCGGGTCCCGCGGTAGCCTCTCTGCTGGACGTGTTGAGCGTCGTCTGAATAGTCCACGTCGGTTTTCCTCCAGGCACTGCGATGACCTCCCACGCCGCCCCACCGTAAAAAAACCAAAACTCAAAGAATTGGCCAAACGTTATGACGCCAGCAGTCCCCTTGCATACGATTCTTGAGTCTCGCTGAATACGTAAAGAGGTTTAAAATAAAAAAAAACATGCAATGTTGCGGTCACCAGTAAACAAGTGACTTAAGCATCTGTGTTTAAGGAGGGAATAGCGGTGGAGTTCCCTTTGCGATAGCGTGCGGAGAGATGTAGTATGGAGAGATGCTGCTGTACGATGCGTATTGTCACTTGAAGTTGGCGTTCATTGTCCATGGACTGTGGAGCGATACCCTCTCATCGAATGATTTGCTCGGATGCCTGCTTCGTGATGACTTTTAACAGTAGCTCTCTCTCAAATGCGGGCTGGCGCGGTGGGTGCTGACGCTTGCGCCTCACAGCAGCATGCGTGTGGGTTCGATTCCCGCCCGGGGTGCTGTTATTCTATCATCTCCTTTTCCGCATGGCTTTTCCTACAGCGTCCTCTGGTTTCCTTCCACAGTTAAAAAGACAAATGATGTTATACTGCATCACTTCGTTCGTGTTGGCCAAATTTGAGCAATGGAATTACACAGGAAACATTGTCCCCAGCTGCAGGATCCTGACAGGACCCTTCTAAACAAGTCTCGAGACTTTCCTAAGTAAACAAACGGAATAGTAAACAAGTGGAATAGTAAACAATAATAGTGTTTTATCTTATATTTATATATAGCGCTTTTATCCAAGGCGCTTTGCGAGGGTTATGAGCGGTAGAATGAGGTTAGCTCAGAGTGATGCGGCGAATCGGGATGGGGGGTATGGGGAGGGAGGGGAGTGGGCATGAGAAGTTCGGTGTGAACCTCGGCATGGAGGGAAGGGGATGGTCCAGGGAGGCGAGGGTCTTGAGGGAGGAGCGGAAAGTGGACAGGGAGGAGGAGGGTGCTGCTGCTGCTTCCCGCTGCTTCATGTCGAGGTGGGAGCTTGTTACGGTGCAAGGGGGGCACGTGGGGAAAAGGAGCGGGAGCGGTGGATTGTGCACAAGGAGAGGAGGGAAGGGCGAGGAATAAGCGTGATCGTAGTCAAGTATAATGGATGATGATTGCTTGTGTTGCAGTCGAAACGTCGTGAGAATTTTTTTGGTTTTATATTTAGATTATTTTATTCTTTCCCTTCTACGTGACTTTGCCGAAATAACCAAGAATATGAATCCCTGCAGTCACGAAAGCTTTAAATCAAGATTTATAATGGAGTAACTGAGGACAATGAGCAAGTGAAATGAGGAAAAGCAACGAAGTAAAACATTTTTTTTTCTATCCACCCAAAGTATTTTTCTTTATTCCATGCTCTATAACTGATAATTTGGATGCCTTTGTCTTTGTTATAAAGTAATATTAATCCCTCTCTCGTGTTTGTGGCTGATTACGTTTGAAATATATATTTATATAAAGTGCATGTAAAGAGGTATCACGATGCATAGAGTCATATTAACGTCTCTTTTTAAGCATCGAACTGTGTAATCAATGTGTGTTTTTATTATTGTATTTGTCGAATGTTAAAGGGATTATGGAGACCCATACAACCACGAATGGCCACTATATTCTCCACGATCTGATAAATCGAATCCCAACCCTCGATTGTGACAATTCATCAAAACTCTGGCAGGTGAATCGACTATTATATATTGTAAATAATCTATTTACATGCACAATTTGATTGTGTACTGTGAGCAGAAAAATGTACTATACTCATTGATTCATTTCATGCCAATTCTGTTCCGTAGTTCCCTGACTGGGCCATGAATAGGTTTGCAATAATGTTCCACATATGATGTTATTTTTTACTAGCGCAATTGGGATAACATTTGTTTGGAAAGAACAACAATGTTAAGAATTTTCCATCATATTCCAATGTATTGATATTTTTTCACTGAATTTGGAAACTCGACCCATTCTGGTTTCACAAGCTCACGTGACCACTTTAACTGTCTTGATTTGAATCTCTCTAAGTGCTCCCACTCTCATTATCTAATCAAATTTTTAATCATTTTCTAAATAAAGGCAATTTTAAAAAAGCGTAACTTTTCGCTAGAGCAACCCATGCGGAGCATTTACCCTCGATAATAACAATTCGTTTTACTTGGCCTAGGCTTGCTGAATTGTTTACTCTGTATTTCAGCACCAGCTTTACCACGTCAAATTAATTCAACTTACACAAGTGACGAATGATTCTGCATCCTTGCAAGCTGCACTTAGATCGTAAGAATACTTCACTCACATTTTGCAAAAGGCTAAATGGACATGTGGTGGGATAGGGGATAACAGCACTAAACAAATGGCATCTGACTCACACGTAAGTCTTCGAACAAGATAAACATTACGCAAACTTTGGTAACCTTAAGTTTGATCAAACATCCATGGCTATGGTTGTAATCGCAATCTTGCGCTAACCGTAATTCTGTTATATAATGTATAATACGAGGCGGATTGAACAGTCAAACGCTCGGTCCACTTCTCTGTCTGCCAATCCACTCATTGTCGCAGTTCACACTGCAATGTCATTTGCAATTAGCACCGAGACGTGGCCTACTTTGAAGATCGGCTAAGTTTGTGAAAAGAACAATAAAGAGTCAAACATTAAAATTGTCTCCCCTCACCAATGAGTGCAAGGGGGCAGACGTCTCTATCGCGAGCTCTGAGCTCGTTATGCGGATTTTAAATTGGCATGGCAGTAGCCTGCCATTGTGTCATGGTGAGCACACTGGACATGCAAATCCAGAGGTCGCCGGTTCATTTCCATTTTCCGGCACGAAAGTTGAAACAATGGGGGAAGTTTCTCAAATCCCTCCCCCCCACCGCGTGCCCTGGGATCAAGTGTGGGTTCCGCCCACCTCTTCCAACACATCTGGTCAACGTGGAAGAGTAGACCAAATAACCTCTTTAATTGGCTCTCACGAAAGGCCCTTCTGCCAGCAGGGCTGCACTGATTTATGGCAGAGGCCTGTAATTTATTTACAATGCATCTTATTATGACTGCATCATCAGCAAATCTGAGATTGCTAATACTTTATCCATTTGAATGTAAAATACATTTAGAAATTACAATGAGTCATGGACAAAAGGTGTGATAACACTTGAAGATATATTTCCGTACAAAACTGGATATTTCAACAAAAGACATGTTCGATATTGCGAAGTAAATACTGTACTTCAACACTCAAACGAATGCATAATCAATGAGAGAACTTGCTAAACATTTTGAACTTTGAAGCTTCATCAGTATTCTGACACCATAAGAATTGTGTTTTTTTTATCACCTTTATATATTGGAAAGGATATGAACTAAATCACGGACAATGTTACCCACTCAGCATGTTTCACTTTCTCCTGCAGTGGAAAAGGAGTGAATAATTTCTCAATATTTCAGGTGCGATATAAAAACATGCATTGAGATCATTTAGATTATTTTGGTTTGATAAATGTCCAAATGATGAACTACTTTATTGAACTATCATTTGTGGCCAGGTCGCTTCTGAAAAATAAGTTCTACACCACGGTGGGCTTTGCCTGGTTGGATGGGGATGGTTAAGTTGTATTTCTAGATTTGAAGCTTTCGTGACTGCAAGGAATCATATTCTTAGGTTTTTTCGGTAAAGTCACGTAGGTAAAACATCAAAATTAATGAAAATAAAATAAAATAATTTTTTAGTTTTTTATTTTATTTTCATTAATTTTGATGTTTTACCTACGTGACTTTACCGAAAAAACCTAAGAATATAAGTTGTATTTGTATGTTTGGGTGATTTGTTTACATTTATTGTACTTTGCACGACTATCGTGTTTTTGTTATTGTAACGTTCTTACCCGCCCCTACTGGAATCTGTGAAAAATTGCTTTTTTGCTCATCGGATTCCTCCAGTATAAATATTGATTCTGATTCTGAAACGCATCCAGTGCTCCAAACGTATGGCTGTATCCTCTTTTGTGACCGTTGTCGACGCTAAAGGGCTTGCACTTTGTTCGGGCTAGCACATATCCGGTGGGACACAAAGGGAATCCAGGATGAGTTGTAAAATGCATTAATTGTGCACTTAAAAGCAGCTGCATCTCAACACGCTTTACACGACTCACAGGAATAATTACAATATCAGTTTGGTTAGGGGGTTGGTGGGGGGGGAAGACAGATGCATGACAAAAGATTGACGGGAGGTGGTGGAAAATTTTGAAGGGACACATTGCAGCCGCCCTGAACAACCACTAGGAGCGCTAAAAGCCATCGGAGTCCAAAATCACCACGGGAGTCCGACACAAAAAATCCCAGTGCACAAAGGGGATAGATATGCAACCCCAATCTGCCATCGCAGAGTGCCGGTGGGACCACAGTGGAATTCCAGGATTAGTACTTCAATGTGGGACTTCAATGGGGTTTCGCCTGCTGTTTTGAGTTATTTGAGTTCACTACAGTGATCTCAATTGTTTAATTAAAAATAAAACTATTGACTGATTAAGATTACATTATCGCATGGAAAGACTTATTAGAAAATAACTGACCAGACATCCTAAAGCAAGGCAATCCTAAAACAAAATTCTAAAGACCGATTGAGGTTTTGTTGGACAATATAATATTTTTGTGCGAGACTACGATGCCATTTTTGGTGTCTCGTTATCAAAATGTTAACACTGCCCTCGGTAATTTACTCTTAGTCTCCTTTGAATGGGAATAAAAGTGCAAAGTATATCCGCATTGCTGTTATATTTATGGGCTCCTACACATCATTATAAACTGTAAACCTATGGCGATGAAATTCGGGCAGGAAACGTATGGTCAGACGCACTGCAATACCAAGGAATTGGATGTTGACAAATTCATACATTAAACCAGTGGGATATACCAGCATGAGATAAATCTATACAGAGTGAAAGCATTTTCGCTATTTAATGGTCCGTGAAATGTTTGGAAAAACTAAGAAAGCTGGTTCATGGGCACAGCCAAAGCCATTTTTTTGATGTAATCTGGTTACAGCATTGACATGTTATGTTGTTCTCTCTCTTTGGCATGGTTCACTGTTAAATTTGTCCTTAAGAAATATCATATATGGTAATGCTGGAACATATAACTCAACTTGTTTTTTACACATCAACCAGAATACTTGAATATGAATAATATAGCAATAACTATTAATACTAGTCAGGGCTTAATTTCTAATGGAATATGTTCCAAGCTCCCAACACCCAACTCCACCCTCCCTGAGCGTTGTTGGGGGCTGGGGGGGGGGTTGGGGGCTGCTGGGAGGTTATTTCATTTTCTAGAGCTCAGCCCCAAACAGATTCAATTAAGCCGTAATACTGCAGACCAAAGATATACACATGGCTGTATTACCAAGTGCTCAGATCAATGCGTGTCATTTAAGCACAGAAGCATGGAGAGGCAGAACCCCCATTAGCAGAGGGACAATCTGCCACGTCCATAATTTGGGTAGTTGCACAAATGTGTCCACAACAGCATCGGTTAGGGCTTGTGCAGCGTGGTGGTATGGACTTTCTATGACGCACTTGTGAATAAGTAGACTGTGAATATTCGCAGTGTCTACTAAAAGTCACGGGTGTGTGAGAGGATATCAGTCTTACCGCACACAAGCCTGGACGCTCACACACCCGACTTTCTGCACCGATTCCTGCAGGGGCCACGTTTACCTGCGAGTGTAGTTACACGTGTCTCAAGCCTCCATCGTTACGTGATCCAGCAACCCCAGCTCCCAAGAGCACAACAACCCTACCAGGACCCCCCCCCCCCATTACCATCAATGTTTTGCCAAATCGCTTGACTGGAGCGGATGCATTGCGCCAACGCTGATAATGATGGACCGTGCTAAAGTGGCGACGTGACGGAGGCATTTGGCAGTGGAGACCCGGGGCTCAATGTTGTTACCTGGACAACATTCTCTCTCTCTCTCTTCCCTCGCCATGCACTGTCCCCGGTTAACAACTCCTCCGCAAACAGTCGCACAATCATCACACGGAGGGCAGCCACAATGATAATACGACGCTGGACGAAGGGCATTGCGCGATCAACGTAACGTTGATAGTCACGCAGAACTAAGAGCGTGGGCAACGTGGTGTTGGGGTGACAGTAGTGGCCCCAGGCAGACTTGATTGTGTGCTTATACTGGCAGGAATGAAGTGGACCAGACCACCAATAGATTATATCGTCCGTCCGTGTATCACCATCGACCCCTACTGCAAACACTTGGCAGGACCCTACAAAAACCTTTTGACTCAGTGGGGCTTTCCTGGCTTAACAAGTGTAATAATACATTATGTTTATATTCTTTGGTTATTCGTTCCTACCAGCCCACCCCGCAGGGTCCTGTTTTCGTACAGGGATATGTGTCTCTTTTAACTGAATGTCGTGTTTCTCTCCAACACGGCAGGACACGCAGCGGGTCACACACAATGCACTGGATGTGCAAGTCGAAGTTGACACAGCCAGGATGGACCGTTGTCATGTCTGCAGTACAACACACACACACACATCTGTGGGGTTTAATTGTTATAACACATTAATTCACACTGCACACACACATCTGCGGGTTTAATTGTTATAACACAGTAATTCACACTGCACACACACAATCTGCGGCTTTAATTGTTATAACAACAGTAATTCACACTGTACACACACACGCATCTGTGGGGTTTAATTGTTATAACACAGTAATTCACACTGCACACACATCTGCGGGTTTAATTGTTATAACACAGTAATTCACACTGCACACACACAATCTGCGGGTTTAATTGTTATAACAACAGTAATTCACACTGTACACACACACATCTGTGGGGTTTAATTGTTATAACACAGTAATTCACACTGCACACACATCTGCGGGTTTAATTGTTATAACACAGTAATTCACACTGCACACACACAATCTGCGGGTTTAATTGTTATAACAGTAATTCACACTGTACACACACACACATCTGTGGGGTTTAATTGTTATAACACAGTAATTCACACTGCACACACACATCTGCGGGTTTAATTGTTATAACACAGTCATTCACACTGCACACACACAATCTGCGGGTTTAATTGTTATAACACAGTGATTCACACTGCACACACATACACATCTGCGGGTTTAATTGTTATAACAACACAGTGATTCACACTGCACACAGAAAACCACGAGTCGACATTTTTAATTGGAATACAAATTTTGTTTTTATTTTCGAGCAGAGTCCGTGACTCGGGGTTGTCACGGTTCGATGCGGGAATAAACAACGGGCTGCCTGCATCGTTCAACAACAACAACAAGACAAAGGCCCCCCGTGTAGCCTGTGACGGACTGTTGGGGCAAGTGCTGTTGGCGAGCAGCAGCTTTGAAGGCCGGCACGGCGCACACGAGAGGGCTGGGTGGTCAGCAACCACGCCCGGCCGCCTTTGTCTCCCCAGTGGCGACGTTATTACGCAGCGCGCACCGGGTACTCGTTTAGAGGCCGAGTGGACCTAGGGGGGGAGGCCCAGGAACGGTTCAGAGAATCGTCGCTGGGTGGCCATAGCGCGGCGCTCCCCCTCCCCCCCCACACTCGCCCCCCCACACTCCCCCCCCCCCACACTCCCCCCCCACACTCGCCCCCCCCCACACTCGCCCCCCACCCCCCACACTCGCCCCCCCCTAACTCGCCCCCCACCCACACTCGCCCCCCCCCCACACTCGCCCCCCCCCCACACTCGCCCCCCACCAGCCCCCCCTGCCGCGTGTGCTGTGGGTGACGGGCTGAGTGTGACAGGGCGCGCCGTGGTGACATCGCAGGCTGCGCTGAAGCTGCCACCACCACACAGTGCGGCGACTACGCCGACTTTCATGATAATCATCATCACCATCACCACCATCATCTTCACCATCATCACCACCATCTTCACCATCATCATCATCTTCTCAGGGTCCATGGACAAGCACCCCGCGGGACGTGTCGCCCGAGGCTCAGGGGGGCCACAAGGACGAGATATAGTATAGTAACAGGGTGGTCCAGATGTCTTGTGACCCCCCCCCCCATTCATTCACCCCTCAACAGTTACTTTATTTGCATATGAATTTGTTATTTTTTTAATTGGGTGGGGGGGGTAACAAGACATGTGGATCATCCTGGATAGTAATATACACACTGTACAGTACCCCCATGTACATTACAGATGAAATACCATGGGCATACATACGATGTATAATCTCTATACATAGCATAATGTTGAGTAGATAACATTACAGGACATGAATGTACACTGCACTGCTATACCAATTACATATACACTGTAAGTTACATGATAAACTACTTTAGGGATAGCACATAACACGTATGATGCACACACTGTAATATACACACCGTATGTTGTATACAGAAATATAACACGAGATACCATACTGTACTTATTGTAAACACGCAATACACACCACCACCCCATGCAGTATATGCAACACGTTGTACTGAACATACAACACACATGCAACATACATACAACACACATGTAACACACAACACACATGCAACATACATACAACACACATGCAACATACATACAACACGCATGCAACATACATGACACTACCCCATGCCTCACACTCGTCACCCATGACACAGCACACTGTCGTCTCGCCACAGCCTACACACACGTGTTGTATACACACAGCACACGACAGGCAACATACACAATGAACGGTACACAACACTTACCCCATGCACCACACACACAATACTCTCGATAACATATACAGCACAATACACACACACTCACGACCCCCATGCACACATTGTATATTAAAATACACACACAGCACACACAATAGATACGTACTGATAACATAACATACCAAGATAATAGTCAACATTACCCCATGCCCCACACACAACATACACTCTACATATGGATAACGTATACAATTCCCAAATGCACACTGCATACCCCCTATAAACAGTCTATACACCACGCTGTATTTAGTTAATGCCATGCAGGTACAATACAAGAACCCCCCCCCCCCCATGCACCACAATATATATAAACCATACATATGGATAACACGCGATCCAAAAACACAATACTCCACACAGCACTCGCACAGTCCATATGCATCGTGCAGTATATCTTGCTGACAACGTGAAGGCACAATACGTGTACATGTGCACTCCACACCCCCATTCAGCACACACACAAAAGACACAAGGCTAACATTCAATACCCAAACACAATGGACCGCACTCCCACTTTGCAGTAGTATATATGGTAGGTGACTTTGTGCAATACACACGCCACAATGTACCACACTCACAGTCCATACACCACGCAGTACACACACAGTGCAGTACACACGTGTACACACTGCGCACACAGCCCATACTCCACGCAGTACACACAATGCATGTACACACAGTGCAGTACACACGTGTACACACTGCGCACACAGCCCATACTCCACGCAGTACACACAATGCGTGTACACACAGTGCAGTCTACACAGTGCAGGTACAACACACGTGTACACACTTGTACACACAGTGCAGTACACACAGTACATGTACACACACGTGTACATACAGTGCAGTACACACAGTGCATGTACACAGTGCAGTACACACAGTGCATGTACACACAGTGCAGTACACACAGTACATGTACACACACGTGTACATACAGTGCAGTACACACAGTGCATGTACACAGTGCAGTACACACAGTGCATGTACACACAGTGCATGTACACACAGTGTAGTACACAGTGTAGTACACAGTGTAGTACACAGTGTAGTACACAGTGTAGTACACAGTGTAGTACACAGTGTAGTACACACAGTACATGTACACACACGTGTACACACAGCCCATACACAGTGCATGTACACACACGTGTACACAGTACATGTACACACACGTGTACACACAGTACATGTACACACAGTGTAGTACACACAGTAGATGTACACACACGCGTACACAGTAGATGTACACACACGTGTACCCACCGCACACCACGCAGCCAACGACTCTGACCGACCGCAGTGAGCGCGTTCGTGCGGTCAGCGGCGACCCGTTTGCGGTCTTCCTCGGGGTGGCAAATTCGAGGGCATTGAAATATCAAAAAAGGAAATAAATAAAATAAAGCTCCCCCACCACCACACCACACACAGTGGGAGAGAGATAGGGTGGGGAGAGGTTGGGGAGAGAGAGAGAGGGCTGTGGGAGGAGGGTCTTAGGGGTGGAGAGAGAGGAGGCAGCAGCAGCAGCAACAGCAGCTCGGAGTGAGACGATATAACGGGGAGCGCACACGCTGCTGCTGATGCTGCTGCTGCTGCACACTCGCCACGACAGACGACACCTGCTGCTGCTGGAGCTGCTGCTGCTGATTGGTGATTGCTGCTGTTGGTGGAGCTGTCTCCACTGCCTGGCTGTTGCTGCTGTTGGTGCAGCTGTCTCCACTAGCTGCTGCTGCTGCTGCTCGTCTCTTCTCATCCCGCTGCCGGGGTGTGTGTGAGAGTGTGCATCTCTCACGATGCCTGTCAGCATTGTCCGTGTGCTGTAGTTAGTACCCCCTGCTTGCACGTGTCGCTGTTGCTGTTGTTGTTGGAGCTGTCTCCACTCCCTGGCTGCTGCTGTTGCTGCTGTTGTTAGAGCTGTCTCCACTGCCTGCTGCTGCTGCTGCTCGTCTCTTCTCCTGCTGCCGGGGTGTGTGAGTGTGTGTATCTCTCCCGATGCCTGTCAGCATTGTCCGTGTGCTGTAGTTAGTACCCGCTGCTTGCACGTGTCGCTGTTGCTGCTGCTGTTGTTTGGTGTTGTTGGAGCTGCTGCTCGTCTCTTCTCATCCTGCTGCCGGGGTGTGTGTGAGTGTGTGCATCTCTCACGATGCCTGTCAGCAGTGTGCTGTAGTTAGTACCCGCTGCTTGCACGTGTCGCTGTTGGCGTGGTGGCTGTCGCTCTGCTGTGCCCATGTGCTGCTGTTGTTGTGTACGAGGTTGTGCTTGACAACCTCGGATGCTGTCCGTGTCCGTGCAGACGGTGCCCTGCTGTTGTATTATTCCGCCCAATCAGCTGTTGTTGGGGTCTTCTCATCCAGCTGCTGTTGGTGGTGTGCGATGTCCTCTCTCGTCTGTGTCGACTCGCTGCTGCTGCTGTTGTTGCTGTTGCTGTTGTTGCTGCTGTAGTTGCTGCTGTTGTTGCTGTTGCTGCTGCTGTTGTTGCTGCTGTAGTTGCTGCTGCTGTTGTTGCTGTTGTAGTTGCTGCTGCTGTTGTTGCTGCTGTAGCTGCTGTAGCTGTTGTTGTTGCTGCTGCTGTTGTAGTTGTTGCTGTTGTTGTAGCTGCTGCTGTAGTAGCTGCTGCTGTAGCTGCTGTAGCTGCTGTTGCTGCCGTTGCTGTAGCTGCTGCTGTAGTTGCTGCTGTTGTTGCTGCTGTTGCTGTAGTTGCTGCTGTTCTAGTTGTTGCTGCTGCTGTAGTAGCTGCTGCTGTAGCTGCTGATGCTGTAGTTGCTGCTGTTGCTGTAGTTGCTGCTGCTGCCGTTGCTGCTGCTGTAGCTGCTGCTGTAGTTGCTGCTGCTGTAGTAGCTGCTGCTGTAGTAGCTGCTGCTGTAGCTGCTGCTGTTGCTGTAGTTGCTGCTGCTGTAGCTGCTGCTGTAGTTGCTGCTGTTGCTGTAGTTGCTGTTGCTGTAGTTGCTGCTGCTGTAGCTGCTGCTGCCGTTGCTGCTGCTGTAGCTGCTGCTGTAGTTGCTGCTGCTGCTGTAGTAGCTGCTGCTGTAGCTGCTGCTGTAGTTGCTGCTGTTGCTGTAGTTGCTGCTGCTGTAGTTGCTGCTGTTGCTGTAGTTGCTGCTGTAGTTGTTGTTGCTGTGGGAGTGTTTGAATTCCATGCGTCGCTATCTGAGCACTCACGATGCCTGTGCCTGCTGTTCGTAGTCGCCATGCTTGTTCCATCATTTCCACTGCTGCTGTTGGACATTCTCACTCCGCTGCTAAGCGGTGCTTGTGCTGCTGTTGACCACGTTTAAGCTGTTGAACAATGACAATTTGTTGTTGTTAATCAGCATCTGCTGATAAAGTACCAAAGTCGACTGAGCACGGCACTTTTGTTGACTTTTCCACAGGGCGCAACAGCGGCAAGGGCGACTGCTCACAGCTACAGCAGATGCAGTGTTGCACTGACACACACACACAGGCATGCTATGAGCACTATTGATTCATAGCTGTGCACACACACATCGCATTGACATACATTACATAGACATTGCATGTTTACATTACACTGCGTACACGTGCGTACACGTAACAGCACATGGCATGTACATGCATGTGCATGACAACACGTCATATAATACACAGACAAGACACACGCAGGCCACATACATTCACATTTAACGGGCAAGATAAACATTACACATGCTGGCTAGACACACACAGTGCTAAGCCACGTAGACACATGTAAGTGTTGCACATAGAAGAACATCCACAAACAACACAGCAGCAGCACATTGCCAGCACACACGTATCAGCACCACGTGCAAGGCGACGTCTTAACAGTGAAGGGAACAGGAGGAGCACACTCGGCAAAGTGACACACAGCCTGCAACAAGCAGCGATAGAGAGAGTGTGAGTGGATCAATGAGTGACACGGCTACATAGGGAGAAGCAGCACAGGAAGCCAGCCCAGTGAGTGACAGAGACACACACGGAGGAGGAGGAGGGGTACGAGACCCGGGGGAAGACGACGAGCAGTGACACACACACGTGGACTCCCTGGCAGGGGGAGAAGACGCACAACAGAGACACCGGGGAGACAGAGACACACGTGTACAGGGTGAGCAGGTAGGGTGTAGGAGACACACCGAGACCACAGCCCACCATGCTGGACCCCTCGTCCAGCGAGGAGGAGTCCGAGGACGTGCACGACCGACCCCGGGGGGGGGACGCGGCGACCTCCTCTGCCCGGGTCCCCTCGGCCGGCCGAGCCGCCTCGTCCCGTGCCAGCGATGCCGCCGCCTCCGCCGTCGTCCCCTCCGCCTCGGGGGCCGGGGGTCCATCCGCTTCAGCCTCCTCCTCCTCCTCGTCATCATCGGCGGCGTCTTCTGCCGCCACCGCCGCCGCTGTTGGAGTCACCGGGAAGGCGGCGGCGACGACGGTGGCAGCCGCCGCGGGCCACGTGGCCGTGAGTTTGACCTCCGGGCAGGTCACGGGGTCAGCTCCCGGGGCCGCCGCGGCCGTGGCGGTCGTGGCGGGTCCCGGGGTCGTGGCGGGCAGCCCGAGCCCGCCGCCCTCGTCGCAGGCGTCGGGGGGAGACCGCGAGAAGGAGGAGCTGGAGCGGCTGCAGAGGGAGGACGAGGAGAAGAGGCGGCGGCTGCAGCTGTACGTGTTCGTGCTGCGGTGCATAGCGCACCCCTTCAACGCCAAGCAGCCCACCGACATGGCGCGGCGGCAGCAGAAGGTGCGCGGGGCGTGTGGGGTGTGTACTGTGCTGTGTGCTGTGTGTGAGGTGTGTACTGTGTGTGTGGTGTGCTGTGTGTGCTGTGTGTGTGGTGTACTGTGTGTGAGCCGTACTGTGTGTGCTGTGTGTGAGGTGTGTGCTGTGTGTGTGGTGTGCTGTGTGTGTGGTGTGTGGTGTGCTGTGTGTGGTGTGTGTGTGGTGTACTGTGTGTGAGCCGTACTGTGTGTGCTGTGTGTGAGGTGTGTACTGTGTGTGGTGTACTGTGTGTGTGGTGTGCTGTGTGTGGTGTGCTGTGTGTACTGTGTGTGCTGTGTGTGGTGTGTGTGTGCTGTGTGTGTGGTGTGTGTGAGGTGTGCTGTGTGTGTAGTGTGCTGTGTGTGTGGTGTGCTGTGTGTGCTGTGTGTGGTGTGCTGTGTGTACTGTGTGTGCTGTGTGTGTGAGGTGTGCTGTGTGCTGTGTGTACTGTGTGTGCTGTGTGTGTGGTGTGCTGTGTGTGCTGTGTGCTGAGTGTGTAAATGAGCACTTACTATGTGTACTCCTTTTGAGGTGTAATGTGTATTGTAAATTCACCGTGTGTACATGATTTTTCAAAATGCAGTGTAAATCACGTGTAGAATATGAGTGTGTGTGTAGTGTACTTGTGTGTTGTATTTGCGTAACAATTGTGTGCAGTGTGCGCACAGTCTGCGTGTGCAATTCCCAGTGTGTCATCATCATCACGCTCTTGTTTAGAGCACTCGAGTGCACGCATAAACCCACGTGCTTATAAACGTACAGTGTTGCCTTTGGGAAATTAATATACTCAAGAATGGCTGTATTTACACTTGCACACACCACCACCACCACTAGCAACAACAACGACAGGAGCGGTCGAGTAGGGTACGTATCCCCACATTTAAATACACTCATCCCTGACGGCTGTCTTCAATGCATCACGGGCAATGCATTAACAACAGCCTCCATTCGCCACTAATTGTTGACGGTCGACATCGCCAGAGCACCTGCGTCAGGCTAGGTGCACTTTGAGGCCAAGTGAAGTGTGGAAGAAGCTTTTGCCGGTCCACTGACCGAGGTGCCTGGCAGATGCCCTCTTCCTGTGCTGCCCCAATGTGCTGTCACATACACATGCAACACACGCACACGTGACATCGCAGTGCCATGCAGCTTGCATTGGTCTCACTGCCTTAATAAGGTGACTGATTTTTTTTTTCCCTTCTCAAGAGGTCTTTTGCTTTTCCCTGCTGCTTTAGGAACACCGATCAATGCACACAAGTCATTACAGCTTCTGTACTGCACCATCAGTTATCCTGATTAACATGATCAGAACAATTGGGTTTATTTTTGGGTCTGTTTGGTGGTGGTGGTAGTGGTGGGTTGAACGGCTGCTGCTATTGAGATTGTCGTAATTGGGGAGAGCGCATGATCTGAAATGATTTTGTCACTGCTCTTCCTCAAATTATGTAAAGTCATAAAATATGCATCGCTCTTAATTGGGCTACACGCACGCATGCACCGAGATGATGTGCAGCTAAGGGACCTGCCTTGTCAATATGCATGCAGTTTGCCCAACGAATTCACTAATTCTCATTGCTTACGTCTTTTATGTGATGGAGCAAAGATTGTATTTTTTGCTGAGTCAAAACCAAAGAGTCGATATTTTCTCCAGATTGCCACATCCATTGACATGGATCCCTTTGGCAGAATTTTTACATATTTATTCACCCCATGTGTTGAGTATTTTTATTATGCACTATTTACATGTGTGTGCAGTCACTACGTTAGTGGGCGATATAACCACGAGTTTACACTATAATTGTGCGAAACATTGCACACGCAATAGAGTAGGGCAACAAACGTTTTAATATACTTACGGGGAAGGCAGTGAGTGCAGTTTAAACAATGGCAGAGTTTAGTAAGTGACACGTGTTTAATAATATGACACATTACCGCAACGCATCTAATGTGTACAATTTAATGTTCTTTGAACTGTCAGTTTTGTTGTGGTCGATTCGGCCGCAGTGTCGTAAAGGTTCCATCAGTTGAAGTTGTTTCATTTTTTCCTTGCTCTCAAATTGACGGCTTGCAGTGTCACTCTGGAGAGAACATTGGGCTCACATGGGGTACTTTTCAGTTTTGTATTTGCCTTTTCAAACTTCTTTCAGGTGCAAAGTGTGTAAAGACCTGTTTACTTTCCTCCCGCGTTTTAAAATAAGTTTCTTTGCCACGACGTAAGCACATACTGGAGAGTTGTTGTTTTTTTAAACCAGATTATTGTACTTATGGCATATGGAGAGTATTGCATGTATACTCTTAGGTTTTTTCGAAAAAAATCTAAGAGTATGAATCCTTGCAGTCACGAAAGCTTCAAATCTAGAAGTATTGCATGTAGACATACAATGTAGCCAAGTAGAGTCCCCCAGGCTGAAGATGGTTTTGAATGAATGAAGACAAGTTACCATACGATTACAATGTAAGATATGTATGAAACGCCTATGTTTTTACACCTAATACTGATCTGTGCAATTAGTGATCTTGTAAGCACAATATATTTTGTCTTTAGATCGTGAACATATCTTCATATACGGTATTCTGCATTAAGTTTGTATATGTTTTTGTATACACAGTTTTAGTTTACATGCTGTCCACAGTATATATGTACAGTATATTGAAATTACAGTCGTGAATTAAATGCATAATTTCCCTGCCATTTACACGTTACATTTAATTGTGCTTCATTGTATTCATAACGTACCTTGGCACTGCTAGTTAAGTGCCCTGCGTGACATACAACAATTGTGACAATGCAATGCACCATTTTTTTTGCATTATACCTTGGATACTGAGTGTATACTGCACTATACTGCTTACAGTGTATTGCTGGACACGATGAAGAATTATGACATCAAGATGTACTGTTTCCTCTCTGGCAGTGACAATCAACCAGTCAGTGGTTGCCAGGTTAGAGAAACACAAAGTTGGGTGTGAGGATCTTTCCTGTTATTGACAGCTCAATCAAATTGTACTATGGCAAGACGAGACATGGTGTTTTGATGATGAACTGGGATGATATATGTATTTGAGTATGTGTTTAGTGCACGTGTCAGAGAGAGGCCTTCAAGAATATCGGTTTTGGCACGCCATCACGCACATAGGTTTTCCCAGTGCCACTCTTTTGACACTAAAGGGATTCGTAGGTATTTCTTCTGGAAACGGTGCCATAATTCAGTCGATATATTGCCGTCCTGTGACATATAGTGACTGTCCACAAATGCAGTATTTACCTGGCAGTATACACTGTGCTGCAGTCTGTGTCGTGTCCTGGCTGTCATATCAAAGCAAATGCAAGGAGGGCCTTCTACAAGACAACATTAAAGGACTATAATGGTGAACAGACACGTGTAAGACATATTCATTACTCGTTAATGACCGAATCTGGCAATTGTTTGATAAGAGCCTTATAATAATCGTTTTGTTGTAAAAAAAGTGATTTGTAGATGTGACCTCAACTGTATGAAATCATAGTCCTGTATGACTTAATTTTACACAATTATTACCGTATGACATTCAATATCATTTTTGGGACCATGTGATTTTAATTCACGGAGTTTGACGGGTTAAGCGGTGGCGCAGTGGTTTTAGTGGACTGCACTGTGAACCTGGCCACCTGAGTTCTATTCCCAGCCGTGGTTAGCGAATGATATCTAAACCTGTCCTGGGTACCCCCCCCCACCCTTGAGAAACCCCCACCAGTGGATAGTGTGGTGGAATACGATCAAGCAGCCACTGTGGCTTACACAGCATGGTGGGGTGGGGAGGAAGCCCTCATACAAAAGGCTGCCTGTTTTGTTTGATTTGACATTCCACTCCAATATTTTGAGTCAACTTTTGACAACTGTGTTGTGGATTGGTGATAATAACGTGGATTCGCTCTTAGCATGATTTCTTTTTTACATTGCAGACTTTCGGTGTTCGACAAAACTACGGTATGCACGTTTTAAATTGCGGTAAAGTGAGAGTGACGGATGATTTATGGCGTGGCCCTCCATCGGTGTATTCGTCTGTGTGTTGCTATCATGAACAGCTCCCTCTTGAGTTCTCCCATGTGAAAATGTATTTATATTTTATTTGAAGTGTCTGACTTGTAATTTTCACTGTTGTCTAACAATATAATAGTTTGGCTGTGTGTAGCATGTATCATTTTCTGTTGAATAGCATGGCAACATCCTTTGATGATGACTTTTACTGCGGTGCATTTGTCAGTCCTTTAAACCATAGTAAAGGATAAGGAGCTTAGCCTTGTGCCACCATTTCACCAAACAGCCATGACAGCCTAAATCAGTGTGTGTGTGGTGCTCAACTGACTGAGAATTATATTTTTAGAGGTTACAACTCTTGATAAACCCAGCCATTCAGCTCGCCTCATAAAAATTAGGGAGAGCCTTCGTCAGTAATTGCGCCTTCCGCAGAAAGGGCGTTGAAATGTAGGTGCCTTGCGGAGTAGGCCATCCCAAGCTGATGTCAGGGCCACATTTTACTCTGAAGAACGTGCCTGCTGCCCTTAGTGCAATTAAGCTAAGTGAAGCGTAAAGGGCTTGGCCTTAAGCCACGGTTTATCAGAAGTCTTATAAAGCAATTGTTCACTGTAATTGTTTTCAGCTGAAGTAAAACTCACTGCTGTAAATAAACAAGCAGTTACTGTTCAGGACTGTTCCTGGAGTTACTGCAACAGGGCCCCGCTATACCCAACACTCTCGGTGGCTCACAGTCACGCACTGTTAAGTAAGTTTAATGTCAATTGCTCAAATTATCTTTTGTACACTCGTTGGTGATCAAGCTGAGATCATAGAATGCATTTACATTTAGGAACTTGTTTTAATCATATGTTAGTTGCCAGGATTCAAGCCCTGCTGGGTGCCCCCTCCCCCCAAACATGGACGTTAATAACCGGAGTCCTCACAGAACAAGCTCAAAAAGTATTATTTTAACGAATGGCTCAAGTTGCTTCCATGAACTCTGTGGCATGACATTTTCCCCGGTCCTGGCAGACGTTGTTATTTTTTGAAGCTCGGACTGTCTCAAGTGTGGAAAGAACTTGAAAGCCACCGCCTCTGTATTACCAGTTCTGCTAAATCCAGAGCGAAACAAGTGATTTTGCAGAAACGCGTTTCTTGCCGTTGCTGCAAAACTGTCGGCCCTTCCGTCAGCGAAAGCTGTTCATCCCTGGCCTTGTCGCGCTGGAGATTGAAGCCGGGATCAGGGAGAGTGTTGCTTCTGTGAGCATCACGACCACTTTGCTCAAAACGGCCGATGTTTGGTGCTGGGAAAAACAAAAGCGGAGTAAAACTTGGGATTGTCTACAAAATTGAACAGCTGTCACGATGTTATTCTACAAACAAAAAGACAAAGGCGGTTGGTGCAGTCACGTTACCCTGGTGCTGTAAGTGGGAAGCGAGCGACCTGTGTTGCCGTGGCAATGCGGTCCAGTCGAAGCGAACTCAGCGTTGGCTATAAAAGTGGTGTATCCACGTTTTACTGAGTACTCGCGCTATATCACGTGACGGTTCACACCCCCGACTCCCTTGTAAACAAAATGTTCCATCTTAAGGGATTTGGCCAGGTTAAATATTTTAATAAAATAAATGTAATTTTTTTTTAGTTGAGCAGGTCTATCGCAGAATATCATCTTAGAAGAACTTTCGCAAAAAATACTTTCGAATAAAAGACCAGGACCAGGGCGCCAACTAAATATAATGTTTATTGTTGAATTTAATGTAAAATGTAATCTTCCTGTCATCTATAAATAAATGTTTAATTGACACGTTTGGTGGTGTATTTCTGCTCGGCCCAATTTTTTTTTACTTCAGGGCACTGAAGGCGGCCCATGAAGCGAAATTGGCATGGAGATTTCAGGCTCACGCCCGAGACGACTGCCGCTCGTACTGAACAAAACACGGAGACACGGTGACGGGACGGAGGCACCTCCAGTGCATACGCGAGTTCTGTGGCTCGTGGGAAAATACAGATGTATCAAGCTATGTGGCCCCCGTGTAGCTGGGCTGAACCTGAAGCCAGTTGTGATGTCATGGGGTTAATACGCAAATGAGACGCGTGCGTTGTAACATCACTTGCTGGGTTCAGCTTCCTCGCTGTGTGTTAACAAAAAAAGCCGCACACATTAGCAAAATGCTGAACGTTCAATTTATATTTCTCAACAACAAATTAGAGACGTACATATATAGACTGGAGGAGACTCAGCAGGTTCATAATGGCTGCGTGGGTGACACAAAACGGCACGACTGATACCGTGGGTTTTTACCAATGGATTTAGGTGCCCCAACTATCTCCCTCAAGCGGGATGTTGATCAAATATAATCCCTTCGTTGGGCTTACACAGCTTGACAGCAGCAGGCTGTGTGCCATACACGGCTTGGCATCCCTTAAATGTTGTGTCTCCAGAATGCCAGCGGGTGTTCTTTTTTTTAACGAAAGCACTTCACACGGACAAGTTTAAATGCTATTTCCCATTTAACTACTTTTGCTCATAAATCCATTTACGTGAAGGAGTTGCTGAAAATACGTAACGGTATTAGCTTTTGTTTGGTGCCACGGTTAGAGTGAATTTCCTTGCAGTTTAGGACCGTTCTGAGATGCACATGCTATGTCTGTGTCCGCTCTTTATCCCCACATATTGCCAAGCGACTCTACGGAGCACTTGTCTTCCTGCGTACGAAGCAAACGACGCGTGTATATTTAGCACGCACCGTGTAAACTAAAGAAAATTAACGCATTTGTGAGTTAGCCAATTTATTGTTGGAAATGTAACAACAGAATTTGGATACTGCGTTGGCAGGACGGCACAGGCTCCGCCAATAACGAAAAACTCACCCCTTCATTCGCGCCACTTTGCCATGTTGGCGAGATGTTAAATTCCTTGCCTGGTATACAGGAGGTCGTGGGTTCGATCGCGACCCTGACATCTGTATAATTGGAGTCTGCATGTTCTCCCTGCGGTCGCGTGGATTATTCTCTGGGTTTTACGTTTTTTCCCTCCACATTTAGGAACATGCGTTTAGAGTAGTTGGCTGCTATACATTTCCACGTGATAATCCACTTCATTCAGCTATCACTTGTGATAGCCAGGTCGCTTCTGAAAAAGAGTGATCTAGATCTTTGGGCCTAATCTGATCAAATAAAAAATAGTTATAGCAACAATAAATAGGAGGCCGATGTTTTTCAGGAAATCGCCCTTTTTCAGAACAAAAAGCACAGAGAGATGTGTTGATGCTACATTTGAAGATTGAAATTTCCACTGGGGGGTGTCTGAGGAAGGTGGTTGAACACTGAACACTCTAGATGTTCACTTGTACTCAAACTGTACAGGGGTCGATGAAACCTGTTGTTTCACACAGACGCCAAACACACCGTTCAAGTGGACATTTTAGACGATTTATTGCCGCTCATTTCAACAGATTCGATTGTGTAATTACACACAAGCTTGCTGCTGTGCTTATTTACGATAGTTGTAAATTCCATGCAATGTTTCATGAAAGTTAGCTCTTTATAATAATACAAATACATTATCATCAGCCATAATCTGTCCACAATTGAGGTGCGATATTGTTTTCCTGTCAGCGTGAAGTAAAATACGTCTACACATTTCTGTACCATAAACTGGTCCCCAATCTAGAGTGACGATATCCACAGTGGTGCTACCTGGTCCAAGAGTTGTCATTTCCATGAATGCGAAGAGCAGTGCGTTTTTGAAGTGTGATGTCTGCAACTTTAATTGTCTTCCTTTGAAAAACGTCTGATTCCTGGCACATATGACATACGTAATGCCTTGCAGTTCTCCATAAATTCCTCCACTGCAGTAATTTCAAGGTTCTTTCTCCTCTGTCACGTGTTATGGTTCCACCTTTATTGACAGTGAATTGCCAATTATTAACCTCATTGTTGCTGCTCTCATGATGTGTGTCCCCCCCCCCCCATTGCTTACTCGATAACATATTCCATCACTTGTGTATTGTATTCTCTGATGTATTTTCCGAATCGTTTTACGGAGTTCTGGACATTCAATATTTTGCTTTGCATCTCCCGGACGTGTCTTTCGTGGTTTGACACGTTTCTTTCTCGTTAGCGCCGTTAATTTATCCTCCTCCTCCTCCCCCTGACTTTCCATGCAACTGTCCATTCGGGTTTTCGGCCAGCAAGGACACATCAAAATAATGAACACGCTTTTTTCAATCAAAATGGAATCTAGGAAATTGACATGAATGAACCAGAATAGAAACGAGATTGACGTCTTTATAACGACCCCGCACCACATTGCACAGATATCCCAGTCCCCAACAAATTCAATGCAGGATGGTCCAATGCATGTTCTGCTTAAGCATTGATAAAGATAGTGCAATGGTAATTGCAGTTAAAAGCAAAATAGCGAATGCCAAAATACTACGTCAGAAGGTAGCCTCGATACTAATAAATAAATAAACCACAGTCATCATACGCATACTGTGTCCATTTGTCGATCCACTGCTGGATGAATGCCTCCCCCACACCACGTCGGTCATAGAATTGCGTTCCCAGCCCTCGCCAGGACTGGTCGTTGCGAGTTGATGAAGGGGAAGGCCCCGGGGCCAGATTTCACTCGGCATGGATGTTAGCGCCGGCTAAGGTTCGTAGAGCAGTGGGCTAACCACGACACCGCCACTCCCCCCAGACGTGTATAGTGTATGTCGGCGTAATTGCTTGTGTTTGTGTTATATTTTGGTGTTTATTTGACCCCTCTAAATGGCATTGTGCAATTAATTTCGACCAAATTTAATGAGTACTGTTGCTCTCTGGGCTCGGTTAAATATGCACGCAATTACCGTCAGTTTTGTTTAATTATTTCTCCCCCCCCCCCACTTACAGTTGCAATAAGTGTGTTAACTGATTCATGTTGAGAAAGCATAAACAACTGCTGCATTGGACGATTATCATTAACAGCTTATTACATCTACCAGGGTGAACCCAGTAAGTTAAACGAAGTGGAAGGTAATACAAATGTATGTAATTAAGCTTCTTAAAATAATTTAATTGCCATGTGGTTATTGGTTTGTTTCAGTGCATGTTTTTCATTAATTGCATCAGCTTGAAATATTCTACCCACCTGTACGAAATGGGGTCTTGGACCAAATCACCCAGAATGCACCCAAACTCGTGTGACCTCACGAGTTAAGCAGGCTTTAGTGTGCATAGTACCTGAATGTGTGATCACCAAGGACAATCGGGTTTGCTGTAGGAGCTGTGGGGCAATGTGGAGGGCAGAAGAGGGCAGTTAAGCAAAATCCTCCGTTGTACTCTTACCGTACTTCCATGCTCCCACATCTGCGCTACCCTCCTTCACCGTGCCGCACTGGCGAGCGAATTTTGATCTCCCCACGATTCGCACGCCAGGGGGGGGGGGGGGGGGGCATGATCCAGCGGTGGACTGACAAAGCGGTTGAGCGTGTGCATCAAGTGGTATACCCCCCCCCCCCCAGATGGACGATGAGTAACATTGCCAGTTTTGACAGGGACATGCGAGGGTGGTGCAGCGCCTTGTTTATAATCTGCATCTTACCAGGATCATGCGCTTAGGGCAGTAAATCCAGCATAATTACCCGTCCACGCCCCGGCAGTGTGAAGGGCAAGCTGTGTAACTCTCGGAGCCACAAATCATGAAAATAGGAGTCCGTCGGCAAACACTCGCATCTGGCCACTTATATTCTGTAATCATCGTCTAATTTGACACTGATGTTGTGAGTGTAAACTTTGACCCTGTGGGTCAAAGATGTGGGCGAGGAAGAAAATTGCCGTTTGCTATTAAAAAGGTGGAAATATGAAACGTGCAACGGAATTAAAAATGAGATTGTGAATGGTTTTGGCAAGGAGAGAGAATACAAATTGGATGCTTTGTCAAAGGAATTTTGATGCATACAACTCTTACAATAAAATGCCAGGGTTATGTATCAAACAGAAAAGCTACATTGCCCATTCCAGAAAGAAGTCACGTACAGCTGTTATTCAAGAGTGACTTTGTTGTGTTTATCGGTGTGCCATTTGCACAGAAGGTATAGCCAAGGTCGATTTAAGCAGCGGAACAAAAAAAACACAAAGCAGAGTAAACAAAAATCACTTTGTCCTGAGACTGGCCTAAAAATGAATTTCACGAACCAGACAAAGTGGCCTCGGCCTGGATTCCTATGGCAGGCAGCCTTGCCGAACAAAGCCAGCAGTCGTGGAGCACCGTGGCTCCGTCGTGTTGGGCCTTGTGAATGCCTCTCCTCCTCTGGGAGCCTTTCAACCCGGCCGTGATGTCATAGGGTCCTTGTGGAAAAGGCGTACGGGGGGGGGCTGAATGGCGTCTCATACTTGACGTCTACTTGAAGGGCTGCGGTTTTTTGTTAAGTGTCAAAAAAAAACCCAGGGTGGATATTGTAAAAATTGTCATATTTTAGTTTGGCATTGGGAAATGTAAGCCAAGCACATGTGAAAACCCCTTGTTTAAACACATTACGGTCACTTGCCCCTTATCAGCGGGAGGAAGGGAGCGGAAGGGGGGCGGGAGTGTGACAGCGGGAAGGGGATTGAGCTCAGGCCTGCGCAGCTCTTGAAGGTTTGGGATTATAAATAAACTGTGCCGGGACATCCTTGAGAACAGCACGGCACAGCTTTGGTTCCGCTTCCCAACGGTTGTGGAAACAGGGCATTAAAGCTCTCCGCGTTCGAAAGCAATTGATACGTGAGATACAAGTAGCTACCTAATGCACTCACGCATCTAATGCCTTAGAGAACGGCGTGTGTCCCTTTGCCGGTGCCGTATTCGGGCTCTGGGTGTTTCCACGGCGTTAGAGATGTACCCCGTTTGACTTTAAGCATCCCGTGGCCAGATCCAGCGTGGACGCCAGCGAGCGTGTGGCGCAAGTTGCCACGTTTGGCCCTGGAAACGGTTGTGGAGTCGCGTTCTTGAACTGCAGTTACACTCACGCCATTGGCATCATCAGCAGCCACATTCTGTCCGCTGCTAGATGAAGCCCCCCCCCTGCCATGGTCCAGCAATGCAGCGATCCATCAAGCATCTGCACAGGGGGTGATTTTTAATCGCTCCATCCCGTGTGGTTTACCTCGATGTTGTTATATACATCCACATTGTGTTGTAATGAGGAGAGTAATGCGTGCGACCTAACTCGATGTCTAAACTGCTCAGCAACTAAAGAATTTGTAAACACACTTTAAGATCGTTTTTTTTTATGTTGTAAGTCTATATAATGCAAATCTAGCTTGTTTTGACGTTGCACTTTTTAAGCTTCTTAAAGTATTGCTTTTGCCTACATACTTTACTTCTCAACTAGCTGCCCTCCGACTGGTGGCATCACCATCCCCAGGTTGGGCGTGCTGGGAGCGGTGGAGCACACCAGCGGTGTGGCGATTGAGAGGTGCAGGAGGACACAGAAGGGATGATCTCGTCATCGAGGAGCATAGACCATTGCCACACAAACTCCGGTCATCCTCGCAGCAGCAGTGGCGGCGTTTGACTCGCCATCGAACAAAGGCGGTCACCGCATCGCACGCTTTCGGATGCGCTGCTGCGGCCGTCTGGAATGCTCTTCCTTCCGATATTATGAAGCCGCTTGAGCTACGCACTTTTAACTCCAGATTGAAAACTCATTTCTTGAGAACTGCTTTTTGTGATTCGTTTGTTGTCCTCCCCCCCCCGCACCTCCGATTAGCACGGTTGGTTACGTACGGTGCGAAAGAAGTTCAACGCACATATGTACAACACGGCCAGACACTGCCACTCGCTTTCTCGCTGCCTCGTTTAATCACGAGGGCGGACGCCCAGATTCTGGCCCGAGGTTTTGGTGGACGCTGGCTCCGTCTGTTTTGATGTGAACGTCACGAGCTTCTCATGAGCCCAACAGCCACCCCACCAGGGTTCAATTTACACTTCACGCTATGGAAAAATAATGCATCGCCCCTGCACATTGCAGCACCGACGTACACAATGACGACGGGTCCTGTGTACAGTTAATTGAATGATTGATAATTCCGCGCGACGCTCGCGTTAAATCTTATGAGCCGTGCTCGCGATGCGCACACTCCGTAAACCACGGCCGACTCCCGCACGTTGGAATTCAAATACATTTCTCGGAATTGTCCATGTCCAAGGGAACAGGTGGCGTGACATTGACGAAAGCGCCGGTGCAAAATGCGCAAGAGAGTGCGTGCTGCTCTCCGCGGAGAAGAATGTCCGTGAGGATTCACGCCGTCCTCTGGCTGTGGCAGGCAGGCAGCTTGCTCGTGCGTGCGTGCGCCTGACAAGCTACAAGCCGCCTCCAGGGCACGTTGCATCACATTGTGTTGGTGGCCGCATATACACGCTATCCGACGTGACCTGATACATTGTCCTCTCTTGTTCCGCGGAACCGATTCGAACCCTAGCTAATTAAATGCATCGTTCCCCGCCTTGTGTTGATGTACGACCATCATGCAGCAGAAAATATTGTATCGGCTGGACATCACAGGCCCCCATTGAGTGGGAATTGTTACTGAGCTTACGCAATATTCATGATTTACTGTTGGCACGGGTTGTGTATTTAGCTTAATGGTGCTGTGATAGATTACTTGACTTGGCATGGAGGAGTCACCACTTCAGTTCCAGGACTGGGGGAGTGAACGGTGTTTGTTCTATGAAGATACTCATCCTTGCCATAGGGATGTGGAATGTTCTCTGTGGCTCAGGGCTGCCAGTGGATGTGTACATGTCAATCCCCTGCTGGATGGGGGCCTGCCCATGCCACGTGTTGGATGCGAGTATGATTTGACCATACTTCACGATGCTGGTCAGTGAGGGTTGGTGAAGATGGGCAACATAGACATTGGAGCATGGTACAGTATAGCAATTAATTTTAATGAAGTTGAATATGCATACAGTACAAGCTAATGCTTGCTTGAGTATTGAAGACATAATTTTTTTTAAACACACTTGCACATTTTCATTAAGTTGCAAAGGTTTGTTGAATGCTTTGCGTGGTTTGGCTGTGGTGTTCAGGAATCCACGGGGGCATGAGTTGGCATTGCTGAATGATCGTGCGCTCCGAAGCAATCTGAGCTCGCCTGCTGGAATGTTCAGGAGCGTATTCTCACTTGTGTAGCTGCGCTCAGGATGAAATGAATATATTTCAGGACACGTGCTTCGCCTTCTTGCCACCTTATTGAATGGTCAGGTGTGTTAATTGATGAGCGAGTGCATGTGTTAGACCTTAACATCAGACTCAATTATCCAACAAGAGAACAATGGTATGCGTTGGGATCATCTGTGGCACGATCGCTCTTCTCTCCGACCGCTTTGTAGGAAAATTTAAATACTTATTGAAAAAAAACCAGAATTTGCATTCCAACCTTTGCATTATCCACAGTGTTTTACTACATTTTAAATACACCTTCGCCTGTGCCCAGACTCTTTAACGGAACGTGAAATCGTGCCTTGGCAACAATTAGAATCATTAGATGGGGCTTTGTGCCGCGATTTGTGGCGGCAGTTATTAAGGTTCGCTGTCGAGCGGCTTCCCGTTAATACGGGAATTCGTACAAAAAGGTTGGTTTCCGGCGATATTTGTAAATGCCAGCATTTTTTACGCGTGGAAGTGGGACAGAATTAGCAAAGCGCGAGGCTCATTACGGCGTCCACGTCGCACCCCGGGTCCTGTGCATTCCGTGCGCTTGTAGGCAATCGGTGGTTGACGTTGGTGAAGAAGCGCTACAAAGACGGCCTGGCAGTGCGGTGCTCGAGTGGTCGTGCAAACTCGTCGGCTCGTCTCCGCGCTGCTGTGTTGTGCTGAATTAAGTGGGGAAAACATGGGTTCAAATGAATGTTTATGTTCTATGCAGTTATTGGAGATTAGGGCTCGCTGAGCTCGTCATCAGGTCGTCGTTTTCTTGGTTCTTTCGGTAAAGTCACGTAGAAGGGAAATAATAAAATAAAAACTATGTTTAATTAAATTTGTATTATTTCCCTTCTACGTGACTTTACCGAGATGAATCCCTGCAGTTACGAAAGCTTTAAATCGAAAAAAATAATTCAGGTCGTCGTTTTTGAGAAGCTGCCTCTTGGCAGTGCTCACTTATTTCCTCTTGACGTGAGCTTCAGCCTCCCCCCCCCCCTCGTGAGCCACCCGGCCACTTAACAATAAACTTTCTCAAGTGGCATCACAAGGAGGAATTATTTAACCAAGCGTGAGTTGTCACTTTGCATCTGAATCGTGCGTATGTTGAACTTGCTTCAGACCAACGTACGTAGCCAACATCACTAATCGGAGGCGTGGGGGAAGGACAACAAACCAAACACAAAATGCAGTTCTCAAGAAATGAGTTTGGGTCAATAACTATGCCTTTCGTTAACTTGGCGTTGCTTTGATTTCCTACCCCCTACGTATGCTTGCAGATGGAAACACGTCACAATCTCTCGTCGGGTACGTTGCACGGGTGCCCGTGCCTCTTCACGGGGCACTTGCGCCCGTGATGCTTCTGCGTTGACGCCTGCCGCAGGTGATGGGCGCGAGGAGTCATTAGCGAGACGGCGGTGCATCCTCTTCTGAAGGCACAAACTTTACGGAGGGCGCATGAGTTCCCGCGTTGTGAAGAGGAGGACAGCGCTACAATCAATGGGCAGTTCCCAATGGGACGCTCCGTTTGTTGTTGTTGCTGCTGCTGCTGCGTTGAGTGGACTCGAGTGCGCGTGATTAATTCATAGGAGGAGGTTGGCTTCAATCAGTTGTGCTCGGCCACGTCTTGATCAATGTTTGCGTAGTTCTACGCAACGGTGTCAGATGTAATACTTCCCGGTTTAAGTTTGAAGGGGGCCCACACGGTGTGGTGAGTTGCCCCGGGCCCCGCGCCCCCCCCCCCCATGGACGGCCCTGTCCCCACCCCACCCCCCTCGTATTTGAACGTGATAGTTGGAAGTGTCTATACTGTAATTCGGTAGCTATGTATTTGTGTGTGTCACAGAGAAAGACCAGATTACTAAAAACACGTTATCAACGCAAGGTTTTGGGGGATGGGTGCGTCTTTAGGTTTCCAAAGCGTCTTGTAATGCAGTAAGCAAAGGAAAAATAAATGTTAGGGGCCGATTAATTTGGGGGTCCCAAGACATCTGGACCATCCCTGGTGCTTGTTTAGGGGGTCGATTAATTTGGCGGTCACAAGACATTTGGACCACGCCTGGTCGTGGTGGAGTGCGTGCGCCGTGCAGCTGTGAAACCCGAGGTGGCCAGGAGGTGGCAGCCCACCGGATGGGTTGCTGACATTTGCACGGACTTCTCAGTGTTATGTCCAGGGACTCCTCTGCTTACGAACGAGTTAGGTTCCAGAGGTCTGTTCGTAAATCGATTTATTCGTAAGTCCAACTTTATTCCTGTCGATTCCAAACGTGTTGTACACTAAATATGCCAAGAGTGTAACAGTGCAGTGTGCAGTGGCCAAATCGTTTTCTTGCCCGTGGAAATAATAAAAGCGCACATTGCCATCGCTAGGAAATGAGGTCTGGGTGTACGGTCTCCGCCAAAGGAGTCGTCGTTATCACGACCTCGCAAATAGCCGGTTTGCCGCGACGGGTTTGCTCTCTACACCGCCACGTGCATCGTGCAGAGCGATAACGTGATAATACGGCGAACGGGATTCGTGCAGGCCGCAAAGATGTCGTGACGTGTGCATTTGCAAAAATCCCAAGTCTGGGCACGCGTTGCAAATGTCCCCCACCCGTGCAACATCTTCTTCTCCGCAGCGTTAGCGCCGAGGCAGGAAATTGTCGTCTCTCTGCGTTTTTGCGCAATAATTGCATTAAACGAACGCTCGTGTGGCGTTGTGTTAATAAAACGAGTGCTCTTTACCCAGCGGTGACCCGGAGAGTTATAAAATATTCAGGGGACGTTTGCTGTTTTCACATTTCTGCGGCACAAATCTCCTTTCGAGATAAAACTGCGGGTGGACTGGGCTGGCCACACCTGCCAAGAGTGATGTTTGTGAATTTCTCTGAATATAAATTGTTTCCCTCCCCGTGCTGCATAAATGGGCCACAATTTAAATCTTTAAAGTGTAAAATTGGCCCATGGCAAACAGTTATTGTGTGTCCGGTGTGTAGTACTACAGCAATTTAACACTTGTAATGCATTCGTTACTTTAGCAGTCGTAATATAATCAGATGTTAAAGATTAGTCCATTCGTGAATTATTGCACAATTTGGTAGAGAAAACATAATGTAACTCAGCGGTCGGTTAATATATGAATATTTAACTTTGTTGTTGGCATGGGTTGGTTATGACAGATGACGAAAATGTTTTTTAAAATATATTTAATGAGACACTCACGGAAATGGCATTGACCTAAAGAAGCGTTTATTTTAATGTTTCACATTCATTGACCTACATATGGTACTATATATAGATACGGGGGGGAGAGATGGTGTCGTGGTATCAGCACACTCACCGTGTTGCAAGTCTTTGCTATCCCCCGTTTGGTTCCTGGCCACAGCTCGCATCGGTGGCAAAGTGATGCTTGAACCGGTACTGGGCTGATTCTTCCACTTCCGTCAACAAGAGCACCACACTGACCAATGCGGTGCAGTATGGTCAAACAACTGACACTGTTTAAAGCTATCATCCACAATTGGATTGTCAAAGGGCTGTCAATGTGAAAGCAACAGTAGTCATAATATAATTAATTAAATGCCGTATGATACACTTTAGATGTTCATTTGGTAAGGATTGAGATTTTATGCTGGAATATATCAACTTGAACACTTTATTGAAATCATGAGAGAGGAAACAGTCGGGTTTCTGTGGACATTCTAATGTATCATCCATAGCCATGATCTATCTACGTTTGGATGAAAACATTCCCAAGCCATCAGCACACCAGCCGATCTCATCGCTTCCTCTAGCTCCTGCACACCAGCTGATCTGATTGCTCCACGTTCACGGTGGACGTACTCTCAGGCGTGCTTCACTCCTGTGGCTGCCACACGTCCTGCCCAATCCAGCTGACTTTCCTCCATGCCTCTAACTTGCGTGCGTTCTCTAATCCATGCGATCCTTCGCCTGCCTCTCATCCTAATTCCACGCAAGCACCTCTCCACGCTTCGTCGGTCACCGCGTGCGGCTGGACCATAATCAATGTGTGGAAGTGACTTGTGGTGTTGTATGGATTGGTATTGATGATGAGAAGGGGTTTTTTTTGGCCTCCCTTCTCAATAAAAGGAAAGTTTCTCCTGTCGATGCGTCTCTGGAGAGCCACCCAAAGGATGTCTGAGGGTCAGCCATGCCGAGACTCGGTGCGGGGTCGAAGTATGAAAGTGCATTTGCGCCGAGTGTAACACTATGAGACCGCGTCTTGATGCGTGCCAACACTTTTGCCTTTTAGATACCACGTTTGTAAAACACGCGTGACACTTTTAGTGCACTCACATGGTTGAGAACATCGCATAGCACGACACTTTTCATTATTCATCCTAATGGTTGCAGTTATTTCTCTAGCTAAAAAAAATAATCAAATATTCGGTCAACTCAAGAGGTGTTTCATGATTATTGACAGCCATGTTCTTTCCACTGCTTGATGAAGGTCTCTCCCGGCCACTTGCCATCACTCCCGCGGTGTCACAATCTTATCCTCTGCACAGGAGGCGATTCCATTGCGCCCTCGTCACGCTGGCCGCCATCCTGCCAGCCGTGCGCCGCCCTTTGGCTGCCGCTCGGCCATTCGTCTTAAACCCACGGCCATCGTCTCTTGCGAGTGGATTGCGTCGCGTGCCTTTCACGTGCGCATGTTCCCTGATCCGCGAGCTCCTCTTCACGTCTCTGAATGTAATTCCAAGCACGTATCTCTCCTCTCTCATGTTAGTTTGAAAACATTGTTTGTCACGCCAGGCAATACGGCCTTAAAATAGAGTTGAATGCAAATTATTGCCAAAGTGGCACTCTGGTTTGGACATATAGCTCGAAAGCCAAAGGTCGCAAGGTCATTTACTTCTTATCCAAGTCAGGAATGATCTCAGACTGTCATCTGTCTGAGGTCGATAAATCGACGAGCACTTTCTGGGAAACCGTCAGCAGTCATCATATGTTCAGACTGGCGCCTACCATGGGAAAGAGGAATTTCCACCATTGCCTCAAACCCACTGGCAAAGATGAGTGCTACCCAATTGCACATTTGAGCAGAAACAACCAGTGCCAGATTATCCTAGTAGCAAAAGTAGCTACATATGCTACGGGCCCCGCACTTTCAAGGGCCCCGCGCTAAATTATTTCAAGCTATCAATTCCGGTTCAGTTACTCTGCACTTGCTCTATTACTATAGTACTATACTGCCTTCAACTTTTGTGGACGACTGGGTGTTTGAGGTTAGCAATTTGTCGTATTATCTGGCTGTATAGCAAATGAAAAAATACAATTACTTTACTATGCAAGTAAAACAACGCATACTTTATCTTCAATTCAATGCATATTTCTGCACCGTGACTGTGAGCATCCGTACAAATATCAACAAAATTCGAACACATTCGTCAATAACACTGTGGCCTTAGAAAGAAAAAGGTATCACAGGAGGTGCCCGTTCAAGCCAGCGCATAGAGAGGCCAGACAGAGTGAATATGAAATACTTTTTCTTTATTTTAGTTCGCGTGGTTGGTTTTTATTGATGGTTGTTTTGTGCACCGATTCCAATGCAGCAGCATCACCGAATAATTGTATTGGTGCCTGTGAGTTGTGGTTTGCTATCCATTTGTTCATCCTAGCTTCACACACATGCTCTGCCTGGTGCAGTCGTGCATGCCTGCAATCTAGCAATTTGTAGGTGACATTGGTGGTCCATCTAGAGACGCAGAATCCAAGACGCACCCAACCCACAGTGGCTGCAAGAGGTAATAGAGCAAGGAGGTTTGTGAAGTCCTGTATCTGTGTGGCGTTTTTAAGTGTTATCCATTCACTTTGTGTGGGTTTTAACTGGGCATTCTGTTTACCTCTTCACATGCAGCAATACCACGCTTACATAACTGGCCAAACATCCCGAGGGCGTTGTATTTTCTGTCTCACTTTCATGGCTTAGAAAATTGTTATTCATGCCCACTCTACACAAACGCTATGGAACAATCAACATAAATCTCGAAGCCTTGCATTCCAATCAGCAAACTATTTTTATTTGATGAATTAAAAAATATAAGCGTGCCTTGACAATATGAGTCACGGTTCTGCATTATATTAATATTGCACCTTTGGGTGTGTTTTTGCTGTTATTTAATCAAGACCATAGGATGATTCAGCACAATGTGGATTTCTGAAAGAAATAATCACCTGCGATATATTTCACCATCCTTTGAAACTGGCAGCAGTAATTTAATACTACTACAGCAATAATTTTCAATCGTTTATAATCATTTGGAAATTGTAACTTCTTGCAGATGCTAAATAGTTGTTTGGGAATTAACAAAATTGTTAAGCAAGTAAGCATATCAGGAATTCGTTTGGGTCATTATTTATCATCTAAATAATGATACATCGTTTATATTGAAGGAAAAATATTAATCGCCTATAATTAATGACAACAATTAAAGACAAGCCGCGTTAGTGCAGACAGTGACCATGCAAGCCCAGCAATGGACCGTGTAGCAAACAACTGCAGACTGCTCGGATTCACCAGAGGTGGAAATTAAAAACGGCACCGACTCTTCACTTACTACAGCAACTTTGGCTGTAACGGTGCCGCCTGCAGACGGAAGCTTGTGTTGCCTCCGAAACGTCGTGATTTAATTTAGTTGTTTTCATTTATTTAATTCAATTTTTTACCGACGTGACTTTACCGAAAAAAACAAAGAGTATGATTCCTTGCAGTCACGAAAGCTTCAAATCTAGAGTTGACTCTCTCACCTGCAGCCCTCTCCACATTGGCGTCTCGCTCATGAACATATTTACATACGTACGAAGAAGAATGACAGCATAGTTTGTTTTAAAGCTTAAGTTATAACTTTCTAAAATGGCTAGAATCCAATGTGGTGCGACAAAAATTATAGCATTTCTGAAACTAAATTATGAAAGTTAAAACCGCTTATATTGGTGATTAATTGTTTTCAGTGATGGGGTTCTAACGCTGTATGCAAACGCCTATGGAGCATGTTGAGAACGAGATGTTGATAGTTTCGTGTGAATTAGACACAGACTCACATTGTGTTTCGTGCTGCTACTCCCCTAGGTCGACTCGGCCTTAAATGACGACTTGATGTGGCGTGTAAACATTTACATTGGTGGGGGGCGGGGGGGGAAGCGTGGACTATTCTGCAGCTCGACACAGCGACCCTGTGCGTTCGCCGTGCCGGCCTCACCAATAGGTGCTCGCTAACAGCGCTTGCCACAACGGTCTGCCAAAGAATATATGTGGTGGTGGTGATGGAGGCTGGGGGAGCGGTAGTGTAGCGGTCAGCGTGGTGTGCTACGAACCCGGCGACCTGAGTACGATTTCCGCTCACGGCCAACACCAGTGACCATTATCTGAACCGGTTCTGGGTCTCCCCTAGGTCGACTCAACCTCAAATTAGTACCTGGTGCGGTGTGTAAAAACGTCGCCACTAGGGAGACAAATGCGGCCGGCCGTGGTGCTGACCACCCACCCCCTCGTGTGCCATTCCAGCCTTCATAGGTGCTCGCTAACAGCACTTGCCCCAACAGTCTGTTAAGCCTAGACGAAGGATCTTTGGCTTTGGAGGCGGGGGAGATATCTGCGTGCGTCTTTGTTGTGGACGTGTACGACAAGTGGCATCGATGCGCCGAAAATGTCGCCACGCATTTCTCACGCCCGCAAGTCGGGGAGGTGCGGTGCGCGTTTCGTGTGGACGCGCGTCGCCTCGCCCAACAAAAGCGCAGCGTCTCGGCATATTGGAAAGCGTTCGGTTGATGCGCCGGCAGGCGATGGGGACATTACAGCACAAGGTTTCCCGTGGCGGATGATGTACGGTCCGTGATGATGTCGCGTGATTCAGGGCACACCCGGCGCGCGGAGGAGGGGCGCTGGTTCGCGAGGTGTTCCACGGCAGCGCATGCCTGGAGCCCAGCTCTCTCTCTCTCTGCCTGCCAGTCCACTGCTGGATTGTAACTTGCGAACGTACGTATGTTGAACTTCTTTCGCATTGTACGTAGCCAACCATGCCAATCCGAGGTGCAGGGGAAGGACAACAACACTAAACACACTAAGTGGATTGAGGGCCTCCTCGCGCCGTGCGGGACTTTAGAGGAGTTGATCAATGCGGGTGAGCATAGACGTTGGAACATACTACAGTACAACAATGGATTATGCCACATTACCCTCTGTTACCCACAACATAGTCCCCACAACCGACCGTGTCCATCCGCTGCTTGCCGAGCTGCATTGGCTTCAGGTTGCCGAACGAATTCCTTATTAGGTTGCCCTCATTACACTCAAAAGTGCTTGCCACAATAAACCACAATACCTTGCTGATCTGGTCAAGCAAACGCCGGTCATCCTCGTAGCGGCTTTTGGCTTACCATCGAACAAAAATAGTCACCGCATGGCGTGCTTTCGGATGTGCTTTTGCGGCCGTCTGGAACGCTCTTCCTTTCAATATTAGGAAGCTGCTGAAGCTATGCACTTTTAAATTTAGATTTAAAACTCTTTTTTTTTTTAAACCGTTTTTTGTGTTTAGTGTTGTTGTCCTTCCACCACAACTCCAATTAGCACGGTTGGCTACATACGGTGCGAAATAAGTTGAACATGTATACATACAGCAGCCTGTAACGCCTGTTTAATGCATAACAGTTGCCCATCCAAGCACCATCCGGCCTTAAATCCTGAGATGCATTCTGGGTGATGTGGTCACAGTGTTATTTGTAGTCGAACTTTATTTGATGTCACTGAGGTGCGAGCACTCGACTCGCAAGGTTGCCGGTTAAAATCCTGGTCAGAGCGAAGCATTGCCAGCGGGATTGTTTCAAGACAAGCAAACTTTGGATCGGTCTCGGCATGCAGTGTCTCATCAGCAGTCAGCCACGCTTGAATCAATGCTGATGAACTGCCGCTCTTACAGGCAAGGGCCTTCTGCCCTTGTGATGTGAGGGTCCTAGTTTGACGCGACATTATATACGACACTTCACTCAAAACAACAATCGGCAGCGTCGTTGTGGGAATAATAAAACAGATGTGCAGGCAATGTGGTCCAGCGCTTGCTTCTCTTCTCATCAAGGGATATATTTTACGGCCGTAAACTTTTCACGCGTAAGATAACTCTGCGAATACAAAGTTGTCATTGTTGTTGAGAGATAAGCTGTTAGCATCACGAAGACAAATATTGTGCCACCTTTGTTCATGACTTGTTTAGAGTTGAGCCAAGATGTATTTGCTCCCTGATGACAACAGAACTCGGAGTTTCCAGGCAGAGCATTCATTTCGTTGTCTCTTATCCACTAGTATTGCATTGTCCGATGTTTAATTTAGATTGTTGAAGATTAATAGTTGAAGGAAGAAAAGCTATTTCCTTTTTGTGACACGTAATTACACCCCTTGTGACATAATTGTATCAATTAAAAACTGTATTTAGACCATAAAGGAAAGAAATGTCACACTGCATTGTGGAAAGATTGATTAGTATATTTAAATATTTTCGATATTTTGCATAATTTGTTAAGCGCTAATTCTATCTCTTAAAAACTTGGAATGTATGTTATTAAGTATTTGTTTGGATCGTGTTCTCAATTACGATACGACTGAGGTGTTGCCGTTAGGTTAATAATGCTAGTTTGACTAAGAGTATGAATATTGCATCCTTCTAGAAATCTCTCCCGTTCCACAGAGGCTCGCGCAATGCCACAGAACGGCCACGGAACGCGGCACCACGCTAACTACTGTGTTTCTGGGCCTACTCCAATAGGCCTTCTTCCAAATGACATCGCGCCGTGGTTGCGAAATGTTATCGCCCTCACCTGGTACACAAGAGGTCGTGGGTTCGATCTCTACCCTGACGATGCTTTGTATATTTGAAGTTTGCGTGTCTCTCTCCCCGTAGTCGTGTGGATTTTTCTCCGGGTCCTCCGGCTTTGCCCCCCCCCTCGCCCCCGTCCCCTCACTTCAAGTTAAGAAACTTGCACCGTTGTTCCAACTGCCGGGCCGGATAATGTAATAATGTTGGTGACCTCGGTATTGCATGTCCAGTGAGCCGACCTTGACACCGGGGAAACGTCCGTGGCCATGTCCACTCCTTGGAATGTGACGTTTTCCACCCATTCGTAATGGATCGCATCTGTTTGCCGTGGGAGTAATGTTCACCGTGGAAAGCGCCACGCCGGTTTTGAAGGCGGTTGCGCTCTCTTCTGAATGTGAATCGTAGCGGTCGATATGAACTCGAATTTGAATGTAAAATCTCCAGGTATTTAAATTATTTCAGTGCTTTAATGTTTAAAAGAGGTGAATCACAAAATATATATTTTTAAACAATACTGACAAATAGTTCAGGCCCTATTTTAACCGTGATGTCATGGAAACTGATATTTTCTAAAATGAGGCCACTTTTATCTGGCGGTCGGAAATTGCCTATGCCAATTACAACAGCGCATACTTAAAAACAAGACACCGTTTCCATAGGGATCGAGTACATTAATGAGCACGTTCCCGTTTGAAATGTAGTCTATGGGTTTACTTTGCTCCAGAAAATCAAAGATTTTTTTTTTTACGTTATTCATTTTCGTGAAGGCTAGTGCTGAATAATTAATAACAGAATAAGAAATTGTATTTACCCTGGAATGTCTCATTGAGTCTCAAGCCTCCTTTTACAGGTAGGTTCCTGGTTTGGCAGTTTGGCCAATACGGTGATTCACTCAGTATTTTTTGCACGTGGCAGGAGACCAGGGTACCTGGAGACAGCACACACAAGCTCACGAGAGGCTAGCGCTCAAACATTTTGTGCAGATGTGTCGTTCACTTACTTTCTGTACTGCCTGGTGCCAACTCCACGATGCGCCTGTAGGTGTGGGGGGAGGTCTGACTCACTTGTGATGCACAAATGGAAAATGTTCAACTTTGCAGTGTGCGACTTTGGTCATCCGGAACAGACCGTACAACAATGGCTACAGCGATACGCTACTCTGCTGCTCTTGACGCTGTGGTTATCTGGCTTGACCACCTCAATGTGAAATTGTAGTTGTTGCTCGCCATCTACATCAACCGTACGAAAGAAGAAGACTCACACGCTGATCTCTGCGTGATTTCTACCAACCCAACCTTGGATCACAGACTTCGCCAATCGATTAGCACGGTTGGCAATGTACGGTGCGAAAGAAGTCCATTATACATGCGTACATTTGGCACGGGCTCGATAAAAAGCGGCGAGCGTTGGGAAGGGAGCTGTAGGATACTCGCTGTCCGACTGAGTTCGCAAGCAGGCGAGAAGTTGCCCCAATTTGTCGATGAGAATTCACGTAGCTTCTGAATGCGAGGTGCATCTGAAGACGCTGCAGTAACGGTCGGCACAATTTGTAGCTCGAGGCAATAAGTCATAGGCAGCAAAGGGCTTCGACAGATACGGGAGAGTGCATGGAGGGGAGTAGAGTGAGATGAGAGGGGAGAGGTAGGAGAGTGCGTGGAGGGGAGTAGAGTGAGATGAGAGGGGAGAGGTAGGAGAGTGTGCAGAGGGGAGTAGAGTGAGATGAGAGGGGAGATGCAGGAGAGTGCGTGGAGGGGAGTAGAGTGAGATGAGAGGGGAGAGGTAGGAGAGTGTGCAGAGGTGAGTAGAGTGAGATGAGAGGGGAGAGGCAGGAGAGTGCGTGGAGGGGAGTAGAGTGAGATGAGAGGGGAGAGGCAGGAGAGCGCGTGGAGGGGAGTCGAGCGAGATGAGAGGGGAGAGGTAGGAGAGTGCATGGAGGGGAGTCGAGTGAGATGAGAGGGGAGAGGCAGGAGAGCGCGTGGAGGGGAGTAGAGTGAGATGAGAGGGGAGAGGCAGGAGAATGCGTGGAGGGGAGTAAAGTGAGATGAGAGGGGAGAGGCAGGAGAATGCGTGGAGGGGAGTAGAGTGAGATGAGAGGGGAGAGGCAGGAGAATGCGTGGAGGGGAGTAGAGTGAGATGAGAGGGGAGAGGCAGGAGAGTGCGTGGAGGAGAGTAAAGTGAGATGCGAGGGGAGAGGCAGGAGAGCGCGTGGAGGGGAGTAGAGTGAGATGAGAGGGGAGAGGCAGGGGAGCGCGTGGAGGGGAGTAGAGTGAGATGAGAGGGGAGAGGCAGGAGAGCGCGTGGAGGGGAGTAGAGTGAGATGAGAGGGGAGAGGCAGGAGAGCGCGTGGAGGGGAGTCGAGTGAGATGCGAGGGGAGAGGCAGGAGAATGCGTGGAGGAGAGTAAAGTGAGATGAGAGGGGAGAGGTAGGAGAGTGCGTGGAGGGGAGTAGAGTGAGATGAGAGGGGAGAGGCAGGAGAGCGCGTGGAGGGGAGTAGAGTGAGATGAGAGGGGAGAGGCAGGAGAATGCGTGGAGGGGAGTAAAGTGAGATGAGAGGGGAGAGGCAGGAGAATGCGTGGAGGGGAGTAGAGTGAGATGAGAGGGGAGAGGCAGGAGAATGCGTGGAGGGGAGTAGAGTGAGATGAGAGGGGAGAGGCAGGAGAGTGCGTGGAGGAGAGTAAAGTGAGATGCGAGGGGAGAGGCAGGAGAGCGCGTGGAGGGGAGTAGAGTGAGATGAGAGGGGAGAGGCAGGGGAGCGCGTGGAGGGGAGTAGAGTGAGATGAGAGGGGAGAGGCAGGAGAGCGCGTGGAGGGGAGTAGATTGAGATGAGAGGGGAGAGGCAGGAGAGCGCGTGGAGGGGAGTCGAGTGAGATGCGAGGGGAGAGGCAGGAGAATGCGTGGAGGAGAGTAAAGTGAGATGAGAGGGGAGAGGCAGGAGAGTGCGTGGAGGGGAGTAGAGTGAGATGAGAGGGGAGAGGCAGGAGAGCGCGTGGAGGGGAGTAGAGTGAGATGAGAGGGGAGAGGCAGGAGAATGCGTGGAGGGGAGTAGAGTGAGATGAGAGGGGAGAGGTAGGAGAGTGCGTGGAGGAGAGTAGAGTGAGATGAGAGGGGAGAGGCAGGAGAATGCGTGGAGGGGAGTAGAGTGAGATGAGAGGGGAGAGGCAGGAGAGTGCATGGAGGGGAGTCGAGTGAGATGCGAGGGGAGAGGCAGGAGAGCGCGTGGAGGGGAGTAGAGTGAGATGAGAGGGGAGAGGCAGGAGAGTGCATGGAGGGGAGTAGAGTGAGATGAGAGGGGGAGGCAGGAGAGTGCATGGATGGGAGTAGAGTGAGATGAGAGGGGAGAGGCAGGAGAGCGCGTGGAGGGGAGTAGAGTGAGATGAGAGGGGAGAGGCAGGAGAGTGCGTGGAGGTGAGTAGAGTGAGATGAGAGGGGAGAGGCAGACAGGGCCAAATCCATGGGGGGGGGGATCTTCAAGATGGTGACTGGATCTTGAAAAAGTCCTAGGAGGTGTCGGCACGGTTTTGTTGCGGCACCGTGAGAGAGTCGTCGTTGCCGTGTGCGGTTCTTACGGGACCCCGTCCGTGACTGTCAAACGGGGTGGGAGGCGGGTGCCCAGGGCCACTCTCACACCGTGTGCGCCTCGCCGAGGGGAGCCTTTTTCATGAGCACAAAGCAATCGATCGGCGTTATTGCCAAGCTGCTCGATCAATCTGCCATGCTGGGGGTGAGTCTTAAACGGGCGGGTAGGTGGGGGGGTTGCTCTGTTGCTCTCAGGTTCTGCGCTCGCCGTTCAGCTCCTGTGCCGGCTGCTCGGTCCTAGACGCGTCGCTGTGCCCCCTGATGCGGCTTGAGTGTAATGAATGAGACTGTTCCAGTCGTAACTGCTCCAATGAGTACACGTGGTGGCATTCGTGGAACACGAGCGGAACGACGATTCGTTCTCTTGTCCCTGGGTGCGTTGCAAGCGCTACAAACCTGTCGACTGGATGTGTGCGATGCATGCGTAGCCACCGAGTCTGTGTATATTTGTGAGCGTGTGCATGTGTGCATATCTGTGTGTGCAGAATAGGGTGCCTCCCCTAGGTCGACTCGGCCTCAAATGAGTACCTGGTGCAATATGTAAACATTAGCACTCGGGGAGACAAAGGCGGCCGGGGCGTGGAGCTGGCCACACAACCCCGTTGTGTATCGTGCCAGCCTTCACAAGTGCTGTTAGTGAGCACTGGCCCCAACAGTGTATTCAGCCTCTTTGGGGGATCTTCATTTTGTTTGTTTTGCAGAGTAGGGTGGAGCATTGGCAGCGTGGTGAGCACACTGATACAAACCCAGTCGCCTGGGTTCCATTCCTGGTCATGGCTAATCTCAGTGGCGAGTGATTTGAGAACCGGACCTGGAAAACCCACTGAAGGCTCCCTCCCCTAAGCCTTCAGTGAGTACCTGGTGTGGCGTGTCAACATTTGCTCTGCGGGAAAACAAAGACGGTGTGGTGAGCCCACACCGTGTTCCCCGGGCAACTTAATAGGTGCTCGCTAACAGTATGGGCCCAAACAGCGTGGAAGGCCATACTCTTGTCATCAGCGTTGGGGACACACAAAGGCAGCCGAGTGCGGTGCTGCCTACACCCAATGTCTCTCGCATGCCTTGCCAGCTATTATAGGTTTCCACCGTGGTCTTTACGGCTCTGAGGGGAATCTTTATCAACGTGCCTGATGGGGAGCTCAACCGGGCACGCGTCGCTTTTGCCTTCGGAGGCACGAACGCGTTCGGCAAGCTCCGAATGGTGAGGTGCTGTGTCACGTGGGGTCGATTGGTGTGCATCCGGTGATAATGACAGATGCACGAATGCTCCTCGGAAGAACACTTTGAGGTAAAGAGTCGCCGGTCCACAACCCTCTGGTGTCCCTCGGTGGTGGAGTCACTCAATCCTCAAGAGGACGGCAGAACACGACGCAGAGTATTCACCAGTGCAGCGTTGAGTCGATGGTGCATCGCTGAGTCTACGGTGCAGTGTTGAGGAGTCTATGGGCAGTGTTGAGTCTAGAGTGCACCATCACCTCCGAACTATTCTATCATTGTTGTCTTTATTTACCGGTCTGTCCCCTCGTTACGATCACGGGAGGAGAGGGATCGGGCAAGCCGGTCACATTCATAGATGACGGCGCATCGCGAAAAACGCAGGCCAGCCTTGACGCTTCGCTGGAACTGTCACGGTGCCGCCAAATGCACTTCATGCGGAGAGAGTGCGGATGTTGTTGATGCTAAATAACAAGGGTACTTGTGATATGAGTTTATACTGTGGTAGACTGAACCTAACTAAGTACTGTACTCTATTGAGCGTGTAGAAAGCGTGGAATTTGTATGTAATGTTGCCATGCCGTTGTCAAATATTGAGTTGGAAATTTTTTAAAACGACAGCGGACAATGCCGTGGCATTCGCTTCTTGGTTGTTCACTGAATCCAACACACATTTCAACATGTCAGAGTACACAGCGTGTCCTTGTGTCACGTAAACAATGCACTTGGAACTAAGTGCAAACCTACTGCTCTAATGCGTGTCTGTGCCTGATGCAGTGGGCCATGTTTGCTTGAAACTAAATTACGCAAACGATAAATAAACCTCTCTGCCATATTTATCTCTCGACGTGTAAGATAATCCTTTCGTTTTTGTTTGTACAATTCCATCGGCCGTTTGGCGTTTTTCGGAAATGCATTTATTTGGCAGCATCGGTTGAATACAAGCAAACTCTGGACCTGTTTTGACATTCAATGTCTCATCGGCAAGCTGACTTACATCCAATGCTGGTTAATTGCTAGATGTTTGGAGACAAGGACCCCTCTCTTTGTTAGATATGGGTCCGAGTTCGACGCAATACTATGTAAATACGCAACACGAAATAACGATTATCGCCGTTGTTGAAAATATAAATGATGGAATAAAAAAGTTTTTAAAAATATGCCTCCTTCCCATATGTACATATGTACGTATGTATGTTGAACTTCTTTGCCATGGTACGTAGCCAATTGTGCTAATCGGAGGTGCAGGGGAAGGACAACAAACTAAACACAAAAAGCAGTTTTAAGGAAATGAGTGTTCAATCTAGAATATTCGTCTATCCACATGCATACTGATGCTCATGGCTAAATGGATCAATAACAAGGTAAAAGCTAAATAATTTTAATGTCAATATGAGGCTTTGGGATGTGATCGGTTGTCCAAATGTGGGATTAACTATATCAGAGAAATTTGATTTACGAAGACACGTGCTACTGAACGAATACAAAAGCACGTGTCACACAGAATGTGCAGACGATAAGCGTTAAGCAATATTAATGCACCGATTAAAATCGATTGGCATGAGCATATGTTACATTTCGGCTGATGGAACAAAAAGAAACCGATTAGACAAAAAACCCCACAAATAATACAAACGAGAGGGCGAAAATAAGACTGAAAATAATCTATTATTTTACAGAACAGTGACCCCCCCGAATTGTGACTATTTCAGCGATGTGCCACGGCAGGCAATGAGCTGCACCTTGGGTTTTCTAATCGCATGTCACATGAGCAGGCGATAAATCAATTGGTGTACAACACGGGGAAGTGGAGGCAATGCTAAATATGCCCGTAGGTGCTTCTGGGCATTCGTTAGAACGGATTCCTCCTGCGAGCCTGCATGGATTACATGGCTGGAAAACCTGCGACGGAGCCCACCGCCTGCCTGACCTGGAGCCACTCTATAATAAAGTACAACATAAAAGTGTAGAAGGCAATACTGGACCCTGGTCTCCTTGAAATATTGATGGATTTTTTTGGATGGATGGGAAACCTGGGGCGGAGCCCACTGCCTTTACGACCCGGAGCCACTCAATCTGTCTGGCCAATTCATTGAATCACTTTGACGGGATGAATCATAGCTTCTCTAATAAGGGTGTAAATAATGTACCGTAGACACATTTGAGAGACTGCATGTAAGTAGCATAAGCATCGTCAAATAAGCTAAGGGGTCTCCATGCTCAACGAGCAATGGCGAGTACTGATCTCAGCTGGTGTCCCTGTAGACAGTGGAAATTCCACATTTCTATGGAGGGGACAAGTCTCGATAATACAACTTTCAATAAGCAGTGGTGGAACAGTGCATCGATTAATATCGATTAATATCGATTATTAAGCTCACTATGCATGTTGTCGGATTGTGTGCTTGTGGATTCGATGTTTTTTCAGTTTGTAAATGTTGTACGTAATGGGTTCACGATCCCACCCCTGCAGACACTAGAGATGATTCCGTTCACCGCAATATTCAAATAATCTATCGTTACCCTGAATCGTTACAATTCATTGAATTGCCGGGGTGGATGAATAATGAATTTCCTTATTCTTTCTATGATATCTCTTATGCTGGTTCGGCAGCACAAACAACAACTTTGTTTTTAATCTTAACACTGTCATGCATCAACACTTGATGTATTATATAGAATTTAATGGATAATTAATCAAAAGGGAATTTGTATTGTTATCAGAGACTCACCCATGAAAAAAAACATGGGTAGAAATTGCAGGACACAGGAAGTATATCCGTTAGCAACGTTGTTTTTCACTCGAGACATGACTGGATATTTTCAATTAATCTGCCGTATAATAACCAGCGGCAACAGCAAGCGGTTACTGGCAGGGGGCACCGACCATAGCTCACTCCTGCCGGCCGGCGCGTCCTCTCCGTGTCCCCGCGTTTTGCCTTTTTTAATTGCTCTTTTCACCAAAAGCAACTGATGTTGACACGACCCTTGGTCACGCGCTCCATGTGGGAGATGTAAGTCACCCTGGCCATACCTGGCAAAAAGCTTACAAACAAAACAAATGGCCATTGTCGTACCGCGTTTGGCCACACAAACGTGTGGGGATGCTCCTGCTGCTGCTGCTGCTGTTGTAGTGTTTGTGAGCACACTGGACTTGCCTATCCAAAATAAATAAGCAGACTTGTATCTCCTGCACACATCCGTCCCTCCACGTAACAAATCCAAGTAGTTCTTACAGAACCCATCAGCCGCACTGCCTTCTGGGAGTTGCGTATGTATGTATGTTGAACTTCTTTCGCACCGTACATAGCCAACCATGTGAATAAGACTTGCTGGGGAAGGACAACAAACTAAATACAAAAAGCAGTTCTAGTCCATAGCTCCAGTGGCTTCCTAACATCGAAAGGAAGGGCGTTCCAGACGGCCGCAGAAGGGCATCTGAAAGCGGCGATGCGGTGTTGAGGCCGCCGCTTCAATCGACCGTGCGCAGCGGTGGAGGTGACAGGGCACGTTGCTTGGCAGGCCCCCACTTGGCTGGGTAAAGAGTGGGGGACACATTATATGCTCCTCCGACTCGTCCGGCCAGCGTGTAAGAGGCACTTCCAGGACAGCCCCTCTGGGGGACGCCCTCTTGGCGCTCCCTCGAGTGGGCGCCCTTCCACCAGCAGTGACTGTGAGCACAGAAATTACAGAGCTGCGCCTTTGCACTTAGCAGCAGACCATTTCATGGCTTTTGCACAAAATTTGAAAAGCCCAGTTTACTCTTATTCGGAATCGGCTTATGAAAGGGGGATTAAATTAATCAAAGGCCATGAATACTAGTCTTGTAGTCATAGTTTATATACCGTGGATTGCCTCACTGAATCTCAAGACTGTCACATTTTTATGGCCAATTCCTTAATGAGTATGTGTGCATGTTTCCCTGGAGCTAGTCCATGCGATATCTTGTGAGTGAACCAAATTCATTACGGTGAAACACTAGGAGCCAAAGAAATCTGGCTGGAAGTTTGAAAGTTTGTGAGTTCAAATCCCAGTCTCGAGTTAAAATCGGCCTTTCTTCATTCATCTGGGATTGATAATAAATTAATAATGGTCGCTTATGAAAAAGAGCCATATAGCTCAGTGGGCCTTACCTGGTAAAATAATGTATTCTTTATAGTTTAGTGTAACGTCAATAGTGGTTGCCTGTGGAGAGGCCTGCTTTTGCCAAATGAATGTACAATAAAATAAAATGTGGCTTTTTGTTGTGTCTAAATATAACTACATCCCAAGATGTTGTACAGAATCAGAGGGCATGTTTATTTTATAGAGGCCGAGGGACATTGACTTGAACAGAGAAAGAGACTTGGCAGCATGGATGGCTGGGTGGTAGGGAATTCCAGACTTTTGGGGCAGCAGATGAGTAGGAGTTACCGAATCAGCACAATTTTAATGGGGCTTCGACAGAACGCCTTGGTTGCTGGAGCAGAGAGTGTGCGGATGGGAATTGAGTGAGATGAGAGGGGAGAGGCAGGAGAGTGCGTGGAGGGGAGTAGAGCGAGATGAGAGGGGGAGGCAGGAGAATGCGTGGATGGGAGTAGAGGGTAAGACTATGGTGAATCTTGAAAACTAAGTGCGATCTTAATATTGATCCAGAGTTTTGGGGTCATATGGTCTTAACCAGGAGATAAGAGTGCTTGGGATACCTACATGGTCTGAGAGATCCTCAATGATGATGAAATGGTCTGATGTGTCAAAAGCAGCAGAAGGGTCCAGGCAAACTATTTCTACCTCTGGCTCAGAGCCATGTATGTATGTGAATATAAATGCTAACCCATTGCTCATTTGAACGGGGAGATAATTGACTCCACATTATTTGAACTATACACAAGCTACTATATAATCCGCGGCTTTTAACACGCCCTTTAATGTGCTCCGTTAAATAAAAGTGCTAATATTAATGTTGAAGCGAAACCAACGAGCAAAACAAATTTGCAAAACCTGGCCAAGCACTCCCTAAGAGGCCAAACAAGAACATTAAGAAGTGACCACTTGGCATTGCCAATTGGATAACAAATATCGGGTGCTATCCGTTACCACTCCTTGACAACGCAGGGCAGCCCAAGAGAAACCGGGCGAGTTCAGCATCCTGCAGGTGCTCGGCTCTGGACTTTAAAAGCCAAACAAAACAAAAACACTCGGCGCGTTGCTCTCAGCAGGGCAGTCGTTTTTTGTCGCCCACGCAGGAGAGGGAGCGGCGCTCCACTGTTGACGCCGCTTTATGATGAAGTGGCCCGTACAGAAAGTGGGACTGTGGATGTCCGCGGGAAGGAGCGAGCACCCAGCCAGAGCAATGTGACATTGCCATAACTTGCGTTGGGCTGCTGACAGCGATCAACGCCTCTTAGTGATCGTTCCAGCAAAGGGAGACATCTTGACGTTGGGCTTTGACTTTTGAGCCTCGTGAAATGGCCCGGTAACTCCGTGAGGCTAATTGCTCTTATCGGAATACCGAGCCAGCCAGTACCACCTCTGATACTGTACTGAATAGCCTTTACACACTCAGTGGGAGGTTAAAATGTGAATTGTTTGGTCTTAATTCCAGGGAACAGCGAATTCACAAAGAAGAAAGTGTACGCACGAAATTCGTTTTCCATCTATTTGGGCCAAAAGCCTGGCTGTACGTGCTACCTCTATTGAGTATATTCCAATGTTTTAAGGGATCAAACCACGAATTTGTATACACAGCTGACACTTGAGTGTATAAGCATGACCTTCAGTCACGAGAAAATCTGGAAAGTTGATTTTGGGTTGATCCGTGGTTAAAGCCGCACGCCTCTGCTGCCTATAGAGGGAGGGCCCCAAAAAATTGACGTGCGACATTTGTCCTTATTTTTAAAAGCTGCTGATTGTGCAGTCGGAGATATAATTGGCGAGAATGAATGAAGAGCGGTGCTTGCTTGGATGAGCGTAAGGCCCAGTAAACAGGCACTCCAGGGGGCGGCCCGATGATGTTGATCGAAGCGGAGCGCCACGGTCTGCCTGCGTGAACCACGGCGGACGTGTGAAAGGATCAAGGCCTGCCACTTAAGGCACAACTAGCTCCAGGGGTTGTGTGCTCTCTATGACACTTTTGACTAATCTCTCTCTCGCTTTTCTCTCACTCCTTCTCTCTCTGGCCTCTCTCTCTCGTTTCCGTCACGCTTCACAGAATGGTTTTTAGCAGTGGTGGTGCAGTGGCCGTCGTGCCAGGCTATTAACCTCACGGTCTGAATTGTATTTCTCGCCTCCCCTACCATCAATGCTGAGTGATATCTGAACTGGTTCTGTGCCGCCTCCTTCACCAACTTGCGCTGACACAGCGTGGTGAAGTACGCGCAGTCAAACCATCCCCCCCGTGACCAACGTGGCATGGGAACGCCTTCATCCAGCAGTGGATTGACGGCACTTGGCTTGAGTGATGATGCTAATGGAGCACTGACAGATGTAATATCTTACGTTGTACAAGACATAATTTCCAGCTATCCCAACTGGAGTCAGCAGATACTTTCAAAATTGAAGAAGAATGATTAGGCAGAATGGGCAAATGCAAACTGAAATCACTTCACTGTTGTCATCCTTAACACAGCTTTGCAATATTAATATTCATGGTATGGGAAATAGTATTGCCTGTGTGACTATAACCGGACTTAACAAAGGAACTAGGAAATAAGAGTCTGGCTTTTGAATACAGTTGCATGAAAAGGATGTTAGGAATGTGTTTAAGTAGATTTATAAAAGCGCTACTCTCACCATCCAGTTCAGGGGTCAGCAACCAAAACAACAAGAAGAGACATTTTTTATTCCAATTTGGTCAAAAAAACTCAATGTTTCAAGAGCCGCTCCGGAGCCGCGACTCCTGGCCTAGGAGATCCCGATGGCGAATGTCACAGGAACTTTGAAGCTCGGAACGTGAATGTAGCAGGTGAGGATGGAGACGTCACTGGGAAGAGGAGGTTGCGATGGGACACGTGTGCAGGCAGAGTAGAAGAAGTCGTCTTAAAGAAGAAACAGTCGTTGGATTGACAGGGCAAGGCCTGAAGCCCGGGCAGTTGGGATATTGCAAAGGCAGACTTGGAGGTCTGTGCTCGGTTGCATCAAGCAGCTCTCTCCATTTGTACAATGGGAGCTGCTGGTCGGGGTGGACCCTATCGTGGCGTTTCTAAAATAGTTTTGTGTCGTGTGGAGAGGGAGCCATGGCAATATCATCTGAATTCCAGGGCGATAGAGTCACGAATAAAGCAATTGCTCCGCTCACGACACTGCCAGTGGGTGGCCTCCACCAAAGGAGATTCTACAGGGTGATCCAGATGTCTCGCGACCTCCATTTAATTCTCTATAGCTTCATATTGTTGCATGGCGATGGGTGTGCCATGTAATGTAAGCAATATTAAATATCATGGTTCTTGTTAAATCTTTCACAACAATCCTTTCGAACATCTTTCATAGTTTTTTCTGGTTTGTGATCTTTCACGAGCCCCCATATGGTCACTGAAATCCTATTTTTCAACAGTTGCATGGACTCGTATCAGCCGTCTACATAAGTAAAAAAAAAGTTTATTTAGAAACAGAAATGAATAAGCTAAGGAAACACATTTTTAGCTGTTCAATTATTTGGGGGTCACCAAGACAATCTGGTCCACCCTGTCGAAAGCTCCTCTCTCGAGGGTACTCCTAGCTACCCTCCCATCCTGGCCAGACCCCTTGGAAGGGGAGGCAGTAGCCACATTCTGTCCCACCACTCGCACCTTGCCCATCGACTAACTGTCGTGCAGCTGTCGCGCTGGGAGATCGATGCGGCAAGTTTGTTGTGCCGATCATTGCATCTCGGCGGCGTATAGTTCCATGCGCTGAGGGCTTGAATATGCATGAAGAAACAAAAATCACTTAAAATGCTTTTGACGTGAACATCACAAGTCATTTCAATATCAATGGAAAATTAAAGGGTTTGGCCGTTTCACTCATAATTATTCACAAGACCTCAGAGAGACTTGCCAATGGCTGTTACGTCTCTTTGTGTGTGATTCATGTCGAAGACACACTTTAATCAACTGTAATTAATGGCATGTTTATGGGCACAGAGCGTGTACTTTCCAGTCTCACACTTTGTTATCAAGGGAAATAAAAAATGTCTATTGTCCCCAAAACTTCCTGTATTTACAGCCCTTCGTCAGTTCACTGATGGGATGAAGGCCTCCCCCCACCCCACGCCAGTCGTGAGGGTTTGTTTGGCTGCACTTCTCCATGCAGGACACTGCAGGTTTGCTTCTCTTCTTCGAATGGCTGATCTTCTTCTAATGGCTGATCTTCTTCTAATGGCTGATCTTCTTCTAATGGCTGATCTTGATGTGGCGCGACAGCTAAAATGTCAACATTGAGGCGGTCGTTGAGCCCGACTGACGATGCCTTCTCCTCGTTGGTGAATCCGGCATCGAGTCGTTCGACGTTCCGCGGCTCTGTTGCGGATTGGTGACCACAGTCGCCGCACACTGCCGGGGAGTTCTTCATCATCCAGCCGTGCATCAAATATCCGCGTCTGCCGTGATCTGTGCGGGTCGGTGAGGTGGGAGGCGGGGGGTGACTGGTTTAGATATCACTCATGACTGATGTTAGCCGTGGCCGGGGATTACATTTGTTCATAGTGCAGTGCTGTTACCCTCACCTCCCCCATTTTTTGTAAAATAATAAAAAAAAATAGATATAAATTAACTTTTAAAATATTGATAATATTCGATTGATGTAATATAACATCTTGAATGCGCTGCGCAGAAGGGCCATTGCCCAAAATGCCACCTATGTGTTTTTATTTTTGAATGCCACAATATTATTGACGAACGTCTGGCAAGCTTCTTTGCTGATAGAACATCGCCCGAAATTATACGCCAATCTAAATAACAGATCAAACGTGTGCTGGCCCGCTGACTCGCACGCTTTGTTCACTCTTGAAGCCCTGCCTCGGGTTTTTCTCGAAGCTGTGCGAGATTGGCAGGCGCGCACTGTGTGGCATCATCGGGGAGAAAGATCTGTACATTTTTTTTGCGTACTTCAGTTTTGTCACGGCACCGAGCAACAATAGCTTACCCTCGCAGAGCGGCGGCGTTGGCGTTGGGGGATCTCCGTTCAACGCGTGCGCGCGAGTGGGGCTCACGTCCCCGGCGAGTGCTTTGGGTGCGTAATGTGTCCTCGATTCCAAAGCGGCTGTCCCTCGGTCCGAAGCTTTACAAAAAAATTACATTTGTAGCAATGAATTTAATGCGTCACCACTAAAAGGATTAATTCCAATTATTTTGCACGCTTTGCCGATTCGCCGCGGCTTAGCGAGATTTCAGGGCGGCGTGCCTGGCCAGGCGCACCGTGCCGTCTGTTGTGCCGTCCGCAACCTCTCAAAGCACCAGCCTCTGCTACCCGCGTCAACCCGAGCCTCCCACATTCACAGTTCACGAAGAATGCCCCCCTCCAGAAGGTACTCGAAACTCCGCTTCCATGCCACATGGGTCCGGTAGGTCGCAGTTGGCAAGGTTTCGAGTTGGCAGGGGGGTTGACTCAGCCCACCTCCGATTAGCAGCTCGGTTGGCTACGTACGGTGCGAAAGGAGTTCAACATACTGTACATACAAACATCTATTCAGGGTCGTAGAAAATGAAATATCACTTTCTGGGGTGGGGAAGCCAACAGCGGTTGTCCTGTTGTTAGACTCATCCTCGCCATAGGAATGTGGAATGATCACTACCGGCTGAGGGCTGTAAACAGAAGTTGAGCACCGCCGCACTGCTCACTTGAACAGGAAATCAGAATATGTATTTATACTGGAGGAATCCGATGAGCTATAAAGCTCTTTTTCACAGATGTTCAGTAGGGGCAGGTCATAACGGTACAACAACAAACAGTTCAAAAACACGACAGGAGAGGAAACGTAAACAAATCACTAAAAAATATATACAACTGAACAGTTTTTTTTATCTTGCCAGGCAAAGTCCACTGAGCCATGAGCTTCTTTCACAGACGGGGCCTGGCCACAAATGAAAGCTCAACGACTTTGACTTGGACGTCCTCGCTGGTCAGGGTAGAGAGTTCCTGTCTCGATTGCACTTCTGCCTACTCTTCCTCACTGGCCGCACCTCGTGGAAGCGGAGGCAGTACCCACACTCTGTCCCAGCGCACTTGACCCACCGATCGACTGACTGCGGTGTGGCCATTCGTACTGCTGGATGGGCAGAGGGATTTCAAGTCCCTTCCATTATTGTTTCTGCTGATTCGAACCGACCATCTCTCGATTGCATGCCCAGTGTTACAACCATTGCATCGCGCAGCAGCAAACGCATGGACGGCATGTAATGCATTGAAAAAGCTAAAGTATGTTCACTTACGAGTGTTGATGTGAAACTCTAGACCACATTAGCGCTTCTAAATGGGTTTGACATTTGCCAAAAATGTTCCCACTTTACCCTGCCTCCCATTACATTTCATTTCACAGATTGCATCTTTCGTTTTTCCAAGAAGCCATGAAGGGATGCAACTACAGCAGTTACACAAAGTAAATACCAAAACTAAATCGGTGTGGTTTACAAACTTTAGTTACATTTTATTTGCATAATCTGTGCATTCCCACCCCAATGAAGCCCATTGCGTATTTTTTTTTAAGTAAATGTATTAGAGCGTTTACGTAATGTGGCTCAGTGGCTTTCACTTGGTTCCCAATGAAAACCGACCTACCCTATGGTTACTTGCCTACCTACTTATACCTACCTACCAGTGCTTACAGACCTGCCCACCTATGTACTTACAGGCCTGTCTCCCTGGTTACCTACTTGCCCATGTACCTACTTACCTTCCTACCTACCTGTTTACCTACCTATCTACCCACATGCTCACCTTCCTACCTGCCCACCGACCTACCTAATTGTCTGAACTCCTGCCTCTCCGTCTAACTGCGTGCGTGCCCTGTCCGCCTACCTCCCCATGAATGGTTTACCTGTGGCCGCAGGTGTAATCGTTTGCTGTTGTGCTGTTCTACACAAAATCAAACGGTTAAATAGCCAACTGTATAGAGCAAAGACAAGCTTCAGCAAACACACAGGTGACCCGCTGCCCTCCATTCGGATCAATGGTGTACAGAGCCCCCCCCCCCCCATCGAGCCCCCTTCACCACCCAGCCAACGTATGGAGAGGCCCCAATCGAGGTTCTCCACAGCGGCATTGCGTGTACACGTACAGCCCCTTTGTAAATCCACTGCTGGATAAGAATCTCCCCATGCCGTGCGGGTTTTGGCAAGGGGAGTTAATTCACCGCACTTCACCCTGGCGGTTAACGCTTGAAGGTAAAGTCAGGGAGCACAGAAGTACAGTACAACACAAATATTTGTTTCAATTGCTCTCTGCTGTCCGCTAGGTAGTTCTGCAGCCTGCAGCTCCTGTTTGCACGTGGCGTGCTCGCCAATCTAAGTACCTATCCAGGCTCAAAGCCGGCTGAGCTTTCGAGATGTCACAAGATCGGGGGCACTCTTGACGCAGCACAAGAGTTGTCGGTCATTTTCCACTTGGTTGAGCTGAACAATAAGAACTGTTCTAGTCGGCATATGAAATATACACAGCCTCGTAATGTAGCGTGTTATTGTATTCGGTGATTTATACATGTATAAAATAAGTTTGGTTGCGTCTGCTATGTTCTAAGTATATATCTTCACGTTCGTGGTATTTGTTTCGAGAGCACGGTTTCTTTGATGAAAATGTTAATAAAAAGAAATATTCGGCATTTCTTTTTAAGCGTACGCACGCTTAAGAAGATGAACCAGCTCGAGTGCACAGGTGCGACGGATTTCGGGAAGCCTTCAGCCAGCAGTGGATTGACCATGGCTGATGGTCGTGGTGATGATGATGAGAGCGTAGGGCTTATAAGGCCATTTGGGCCACCATGCTATTTCGTTGTTCAATCTTGATGTTAAGCTTTCGTGACTGCAGGAATCCATACTCTTTACCGAAAGAACCAAAGAGTATTTCGTTGTTATACGTGTTTTTTTCACGTTACTATACTGTCAGCTCAGGGCAAATCAAAAGAGTTTTGAACATTAGTTGCACTGACCTTGCTGGCTTCACGTGAGGCACACTTTAAAGGCGCTTTTGCGTGCAGTTGCGAATCAAAGCAAGTGCCGTGGCGCCGATGGTGAACGGTCGGAACACGTTTGCGTTTCTTCTCATGACGATGATTAATAATCAGTGGGATCCCTTGTGCTGCTCTTCGTGTGCCGCTCACGATTCGTTGGCGCTGCCCCCTGTGCGAGCGTGCGCGCAACGATGTCCGTGTAGGCTGACGGTGGGGTTCCATTGGCGTCGCTACTCTATTCGCCTTCGTCTCTGTGAAAACAGAGTTATCTCGTTGCTGCAGTCTGTGGTAAAACAGCAGCGCCTTTCCTGTGTTTTACTTTCCCGAGACCCCAAACATCATTAGCTTTTGTGATGGTTTCACGAGCGGGCATTTTTTGTTTTGAACCATTTGCTTGATAATGTGGGCGCTTTGGTCGGCTGTTTGAATTTTCAGTAACAATAAAAAACAAACATTCAATTGATCACATCAAATAAAAAGTCGAGTCGGTGTGTGCCTGTGCTCATGCAAAACATTGGCGGGGGTGGGCGGGGGGCAGTGCTCAATCTTCTTAAGTGGCGGTGGAAATTCCACATTTCCACGGGGTTCAGCATTTTCCACGTTATGACCGCTGATATCTCCCCACCGAACACCACGGGCTGAGTTAACACCAGAGGTCGCAAACGGGTTTTGATTCCTTACCCGTACCCATACCCGGCCGTACGGGTATCGGGTACCTGATTGCGACCTCTGGGATGAAGTCATTTTGCAGGTGCGGGCGAGTTGATTCTAGGAACTTGAATTGTGAGAAGAGACAAGACGTTGGGAAATGAGTGACAAACGGTGACTCACCAGTGACTCATGGCCTACCCGTACCCGTACCCGGCCGCACCAGGGTCGCAAACGGGTACCCGGCCGGGTACGGGTAGCCGGGTATCGGGTACCCGGTTGCGACCTCTGGTTAACACCCAAAACACCACGGGCTGAGTGAACGCTCCCGACTGGGTGGGACGTGACCTCGCAACCTCACACCGTCGTGAGCCGGAGCGTGCGGCACCCTTCCCGAGGACTGCTGATCCACCGCCACGTGGCTCTTACTGAACACCGTCAGAGCAGTGGGGGGGAGGGAGAGGAGATCTCCGCGTTGTTTCGAGCGCACACGCGCTGGCTGGCTGGCTGGCGGCAGGAGCGACGTGGGCCGCCGCCGCTGCGATCGATAGGGGCGGAGATGCTTGGTGGACGTGTTGTGTTGGTGGGGGGGCCTCTTCCAAAGGGCAGGGAGCTGAATATAGCCGCGTGACCGCCCCTCTGGCGTGCTCACCGTCTCCTAGGCGACTCCCCAGATCTCTCTCTCATCTCGCCGGCCGACGAATCGACTTGCGGCGATTACGCGCGGGGAAGCCGGCGCGTCGCTCTCGTCGGCTCATTCTCGCGCTTTGATTCGAGCTCAGCTCTCAGGAGCCTGTACAGAGAGTACTTTGCACGAGAGCGTTTGATTACATAAAAAACTTTCTCGTTGTAAAAATTCTAAATTTGACAGCCAGCAGCTTGCGGTTAAGCTTCAATCTGTGCGGAGTCGTTTCTCTTGGGATTGAGTGTGACCCCTCCCCCGTGGCTAGGATTATCGTGAAGAATGTTGGACGTTCCATCACGGTGGGGTTTATCCACGAGTGTTCAACTTGGGATTAATTGCTACTGAATTTCCTCTTGCGATTGCTTGTTGAGAGAGCCCCAGATACAAAAAAATCCGAATGACATCGTCATTCGGTGCAGAAAAAACACGAATCATTGCAGGGCCCCTAATTTGTTTTTGTTTTTGTTTCTAACAAAGCCTTGCATTCTTACGTGGCAGCAGCAGCATACCGTGGCGTGCTGTCGTGGTGTCATGGTGTTGCACGCTCGATTTGTGGTCCAGGGGTTGGCGGTCCTACCTCCCGACGCGGCACTTGAAACAATGGTGCACGTTTCTTTCAACACTATATATATGCACATAGGTGCACCTGTGAGTGTGTCGGCAGATCACGCGAGGTGGGATAAAATGTGGGTACTCTCACCCTTTCCAAGATGTCTGGCGAGCACGGAAGAGTAGGCCAAATACCCCAGAAGGACTCTGTTGGGGTGGCCGTCACGGAGTCCTCTCCTCCAGCCACAGCGCCGCACCTTTTGCCTCATGGTGCCGTTCCTATTAATAGCTCTTCATTTAGCCGGGAAAGACTTCACTGAGCCTCGAGATCCTGTTGTTGTTTGGCCATTACCTCAACGGGCGCCACGGTGGTGAGGTGTTAGCTACCTCACCTGGTATACAGGAGGTCGTGGGTTCGATCCCTGCCCCGATGCCTGCTGTATATTTGGAGTTTGCAGTGTTTCTCTCCCCGTGGTCGTGTGGATTTTTCTCCGGGCACTCCGGTTTTCCCCTCCAAATTTAGAATCAGCTTCATGCGTTTAGAGTATTGAAAAGGGCTACACAGCTCAGTGGGCCTTACCTGGTAAAAAAAAAAAAGATAGTTTCAGTTTAGAGAACTTTTTGCATGTGGGCTGACATTAGCATGCCCGGGGGAAATCTCACACATGCATACGAGGTACGCGTATGCTCACACTCCGCACACACACGGGGCAGCAACCCACAGGCTCCTCATCCTAGCGTGACCGTGGGTTGCCTCGCGCGTGCGATGATCTCCGCGTGCCCCAACAAGCGGACTTCTTCCACAGTGCTGAGTTACAGCCTTGTGCCACCACATCCGGCCAAGTCATATTTCACATTTTATTTTAATGAAATGATTCACGGTGTTGAAGTGTAGCAGCCTCTAATGCGGTTTCTCATGCTATGAGGCTACATTTGTTCCGATTTTAATATTTATGAAGGATATGTTATTCTGTAATCGCCCCATACCATGCATATTTTTCCTGCTCCAATTTGTACACTTTTACCATCGTCGTCATCATCAACCACCTCCGGCCATGATCTCTCCACTGCTGCATGAAGGCGGCCTCCCCCAATCCGCCGCCATCCCTCACGGTGTTGCGATACCACAGTCTCTCTAGCCCTTGCACAGGAGCTGATTTCATCGCTCCATCTCCGCGGTAGACGAACTCTTGGGTGCGTTCTCTCTTTTGGCTGTCACCAAGGACAGAGATCCCCCCCCTGCCATGGCCTGAACAGACTGTCGGGGCAAGTGCTGTTAGCACCGATGAAGGCCGGCACTGCACACAAGGGGGTGGGTGGCCAGCACCACGCCCCGGTCGCCTTTGTCTCCCTCGTGGTTATGTTTAAACACCGCACCAGGTACTCATTTGAGGCTGAGTCGACCTCGGGGAGGCCCAGGACGAGTTCAGGTCATCGTTACCGGTGTTGTTCGTGAGCGGGAACCGAACTCGGGGTCGCATGGTTCGTAGCGTAGCGTAGCGCTACCCGCTGTCACCCCCTGGAGAGTTGCACCCATCTCTTCTCACGCCATGTCCTTCCCAATCCTACCCAATCCGACGTTTCTGAGCAGTCGCTGTGTCGTCTATATATAGACATCGTACAATGTACGTGCGCTTGTGTGCTTAGCGAGTGTGGCAGAGGGCTCATGCATTATACATTTACGATTTATCGGGAGTCTGTTCAATGTGGGTTAAAGTCGTTCACCCCGGCTTTTTCATTTGCAATGCACGCCAGGTTTGCTCAATAATTAATTGCAAGTTCTGCCCTGTTTTCAGTGTATAAGACACAGTCATTCGTTTGCCTGGGACTTGTGTTTTGTAATGCATATAAAGTCCGTCTTGAACTCTCTTGACCCTGTGTAAAACAGCTTGCCTTCATATATTTGTAGTGCTGATGTTCACCACTCGTTAATTTCGTGCGTCACTTAGTGCAGCTACTCTGTCAAGCCACTGTTGGGTGAAGGCCTCCCGACACCGTGTCAGTTGTAGGGGTTTTTTGACCATACTTCACCATGCTAGTCAATGAGGGTTGGTCATTTGTTAGGAACGTGGATCAGGGATCGTAGTACCGTTCAACAATGGATTTTGCAACACTGCCCTCTGTTGACCACAATGTAGCCCCACAGAAGCCTCTAACAACCTGTGTAATGCACCGGGGTCACCCATCCAAGCACTCGCCAGGTTCATATCTGCTTAGCTTCCGAGGTCTGATGAGATCCGATGCGATCTGGCACATTGTGGGTCATTTTGTCGGAGACCGATGAACTACAGAATTGCGATTCGCAGAGTTTTATATTTGTGTCCGAAGCGTGCGGTGTTTTTGGTTTTGCTTCTCATAACCTCTTGACCCCATCTCGCTCACATTGAGGTGGTGAGTGTACAACTACGACCTCGGTAACCAGGGTTTGAGCATTACTTTTGCTCTGCGTGATGCTGGACCCTGTACGCCAACAGTAAACATTTTATATCGGAACTTGGCCTGGACCTCCTCTAGGTCAACCCGGCCTAAAGCGACTCTGGCACACTGTCGGGCAAGAAGAAGCACTTGCAGAGGACAAAGGTGGCTGAGAGAGCACCGCGCTTACCAAAACTACCCTCCGGCATTCCCAGCCCACCTTAATAGGTGCTCGCTAACATGTTTCCAGACACGATGGATTGACAAAGGGCTGTACAATGCACGCACGCGGTATATTAGATGTGCTTTTAAAATATGGCGCGCGCGTCTGTCCACCGGCGACAGTGTCGGCGTGACTACTGTCGGTGCGTGCCATTCCATATCACTGCATCAGAGACGCAGACGACGCTGTTTCCCCTCCCATTGCAATGGCCGTGATGCCTTCACGATGCGAAGCGTACGTCGTCGTTGTTTTATTCTGCCCAACGCAGCAGCCCAAAGACAAAACGGGCAGCGGCCCTGAGTTGCGCACGGCGTGCCGGGGCCGTGCGTTGGCAAGTCCTCCGTCGCGGCCGTGGATCTCAGGCCCGGGTTGATTGAGGCACGGGGGACTTGCCTTGCCAAATGTCGGCTCCTTCACCGCTTCCCCCCCCGCCCGCCCTGCTGTTGCCCCAGTTGCCCGGCTTGCCTCCTGAAACCTCCCTTCGCTGATTTAACCAAAGATTTTTGCTCCCCTTAATGAGCTCGCCCATTACCGCCGGTGCCAGGTGTACCCCCCCCTCCCCCCCCCCGTGTCGTTTCTTCCGCGGTGGGAATGACACCGGCGTGGCCGTGACAGATTTGATCGTTGCAGGATTTTTATCCGCCGCGTGCTGAGCATCGTCTGTAGTCGTCATGCCCCAAGTCGGTGCGCATGAAGAAATTAGAGTAGAACCGCTCTTGACGATCACCCCTGTTAACGACCAATCGCTTTACGACACGCCTCCGTAGAGCCCAATGTGTAGTGTATGGTGTAGTGTATAGTAGTCTAGTAGTGTAGTGTAGTGTGTAGTAGAATAGTGTAGTGTATAGTGTAGTGTATAGTAGTGTAGTGTATCGTAGTGTAGTGTGTAGTGTATCGTAGTGTAGTGTATAGTAGTGTAGTGTATAATAGTGTAGTGTATAGTAGTGTAGTGTATAGTGTATTGTATAGTGTAGTGTATCGTAGTGTAGTGTATAGTGTAGTGTATCGTAGTGTAGTGTATAGCAGTGTAGAGTAGAGCTTCTCTTGACGACCACCCCTATTAACGACTAATCGCTTTACGACGGACCTCCGTACAGCCCAATGTGTTCACTTCCCGACCGTTTCCCTGTTAACGACGGGCTGTCGTAGGTACAGTAAATATCTATTAATGCATTGATTAATCATGCTTTTAATTCAATGTGGTTTTTTACGTGAAAAAGGGTAACTTTCGATGCTATCGGAACGAATAATTCCTTGAACATGTATTTCCTATACTCGCTTAACGACCAAATCACTTAACGACCGGTTTCATGGAACCAATGACCGTCGTTAAGAGGGGTTCTACTGGACGAATAAATTCCCACGTTGTAGGCGGCCATTGTGTTTTTTTGTAGTCGTAGGAGGAGGTTAAGTTTGTTAACTTTGATGTGTTCTCATACAAACGTTGTACCTCTTGGTGGCCCGAGGTCAACCAGCCGACGATGTCATCGTTACTGCAACAATGCCGTGCTCATTATATGACTCCAATGGTGGCCCACATTGAGCGGTGTTCAGTCGCGTACGCGTGCTGGAATCGCGTACACAGATACTATATGAAGCTATACACACATTAGCTGCTGTTACCCACGGATCGGAAACGTGGACTCTGACAGAGAACACGGAACAAAGCCTGTAAAGTGCCAAAACAAGCGTGTAGACGTGCCAGCCGGGAATTATACTGGCAGTCAGTAAGCGGAACACGTGGAGCGGAGAACAAGCGAAGTTTAAAGACGTCAAATCTTGACTTAAAGACGTCACAACTGACTCTTAAGTAACGCCAGTGAGCATGGGGCAGGGGACACATCGCGAGAAGCGACGATCGTTGATAGGCGACTCAGGTTGTGGAATGGCAGCCTACGGAAGAGGAGGGGCACTGCGGAGTTGGAGCGATGAAATCGGCTCCCGCATCGGTGCAAGATTCGATTGTTGCATCGCGAGGGGTGGTGCCGATGACGTGGGGAGGCCTTCGCGGAGCAGTGGATAGATCACGGCAGATGTGAACGATACACGCCGATGGGTTTTTTCTTTCAATCAGATGATAAATGGGTAGAATTTTCTGTTTACATTGAATATGAATACCTGCATCAATTATTCAACTGCTGGTCATGTTGGCCATTATATATATTAGAAGGAACATTACTCTCAATGCAGCATCTTCTTTAATTCTCACTGTCATGGGAAGTGTAATTCCTGTTGTGATGTTTACATTGCCATTTTTTTTTGCTGTGTTTAGTTTCTAGTCTTTTCACCGTACCCTCCGATTAGCGCGGTTGGCTACATACGGCGCGAAAGAAGATCAGCGTACACATGTGCATACGCACATTGCCCATGGCACTGGCCAACACAGCTTTGCGCATTTCTCCCACAGGGGCGCACGCGCTGTCCGGTGTGCGATGGGTAAGATAGCACGCGGTGACATCAGCGTCATAAACATCCTGATGTCATTTGTGCCAATAGCGCTAACCGGCGTGGTACCCGCAAGGCACACGGCTCCGTGTGAGTGACTCTTGTGGTGAGTGGTGTCGCGATGGGAGCGCTCAAATCGGAATCGTTAGAGTGCGAGTTAAGACCACGATTGTTGCTCGACGATCGGGTATCATCTGGGGTTGATCAAATCAGAACTGCTGCTTGGGAAGTCGAGGGTGGTTGTCCTTTCCAGGGACTGGTCTCCGCTAAAGGAATGTGGAATTTCCACTCCTGGCTCGAGGTTGGACACAGAGGCTAGTGCTGCACCGCCGTTTGCGTGGCGAAAACATTTTGTCCTGACGCCGCTTATTAAATAACAAAATCCCTGTATCTAACAAGCGGTGATTTGGTTGGAAGCTGTTGACGATTGCCTGGATGATGACTCCTAATTGACGAACTGCAGTAAAAAAAAGGACATTTTACCTGCCAACTTGCAGCTCCTACCCTTCAGCTGACAGGCGTCTCAGAGATAGATGCATTAAGGCAGTCGTCTTCAGCTTCGGAGACACGGACGTATTTCACTCTCGCGTGGGCTCCACAGAGACCCATGTCCATCAATGATCTATTCACTGTTGGATGAAGGTCTCCTTAATCCTTGGCTGAAGCACTGAGTTGTATTTATAAGCAATAAAAGCCTGCCTTTTAATTTCTACTCGCAAACCTGCTGCAATTTTTACTTTTCTTTGGGGTTAGATCACACAAATGTGGGCCCTATAACATCTGTGGTGACTTTAGCATGCAGTGGAAGCTATATGTGAGCACGTCCGTTGGGAGTAAGGCCACCTGTGCTTATATCTGCAGTGTGCTTGTATCAGACTTTGCCCTTTGCTTTCCGCCCGCACCGGCGTACCGTGAGGGTGTGTTGCTTATACGTAACAGAGTGTGCTGACACACAATATGTTCTCCAAATCAAGCTTCCCCGACGACGTATACATTTGCATGTCCCCATTCCATCAATGCAGCCTCGGTGCTTGGCTTTGCTTGACGGATGCGCGGCGGCCGCGTGAGCCCCAGAGGTCGGCGCAGCAGCAGCACAGCAGCAGCAGTGGCACAGCAGCAGCAGCACAGCAGCAGCAGCAGCACAGCAGCAGCAGTAGCACAGCAGCAGCAGTGGCACAGCAGCAGCAGCACAGCAGCAGCAGCACAGCAGAGCAGCAGCAGTAGCACAGCAGCAGCAGTGGCACAGCAGCAGCAGCACAGCAGCAACAGCAGCACAGCAGAGCAGCAGCAGTAGCACAGCAGCAGCAGTGGCACAGCAGCAGCAGCACAGCAGCAGCAGCAGCACAGCAGAGCAGCAGCAGTAGCACAGCAGCAGCAGTGGCACAGCAGCAGCAGCACAGCAGCAGCAGCAGCAGCACAGCAGAGCAGCAGCAGTAGCACAGCAGCAGCAGCAGCACAGCACAGCAGCAGCAGTAGCACAGCAGCAGCAGTAGCACAGCAGCAGCAGCACAGCAGCAGCAGCAGTAGCACAGCAGCAGCAGCACAGCAGCACAGCAGCAGCAGCACAGCAGCAGTAGCACAGCAGCAGTAGCACAGCAGCAGCAGTAGCACAGCAGCAGCAGTAGCACAGCAGCAGTAGCACAGCAGCAGCAGTAGCACAGCAGCAGTAGCACTGCGCCGCGCTTGACTTTTCGCTGCGTGTGTGAGAGAGAGAGGGGACTCAGCCTCAAATGAGTACCTGGTTGTGTGTATAAACATCACCACTGGGGAGACAAAGGCGGCCGGGCCTGGTGTTGGCCGGCCACCCCCTCGTGGGTCATGCATGCCTTCATAGGTACTCGCTAACAGCACTTGCCCCAACAGTTTGTTCAGGATATACGGGGGATCTTTGTCTTTGTAGGGGTCTTTCCAGGCCACGCAGCGGCGTGCCCTACAGGCCCACGACCTTCAGCCACTCTTCCGTGTGATGATGCTGAGCCAGAGGTCACCTCCTGGGGTGGCTGTGGGTTGTGCTCTTCCTGCCCTCTCTCCAGATCCTTGGCCCATCTTGGAGCTCAGCAGGTGGAGTGAATGTCTGGGGGGTGGGGGTCGGGTGAGCCGCCTCAATGTCAATAAATAATGAAATAAATTGGCAACAAATACATTTCGCTGTGAGCTTGTGCAGTTTCAACTGAAATACATGATTGTTGGAATAAACGAGTCCCTAAAGGCAATTTTTACCAGGCAAATATTTTCAATAAATAGAATAATTAACCTGATATGATTTTTTACAATTTTTATCCACAATCAGACATGAACAACTACTCAATTTTTCCGCAAAAAAACATAAAAATTGTTGACTTATAAATACATACCCATCGGAAACCGCTCAATTTGAAGATTCCTTTTTTTTATTAGAAATAACAAAAGATTATGAACTTAAGACTCTTTAAGGGGAAACTCCTATCATTTACCGTTTTCGAATCATTCAGATTTGAACATAAAATGCGATTTTTTTTTGGTCAGACCCACTTGAATCTTAAATCTCTCAAAAAACAATAAAAGATAGAACTATGGTTCTTGCTTTCATTGTATTTGCTCTATCAGACGAAAAGAAACGCAATCTCATTGTTTACGGTTTCTGAATGACGCGCACAGGCATGTTTATGGGGCACTTAAAATCGAGATTTGGGGGTCTTAAAATAAAAAATCTCGAATTATCAGATGTTCCTCTTGTTTGTATTCTAAAGCTACATATGTACCAAATGTCAGCTTTCTACCTTGTCGGGAAGTACCCTCGAGGTTTGTAGACGTTTAAGGTCGAGGTGATGTGGAGGAGGCTCGGGACAGGTTCAGATGTAACTCTCCGCTGATGCTAATCGCAGCCTCGTGCAGGTCGCCCGGTTCGTTAATGCAGTGCATGGACCCCTGCGCCACAACACGCACACACGCCTCAAGCAAGCAAAGACAAAGAACCCCCGTCCAGCCTTTAACAGACTGCTGGGACAAGTGCTGTTAGTGAATACAGTGCCTATGAAGGGTGGCACGGCACACTGCGTGGTGTGTTTTCCAACACAATACCCGCCTGCCTTTGTCTCCCCAGTGCTGATGTTTACACACCGCATCGGGCACCAGGTTTTCAAGGTTCAGTCGACCACGCGGAGATTCTGGACCGGTTCAAATATTCGCTGCTGTTATTGGTCGTGAAGAGCTGGAATTGGAACGCGGGCCACCGGGTTCGTAGCGCAGTACCCGAACCACTGTGCCACGGCCAAAAACCCGTGCGGTAATAACTCGTACAGACAAAGATCCCCCGCATAGCCTAAACAGACTGTTGGGGCAAGTGCTGTTAGCGAGCACCTACGAAGGTCGGCACGGCACAGTGGCGATGTTGACACACTGCACCAGGTACTCAGAGGCTGAGTCGACCTAGGGGAGGGACAGGACCGGTTCAGATAATCGTCACCGGTGTTGGCCGTGAGTTGGGAATCGAACTCGTGTCCCCGGGTTCGAAGGTCAACTTGCTAACCGCTAACACTACCGCTCCCCATAAATAACAAATACTAAGATAAGTGATTCGCACACACACGCGCACACACACGCACACACACACGCGCACACACACACGCACACACACACGCGCACACACACACGCACACACACACGCGCACACACACACACGCACACACGCGCACACACACGCGCACACACACACGCGCACACTGGCTTGTATGCACGCAGACTCTCTCTGTCCCGCACGTTTAAGTGCAGTGGTGTTGCTTGTTTAAAAAAAGAGGAGTGTTTTACATTCACAGAGTTACTGCTTTGGTCGTACCTTAGCAAGCCAGACATTCCCTTCGGGCCACCTTGGAGTAAGCAATCAGGGCCGGTGACTTTGAAGGCAAATCACTTGTTAATGCTGCTGCACCTTGGGGTACCTCCACCCATATTGAAACGTTCAGGTCCTTTTTCAATTGTACGTTTGTTAAAGTGCTGCATTGTGGAACTCAGTGCTAATATTCGCAGTAAATAATAAATAATAAGTACATTTTCGAGCCTCCGTTCATCCGCCGGTGGGTGAAGGCCTTCCCACCCCGTGTAGGTCGTGGTGGGTTGTTTGACCATACTTCACCGTGCTGGTGACGGAACCTAGAGGAGGATGAAGTCCTCCCCGAGCCGTCGCCGTCTCTCACGGTCGCGCAATGCCACAGCTGAATTCAGCTTCAGCACCACGATTGACCACCAGCTGATTTCATCATTTCATCTCTCCGCAGGGATCGTCCCTCCCGTGCGTGTTTCCTCCTTTGGCTGCTATCCCGGTGTTCTAGCAACACACCTCAGCCAAGTCCCTTTACTTTTAAAGCTCTCCTTCCCCCGCACCTCCCGATTATCACGGTTGGCTACGTACGGTGCGAAAGAAGTTCAACATATATACATACGTGATGCATATGACTGTGGTGTGTTCTCTCATCCACGTGTCCCACCTCCTGCCTCTGTAATTCCAAGCACGCAAGATATACAAATAAAAAACACAGGAAGTGATTCTTGCACGCACGATTCCACGCGTCTGTCGTCAGCAGAACAATGCATTTCATCTATAAAGCAAATTCATCGCTGCACCGACACGCACAATTGAGAGTCTCATTTGCAAACTTTTCTCACGGCTTTGCTCGCAGTGTCCCTACATCAGGCTCGCATCAAAGACCATTATTTTACTCCGCTCCAAATCGTGAATGCTGTCACACACAGGGCGGTTTCGTCTCGGCCCTCATCATCCATCCCTCGCGGCCTTGTGATGTAACAGTCCGTCTGGCTCCCGTACGTGGGCCGATCTGATCACCGCCTCCCCGGGGTGATCATACCCCTCGTGTGAGTTTCCTCCTCTGGCTGTTTACAGCCCTAGGCCAAGCTTTAAAAAGTCAGTGTTGTGGGCGCCATGGTGGCTAGGAGATGTTAACTATCTCGCCTGGTGGGTTCTATCCCGACCTTGACGCCTGCTGCTGTATATTTGGAGTTTGCGTGTCTCTCCCCCCGTGGTCGTGTGGATTTGTCTCCAGGTCCTTCGATTTTGCCCCCTCCACCCCCACACCAAGTTAAGAAACTTGCAGCGTTGTTCCAACTGCCGGGCCGGATAATGTAATAAAGTTGGTGACCCCAGTATTGGGTGTCCATTTGGAATAAACGTGCGTTTCGAGTACTGTATTTGGCTGCTATAAATTTCCACATAATAGCCACTTTGTCGAGTTATCATTCGTGATAGCCCAGGTCGCTTCTGAAAAAGAACTACACAGCTCAGTGGGGCCTTAACCTGGTAAAATAAAAATGTGTTTTTTGTGAAGTTCTCACTGGACAATGGCATTAAAATATCACTTTCTCTTCCTCGCTCATGCCAAACCGGATCCGTACTTCCTTCCCCAACGGTGCCCGACTTCCCCCCTTGGTCTGCATCCTCCATTAGTATCTTCATACTTTATTAAGTACATATGCATATCATTGTTCTCTCTCAGCGTGCAGCACGAAGCGCCGCTTTAACCTTCTCGATCCGTTTGTGACGGAAGTTGAGCGCTGGCCCCATTGGTGATGTCCTTCAGAGACGCGCCGCGCGCGTCTGGACATAAAAACAGCAACAACAACAAAAAAATATCCAGCCTCATCCCCAAAGGGCCCACGGCCAAATGGATGTAATTCCCCGTAATTAGCATGTAGGGTAACATTTAACAATTATGTATGCAAATCATCGCGCCACCTGCTACAGGTCTTCGTTAATTCCCCTTTTTGTAATCGCAATAATAGCTGCGAACTGACGGGCAGCGTAGGGCAGTTGCAGCAAATTGCGATACAGCAAATTGCACGATTGTACTGTACTTCTATGCTATCTGCCTTCACGAAACCGAAGGGACCTTGCGTGGCGAAGTATGGCTAATAAACGGCCCGCATGGTGTGGGGAGGCCCTCATCCAGTAGTAGCTTGACAACGTCTGTACACGCAGCCAGGGAACGCGCGGATGGAGCGCTTCACCCATAATCCTATCAGGTGGCACATTCGAATTCTGACGACTGTGAGAGATGATTCGGCCCATCATTCCTACGCGGTGGGTAAAATTAAGGCCCGCTTTGTGAAAAGTCAGCGTTGGTCATGCTATAGAGGGCCTGATGCCTGTGCCATGGCAATGTTGCACGCTGGAGCAAGAAGTGTCATGACCCATCCTGCCAACCTACTGTTTTGCGTGGCGGTGACCCATCCCAGCGTTATCCAGGCTTAATCCAGCTTAGCTTCTTAGATCTGATGAGATCTGGGACATGTTACGTAATTTTTTCGTCGAAAATGTTTAACGTTATCGTTATTACAGTGTGCTATTTTATATTAGTGTCTTATGGGTGGGATGTTGTTGGTCTTGCCTCTCTTAACATAAGGACCCCAAATCATTTGTATTGAGGTGGCGTGATATACCTGCAATCTCAGTTACCTTTGTTTGATCATTGCTGTTGGTGGTGTGTGTGTGTGTGTGATGCAGGACCACGCACACCAACAGTGACAATTTAATATCTGCACCTGGTCTGGACCTCCCCTAGGTTACTCAGCCTAAAATGACTACCTGGTACCCTGTGGGCAATAGGGGCACATTCTTTGCGATTTGTCCATTTTGATAATCTATGGCACCAGAAGGCTTTAAATATACCCCTGAGAACTGAGGACATTGGTGCTCAGGCTCAGCTCAACGTGATCTCTTTGGCGAAGGCCTGGCGTGTGGATTGTTCAAAGCCGTCATCACAGATGGACCCGCCGTGTCCCCACGTGACGCCTCGTTCACCCCAACTGTCCCAGCTCGAGATCTGCGATGACCACCCCCGAGTTTGGAATATTTAGTACGGCGCTTAGCACCTGACACTGAGCGATGCAAGAGCTCTGGGTACTTAGTCCAGCAGGGCCAGCCTGTGCCCTGGCAGATTACGCGAGGCTCTCACCTCGCCCACCCTCCGTGTCTTATATCACCGTGGGGCGGCGGTTTGGGTGCCGTAACTGCCGACATTATTGCCGCAGCTTTTGCCCACTTGGGTGCAACTGGCACGCGATTGCGCATGAATGATGATTATCATTGCCGGTCTGTTATTACGCGTCGTACAGTCTTTCGTTTGCGAGCCAGTGAAGGATGGAAGTTGCAGCCCTTTTTATCAACCGGCTGTCAGGTTGAGGGCCATTCCCAATGACGTGCAGGTCGCGGGGGTTACTTTGATATGACAACGCGCTGATCAGTGCGGGTTTGTTGAAGACTGGGAGCATAGTACGATACAACAATGGATTGCGCTGCACTGCTCTTTGGCGCTCCCAACGAAGCCGCCCAGCAGCCCACGATGCCCGTTCTGTGTGCAGCAGTCGCGTCACTTTGTGAAGCAAAAGCACTGTCCGGATTCAGCTCTTCAACACACCGGTGGGCTAAAGTAGTGAACTATTTGTCTTTTGTCAACGTGACACTTTTTTTTTTACTGATTGGCCGTGTCGGGTGGTGGAGGGTTACGACACATAAATAACGCGATCTAACCCAAAAACGTTTATTATGAATATTGGTCGCGAAAGCCTGCTGCGTGTTAAACCCCCCGAGATTTGACGACACTGGCTGCATTCTAGTTGATTTGGTCAGAGGCAAAAGCCAACGCAGAGTCTGAGCTCTTGTCAAAGGCGGTCGTTGATGAGGTTACTGAGTTGGCTCACAGCTCACAGTTCATGTCTAAGCATCAGGGGTGGATGGATGGAATACTCGATTCATTCTGATGATTAAACTCACGATACAAGCATCGCATCGTATGTGTAAGAATCGTACGTTTTTCGATTCGTGTACAGTAGGTTTATTGAAGTGGGTTCATGTATCCACCGCGATGTAAGAAAAAGGAATTTAATTATTGAATCACGTGGCAACCCTGAATTGTGACAATTTAACCCTTCAGCCCTAAGCACGGATCTCTGATCGCTGACATCCTGGGTTTGAACCTCAGTGTACGACCAACGTTAAACTTGGTTCTCGCTTGCAGAGAGTTGATGGTTTCAGCCCGGTCACCGCGGGATGCTCAAAAAAATAAAAATAAAACATCCATACACACTTCGTTTTTTCCCCCCACAAAACATCAGCTTAGCCCAGAGGTGAGAGATAAAATGGGTGAACACGTGGCACTAAGTGCATGTGGTCAATGACCCAGTGAATAGATCGAAGTTCTGCAAATCCTGCGAGTCGTAACTAAAAACGGCAGTTTCATTTTTATTTCCTCGTGACGGCACAGGTGTGTTGTTCACCTCCCACTCGTTGTGAAATGCCGATGCTCTCCAAACCGTGTCCGACATATTTCTAAAACTGCTTTGTTTTATTTATAGGTCTCCCTTCAAAAGTAGGGAGGTCTTCATCCCCGTGAAATTTGATAGGGTTTAAAATGAAGGACCGTCTGTCTGTCCGTCCTGTTGTCTGCATACCTGCCATTGTCCGTCTGCACCGGTGGTCTCTTCGAGGTATTTCCTGCGAGTCCCTGAAACTTTTATTTGAAAGTCTTTTGTCAGTCCCAGGGGGTCCATAATAATCTTTTTTGTCTTTTACGTCTTTCGATCTGCCTTCCTTCCTTCCTTGAGAGAGGTCACCTGTTGCAGGGCTACGCTCGAACGAGCATCGCTCGCAGCCACGCACATCGACGGACAGGTAGACAGAGGCAGAATTGGACAAAACAAGTCTGGTAGGCAGGTTTATCAAGTTGTGATACGAAAAAAATAAAGTTGGCAATTCGAACAATCATTCAGTCAGTCAGACAATGCAAATACAGGCAGGCATGTAAAACTACACGCAGATACGTTGAGTTATTAGGCATTAATTGTATTTTAAATATATTTATAATAAAAAGTATTAAGCAACTACTCGTGACTATAATCAATGATTTCTTCCCACATTCGTCTCTTAATATGAAAAATATAAGTGTTCTCTACAACCCATCACCCACACGGCCTTCTTGGAGTGCATCTGACCAGCATCATTGGCTCAATGCAAACAAAACCTTGCACCGGTTTCGACATTTAGTGTCTCATCAGCAGAGTCAGGCTTGCTTAAACCAATGCTGGTGAACGGCATGCTGTTCATAAGCAAGGACTCTTGCCTGTAAGGCCCTAATTCGACGCAAATCATATAATCCGACACACACTATGATCACCAAGTGTCACTGTGGACAGTGTCAATCGCACATGCGTAAGACCTGCACCAATTGGTGCCATTGAAGCTGTGACACAAGAGCCGCCGGCGTTGCGTAATCCCGATCCGCGCGATATCTACCTACGGATTAGCGACGTTGAAGAACGCGCCGTGCCCTCCATCAATCTGCCTGCCCGCCCGCGAGAAGGCCCCTCGCCGCGGACGTTTTCGCTTCGTTACGATGGGCGGGGGGGGGGGCGAATGGCGCTCGCAAATCAACACGAGGAAAGGAGGGGGGGGCAGCACATTACGGGCTATTTCCCAAAGGGTTTCCACTTTAAGTAAAGGGTCTCCCCTCCCCGGGACGTATCGAGCAAGCACACCCGACCTTGTCGTATTGCTTAGCCCCCTCGTACTCCTCCGCGTCGCGTCCCGCGCCCCGAACCGCGCCGGGAGCGACGAGGCCCGGAGGACCGAGCCCCACGCGCAGCTTTAACGCCAGCAACAGAAAAGACGTCGACACTTTCGTCAACAGAACAGATCGGCGTTTTGGCTTCTTTTCCTACTTTTTGCTCGTACGGCAAGAAATGGGCGGCGTCCACGGAGGACGGCCGCCTGGAGGAGAGATGGAGCCGTGAAATCGTTTCGTGTGCAGGCGCTGGCTGGGGTGTGACATCGCAGGATCGCAAGAGGTGGCGGGGGAGGCTTGGCTGGGGGCCATGACCATGACCATGGCTGATGATGATGATGCATGCATGGAAGGGTTTGTCTGTGACTAAATATCTGCTCATGTTCATCGAGAAATATTCTTCAAATTTTAATCTTATCAGGGTCCCGTGGTGCATAGTACCGTACAAATTTCTAAACGATTATTCACTCAGACTCTGCGGCCTTTCCACCTGTCTGCGTGACGCGCTGCGCGTGCCGTCCTCTTCGGGGCGGCGACGCCGGCGTCGTTTTTGTTCCGTGCGGCCGTGCACCCTGCCCGTGACGCGGCGTCACGTTTCGTTTTTTTGAGCCGTGGGAAAATGACGCTCGGCGGCCCGTCCGGCGCAACAGCTGCGCGTTGACGCACCACGGTGACACCCGCGGTGCGTGCCCACGAGTCCCGGTGTGGAGAGGCGACGTGGATTGGCCACCAGCTCTCCGGTCTCGCCGTCGACTGAATCGCCGTATTAATTTTTCCCGCTCCGAGACGTCTGTGGGAGGCAGGGTGGGTGTCTCGTTCGCCGCCGAATCTCGGAACGCGCAAACGGTTCGGCGTTCGTCTTATTCAGAGAGGCGTGGCGCCGTTGTTTTCAAGGACGTTATACTCGCTGCAGAGAATCCCTTGCGACACGACCTCACTCTGACAGCTTGTGCCAAACTGTGCCACATACCCTCCTGCAATGCCTTGTGGGAGCCTTGGTTACATCTTCCGACTTGAAGACGTACCGATAAAGTTATTTTAATCTAGAAAAACTGATGACGTACCTGTACGTCATCAGAATGGGAAAGGGTTAATAGAGACAGCAATGTTCACGGAGACTTTGTAAACGTACAACTCGTGCAACGTTCTTCCCGGTGCCAAATCAAGGAGACGAGAGCGATGGTAAAGATCGCACGGATGGACGGAAATGTTGGACAATTCTTGGGGTCAAACATTAGCTCCTGCTGTGTTTTTTATGGATGAAAAAGTGAATATCCTTTTCCAGTTACAACACAACTTAGTTCTTTACTTTCCATCAGTCACATCTTTGCATTTAATCAGTCTTATCATTATCAGCCAGGAGCAATCCGCTGCTGGATGAAGTGCTTCCCTAAGACGTCGCCGTCTGTCACGTTTCTGCGATGTTTGCACTCCAATTGGCCCCTGGCGCACGAGCTGATCCCATTGCTCCATCTCCGCATTGGTAGTGCCCCTGGGCGCGCTATCAGAGCCGCACATGCTTGTCAGCAAAGTTGATTTATTAGCGCATTCATTCCGTCAGCGCTTGGCCGATATGCATCGAGTGTCTCTCGTCTGTAGCCGAGATGCCAATCTTGGTTTTTGTCTGTGAAGAAGGCTTCAGAGTAAATGGATCTCTGTTTGCAGGGAACTTTTGATGATCACACAAATTGTGCACACATTCCCTCGCAGGGTTTCTGGGCAACAGCATTGGTGTTTATCAATCATTAATCAAACTTCATTATCATCATTATCAAAATCATCAAATGATTATTTAAAGCAGATGAAAGCCTAGTTTCATTTGATCATCATTGAAATAACAACATTGTAAATGTTAAGCCACTGTCAATATGCTTTTAAGGTTTTACATTGAAAGCATTGTTCACTTACGATGTGCTTGTTAAAATTGATGGCCTGGAATTTATTGTTATGTCCACTACAAGAGTCTATTTTATGTGTGGTGCAAAAGTGTCCTCTTTGCCGCACACATTGCAGTTTCCACTGCACACCACACCACACGTGCCACCACACTTCACACCACACCACACATGCCACACACTACACATGCCACCACACCGCACATGCCACATACCACACATGACACCACACCGCACATGCCACCACACCGCACATGCCACCGCACATGCCACCACACCGCACATGCCACCACACCACACATTCCACCACACCAAACATGACACCGCACATGCCACCACACCGCACATGCCACCACACCGCACATGCCACATACCACACATGCCACGTTTTGTTCACGTTACTCACCTCACCAACTGGCTGTGTTCGGGTGTGGGTGGGTTTACGAAACATTGACATCTACGCGATCTAACCCAAAAAAACGTTGTCATGAATAATATTGGTCGCGCAAGCTCTACGTGGTTAAATCCAATTGAATGTGACGACTTTTTTCACATTTATTGGTAACCAAACTAAGACCGTCAGCTCACGACACTGGAGAATCTGGGTTAATCCACGGCTGGCTGTAATCTGGACTCGAGCCCAGGGTTTCAGCAGTGCGGGCTAAGTGCCCTCACGTGAACGAACCAGCCAACTCGAATGGTTGCGTCGTCGTTCACGAAGTGTGTGTCACACTTTGATTTAAAGCTTTCGTGACTGCAGGTATTCATATTCTTGGTTCTTTCGGTAAAGTCACGTAGAAGGGAAATAATAAAATATTATAAATATAAAACAATAACATTTCTCACGACGTTTCGACTGCAACACAAGCAATCATCATCAGGTGTGAAATCCACAGCAGTCGAAACGTCGTGAGAATTTTTATAGTTTTTATTTTTATTATTTTATTATTTCCCTTCTACGTGACTTTACCGAAAGCACCAAGAATATGTGTGTCACACGTCAAAGTCGATGCGTCTTGACGCTCAAACGAGCAAGGGGGTGGCACTGATTTCCATTTAGCAGCCCTGAGCCCACATTGAGAAGCTCATATGACCATGGGCCAACACGGTGATTATAATCATCCACAATAAACAGCAAAACATGCTGAAACTCATTGCCCAACAATTGCTGGCACGCACACATTTCTCAATCCATCTTGGTTCTATAACATTAAACTACAAAATTGTATGTTGTAGAATCGAGATTAATGTTAGTGCTCGTGCGTAGTCTTTCGCATGAGCGCCGCGTAGCGCTCCGCTGTGTTGTCGTTGGGCACGATGTCCTACGAGCTGGGAGCTTCTTCAGTAACCGAACAAGCTGACGGGGAATCATCGTTCGAAAGTGTGAAGAGTAAATTTCATTCGGAGCGCTGCAGAAAAACTCACGAGCACTGTTTCTCTTTGAGTCAATCAATACGCCTTGAGAGGCCGTCATTTGAGATGACCATTCTTCACCTTCCGGTAACAATCCCCGCAATTTATGTATCGCGCTTCATCGATTCGTCGTCGCACCTGGACAACAAAGCCCGCCGAGATGCTTTTTGTTGTAGAAACCAGTCGAGAGAGAGAGAACCGGGCCGAATGGGCGTGGAGCAGGCGACACATTTGAGAGGGAATAATTATCGGGAGGGGAATGGAGTGACACATTCCTGCCCCGGGCCTCGCATCAATCAAGAGCCAGCAGCAGCCCGACGTTTACTGCCGCCCGACCGCCCGCCCGCCTGACCGCCTTCAATCCACGCGGCGTAAATCATCCGCACGATGGCTGCGGCGGTGGCCGAACCCCCACGCTGTGGTTGAGGCCTCCATCGCGAGGGACCGCGACAGGAACCCGCCGTGGATTTGCGCAACGGTGGACGGATGTCTCCCGGCTGCCTCCAACCGTTCCCGATGAGCGGTTGACTTCAGTGATTAGCGCATCCAGCGAGACAAAGAAGCCCCTTCTAGATCCTGAGAAAGCTGCACGGCACACAAGGTGGCGGTAGGCAATATCACACCTGGCCGCCTTTGTCTCCCCAGTGCTGATGTTTACACACTGCACCAGATACCGAGTTGACCTATGTGAGGCCTCAGGACTGGTTCAGACAATCGTCACTGGTATGGTGGAAGCAAACTCGGATCGCGCGGCCCGTAACGCAGCAGGCTGACCGCTACGCGACCGCTCTTTGTCTCGAGTGAATAGCGCACACGCGCGCACGCACTTACTCGCATCCAGAGGGCTGCCACGTGTGTGTTTGTTTTGGCTGTTTAGCGGTGCCCGTGTGTGTCGGTGTGAACGGCAATGTCACAACTCTACGGGGGGTTTTGACATTTGTCTTTTTTTCTTCAGTTTTTTTACTTCCTACTTACTTACACAAAGTCTAGCTAGGTGATGTTGCTTGCAGGACTTGTCTCGTAATGAAAAAGCCGTGAGTCAAAATCCAGGGCAAGGATCATCATCATCCCCAGGGGGCTGTTAAAGTCAGTTCCACTGTGTAGAAAGTAACCGCGAGTGTCCGATAGGGAAGCTGGCTTCCACCGTAGGAATGTGAGAGTTCCACCTAATGTCATCTTTTTGATGGTTTGTGGATAGATTTTAGTGACAAACAGCAACGTTAAACAATCAATGCAGAGCAGCGTTTAACGTCAATTGCAATTTCGCCGGTATTCATAACATTTACATTGGGCACGGCGCTTATGGGGTTTTCCAATTTGAATAAATGTACCACAGCTTCAGGAACACGTGATCTCCCTTACCGAATGTTCTCCTTTGTAAAACATCCAAGTCGATTGACTTTGAGGTTCCCAGCACCAACAGCGCAATGAAGAATATCGCAAAGAAGAATTGTGGCCACTGCAATAAGGTGAGTTGTAGATTTTCTTCCTGAAGAGGAAAGACTGTGACCCTTGCCGTCAGACTGTGGAATTGCTCTGTCTTTGGCTCTCAGCCACCAACAGAGATGAGCACCACCCATTGGCGACTTGCGCAGAGATAGGCGTTGACCGTGTTGCTCGATTGCAAGCGGTAAGCATTGTAATCCATCATCAACGCCTGCATACGATTGGCAGTATGAATTGATGCCGCACTCCGTTCGCACCGTACGTAGCCCACCGTGCTAATCGGAGGTGCGGGGTAAGGACAACAAACTCGACACAGAGATGCCGTTCTTTGCTGGCCCCTTCGCGTGGAACTCTAAACTCAACTATCTAAACTATCTTTATTTTACCAGGTAAGGCCCACTGAGCTACGGAGCTCTTTTTCAGAAGACACCTGGCCACAAATGATAACGAAGTGGCTCATCACTTGGAAATGTAGAACAGCCAAATACTCTAAACGCGTGATGTTCATTCTAAATGTGGGGGGGGGGGAAACCCGGAGGACGTGACCACGGGGAGAGAGAGACACGCAGACTCCAACGATACAGCATGCGTCAGGGTCAGAATCGAACCCACGCCCTCCAGCATACAAGGCGAGGGAGTTAACATCTCGCCACCGCCCTCTCCCCCAGCCGTCCGTGCTGTCGGCTCCCCCCGACCACCGTTGAATTCCGTGCTCAAGACCGTCCGCCACCTACGATTGACCGCCCCCTCTCTCTCTGTGAAATAAACACATCCGCGGTTGAACACGTTTACACGCTGTATACATCGCGATTGCTTCGTGGTGGTGTTGTGAGACCGTGCGCGCGAATGAACGCAGGGTGCCGGGGAGAGCTATGGACGGGGGGCTCTGGGATGCTCATTTCCGCAAGTCTCCCTCTGGTTATGTCAGCGGAAGAGTGGTGTGAAGGGTAATCAATGATCCCCTTCTCGAGGTGTAGACACTTCATCTGCCACGCTGTAAAGTGCGTGCAGTTTAAAAAAGGGTGGCGGATGTATTGAGCGGCGCGTCGTGGTGGTGAAGTCCACGTTGCGCAGGCTGAAAGTCACGCTGTCGTATTCACTGCCTACGCAGTCATAACGTGCGTGCGTGTGTTCGTGTGTGGGGCGGACGTTGTGTGGGGAGAGGTAGTGTATAGGTTAGCACGCCGTGCTATGAGCCAATTGACCCCAGTTCAATTCCTGCTCACGGCCACTAACACCAGTGCCTCCCCTAGGTCGACTCGGCCTCAAATGAGTACCTGGTGCGAGGCAGCCAGACGTGGTGCTGGTCACCCACACTCCCGTGCGCCGTGTCGGCCTTGGTAGGTGCTCATGAACAGCTACCAAACGTCCTGTTTTGGTAGGGACAGTCCTGGCTTCAGAAAGGCTGTCCTGGTGTCCCCCACCACTTAAAATCTGTCAGGCTCAACTGGCAGAGAGAATGGGGCTCCCCGAGCAGTGGGCGGGGCTGATAGGGGAGTGGGTGGGGCACACGAGCAGTAGGTGGGGCAAGGGTCAGGAGGAACGAATCGACTCTCTGTGTTCGCGGGGCTAGTGACCGAGTGGTCGTGGCTCTGTGAGAGTGGGCTGGGCTTGTGGAGGGAGGGGTTGCCACCTCACCACGTGTCCCGGTCGATCCTCCCAGATATATCCGGACGCTTTATTTATACTCTCTCCTGTGTCTGGATACCCGTGGGACGCTACCGAGCACACAGTGTTCCATTTATCCCGACATTCACACGACGCCAGTGTGCACTTGTTTGCCTTCACACCTGTGGCTTGTTTTTTTCTTTCTGCCGGTGCTGTGTGACATGAATTGATACCAATTAGTATGATGGGCACAGCCAGGTTTCACAAGAACAAGGATGGCCTTGCAAATGTACGAACATTGTCAGAGTTAAAGCTGCCGTTTGCACACTTTCATTATAATTGGTCTACCCGAGGATGAACACGATACAACGACGCTCCGTAGGTCCTGCACACAAGCTGATCTCATCACCCCGTCCCTTCTGTGGACATCCTCTCGGCTTTTAATAGCCAATCCATTGTTGGTCTCGACCACCAGCCAACATCTCTTCTAGTGATGCTTGCCACGCAAGCTCACTTTTACTCACAGTCAGAAAATAATTACAGTTTACTTTGCAGGCAAACCCTGGACTGGTTTTGACCTTGAGTTGCGTTTGCAGTGTGTTGACAAACCAATCCTGAGTTGGACCCAGTCTAGTGTCAAAAGCAGGGGTCGACAAGCGAAATCACAAGAAGAGCCATTCTTTACGAATTCGGTTAAACAACTCAATTTATCAAGAGCCGCAACGCACCGTGGCCGCGAATACGAGACGGCGGTCCTTCATAAACAACGTCACAAAGCGGTCCTTAAAGAGCCGCACGCGGCTCCGGAGTCACGGCTTGTTGACCCCTTCAGAGTCATGGCTTGTTGACCCCTGGTCTAAATAAATGCTGCTGGAAAATATTTAGATGGATCTAAATATAAATTTTACGTTATTTTTGCTCGTGCAACAAAGCCCTTGTCTGTTTATTTGTAATTTATGACCCATAATTTTCCACCAATGGAACTCACGATGTTTATTCGAGAGCTTTTTCCTTTAATGCCAGGTAGCCCAGCGGCATTTGTTTAATGGAGCGTGCCCTTGCCGATGAGACTCTGAAAGTGGAAACGGGCATGGGGGTTTGCGTCCTCCCTGATGGCCTTTTAACGGCTGCAAGATAATTTCGTTTTACTTCATTTTTCGTGACGGAGCAGACCCGTGTCATCTAATTTTGACGCCTTCATGACTTCTTAATTAAGATTCAGTGTAATCACTTAGCCAATCTAGGGCAAGGTATGAGCTTTGTAAGAGTGGCGGGGGAAAGGTTGCTAATGTGTCTGCACAACTGCCTTACAATGCACCTACCATTAGCACGGTTGGCTACGTACGGTGTGAAAGAAGTTCAACACACACATACATGGTGTGCGTTTTTAACCTGGATTTCTAACAGTGGCAGCCCGAAGTCATCATCGAGCCATTCTCAGCAGACTTATGAGTGGAACTCGCGAAAGTCCAAATCTACGATCGACAGTTTTATTATTTTTATGGAATAACGACCCTCCACCACCCGACACGGCCAATCAGCAAGAAAGTGTCACGTTGACAAAAGACAAATAGTGCACTGCTTTAGCCCACCGGTGTGTTGAAGAGTGAATCCACAACATTTACAATTTTTTTTAGTACGACGTTTCGCTGGTAATTACATCCAGCATCATCGGGCAATTCGCCAGAATGGTGAGGCTCCCCTCTAGCTCCCGGTCTTAAATAGAGCAGCAGCAGGGTGACGTCATCATTGAACTCATCAGGTGCAATGATTTGAGGCGGAGGGGGGTAGTGTAATTATATAATAGATTGGTAATCAGTCAATTGTTACGATTAACGACCGCCTGCCCTGAAACAATAAAAAACAACAGGAACTATTTCTACACCGGGAGTAACGGCCGTGGTCGCTTTCAGTTGTCTCCTGCGTCGTCGCTTCAACCTCCCAATCAGTCGGCGCGGTGACATGGCAGTGTTGCGGCATTCAAGGGCCTGAACAACATTCACCGCACTTGCAATCAAATGGCCGAAACACCACGTGAAGGTCAGCGCTTCGCACGAAGCTCGTACAACTTCAGACAGAGGTTCCTACTTTTTCCCCAATAGACGTCACCCTACTCTTTGACTTTGGCCCACGGCGATGACCTGTTCTCTCTCTCACCCCACAAAGACACAATCAATTCCTCTGTAACGAACTCGCTGCCACGTGCCCATTTACCTTGTCGAGTCTGCAAATCTCCCATCGGTAATGTCCCTCCTGGTTGCCCACGGTGGAGTTGTGAATTATTTATAAAATCAATAGTGAAGTAAACTGAATTGTCGCACCGTGTTTTATTGAACATTTAGAGCCCTGAATGGGATGCGTGCCCCATAGTACCAGGACACCCCCAACCTCCTGCACTTTTCGTGATATTTTTTCCGCTATAAATATGTATTATTTAAGCATCCAATAAGGCAGTGTGGCAGCCCCTTTGAAATTCAGTTTGCGAATCGTTAAAACATTTATGCTTACCCGTGTGCATTTAGACAGGCACGTACATCCTGCCATAAAATGTGCGGTTTAGCGGTTGACGGCGTTACTTTAAGGAGGACGTAGCCTGCGGGACGCCGACTTTAATGAAAAGCCGTTAGCGAGCGTACGGCCCGTGTGGCTAATGGCCCTCGGGGTCACCCACCCAGAGGGCAGCGGCTCGCTGCGATCTTCCACCCCGTGAAGAGCGGCGTGGCAATGCGCGGTGTGGCACGATGCAGGGAGAGTTGGCACCTCGTAAGCAAGTTGTGAAAAATCCACATCACGAAGAGTGATACCACAATCCATAATAGAGGTTTTTTGTGTTAGATCGCGTAAATATACAAATGTGTCGTTAAACCCGCCACCACCCGACACAGCCAATTAGTAAGGTTTGTCACTTAAACAGAACGTGCCAATTTATGACTAGTTCGGCACACCCATTACTAGTACAGCACACCGGGTGTGCGGTGGGTTTAACGACACATTCATATTCACGCGATCTAACACAAAAACCTCTTATGGAAAATGTTGACAACCCGCTGTGGTTTTAACACGTAGGCTTTGGCGACCAACATCACTCATAATGAAGTTATTTTGGATTATATGAACGTAAATGTTAATCACCTGATGATGCTGGTTGTTGTAATCGCCAGGGAAACGTCGTTAACTCAAAATAGAAATGTTGTGGGTTTGCTCTCCCAACACACAGCCGGTGTGCTGAAGTGGTAACTAATTGGGACATTTTGTTCACCACGTGACAAACCTTTACTGATTGGCTGTGTCGGGTGGAGGCAGGTTTAAGAAGCATTTACGTTTATGCGATTGAACCCAAAAAACCCGATTACGAATCACCGTTGACTTTTGACAAAGTGTTCCCAATTTGATTACCTGAACAGGGATGATGGGCCGAGTTGATCATTAGTGATCGCGATTTGAGCTCAAAGACACAGAGCCAGCCTCTGTGACCAAATTGTGACCCAACAACGCACTTTCTTTTGATTAATTAGCCAACCAGATTGAAATCTTTCACACACTCTCAACCGTTTTTTTTCCCCAACTGATCCTGGATTAAAAGGCTAAAAATGAACTCATTAGGGTTTCATAAGAATCATCCTGGGTAATCCCTCATGCAAGGTCAGCGCAGAGTTCAAACACTCTTTAATGTAAGTTGATCTCTCAAGCCTGAACAAAGTTACGTGGAAAAATATCATCTTACACTGCCAGTTGGCGTAAGATATAAAGAAAACATTTAAGACATCAATTAGCAAGTGTTTAAAAAAACATGAATGGCTTTAGTTAGCTGGAGTATTTGACAAGGTTGGAGTGAGGATCAGATACATGAATGAATAGAACATGTAAATTAGGTGGTCTAAAAACGTTTTAAGACTTATATTCATTTACGTACAGATTCTTCAGTAAGCGGTAATGCCATCCACGCGGTGTGGTGCATAATTAGTACAGTACTCTACTTGAAGACGCGGCTACAAAACGAATGGCTATCGTGAAGCCTTTACCATTGTCTCGTCGAATCCTCCGCCGTCTAGCCAAGGTCCAGAGGGCAATGCTACCACTGTCGTGGTGAACTCTGTAAGTTGTGGCTCTTACAGCAGATCATTACTATCTGGCTGTTTGGTACCGCTCGGATAATCATCATCATCATCATCATAAGTTCATGAGCTGGGTTGGAATAGCCTGAGTCAGTGTTATTTTTTTTAAACTCTTCGCAATGTTCTTTCTCAAATACATTGACGATCGTGTTGTTCCATTTCGCTCTCTCTTCCATGTTATGTCTCAAGAACATATTTCTGGCCGTGACCTCCTTGGAAAATACGGCGGTTAAACTGAAACTTGAGCCGAGCTTACTTTTCCATTTTCTGCCATTTACTGTTATTACTGTTATCACCAATTGTGGGCTGAAGCAGCTACCACGTTGTTGCTTTGGGGCCGTCCATAAATGACGTCACGCGATTTTGGACGATTTTTTACCCCCCCCCTGCTCGTCACACGGCGTCACAAAAAGTCAGACCCCCCCTCAAATATGACGTCAGAAAGCTCTGCCCCCCCCCCCCCGCCAAAAAAAAATCAAACATGCTTCAAATCGCTTTAAACTATTGTCATTGTAGTGCGTATTTAATGTGCCGCTGCACTCTGATGTTGTAGGAGAAAACATTTATTACAAAGTATATTTAATTAAGTAGAACGTGTTGTCTATATTTATTTAATGTTGCGCATTTTGATGTGACGTCACATTTCTCAAACCACCCCCCCCCTCGTCACACATCGTCACAAATGTCTGACCCCCCCCCCCAAGTGCGTGACGTCATCTATGGACGGCCCCTTTGAAGTTGAGATGAATTAAGTAAAGCCACGTGGCTTCATTAGCCATGAGAAATATCCCCTGGGGATATTGTGTGCATGTTAAACAGAGAAAAGTTATGATCCCCGCCGTATAGCTGGCAGCTTTAATGCTCCATATTCAACCATGTGGGGTTTTTAAAATGTCAGATTATAGTATAATGAGCAGAATCACACTTAACAATGAATATGAATTAGAGTTCAGATTAATGTCACGCTCACTTGCACGCTTTCCATAAGGCAACACGGTAATTCCTTGTTGAACGCACGGAAGATGCATTCCTGAAAAGTGCAGCCTGCAGCCATTCCGTGGTGGGACAAAAAAACTGAGTTGATGGTACGCCACCTCCACGTGGCCTTTACCCAGAATCCCCGTACCGCTCAGCCGCGTAGCTCAACAAAGTATACTCTTTGGTTCTTTCGGTAAAGTCATGTAGGTGAAAATAATAATAAAATAAAATAATAAAATAAAATAAAGTGAAAACTAAATTAAATCACGACGTTTCGGGCGCAACACAAGCGTCCTTCATCAGGTGGGGACCACCACAGCGAAAACAGTTGCTGAGGTATGCCGAAGAGATGGCTTTGACAAGTGTTTATATAGCTGATATAGCTCAACAAAGTAGTTCGTCGATGACCGCTCAGAAACCTGCGTTCTAACCTTCCGCGTTGTGCGAAAGTCTTCACTCACGGAAGAACCGCGTTATAGCGCAAACGCGTTGTAGTGTGAACACGCGTTCAGCGAGGACTTGCCGTACCTCGTCAAGCCTTAAATACTCTTGATTTGTTTTAAAATTAACATTTTCTTACATACGCGTGCAAAATAAAAAATTCCGCTGTTAAAAATATGAAGGATAAAGATGGATTCCTCACGTTGATTTCACCTGTGTACAGCGGTGACTTGTGTTGCCTCCGAAACGTCGTGATTTTTTGTTTTTATTTTATTTTACTTTCTACGTGACTTTACCGAAAAAACCTAAGAAGATAACTTTTTTTTATCACAAGCTGCCAGGAGGGCACTCCTATTTGAACACTCGTTGTGTAAATGTTGCTTATTTAATAGCTCGCTTTGCAATCGCCCGGCCTTTTAAGGGAATTTAGCACAAGAATCTCCCAAAGCTAACAATGTACACTTTCTTTTGTGCTGTGACGCAAATGATGCGTGGTCGCCCATTAAGTACTATATATATAAGTACTATATATGACTGTAACAATTAAGTGCTGAATTGGCCGTGTATCCGTGGCGTTTACCTCTAATCGCTGCTCTCTGTGTAGCCGCACTTTCAACGCCTTCATAAATCGGATGTTACACGCGGAAAAATCTGCACCCGACCTTCGTGGCTTGATTTTATAGTCGGCTGCTATTACGGAAACACTTAGGCGTGCGCGCGCCCGTGCGTCCGTGATTTGATTTTCGCATGATCCACCCTGGGTTTATCCAGATTGGATGGTGCGATGACCTCAATGATGCTCCAGCTATCCGAACAAATTCTCGTCGGTGGGCTCGTCTGGTAGATGAGCCTGCCTCGGCCTGGTAACTCTCACACACAGCCACCCCTTGTTTGTCCACATCACGCTAAAAAGTCACAGCATGGCCTATAGAAGAGCTGGCCGGTTGTGATGCAGTGGGACCTGAAGTCGAATGGACTTACTGCCTGTGGTGTCAGGATGTATGTATGTTGAAATTATTTCGCACCGTACGTGGCCAACCGTGCTAATTGTTGACAAAGCTTTGGAATTGCATCTCTGGGCAGCTTTTGCCAATGACTAAGAATCGAGCCCAGGCGACCAGGTTCATAGCGCAGCACGCGAACCAGCACAGCACCAGTTGCCATATCGTGACCAAGACAAAGACCCCCGCCACCCCAATACAGGCTAAGCTGTCTGTGGGGACAATTGTTCTTTGCAAGAACCCGTGAAGTGCAGCGTGGCTGCACGAGAGGGCGATGTGGTCAGCACCAAGCCCGGCCCCCTTTGACTCCCCCGTGCTGATGTTTACACACAGCACCAGGCTGCTTTAACCTAGCAAAGGCCCAGGACTTGTCCAGATATCACTCGATGCCGATGTTAGCCGTGGCTGGGATTCGAACCCAGGTGGCCAGGTTCGGAGCGCAGCGCGCTTACCACCTATGCCACCACGTCAATTGATTCGCAGCCGCAGTCCTAATCAACGCTATTCATCACTCGGCGGCAGTGACGTTACCACACAGTCTGTCCCAGGGCTTGCAAGGTGCACGGCAAGGTCGTGTGGTGTAGTTCGAGCTTACGGACAGCCTGTAACCGAAGGGATAGATATATTAAGTAAGGGTTGGCGCAGTGGAGTAATAATGGTCACACGCGCGTGGCAATTGGCCTCCCCTAAGTTCACTCAGCCTATAACGAGGACTTTTGCGATGTGTCAGCACCAACACTGCGGACACAAAGAGAGCCGGGGGCGTGGTGCTCGCTTCAACAAACCCTTCAGTTAACGAGTGCTCGCGAACTGCGCTGCTGTTCCCCAACAGTCTGACCGTTCTGCAAAGGGCATCTGTTGTCGTGCGTCCGGCGTGGATCTTACAACTCTGCTCGTGATGCCGCAGAGTCAAACCTGTACAATTCTTGCAGGCCGAAACTAAACGGTGCTCGAAAACATTGGCCCATAAGACCCACAACCTAATAGACCGAATTGCAATTTTATTTTTTGCAAGGTGAACCAGAGACCTTCGCCAGGTTGTTTATTTTCTCATTGTATGATCTACAACCCGCCGAGGCGGCGGCGGCTCGTAGTGCGTTTCGTACCACGTTGCAACTTATATCCTGAGTTCATTCGCTCCTCCGTAAGTGTGAAAATAATGGCAAAAAAAACTTTCCGCGTCAATTAGATTGAGGATTGAGATACGCACGACCTCATTAGCATTTAATAACGGGATCAATCCATTTTAGGGCTTATTAGATTTGGTAACACGCACATTAGTTCTGATGTTTGTGTATACGTGCCCTGACTGGGAATGTCTCGGTACGGAATTCTACAACACGGCTCGGTGGCGTTATTATACAACAGGAGGAAGGTGCAACCGCACCCGAGCGATCAGTCGCGTGCAACTTGGTGGGATGCACCTTGGTTGCGTGCAACCGAATCGCTTACACAAATTATCGCTGATTCTTATCTTATATAGATTTATACAGCGTCTTGTTCCAGCGCGCTATGCAACAATTATTAAATTGTACGTAAGGTGATCGTGGTTCAAATAACGAGTGGAAAGCGCCAGCGTCTTAGCGTTAATTTTATTTAGAGAGGCGTAGCGCCGCTGTTTTTTTAAAGGCATTATACTCACCGCATCGAACTGTAGCGACACGACCGCACTCTACGATAGCCGGCGCCAAACTGTGCCACACACCCTCCCGTACGGCCTTGTGTTTTACTTCCGATGCCGTTCCGACGACGATGAGGTACGTGCAGAAAAAGCACCGATGACGTGCGTGCAACGTACGTCATCGGAATGGGACACGGTTAATGTGCTTTATTTGGAGAGACCAACAAATAAGGGAGATGATACATCGTCTGCTCATCTGTTTTTGAGTCTTACATTCTCCACGAAGATTCCAACTGGTTATTTATTAGGTCGCGCAAGTGATCTCCCCCCCCCCCCCCCCGTGTGTGGGTCCGAGTTGAATGCTTTTGGTGGCTGAGGGACAACCGCGTTGATCGCACGGCAACCAGCGGGCTCCGTTATTGGACCGGTGTCCCCGGCTTGTTGGAGCCATTTCTCGCACGCTCAGCGGCGACCGAGTGGGTAACAATGGAACGTATCGCCAAAGTACAAACGGGTGGAATGAAAACATCGTTTTCTCGTACTCCGTGTTGCGACGTTTTATCTGGTTAAGTGTGATCTAGTTAGCAAGACATGACCTCGAAAAAATAAGCGTTAACTGCTAACTGCAATGCTCGTACTCTGTTGCGTCTGGTCTCTCTACGTGTGGCTGCCTTTGAAGGTGTTTCATCTCCACGACTAATTAAAAGCGAAGCTCGCAGCCATGCAGAGAGCCGCGTGCACGCGGCGCGTTAACCGTCGCTGCGCCCACGAACACCTCCCGTTACATCTCGTAGAATTGCAATGGGGGGGGGGGGAAGTTATTGCAGACCCGATCGTGGCGATCCAGGCTTATCGGTTCACTCCATGGCATTAATGCATTTGCTGCTCGTGGCGTAACTGCATCCGTGTGGTTTGGTATCATATCCCGAAAGTGATATGGCTTGTGTGTGGCTGTATGGAACACGCACGACGATTCTCTGAATCTACACTTTTTACCAGATCTTTCTTAGAGACTTGGCTCTTGAAAGACTTTCCCCTGGTCCAATAAAGTTAATTATCCATCCAAATGACAATGATTAGTAGTTATTTATAATTAATGTTGCTGGTAAAAGGTCGACTTAATTAGGCCATCCAAGAGTTAACATCGCAGTGACAAAAAGATGTCCACCGGTTTTTTTTTACCCTCGCGGTAATAATAATTAGTGTAATGTTCGTCGTGCGCCATTCTTTTAATTAGTTTCCAAATTTGGCCGCCGCCGCCGCGCGCGTGCTGAGGGAGCACGTCACGTGACACTCGGGAAGGCTGACCCCTGGTGACCCCTGCTGCCACGGCGCTGCGTCCCTGAGCCAAACCGCTCGGGGCGAAACTCGGAGCGCCATGTGGCGGTCCGCGACGCGGGACTACAACACAATAGCGAGAGGTCAAGATGTCATCATGGCCAGAGAAGCCCCTGATGCCACCACCACCACCGCATTTCAAACGCTTCCTACCCTCCGCCAAATCCCGCAGCAGCAGCAGTCGCAGCACAGACGCGACCTTCAAGAGCTGTCCACACAGTCTCCCACCACGTGGCCTTTAGGTATTCTCTTCCCCCTCAGTTGCTGGACTCGTCGAGGTCACTCCAATGGCCGGTGTCGGCGGGTGGCTCTCCTCCATGCTGTGAGCACGTTCCACCCCGCGCCGTCTTCCTCTGCCTTTCTTTGATTGGTTAAAAAGGTCGCAATTCAGAATCCGAATCGTTAGTTATTCTGGAGAAATCCAATGAGCTCTGACGCTCTTTTTCACTGATGTCCAGTCGGGGACAGGGTCAGAAAGTTACAGAGTCAAAAGGCAAAACGTGAAACGTGTGTCTCCTTGTTTCCCGAAAGAGATAAACATCCAGAGGAAACTTTACATCTGAAACCATGATTACTAAGGGTGTAAGTTGGGTTCAATTATTGGGTTCTTGTTGTTATAGATTGTGTTTGTTGTAAACAAGGCAATGCTTAGCGTGTAATCGAGGGTGCTTTGCTACAAGTGGTTACGTTCCGTATGCCCTGAGTGTGTTCCTCGAGTGTTTGGGTGTGCGCGTGTGGGGAACGATTAGCACGCCGCGCTACGAACCCGGCGACCCGAGTTCAATTCCCGCTCAGGGCCACCAACACCCCTGATGATTATCTGAACCGGTCCTGAGCCACCCCTACCTAGGTCGACTGAATGTGTCATTTCAAACACACGCACGCAGAACGCGATGCTCGGTGTTCGAACTGAATCCCTCTTCCACCATTGCGACGTTCGCAGCTTTTGCTCATGTCATATTTATTTGCTGTCGGGAAAGAAGACTGCAATGACTATGTTTCGCTTAACACGTACATCCTAAAGCTGCGCGGCGCCGCAATTAACACATTTGGGCGGTGCGCCGCACGAACTCGCTGTGATCCGAGAGTTAACTAAAAATACGCGTGCCTCTGAGATTTGAAGTGTCCGTGTGGCCTTGAATTACAATTCACGTTCGAACTTTATTTGCACCACGTGGCTTCGTCACGCGGCGTCGCGCACGCGGTCGCCCTCCAATCGCCCGGTCTGCCGATAGATGGCCAACAGCGAATCAGGAGTGGGAACGTGGCAACAATGATGGCAGACGTCACCAGTGGGTGGAGCCGTGACGCTCGCGGCGCTGATTGCAACTCTGTGCCAACCTGCTCAATGTATGGTCGACTAAGCATGTGGCAATAGCAAAGACAAAGATCCACTGTATAGCCTTAACTGACTGATGGGGCAAGTGCTGTTTATGAGCACTTGTGAAGGCCGGCACGGCACACGAGGGCGGGGGGGGGGGCAACACCACGCCCGGTCGCCTTTGTCTCCCTCGTGGCGATGTTTACACACCGCACTCATTTGAGGCTGAGTCGACATAGGGGAGGCCCAGCGCACTGACCACACTACCGCAGCACGCAACACCAGCAACAGCAAAATGTACAGCAGCAAACTCTTCAAGAGCAGCAGCAGCAGCCTGGTTTGTAACGCCTTACATTTAACGTTGAAATAATCGTGAGCCACGCTTATGAAATACAGCGATACTCATTTCCTCTGCCGACCACATGGTCTGGAGCTACTGGTTGTCCCCCAGCCGTCCATGCTGTTAACTTCTCTGTCCCTGTTCAAGTCCACGGTCAAGACCTTCCCTATCCTCTCCTTTTGACCGACTGCCTCTCTCCGAAATAAAACACATTCCTGCGGAGGGAGCTGGTAGGAACGTTGGGTTGCTCGGTCAATGGCCAGGGTCAACGGCGGCGTGGTGTATTCCGCAAATATGCTCGACTGTGAGGGCGGGCACAAGCCGGCGTGAGTAGGTTAAACGTTGAGTTTTATAAGGGCACCACGGGGTGACCAGTCCCTCCCACCCCCCACCCAGCTCCTCCCCACCCTCCCCTCTCCACCCAGCCCCACCTCTCCCATTTTTGGATGCACGACGGACGGACACAATAATCCCCTGTGGGCTGGTGTAACCAGGAGATTCCTACCAGTATATTCCCGCGGTGTATGTATCGCATATTGAGATGTCCTCTCATCATTTAGATGCCATCTGCATCCAAATTGTATCACTTTGACTATCCCTGCTGATTAGGAGGGTTGCCATGGCAGAACATTTATTCTCATCCATAGGAAGAATCGTGGAAAGACACGGATAATCGTCTCAATGTTCTGCCACCTCCAAGCTGTTCCTCTTATCTGCACGTGAATTCTTGACGACGGATAAAAGGGCGAATGGCGTAAATCCAGGATCCCGTATCCAGATCAATTCGAGTCGAACGTCTTTGGCATCGTACGTAGCCAGACGCGCTCAACACGGGACGATCGGCAGAATGGACGTAGGGATACAAGGAAAGTCTGGAGATCGATCGGAGGGTATGAACAGTGAGAGGGCAACATTCTAAAATGATGCTGTCGGTCGACTTTGAGTTTTATTCTTCTTTAATTTTTCGATTTAAAGCTTTCGTGACTGCAGGGATTCATCTTCTTGGTTCTTTCGGTAATTGTTCCAGAACTTTTGGGGGGGGGGACGACGACTCTCGGTCTCACGGAAAGAGTCGCGTCTCGTCTGTCTCCGTCTTCGTCTCCGACTGGCTCCGTCGCCGTAATCGCATTTCACTTCGTGGTGAGAAACCGCCGTGCGGAAATCACGAACGCGTAATTGTTTTTAGTTGTTTTAGTTGGAATTGTTTTTAGTTGTAATTGTTATAATTTTTTTGTAATTGTTTTAGTTGTCATTGTTTTAGTTGTAATTGTTTTAGTTTTAATTGTTTTTGTTGTAATTGTTTTCACTGTTATTAGCGCCGACGGCAGGAACGGCGTCCGCTTCCTCCATATTCCATTTTTACCGCGCCACTCTCTGTTCTCTCCGCCAAGCCCCGTGCAACCGCCTTCTCGTGGATCATGTGCAGTGTGAGCACCTCCACACACGCATGTGCCGCTCTGAGACAGACAAATAAATAAACAGCTGCTCCATACAAACACAAACACAACCCCCGCGCCACCCCACGTTGACCGCTCCGCCCGCGAGCCCGGAGCGGTGGCCCGGGGGGAGTCGCCCCCCCCCTCCTCGGTCCGTGACCACTGCCGCCCCCAGCTGGGGGGCACAGCTGGGGGCGTAGCCCCCCTCGTCCCCCAACACCCCCTTGCCCCCCCCACCCACCCCTCGCCCCCTCCCACCCCCCTTGCCTCCCCCACCCCCACGCCCCTCCCTCAACCCCCCACCCCCTTCGACCCCCCTGCCCCCCCCACCCCCTCGCCCCCAACACCCCCTTGCCCCCCCCACCCACCCCTCGCCCCCTCCCACCCCCCTTGCCTCCCCCACCCCCACGCCCCTCCCTCAACCCCCCACCCCCTTCGACCCCCCTGCCCCCCCCACCCCCTCGCCCCCAACACCCCCTTGCCCCCCCCACCCACCCCTCGCTCCCTCTCACCCCCCTTGCCTCCCCCACCCCCACGCCCCTCCCTCAACCCCCCACCCCCTTCGACCCCCCTGCCCCCCCCCACCCCCTCGCCCCCACCCCCTCGCCCCCACCCCCTCGCCCCCACCCCACGCCCCTCCCCCCACCCCCTCGCCCCCACCGCACGCGTAGCCATGGCGACGCTCCGTCTTGCGGTGCCCCGGGGCTCCCGCGCTGTGCGAATTCGAGAGCCGCCCGTGCCGCGTTCTCTGCGCAGGGCTTTCTGTTGTTGCTGCTGCTGTTGTTGTTGCTGCTGCTGTTGTTGCTGCTGCTGTTGTTGCTGTTGTTGTTGACAAAAGCGGCTTTGAAGCGAAGCGGTGCGGACGCCGCGCGATTCTTTTCGGTCGCGGCTCCCATGATTGTCACGGTGCTTGCCCCCCCCACCTCGTTGTTTCCATGGCGACGTTTGTGTGAACAGATAGCGATGTGAGTGGGGGGCTTTGGTTGTTTTCTCGACGCAGTTTGACGAGCGCAAGGCCTGAGAAGGCCCCCCGAGTGCTGTGTGCGAGTCCTTTGCCCGGCTAATTGAACCTTGTGGCGGTACCCCGGGGTGCCATAGTAGCCCACGATGCACCACCACCGTGGTGTACACGATGCACCACCACCACCACGTGGTGTACACGATGCACCACCACCGTGGTGTACACGATGCACCACGACCACCGTGGTATACACGATGCACCACCACCACCACCGTGGTGTACACGATGCACCACCACCACCACGTGGTGTACACGATGCACCACCACTGTGGTGTACACGATGCACCACCACCACCGTGGTGTACACGATGCACCACCACCACCTCTCAGCGCAGTCGTCGTCCTCGCTGCGTGTCGACATTGCGGAGTGGCACCGATGTCGGACTGATTGGTGCCCCAGTCGTGGAGCGAAGTTACCCCCTGGACAAATTATTGTCCCAGAAATAAAGTATTTAATTGCCTCGGTCATTTAGCATTATGTGGTACCCCGGGGTAACGCCATGAGCATCAATTTTGCAAGGCGGATCCGTGGCGTGCAAGCACAGCAGCGTCAGCAATTTCAAGGATAAAAACATCAACATTGCAGCCAACGAGCACAGCAGGGTCACGGAGGAATATGCGAGAGACAAATGTGTTGGTATCAAAGTGTCAGAGCACCTCGGTGAGCGCACTGGCAGTCTATAATGTAGACTGTACCCTGGTTCTTAACCTCGGTGAGTGTATACTGGCAGTCTACATTGTAGACTGCCAGTACACACTCACCAGTATACTCACCCAATGTACTGGCAGTCTAATATAATGCCAGTACACTCACTGAGGTTAAAAACCAGGCTACAGTCTACATTATAGACTGCTAGTACACTCACCAAGCTTAAAAACCAGGCTACAGTCTACGTTATAGACTGCCAGTACACTCACCCAGCTTAATAACCAGGCTACAGTCTACATTATAGACTGCCAGTACACTCACCAAGCTTAAAAACCAGGCTACAGTCTACGTTATAGACTGCCAGTACACTCACCCAGCTTAATAACCAGGCTACAGTCTACATTATAGACTGCCAGTACACTCACCAAGCTTAAAAACCAGGCTACAGTCTACGTTATAGACTGCCAGTACACTCACCCAGCTTAATAACCAGGCTACAGTCTACATTATAGACTGACAGTACACTCACCCAGCTTAATAACCAGGCTACAGTCTACATTATAGACTGCCAGTACACTCACCAAGCTTAAAAACCAGGCTACAGTCTACATTATAGACTGACAGTACACTCACCCAGCTTAATAACCAGGCTACAGTCTACATTATAGACTGCCAGTACACTCACTCCGATTAAGAACCAGGCTACAGTCTACATTAGTGATTTTTTTGTTTTTTATGATTTTTATTCACTTTATTATTATTTTTCTATCTACGTGACTTTACCGAAAGAACCAAAGAATATGAATTCCTGCAGTCACGAAAGTTTAAATCAAAATTTAACGTACATGACCAAAAGGTCTGTTTCGTTGCTGAAAAAAATGTTTTTCATTAGAGTTCCTTCTCTTTTGAATTCTGCAGAAATTTAATCATATGGTAATAACCTTCCGCTGTTCAAAAGTTATCACATGCATATAAATATCCCCACTGATGGCTGAGACTCGGACGTGACGTAACTCTGGCATTTGAGAAATGGTTTTCAAAGTTTTGAGAAGGGTTATATTAAAATTACACATTCTCAAACATTACTTTACTGTTATGACGGTTGAAAATCCTCGCAGCTGGTAGATTAAGGTACGTATCGGAAATATTAAACTGTCCCATCTGCTCAAACCTGCACCTGGGGTGCCGCTTATCTCCATCGGCAGTGGTGAATTTGCCAAATTGTCATCGCTGGGAGCCGGTTTGTCTCAAGAACAGCAGTGACGCTTGATATCCGACAGAGCACAAGCCCCTTGTGTCAGCCCGCTGTGTGGCTGAGGGCCTGCCCACACCGCACGGGCCCTGGGGGTTATTTCACCATGTCGCCGCAAAACCTAAGATTAGCACGGTTGGCTACGTACGGTGCGAAAGAAGTTCAACATACACACATGTCAGAGTGGTTTGGTGAAACACGGATGTGGGAGCATGGAAGTTTCGTACAACAGTTTATTTTGCTGCACTGGCCTCACTGCTTACTTTTGAAATCACAACTTTTAAAGAACATTTCTCAAATGCCATAGTTATCTCATCGCAATGTGCGGAGCTTAGAAGTTTGAGTATGGAAGTATAGTACGACAGTAGATTTTGTTGCACTGCTATCTGATCCCTCCCGCGTAGAGATTATAGGCCGAGCTGACTCCTGTCTGGGATTTGAAAGCCTAACTGCCCAGCTGTGAGCTAAGCTCTAACAAACAGGTAGCCACCTGGCCAGACAACTGAAGATAGGGCCTTTAAATACTCTCAGCGTTGACGTATCGCCGCCTCATATACCAGTCTGGTATCGACCCGGTGCATCATCTCTCCCGTGCAGATACAATGAGTGGTTGTCCCTGTGGAGAGACTGGCTATTGCCATAGAAATGTGGAATTTCCACCTTTGACTGAGGTCTAACAATGGTGATGTGATTGTCAATGAGAGACACTGATACTTTTTTAAACCAAATTTCCTAAACTTAATCACGATGGTTTTATCCATGGGCAGCAGCAGCTTGGAGAGGCCTGCGTACAGCAGTGGATTGACCCTGGATGATGATAATGAATAATGATGCGGCTATGCTGGACGATGCAGCTATAGGGGTGAGAACCCCCAAAGTGCACCATGGGTGACCATCAAGCGATTGATTGATAGACGGATTATGATTGAGTGCAAATAAATGTATCACAGTGAGAGAGCGTTGCCTCACAGTGGTAATGACAGACGCTGTTGAATTATGAGTGGCTTCTTGTACTTGTTAGATCGAGGAATTAACGTCACGTAATTCTGTCGCTTTGTGATAGGGTCCCGGTTCAAGCAGCGCTATGGATAAGGACGTTACAAACCTCGTGCTTGTGTTTGATGATGGAAAAAGTGTGGGGAAATTAATTTTCTCTTAACGATTCTCAAGGACGGCACTGTTTTAGTTCTGGCACATTGATATTTGCGCAAAGCCATACTTTAAAAAAATGTATGTAGCTTTAATTTTGTATGTCTTCACAATGTCCTAAGTTGTTGCGAGTCTGCTATGGACACAATGCTATTTAAGCTACACAAGAAATAGCTGCGCGCACTACTGAGGGTAATATCGATACTAATGCTCCAATGTAGATTTTTTTGTTGTAAATATTGAAATGTTGTCAGCGTGAGCCCATCTGTTTAGTTTTGCTGAGATAAAGGTTTTCTGATTCAATTCAAGGAGGAGTTGTCTGCAGGAGAAGTATCTACATTATTAATTTGCATGGCCACTAATGCAGAGCGATCATTGTCCTTGGTACAAAGTTTGGCACAGTGGAAACTACTGCATGCAATATTGAATGTATTTATCATAATGAAAAAGAAGGAAAGTACAATGAGAGGTCACAGCAGAATAAAATAAACGTGTGAGGGTGTTTAATTTCGTAGCTTGAGTGGGAGATTGTCGAATTACACACCGGCAGTATAGCTAAGTGGGATCCAGACCTCCAGTTTGACATGACGTTCCAGTTTGTCGATCAAAATGTCGATCCTTGAACTCACAATATACGCATTGAATCACGTGCCGTAACTGATTATCAAGATCGAGTATCAAATTTATTTAGTTTACTCAGCTGAGAAGTCAAGAGACCAGGATTGTGTTATTTTCAAGGGTGACCTGGTGCATTACTGTGCGAGTAGGGGGACGATGATTGCTGCCTTGTGTATAACCCCAATCGAGTAATTTGCAGGTAATTTTTCTCATTTGGCAATTTTGGGCCCTGACACTGGCACGCTACCGGCCTTCTCCTGCGAATGACGTCAGGGGATCTTTAACATCCAACTGTGAGGCAGACGGCATTAGGCCAGAGATTGGCAATCAGAATAGCCAGAAGAGAAATATTAAAAATTGAATCCGGTAAAACAAAAAAACCTCAATATTTCAAGAGCCACAATGCCAGTGGTGAATACGAGAGACAGTGGTCCTCAATACATGATGCCACGAAGCAGCAGCAGTGCGGGTTGCCGGCCCCTGGTCTGGCGCAACTCACGAGCGCGGCAACCCACGAGTGGGCTCATGGGTCCTTGTCTCCCACGGAGCCACGAGAGGAGCCGCCGACGTTCACTGCGTCGTTAAACGGCGTCGATTCCGACATCGCCACCCTGAGTGGTGACGTTTTATCGAATCGCGTGAATTGTTATCCGCCAGTTAGCGAGCCTCGCTGGCTGCACATAAGAATAATTGCTGCTGTTACCATTATTACCGCCACCACTGTCACTGGCCGTGTCAATAATGAAGTCAAAATCTGAGCGTGCCACAGCTCCCACAAATACTTTGGTGAACAATCGTCTCCGGTGGCCGCCCTGAGTCGACGGTGGAAATGTGACTGTCCCGTGGTAGGGACCAGCTTTTTCACAGCATGACTACTGTTGACGTCTGACCAAGTGGTATTTATTTTTTTATGAACCAAAGAAATTACGTATCTTACTGAAACCCACGCTCGACTGGAACTTGAGCTCGCAATTTTCCGATCGTGATCGGAGTTCGTGAACCTCGTTGGCCACTTGGCCAGGCACGTTATTAAAAATAACGAATGCAGCAACGTGCTTTTCGATTGATCCCTATGCTTACGTATCCAAACACGTTCGATTTTCAACAAGAAAGGGGCATCGCTAAAAACAGAAATATCGAATGATTCAACAAACAATGTAAAGAGAGCCCGTTACCAAGCGGTCGTGATCGTAGGTGTGTCTTCTTGTCAACGCAATCGATGTTTTTCGATTCTGGAGGTACGACCAGAGTTTGTGTGGGCCTTGCGCAATGCTTCATTCTGTCCAGCGGACACCGGCCAATTCCTTGGCAATGTCCGGCGACAGATTATAGATTAAATAGCCCTAATGGCATAAATTTGTCTCGCTGGCACTTCCATTTATGGAATAAAAAGCCAGGCTGCGGCATTTTGGGAGTCCATTAGACTGATTGAGCACCCCCCAAACTGTGACAGATGACGCTGCCATGACTGGAGAGTGGCCCCACCGCTCCGCTGCTACTCTGTAAAGGTCCAACACAAAACAAGAATAAATAGACAAATAAATTGGGAAACACGCCAAAAGCTTTTCTCGAAATTGTATTGGCGCACGACGCGCCGCTTTCTCCGTTGCCGGTGCCGTGGCTTCCCGCGTCAGCATTGTTGGACCAAGTCCACACGCGCCGACTTTAATTACTTAGCGTGCACCCAAGCAGTCACCTGTCACCTGTCACCTGCCATTAAACCGGCCAGAGAAAGCGAGCGCCTCGCCAGTCGGGAGGTTGTGAGTTCAAATCGTGGCCGGGCGACTGCGATTGACTCATCGAACCTCTGGGGTCGACTTAATGAGTTGCACTTTGTGACGAAGTCATGAGCGATTGTCCTACATTTCGAATCGCCTCTGCCATAGTAACGTGGAATTTCCTACCGGTGGGGCCGTACACAGGACACCACCTCGGTGCGCTCTCGCTGGTTTTGTTGTTGTTTTTAAACATCGAGTAGCTCCCAATTTGGCCACATTCCCCCGTAATCCAGTCCTGGGTCCAGTTGCCCGTCAAGGACAGCTGTCGCTACGCTTCTTTGTGGCAACACCGCGCGTGAACACCGCATCTCCGGTCCGGCCCTGCGCGTGGCCCCGTGGATGCGCGGAGCTTCTGGACTGGGCTGGCACGCTGGCACGCTGGCACGCTGGCACGCTGGCACGCTGGCACAGAGCGGAGCGGCGATTGAGCCGAGGGGTAGAAGCCGGCGGCGGCAGATAATGTCGCCGCCGTCGTTGGAAGCATGTCGTTATGGCAAAAGCGAGCGCCGCCTGCAGTTCGCGCCAGTTGGAAGTCGTGCAGGTTTCAAATTCCAAGCAGGTTTCTGCGTGACCTGGGCAAGAACTCAAGGAGAGAGCAGGGGGTGCGACAGTGGCCTGGCTCACCACACCGACAGAAGCAGAGCAAAATACAAGCACAGAAATTATGCATCTCCAAACGCGGTGTCGATCATGGGGATTGTTTTGATCATACTTCACCACAATGGTCACTGCCGGTTTGTGTTCGATATAAGGGATAATATTTGTTTTCATACTGATTGATAATATATTATATTTATACGCACTTGAAGGTTTTTTTCATATTCCGTAGTTTTATGTTACTGCTGTCATTGGACACCTCAGGTTTTCTCCACGTATCTCCCACCTCTCCCTTTCAGACGTTTCCCCGAGGTAGCAAGCATTTAATTGGCTGTGTCGCAAACTTTCACTTCACTCGCGCTAAAAGTCTCCCAATGACCCTGAGGAAAATTTCCAGACGGTGTCGCGAACACAGCTCCCCATATTAATTACTTAATTCAGCCCAAATTACACCCAGTGAAGGTTTTACCAAGGTCGACTGAGTGGTAATATCGCTCCAGTTTGGAGGACCCTTTTGGAGATCCATTGGGGGTTTACACTCGCCGCGGTTGGAACGATTCAATCTCCTTCGGTAATTTGACGATAATTGTCATGATTCTTTTTAACATTGATTCTAGAATCAATTTCTGTTGATTGGTGGCTCACCACTACCTTCTGCAGGGCTGACGGGGAACCCGTTGCATGCAACGTACGCGGATCGCAAAACATTGATGCTTACACATGCAATTCGATGTGTGTATTGTGAGCTCAATAATCAATATTCATCAATTGTCGTGTACGTATGTATGTTGAACTTCTTTTATACCGTTCGTAGCCAACCGTGTTAATTGGTGTGCCATTCCAAGCCTAGTTTTTTGTTCGTCGGTATCTGCAGAACTTCATTAATATTAATATTAACAGTTCCCTGAATAGTTTTAGGAGAGCGCTAAAAATTGTTATTTTTGACGTTTAAAACGGGGTCACAAACGAGTGTTGCTCCTTCCTACACTCGATTGCCCTTCTCACTGAAAAAAATGTCATTATCTACATTTGCGATACTTTTAATTGCTCTATTATTGCCCTTGCTGCTCCTGTCCTGGGTACAGAACAAGAGTGAGCTCTGGGAGGAAGTGACCTTTGAGACGTGTGTCCCAAAAAAAACATTTCTGCCCCACGTCCCGTGGGGAATTGCGAACGTTGAAGAAATCTTGCAGACACCGAATACACAATCCAGTTTTACCGAGCTTCAAAGCGTCATTTCCACCCATCGCAGCCGCAACGCAGCGCCCCGTTGTCACACGTCCGACCGCGACGCTCTGTTGGGCCGTGCAATCAAAACGACCGATCGTATTGCAACCCTCGCTTGATGGCCTAGGGCGGTTCCGTAATCGATACGTGTTCATTTCCTACTGATGAGCAATTAGGGAACTTTCTCTAAAAGGTGAGAAGGGCTGAGATCCACTCTCGGCCTGAAATTAAAACCCCCTACGAGTGCCAGCCGAGTGATGAATGAAGCTCATTCTGCCGCGCTCCGCTGTGCGGCTTGAGCTTGCGTCGCAGCCCTTAAATTACCCATGGAGCCCTTCAATTACCCACGGAGCCAAGGCTTTGCGGTGTTTGTCCCGTGGCCAGACCGATTTCATCGTTCTAGGCTGGGGTCAATGGCGCACCCATAAAATTCCACGTCTGACCCCAAGACGTCGAGGGGCGGGGGCGGTTTTCGCGCGGGTCAGTAGGTCACGACCCCTCTACTTAAACTGGTGAACTTTGCACGGCAAACTCAAGCAAAGGTGGGGGGGGGGGGGGGGCGAGGGCGGCTTTGGGGATCGAATTTTGTATTTTCATGATCAAGTCCTGCTCATCACACGCGAAACATCCGATGCAGCAATGGGAACTCGAACTGAACTCAATGAGGCAGCGCTCATTTTAATTGAATTGCCAGTTCTGAGCGAGTGGTGGTAGAAGTTCCACCTGTCCCCCGTGGTATTGCAGCTGTCTCTCCGTACACACGTACAGCCCTTTGTCAGACCACTGCTGGACCAGGGCCTCCTGACGCCGTGCGTGGGTCATGGGCGTTGTTTGACCATACTTCACCGCACTGGTCGGTGGTGACACGGAGCATATATGCGGTAGTGTAGAGGCACAGTTTCAACAATGGATGTTGCCGCACTGTCCCATGTAAGCACTATCCAGGCTTGAATTCTGCTTAGATTCTGAGATCCGATTAATCGGATGCATCCCAGATGATTCGCTAATAGGCAGGTGCTCCATACCCGTCAGAATTTTTGACTTCCTACAAAGTAGTGCTCTTTTTATTGACCACAGGGGAACGATTGGCTGAGTCAAGTACCATCACCAAGGTGCCACTCAGCCAGACCTCCTTCAATGGGTCAGCTTGTTATAATCAATAACGCGCTAACTTTTTTCTTTTACAGAATGCACACCAGCCATGATAAATTGCACCGCACTGATAGAGGAGGCAAACGTTTTATTGCGGAGGAGAAGTAATTTAAACCGATCGGAATGCCTGTCCGGAGTTGGCACGATGGTGGTTGTTTTGAGCTGTGACTTACCAAATCGCTCAAGTTATTGTGACCTCGGCTTATTTGGCAATGCAGACAACACGCTTCTCAAACGGACACGTGCCTGTTTGTTTCTTTGTTTTATCACCGGGCGACGGGAAAACTTCCACGGCCACCTCCGCCTTCCGCTGTCAGTTTGAGGCCCTCTGGCAGCGCATTGCCAAGCCGCGAGAGTTATTCCCCGCAACTACCAACTATCGGGAAAAAACTAAAGGGGGTTGTGAATTGTCACGCGTTCCATCTTCCCCCAGGTCAGCCGGCGTGAAGATGTAGCAAAGATGTAGCGAAGATGTAGTGAAGATGTAGCGAAGATGTAGCGAAGATGTAGCGTGTGACGGTTCTCTTTAACCCACTCGCACGGCTCATTCTCGGCGTCTCCGGGGCCAACAAACAAAAATCGTGTTAATGTGGCTACACGTAAACATGGTCATGCGGTTTATTTTTGATAGACTACCCCAGTTACAAATCACCTGATTTATCGAACGTTTGTGCACGTTCTATGGCATCGCCGATCGCGTATTAAAGTATAGACGAGGGCAGGAATACTTGAAATATGATTTGTGGACACGTTCATATCAACAGCCGTAGCTTTTTATAGGAGGCCATAAAAATCGGCAGTGGATTTAATATATTCTTTTCATACGCTTTGGGTGTTATCGCTGCTATTTTGGGAAATGTTATCAATGTTTTTTTCATCTTTTATATTTGCCAAGGAAGGAACATCAAATCTTGATTTCGACTACATGACAATGAATAATGCACGTCTCCAGACTCGGGGCTCTGATTAGGCAAGAGGAAATGAAAAGTTTTCAAGAATTGAAAAATGTTTTTTACACCGATACACTCACTCATACGTTCTCAAACACTGGACTGGCTGGCAAAGGGGATTGATATTCTCGTGATAATTTTGAACACAGTAATTCATATATTTTTTCATGCACATTCGGTGTACGTTATTTATAGGCATGGTATGATTCATGGTATGGAGGAGGCTCGTGAAGGGCGCTCGGCAGTGTTAGGCAGCTGCCCTCCAGCAGCGGAGGGCAGAGGGGCGACGCTCACAACAACCTCGTTACGCTTCCTTGCACACTTTTTGTTTCCGTTTTCTGATATCGGTGTTCCGATCCAAATGTCAAAGCAGCTAATTTTCATTTTAATATTATTTAAATCGTAAATGATCAATTGTAAGATGCACCATTGGCTGCCACGCACCATGAGCACAAGCGCCGATGTTCACTGATACACTGTTGGACTACTCCTTGACATCACGAATGCACGCACGTGGCATGCTCTCGCGCCGCACTGTGTGGGGTGGCACCGAGGCTTACTGACCAGGAAGTGTGGCTTAATTAGCCCGTAAGGTGGTAGAAGGGTTTCACGATGGAGAGTTTCCTTGTTTGAAAAGCTGTAAACAAAGCGTAGTTAAATGCTCTACAGATTGCTTGCGACGGTGCGGTGTGTGGGAGGTCCTTTAGCCTCCCCCCCGCTTTGAAGTCGGATCCGACCGTTTGTTGTTCGCCACGATGTCCGACGTTTGGCTCCTCCTGCTCGAAGCGGCTTCAGCTCCGTTCCGTTCCTGAAGATGCTCCCCACCACGCGGAGCGAACGTCGGACATCGTGCCCAACAGCTGCTTCTTGTTGTGTTTAGTTTGTTGTCCTTCGCCCGCACCTCCGATTAGCACGGTTGGTTACGTACGGTGTGAAAGAACTTCAACATACAACGTAGCATAGTGGAACAGTCCCAAAACTCATTGGGGAGAGTTTAATTCCTGTTGTTTATTCATTGCACGCGTAGTGACTGACTTGGAAATGTAACTTCTTGGAGGCAATTCTTTAATTAAACACCGAGCACACTTTGTACACTTTATACAATACACACACTACACTGTTACACACTGCAGATCCCCTTCCCTGCCAGCAGCCAGCGCTATGCTGCTAAGTGACAAATTCGATGTCACTACACACTTATGAAGATCTCGTTTACAGAACGCCCCTGGGATTTGTCAATCCGCATTCAAAAATTGCCCTACGCAATTGGATAAAAGCATCGCGCTCTCTCCAGCATTGCATCAGGTTAAATAACTACCCCTCCCTTGTTTTTGAAATCACAATACTAATAGTAATAACATCACTTGCATAATGAGCACATGTGCTGCCGGAGCCGTGACATTGACTGGAGAGTACACGACGCATTGATTAGCGCCTCTCAACAAAGCGCCCAATGCGAGTGGATTCGCCGCGTTTGCCATGTGGCTGACGCGGCCGTGGAAAAGCGTCCAGCCCCGATACTCAATTAAGGAAATCCATTGGACGTCTTGCGAGAGTTATGTAACCTTCCGAGGGGCCCTACACTTACACGACCCAGGGAACAAAAGAAAGAAAAAAAAACGAAGAAAAAATCAGAATAAACTGCTCGTGATAGTCTGTCGATGCTAATACATCTTGGGATCTTTTTTTCTTCCTCTTCTGCTTTGGCAGTTTGACATACGTCTGGGTGGCTTTGCGTGTAATGAATCATTCCGCAGGTATTTTGTCCATGCCCCCGTGGCATGTGAGCTGCCCAGCCATTTGATTAATCCTTTTTTAATGACAAACAGGAAGTGCTCCGTCGGAGTCCTCGTCGCTGTTGGGACGTTTGTCGACGGCTACGAGTCGCTGTGCCGCGTTTGTTGCGTCTCTGGTTAGCGCGCTTGGCTACGTACGGTGTGCAAAAGAAGGTCAACATGCGTACATTTCCGTTCATCAGAAATTTCAGAAAGGCTGCAAGTATGCCAAATGATTATAGTCCTTTAATTTGGCGTGTAACAAGTCCGCCCCGTCGCCATTCGATGAATCGACAGGATTCGGGATTGTTATTTGAGGCAAGGATCGATTTTTTGCCGAACACCGTTGTGAATATCGTGGCCACTGGTGGCTCGCAGGGGGCGCATGAACAAATTTCCCCACGGAATAAATCGAAAACTGTACAACTGCGTCTCGTGTCTATCACCGGCCCTGTGGTCTAACGCACGGGTCGGCAACCGAAATAACAAAAAGAGCAATTTTTTTCCAATTTCTGTGAAGAAAACCCTCAATATTTCAAGAGCCGTAATGCACTGTATGGTGAAGACGAGAAAGTGGTGGTCTTCAATAAATAACGTCACGAGGCAGCCCTTAAAGAGCCACATTCGGCTCCGGAGCCGCCTGTTGTCGACCCATGGCCTAACGCAACCAGTACGGCACCCGGCTCTTACCACCCTCGAAACAATATGGAAAGGTTCCTGAAAATCCTGCTCAACTCGCTGCCCTCTCCTCCACCCTCAGCCAGCGCGGGATTGGCAAGGTCGCGTGCCATAATGAACGTAACGCGCGTGCTCGCACAGAGCGTCCGCGTGCGTTCGTTCGCTTTAATTACGCCGGCATTCGTCGCCCCGGCCCTGCTGGTGCGGAGGGGGACGAGCGGAGACGACCGGAGCGAGAATCCTCTCCAGGTCGGTGAGACGAAGCCACGGGTCGCCGCTGCGGAAGTGCACGGCGTGTGCGATTGCTCGTGCGTACGCAAGCGCAGTTAAGGAATAAGGACTTCAGATTTTCATTCATCGGGGCGCTTTAAATGCCCCCGCTGCCCTGGTATAATGGGCAGCGCGCTGGATTTGCAATCCAGAGGTCGCCGAACCAACGGTGCGGTTTTTGTTGTTGTTTTTAAATCCCCCATGCGACTGTCCAGCGAGCGGTATGAATGGGGCTCTGCGACAGTCGATTTGTGGTGGGCGGCGTGCGCCGAGGCAGAGCGTGCGTACGCCCCAACTCTTCCGGCACGCCTCGCCAGCGTGGAAGAGGAGACCAAATACCCTCTACAGGTCCCTCGAGTGGAAGCCCATTCCGCCAGCAGTCGCGTGAAAGAGCAGTTGCGGGGCTGCACCTCTTACATCACCATTTCATCTTGACCCATTCTGATGCCCAGCTGTAGCCTCGTGTAGTAAGCCAAATTCAGAACTAATTAAAGCAGATGACGCATTATGCGTCTTTGGTCGGCGATAATTACGTTTTTTTAAAAGCCCACTCTACACAGATTTGGCATTACAATGCCTTAACAAAAACGCAGATAATTATCTGAGTTTTTGTTTTAACTGCGCCTCCCACCCACCAATTACCTCCCAAAATTGAGAGTTGACTGTGCCTCTGTGTGCTGCGCCCGCCGCCGTTCAAGCGCCCAGCTCACGGTGGCACTGATCGATCGCTGTTGGGTTGGCGGTTGCCATCGGTTGCCTCGGCCAGTCGGGAGGTTCATACGGCCCCATCGTCCCACCATCGCTAATAAACGGTTGCACCTCTTTGGTGGAAGTCACCGACGGCTATCCTGTGGCTAGACTGGCCCTCCTCCGTAGGAATGTGTAATTTCCGCCAACGACTCAGGATGGACAACGGAGTTGGGCACTGCCCCGCCGCTGCGTGTTTGAGCCGGGATACACGTCGAATTTGACCTTGACAACGGCTTACAGGCGAGCGCGTTAATGCCAAGTAAACACCATAGATTTTAAGAGTTAGGTGAAACGTGTAATGATTCGGCAATCTCTTGTGCTGTGAAGCCTTCTTCTGTGCTTTCCTGGATGGAATTGAGTACGCTGACGAGCGCACACTTACTGAATGTGGCGGGGGGGGGGGGGTAGACGCTGTCCGTACGGGGAGCCGCGGGTTTGTTTTGACGTAAAACTGTGGCCGTTTAAGGCTATTTGCATAACATAGCTTATTTATCCCATGGGTTATATTTAAGGGGGGGGAAAAATCTTGTTTTTAGAAGATGAAATTCATAACAGGATTCTAATTGCTGTGCATTGAATCACAAATAAAGCGCGAGGCAGCGTGGTAACAGCGTGCGGTCACCATGCGTCGGTGTTCACCTTCGCAGCCGCAAGAGGCGAGCCCGTATCGTGCCGTGTGAAACGAGAATAATTGTGTTTTTAAATATAAAATGTCTGAATAGTGACAATTAATTTAACCTCTGCAGAAGGGGGTGTGCCATTCCACTCCCATTGGATGACGTCTGTGCATCACCACGACTCAAGATACCTCAACGATCGCCCGCTTTTTGTATGATTTAACGTATTCGGTAGAAACTCCTGAGAAGTGTCGAACAATGCGAGCAACCTATTTGCTGTACCGCATTCCAAGTGGCAATTCCAAACACCGCCAAAAATTGCACATTGCAGCTGTGTTGCCAAAATGCCCAGAAACTATCCTGACGCTGACTGGACACTCCGTAAACTTTATTCATACAAAATCCGGTAAGGAACCCTGACACAATGGCTTGCTGAATCACATTGGAAGGGGGGTGGCTGTTTAACCGTACGACACAATGCAATGCTCGGAATAGGTTTTGCCATTTCTGGCAATAAAACGGGTGTTAAGATGCTCAAGCAACAAATAGAAACCTTTTGCAAGGCATCGAGTCTGCATTAACCACACACGGTACTTGTAGCAAAACGTGCAAACAAACATATTTCAGAATTGGAATATTTATTTATAATGGAGGAATCCGATTAGCTATTAAGCAATTTTTCACATTCGTTGATGATGTTTTTATATTTTGCCAGAAAGGGCAAAAACTATTCTTATTTTTCACACTGGCGATAAGAGGCCCCATAGACACAATACAATGCGATTTGCCTTTAGCTTTAACAAGTTATTTGGCAATGGCCCTTCGTCACGGCCGCATAGAGGCGTGGCATTCTCTGCAGGACTGCAGAGAATGCGAGCGTTGGGATGGAGTGTAAAGCGTCCTCTCCTGCGTAAACCTCTTGGCCATCGTTCCGCATCCCACTGCGAGCGGTGACATCCGAACCTTGTCACCATGCTGACAAAATAGTCGCGGAAGCGCTGGCCCCCAAATTAATAATCGTCGACCACGAGCGTTGAGCGCACGCGTAAATGTAGTTCGCAATTTGCCGAATTAAACAGGACATTAGCTAAGGGTGCGTATCATACGGGCAGCTGACACAATGCATGTCATACGCTGAATTAAATATTGACTCGGCGGGAAAAGATACACATCCCGCAGGCAAGGGATTGGCTTCCCAGCACGAGACAACAGTGGCACGCACCAGTGGCACGCACCGCTGGCACGCACCAGTGGCACGCACCAGTGGCACGCACCAGTGGCACACAACACGTGCCGATTGGAAATGCCTGCTTCTCAATCACACCGCTGGACCTTAAATGTCGCAGAGCGGCGGAGCTGTTAAGCGTGACACGCCGCGCGCTCCCCTGAACCCGAGCGAGGGAACGCGTGACCTCGCCGTGGCTGCGGTAATAGAGGCGAAAAAAAGGTTAGGGAGAGGAAAAAAATATTGCATGCGTGTAGGCGATGTGCCGCTCTCTCCAGCACGCGTTTTGTCTTCAGAAGAATTAAATTAGCAGTACTAGCATGAACCCGATGTGTAGCTGCTAGGAGCAAAGTGCACGCACGTACTTGCAAGTATTAATTTTTGTGTTGGTTTTTCTTCACCCCTCCGATTAATGTGGCCGGTTATCGATCGGGTGAGTCCCGAATAGCAACACAATTCTCTACTGCTGGTCGGTTCATGTTGCGTCATCTTTGCGATGGTAATGGTGCCCCTGCCGATTCCCGTACGGACAGACGGACAGAGCCAACGCCTTACACCTTTGTTGAATATAATTCATAATAGTGACTCGTTTAAAAAAATTTACCCTGCCAGTTTTTAAACCCACTGCCGCAAGAATTATATTCATGAGGGTCTTGCTGGGGATGTTGGACCAATTCTTTTTCGATATGCCGACGGAGGTATCCTCAATTTGTCAACCTTACAGGCGTGTTTGGCCTCGTCATCGCGAATTGTAGCGCTGCGCCCCAGGACCACCTGCCTAGATGATAATAATAATAATAATTTGTTTAAAGGAAAGTGGGAGGCGGGCAGTTAACATGATAAAGCGTAGAGGTGAAACCGTTAATATTTAAACACGAGACTCCTTGTTCACATTAGCGCTTAAGTGGCCCGGTCATCTCCAGCCCACCATTGGACTGAGTCAGCTCCCTCGAACATAATCATTCAACTCTGCCTCACTGCTGACCCTTAGCCCCTGACATTTAAGCAACATGAAAAATAACAACGCCGCACACATGTGATTTAGCAGCCGATCGTATCGGGATTTAGTTATTTTTTTTAACGACCGCGATTTATTTCAAGAAAGCTTACTGGGGTGGCAGGTCACCGTTGGGCTGATTTCTGGGCGTGGTGGCACATGGACGCAGTGTGGCATTCACGGAGGTGAGATTTCCCTCTGGAATGCTGCACGGCAAATAGATCGCTTGCATTGTTAAAATGATTGTTGCCGTAGATGTTTGGGGGTCCGTTGGTTATGCTGGTGGGGAGGGCGCGCCGTGTGGTTCCAGCTGGTCCCAGAGGGATCGTTACATCGCAGCGGCTTGGGGAGCCCTTCATCCTGCTACTGTTGATGATGCTGCTGATGCTGCTGATGGCGATGCTGATGGATTTGTATTAATTTCCCATTCCTTATGTACGTTGATTTGCATTTCTGGTCACTCTGTTCTTTCCCATTTTATTTTAACAATAGACTAGTACGTATTTTGCTAAACATCTTTTTTCAATTCAGGAGCCTTTCAAAATCTAGTTCTGAGACTCAGATAGATAAATGAACGACATGATCCGTAGTAGCAGAAGTAGTAGAAGCATTGTACGTGTGCAAAAATGCCCGTCGAATTTTTATTTCAGTTGCACTTTTCCATACAAACCCACAGGATGGGTCTTGCTAGCCTATTAATGTTGAGGGTTTGTATGTTCCTTTGGAGCATACGGTAATTAATTCACATGACCAACGGATGTTTCCAAGTGCTGCGATGATAAACGCCATCACCTTGGCCTCAGCCGTAGCACATTGTGAGCTTTGTTTATAGTCCATCACCTCCTAGGGACTCGACACTCTGCTGTTCTATCTCGCCTCTTGCCAAAAATCATTGGTCCCAATTCTCCAGCGCTGGGTAAGGCAGGGCCCCTTACTATTCATAATTAAATAACACAAATCTTGTGTTCAGCTTCGGCTTTCAGGACTCTTTGTTTTGTTTCAGGATGCTCTTGTTTGTGATGTTCGGGCAGTTCATGAATAACTTTGTGTGTGTGGGGGGAGGATGCTGAGGTGGGCAGAGAAACCCCCACGCATATCACAGCTGCACTGGGCGTGTGATATACAACTGTGTTTCTAGACGCTGCACAAAATAGTGGGGTGTCATTCGCAGGGAAGTGAAGTGAGTCCATGTAATCGCACCTCCAATTAGCACGGTTGGCTACGTATGGTGAGAAAGAAGTTCAACGTACATACATTTATGTATACAGGGTGGCCCACAAGTCAGGACACATCAGGTTATTATATTTAACAAATCAGGTACGGCTATTTCATGTATTTTAAGAAATGTTCAAAATGACTTCTATTAACATTCACGCATGAAGCATGAATGTTAATGATTAAATATCTTTTGAAATTAATTGGGAGATTTTTTTAAGATTACAGCTGCCTTCTTGAGATTACCTTTACATAAACACAATTGTACTCGTTTGTCTGTTGTCAATTTTCTTTAAAAATGTTAATGTCATTTGAAAAGGAAGAATAAATATAGATATTAATAATGATCATAGATCAAATAATAACTTCAAGAATAAACAATAATAAAATGTGAATGCCAGGGTTAAAATAAATGAAAGAGCCCCCTGTGTGTCCTGACTTTTGGTCAGCGGCTTCGCAGTGCCGCTCGCGTTCCACTACGTATGCCGCTTACCAGAGAAAGACAAAGACCCCCGTATAGCCTTCACAGACTGTTGGGGCAAGTGCTGTTAGCGAGCACCTATGAACGCCGGAACGGCACACGAGGGGGTGTGTGACCAGCACCACGCCCGGCCGCCTTTGTCTCCCCAGTGGCGACGTTTCACTACACACCGCACTGCTCACCACCACCCACCCACCGGCATGCTACGAGTGTAGTGCAGTTTGTCCACGCTCAATACAGACATCAGAGAGCGAAAGTGCGAGATTCGGTCGGTCAGCTTGGGGTGAAAGCTGAGCCGTGCGCTGACTCGGGTCGACCGCTGTGGCCGCGCCGCGTGGCCGTGAGGAGCTCACGGCCTGGCGGAGCTGGCTGTGGTTACTGAAAAAATGAGTTGTAAAGAGCCCGCCGTATCGATTTGTCTTACAACGTTTCCTGTCGCCTCCCAAAACAATGCATTTCTCCGGCATTGAGCTGGAGCCGTTATTAGCTAATTGGTTGTAAACAAAATGTGGCTTTAAATCATATTTTTGCCTTGTGTGGTATGAGACAATTTGTGTTTAGTCTTCTGTGATGGCATTGTCTATACAGTCGTGTCTTGTGTTATCGTGCTCTCAATTGTGTTTTGTGCGACACTTGATCTAGTCGATGGATAGTAATGCATTATTTTATTGTAGTTAGCTACATACGATGAACTAATTGATATTATAAATGTGCACATTTTGCATGCATTATATTTAAATATATTTTAGTTTACTGTGTATGGGTGCATTGTCATGTATACTTAGTCAAACAATCGGAAAATTAATGAGTAAGGGAGTTTCAAATATATTGACCGAATGTACTTTATATCTCACCCTTTCATCTTCTGGCTATTACTCATGTAACACAGTCGGTAAGCATATAATAAGACAAACACAATTATATACATGTTAGGATGCAGTGTGCTCAATGTTATTAACAAATTCATCATTGGCGTACACAAATGTAATATGTTGCATTGAAGAGTAATGAGTGTACGTACTGTGTGTTATTTACATCGTAAATGCATTTGAAGGCAGAGGCAAGTAGCTAAGAATGTGAGTGTCATGATACATTGGCCCTCGTAATAGGAACATGGAATGTCCGTCACTTGCCCATCTACAGTACTTCGGCCCAGTAGAGTACTTACGCGAGTTCTCTCAGCCCATCATTCGTCTGGGGTGTATAAAATAGGTATCACTTCGTGGGAAGTCTGGCCCGCTCCGTAGAATGTGAAATTTAAACTTTTTATTCAGGGCAACGATGGAGATGGTCACCGCCGCACTGTGTGTGTTTAATAATCATGCAGAGGTGGACTTCTAGATGTTGTATCCACCACTTGCCAGAGTATAACACAGTAGGCATCTAACAATTCATTCATAGATTAACGTCAATTCACAGTGCTTACGATACTTGCGTAACGTTGTAGTATAGTGCTGCGAAATACATGATTTAACTGTACATATGTACTTATATATTTATATATCCGAATATTTATACTGGAGGAATCCGATGAGCTGTAAAGATTTTTTCACAGATGTCAAGTAGATAAATGCTCCCACGCGGAGCCGTCCCGAGGGTACGACGATTCGGGGCGACGCCCCGGGCCCCGTACTTTGGGGGGCCCGCACGGAGTGAATTGCCCCAGGCCCTGCACCCCCCTCCCCTATGAAGGGCTCTGCCCCCCCCCTCCCCGACCTACGCAACGTGGGGGGCCAGCATTCCAGCAGTGAATTCAATTTGTATCACGTGAGATATTGAAAATAATGCACGAACATAAATCTGTGTTAGATAATATATTCCCTGTAGCACGAGTCGGCTCGGGCAGATTATTTTTAGACTGATTATAGTACAATTACAGTTAGCTTACAGAAACATGAAAGATTAAAGTAATTGACGAAGAGCTTTACATGTAGATAGGTTGTAACTTTTTAGCTAAACCTTGCAGCCACTATAGAGTTAACTAGCTCGCCTGGTACACAGGAGGTCGTGGGTTCGATCCCAATCCTGACGCCTTCTGTATATTTGGAGTTTGCGTCTCTCTCTCCCCGTGGTTGCGTGGATTTTTCTCTGGGTCCTCCGGTTTTTTCGTCCACATTAAGAATCAACGTGCGTTTAGAGTATTTTGCTGCTATAAATATCCACGTGATAAGCCACTTCATTGAGCTATCCATTGTAGCCAGGTCACTTATGAAAAATAGCTGTATAGCTCAGTGGGCCTTACCTGGTAAAATACAAAAACTAGTTTAGTTTTTAACGAGGATAAATAATCGAATCGCGGCCTCAAAATCGTGACTATCCATGTAATGGGCCGGTGGGGAGAGGTGCGGATCTTTTATCAGTCTGCTCTGCGTTACAAAGCGCCGTCAGAGTCTGCTTTGCAACGCGCAAGCCCAGCCGAAAGTAAACGGAAAAACCTCTCCGGCAGCCTGACGGGTAAATGTATCCGTCAGAGCAACACGTCGCCATCTGCGAGCCGAGCGGCACGCTTGATTACGGCTTAACGTTCAAACCGTGGCGTCTCTCCGACGGGGCCCTGCATTCACTTGCCCCCTGCGCGGCTGTCTATCGGCGACACTTTTGACAGCTGTGTGTCCTAAAGGGCAGCCAATGAAGCTTAACCCTGTCGTGAGCACCTTTTCGCCTGACACTTTATTGCTTTACTGTGTGGCCCGGTCTCGACAAAATGCGTTTTGTTTTTTTCCTTCCAATAATTTCAGTAGGCAAAAAAAGAATGAACAGCCATCCTATAGGGGTTTTATATCTTCATCGCCATTGTAAGAGGATCTTGAGTGTGTGTGTGTGTACAATCGTCATCACCATCACCATCAGCAGCAGCAGCAGCAGCAGCCCAGATCTATCCACTGAGAGGTGAAAGGCTCCACAAGCCGTCACCATATCTCACGTTGTCATGACGCAACCATCAAATCATCAGGCTCCTGTGCACCAGCTGGTATAAAAACCGCGATATGATGCGCTTTGTATATCATGTAACACAATCTCTGAGCGGTCGACGACGAACTCCCTTCTAGAGCTGCGCGGCTGAGCGGTACCAGTGATAGAGTACGTGGAATCTCCTTGGTTCTTTCGGTAAAGTCACGTAGAATGGAAATAATAGAATAATAAAAATAAAACCTAATAAAATAATTCTACGTGACTTTACCGAAAGAACCAAGGAGATGAATCCCTGCAGTCACGAAAGAAGCTTTAAATCGAAATTTAGTGCGCGGAATGTTACAGGAACGCGGCGGCTCACACCACTGTGTGCGTAGCGCATCGTATCTCGCCAAACTTGGTCGTTATGTTATTTATGGGGAAATTGTTTTGGCTCGACGCGTTTTTCTCCGAACGCAGCACTTTGCAAGGATGCGTCTACGACTGCGGTTAAACGGTGACTGACCGTACCTTAAAAAAAAACGACCCTGTTTCCACCGGCACATTTGAGCCACGCCAGCGTGGGGGCCTCTGGCTACGGGTCGTTTTCCTCTTCGCTACTCTGCCGTGCCGAGGCAGAAACCGAGCCGTGCTACGTTACGATTCGTACTCGACTTTTTTGGCGAAGGCCGCGTAACGGTCTGGCCAAAGTTTTATCGTGTAACTCCGCCACCACCCGGCCATGGCCGAAGAATTTAAATCGTCACGCGCACACGCGTTTACACCGGCGGCTTAAGGACAATTCCCTCAACCAAATGTGGTAATTATCTACAACGTTTCTCGTGCATAATGCAGGTCTACCTCCACGTGCAATACACTCGCTATGGAATTGGCCAAACGTGCACGCAGTCGTTTTCAAAATGTGAACTGATCACATTCCCAAAGGTATAGCGCACTGTCCTTCGAATATATAGGATCATCTTTAATGCATAGCGTTGCTGCAATAGTCACCCCCATTTGCGAATACATTACCTTACCTTTGAACCTAAATCACGTTTTTCCATTCGCATTATGGCCATCAAAATAACGTAAACGACCAATTTAGTGCTTTTTAAACCTCTGCTGCATTTCATTTCTTAATGTCAGATCCGTATTGTTATTCTAAGTACTCCTGAGATGGACCGTAATGGGACTGGGTCAGAAACTAAGTGCCGGCTTTCAAGATGAATGAGGATCTTCAGTTTCCATTTGAAATACATATTGGCTCCACGGAAAATAACGTTTACAAAATAACGTTTAGTTTCCTCAGCTCATAAAAATAGCAATGTTCTGGGGCTCGTTGTGCAGCCTTATATTAAAGTGTCCAAGAGTTACTCCAGATTTGAATGATCTCGTGGACATTACGCTCGTTGTTTGCGTCAGTTTTACGTGGAGTCACGGCTCGATTCCATTCACAGCCGAGCGAGAATTTTTTTTCGTTGAAATTTCCGCTAAAAACATTTCCTTAGAGGATGGAGCGATGATCGAGTGAATTTGGCCACCTGAGTTAAATTGCTGGTCTCAGCTAATGTCCTGGGCACCACATTCACCAAGTGACCAGGTTGGTGAAGTATGCTTTCATTTATGGGTGGGACAATTCACCCCCCCCACCCCCACCTCAAGTCATTCAATTAATTGTTGCGATTTGGGGCCGGAATTCAAAGTCCTTAAAATCTGGATTTTATGATCGTTGCGGCGATTGGCAGCACCTCTCGCAGCTGTAGGGGTTGTGACGTGAAACCACTCCACGCAACAAATACGAAGATAAGAAACCTTGGATTCTTAAACGTGCAATGTTATGTTTTACGATCAATACCAATTGATCCACCCCTGTTCCCATTCAAACTCAACATCTAACCCAAGGCTCGGTGTCTCTAAGCTCCATTTGTGGACAGAATTCCCATCAGGGATGTATATATACATGTTTGTTGTACCCTCCCTCGTCCAGCTATGGCTGGCTACGGGCACTGATAATTTGTCGTTTTGCGACATTTAAAGGGGGTGCATCTGAGAGGACGTCCACGGAGGAAATGGAGTGGTGCAATCATCTGGTACGCAGCGGGTGCTGGGTAGATTGTTAGATCGTGGCATTGCGAGGGAGATGGTGGCCAGTCGGGGAGGCCTTCATCCAGCAGTGGATTGACAATGGCTAATGACGACAATGATGAAGGTTAAAGCGATGTTGGCTGGCCATGTTAGCTCGTCATGCTGTGGCCTTACTGTAACCTTTCTAGGCCGCTAAGGTTATCGATGGGGCCTTTTTTGCATTTTAACCGTAGGCAACGGAATTAGGTTGCCACGCATGATGAATATTTCAAGGAAATACAATAAAATAAAATAACGTTAGTGTGTGCTAAGGCGTGTGTGTAAATTGGCTAACCATTGGTTTCACCTTGCCTGTAATTGTCAGCCATTGCCATTTGACATTATATGCAGCGAATAAAAAAAGGAAAGATGAAATTGATGCTATAGAAACTGTTAATATATAAACAGCCAATGTTTCAGTCTCGTGAGGTTTAATGTGCGAGCGATGGAAGCCCACATATAACAACACCATCTACATTTGTCTGATTTACAAACTGGGTTATTTTCCCTGAGATCCTGGGTTTAGATCCAAACGCCCTGGATTTACCAGGGTTGCCAAGTGAGTTGATGGTCTCTGCCCAGTTTACAATTATCATCAAAAAACCCTATCCTATTTAGTTTGGTTTTGACTTAATCTGGGCTTTTTTCACATTTGGCTTCTTTAAAATGTGCGTTTGAAGAACATCCAACGAGCACTCTTTGCAGGGAATATAAAAGCTGTGCTCCGGGGTGTGCGGATAAAGAGACCTAAGTGGTGACTTCAGAAGTGGTTCTGTGACGTCATCTTCTGGGGACTACTTTCTGACACGAGGCCGTGCACCGTTCGCTGGGAATGCCAACATCTCTTCGTGTGCCACGTACAGGAACATTCGAATATAGCAAAGGGAAAGGAAATGAAGGTGTCAACGGTTGTCATGAGTGATCTGAAGTACCTTGCGTGTAATAATTTTCAGTTTTGTAATATAGGTGGACCAACAGAGCCAGTCTGCAGTCGTCCCAGTAAATTATATTTGTGGAACTTAGCTGCACACAACGTTCATACAGGATCCAAAAATGTTTCACGTCGTGAAATGCCACCAATTAGCTGCAACGGCACGGTCAGCCCGGCTGCAAGCCACAGATGGCCCGTGTTCCCATGTCAGTGGCAAGGTCTAAAATGCTTGTTATCTCATTTAGAGTGGAATGGAGCAGATTGATTAACTTACAGCCTGCGTCTGATCCATCGGCCATCGAGTTGCTCATTTCCTGCATCACGGTCTATCTCATTGTGTTCGCACGGCTTTTAGGCCAATGTGGAACAACCCGCGAGTGTTCTCTCAGCGATTCCCCATGATGGGCATCCTACTCCTGCGCAGGTCTTCGCGGCTCTGCTCCCCGACGTGTTGACACGTTTGTGAGTGCCGCTCGTTGTTCGGCCACAGCGGCCAACGTTTCGCCCGACGTTCTGGGAGCTTCTTCAATCACTCGGTCGCTTTGGCCCCGCAATGTTTACAGGAACCCATCCACCATCATACACCAAAGAGGTCCCGGAGATCTTTGGGTCGCCTTCTTCTGAGTATTGCGAGGTGAAGGCTCTGTTCCTGGAACGCTCTGTCTTGGCTGATAAGACAAGTCCGTCTTGAAAACTCGCCTCTTTAAACCGGCCTGTAGCCTCTGGTCCTGGCCATTCACCCTGCAGGTTTTGTTTATTTCCTGCTTTCCATACACGGCGCATTGGGATCTACGGATGAAATGCGCCTTACAAATGTAAATCATAACGATGATTAATTCCTGAAGAATTCAGTTCAGTTCCTCAAGGAAGCGGACAACACGCGGCGCCACCTGAGAACACGCGGGAGACAATTTTACTATCACCAGAAGCCTCTCTTGATTAAAAAAAAACTTTTTGTTTTGAAATTCAGAGTCAATATATGGCAATTTGTCGCCTCATTTGGCTGATAGTTCTAACTTTTCACGAGGCAGGAGATTTTTACAGCTATCAGAGCATCACAGGAATTCCAACAGTGGTCCATCCCATTTCCTAAATTGTTACCAGCTTATTGATCCCCGAGGAAATGTTTCCAAACCGTTTATGATTCAGTATGAAACTTGCTAACACCTCGGCTCATCGCTCAGTAGAATTTATGGAAAGGAGCAACGCCCTACACAGACACACAAACGCGTGCATTCGTGCGAACGCAGAAACACAAACGCGTGCGTTTGTGTGCGTTCAAACGTGACAGCGTCTCGCGCTGTAATCGCTCTAAACAACACAAGATGGGGACATTTGTTACGTGACTGGCTGATGCACGCGATGCTCGATTTTTTTTACTCTGGAGATTGTTGTAAACTTCTGCAAGGCTGAGATAACAGTGGGGACGATTAGACAAGTTTGTTCGGTCAATCAGCAAACACAAATCACAATCGACTACTTTTTGTTGTTCATAACTCGGGCCTCCTTTAAAAATGGCGGCCATCCAAATATCCCGCCTCCCAAAAGTGGCAAACCCCCTTCAAGCCGTGCCCAGCGCGATGTGGCTGACGATGACGTCGCCAAACCTCTGCCCGTCACCTCCCGTCCAGCGGCACATGCGGGGAACGGATGTGAAACTTTTCTTCCCCAACCACTTTTCGCGTGTTATTCCAGTTGGGTTGAGTAATTATTGAACCGATAAACGGTAGGCTAATCGATTACTGAAATACTAGCTTATCCCCCAGCTCTGGCAGAAATGCAAAGGCAACTAAAAGAACCTCAACGAGACACTGTGACAAAATGGTGACCAACGACAAGGAATACGGAAGAGACGTATGGAAATTTCAAAGCAACCGCGCGAATGTTTGAATTTTCGTTTTTCCCCACCAGGTGTGTGAATGGCACTTTCCTCAAGGGAAGCAAGTGAACCACGCATTCCGCTACGTAAAGGCAGCTCGCAATTGCGTAGGCGCTGTAAAATTACTTTCCTGCCAAGCTTCGGCGGAGTCTGTCACTTGTGAAATGCTGGAAATAAACGGCGTATCAACGTTTGCTTATAGCTCAACGCTCACTCATCAGTCACCTCGCATGCCGTTTGACAGCGATGCAGTAGAATTACCGAGCATGAAATACTGCAACGTGATGTGGGCTTTCAGTCGCAGATTTCCAGCAGGCAGGAGAGTGTTTGAAGTTCATTTTAAATGGATCGGTGCTTAAACAACAGCCGTAATTTACCGTGGAAAGGAGACTGAATACATTGACTTACAAAAATGTGTTGTAGAAAGTACCATGTATGTATGTATGTTGAACTTCTTTCGCTCCGTACGTAGCCAACCGTGCTCATCGGAGGTGTACACGCACAGCCCTTTATTAGTCCACTCGTGCATGATTGAGGCTGTTGAGGTTGTTTGACCACTGTTGGCTAAGTCCAAGGGAGCATTGACGTGGGAGCATTGGACAGTACAACAGTAGATTTTGCTGTGCTGCCCCTCTGCTGCCCACATTGTAGCCCCATAGCACATGCCACCTGCTGCCCATCTAAGGCACGAGCCAGGCTCACGGCTGCTTAGCTCCCGAGATGCACAGGACTATGCGGTGTCTGTATTCTTGCATACAATTCCATTTGCATGTTATAAGAGCCTGACGTACAAGTTGCATAATCCCTAAGGATTAATGTAAAATTAAGATTCATAGATTTTTCCAAATTGTTGTCGATTACCGCTGTATCGTATTTCGAATCACGCTCTTTTAAATCATAAAACGAAAAACCATTTTTTTATTTTACCAGGTAAGGCCCTCTGAGCTAATGTAGCTCTTTTTAGAAGCGACCTGACCACAAACTACCGCTCAACGAAGCGGCTTATCGCGTGGAAATGTATCGCAGCCAAATACTCTAAATGCATGTCGTTCCTAAATGTGGAGGAAAAAAGTGGAGGAAAAATCCACACGCCTGACAATGGCAACTGAAGTGCTTTGGGTTTGGACAACAGAGACCAGCTCACCTTCTCTCCGGTCAACGAGAGTCAACCAGAGTCAAGGCTTGTTTCAGCGAGGGCACTTTTATCCGATGCCCCCCCCCCCCAATCCAAAAACTATCTGCTAAGTGGCTCTTGAATATACACAAAGTCACTAAACAACATCATCATCGTCGTCACCATCATCAACCACGGTCAATCCACTGCTAGCTGAAGGCCTCCCCCAAACCGCCCACCGCCGCTCACGGCCCTGCTGTGTAACAACAATACACCTGGCACCTGCGGGCGAGCCGACGTCATCGCTCCATCTCCTCGGTCGGACGCCCTCTCCCACACGTTCCGTACATCGGAACGTGTGCGGCCCGGCGTCCCGGTAGAAACCCGCACGGCCGCGTAAACCCAGCGGATCGGGCGCAGTCTCGTCCTCAGGGCGGGCGGCACTGTCTCATCCGAGCGCGCACGCGGCCGCCTCGCAAATACCCCGACTCGCTATCGAACGCCGCTTTATCATATTAAGAGCCATACGAGGGATAAAATCCGTCAGGGTACGTGTTCCCCGCGCGCACCTGTTACGCAGCGCGCGCCGCTTGACCCGAAGCTCTCGCAAAGCAGTAATCAATGTGTTTGTTACGTCTCCGCTTGAGCGCTCTGACCCGGTCCCACGTAATCGGACAGGCTCCGTTGCTTAGCCGATTGCGCGAGAGCGTCGTGACGCCTAATCTTGGTGAAGGCGCCACCGGTTCGCTCGTGCCCCCCCCCCCGCACCGCGGAGTTTCAGACGGAACTCGGAGACCGCTGCCGCCCCGTGGAGAGTGGGCTTGTGTGAAAGGCACAGCCCTGCAACTGCTTTGCTTACGTAACTTGTGGTGGAAGGGCCTCCGCTAAGAGGGAGCTCCCGAGATCCCCTTTGAAAGGGGTGTTTTTGGCCTACTCTTCCGCACTGGCTTGGAAGCGGTGGGAGTGCCCACACTTTACCCCGCGGCACGCGAGCTGCCGATCGACCGACCTCAGCGTAACCGTTGATACTGCTGGGCAGCCGTGCGAGTTCGATAGAGGCCAGGACACGTTGCCAGGAGAGGTGATGGCGATGGTCGGTGGTCGAGGCCGAGTGGCAACCTGAGGAGAGGACGCCTGGCGTGGCGTGTGAGGGTGGTAATCGGCTCGTGTGCGGGGGCTGGTTGGATTACTTTCACTGCAAGACCACGGGGGAGGGTATCGGCTAAGGGGGAGGCCAGCGTCCAGAAGTGGTTTTATCACTAACATTGAACAACATGAACGGGCCGAATTCAGTCTTTATTCAAATAACGTCGTTTTGTCAAGAAGGTGGATATACCGGGGAATCCTACCGCTGAATTAGACTGTTTTCGATGTTATAAGAGTTTGTCAAATCGTCATCGGCACACAGAAACATTTAATCGGGCGACTTTGGCAACTAATGTCAAACATTTGTGAAAGAGAACGAGACATTACCGGTTTATATATAGGTTTATATATAGGTTTATATATAGGGTCATTACAAGGGACAGCACACAGAGGGTCATTGTCGCCGGTAGATACCCCCCTTGCGAAAGTGGCGGTAACAAGTTCGACAATCCCCCAAGAGGCCTGGCGTATTGCCCACCCCGAACCAGTCCAAAGCGACTCCATTGGCCGGTCGCTTCTTCAACTTCTTTCCCCGCGAAGCGGCCCGCACGCAAATTGGCCACGGCGCCGCCGTTGGAGATGGCCCCGCTACCAGTACCACGGCTATTTATTAGCAAGACGAGACTTCATTGAGAAAGGTCAACCCTGCTCAATTATCTCCTCGAGCCGTGCCCACACTGACCTATTAAGCATCGCTGTGTGTGTGTGTGGGAGGGCCCTTTTCGTTTGGCTTTATTAAGCCGATAAATACGTGGTATTTGAAAGAGGTCTCATAGCTGTGATTTAATCCATAAGCTATTACAAATTCCAAACTTGCATGAGCTCTATTGTCCTTTAATGACATTTAACCAGCTGAGGAAGTAACATTCCCTGGGAAAGTGTTAATTTGGAGGACGTTTTGTGTCTTTTCTCACGCTTAGATTTGAACAACATTTGGCTATTTGCATTTCCTCAGTTACCCCCACAAAGGAATTTTCTGCTTTGGCTTTATGCCAAAGCTTACGTAATCTTTTGGATGATTTGTTAATTTACATTCCGTATGAATGCTGTTTAAATGCCGGGGGGTTTTGTATAACTGTGAATGAATTGTGTGATAGTATCAGAGTATGAAAGATAAAATAAAAAACCGAAGCACAATACTCAACTAAAAGTAGGCCTTGGCACACGTGGTTGCCTCTGTGGTGTTCAGGAGAACACACTGCACTTGTAATCCAGAGGGACCCTGGTTCGTCTCCCCAACGTGGAAGTCGTAACCATGGTGCAGCGTTTCTTAAATCCCCCGATGACTTCTGTGGTCCACCTGGCACTGGAATTGGTACCACCACAGTGAGTCACGTGTGGTGGAACACAGTCATGGGTGCACTCCCACGGCTTCATAGCACGTCTACCCAGCGTGGAAGAGTAGACCAAATACTCTGGAGAAAGGCTGTGTCGTGAATAACCCCTCTGTTGGTGGAGCACACAGCACGAATGATCGCTCAAGCGGTGACACCAGCCACCGCATTCGGCACGAGTCGTCTCCTCGCGTCACTAAATGGGAAAGAAAAGGAAGCGTTTGCCTCCTGACGTTTCGTTTTTCTGGAAAGGCGCAGCGTGCCCTGTCCTCTTGCATCATGCGCGCCTGTGTCACCCGTGCCCTTCCCCTCCCTTTACACTCAACGAACATTGGGGAACGTATTTACCCTCCGTGCGCAGGAGTCTCTTAAAATGTGTGACAACATTTCACGTAACATATAAACTGGGCTCCCTACAAATGAAAGGGAGGGGGGGGAAAAACATCTGAAGCGTTTCCAAAAATAAATGTCCTTACAGCACATTTTGCCTCGCCTTCTGTGAACTCAAAAATCATCCCGAAGCAATTGCCAGCACTTTTCTGCTTGCGCGAGCAACATTCTGTAGCCCGCAGCGAGGATCAATGTCCGGGCCAGACATTTTCTGCCGGCCCATTTCTCACACCCCAGCAGGAGTGTGATTGGCGAACCTATAATCACGCAGGTCAATTGATCCACGCAATTATAATAACATCTGCGCCCGAGTCCGTCTGCATAACAATGTCACCCGCAGTGTCGTCACGTGTGCCGGGCACGGGACCGGAGTGTCCCCTGCGATCGTCGTGTAAGGACGACATCGATTGGGAAAACCATCAGTGACGGTGTAGCCCTGGGTCCTTACTTTGATACCTGCTCCGCCCCCCTCCCTTCCGTCGGAGTGGATCACTGCTGCCCACCGGCACGATGAATATATGCTCATGCGACGCACGGGTTATCTCCGCGGAGGGATGTGGCGTTGGAGCTCTGCCTTGCGTTTCGTGAAAACAATCACTCGCGCTTAGATGCAGTTTACCAGCCAGGAGAGAGGGGTGGACCGCCACGTTGCGCTTCTCAGATAATGATCGAGGCGTTTAATAACAATTTGCAACTCCCGTCCGAAAGTGAGATTGATGCATTTTTCAGCAGGCGACCAGTTTTTTTGTCGGTGGTTTGGAGACGTTGAAAAAATACAGAAATACGTATTGATCATGGGCATTTAGCTTCCGTGTCAATAAAACGGTTGTGTAACAAAGTGTCTCGTGTTGGGAAGAGCGGTGTGTTTCTAAAGAGGGCAGTGAGTGCTGCATTGTGAAGGTAAAATTCTCACACGTGTACAGTTACGTCACGACTGGAATGGTTCAGGTTGGTAAAAACTACGACGAGGAGAAATGATATAATGACTTTGGAAATGTGCACAATTGTTGCATTCAAAAATTCAAGAAGTGAAAGTATCTCTCTGATCGTTTGCATTGTCAACCCCAGCCACTAGGGGACATGATCTATTCCTACGCCATGGGCCAGCCTCACAACAGGACAGTCATTGACGCCTGCGAACAAAGTCACACTGATTGTAGCCACTCTGGAGAGATGATGGGCCGAGTCGGCCACAATTGAGATTTAAACTCAACGGAATCATCGTGAAGGTTACCAGATGTCGTCAGACCGTAGAAGCTGAACAGATTTGAGCCTGGTTAGTACTTGGATGGGTGACTGCAACAGAATAGCAGGTGTCGTCGGCTTCGGATCTGGGGTGGCCAGCAGATGCCGTAACAGTAATGGATTCTTGCATGTGTATCGGCGCAGAGTTTGGTAATCCGCTCATTTGTGAGTTTTCCCTGGAATACACCAAATTAATCTCACAACCCAAGCGTCCATTAATATAATTGTCCCAATATCCCAAAACAGGTACATCACGAAAAAATTACCTTGGGATTCAGAGAGGCTACAACAATAACACATTCCTGTGAAGGGAGCTGGTAGAAACGTTGGGTTGCTCGGTCAATGGTCAGGGTCAATGGTGGCGTGGTGTATTCGCAAATATGCCCAACTGTGAGGGCGCGCACAAGCCGGCGTGAGTAGGTTAAACGTTGAGTTTTATAAGGGCACCACGGGGTGACCAGCCCCTCCCCACCCAGCCCCTCTCCACCCTCCCCTCCCCACCCAGCCCCTCCCCACCCACCTCCTCCCCACCCAGCCCGACCCCTCCCATTTTTGGATGCATGACGGACGGACGGACACAATAATCCCCTGTGGGCTGGTGGAACCAGGTGGTTCCTACCAGTATTAAATTATTATAAGTACATTATTATTGTTGTAGCCTGATTGTCGGACGAGCACACCAACCAGAACACCTACCAGCAGGAGAGATGTTTTTCAACTGATATCGGAAACGTCCCAGAACAAGCCATCGACAACCGTCCCGAGCGTTGGTGGCGTCGCGGCGCTTTCGCCTTCGTTTTCCACTCGCCGGCCAACTTCGCTTCCTCGCCGCGGTAATTCATTGCCACGGTACCTTAAACCACACACATTTCACTCTCGATGAATGAACGGCTTTAGTTTTTCCGCGCTAGGCTAAGTTATATATTGGGGCGAGGGACAGCCGCCGGTTTGCTCGACAAACAAACAATCGCTCTGACCCCTTCCCCTCCTCGGTGCGCTCGGAGGCTCTCCGCTGTTCATGCGCCTCGTGGCGATTTGGGTTTTTGCTCTCGCCAAACTGTTGATCAAATGCGAGCGGATTTTCAACGGGCTGCTCCCGAAATCTTTCATCAACAGGGCACGTGGGCGGGCGGGCGGGCCATTCGCCATCGTCTTAACCCCGCGCGACCGAGAGAGGGAGATGGGACACACGGACAGAGAGACGGGACACACGGACAGAGAGACGGGACACACGGAGAGAGGTTGAAACAGCTGTGCTTGTGTACGTGCAGTGCACGCGTCTTCCACCCCGCGCGCTATCGCCGCGTCAGCGCCTGCTGTGCTGACCTGGGGTTCGCTCCCAGGGTGAAGGCGCGGGCTGGCAGATGAGTCATCAATTATGCATCCCCTTAGGTTCCGTATCCGCACGCAACCGCCGACGAACGCCTCCTTACGAGTTTTTCAACCTTCTGAAGTGCGATGCCCAGGTGTGCCGTGTGCAGAGTTATAATTGCGACTCCGATGCGTACGGAACGGTGGCGTTGTGGTTTTGCGCGCTGCGCTGTGCTGTTGAACCCAGTGACCCGGGTTCGATTCTTGGCCAGTAGCGGACATCAGTGAGTGGTATCTGGATGCGCCCTGGCTACCTATTTACCGCCACCAGCCCACACGGACCAGTGTGGAGAAGTATGGACAAACAACCACCGTGGACTGATGATGGCCTGCATCCAGCATTGGATTGATAAAGCTGTGCAAATTATCGAATGTTTACCGTAATTTAATCAAGCAAAAAATGCACACGTGTTGAGATGTTCCTCTGCTGCACAGTTTTATGATAAATGTAAATGTTTATTAATGTATTATTCATTGGACAATTGATTAGGGAATACGCTTCCAAACAATTACGCTCTATGTCCCAGCGAGAGAATAAGGAAGCACAATCGATAAATTCCTCTGTAACTTAGTTACCAAGTCCTGCTCATGGTCTCGTGGCCTGACAACAGCGACCCGCCAGTCACCGTGAGCCACCGGACGCTCACCGCTGCGCCACTGCTCCCCCACGAAGACAAAGATCCCCCGTGTAGCCTGTAAGAGACTGCTGAGGCAAGTGCTGTTAGCGAGTAGCACCTATGAAGGCCGGCACGGCGCACAAGGGGGTGGATGGCCAGCACCACGCCCGGCCCCCTTTGTCTCTCTCAAGTGGCGATGTTTACACACCGCACCAGGTACTCGTTTGAGTCGACCTAGGGGAGGCTCGGTGCCAGTTCAAATAATTGTCACCGGTGTTGGCTGTGAGCGAGAATCGAACTCGGCTCCCCGGGTTCATTGCACAGCGTGCGAACTGCTACACTCGCGCTACACTACCGCTACCCACATGCACACACACACACACGTCCACCACAACACGTGTACTCAGATAAGCTTTCCTGGACACGTGACATCAGTATTTAATTAGCTGCACGTTGCATCTGCATGCGGCATCTCAGCCGCAGGGCCTCCCACCGTAGCCAGCGTGCTACGGGGAGGTGACGGCGAGCTAACGAGCTTTCCCGGGGCCACGTGGTCTCCCGGGACGCGACCCCTGGGACTATCGGGGAGGCTGGGTCACGCAGGAGGGGTGGGAGAGGGCGGACGAGGGAGCTGTCGAGCAAGACTCATCTTGTTTCATCTCATTAGCTTTCCCACCTGCTCGAACACGCGCCGTCATTGTGGCTGCGTTGTGTGCATGTACGCAGAGTGAGGGTGAAGGTGCAGCCCTGCAATGTCTCGCTGACTCCACCGCTTGCTTCTTGGAAGAGGTGGGCTTCCCCACACTTGACCCCATCGCACGTGACCTAATCAATAAAGCACCGTGTATCACACAGCTTTGTGGGACTTGATTGAAAGATGTTTGTCTAATAATTGCTCTCACCTACTCAGACTAGAGGGGGATTGAGCGTGGTTTCGCTTAATCGTTTTGTTTTACATCTCCACGCTAGCCAGTTGGCCGGTCCTTTCAGCATCGAGTAGCTTCTGTGATATTATCCATCAGAGGTTTTTTGGGTTAGATCGCGTAAATATATAAATGTGTCGTTAAAGCCGCCACCACCCGACACAGCCAACCAGTGAGGTTTGTCACGTAAACAAAACGTCGCCAATTGGTTACGAGTACAGCACTAACCGGTGTGCTGGAGAGTGAACCAACTGCAACATTTACATTGTCTGCGATGTTGTTGTCCACCTCATGCTTCATCGTCCAGGGAGCGAGTGATCGTCGAGGGTGAAGCGAGAAGGCCCCGGGGGTCACGCTCGCCACGGTCGCCCTGCGTGCCGCGCCCTCCGCCCGGACGCGTTCAGTGCTACATCATGTACATCATGTACAAGCGCTCTAATTACATTGACTTATTGCGTGCAATGTACTGGCTAGGTGTAATACCAGATATTACAATACTCTGTATTTATTATCTCAATCTACGACACATGTAGAGCAGAGACGCAATGGATATTCGTGTAATTTTTTCTGCCTGGAGCATTTATTTACTGTAAGAAGACCATTAATGCCGGCAAGTAGGAAATAACGACCGGAGCTTTATAATTATTAATATTCGTTATTCAAGCAATAATCAAGCACTGCATATTAATTTGTCACGGGTAATTGAGAAATTATTTTGTAGAGGATTGATTTCTGTGTGTTTTATGTGTTGTCCGTGTTTCCATGGCGCGGCATTTATGGAGGAGGTCTCCTGAGTTGGCGTCTGAAGTTCAATTTCACGCGGAGAAAATAGCGGAGACCCCCAAAGGCACTGGGCTCATTCCGCGGCCTGGGCGCGTTGCGAATCGTTCCTCCCTGTGTGTGTATATATATTCTTTTATATTTGCGCCCTCTAGAGATCCGGTCCCATTTAAATGATGCGAGCGTACAAATGACGACGCCGTCGGCGTTAATTGGCGCGCAGTCCCAGCCGGCCGAGTGGTGCGGCGCTGCCAGCGCTTGATTGGGAAGGTTCAGAGTTCGGGTCCCGTTCTTTCGGCCAACTCGGCATACTGTCACTTTGGGGTCGATAACATTAATACCGCTTCGTGGATTAGCAACAGTTGGCTACGTACGGTGCGAAAGAAGTTCAACATACGTAGTGTGCGTACGGCCGTTTTGTGCGGATACGTGTGGCCTGCCAATGACTGCTTGAGCATGACAATGGATTGCTGTGGTTCTGACTCTCGCAGTTTTTAATTCAAGAATCGATTTTTTTCGGCCCGTTTTTACCGCCTCGTTTGTATTATCCTTCGTTTGTTCTGTTCTCGATTGGACATTTGATTTGGCTCATCCTATATGGGCACTACGGTGGGGCGATGGTAACGACCTCACCTGGTATACAGGAGGTCGTGGGTTCGATCCTGACCCTTACACGTGGACACTTAGAGTTTGCTTGTCTCTCTCTCTCCGTGGTGGTCGCGTGGATTTTTCTCATGGGTCCTCCGGTTTTTCCCTCCACATTTAGAAACATGCGTTTCGAGTATTTGGCTGCTATAAATATCGACGTGATAAGCCACTTTGCTGAGCTATCATTTGTGGCCAGGGCACTCCTGGAAAAGAGCTATAGAGCTCCGTGGGCCTTATCTGGTAAAATAAAAAAAAATTGTTTAGTTTTTACGAACAGCACATAATTTGCATGAATCACAAATAACACGTTCTTACACTGGCCAAACAGTACATATGTGCATGCTCCTTCACAGGCGGGGCTCACTTAACGTGTGGGACTCGCCCCAGCCTATCGCTTCCAGCTTGCGCTCAGGCTCACCGGTGTAGCTTGCTGCAAAGACACTGGCGCTTGACAGCGCCGCAGGCAGATGCGTCGCCGAGCGCCGGTCTAGACACGGCGGGTGCGTCGGGGCGGCGCGGTGAGAGGGGAGCGGCGTGTGCTGAGAGTCTGCGCTATTAAACCTCTTATCACCGCCCCACTCCTCCGCCCTTGTCTCATCACGTGCAATCACACTCTTGTCTTTCGCCCTGTGCACGCTCTACGCACACTCCCACGCCGCGAACATTACCGAGAACGCCAGGTACTTGTCAACAGCGCACGGATTGCTTTCTAGTTGGTTGTTCGTAACCGCCCGCCGCTGGAATGTTTCACTGCCTCTGCGCAATCGGTAGCGGGGTGGCAGCCTCTGCAGTGCGACGGCGCTCATCGCAGGAGGGGTTGATGGGTCATGCAGAGATGGAGCTTGCGTGAGACACCTCTCTTGGCAGGGTATTGATGTGTGGCGGCAGGTTGGTGCCTGACCCATGAGCCACGCTGAATTCATGGTTGTCTCCTTGTCTTTATGGGGTTCTTGCTGGGTTCTCTCGTCTAACCCTATGGGTGCAGATACACATTTACGAGAACATGATCTTGTCTCTCTGTGAATCAGACAGACAGTTCTAGCAGTTGAATATTCTTTGTCTCGCAGACTCAGGTGAGGATTATTTCTGAGCGGAAGGTACCAGTAACCCATTGTACCGACAATGACCTATGCACAACCTGTGACCTTTTGACCTCTGTCAAAAAATGTATACACACGTTTCACCGGGCTGATCTCGTGGAGTTTAATAAACGTGTCAACTTTCTTACCATGGTTCTACTCTTTTGTTTTGATAGTCCAGAATCGTATTTTCGTTTTTTAAATAAAGAGAAATCTGGGTGGCATGGCGGGGGGACAATGTTGTTTTTAGCAGGGAATAGCCGTTACACCAAGAACCGAGAGAATTCTCAAACACGTTTTATTTAGTGCGAGTCATGGGATGGCGTTTCTATGGCTTGGCGAAGTTTAATCTAAAAGTGTTGAAAGCTGATAGGACAAAGCCATTTACATTTGTCACAATTAACAGGTGGGTTGATATTGTTTCATAAATGTGGCATAAGGTGTGTGTGGTTGTTGCTTTGGAGACGGGGAAATGGACGACATCCGTCGTGATTTCTCACTTAGAGGAGTGGAGCGGTGTGAAGGCTGCCCGCCATCTTCCGCTGGCATGAGGTGACGACGGCGTTGAGTACGGATGGCCTGCTGGCAGGCTTGTGATGGGCCGTGGTTCGTGCGAAGAGTTTGAGCGGTGTTGCTCGCGTTGTTCGTGTGCTCGTGTTTCTGGTGTGCGCGTACGGCTCTCATGGGCCCTGGCATGGCCCAGCTGCGGCGCGTTCTATTTAAAAAAATAGTAATCTACTTTTTATTTTGCCAGGTAAGGCGCTACTGAACAGCTGTGGAGCTCTTTTTCAGAAGCCACCTGGCCATCACAAATGATACCTCAACGAAGTGGTTTGTCGTCACGTGGAAATTGATAGCAGCCAAATTCTCCAAACACGTGATATTTCTTGTAAAGGTGGAGGGAAAACCGGAGGACCCGGAGAAAAGTCCACGCGACCACAGGGAGGAGAGAGAGAGACATGCAAACTCCAAATATATAGGTGTCAGGGTCGGGTTTTAACCCACGACCTCTTGTATATCAGGTGAGGCATTTAACATCTCGCCACAGTGGCGCTCATCATTGTCGATGTTCATGGCTCGAATCCAGAAACCGCCCCGGTTATTTCTGATGTTGTATTAACCGTAATAATGCTCCTCCTGTGCGCACCATCTGCTTAAAAGCGGACGTTGAAGTCCCGTGACGTCATTCTCTGAAAACGCCCATCGGTTAAAATTGGCACAGTTTGAAAATTAACCACGAGTTACTCAATTGGGATTATATCTAGTGCTCATCACCGCTAGCGCTCATCGCCCCTAGCGATCATCGCCCCTAGCGATCATCGCCTCTTTGGAAGGAGCCCTCCTGAAAAAGAGTCATGAGGTTCAGTGAGGCTTTCCTGGCTAAAACAAGCATGACAATAATAATGATCTTTATTGTTTATATAATCGGGGCAGCGGATTGTAAGAGGGCTGTACGTGCGGATAAATATCGACGCAAGTCGTACGGGAAAGAAACAGCACGAGTGGCAGCAGCAGCAGCAGCAGTTTTCTCGAAGTTCATCCTCCCCAGAGAACCCTCACGGAGCTGTCTGTGCAGCGTGTTGCCACGTGATTAGTGCAGTCAATTTTGTGCTGGAGGGCACAGGAGGTAGGAGGTGGGGGGGGAAGGCGTAAGCAATGGAATGGCCTCTCGTGGATTTGCCTCTTGTTCAAGTCGCTGGCTCTGTCTTTTACCGTTTTTATTTTACCAGGTAAGGCACACTGAGCTCTTTCGGCTCTCTTTCGGCTCTCTTTCGGAAGTGGCCTGGCCATCACAAATGATATTTCAACTAAGTGGCTCATCACGTGGAAATGTATAGCAGCCAGATACTCTAAACGCATGTTGCTAAATGTGGAGGGGAAAACCGGAGGACCCGGAGAAAAATCCACTCGACCGCGGGGAGAACATGCAAACTTCAAATATACAGTCGTCAGGGTCGCGCTTGAACCCACGACCTGCTGTATACCAGGCAAAGTAGCTAACATCCCGCCACCGTGGCACCCTTTTAATGGGCCATCAGCAGATTTTCCACACGGCTAAACCTCCTGAATATTTATTTAACACCGTCGTGCAGTGTCCCTATTTGTGTGAACGTGCGAGCAGGAATGTTTAAATTTAACTTCAATGTGTGTTCTCACCGTTCGTGCGAAGCGTCACCCTTCACGATGGTTGCACGAGCCGATCGGATCTTTGCCTCGAATTTGGACAAATTATTTAGAGTAGACTCAATTACTATCCGTATGTTTGTTGCTTCTGCTGAGAAAACGTTTGCAACTAATTTGTAAAAAAAAAAACTGGTTTAAACAGCGTCTAATGAAGCGCGGCGGAAGTAACCCCCATGGTGCGCATCGCGCGGCCGTTTCGTAACGCTGGGAGGTTTATATATTCTTTTCAGTTGGGTCTCGTACCAAACTCCACTCCGATCAGTCAAAGGATTCAGCCCCGGTGTTTCTTCGTTTGCCAGCACACGACCGAGAATTCTGTGATGAAGTATCGATCGGGCAGCGAGGAGCGTGGGCCACATGTGGCGGCGCCGTTAAACTGGACAACTCATTTTATACTAATTTGCCAAAGCGGAGTGACTTTCTGCCTAAATCGGGTTCACAGAGGTTAGCGTTGTGAAGTCCACAGGGTCCTTGTTCTAAAATGCATTTACATTCTGGTTTACTGGGAGTTCGCCTGGCGGATGAGTTGCGCTGCTTATACCATGTAAACTATTAAACCATTTTTTGTATTTTACGAGCTAAGGCCCAACTGAGCTATGTAGCTCTTTTTCAGACGCGACCCGGCTATCGCCAATGACAGCTCAACCAAGTGGCTTGTCGCTTGGAAATGTATAGCAGCAGCCAGATCCTCTATAACGCGTGATTTTTATTCTAAATGCGGAGGGGGAAAAACCGGAGCACCCGGAGGAAGATCAACGCGGCCACGGCGAGAGAGACAGGCAGACTCCAAATATACAGCAGCAGCAGGCGTCAGGGTTGGGATCGAACCCACGACCTCCTGCACACCAGGCGAGGTAGTCAACGTCTCCTTGCCACCATGATGTCGAGTCAGAGCACCGAGCCAGCAATGCTGACACCCTCGTTTTAAATATGGGAAACAACAAATGATTAAGCCGGGGTTCTCAAGTGCAGTGAGATTAATGGGGGGGGGGGGGGGGGTGTCATCATGTAACTTAATTGGGGACAAAAGCTTATGCCATTCAATGATTTAGTTCTCCATAAAAAAAAGTCCCCGATGAGTCTCAAGAGGACGCTGCCAATGATGTTGGGTCACTGGGGGAGGTAATGGCCGCGTTTCACTTTGCTAGGTCAACAATATCTTCGCCGTACTTTCTCCTACGGACACCTCGTTGTCCAGCAGGTTTAACGCCTCGCGCCTAACATCCACTCATCCTGCCTCCCAAGTCTCCGGATGTTACGTCTCATACAAATTAAAAGAAATGAACAAACATCCCAAAGCAGAACCTTTCAGAAAGTGAGCCTTGCCACGGGCTACAGTACACGCGTCGACAACTCTCTGTGTAGGTGAGAACCTCACTTGACCGCACTTCAACATGCTGATCCGCGTGAGTAGATTAAGGCAGGGAGCACAGACAGTACAGCACAACGACACCGTCTTCTGCTAACCCCGCAGCCCGTACCGCCCGCTGTGCATGGCGGTCGCTCATCTCGAGCGCGACGTGCAAGCTCAAACCCCGCTCAGCCTCGGAGATGAGGCGAGTTCGGGCGCATTCTGGCTGGTCTGGTGGTACGCGGGCATCGCTGGGTACCCTGACGATGACCACGATCACCGTCGCGATGCACATTCTGCCGGGACCCAGCACGGCTGCTGCCGGAAGGGACGAGGCGGCCGCCGTTGCCTTCTAACGACGGAGAATAGGGCTGAGCCCTCGAAGTGGAGGGTAGAAATACCTCTACCCCACCCCCCCTTTGATCACCGATTCACTCCGCGGTCCCTAGCGGGGGTTAGGCCGACCTGTTGATGATCACAGGAGGCGGCGTCGGTCAGTCGCCCCCCCGCCCCCTCCCCCGTGTGATGTGAGCCGGGAGCGGTGGGATTTGGTTTTTGACGGTCGGGTCGAAGCACCGAGGGAGCGGCTCGCGCGGTGCGTGCCGAGCGGACTCCTCGAAGGCGCGCCAGGGCGCACGCCGGCTCGGCGCGTTTCGGTCGGTGAGAAGGCAACAAGGGCGGTCGCTCTCGAGCCGCTCCCGCCCGCCCGCTCGCGAGCGAATCGCTCCTCCGCCGCATCGATTGACGCCGACGGCACCTCGCGGTCAGGCCGGGCAAGTCGGAAAGGGGTTCGCCGGGTCACGGTGTCGCCCCTGCCCTGTTGGTTTGCCGCCGCGGGGGGCGTCATCAAAGCGTGCCGTCCGCCCTGGGCGTCGTGATGTCGTTGGGGAAGAGCGGGTCAGAAATTTGAAAGGGGACGTGGAGGGTGTGTCGGATTCACGATGAACATTTTTCACGCGGCTTGTGTTTGAATGAACGCACAAACGCACGGCTGGGAATTGTCGTTGCTGATACGGGGAGTGAGGCAACGGTGGCGGCACAGAGGCTGAGCCGGCGGATCACAATCAGACGGTTGCAAAGGTCGAGGGTTGACTCAGCCAATCATCCCTCTGGGGTCGATAAAATTAGTCCCACTTTGTGGGGAAGTCCAAAGTGGTTGTCCTATGGATAGACTCACCCCGGATCAAAGGAATGAGGAGATTCCACCACGGGCTTAGGGTTTCTAAGCAGGAAGCAAGAAGCGCTGCCTCAGTGCTCACTTGAGCTGGAAATCACTGGGACTTCGACGGCGTTGACAGCACCCTGCGCACTCTGTACCCAGCAACCTGCGTTGACTTCCGGCCAGGGCTAACATCACTGGCGAGCAATACTGAACTGGTCCCGGGCCCCTCCTTCACCAACCCGCACTGACCATCGTGGTGAAGTATGGTCAAAAACTCCCCATGACCGGCATGGTGTGGGTAGGTCTTCAAGCAGCAGTTTATTGCCAAAGCGCTGTATTGAACTAATATTAATTATAATTAGTATAATGAATATGACCATGGGTATAGTGGTGGGTGTTTGTCAACCACGTGAACCGTTAATGCCACTCTCGTTGGCTCATGTTTCTTGGAATGCATTCCCTGTCCACTTTGTATCCGCAGGGTGAGTGCTTATACGGCCGGCATAAATCCAGTTGGCTGATGCCTTGGCTGAGCCAGAGCAGAGATTGGTACCACTCAAGGCAGCTTCATCTTTCGTCGTTCCAATTTAATTACGCGGCGAATACGAGCGAATTAACGTGACAACCGACTCATTTCAACTGGTTAGCGCGCAATATATTTTGGTTCGTTACATCTCTGAGAATTCAGATATTCTGTTGACATGCGGTGGGAAACTCTTAGCGGGACAGTTTTTTTAAATGCGTGTCCCTGGTGTCAACTATCATTCCCATTTTTGAGCTGACTTCAGAAGCAATTATGACATCATCGTCTTTTCAAGGCTCCTATCTCCAAACAAGGTGATCCACTCCTCGCTTGTGTGAGTTTTCCGAACGGCAAAGTTGTTTTTCTCCGTGACGTGCCCTCGATAGGATCTGTGGAGTATAATTGTGAAAATAATAAATGGATGTGATTGATGACGGCCATGCAGATCGTTATGTGTTCCCCGTTGGGGTGATGGCATTGAAAGAGAATTTGCACTACAGAGGCACCACTGCATGTAACGAATCACCGTCAAATGGAATGGAACCGCTGAAATGGGCACAGATTTATGTCCAATTACCTAATGTATCTTTGCTTGTATCAACTTGAAAGGGTTCTCTTTGAGACGCGTTCCGCTGCTCTATGCGGCATCCATGCATCACTCGCGTTGGCCGCCGTAGCTTGTTGGTGGTGGACAGCCGATCACTCCGGGTGCATGGTCAGCGGCAGTGAAACATGGTGGGTGCCTTTTAAAGCCATTAGACGGTTAAAAGTACGCGTTAAAAAGGATCCGTTAAAAGACACACCCTGTAGATGATTTCGCTTTTGCAGAGTGGGAGTATGTTGTGATAGGCCTGTTGCAATTAAGGGAGTGGAATAAATCGTTGTTTATATATAAAAATCGAAAAAGCCCCATGTGCCATTAAAAAGTTAGTGCTGCAGTGCTTTAGCGCACTGCGCTATCAACCCGGCCACCTGAGTTCGATTCCCATCTGTGGTTAACGGCGAGCCATATCCGATCCAGTTCTGTCCACACTGCCTCTTCCTCTGCCAAGCTCCTCTGACCATCGTGGTGAAGTATGGTCAAACAACCCTCACAAACCAACGTAGCGTGGGGGAGCCCATCATCCGGTGCCGGCGTGACAGAGGGCCGTACTGCCAACGGAATAATTACTGCAGTGGAATAACTTTATTTTGTATTTACATGAACGCAGAGACTCTGTCCACTTCATCATTACCGAGTTGTGTTCCAGTAGGCGTCTGCACGCCCACGTCGTAACCGTGCAATGGGCGAGGGCACTTGGCAGAGATCTGGTGCAGGTCACCGTGCCCTCATGGTCATCTCGCCTGGGGCTTTGATATCCGCTGAGATGCTTTCTCGGGAAGCCACTTAGAGGATGCGTCACCGTGAACGACTCATCGGTCGCAATGATCAATGAGGGGGAATGCCGTGCGGTGGAGAGCTCACGCTGGCTTAGAGTAGACGCAGTTGCTTTTTGAATTCACGTTCCCGCTCGTGCCGCTATGTCCGTCCAGCACGCAGGGCCACGGCCGGGCCCGTGCCGTGACGCTCGCTCCCCGGCCCCTCGTGGCGGACGCAGCGGCTTTAGAGATTAAACGATTTAATGGCCGGGATTAAAATTGGCGCGGGTCGACGCCGCACAGATGCGGCGGCGAGAGAAGCGTCTCGCTAAGCGTGCTCACCCGCGATAACAATATCGGTGGCGTGGCGCCGTCTGACATTTCCAAACGGGCCTTTATTATCCTGCCACGGCTGGCTCGCAAAACCCGGACGGATGCAGCGTGGAGGGGGAGGAGGGGGAGGGGATGGGTTGCAAGGCGTGCGTAAGGAATCTCTCTGTGTGTCTCTCTCTCTGGAGCCGAGACCTGAATATTCAACGAGACAGGACTTTGAGGTGTCTGCGCTGCATGTAGCCGCGTGATGGGGCGTCTCGCGGTGCACTTTGGTGTGGTTTGAACGAGCACGGTTCGCCGGCGCTGTGGTGAACGTGGTTCACCGTCGCGCTGTGGTGAACGCGGTTTGCCGGCGCCGAATTAGCGCGGCTTTGCGTGGCGAGAGCTTCGTTTTTAGCGCGCTAATGTGCGGGTCGAAATGGATTTTGAAAAGCGCGCAGCCTGAACGGCTTCAATAATTCAAATCCATTAATTCCCTTTAAAGCAAAGAAACTTTCAAAATGCCCGAGCGTTTGCGCCTGCACATGTTAACATGTTAATGTGTGTGCGCAGCTTTTTGAAATTGGTTTGGAATGGAATATTTTGTAAAAAAAGCAAGCACAGGGCAGCTTTTGAACTCACTGCATTCTTAATTTCCTGTTAATTTAAAGTCGTAACGCTTGTTATCGCGTACTCTTATGAGTACAGTCCATCGTGAATATGGGGGCATTACAACATGCACGCGCGCCCGTTTCTGCGTGTACATGTCTTCTGTACACCGTCATTTAAAGCCCCCATACGACGTGCTTGTACCGCCATTCCAACGACCTGGGTTCAATTCCTGGTCAAGCACAACAAGAGTGGTGGATTTTTTTTCCGAACCTGGCCTCAAATCCCTTCTGCTGCGATGTTGACCCAGCCTGATATGGTGAGCTGTTGCAGCCTGGCCAGCATTAGCACCGGGGAGACGATAATTACGAATGCTACTGGACAACACACCCTCCATCACGGGAAACGTGAAATTTACACCGCTGGCTGAGGGCGCCGAACAGAGATGATCCTCTCACCATGCCTCGTTTGACGCAGATTTTACTTGACGTGAATACGAGCACCGCCGCGGGACGCGTTAACAACTCGGTCAGCGTGCGGCAAGGAGGACAAACCGGCGAGAGATGTGGCCTGGCGTGGCACGCGATGTCACGCCATGCAACATGATGGCACGCGATGCCATGCGCCCGCCTGGCAGTGGCTGTGCACCTCACCGTTCCGTAATGCCACACGCAGGCTATACAGGACACCGTGACACAGTGGGGTGCAATCAGGCGTTGTGGATGATAATCCCACGTCCCTGTCCTGTCTCCTCACCTCTCAGCACCCGCTGTGCTATCAGCGGAGCTCACCTGGGGCGTGGTGATTGTGAGCAGAACAGCAGGCGACCTGGCATCGCGAGAGTTTGTCAGGCTCGCTGCAATTCTGGACACCTGTGAATACTGGACATCTGTGAAAAAGAGCTTCATAGCTCATCGGATTTCTCCAGGATAAAGACACATTCTGATTCTGATGTCGGTTTTGGTACGGTGGTCTCCGGCACGCCGCGGCTCACGTGTGTGACACATGACCTACGTCTCTGTGGCCGCACACCTAGAAGCTTACGATATATTTTTGACGACTCTATAATCACGTGCGCGCTGTCACGCATCGTAAAGGTGCTGTTCCTTTTGCAGGGGACGTCGAGCGCTATCAGCCTGTCTTTCTGCCGGCACACGAATGTTCGTGGGCAGCGTTCCTCTGATTTCAACCAAGCGGGGATCCCGACACAGTCCTCCCGCCCCGTTGTCCACCCCCATGAGAGCGCGCGCCGGTGATTGAACATGATTCCTCTGCGTGGTTGCGTTTGTCTCGGTGTGCTGCGGATTCCTGGACGAAAATGCCAAGCAGGACCCTCTTCCGAAAACAATTCTCGAGACGCGTTTAGGGGGCTTTGCTGAGTGAGTGAATTGATTATTCCCGCTGTACGTACAGTAGGTGCAGTAGTATATCAACAAGACCATGCCTGCTCATTACCCCCCCCCCCCCCCAGTTGAGCGATACATCTGAATGTCAAAACAACAACAAAAAGTAGCCAAAATTAGTATCTTAAAAGGAAATTATGAATGCAAAAAGATCCTTCATGTATTGATGATTTAAAAGGGTAGTAAAGCAAGTAGGATTATTGGACCATCCTGAACGGATAAATGAGAATGATTCCATCGAATGAGGGTTTATTTCCACGTTGTGAATTTTTTGTCACCCAAGTTCAAATCCACGGGACCCAGTTGAGGCTTTTCCGAGTGGCGAAACTTCCACCTCTCTCGGCCGGTATCTCTTTAAACCCGAGCGAACCTGCCCACTGCCTGAACGGAGCGACAACTACGAGCGCGAGTAAACATGTTGTTCGAGGAAAGTAGCACCGGCTCGGTAATTTGCAGATGCAGCGCTGGATCAGACTGTCGGCGTGCGCAATTGATCGCTCACTTGTCCGGGCTTACACGACGCTGAGTACGTAATGCGGCTCAGCAGCACATCCATAATGACTGCTACTCGTCGTCTCGATCATGAGAATGATGATGATGATGGTGACCTCATAATGCACTCTCTTGTGCGCCTTCATCCGAATAGATTGTCGCTTAATGTCAAGGCAAACTCGAAACTGTTACGCGGGGGGGGGGGCTTTGTAAAAAACTATTTTTGGAGTACAAATTAAAAGTGGGGTTGTTTTTTTGTACAAATAAATCACGGTAGCGGTCGTCCGTGGTTGACTTGTTGCCGAAACGGGACTGGAAGTGAAGTGTGCTGCAGGGGCACGTGCGCTGTGAGAGATGGTATGGTTTTGGCACGAAGCTTGATGTAAGGCTCAGTGTTCAATTGAACACTCATTGCTAGAGAGCCAGGGCAGTCACACAGTTTACCGGTTGAAGTACCACCGCTGGGCAATGCGGTCGCATGTCTGGCTACGTTCTACACCCTCGGATTAACAGTCGCAAAAAAAAACCAGACCCAAATCTTCCCCTCGCAAGAAAGCTGGCGACGCCGCTTGAACGTACGCGTACGCGCGCGCGAGCATCTCAGCGGCCCTCTTGCCGTGCAAAGCGACGTCCACGGCCGGCCCGGCCCAGCGCGCGCCCCCCGCTGCAGTGGGCCGCTGTGTTAGTAGACCAGGGGAGGGGGGCAGTGTCCAAGCTGGAGTTGCGTGCGGGGAGTCACGCGGCACTGCACTCTGGTATTGTATTTCATTTTCTCGAAAGCAATTCGGTTCAATCCCCACTCCTCACGTCTGTCTCGTAATTTGCCGATGATATTAATGCGTCAGAGACACGCGCATATCGTTGGGGTGGCCTCGTGTTGTCTTTTCAAATCGGTAATTTTCACCCGATCATCTGGTCGGTTCAGTGTAGTGTTATTTGCCGATGCGCGCGAGTTTCTAAATGCGGAGGGAAAAATCGGAGGACCCGGAGAAAAATCTACGCCACAACGGGAAGAGAGACACGTAGACTCCAAATATACAGCAGCAGGCGTCACGGTCAGGATCGCACCCACGACCTCCTGCGTACCAGGCGCGGCAGATTACACATCACAGCACACGCGGAACAACAACAGAAATAATACATTTCCCCGGCGCTCGCGTTGCAGTCATCAAATCTCCCCGACTGCCGTCCAATGTCGCGGTTGGCGGAATTCACCGCAGGGCCACGGCCCCAGGAAGCGTAAATCATCGTCCGCCCGATAAACTGATTTGATTCACAGTGATTGGCGCCACCTGTCCTTTCACACGGGGGGGGGGGGGGGGGTCCTGGTCCTGTTAACACGAGCTGAGAGGGCTTTGCGGGGCGTTTCCAAATCGCTCGCCGCAGGGAATTCCGAGCGCGTAGTACACGCCCAGCTCCCCTGCAGGTCCTGAGCGGCGTGCCAGAGTTCGTGTGCCGTCCCATGCCCGGTGCGTCCCGTCGGACTGACCGCGATCGTCCGCATTGTATCGTGCTCTTTGTTGATAGATGTTTCGACGAGTTTTATCCCGACTACGCCATCGGTGTGTCGTGTCACGAGACGGAGTCTCCATTCAGCATCTCTCGCAGAGCAGTGCGACCAACCCTCATAGTGTCAGAATCAGAATCTTTATTTATCCTCGAGGAATCCGATGACGTTCTCTTTCACAGATGTCCAGTAGGGACGGGGGCAGAAAGTCACAACAACGTAAGCGGATATCACAGAGATCCGTCTGACAGCCCCTCAAGTCACCTCTGGTCCACAAAGTATGGGGCAGCACTTTCAGACCCTCACTGCCATTGAAAGAAATGTTCGTCACGTGAGAGTAAAATCAATATTTGTCATTGTCAGAGTTGAAATTTAGGCAAATGAAGCGCAACGCTTGAACAACAAGAAAAGCCGCAGTCTTAGTGTAGTCGATGACAGCCTGGAGAGTTTAGTCAACACTTAGTCTGTGGATTTCACTTCCCCAGTCAACTAAAGCACTCCAACGTTGAGTCGAGCATTCTTACCGATTGCGTCTTGGTGTGAGCGCTGTGCAATTGACACCCCGGTGTTATCAGCTCAGCCGGTGAACTCGGTAAAACATTATTTAATACATTATGTATATACAGTAGAGTTCATTAACACTACTGTATTATTTGTCTTGCAGAGATGTTATTTACCTCACCTGGTATACAGGAGGTCGTGGGTTCGATCCCTACCCTGACGCCTGCCGTATATTAAGTAAATTGATCAAACATTTTTTCGTGACGAATATTTACGCACGCTGATTTCGTTAACAAAATCAAGCTTGACTAAAACATTACGCTTTTACAAACCTCCTCCATCCCCTTTGGTCATTTACGCCGGACCTAGCGTACGTTCACAATTTAGTCATGGTTATCGAGATCAATTACGAGGGTTGCGTTTTGCCGGCAGCGATCGCTCCGCCGGATGACGGGAAAGCCCTCGCGCTCACGGCCACGCGAGGCACGGAGCGGGCACGGAGCGACGCGGCCCGCACGGCTTCTCTCGACGTCGCGTCTCATTACCCCGCGCCTAATGCAACGGGGCGGCTAAAACGGCACTCTGCGACCTGCACCGGACAGCCGTCGGGCTCGGTTTGACGTGGTCACGCGTCGTCGCCCTGCCCCGCCGTGCCTCGTGTTTACCGATCGTCGTCAACCTGATCGCGCATCGCTCTTTGATCAGTCCACTGCTGGATGAAGGCCTCCCCCCGGCCGTCGCCGCATCGTCAGCGAGGTTCTTCTTCTGCGCACGAGAGATGAAGTCGTCCCCTCCCGTCTCCAGTCTCGCGCCTCCCCGACCTTCTTTGCGCGCCTTTCCATCTTTTGTTTTTGTGTTTTCTCTGTCGAACGTTGACGCCGTGCCCTGCCCCAGCCCACTGGCCTTCCCCAACAGCCGAAGCGGATTTGTGTTTGTTCCCTGATCCGCGTGCTCCTCTTCCCGTCGTCGCCAAGCTTCAATCCGAGTGCCCGTCTCCCCGCGCCTCTTTGTGCACTTTGAGAGCTCTCGTTACATTTTTCCAACGGTGACCGTGTTTCTGATCATCCGTGTGTCGCAGCCCGGCGACTTCCGCGATCAGCACAGCGGATCTCGGGGTATTTATAGCCGTGGAGTCAATCCGGGGCTTGATCCCAGACGCTCCCAGCGAGTGCCGGCTCCATGCGGTGACGCGGGCATGAGCACCCAGAGCCGTGAAGCTGCCACCACCACCACCTTCACCACCACCGACTGCTACCACTGCCACCACCGCCATCACCACTGCGACCACTGCCACCACCACCGCAACCACCACCGCTGCCACCACCCACTACCACCGCCACCACCGCCATCACCACTGCGACCACTGCCACCACCACCGCTACCACCGCCACCACCGCCACCACCGCCATCACCACTGCTAACACTTCCACCACCACCGCAACCACCACCGCTGCCACCACCCAATACCATCGCCAACACCACCACCGTTACCACCACTGCCACCACCGCCACTTCCACCACCACTACCACCGCCACTGCCACCACCGCCACTTCCACCACCCACTACCACCGCTATCACCGCCACCACCGCTACGACCACTGCCACCGCCACTGCCACTGCCACCACCGCCACTTCCACCACCACTACCACCGCCATCACCACCACCACCGCTACCACCATTTGCATGGCTACCACAACCATTACTGCCCCCACCACCGACGCCGCCACCCATGTCCGTTCGAACGTCGCACCGCCACGCGTAGGCGTGCACTCCCTTCGGAATCCTGCACAAAGCGGCTCACGGCTTCGGCAGAATACTTTATAACTAACCTTGAGATCTGCATTCAATGCACATTACTTTTATCGCCTGTGTTTCACACATTTAATAGTTTATCTCCGTCGTATAACCCGCGAAGCCTGCCTGCCTGCGCTCAAGTTTAAAGCACCTTTCGGACCTTGATGAATAACGACTCTCTTCGAACAGAGATGTCACCCTGGGTTGAAGAGCGCTGTACTGGCGAGGTGCTTGCGAGGCCGTCTTTGAGCGAGGAGGAATGTGAACACTTTTTAAATGGTTTTAAATTGCACGCGTGTGTTGTGTCGCTCAAGGTCGAACATTGTTTCCTTACAGTTGCAGGTGCTGAGAATGCGGAACCACAAGTTAGAATATTAGGATAGCCTAGCAACGGTGTTGGACATCTAAAATTATGCAAATCAGGTTTTCAATAGATTTTTTTAATTCACATAAGTATTGCTTATTTGAATAAAAGTTATTTTTACTCAATAGAATTTAGAATCAAATAATGTATACGTCATTCCAAATATCTATCCCACAGAGAGGATGACATTGCGCATCCACTTTGTATGTGATAACATAATTAATATTCGGGAAACATTTCCATGTTTTAAGTAATTAAATGTGACAGATTCCAATTACTGACAGTTCCAATCACGACGCGAAAGTTCACACTGTTGGAGGGAGACAATGCTTATAATTTATAATTAAAACAGTTCATTTTATTATTGTAAAGCCAGTTAATGAGTTCCTCTTTGAGCAAAATAAACGAGCATTTACGTATTTATTGTGTATCAATCAAGTACGCACTTACCGCGAATACACACACACACACTTCAGTAGCATTTTGATGCATGCAAATTTGTTTTCAAACAAGTGCATTGTTAATTAAAAGTTAACGGGAGCATACCCTGTTATTATTATTCGCGCTAACCCACAGTGTGCACGTTCCTCTGTCCGCAAGTGGGTCACGGCGAGACGCATGTCCGTGCCGTGGGCTGTTGTTATTTTACGCGGCCCTATCCTGCGTCAGTTCGCGGTTAAATTGGCTCTAGAATTCCTTATTGCAAACATCATTATGGATCGCACCTTTACCCAGCGGTGGATAGAAAATGAATGGCATTGATGATACAATCAATAGGTCACACCTTTGCCATGCAATGTAAAAAAAACAGACACTTAGTCAATATTGAACTTGGTTATACACTAATTCATATACAGTGAAGCACACTCATTTTTATTTAAACACATCACATATCTCTTTTAATGTATTTTCTGCATTTTTTTCTTCACATTTGTATGTCGCTGATATGATTCGTGGCTATGGGTGTTGACGTAAACCAATTACGCGCGCATTAACGCCAGGGCTGGGAAGCGTAATTTCCCATTGTGCCGATGTCTTCAGTTACTTGCCAGCCAAAAGATAGCGGCGACGCTAAATTAGCACCAACATTCCGTCTTAAACACCAAAAAGTAAAATGAAAAAAAACATTTCACGGTCTGTGTGAATGTACGGCCTCTGGATTACGTTGCGATGTTTTTCCTGGTTCCGTAGCGAGATGTCACACGTGAGTGTTGAAATATTACAGTCATCGTTGGAATGCGAGTTCGGGGGAGCGGCGGTACAGTGGTTAGCGACATGTGCAATGAACTCGGCGGCTTGAGTTCGATTTCTGGCCGCGGCGAACATCAGTGGCGGCAGATCTCTGGACCGGTCCTGCCTCCCCCCTCCCCCCATTGACCTAAGCCGCACTCACCAGCGTGGTGACGTATGTTCAGACAACCCCCATGACCGACAAAGAGCTGTAATAATTGTTTTAAGCGATGCTAACAATATAACAAGGAGTATGGGACCTTTCTTTCCAGTTTCAGAATATAATACTAGGTTGAGCAGCTACATTAAGGCCCCATATCGTAGCTGCTCACCCCGAGCTGATAGTGTGGACCAATCAGTTTCGAAGACAATGCCATTGCTACTATAATAAGCCAAGAATGTCTGTGTCCCGCGCGTGACGTCACTCCACGTCGACCAGCTCCCCTCATTAATAATCATGAACAGGTGACGTCACTCGACATCAAACAGCCCCCCTCATTAATAATCATGAAGAGGTGACGTCTTCCAAGTGGACACCCCCTCATTAATATTAATTAGCGGGTGACGTCACTCCACATGGGGGGGGAGAGGCGCCTCCTCCCCCCTCCTCCAAAGGCAGAACCCTCACGTCACGCGATCTCCATCCAGCTGTTGAGACATCAAAGTAAAAAGGACGTCTTGATGAACAAGGGATTATAACCTTTACATGAAATAGGTCTGTGTCACTGCGCCCTTAATAATTGCACACGAATGGATGCAATGGATATCACGTCGCGGGCTGCTTTTCGCTTGCAAATTTCACATTTACGGCAATGCACCCGTCCTTGGACGGGCAAGAGGCTAGTTTATATTATAATCAGAGCATGTTTTTGTTTGCATGCTCACCACAAGTACGTGTGGTTAATGCAGACATGATTCCTTGCAAAAGGTGTCTGCTTGGTGTTTTAACATCTTAACACCTCCTGTTTAATGCCAGAAAGGGTAACACCTATTCTTACAGTATACTGTGGAGTATTTAGAAAATATGTTTCACTCTGTTAACGTACAGCATCAATCGTCCCTTAAACCACGTGCAAGTCGCGCCGCAGCTTAACGTGTCCATTCCGTAATTGTATCGTTTCTAACCCCGATCACACGGCCTGTATCGATTTGATGAACCGTCAAGATTCGGAGTCACGAATAAATCCTAGGATCACATCTTCTCTTGTTTACTTCGGTGAATTGTCACGGCCTCTAGCGGCAGCAGGGCTCACGTGAACCCATTTCGTACGGGGCCCGATCAGATGGACGCGTCGCGAAGTGTGGGATTTGACGTTCACCGCCGATGATTCAACGCACCACCACCGTCACGCCCCTCAGTAGAACAGCCTAACTTTGGTAGCCGCGGTGATGGATGTGGCCACGTCGTGGCGATATCATTGTGCTGATTTCGGCACGATGGCATCACACACCGGGGACCCATCGCCCAGTGACCCGGGGTGATGTCGCGCGTCCGCCCGCTACAAGGCAGAGCAGCGCGCGGCTAATTACGGCTGCTTGTGCGTGGGCGTGCGCGCAGAGGTCACGCGATTTATTTGTTGTTTTCTCCGCGGACAGAAAAAATGTTTCTGCCAATAAAAATTCACGACCGCGGGTTGTTTTGCGGAGGAGGAGGAGGCGGCGGCGCATGGGAAGGTGAGGGTAGGAAGGGGCATTCGTGGAGTGTAACGATGGGAAACGAATTCAGTGCTGCTCATAAAGCCGCATCTATTTTGAACGTGTGTGTGTGTGTGTGAATGGAGAGATACTCACCAGAAAGAAAAACACGAGTGGAAGCTGGAAATTAACAATAGCACAGAAGATGTACTTGCAGACGAAAAAAGGTGCAATTGGGACCATCGGTTTGGATTTCCCGTCGTGCCGTGTAACGTCACGCGAGAGCGAATGTAACAGCTCGCCGCGTGTACAACACACTGCCTTGTTTTAGACCACCAACTCGAAAGAGAACAGATGTGTGACCATTTTACTTTGCATACCAGCTGGACGATTTACACAACAAGTACACCGCTTTCACCCTGCTTAGACTCATCAGCACAGTAGAGCCACTGTCGCCTACGCCCTGAACGCACGGTGTCGTTGCTGCGTCAAATAGTCGGGAGGGAGTGAGGGAGGCTTCTCTGGGAGGCAGCGCAGCAGGAAGGTTGCTGAACGACCTGCATGGACTCGGAGCGTCGTTCTGTAGTCCGTGCCGAGTTTGCTGTGGGGGGGGGGGCACTGCTGTGCCAAGCACACGTGAGCAACGCACGCAGAAGAACGTCATCGGCCACACATCCCTAGCAGGGGTCTTGAGGCTGAGCGTGAGAACCAATACATATATACGCTTTGGTTCTTGCGGTAAAGTCACGTAGGTGAAAATAATAATATTAATAATATAAAAAAAGTGAAAACTAAATTAAATCACGACGTTTCGGGCGCAACACAAGCGTCCGCCATCAGGTGGGAGGACAACCACAGCAACGGGTGCTTGTGTTGCGCCCGAAACGTCGTGATTTAATTTAGTTGTTTCCACTTTTTTATTTTATTATTATTATTTTCACCTACGTGACTTTACCGAAAGAACCAAAGAGTATGGATACTTGCAGTCATGAAAACTTATAATCTAGAATTAACCAATACATATGTACGCATCATCATCATCGTCGATCGAACATGGTCATTCCACCGCTGGATAGAGGCCCTCCCCAAGTTGGCGCCACCTCTCACGATCTTGCGGCATAATGATAACGACAACCGAGCTCCCGCACATGGATTGATTTCATCGCTTCCGTCTCCACGGCTTGACGGGCTGTGCCGCTCCCCGGGTGACGTTTTCAACGTGCGGAATGAAAGTTGTGGTTCGGTTGTTTTATGTTGCACAACAAATCGCGCCTCTGTTGTTTCAACATCGATACAAGCCACGCAGGATCTTACCTCCCTGCTCATTTAAAGGGTCGTTAAAAAAAAGAAAGCACCCCACGTGTTTCATTGAGGGTCAAAGGAAGGTCAAAAGTGTCAGGACTACGCAGATCTGTTTGTAATTAGACAATGACTTTTTGAATGGGTTAGTGCTCGGCCATTGGAAATATTGATCTTAAAAGACTGCTGTCTGCAACGTGAAGTATTCATCTCTCGTGCTTGGGGGCCGTCCATAAATGACGTCACGCACCTAGGGGGAGGGGGGGTCAGACATTTGTGACGACTTGTGTGACTCCAAGTACCTGGTGCACTGGGGAGGCAAAGGCGGTCGGGTGTGGTGCTGGCCACCCACCCCCTCGTGTGCCTTGCCGGCCTTCATAGGCGCTCACTAACAGCACTTGCCCCAACAGTCTGTTGAGGCTACACGGGGGATCTTTGTCTTTGGATAGCGGAGGAGACGGGAAGAACAAAAAATACTCAACGCAGAAAACCCACACAGGACTTGGATTATGTCTTAACACCTCGGGTCAGATGCATGATTACACCTGACGGCAATCCCGTAAGTCGCCCGGACCCCTTACAAACACAGGGGTGTGAGTGCGGCGACAATGCCCTTTGTTAAACGCGGTGTGGGTCTGTGCGACGCAGACTTTGCTGTGGCGGATTTTGAAGTGAGGCTGGGGGCACTGAAGGGACTCAAGCTCCGCCCCCCCCATCACCGCCAAAAGAGTTGTACGTCGACTGGAATTCCACCCCCTAGGTCGGCTCGGCCCGAAATGAGCCACTCGATATGCGCCACCCCGAAATACGAGAGCTCTCACGGCGGCGGGCTGATGCGGGCAGTCGACGGTCGTCCACTGTGGCCCCGCAGGTGTAGCCTGGCCAGGAACCATCACCTTGCTCAGGGCTCCAGCTGGGAACCGAGGGTGGCCTCTCACGTGCCCGTGTCCCACAGCCGGCTCGCTGTCAGCTGTTCACCACGCCGCAAACAGCTGCACGCCGCAAACAGCTGCACGTGGGATCTTCGTGGTCTTCACAATGAGAGGACGCGCTGGCGATCGGGTCAATGAAATTAGCATTTAAATAGCAGACGGGGCACAGCTATCCCCACCAACCCTGCGTGGCCACATTCATTGCGTTAGGGCCTAAGGGCAAGTTTGCAAGAGGACACAGGGTTTCATATTCTTTGGGTCTTTCGGTAAAGCCACGTAGATAGGTTGAAAGAAAATAACAAAAAAGGACGACGTTTTTGTTTTCTCCTCCTGATGACGACCGCTTGTGTTGCGATCGAAACGTCGTAGTTTTTTGTTATTTTCTTTCAACCTATCTACGTGACTTTACCGAAAGACCCAAAGAATTTGAATTCCTGCAGTCACGAAAGCTTTAAGTCTAGAGGATACAGGATGATTCATATATAGATACCCCACTGACATGTAAGGGAGCAGCTATAGAGGAAACCAGCATTTTCATGTTAAACGTCTATAACGTCTCCCTTCGATCTCAATACACGTGGTACATTGTTGTAATTGAACACTGTCCTGATGCACCTTGTGCCAACATAGCCATCGCGTTCACAATCCGTTCAGAAGAGAATGTAAAATGTGCCATTTCAAACCATCTATAAATGGATCGCCTAACACCACATTAGAATGGCAAAGTTAGTAACTTTGTTTTGCAAAAGATTTTTTTTTATATAGCGGCTTAGTGTGCTCCATTTTGAACATGCTCATGAGTGCACATGAGTGTGCCAAATTTATACAATTGTGTCTTTTGTTTTGCAAGTGCAGCATAATTCCCACTTCTGGGATGTCACAAATTAACATTTAAATTAGACATTATTACAGAATGTTCCATTTCAGCCAAGAGGTTACACTGGAGGTAGACACGTCTCGTTTGGCCAATTACATTACCATTTGTGACGTTAAGCCCATCGGTTGAGTGGACATGGAAATCTTGATTGGCTTTTAACATTCACTCTCTTCACCTCATCATCATCGTCATCATCGATGATCACTAATCCACCGCTGGATGAAGGCCTCCGCAAGCCGTCGCCACGCCTCACTGCCCCTGCGATGCGACAATCGACTCGGCGCTTGCAAATGAGCGGATTCCGTCGCTCTGGGGCGGGTACCTCCGATTAGCGCGCTTGGCTCCGTGCACAGCGAAATAAGTTCAACACGCATACATACAACACGACATTCTCTCCTTTGGCTGCCACCCCAGGGCGATGATCGCCCTGCCGGCTATCACCCCGTCTCTACACGTAGTCCTGCCCAGGTGCCCTCCCACTACCAACACCTGGACCAGCGTCTTTCCCGCACCTCCGATTGGCACAGTTGGCTACCTACTGTGCGAAAGACGTTCAACATACATACGAATTGATCGTCAAGATTCAGGGTTTCAGGGTCACGATTCGATGCAGGTTCCAATTATTTAGCGATTATTGTTTTCACCGTCTCGTTTACAATGTTTATTATTTTCTATGTTAAGCGAAAAGGGTTAATGGCGTCTTTCAAACTGTTTAGATTCGTGGGCTTGGGCTGGACACGTATGTACATACGTGGAACTTCTTTCGCACCGTATGTAGCCAAACCGTGCTTATTGGGAGGTGCGTGGTTGAAGGACAACAAACTAAACACACAAAAAGAAAGGATGACAGTCAACGGTCAAGGAAATACGGATGTAGTGGCCGGCAAGGAATGGGATGCTTCTGACAGGAGGAGATGGAGCAGTGAAATGGGCTCCGTGTGTTGGGCGGTGGATTATTGCGTCGGCTGGATCACGACAGATGACGATGGCTGTACAAGCAAAGATAACATCATCTGAACTCTGCGCTAACTTCATCCAGCAGTGGATTGACCATGGCCGATGACGATACAGTTTGTTAGCTCTGTTAGCCGAAATGCATTATAATAATAATTAAATTTGCATATTTTATAAGTAATTGGTTCTCACACGTTTGGAGTGAGTAAAGAAATTAATAAAACCAGTTTTAATTGATGGGTTGTATAAACCATCCACACTCACAAAGATAACGCCGGTCCTGTGAGCACGACTCGGACCTCCACTAGGTCGACTCAGCCTGAAGCGGGCCCAATCAGCCACCAACGTACTCAGTGCAGGCCTCCACGGTCTCCTGCAGTTCCCCGTGGTTGTTAATGTGGGAGGCAATCTCTCTGCTCTTTATTCGTTTTACTTTTACGGACAACCCTAAATGTGCCATGTGTGACACGTTAACTCACCGCTCACGTAAAATAAGAAATATCCAATTTCGGTTAAAGTCGATCTTTTGCTTCAGTCTGAGATGCATTGCAATGCATGGCAATCGTCCTTTAGATTTAAATATTCATTTGAATAAAAAAAAACTATTTACAGTCAAAAAAATATTATTTATCTCTCTGTGATTACTGCGAGGTGTTTGATTTTGTATTATATTTACCGCCGTGCCTGTAATGGTGGTAATTGTAAAATAATATGAGCGTGTGGTAATAATGGTTTAATTTGGTTTTTATAAGGTGTAATAGCAACAACGCTTTAGCGTGCAATTAAATTAAACTTTTGTGTTCTCTGCCAGCTCATATTAAACACACATTCAGCAAAGTTTTAACTTTGGAGCGTTTATTTAAATTCGTAACGTAATGTAAAGTAACATCACGTACTCTTATTACGCCGTGTATACAAATGATGTCTCGCTATTTTTAAACACGTTAAAATATGTGTTTTAAGTTATTTTCTGAATTAGGGTAAATCACTTTGAAATTTACAATCTGGTCCACGTTACGTTTATGGATGTTTGTGTCGTGGTTTGGTGCGCCGTGGTGGCGAGATGTTAATTCCCTCGCCTGGTATACAGGAGGTCGTGGGTTTGATTCCAAGCCTGACACCTGCTGTATATTTGGAGTTTGTGTCTTTTCCCCGTGGTCGCGTGGATTTTTCTCTGGGTCCTCCGTTTTTTTTTCCTCCGTTTTATTTTCCCTCCATTTAGAATCAACATCACGCATTTCAGGTTATTCGCCTGCGATAAATTTCCACGTGATGATGATGAGCCACTTCGTTGAGCTATCATTTGTGGCCAAGTCGCTTCTGCAAAAGAGTCGTACAGCTCAGTGGGCCTTACCTGGTGAAATAAAATAAAAAGTAGTTAGTTTAAAAGCTGAGTTTGTGGGCCACCTCCTTGGTCACCTGGCGTGTGTACGTATGTTGAACTTCTTTCGCACCGTACGTAGCCAACAGTGCTCTGACCTTGAGAGTGCCCCGCACCCGCAGGCTCGGCCGCTAAGCTGACGGGCGGAAAAAATGTGACTCAGCCGAGAGGCAATTTGTGCCATTCTTCTCCCGTTGCGAAGAGGATTAAGCAGATGGTGATACAAATAAATGCGGAAAATGCAAGAACGCACACGGCAAAGACAAGAGATCCCCATAAAGCCGCACAGATTGTTGGGGCTGGAGTTAAGTGCTGTTGGCGAAGACCTGTGAAGGCCGGCTTGACGTACAAACGGAACGGGATGGCCAGGACGACGCCCGGCCGCCTTTGGCACCCCAGAGTTGATGTTCTACACACCACACCAGGGATTCACTTAAGGCTATAGTATGTTTGTTGAACTTTTTCACACCGTACGTAACCAAGCGTGTTAATGGGAGGTGCGGGGTATGGACAACAAACTAAACACAAAAAATAAAGGATAACAGTTACTCCCGCTTCGTCATCCACATCCATCTCGCCCAAACTTTTCTAAAGTATTATTCCGTAACGAGTAATTTAAATGGGAACTATAATTTTTATTAAACACTTGTTGTTTAAAGTTCTCCTTTAAGCACATTGGCGCGTTACTTATCATTCTCAAGTTTTGATTTCGGTGTTTCACCTTAAATAGCTGTGCAGTATTTAAAACTACCTTTGAAAAGAGGCAATTTGTAAGTTCTGTCAGTGCGGAGATGAGTGATAAAATATTCTCAAATTACTCGGGATGACCTTTCACCTTTGCTGAATAATAAAAGTCTCGTGGCGTGGGCACGCGTGGCGTTAGCCACCCCGCTAAGATTACAACAAACGGCTCTCCGCTGCTCAATGTCAAAATGTGAATAAGCTAATCATTGCATTCGTGATTCTTCTGTAACAACTTCATGGCATTAATACACACCACGGTATATCCATTTCTGCACTCACTACCACAGTTTATTTGTGGGGTGGGGTGGAGTGGTGGCGCAGTGCTTAGCGCACGCTGCGCTGTGAGAGCCGGCACCTGATGTCGTGTCCTGGCCATGGCCAACATCAGTAGCGAGTGACCTCTGTTGCCTCTCTGACCCCTGTGACCTCTGATCTAAGGGTCCCCCCCCCACTACCTTCACCGACCCGCACTGACCACCGCGGCGAAGTACAGTCACCGACTGGCACAACGTCCCACGTGGTGTCGAACAGCTGGCGGTGACCACCTGAAATACGACGTCGGGAGAGCTTCGTTTAAATGTCCCACTTGTAATTTGTAACTGGCAAGTTTATCCTTAATCACCGCTCGCCGTCGTTGGTGTACGGTGTAAGCACCGTGCCCGCGCGTGAGTTATTGCGACGCCTTCCTTCGGGAGACGACGGTCGCGGCGTTTTATTAATGAATGAATGGATGCATGTCGTATTTGCACGACTCTTCTTTATTTAGTTACTTGGTACGCCCGGGTCGATTGAAGGCCTATTAATAATGTAAAGGGCTGGAGAGGTCAAGCGCCTAATTATGGTCAAAATTCTCGGGTGGCTAAGTACGCCGGCGCTGTGAAGAGCGACACCGGTCCACGTGACGCGAGGGCGTCGACGTCGCCTCGCGCTCGCGGACGGCACCCTCGCGCCGATCCGTACGATCCGCGGTGGACGACGCCACCGCCGCCACGCACCGGTTGGCACAGCCCCGCTGGACTCGCAATCCACACGGTGCCGGTTCCATCTCCCGGCCCCGGCGGTGTTGAAACGTCGGTTGCGGGTTTCTAAAATTCCTCCACGGCTGCTGCAGTCCACCCAGCAGGGTAGAAAATGGACACGCCACAGTTCGTCCGATCGGCCGGTCAAGTGTGGTGGGGTAAAGTGTGGGTACTTCCACCTGTTCCAAGACATTTGACCAGCGTGGAAGAGTAGGCCAAATACCCTTTAGATAGAAGGAGCTCTTCAGATCTCTTCCGCCAGCAGTGGCACGGGCGAGCAATTGCTCCCTTGACTGCGCCTTGACGTTTGAAACGATTCTTAATGCCTCGTATTGACATATTTACATTGTTAATGTTTTATTCAGCAGTGGATTAAACCTGACTGATGATGAATGTTCAACACGAGCTGTTCGAAATTTATCCTCCCCCCCCGCCGCCCCCAACTCATTTGTGAGCGTCTACAGGGAAAGCTCTCCCTTGATTCTTAATTGAGATTTTAATATTAGTTTTTCACTCTCGTCTCGGTTTGTTGCCCTGAATCCTGGCGACAGCGGCCGCGTTCCGCGCGACGCGCACGCCGGGCGTGGTGTGCGCTCGACTTGAAATCGGCGGACGTGGCCCCCGCTGCCGGGACATTTTGTCGTCCAGTGAGCGGATCGAGTTGGCACACCGCGGGGCCTTCGTTTGCTGTCGCCGTCGCGCGCGAGGTGGCTTACATCCACACCGCCGTTGGTGGGACAGAGGGCAGAGCGTTGCGCTTTCAGAGCAGGATGTTCGGCAATTCATCGGCGCTGTGGCAGAAAATAAACTCAGCCCCCGTGCGGGCGCCTGGTGGATTCATTCCGGCGCAGGAATGGAATAGGCGGTGGCAGCTTGAGGAGGGGAGGAGGGGGGCCTTCATCCAGCAGTGGATTGACCATGGCTGATGATGATTATGATGGATAACGTATGCCATAGGTCTCAGCAGCTGTTGATAAAATGATTTCATTCCATTACGTTTAGTAAGCCACGCTGACATGCAGAAGACCTGGCCATACTTTAGAATTCGATAATACGTTTGCAGAGTTGCATGTGGAACATTGACATAAATTTTCCCCCCGTGGCAAATGTGATTGGAATGTATCGTGCTATAGTTCAGTGAATGCAGTGTTCAGTTCGTGAGGTAATATGAATAGGTTTAATCAGCTCATTGGTTTCAAATATATTTAACCGTATATCTCTCCTGCGCAAGAGATGTTACATGTGCCTCATTGGGCCCTCAACTGTGCAAGTGCATTATCAGTTAAGAGTACAGCTGCCTGCAAGAGTTGCCTTCTCCTGTGGCTTGCGGCCTATAAGGGTTGTGCACTTGCTCGCACTGAAGTCAGTCTAACCAAGCTGAAGTGTAACTTATTGCCTAAATGTTTTGACTGCAGTCGCTCTGTTCGTGTGCATGTATGTTGAACTTCTTTCGCACCCTACGTAGCCAACTGTGCCAATTGGAGGTGCAGTTGTGATCGTTAATCGTTGCGATAATGTTCCTTGTTATCACCCATTTTAATGTTGGATGAGGACGGAGAGAGACGTTTCCGCTTGCCAAACCGCACTGAGTATATGCAGAGGGCATCCGTGCCGTCCTGCGGCTGGTTATTTCCCAACGTGCGCCAACGGCAGAAGCCAGAGGTTGATTATCCGAGGTGAAGCCCATTGAGCCTTGCAGCTCTCTGTCAATATGTAGCAATAATATCTTAAACGTCAAAAAAAACCCGTCTGCTGTAATTTTCTACGTGCACGCGTGACACTTTGCGATCTCACGATAGGCCCTGCGAAAGGGAGTGTGGGGAATGCCCAGTGGAGAACTCGAGAGGAGATGCCAGGTCGTTTCAAAACCTTGGCAATTTTCTTTAAAATCCATTTCAGGAAAAGAAAAAAAACGCGATCTTGTCACTGCCACCCATGCACGTTTATGTTGATCATTTCCACGTCAATAATAATAATGGGTGTCTATCTCGGCGGGGCAGGAGAAACTATCTTTTGGGCCCTTGCATTGTGTCTGGGAGAGTGCCGTGACGCGTTGGGAAGGTTTGAATTTGGCTGATGGCTGAATGGACCGGCTGTCTATCTGTCTGTCGGCAGGGCGCTCACCACTAAGCCATTTTGCGCGGGGAGTCGACACTTTGACGATGACAGCTGCTTGGTATAACCAAAACGTACCGTCCGCACTGAAGGTTGTGCCAGACTGCTGTGACATAATTGGTGACAGTGCACCGTTGTGTTTGCGTGTTGCCCGGCCCCACGTCGCCGCGCCAGAATGTCGGAAACATTGCCCCAGACTACATTGCCGCGCGTGAGGGTGCCGTCCTAACGAGGTCACCCTCACGGCAAAAGATGATCAATTTAAGCGTGCGCTCACCTGGTTAGATCAAGGACGTTGGGGGAGTATCTCATGGTTATTTTACCATTCGTCCGGGACACATATCTACCAGCCTCCATGCAAATAAGCAGTGTGCGGCACAACATAAATACCACGTGTTAGAATGGAATATATTTCAAATAAATAATTCACAGTTTTGCAAGTGACACAAAAAGTATAAACCAGCAATTCGCGAGTCTGTGCCTGTGGTTCAGTGTAAAGTGCAGTGCATGCAAATATCCGCGGATGAACAAAGTCATTTCCCTAACACTCTTGCGCACGAGTGCCAGGCCCGTGAGAGCGACGGTGATTCTGCTCGATGGCATTGGTGGGTGACACGGCCTTAGCGGTGGCGCGTTCGCCGCTTGCTGACACCATGGTGGTGACGTGTTAACGACCTCACCTGGTTTAAAGGAGGTCGTGGGTTTGATCCCGACCCTGATGCCTGCACATTTAGAGTTTGCATGTCTCTCGCCCTGTGGTCCCGTGGATTTTTCCCTGGGTCCTCCGGTTTTGCCTTCCACATTTAGAAACATGCCTTTAGACTAATTGGCTGCTATAAATGTCCACGTGACAAGCCACTTCGTTGAGCTGTCACGTGTGGCCAGGTCGCTTCTGAAAAAGAGCTGCATAGCTCAGTGGGCCTTGCCTGGTAAAATACAAATGTTTTTATTGTTTTTAGTTTCAGTCAATCTGTAGCACAACCGCTGTCGATGTTCTACAAAGTGGTACTCATTTTACTGACCACGGAAGGATAAATTAACCTCACAACTCCCACAACCACAAGTTATGTCCTCTTCCCACTCCCACACCCAGAGTTTTTTTTTTACAAGATATATAATCACAATGGTTTATACTGTAGTTTGTTGATAATCCGGATGGAGGTGGCCATGTGGCTCAGAGATTAGAGCGCGTAGCCAGCAACAATGAAATCCAGCAATTCCAAAATCCTGGGTTTGGATCTGGGGTTCAGTCTCTGGCAATTCAACCGGATTCTCTGGTGTAGCGAGCTGACAATCTCAGCATGGTCACCAATGACTGTATTATTATATACTTCATTTGTCAGAATTTAACATCTGAGAATACAAATGTAGGTTTCACACGTAGGCTTTCGCGACCAATATTATCCATAAGAGGTTTTTTTGGGTTAGATCGCGTAAATATAAATGTGTCGTTAAAGCTGCCACCACCCGACACAGCCAATTAATAAGGTTTAGAGCTGCTTGTTTGTGTTTAGTTTGTTGTCCTTCCCTCCGCACCTCCGATTAGCACGGTTGGCTACATACGGTACGAAAGAAGTTCAACGTACTTACATTCCACAGTAGATTGACTAAGTGCATTTTTTAAAAAATTATTCCACATTCAGCCATGAGAGTGGTGAGATCCTTTAAATTGTGCGGAACAAAAAAAAACAGAGCCTGGCGATTTCACCGCATGTTTGCTTTGAACGATGAAACAACGAAGTTGTCATTGTTCTCGTCCAGACGGAAACCTTCACGTGTCAACAGCGAATGTGTCTGTGAACGCGGTGTCTGGGTCACAGTGTCCCGTGTCTGGGTGGCATCGTGACACCGAGAACGGCGCTCCGGGATCTCGGGCCGACACGCCCCGCAGTGACCTGGCGTGATGACAACAGCGCTCTGTCACACATCGCACGGGCCCCGATTAATATGTATGACCTCATCCTCACCTCGGATACGCGCGGTTGGGCTACGCACGGTGTGAAAGTAGTGCAACATTCGTACATCTCCTGGTCGACAACTCTGCCATCTTCTAAAAAATTGCAGTCCAAGCACCACGAATTACTATATTGCGTGCGTAAAAATAACCGTAATTATAATGTTATTTTAAAATAAATTACTTACATTAATTCTTCATAATCTGAGTTTGACCCCAGATTTATTTTTAATTACACACTAGATCCAACGTTAAACATCTCCAGAAGATGCAAAATTCACCAGCAACTGTGCAATGAGCCTGCCACTGTTCAGCGCAAACAACGCCAACCTCATGTCAATAATGCATTGGGCTTGAACAAAGAACACGCTGCTCATGAAACATTAAACCACCCCCACCCACCAACCCACCTATTGTGGACATGCGAGCGACGATCGATCCAGGGAGACGATGCTGTACGCTCGGTTCTCTCTGCGTCAATGCCACCGGTCACTCTGCTACTCAGTTAATCTTAGCAATTAGCAATTCCCAATAGGATCGTGGAACGTGGTGCAGAGAGATGTTTTCGTGGAGGGGTGCGGGGGCTGCGAGGAGGCCACGCTCCCCTGCCTCTTTACTTGCCCCGCCCACTACGCATGTATGTTGAACTTGTATGTATGGATGTTGAACTTGTATGTATGGATGTTGAACTTCATTCGCACCCTACGTAGCCAACCATGATAATCGGAGTTGGTGCGGGGGGAGGACAACAAACTCAACACAAAACGCACTCTAAAGAAATGAGTTTTCAATCTAGTTAATGTAAAAGCGCATAGCTCCAGTGGCTTCCGAACATCGGACGGAAGAGCGTTCCAGACGGCCGCAGAAGTGCACCCGAAAGCGCGCGATGCGGTGACCGCCTTTGTTCGATGGCTACCCATGAGCCTCGCTGTTTTCTCTGCATCTCGGCGTGAGCTGCAAAGAGCTTTAGTCGCAGCTACAGTTTGTACTAAAATATTGTCATATATATTTGTATTTATTTGACGCACTTAGAGCCTCCAGACTAGGAACAAACTGTAACCCCCCCCCCCCACTTCATTCCCCGCCGCCTACAACACCCTGTGCCGTGCACTCGGTGTGACGTGCGGACAACGATCGGCATTTACTCACAACATTAATGCGGCAGAGTCTCGTGCTGCTAATGAGTACAAATTAACATGTATCGGAGTGGAAAGTCTCGTATTCCCAGTGCAATAACACCCTACCCTCGGCTGTAGCTTGAAGAAGCTCACCTTTATGAACGAGCTTCGAAATTAATTAACGTGACCATCTCGTTAAGCCCACTTGCATTGCAGCCAGGTAAGGCGTCGGAGTTGGCCCGCGTCGGCACATCTTAATAGAATTTTTTTTAAAACGTCAATTTTCACGAGTAATCCGCTCGTTACCCGGTACGTGACCATCCCGGGTCTCCGTTCAGGATTCGGGACAATCGGTAACATTGCTGGCTCACGAGACAAAGACAGCTGCTCTGTCCGCTGTGTGTTCAGACCGGTGGCGCGCCTTGTCCGGCACGATGTCCGACGAATCGCATCACGTGGCCGGTAGCTTCTTCGGGCACCAAACCCTGGGCAAATGAGCGAAACGTCGGACGTAGTTGAGAACAACGCGCGGTGCACACGGAAAGCACAGCGCGGAGAGCTACGCAGCGCGTCCTCACCGTGCTCCCGTCTCGATGGTCTGTGTTCAAGTCTGTGTGTCGAGCTTCCTTCAACATTGCCCCACTGAGCGCGCCACGGTGGCTATGAGATGTTAACTACCTCGCCTGGTATGCCATAGGTTTTAATGAATTCCTGAAAGATAGCTAAAGCCCCGCTCCTGGCACTTGATCTGTTGAGCCCCGCAGGGTCGCAGATAGCCTTGTGCTGGCTAAATAGTTAAAAGTCAGAGGGTTTTCGTCCTGAGCTGTGATGCTGTCTGTTACTGCAGGCAGCTGCAGGCGTCTTTCAAGAGACATTCGCTTCTCTGCAGTAAATGTCTCTTCCACCTCACCACCAACAACTTCCACCTCACCACCAACAACTTCCACCTCACCACCAACACTTCCATAACGGCGCGCGCGCTCCGCGTTATGACGGCGTGCGCTGTGCGAAAAGTGTTCCCCAATAGAAGGGCCACGTTAGAGCGACATCGCGCTGTGTGAACACGCGTCCACTGAGGCCTTGCCGTCCTCTGCTAGAGTCCCATGCCTCCGCTCCCTGGCGTCACCAACCCACACTCACCCGAGTGGCCAAAGACGTTATCCACGACTCGCACGGTGTGGGGAGGCCCTCATCCAGCAGTGGAGCGAAGTGACATACGTAACGGTGCATCAATTCAGCCATTAATATTGATGGGGTACCACACTTTAACCCCGACGCCTGCTGTTTATTTGGAGTCTGAGCGTCTCTCTCCTCGTGGGAGCGAGGATTTTTCCCCCGGGTCCTCCGGTTTTTCCCACCACATTTAGAATCAACGTCACGCGTTCAGAGTGTTTGGCTGCTACGCATTTCCACGTGATGATGATGATGAGCCACTCCGGTGAGATCTCATTTGTGAGAGCCAGGTCGCTTCTGAAAAAAATAGCTTTAGAAAATAGTGGAAGTCTTTAAATAGTTTACATAGGCACTTGGACACAGTCCATATTGTGTCCAAGTGCATCGTCCGATGTTCCCCCATGCTGCGGCCCTTCTGAGTTGACCCCGCGAGGGACCTGCCGTCTGGTCTGACCCGGTCACATGAGACTAATCCAAAGCCTCATTCGCCGTTTTAATGAATTCCTGAAAGATAGCTAAAGCCCCGCTCCTGGCACTTGATCTGTTGAGCCCCGCAGGGTCGCAGATAGCCTTGTGCTGGCTAAATAGTTAAAAGTCAGAGGGTTTTCGTCCTGAGCTGTGATGCTGTCTGTCACTGCAGGCAGCTGCAGGCGTCTTTCAAGAGACATTCGCTTCTCTGCAGTAAATGTCTCTTCCACCTCACCACCAACAACTTCCACCTCACCACCAACAACTTCCACCTCACCACCAACACTTCCATAACGGCGCGCGCGCTCCGCGTTATGACGGCGTGCGCTGTGCGAAAAGTGTTCCCCAATAGAAGGGCCACGTTAGAGCGACATCGCGCTGTGTGAACACGCGTCCACTGAGGCCTTGCCGTCCTCTGCTAGAGTCCCATGCCTCCGCTCCCTGGCGTCACCAACCCACACTCACCCGAGTGGCCAAAGACGTTATCCACGACTCGCACGGTGTGGGGAGGCCCTCATCCAGCAGTGGAGCGAAGTGACATACGTAACGGTGCATCAATTCAGCCATTAATATTGATGGGGTACCACACTTTAACAGCGGTCGTCCCATCTCATTTTAAAACTGATTTAGTTTGTAATCTGTGAAGGCCGCTTGGAGAGTTGTCACATAAAGATTTACCACCCTCTTTGAATTTTTTAAAATAAAAAGTGGTCGTCCTATGTAGAGGGTGGTCCCCGCCATGAGAATGTGGAATTTCCACGACTAGGCTCAGCAACCACCGATGGCGATGCGCACCGCCCAAGTGTCGTATGAGTAGGAGAGACGTGCCGCTGTCAAGTGATCTCTGTGATCATCTTTGGAGCGACACGTTTGGCCACGTGAGTGCTGGCGGCCTCCCACGGGCCAGGCGTGGGAGGCGACGGCATGACGGATGTGGCTTCAACGAGCACCCCCTTCGAGCTCTACACTGCCCCCCTCAGCCTTTGCGAAGAGCAACGTAGATTAAGCAGACAATGTGGCTCATTCTATAAGACGGATAAGCAGGCTGGCTAGCACATTATCACGTAGGCTTTCGCGACCAATATCATCCATAATACAGGTTTTTTTGGGTTAGATCGCGTAAATATTTACGCGATAGATAGCTAGATAATACAGGGTTTTTGGGTTAGACCGCGTAAATATTTACAGTTTTTTGGGTTAGATTGTGTACATATTTATGCGATCTAACCCCCCAAAAAAACCCGTATTATCTAGTTATCTATCCCTGAAACTATAACTTTTTGGACACATATGTAGGATGGACAAGGGCATGAAGATTTAAAGTGTATTGTTGTTTGGAAAAATGTAAGGAACAGGAAAGAGAGGAGGACTTAACAGAGAATGTGGCCACGACTTGCAGCATATTGGCACAAGACGGAAGAAAGTGGGAAAGAAAATGACGAAATGTCCAGTGGACAACTCCGAGGCCATCTGCCCATGGATTGTGATGATGATGGTGATCTTTCATCTATCCGCCTCTCCGCGTGAAATATAAAAGTATATCTTCAACAACCCATCAGCTCCACTGCCTTCTGGGAGTGCTTCAATTCAGCAGCATCGGTTGATTCAGTACCACGTGAGCAAACCCTGGACTGGTTTCTAAAGAGTCCCTCATCAGCTGAGTCAGGCCGAGGGGTCGTGTAAGAAATATGTTTATTGTTTTATGCGGAGAGACAGGTACATGATGGATAGATATATATATAGCCTGCTTATTCATCTTATTCATATTCTCCACAACGACGATAAGAATGGTTTTGAGTTATGTATTATATATTTACGTGTCGGACTAGGACCCATATCTTAAAAAGAGCGGGGTCCTTACCGATAGCATCCGGCAGTTCAACACCATTGCTTCAAACAAGCCTGACTCTGCTGATGAGACAGTGTCTCCAAGATGCTAATGATTACCCTGGGAAGCACGGCGCTTTGATGTTGCCTCTGCACGGGCTCCCTTCGGCTTCCCCTTGAGTCGACTTCCCCGCCACCTAAAAGTCACCCAACACTTCCCCTTTGAGGTTGCGGCCTTGTCAAGATGTCTAAGCAACTTATGCTCTCTCTTTCTTTTTTTGCCTACACAACAGCCTCGTGGCTGTTGTGTAGGCCTCGTAGCTGTTGTGTGTATATATACATAAACAAGAACGCTTTTAATCGGCGTATTATTTTCCCGCTGGGACGAGACGCGGACTTTGACGGGAGGAAACGGAACAGAGATATTTTTTTTTTAAGTTCGCAGAAAAGTCCGGCGTGGTACGGCGCTTTGGAAATGACACGGAGAGACGGAGAGAGAAATGCGCGGATTGGAGAGCGTACACGGGGCGACCTGCAGACCATTGTGTTGAGTGCCAGACTTGGGCCGTGCACGCTGCTGCAAGGGGTCACGTGATGTCCCGTGGTGGAGACTAACGACGGAGTGGCAGCCGACGGAGGGAACGCGCCCGGAATAGAGCGACGAACCGTGATATTTACTTAGACGGCAGGAGAAATCCGATGCGCTTATAAAGATCTTTTTGACAGGCGTGCAGTTGCGGCGGGCCAGAACGTTGCAATAACAAACGATAAAAAAACACGATCGGAGCGCAAAGCATCAGAAAGGTAAACAAATCATATTCTTGGGTTTTTTCGGTAAAGTCACGTAGATAAAACATCAAAATTTATAAAATAAAATAAAAAAAATTGGAGAAACGAAACGTCATGTTTCTGATCGTGTCCGCGAGCACAAGTCAGATCTGAAACACGGCAGAACTGATTCTTCGGCCGTTGCCGATCATTGCTACAACTCGGTGGGCTCTCATGAAATTGTCTTTTCCGAGACCAAGGTTCTCTGCAAACCTCCCGGCTACCATCAAAGGTTTGTACACGAAGCCATACAAATATACAAACACAGACATAATTTCAACCGTGATGATGGGTACAAACTTAGTAATCATTGGAAAGATGTTATCAACCACGCAAAAAAGACTTAATTACACTTTTTTGGACCATCTTATCTGACAGGCACTATTTTACTTTACTTTACCGAGTGTTAACATCCCCAGTGTTTAACAGTACTCTCTTCATTGGTATAAACATGGGCATTTTCGTTCTTTTTCTATCATGTGTATCAGGCCTCCCCTCCCCCTCTCTGTCCAATGCGTTGGCGTGTGCAGCAGAAACCGCGTCCAAGCCGTCGTCCATCCTTTTGGCCCCGCCCCCCTCCCCCTCCCGATGCGTTGTACGTGGCACTCCGTGCCGTCTTTGAGCCCCGCCCCCCTCCCTCCCGATACGTTCCATTCATTGGCTACCACATTCTGATGAGCCCCCCCTCTCCTCCCCCCCTCAACTTGCTTTTAAAGGATTACATCTTGAATCATTGCCTCACTTGATGCAGCTAATCCGGCTGTGAAGGTCCCACCTGATGACGGAGACTTGTGTTGCCTCCGAAACGTCGTGATTTTTTTTATTTTATTAATTTTGATGTTTTACCTACGTGACTTTACCGAAAAAACCTAAGAATATAATTCCTTGCAGTCACGAAAGCTTCAAATCTAGAAGTAAACAAATCACTTGAAAACAAATACAAATCAAACGAAACTTTTTATCTTACCACTGAGTTATTCGCTTCTTTTTCGGAAGCGACCTGGCCACAAATAATAGCTCAATGGAGTGGCTTGTCGTGGACTATGAGGGGTGGCGCAAGTTTGGGGGAGGCCTTCATCCAGCAGCGGATGGACCACGGCTGATGATGGCCATGACTTGTACGGTACATCTCATTGTCATTCCCTGTGCGTTTCGTAATTCGAACACGCTCCACGCAGTACGTCTGGCAGGTGAATAATTTCGACGTGATTGTGACACGTTTCGAAAGTCGCCTTTGCGCGTGGCAAATTTTGTCTGCAAAGGAGGGAGCGGTTCCACGAGATGAGAGTTGTAAATACCCCGGACAGTACCGCAATCACAGCACGATGGAGGGACCAGAAACCAGTTACATAAAATAACTGAAGTGGTATCATTACCGGTTAGATTGCTGCACTGGTCTTCATCGCAGACAAAGGGAAAATGCCATTTAATTCGCTTCAGGCATCAGACAACCGGTTTCTTAAAAACGTTTATTTCACACTTTCCGGGCAAACGCGTGTTTAAGGAACATTGTATTCGTACTCTGCAGAGTAATATTGCTTGTGTGTAATAATGTTGTGTAAATGTGTTTTTGTACGTGGACTCCTTATCGGGAGGATAACATAGAGAGAGAGAGAATAAGACAATTAAAGGTCCCTCTGTTCGTCTGCTTCTCAAAAAAGAAAATTGCATCGCTGTTTATCAAGAGATAATCGGTTTAAGCAGACACCGCGAGTAATATTTCAGCGAGATCAGCTTCCCCGGGTCAGTCATAATCTCCGAGACGTCGAGTACGAGAACCTCAGAGGTCACATTACTCAAGAAAGCAGGGTGGAAAATTAAAATCCAGGGCAAACCGCCCGGCGTAGCATCGTTGGCAAGATATTTTGTCGAGATAAATTTGATGAAAACTGGCTTTGTCCTAGAGTGACCTTGTGAGATGGCGCGTGAATTACGCCGGCTGCCGGGAGACTGTGGACATGCTCGGATGTTCTTTTTTTTGGGGGGGGCGACATCAAAAAAGCAGCGTTAATTAACTCGTGGCAATTGAACCTGTTGCTGTTGGAGGAGTGGAGATAGCGCAACGGGGCGGCGACGCTGTCAAGCGTCGATTTGTGATGGTGCCACCGGTTTAAAAATCCAGTCGATACCATGGAGAGCGTCCCCATGCATGGCTTGCCACGCTGATTGGCAAGCCATGCATGGTAAGATTTAAAAAACAACTGTTTAGTTTTATTTGTGATTTGTTGCACTCCGATCGTGCTTTTGTACCGTTCGTCGTTGTCACGTTCTGACCCCCTGCCTCTACTGGACTTCTGTGAAAAGAGCTTTATAGCTCATCGGATTCCTCCAGTATAAATAAATTGCCTGATTCTGACTTGCAGCATCGCGTTGGACTCGCAATGCTTTTCACGCAAGCAGTTGCGATGATCCTTGCTCTGTACATTGCATCCGGCGATCGTGCGGGGCGATGGTGTAAGAGTTCACTGGGCTTCACAGTATGCGGGGGTGGAGCGGTGGTGCAGCGGTTAGCGTGCTGCGCCATGAACCTGGAAACCCGGCCACGTCAGACTCCAGTGGCATCTGAACCGGTCCTGGGCACCGCCTTCCACAAGCCGCACTGACCAGCCTGGTGAAGTATGCTCGAACAATGTCCAATGACCAACAGCGCTATGGGGGGGGGGGGGGGCTATATAGTACTTGAACCAAAGGACAGATTCTCGTGTGTTAATTTAAACTCTGCAGTGCTCAGCAGTACGAGATTCTGTTAAGAGCTGCCACGCGAGGTGTTGCCATTAGAGATCGTGTCAATTACGTGGAGACCTTCCGTCACTTATTCAAATGGCAGTATGACGTTGCCCTCCCTCGCTCAGCAGAGCGCGAGTGTCGATGGTAATTCATCACCAATCTCGCACGTCCACACGCGCAGACAACACGTGCTCACACACACACACGTGCTCACACACACATACACGTGCTTACATCTCACACACACGCCAAGTTGGTGGATCGCGTCAGATCATCGCCGTCAGGGGGCCGACACTGATGTGCAGGTGGATGAGGTCACCAGTCGGTAGTGTACCACGTGGGTCACCAGTAGGTAGTGTACCACGTGGGTCACCAGTAGGTAGTGTACCACGTGGGTCACCAGTAGGTAGTGTACCACGTGGGTCACCAGTAGGTAGTGTACCACGTGGGTCACCAGTAGGTAGTGTACCACGTGGGTCACCAGTAGGTAGTGTACCACGTGGGTCACCAGTAGGTAGTGTACCACGTGGGTCACCAGTAGGTAGTGTACCACGTGGGTCTCCAGTAGGTAGTGTACCACGTGGGTCTCCAGTAGGTAGTGTACCACGTGGGTCACCAGTAGGTAGTGTACCACGTGGGTCTCCAGTAGGTAGTGTACCACGTGGGTCACCAGTAGGTAGTGTACCACGTGGGTCACCAGTAGGTAGTGTACCACGTGGGTCTCCAGTAGGTAGTGTACCACGTGGGTCTCCAGTAGGTAGTGTACCACGTGGGTCACCAGTAGGTAGTGTACCACGTGGGTCTCCAGTAGGTAGTGTACCACGTGGGTCTCCAGTAGGTAGTGTACCACGTGGGTCACCAGTAGGTAGTGTGCCACGTGGGTCACCAGTAGGTAGTGTACCACGTGGGTCTCCAGTAGGTAGTGTACCACGTGGGTCTCCAGTAGGTAGTGTACCACGTGGGTCACCAGTAGGTAGTGTACCACGTGGGTCTCCAGTAGGTAGTGTACCACGTGGGTCACCAGTAGGTAGTATACCACGTGGGTCTCCAGTAGGTAGTGTACCACGTGGGTCTCCAGTAGGTAGTGTACCACGTGGGTCTCCAGTAGGTAGTGTACCACGTGGGTCTCCAGTAGGTAACAGTGTACCACGTGGGTCTGCAGTAGGTAACAGTGTACCAAGTACTTGGTACTGATTTATCCGTGTCAATTGCAACTTGCAATCTAGGGCTTGATAACAAATTGGCCAAAGCCCCCAGCAAACATTAGCCTCCTAACAAGACAGCCTTGAGACTCGGTCACATCTTGTACGTTTACATAACGAACGCTTTTTTTTGTCATCTCGTCAAAGTCTGCATTTTACACATCTGCCAATGGGCTCTATTCATGTGCAAACGGGCGACGAATTGATATGGAGATTAAGTGATACGCGCTGGCTCCCTGAGCATCACGGAGGAGTTCTCCTGTGAGTGCGTCTCGGCGAGTCGAGCGTCGAGCTTAAATTATACACTGCCAAGAGATGCGTAATGAGCTTCTTCAGCCCCGAGATTTCAAATTCATAGCTGGCCATTGATTCCATCAGTTTGATTGATGGCTGATGCTAAACTACAGGACATGTGCCAGGGCTTTAATGCGCGTTTCTATCAAGCGGCAGGTATTTGCAATGCTAATGTTCCCACTGATGATAGCCGTTATATTAAAGACCGGCGATATCGACACAAATGAGATTTGCATTATCTCCTAACGTGCTTACACAACAACTCGTTGAGTGTCAAGTGGGCAGACGAACTATTACTCTGTGGGTTTTCACGGTTGTGCTGCACAGATTTCTTCTTCATGTCTCTTCGCTGTACTACCCCAAACAAACCCATGGGAGATCCAGATCACATATCTGTCTGGATGAAATGAAATCCGCATTTTTTCCAGCCAGTCTCAATCCACTAGGTTATTTAATTTTAGTGTGTCCTTCTCCTGATTTTCAGGCTTGCTTGCCGTGCCATCGCATTCGCAGCACCACGTCTGTTGACCACTCATTGATATGCTAATTTTTTCTCTAACCCTCCTCCCTCTCTCTGCCTCCGCCCCCCCCTCTGTCTATTTAAGGCCACCACACAGAGACGATCACCCCTCTCTGTTACCTGTATTGCTCTCGCTATGTATCTTGGTGATATCTGTCTGCTAATATGTCTGTCTATAGTTTTCTGGTTAGATTTTATGTCGCTATTTCATTATACCTGATGATGATTGCTTGTGTTGCAATCGAAACGTCGTATTCTATTATTTAATTTAATTTATTATTTTATCTTTAGACGTGACTTAACCGAAAGAAACAAATAATAATTCCTGCAGTCACGAAAGTTCGAAAATTAAGATTGAAAGAAGGCCCTCTCCGCGCCATGTCGGTCATGGGGAGTTTTTTGTTGTTTAACCATACTTCACCTTGGCGGTCAGCGTGGGTCGGTGGAGGAGGTAGAGGGCAGGGGCTGGTTGACACATCGCTTGCGGCTGACGCGCTGTTAGCCGGGCTCGGCAATGGAACTTGGGCCGCCGGGTTCACGGGGGGTCGGCACGCTAACTGCTGCACCACCGCTCCTCCCTGCTGCCTGGATACTGAGCAGACGACGATGTCGCGCTGCTTTGCTCACACAACGCCTCCTCAACACCCCGTCACTGACGACCGCCAATGCCGTTGTCGTTGGGAGGCGTGTCCGTGATTCAACTTTGGCGCACGAGCAGGTGTTGCAATATCTAACAAATTGTTTCCTACATGGGAATGTCGTTGGAAATTGCTGCCAAGAATGCGATCAGTCAGCCGTTCGGGCGTGGCCCAGTGGCCTGATGCTGACCGGTAATGAATCGGTCTGTCCAGGCACCGACATTGGCTAATCGCTCGATCATGGGAGTGTAACAAATATATTCGTAGGCTCTGCGCTGTGATCCTCACTGATGCGGTTGGATTCCCGGCGAAATACACTGCACGCATACACACACACATACGTATCAAGGGTGAAATAGATGCAATCCAGGGTGTTTATTAGAACCTCGCCTGCTATGCAGGAGGTCGTGGGTTCGATCCCGACCCTGATGCCTGCTGTATATTTGGAGTCTGTGTGTGTCTCTCTCTCTCCCCATGGTCGCGTGGATTTTTCCCCGGGTCCTCCGCTTTTTTCCCTCCACATTTAGAAATATGCGTTTCGAGTATTTGGCTGTTATAACGTTTCCACGTGATAAGCCACCTCATTTGTGGTCAGGTCGATTCTGAAAACGATCTGTATAGCTCAGTGGGCCTTACCTGGTGATATTTAAATAGTGTAGTTGAGGTGCAAGGATCAATTCTTATTTTTGGCGATGTGCTAAATGCTAGCACCTCTACTGGCTGCAGGGATGACATGAAGCCGTTATGTACATGTAGAATAAAAAAAACGATATGTGAACAAATCAGTCAAAACAACATCTGAAAAATAAAAATAGGGCTTAATTAAGTGTGGTTAACACCGAGTGGAAATAAGTGGTTCACAAACACAAGGGAGATGCAATTCTACTCTACGTAAAAGGAGCATCATGGTCAAAAGAAACTACCTCCAATTGTACTATATATAGACTTGGTATGAATGTGATGGATATATATGCGCAGTGAATGAACTAGGTCGGCTTGCTGGTAATAAAAATCTAAATTAATATTGCTTCGATGTGTGAATTGCTACGTCACTTGATGTATGAACCTGCAAGGGGTCTCTCTGACATCAGCTGAGAAATGGATTTTTGTGAAATCGCTAATATGCAATCGTCGATGTTCGTGTCGGCGTACGCACGCGACAGAATCTCCGGGTGGCCACACTTCCTGCCACGTGCTAAACGCTCCGGCACGCAGGAGCTGTCCAAACATCACCATTCTCAGAACCCTACGAGTAGACAGCGTTGGGAACCGGTGATTGTTCCTGAGATAACTAAACTATTATTAACAAACTAAACACATTTTACCAGGTAAGGCCCACTGAAGTATACAGCTCTTTTTTAGAAGCGACCTGGCCATCACAAACGATAGCCCAATTCATTGGCGTATCACCATGTGGACATTTAAAGCTTCCAAATACTAAATTCAAGTTGATGGAAAAATCGGAGGACCTGGAGAAAAATCCACGCGACCACGAGGAGAGACATATACAGACTCCGAATATAGAGCAGGCATCAGGGTCGGGATCGAACCCACGACCTCCTGCATACCAGGCGAGGGATTTAACATCTCTCCACCGCGGCGCCCAGATAAGTGAATCAAACACATTTCTGCGACGTCATTATTCACTGTCATGCTGCTGTTGACCAAATCAATCCGGAACGCGCTCCGTCTCGTCAGATCTCAGGAGCTAAGCGGGGGTTGAGCCTGGACAGCGCTTGGATGGGTGGATGGGCGGGCGACCACCACCCGTGAAACAGGTACCATAGGGTGCGGTGGGACTGCGTTGTCAGAGGGCAGTGCAGCCACACGCATTGTACCATACTGTGTTCCAACATCTATGCGCCCCCCGCAGTGACCAGTGTGGTTGAAGGGTTGCAACATAAGCCAGCGCAGGCGGCACGCCGAGGGGGAGGCCCTCGTCCAGCGGTGGATCTGTGGCTGTCGATTGTTGACGGGTGCTCGCTGACAGCACTGCCAGTAGGTGAAGTAGTCCAGCGGCTCTCGACCTGGGGTGCACCCTGCACCCCCTGGGGGTGCGAGATGCCCTGTCTGGGGGGCCTTCATAGGTCCTGCTCGCTAACAGCACTTGCCCCAACAATCTGTTGAGGCTCTACGGGAGTATTTGTCTGTGTGTGCATTTGTGGGAGTGTAGCGGTTCGTGCACTACCTCGTGCCACGTTTGCTGTCCGCGGCCAGGAAGCAAACCCAGCCGCATGGACGTCACGTTAGATGTTGCAGTTCTACGGTTTTGGGTGCACGTGATTTCGGACACTCTTTAAGATGTGGCCAGTCGTGAGTAGAATGTTGAAGTGGTGTATTCTTTGGGGCATAGTATGTGAAGCGATTCGCAATAAGGGAGAAATGGCCATTAAATACCACGGTGGCGGACGTACTCAAGACGAACTGCTTTTATTTATCTCTGCTGAGATGGTGGAGGTGGTGTATATTCATGTTCAGCGACGTGTCAAGCCAGTGAATGAGTTCACAAACCAGCCATTAGATTTTCTCACACTGCGAATGAATAAAGCCCAATCTGCGTGCTTAGGGTTTCGAACGTTTTTTTCACGTGAGATTTCCCAATTTATAAAAGTACCCACACGGATGAGGCAACAGCAGTAATTAAAGCCCCTTTGTCGACGCACTGCTGGATGATGGCCTCCCGACTCCGTACTGGTCCTGGGGTTTCTCACCACGCCGGTCAGCGTGGGTTTGTTTAGGGGGCAGGGTGGGGGGGCAGAATCAGTTCAGATCTTACTGATGTGAGCCTTGCTCAGGAATCAAGCTCATCCAGCCACCTTCCGGGCTTGGCTGCACTAACCTCCGTGCCACCACTCCGCCACGTCACGTGGATGTAATCCATAGATACGATTGTAATGTCGGAAATGTGATCATCCTACGGCAGCTCATGCCTCTCATGTGTGATTACTTTCCATTCCTTCCGTGTATTTCTATATTAAGTTGAACCTTGTGCTGTGGTCAAAGCTAAAACTCTATAAGTAAGCCTGACCTCCCTGGAACCCCGGAAACCGCATTATCCCATCATGTGGCCCCCGTGTTGCCTCCAGCTATGGCTAATGTCGTAGGTGATTGGTTGGAATAGCCCTGACGGCACTGGCAAGAGCCATGGACGGGAGTAAACTTATCAATCTGTGATGATTCAGTCGTTTAGCCGGGGGGGGGAGGAGGAGCGGAGAATTAAATCAACTCCCGACTTTGAAGTTGGAAAGATCTGGAAACATTGTCAGTAGACATTTGTAAGAGCACCCTTAGGCCCCGCCTGGCTCAGATATCAGCTCGGGAGACGCAATGAAGGGAAGAGTCACCCTCTGCTCACTTGTGCATTGGGGTGGCACTCATCTCGATGTTGTGGCCCTGAGCCAATGTATGGAATTCTACATTCTCATGGCAGGGCCAGTCTGTCAATACAACGGCCACTGTCAATTTCCCATTAAGTGGCACTATTTTGGTGACCCCGGAGGGGTGATGGTCCGAGTGAATCCTCGATCGTAAACCGTGAGGGTTGTGAATCAAGCGCTCCAACCTGCAGTGCCACCGGTCGGAGTGCTGTGTAGAGTTACGACGGCGTGTGTCACCATCATCTGGACTTGATGAGACAGAAGTGTGAATTTTTTCACGAAACCCATTCACGATGTGAAACCTGTGGAGCGATGGTCGAGTTGTTGATAGTGCACTGCGCTATCAACCTGGTGACCCAAGTGCGATTCCCAGCGATGGTTCACGTCAGTGGTGAGATCTTTACTGCCCCTGTGCGCTCCCACTTCGCCAAGCCGCGCCGACCAGCATGGTGAAGTATGGTCACACATCCCCCATGACCAACATATCCGTGGGGAGATTCTTTGTTTCCGCAGTGGACTGACAAAGGGCTGTGAATGTAATGTTATCTTTTTTCAGATAAGCCCTGCACTCATTAATATTCTCCGGCTATAGCTTTCACTCAGCATTAAAGACGCATTGTTCATTTCTAATTGCAAGCACCCTTAATTTTCCTTTGACACAAATGTACTCAAATACTAATTACAAATTTATTCACCTTAATTAAACAGTTTTCTAAAAAAGGCTACCCACGTAATTTTACGGATTTTTTTATTACCATTTTATTATTTGCTTTCGCAGGCGCTCCCAAAACAACACCGCGCGGAGACCGCGCAGAAGTTTGTTAAATTAACAAATTAATTTAGAAAATTGTTTTCCCTTTCGCCAGCAAGCACCCACCCAGCAGATTTAGAAATGAAAATGTTTGCGGAACGAAAGCGAGGGGGTCGTTTCTCGTGGGGGGGGGCGGCCAGGGGGTCGGCTCTCCCGCCGAGGGGGCGAGGCGGCGAGCGCTGGGGGGCTGTTTGGCTTTGACCCCCTCCCCCCATGCCCCCAGGTTCAGTCCCTGCTGAGCCGGATTCTACCTTCAATCGATCGGCCCTTTGGTTGAGGGGCCCGATGAAAGTGTGTCGGGGCCTGTTGAGAGGCGATCTCCCTTCATTATCTTAGCGAGAGCATAAAGCGCTGCTCCAGACCGTGTCCGGAGTCGGCCGGGCTGCGCTGTTGTGTTTGTGCTACAACCAGCGTCGGTCATCGTCATCAGCATCATCGTTATCATCGGCATCAGCAGCAGCGGTGGCACTGGTAAACATTCTTTATCCGCTTTTGGATGCACTCTGTAGGTCACTTTGTTTTGTCACGTTTTTTTTATCGTGATTTGTTTTAGCAGCCATTGATAATGCTTTTGTCAATCCACCGCTATTTTACTGCTGTGTTACTGATGTCCTTTATTGAGCCGAGAGAGCTTTGCTGACTGCCGGTGCAGGAGGGTCCTGCACCGGCACATTTGGCCAATTCCGTTCGCGAGTGCTTGTGGGAGGGGTATGGGAGAATCCGGAGAAACTCCACCACACCCGAGGAGGGTTAACACTCGAAGCTTCTGCACAGATTGATTCAAGAAATCCATTGCTATACTGCCATCTCTTGACCGTCTCGTAAGCCTCACGTTCACGCGCTTGGGATGTGCAGAGGACATCCCTCTGTGTAGGGTGACCACTGCTGACAAAGTGGCTCTGAGTCGCAATGCACCGAGGCAGTCCCCGACGGGGATTTAAACTCACAGTACAACACAGTTTGGGTTCCTGAAGCATCTGGGACTGCGCGTCTCGGGGTGCTGAACGGAAGCGTGGGCATATATATTTATATAGAGAGACGCAGTCAGTGAGCAGAGGAATAAAGGAAGGTCTTGAGCCTGGACTTGAACGGAGCAGGGAGTCAAGAGCAAAGAGGGCTGCGGTATAAGGGGATCCAGGCGCTGGGGAGGAAGCAGAGGAGAATGAGCAAATATCGTAATCCATCCCCTTTACAAATTGAGCAAACTATTTTTCTTGGCGGCTTCGGTTGTCAGCGGCAAGCTCCAACCGGCGCCGTGTCGGGGCGGCGGCCTGGACGGATTAACGAAATAGAAAATATTTTTTCTAACTTTTATATCAATATTTTATATAAACAACTGCCCATTATAGAGCAATGTGGCACCACCCGCGGAGGCTTCGTCACAGCTGGCACGCTCTGCCGGGCATGTCACGTGGACGAGGGAGGATGAAATCGCGCAAGCCGCCTCGCCCCCGTCTCCTCCGCGTTGTGTCACCCCGAGATCGAAGGCGCGGGAGCGCCGTCGTTAGCGGCCAGGCGAGCGGTGCGCTGGACCGTCACCTAACGAGACGCCGGATTAAACGGGGTGGCTTTCGTTTGCTCCGCTTGGCTGAGTCGGCCGGTGCCGCCCCGGGGGGAGATCTCGGTGGAGAGCACCGGGTGCGGGCACCGCGTGTGCGTGGTTGGGGCCCGCGCCTGCCAGCGCTGGCTGCTTGTTCGTTTACGCGAGCAACCCCCCCCCCCCCCGCCGCCAGTGAGCTAGCGCAATGCAGCGCGGCACCGTGAAGGTTGCCGTGAATGCGTTGCGCTCAGAGTTGACCGTGTTAGTCGACGGTTGGCACCTTCCTGCTCGGTGCGGGCGTGCAGGGTGCGTGGCGCACGCTCGCTTCACTTCCGTCGTAAAGGGCCACGGTCAATCCACTGCTGGAGGAAGGGCCCCTCTCCCCACGCGCCCGACAAAAGGTTAACAATCCACCCAGTACCTGCACGCCAGCTGATTTCGTCGCTACATCTCCTCGCTCAACGGGCGAGGTGGCGGCGTCCGAGCACTGAGCCATCCACAGTTGATATCCTCGGTTGGATTCCGGGTAACCAACCCCCACAGTGTGGAGGAGGCTTCTACGGTGTCAGCCCAGTCCACCGATGATGACAACGGAGCGATCCAACACCGCTGTTTAGTTTGGCTCAGCGCGGCTCTGCGGACTAACGCGATTAATCGCACCGGATGGTCGTCATGTGGCAAAACAGTCTTCGTCTTCTTTCTTCCGTACGGCTGCTGATGCAGATGCAGAGCAGCAATGACAATTTCACATTTAGGCGAAGCCCAGATAACCACGGCGTCAGGAGTATATCATACCTGTGACGTCTCAGTGTCACGTGGGGGTTCATTACGATCGCGAGATACTCGCTGTTCAGTTGAGGCATTCCTTGTCCCGGGGCCAATCTGGCGCGTCGTTGTTCAGGGCCACTGGCGTGGCTCGTGCTGCTGTTGCTCTGGAGACCGGGAGATCGACGGCGTTCATCGATCTCCCACTCAGCAGCGCGGGCTGCGTGCAGGCTGCTGCTGCTACTGCTGATGCCAGCTCCACTCCGGCGAAACAGAGGAAGCCGCCGGGCCTGGGGATGGAAGGGCGCCCTCTAGCGCCGGAGTGTTTGAAGCGCCGCCGTGATTCGTTCACCGGCGTTGTCTTCCAGGACCCTTGCATAGAACGACGACGACGACGCGTGCGAGGAAGTTCAGGGAGTTGACGTTTCTGCACACGAGGACATTGACTTTGTTTGGCGCAATGAGGCGTGATTGCCCTTAACACCTCACAAGAACAACATGCCTACAGTTGTCGAGATGCACACGCAGGGTGCCTTTTTTTGGTCAATCCACAGCTGGATGAGGGCCTCCACCAAGCCATGCGGGTCCTAGGGGCTATGTGACCATACTTCACCACGCTGGTCAGTGCAGGTTGGTTGAGGTAGGCAGTGTAGACGTGAGAGGATAGTGCAATACAACAAGCGATGTTGCCGCACTGCCATCTGACGACGCATCGTCATCCGCAGCCGCCTGTAGCACCTATTATGCATGGTGGTTGCCCATTGAAGCACCAATCAGGATTAACGCCTGCTTAGCTTCCGACACCTGATGAGATTGGGCGCATTCTGGGGAATTTCCCGCACCTCCGAGAAGCACGCTTGGCAACGTACGGTGCGAAAGGAGTTCACCTTAAGTTACGTACGTGACTTGGGCGTAGGCGAGCTCGCTTTAGAAGCCTGCATTATTAATGCGCCGTGTAAAAAATGAGTTGAGTGGAGTTATTGCGTTGTAAGACGTGAGGTGAAGGAGTGAACTATTCTTGTATCGATCTGCTGTTGGCACGGGTGACTTTGTGTGTTTTAAACTTCTGCGCGTGCCACAAATGCAACACCGTGCGGCGGGCGCGCGCATCGCAAAAGGACATCCGCACCGCACCGCATTACGACAGCCTCAATTCGTCGCGTTGCCGTTCGCGAGCGTCTTTAATGATAGCGCTATCACAACGTGCGGCAAACAGAACCCCGTGTGCGTCCCGTTGAAGTCTCACCGGGCTCCAAATGAAGGGATGTGTTTAGACCGACTGATTGAATCGTCCCTCTCTGTGCCTCTTCTGTCTCCCCCCCGCCACCCGCAGATCAACAAACAACAGCTCCAGCAAGTGAAGGATCGTTTCCAGTCGTTCATCAACGGAGAGACGCAGATCGTGGCTGACGAGGCCTTCTGTAACGCCGTGCAGAGCTACTTCGAGGTACTGGAACGAGCCGACAAACAAACTCCCCCATCTTGCTGCACGCTGCTCCTAACAGGATCTCCAATTTAAAATGCGCTACGGGTTTTTTCTCCCCCCCCCCCGATACGTACATTTACTGTGCTCTGCAACTGTCACCCGTGCTGGTGTGGTGTTCGCATACGCGCGCGCACGTGCGTGTACGGCACATTTAGTCAATCCGCTGCTGGATGAGGGCCCCTTCCTCAAGCCGTTGTGGGTTGCTCGCCGGTAACTTCACTACGCCGGTAACTTCACCACGCCGGTCACTTCACCACGCCGGTCACTTCACCACGCCGGTCACTTCACCACGCCGGTCACTTCACCACGCCGGTCACTTCACCACGCCGGTCACTTCACGCCGGTAACTTCACCACGCCGGTCAGCGCGGGTGGGTGAAGCGGGCCGAGTGGCTCGCTCAAGCGTCGTTTGGCAGTGATGTTCACCACGGCCCGGAATCGAACTCCGGTCACCATCGGATTCGGCGGCGCAGAGCGCCAACCGCTGTACCACACATCAAATTGACGTGACTGAGCGATCCACCGCAAAGGTTTACAATCTATTCATGCCTCATCTGCCAGCATGCACCTTCACTCTGCGACCAGTGTAGGCGATTGATGTTCTTTGTTTTTATTTCACCAAACCTCGCTACATGTTGTGGATGAACCGACAAGGGTGACTGGCGGATGCCCCAACTGCACGCCTCACTCTGCCAGATTGCTTTGTTTGAGGCCTGTGACACTTACTCGGCTCTCTGTTGTGCGAGCATCGCTCCTGCACCTGCCGTTGTTGCAGTCAAAGCCACACGCACGCACGCACACACACGCTGCAGTGTGCCGTGGTAAACGTGTCAGGCTCAGAACAGCACCAGCTGTCTTGTGTTTCAACGCTTCCTGTCTGCCGAGCGTAGTCCAGCTGCCCTTCCCGCAGACACCTTTACACACAAACAGGCCGTTGGGTCGAGTGCTGTTAGCGAGCACCTGTGAAGGCCAGCGCAGCGGACCAAGCGGTGGGTTGTAACAAGCACCACGCCCGGCCACTTCTGTCTTCCCCCGTGCTGATGTTTCCACATCGCGCCAGTTTCTCATTCGAGACTTGAGTCGACATCGTGGAGGCCCGGGACCATTTCAGACCTTCGTCGCCGACGGTGGCCGCGAACGCAGCGCAGTTGAGGCAAACACAGAGAGACAGACGCGCCGCGCCCGTACACGTTGCAAACATTGTGTCACGAGGTGAGATAACGGCTGAGAAATCAAGACCCGAAGCCCGGCAGTATATCTTTCACGTCCACAGTGCTCGGAGATAAGGCGGTGTCGGCGGGACGCAACGCGACCCGTCTTTGTGTACGCAGATAAAATTAGGTTTCCTTTTGAAGTGGCTTTGAAAAACATAAATGAAATGTTCAGTTGTTCGGCTGAGAGTGATTGGTGAGAGCCGTGCGTGTGTGTGTGTGCGCAGGCAAAATTATTTTTTCAAAGCCTCCCTCAAATCTCGTATCTCTCCGAGCCATCCACGTGCGCACAGCCTGCGTGTGCGCTGCTACATTTGCCGATAGTGTGAGGCTATTTAATAGCGAGCATGTCGAATCCAGGTAGACACAGGCGACGTGGCAGACGAACGTCTGCGTATGACGGGCAGCTTGGAAACGACCCGGCTTGTACCGTGGGCGTCTGTGCAGCGAGAGGCGGCCGATGGGGCCGTGACGACAGCATGTCTGGTCGCGTACCGCAGCCAATGTGTTTAGCTCTCCTGTACTCTGCACCCCTCTCGTGCTTTGGGTATTGTTTTGTTGTCGTAACTTTGTGACCCGCCCCTCATGGACATCTGGGGAGTAAAAGAGCTTCATAGCTCATTGTATTTCTCCAGGATAAAGCAAGATTCTGATTCTGAATACAGAAACAATGTTTGCCAAACATCCTACACACAGGACCCTCCTGAATACAAGTCTTGAAACTCATTCATCAAGGTAGGAGTGGTACGAATGAATGTTTTGTGTTGTTTAGTTTTACTTCACACTGAGACGTATCTCTGAACAGAAAGGAGAGTCCTATCAACATGCCGGACTCCGCTGATGAAACACTGAATATCGAGAGTTTTGTTTGTGTTGAACCGATGCTGCTGAAATTGTGCACTCTCAGAAGGCCGTGTGTGGCTGATGGGATGTGTTAAAAAAAATACAAAAAGGTGGAGGGACAGATATGTGAAGGAGACGTATCGTCTGATCGTTGGCTGCTTATATTCTCCAGAATAACACCAATGATGAGTTTTTGTTGCGAAAATTCAAGGAATATTGTGATTGTAGAGGTTTAGTTTTTATTCAAAAGCACATTTGAGTTGAATTTTTTTAAGACGCTCATATTCTCCTTGTACGTAGAGTGTACGTCATTCAAATACTCCTTGTGATTTAAAATTTCTGTTCTTATGGAATCCCAGTTGAACTCTTGCGTCTTTATGACCCATGTTGATCATTCCTATTATACATTTATTATGAAAGCAATATTTTCATGAGAGAGTTTGAATGACTGCATCAGTTGCTCATGAATCAATTGCCTTAGCATCTTTTAAAAAAAGCTATCCATAATGGTAGTGTGATATTTATTTGACCTTTCCAGTATCTGATTTACGGGAAGGACGTGGCCAATGGTAGACAAATCTGTTCTCGGCGCAGCGTGTGCTTGTGGCCTGTCCGTTATTCTGTCCTCTTTGCATTCCGTGACCTCGGGTCTGTAATGGGGCGAAGTCTCAAAGTCTCCAAGTTTCCCTTCCTCAATAGAATAATAATTGAAGCATCGTAATTATCATGTTCACAATAAATGCATTTTATTTCTGCAACAGCATTCAAACGCCACATTTGCTAATACCCTGGGGTGAGATGGATTACGCCATCACCAGGACAATGACGGATGGCAATGACGTGGGGAGGCCTTCAACCAGCAGTGGATAGAACATGAATGATAACGATGGCGATGATGAGTATGATAATTTGGTTTTAACCTGATTTATTTTATGTTTGCCAGATTTGATATTCTCAGTGGTTTTGCCTCTCATTTGCGGGTTTTGTCCATGCTCGCTGTTGGTTTTTTTCAAGTTACTCGCATGAGTACGCTCAATTAGGGAATTTGCCAAATATGTAAATGTGTCCTTCTACAAGAGATTGAGCCTCTCCTGGTTAAATATTTCAAATTATGTCCAGCGGTTTCATTTTTCCATGAGTTACAAACAAGAAATCCATTGTTAAGTGTTTTCCAGTTTTTTCACGGCTTGTGTGGGCCCTCCTCTTAATTGAAATCGATGAAGGAATTAATTGATCATTAGTAATGCGTTGACTGCCGTTTCGTTGGACACGGTGTTACTGGATGAGCCTAATGGCGAGTGAGGCAGCTGCAGTGGAGGAACGTGTTACTGTGATCTTGTAGGAGCCCAGTAATTACACTATTGAAACTTTTTTTTTAATTTTACCAGGTCAAGCCCACTGAGCTATATATCTTTTTCAGAAGCGAGCTGGACACAAATGATCGCTCAACGAAGTGGCTTTTCATCTGGCAATTTTATAGCAGCCAAATATTCTAAACGCATGTTGATTCTAAATGTGGAGGGAAAAACCGGCGGACCCGGAGAAAAATCCACACGACCACGGGGAGCGAGACACGTAGACTCCAAATATACGGACGTCAGGGTTGGGATCGAACCTACGACCTACTGCATACCAGGCGACGGGAGTTAACACCTCGCCACCGTGGCGCCCTAATGATTCCCATACAGTTGGCGTCCCATTCCCATCGCAGCCATCCACGTGGTCTGCGTGCCGCGTGGACTCGGGAAGCAAGGCGACGCTGGCACGCGAACCTGCACGGGGCTCCAGCGGTCCCGTGGCCCCCTGCCGCTCCACACCGCTGCCGACCAATTTAGTTCGACGTTCTTTCCCCCCCCCCCACCCCCCAGACAACAGTTTTTAACCCCAGAGGTTTCGTTCTGAATTGAGATTGATCCAAGCACGCGCACTCAGCCTCAACGGCTGAGCCTCGGCATTCACCGTCATCATTAACCGACGGCTGCCTTATACATAATTGAGAGATTACGCGTTCCGAGTGCCTTTGCCACTCCCGCCGGCATGGTTGCTGAAATGCGCTTTGCCCTTTGACCCCCACGATATCGGCTGTGCCCCATTGGACCAGAGTTTTTGTCAAAGAAGGGTTTGACTCAGTTGATTGACCTTAGTTTAACTGTGCATGAGCTCATTAAGAAAATATCACTTTTTTTTTGCAAGGAAGACGTGTTAAGTAGGTAATGACAGCAGACACAAGGGAACCGTGTACACAAATTATGTTTAAAACAACAACTTGTGCATAACGATACAAATGTCGGAAATGAAGGGCATTGCACAGGCATCAGCTTTCTACAAGAATCGTCTACATCATTGACATTTCAGAAATACTAAAGGATCTTAGCAAGTGAGTCGTACATCAAAACAAGTGTAATGCATGGAGAGATAAGTAGCTACTCTGGCTGCAAAATGCCTATAATACAAGAGTAATGGAACTTGTTTGAAACTTGTTATTTTGAATAGGCAAAACAAACTCACGTATCACTCCAACAATGTAACATTACTAAAGTGCAAGGCTGAAACGTTAGGAGCCATGGTTTGCAGCATCACAGCATGGTAGGCAATCAATAGTGTTGGCATCAACAGACCTTTAATAATCTATCATTGCGCTGAGAATGGATTTTGATGATGATAATGACGACAATACTGATGATAGTGATTGTAGCATTAAAAAAGGTTACTTGTATAAGGGCTTTAAAATATGTATATATAATTATTACTTAATAGTCAATCCTTGTTTAATGTATTATTTTAGTAGGCGCGAGCTCCATTAACACGTTGTCGTCATCGCCTTTGGCAAGATGTCACCCTGGCTCTCGGTTGAAGCTTCGCGGGTTCACGCTGAGCGTTCGTGCAAGCGACGGGGAAAGTTTGCCGCACTCATTATTATGTTGGGAGCACATCCGTGCCCTGCCGGTGTTACGGCTGTGCGTGGTGCGCGCTGCCTCGCAGAGATACAACGCGCCGAGCTGATGGAACGCACGCCAATGGTCGGGCCGTACATTTTGGAATGGATTTTCTTTTTTTGACTGACTGATCTTTATCTCCGTGCCAGTAAAACCCAAGCTTTTTCTCCATCGCACGAGCCGGCAAGGTCATTGTTACCTTGCAAACTTAGCGCCGCATGCCAGTGTTGTTATTTGTTTATTTTTTTCCCAAACTCACTTTTAAATTACGTTTCGCCAGGTTGTTCCGCCGTTGGAGCGTCCGCGACACAGTCGGGGTCTGGTTAAACCCATCATCCTTCCAGGGTTGCTAAAATGTGTACCGGATTTGTGTAAAGTTAACACCAGGACATGGAGGCGTATGCCTGCAATGCAGCGCTGTGGAGGCGAGGGTTAGTGAACCACGCAGATTCGTCAAAGACTGCCAAAGGCCCTGGGCTGCGTGGTGCCCAGGGACTGGCAGTACAGCAAGTAGGGGGTTTGTGAATCTGTCCGTGAAGATCTTTAGGCCTGGTAGTTTTCACAGTCGCTCCAGATTCCTCCACATGCAAGAGACACACGGCCATTACGTAAACTGTTTGACATTGAAGCGAATTTGCGGAATGTTACGCTGCTATCTTTCCGAAAATAACATCAATGAATGTGATGAAAGAATTCTCGTTTGTTTGTGCCGAAGAATTAAATTGGCTAACCATTTTAATGAAGGATCCAGGCTCTCCAGGATAAATAAAGGGCATTTTTTTTAAAGTGGAATTTTCCACTGATTAATTCAGTCAGACAGCAGAGGTGAGTGCTGCACCTGTGTGTATGTTCAACGTCTCTCGCACCGTACATAGCCAACCTTGCTAACCGGACGTGCACCTGACTCACGTGAGCAGAGAAACACACTGTGGTAACATCATGGGACCTCCTTTGCCAGAACCAAAATATGAGAATAGGTTTTCCCCTTTTTTCTGCCAACAAAACTGTTTTGTTGCCACAAAAAAGGGGAAACCTGATTCTCACACTGTGTTAAATTAAATTAAATCAAGATTTTCTTTTTTAAACAAAATTCGTCAATGACATTTCTTTAAAAGGAAATATAAATATAATCGGTGACGTTTTTGGGCACAAGAAGGGCATGTACCCCTCACGGTACTATTGACGAGTGTGTCGAGTTTGTGTTATTTGTGCATGATCGTGCACCACTGCCAATGCAGTAAGACCAAATAATGTTTTTATTTCAATAATGAATGACTCCAATTGGAGTGGTTGTGCAAAATGTAGTTAACCTATGACAGTGGATTAGTCAATGAGTTAAAGATGACTTGGGCACCGCGGTGGCGAGATGTTAACTACCTCGCCTGATGTACAGGAGGTCGTGGCTTCGATCCCAATCCTGATGCCGTGGTCGCGTGGATTTTTCTCCCGGCCCTCCGGTTTTTCCCTCCACATTTGGAATCAACACGCATTTAGAGTATTTGGCTGCTATAAATTTCCACTTGATAGGCTACTTCATTGAGCTATCATTTGTGGCGAGCCACTTCTGAGAAAGAGCTGTATAGCTCAGTGAGCCTTACCCGGTAAAATAAAAAGTTTAGTTTAGTATTATAGTTGGGTCGGGTGTTGGCCCTGTGTGCTTTGAACCCAGCCCCTTGACATTAATTCCCGGCCACGGCTGAGAATAGTTGGCGAGTGAAGTATGAATTGGTCCTGGTCTTCCCTCTTCACAAACCTCCATTGACTAACGTGGTGAAGTATGGTCAAACAACCTCTGTGAGTGGCACCGCATAGGGAGGCCTTCGTCCAGCAGTGGATATACCATGGCTGATGATTATGATGATTATTAATTATTCTGAAAGTTAACTTATAATTTGCACCAAATGACTCTGCAAAGCATGTGATGGAATATTGAATCTGACTAAGCAGTTAAGAGCAGCCTCCTTAATGTCCCATTACAGTGTCGGCACGCCTCCAACTTGGCACCGTGCTTGGGAAAAAGTTCAGCTCTCAAGTTTATTTTGTTTAACCAGAGGCGAGAACTAAACAGACGAGGATTTCTTCATTTGCACGAACGACTTGGGTACGCCAGCAGTAGTAAAACTCGGAAATAAACAGAAACAAGAGCCAAAGCAACACAATCTCGATTTGAAGTTTTCGTGACTGCAGGGATCCATACTCTTTGGTTCTTTCGATAAAGTCACGTGGGTATAAAATAAAATAAATTAAATCACGACGTTTCGGGCGCAACACAAGCGTCCGTCATCAGGAGGGACAACCACAGCAAGAAACAATTGCTGAAGTGGTCAATACTTGTGTTGCGCCCGAAACGTTGTGATTTAATTTATTTTATTTTCTACCTACGTGACTTTACCGAAAGAACCAAAGAGTAAAGCAACCCAAGTTTCAATTAGAGCAAAAACAGCCGCATTTCAGAAGATGTCAAAAAACATTCACAATCAATGAACATGTAATTAAACGCGTTCCAAGTAACAAGATCTGTCTTGGACATATTAGATTTTTTTTAAAACATTCATAATTAAATTAAGTTGTGGAAAACGTCAGTGTAGATTCAGAGCATGTTTGGGCACTAATATATGCGTCGAATACAACCGCAGGTGAAGTCGTCAAACAGCATCGGCAGTTGAGCATCGCATTCAAATATAGATGGGAGAGTAAAATCAAGGACTGTGTCGCATCTTTAGAGACAGAGGGGCGTTACGTAATCTCATTGACATTGAAGTGCAATTGCCAAACGTCAACACGTGGCTGATTTGCACCGCCAAAACAAGGGCCGGCCTTCTGTGCAATCTGGCTAATGTGGATCCTTGTCAATCGAATAAACGATGAGTGATTGGAGGTTACGGCTTCACATTCTGCATGCCCTTTAAACGACGTCATTTGGTTGATGCACGTGTTTGCATCGAGAATGCGGAATTTGACAAAATCATTCCCAAAGAGCGCCGGTCCCATCGGATCTCGGCAGCTAAGCCGGTTTCGGCCTGGATGTTGCTTGGACGGGTGATTGCCCGGTATAGAATAGGTGCCATAGGCTGCGGAGGCTACATTCTGGGCAGCCGAGGGCAGTTCAGCTCAACCTGTTGTTGTACTGTACTTATATTCTCCAACGTCTATGCTCCCCTGCCTTCACCAATCCGCTTTGACCAGCGTGGTGAAGTGTGGTCAAAGAACTCCCATGATCCGCTCTGTTTGGCAAGGCCCTCTTATCATCCATAATATAAGTTTTTAATAGAGGGTTTTTTGGGCCCTCTTATCAGCAGTGGTTTGACTCAAGAGGTTCTGTCGAGCTGAACCTCACTGAGGCTCAAGGTTATATTCATCACAAGGCTGCTGCTAAAGAAGTTCAACATCCGTGCGTACGTACGAGGGGCAGCAGAGAAAGAGCAACCTCCCAATGGGCTGCGATGTCACCTTGGCCGTAATGGGGACCCCCTTAGCACTTTGCGCGACCCATTATTTTAACCCTTTAGCCTTTCTTGAACCCCAATTGACACTTCTAGCCCCTTAGGGGAGCCGTGCCTTAGCGAGGCGGACTGTGATTTGGATGATTCGTTAAACGGAGGTTCTGTGTCCTTAACAATCGTTACGGGCCCCGTGAGACATCTGTTTGATGAAGGGCCAGGTGGCGTTAGCCCACGTGTCCCTGAGCTGCGATTCCACCACAGTTCAATACAAACACAATTCCCACGTCCCGTCGAGTTTCTCCCTCTTATCTCTGGCTCGGGTCAACTCTTTGATTCGAAGGAATGGAAGTCCTCGTTGCTGATGCGGTTAAATGAGTCGGGCTTCTGAGTAGAATCACCTGGGAGCAGCCCCAATGTCGTCGGATCTCTGGAAGCTGAGCAGGGTTTGATGCTGGATATCGCTCGGATGGGTGACCACCTGGCACAAACAGGCTGTCATCGGGCTGTGGGGCGATTTGGTTTGGGGAGTACGGCAACATCCATAGTTCTACCGTACTTCTATGCTCCCACGACTGTGCTCCCTGCCTTCACTGCACGGATCAGCGTGGAGAAGCGCTGTTAAAGAGCGATGTCGCTCAGTGGGCCTTGGCTGGTGAAAAAAACAATAATGAATTGCTCCCACGACGCATACGGAGAGGGGGAGACTCCCCCCGCACCCCCATCCAGCGATGTCTTACCCCCCCCTGCCCGCCTGGCCACCCCGCAGTATAATTGGGTACAGCTACAGTCGATCGGTAGTTTGTGTGCGGTGGGGCAAAGCGTGGGGACTCCCACCTCCTTCAACACGTGTGGAGGCATTTCGCCAGCAATGGCGTGAGCGAGCAATTGCAGGGCTGCGCCTTCACTCGTTAACTGGGAAGCGAGAGGGCATTTGGGCGAGGCGGTGACTTGGGTCGCCGTGTGGTTTGCGGGTTTGCCGCAACGGTGCCAATCGGTGCATTCATTATTAAACATTGCAATGGAATCGGTAATCGGTTCTGAAAATGGTTAGCGGTGTACCGACAGTCATTTTCCAAACCCTACTCACCTCCGAGATGAGGTGCATTCGGGGTGATTTCGTTGGCAACTCTCAACGTCACCGGCTATGATTATTATTATTATTGCGTCATCGCTTCATGTTGCGGTCTGGAGCGTGGAGCGGGCGATGGGAGCGCACCGTCCCCGTTACAATGTTGACTCGTGGAGTGTCCGCGCGTAATGTTTTTCCGCTGATTGTGTAAGCCTATCCTCGTGTTACATCAATTACATCAAAATGCCAGCCACAGCAAATCGATGATGCTCGCTGGATAAATGCTTAGGCTTGCGGTGCTGGCTGGCTTCCGATGAAGGAAATCCTATCCATGTTCTAATGGCAAGATCCCTTAGAAATTAAGCAGCAAGGAAACCTGATTTATTTATGTCTGCAGTCCTTACAGTTGGGATGTTATTAATCTCTGGCCAAGCGCGTGTGCTGTTTATTTTTTGCGGTCGAGCCACTGTGGTGCGATGGGACGCGCCCGACGCTTTGCAGTAACAGTTTTCCAGGTTCATTTGCCCGGCCACGCGCAGCAAATGGCGCAGTCCGCTCGTTAAAGCTCCCCCCCCCCGGTTATTATTTAACGCTGCGGTAGGCGTCGGAGGAGACGATCCGCCAGGGCTGGCCAAACAGCGGCCCCGCGAGCCGTGCACGCACCTGCCGGGAGGATCAGCGGGTACGCCTCGATGAGAGACGTGGCAAGTGTGTAAAGTGTGGGTTACTAGCCAGCCCCTGTCAAGATCTCTTGTGTGTACGTACGTTGAACTTCCTTGGCATCGTAGGTTGCCAACCGTGCTAACCGTAATGAAAGTCCTTGTCACTCAGCGTGGAGGAGTAGGCCAAATACAGTGGCGGCCCGCAAGGCCGTTGGAAGCGGTGCGCCCGAGCTGTTGCAGACCTTACGATGTGGAGTCGTGTTAGTTGAGAAAAATGTTTTGCCGTATGGTCGTCCGTGAAGTTTTTTTGAGAGATGGCGGTGGTCTGGGGGACTCGGAAAGATTGCGAACCATCATCATGCAGGGCTGCATTTTTACCTTTACCAAGACGGCTTCCATTTCAATCAGGAAAAAAACAAATCCGCGGCAGTGGCGGAGCCAGAGATGAGTGGTGTCGGGGCCCTCCCGTGGATTTCTAAATCAAAAACCTCCAGTGAAGCAGGAGCTGACCTGCCGCTGCTGCACGACACCACCGGATGCATGCCTCGTGTCTCTCGGCCATGTGGAGACTCTGGCATGCGGTCTGTCGGCACGGGAAGTTTGGCTAATGGCCAGCGTCGGATAAATGTAGGAAAGCTTCAGATGCCTCCTTTGGGAAGTTTCTCGATCCGCCCCATGGCCCCCGCTGCTTAAGACAGAGCCGAACATCATATTCATAATTTTTCTTGACGCAGTCTTGATGCTGCCACTCGACCAGCCCGAGAGGATCCCCACCACGGAGATGGAGCCATGAATTCAGCTCGTGTGTGCTGGACCGACGGATTATTTTTTTCTTCATCGCATGACCATGAGAGATACAGGCGATTGGGGAGGGCTTCATCTAGCAGTGGATCGATCATAGACGACAATGGCAATGGCTTGCGGTATACCATTTTCCATCATCCACATTGACTGAATTGTTGTGCTACAAGGGTCACACTTCGGTTAAAGAGACGATATTTTTTATTGTGGTGAATGCAGCAGCCTTTAGTGACTGCAGAGGTCACTTGGAGCTTCTGCACAACGTGTATGACCCGACAAACATTCATGCACACGCTTGTGATTCGAACAGCTATGCTGTGTATATATTGAACTTATTATTCACTGGTCATGGACGACTCGATCCACCGTTACAACTCCCGCTTGATACCAAGTGTGGGCGTTCATGAACTATCAGCAGCCATGATCAATCCGCTGCTGGATGGGAAAGCCTCTCTCCAAGCCGTCGCGACAAAACAATCCCACGACGTAAACAACAACAACAATAACCACGCTGGCACCTAGACACAGGCCGGCTTAATTTCTCCATCTCCTCGTTGGATGCCCTCCCCGGGGGGACGGGGGGGGCACCACCTCCCTTCCCTCCCTTGGCTGCCACTCGCTAAATCATTCTCGAGCACCCTGCCGCCGTCTGTCTCCCCTGCTGGCGACGCGTAGCCCGGCCCGTGCCGACTGAAAGATATAAAAATGAAATAAATAAACGTCTCATCATTTGATAAGCATGCGTTTTCTAAGAACGGTGTCTGCGATGTCGACCCCCCCCCCTCTGCCTCCCTCCCCTCACCTCGCACTCGAGAGCGCACTTTTATCAGCGTTGCTCGTTCCGAATTCTCTGCCTTCACCACCAGGAAATAATTGGCTCCCAAGCTGCGCCCAATTGTCGCGGGGCTACAAAACAAGTGGAAGGTTTTGTCGCCAACGCGGCCATACGCAGAGATCTCAGCCCTGCGAGCTGTGGGGGAGGCAGGAGTGGGCCGACTGTTCGTGTTATCCAACTCTCGGTGATTTGATTCGGTATTAATTGCAACAGCTCGCTTCAGTGATACGTTATTATTTGGACTTCGGCTTGCAACTCGCCGCACCGCTATTCGCTCGCTCTCAAGAGGCGCGAGGAGCCACAGACGTGGGTGGAAGGCAGCCACGCGACGAGCCCGCACGCAGCAATTGCCCAAGCTCTGCTATCCTCTACTCATGACGATGTTTTCAGACAGTAAATTTAAAGATGCGCGCTTTTCATGGGAGTCCGATGTGTTTCTCCTTGCACTCAGCTGAGCCGGTACCAGAGCTCATTGCCAATACTTGCCTTGAATAGAATCCATCCGTTGAGCTGTCTTACTATTATTTTACTCGTACAGTATAAATATATGAGCCAGGGAAAAAAGGTTTATCAGTCAACAGTTGACCTAAATGTTTTCGGCTCAGTGGCCACGTGATTTCTTGAGTACATAATGCACTGATTCTGCCCCACTGGCAATGTCTTTCAGCAGAGACTTGGAGGAACACCACCACAGGGTCATCCTGTGTTTGTCCCCAATGATGAGGTCAAAGTTACATTTGCGCGACGTTTTTTGTTGTTGAACTCATTGATGCGAGAAAAAAATTCAGGTTAACAAAACTCCGTGGCTGTAACGTCAAAAAAGAGTTAAGTTGATAATAATATAAATCATTGTTATTTTACTTCGCATCGTTCGTGCAAAATTGCATCTCAGATGCTGCGGAATTAGTAACGCGCGCTCTTTTAGCAACACAGAGGCGTTGCGAACGACACACAGGCGGGAACGCAGCCAGCATCGTGCCCACAAATATCCAATTTCTGTGGTCCTACATTGGAATGTTTGGCCAAGCATATAATGCAGCGCTATCTGGCATTACCAAGCTCACCCTCTGCTATAAAGTGTACAACATACAAAATGTAGCATCTAATGATTTGGCGATTCATCGGTAAACACGATTCTCATGATCACAGTGACGTGTTTTGAAGCGTGCTTGTGAGAATCGATGATTTACAATTAATACAAAAAAGTTGTTCACTCACGTTTAATTTAAAACAATGGGGCAAATGAGGCTGCACAAAGAAGGGAATAGTTAGCAACAATACAAACGGTACTATGCAAACGAGACGAAAATTAATATGTTCTTGATTTGCCTTTAATCATGAACGATGGAGAAAGGGGGGAGGGGGGTATTTGTTATCTGTCTGTTAAACACATTTCGTCAGCGTTTGCAACAGCTGTCCATTATGTGCTGGTGTCATTGTCCACACCGGAACATTTGAAACCAACTTGCGACCAAGTCAAGATAAAGACGTTTAAAACATCTGTAGAATACCAAGTTTCCCTTTACTTAAGGGAAATTGGATCCTGAAAGCTACTCAGCGTTAATAAACGGATCGATTTGCTAATTGTCTGATCTCGTGGACAAGAACTCACTTTAAGTATAGATCAATCACTATTACTTTTTTTGATTAAATGCATTTCTTAATGGTCATGCAGAAAATGTGCACCAGTGGTGAACCGCGTTTACTCGTTGGGTGCATAATGTACTTCATCCAAACTTTCATGCAACTTGTACACATTGTGTTTGCAACTCCAGTGAACCATTAGGATGGGAAAAAAAACTTTTTAACAAGCTGACAAGCCGGGATCATTTTGGGAGTCCTCATTTCTGTCCGCGGTTCGACTTCACACAGTTAAGCTTGGTGTGCCATGGTGACGAGATGGTAATCTACCTCGCCTGGTATGCAGGAGGTCGTGGGTTCGATTCCGACCCTGACGATGCCTGCTGTATATTTTGAGTTTGCATGTCTCTTTCCCCGTGGTCGTGTGGGTTTTTCTCCGGATCCTGTTTTTCCCTCCACGTTTGGAAACATGCATCGAGTATGTAGCTGTTATAAATTTCCACGCGATAAGCCACTTCGTGGAGCTATCATTTCTGGCCAGAGTTGCTTCCGAAAAAGAGCTCTACAGCTCAGTGGGCCTACCTGGTAAAACAAACATTACGTAGTTTAGTTTTGGTCCGCGGCCACAGTCGTCAACGTGATACGTCATCGTCTGCCTTTGCACCACAAATACAGTTCCGGCTGTCGCGCGAGCTCCCACCTGTGCAGGCTTTGCTGCACGGAGGAGACCTTGGCCGCGTCGGAACTCTGTTGAACAGAGCCCGGCCAAAGATCAAACCCAGGCTGGTGGGAGCTTAGGGTCACCGACGAGGAATTGGTTCCGTCACTGCTCATTGGAAAGTGCGACTGTGGTCATCCAGAACAGACCGTACAACGTATCACGACGCAATGCCCGATCCACAAACGCGAAGGAGACATCACAGCAATACTTTACGACGCTGCTCCTGACGCGGTTCTCAAATCAGAAATGCTTTTTTAAAAGTATGTTGTTGCCAATCCCGCCCAAAGGCTACACGAATCTGGGCATGGGCACCAGTGAGCCGTGCGGTGAGTTCGGCAGCGATCGGTTTGGAAGTTGCGGAGTGTTCATGAACACAAGGGGAGTTTACGCGGACGGGACGGACTCACGGGCGGACAATATTTCCTGGGCATCGCAAATACGAGGCCAATCAACTCCCTTAAAAAAATACGAGGCAGCAATGAAATAACCGGTCAATTCACGGAACGCAATTACCAGTTGGGTTACATTTATTGTCTATTAATTTGGAGCAATCGTGCTCAAAATCAATTTCACACGCAACTCAAAATGGATTCGAAATGGCACAGTTGTTGCCATTAACTCCTCAAGGATTAGCGGCCATTCATTACACTGGGCCAGCTGCTTACATTATTATTGGGTTTTACAGTTGTTTATTTCCTTCAGTGTTTATCTTGACCGATGTTCAGGTTCTGGACGAATAATTATCCGTCTTTGAAATGAGGGCTTAGGACAAGACAGATGCCCAGTGCCAGGTGCGGGCCGGGTTTGTTTTCCTTGGCCCCTCCGCGTCGGCCCTGCGCTGTGGCCTTTGTCCTCCCAATCGTCGGGAGCCAGCATATTAAACGAGCTCAGCGGCGTACAGGCGGTGGTGACGTTACGTGGCGTGCCTCGTTGCGAGATCGCCGATATGATTTTGCGGGAGAGGTGCGGGTGGAGGGGCGAGTCTGTCCATCCACAGGACAATCACTGTCGACTTCCCCCACAAACTGGTCGTCATTTTAACAAACCCCCGGGAGAGAGGACGATGGGCTGAGTGAACCCCCCAGCCCGAGATATGAACTCGCAAACTTTTGATTGCGAGCCGCTCGCTCCAAGCGTCGAGCCAACCTTCCGACTGGATCGATACGTGCGTTCTCCTTCACGGGACGCGGTGGGACTGTGCGGGCTGTGTGCGGGCTGTGTGCGGGCTGTGTGCGGGCTGTGTGCGGGCTGTGTGCGGGCTGTGTGCGGGCTGTGTGCGGGCTGTGTGCGTGCGTCGGGTTTTAAGTGTGCCGTGTGCGTGGATGAGTACTGGTGGTGGGCAGCACGCCGCTCCGTGATGTACGATGGTTTTTCGTTACGGGCTTCAAAGCTCTGCGAGTGCCTCTTCGAGGTTGGCTCAGCTTGAAGAGTTCCTGCTGGACTCCCCCCCCCCCACAGGTTAGCATTGCCCGCAATTCATTTCCAGTGAGCGTTTCAAAGAGACGAACTTGACCCGAAGGTGGACGATGTCTTTTTAACCGCTTGCACTTTGTTCTGTCCATACCACATCAAGTGGTTTGTAAATCAGACTCGGTGACGCGACGGATTGGGAGCGCGTTTCTCGCTTGCTGCAGCGGTTTGATGTTCGAGCACAGCAGCCACGCTGGTTAATACTGCGAGTGTTTTAATCGATATCTACTGCACGCTATCTGCTTCCTGGTGGACGTTAAAGATCCCCAGACGTTATTTGAAGACGAGTAGGCCGTGTGTGCCGGCGTGATGGCCCAAATCTGAAAATGACTGTACTTGCAAATGACCTAAATGGGTAAAAACCACTTAGCAGCATCGCCCCCTGCTGTGGAGCGACTGCAGTTTATACGGAATGCCATTGCAGGACCAGTCTTGACCATTAGCCACCATCCGTTGCAGTGATGTGTCCTGCCAAAGCCAAATTTATTTCCTAAACAGTCGATCCGATGTCTGCTATTTGCATTTGTTCCTCCGTCTCTCGGCGTAATCCCAGCACGCATCGCTCCGTTCCTCTTTGTGCACCTTTCATCTTGTATTGCCTTTTCTTTGTCAGAGTCCATGAAGTCTGATCAACGAGTCTTTGTGGGTAACACGCATTGATTGAAAGCATTTTAATTAGGGCCCTGTATTATACGTTCTCTGGTAAACATCAATAAAATACCAATTTTTTTTGGTGTCAAGGTGGCCTGGGTGGGAGCCGATCACCTCCATTGCACAGCGCTTGCAGAAGCATTTCTGCGGCCGTCTGGAACGCTCTTCCTTCTGATCTTAGGAAGGCACTGGAGCTATGGACTTTAAAAACATCTAGAATGAAAACCAATTTCTTCAGAACTGCTTTTTGTGTTTAGTTTGTTGTCCTTCCCCCGCACCTCCGATCAGCTGGGTCGGCTACGTACGGAGTGAAATAATTTCAACGTGCACACATAATGTACACACGCGGGCCTCGCTTGGGATCTACCACTGCTGTTGTGGTGGCCGGTCTCAAGCGCCATGGACAGACGGAACCGCCGCAGCCGCTGACGGGAACTCCTTCCCCGTCTCCCCCCCCCCCCCCCCACACCGTCTCCTCCAGGTGTTCCTCAAGAGCGAGCGCGTCACACGCATGGTGCAGGGCGGCGGCTGCTCGGCCAACGACTTCCGCGACGTTTTCAAGAAGCACATCGAGAAGCGGGTGCGCAGCCTGCCCGAGATCGACGGGCTGAGCAAGGAGACGGTGCTCAGCTCCTGGATGGCCAAGTTCGACTCCATCTACCGCGGCGAGGAGGACTCGCGCAAGCAGCCGAGCCGCATCGCAGCCAGCGCCGCCTCGGAGCTCATCCTCAGCAAGGAGCAGCTGTACGAGATGTTCCAGAACATCCTGGGCATCAAGAAGTTTGAGCACCAGCTCCTCTACAACGCCTGCCAGGTATGGAGCGGAGCTGCTTGCTTGATGATGTTGTTGCTGCTGCTGCTGTGGTAGTGGTGGTTGTTGTTGTTGCTGCTGTTGCGGTGGTGGTGGTAGTTGTGACTGCTGTGGTGGTTGTTGTTGCTGCTGTGGTGGTGATGGTTGTTGTTGCTGCTGCTGCTGTTGCTTCTGCTGTGGTGATGGTTGTTGTTGCTGTTGTTTCTTCTGCTGTGGTGGTGGTTGCTGCAGTTGCTATGGTGGTGGTGGTTGTTGTTGTTGGCTCTGAATGTGAGTAGGCCAGCGCGATGGATGTGGAGTGGTCCTAAGCCCATTAAGGGCCATCAGTGGAGATTCAGACTTTGGGGAGAGTGCAGGAGAACGAGGAGTTACTACAAACAGTGCACGCCAGACGAGTTCACGAAGCCAGCGGTGGTGATAGCCCATTGGGTGCCCTTAGCAAAAATTACTTTTCTACGAGTCACTTGACTCCAAACATTCTGTGCTGGACAATCTGCTGAAATTAATTATATCACGGTTGTGTGAAATAATTAAGCGAACAGACTACTTTCCAGGATAAATTATTTTGGCAGTGTTAATCGAATGATGAGCTGTTATTAATTTTGTTATAAGGATCTGAGCTCAAGGTGATGATATCTTAGTGGCATTTGTGTTAGCGGGTTTCTTTTTACATTTCTCTCTTGAATCCGAGAGGGCCTTGAGTTGCATGGAGCCCTACTAGCCGTTGCTTACTTTGCTCGTGCCGAGCGCTACCACTGACGGCACCACCGGGGATACAAAGGCGGTCGGACGTGGGGCCGGGCTTCGTTTCAACCGGGGCCTACGTCCGGGTCGGCAACCCCGGGGAAATATTTGCGCACCCGAAAATAACAATAGAAGGAAAATCATCGCCGATATAACCAGCGGTGGGTATTTGTACAGAAATGAGAACGAATGGAAGAGCGCGTTGCAGGCTACGCACGAGTCTCAGACGGTCGCCGCAGTGTGCGCGCTGTGCCCTGTGCCATCAGTGCGCGCTGTGCCGTGTGCCATCAGTGCGCGCTGTGCCGTGTGCCATCAGTGCGCGCTGTGCCGTGTGCCATCAGTGCGCGCTGTGCCGTGTGCCATCAGTGCGCGCTGTGCCGTGTGCCATCAGCGCGCGCTGTGCCCTGTGCCATCAGCGCGCGCTGTGCCGTGTGCCATCAGCGCGCGCTGTGCCGTGTGCCATCAGTGCGCGCTGTTTGCCGTCGCGTTGCCTTTCTCCGCTGCGCCTCGTTTGCTTCTGACGGAGCCCCCGTAGCAGCACAACCCGCCGTCCCACCCCTCCTTTCCCCCCAACGCATCCTCGCCGCGCAGCGAGCACCAATTAACGGTTACGTAGCAACGGATAATGAAGGAGGAGAAAACACAGTGGCCATAATTACCGTCTCGCTGGAGGGTTGCAGCGTGTTTCCTGGCACCCTGTGTGGTAGGGCCATTGCACAGAATTAGTTTAAGCGCCGTGTGGTCTTCTACACCGTCATTCATTTGCATGCAACTATCACCGTGCACCTACTAGTAGCAATGACCATTTACAGCCCCTTTGTCAATGCACTGCTGGTCGAAGGCCTTCCCATGCTGTGCCGGTCATCGGAGTCGTTTGACCATACTTCACCTTGCCGCGGTCGGTGCGGGTCGTTGTAAGAGGGCCGCCCAGACCAGTTCAGGTGTCACTCGCAACTGGTATACGGGTCCTGAGCAGCAATCGAACTCAGGTCTCCATGTTCATAGCGCAGCGCATCAACCAGTCCACTTTACCATGGGAATCCAGTTCAGCAAGGGAGTCCAGTTCAGCAAGGGAGTCCAGTTTACCAAGGGAGTCCAGTTCACCATGGGAGTCAAATTTACCATGAGAATCCAATTTACCATGGGAGTCCAATTTACCATAGGAGTCCAGTTTACCATGGGAGTCCAATTAACCATGGGAGTCCAGTTTACCATGGGAGTCCAGTTTACCATGGGAGTCCAGTTTACCAAGGGAGTCCAGTTCACCATGGGAGTCCAATTTACCATGAGAATCCAATTCACCATGGGAGTCCAGTTTTCCACGGAAGTCCAGTTCACCACGTGAGTCCAGTTCACCACGTGAGTCCAGTTCACCACGGGAGTCCAGCTTACCATGGAAGAAGAAGGGATCCCCTCCTGCAGCAGTCTTGCGCGATCCTCTGGGGCCCCGCCGGGAAGTGCACGGGCAGTAGCAGCGGAGTCGCGTCGGGCACGGGCACGTCACGTGGCAACTCGTGGTTTTCCCGTAATGAAAATGCGAGCGAAGAGCCATTACTTTAACTGGTGCAGCGTAAGTAGCGCCCTGGGAACGAGGGACGCATTCATTTTCCATTAGCTAATGGCTGCCTCGGTTGCAGCGTTGTGAAGTGTTTTGTGATTTCAGATTACTTTTATATGATGTTTTTACAAAGGTTTTGTATTTTCATATAGAACTGCTGCTGAGTATTGCTTTTATTAAAACGGTTGCTCAAGTATTAATTTTAATTGATGTAAAAAAAATTAACTAAATTATTATTTTAAACAGTTCCTCTTCGAATTTGTTGGAATTACTTTGACTGTGGTATATTCATTGGAGTCTCACTTTAATATGTGAGCGTTTTATTGCAATTTATGCAAATTTGCTGAGTATTATAAAACATTTTTTTAAAGAAAACAAATGTATTATTTATCCAGGAAAACATCTGTTCATCATTAATAGTCTTCATAGAGATGTTTAGCCAATCCCCTTCTGAGTGCTGTACGCGTAGAAGAAAGACCCATTGAAAGCGAGGGCATAACACTCCAGAAACTCCACGCAGATCAATAGCCGGCTGGCTGTTCCATCTCTGCACAGGCCAACGCGTAGCCCCGCACACTGACTGTCTCGTGCACGCGTTGGCAACGGCAAATGAGGATGCGACTCGATTGTGAATCGGAACCGCCGCCACCTTGGTCTCGTAACAAGTCCAATTTTAAGCGGGCAGCATCTGCTAATGCGACAGAGTACTGCACCTGCACGCAGGTGGGATTCAAACCGCTGTAATCCCCTGCAAGCTGGCCCAGTGGCGGGCACGCTTGCGCCACCGTGCCATTCAACCGCCCTTGCTCCCAGCCAACGTTTTCCGGATTTCATTTTAAATTTCCCGAACAAAAGAGGCACAACGTTGGCTTCCGACATTTGTGTTCGTTCCGTTGCCTTCTTTGTTTTGACACAATATCCAAGCAGTTGTGGTTTTTTTTTGTCTTCTCCGTTGTGTTACGATAAAAGCCAAGCGCCTTTGCCACGCGCGTGACACCGCAGCTTTTCAAAAGTCTCGTTGGCTTATTAAGGCGTGACGTTGACATCGCCGCTTTAATACAAAGTAAGATCTCGTCACGGTGGCAAGCTAATGTGCCTGGTATACGGTACGGCGTGGGTTCAGTCCCGACCCTGATGCCTGGATATTTGGAATTTGCGTGTCTCTCTCTCCCCGTGGTTACGTGGATTTTTCTCCGGGTTTTCTGGCTTTTCCCTCCACATTTAGAATCAATGTGCGTTCATATTACTTCGCTGCTAGAAATTTTCACGCAATAAACCACTTTGTTGAGCTATCATTTGTGGCCAGGTCGCTTCTGAAAAAGAGCTACATAGCAGAGTGGTAAAATAACAAAATGGTTTATCTTAAGATGCTCGTCCCCAGCAGAGACACTCTGAGATACAATGAATCGGCAAGCCATTTAAATGGCGCATGGCTTCATCTCCAAGCTGGAAATTTGCCTGTGAGGGCGAAAAAGGATTATACGGTCACAAATAATGGTGCTTGCACTTTGTTTTTCTAGTTCGCAAGTACGCTTTTGGGACACCAAAGTCGAGTCTATTTCAGCCTACTTTTGAGAATGTGTCCTTCCCCCTCCCGCCCACGCTCCCTGCCTCCCTCCCTGGCGGTGTTTTGGTTATTTCCGTGTTTCGTGTCACTTATCACCACCTTTCTACTCTTCTGTCGGTTACAACTTTTCCAATTTAAATCCAACGAAAATTATGACAAGATGTTTACAGCGACATGGGAACCGAAGTGAATTTACAACAAACGTCTGGAAGATGTACGATGTTTGTGGCTGTAATGTGATTTTAAGATGTTGCTGCCTGCATTGTGGATTTAGTGAGTCCGTGCATTTGCAACAAAATAGTTTCTCCAGCATTAACTTTGCTCTCGTTTCAATCTCGTGGTTTCTATACAGAGCACACATACGAAGAAAAAGACAAAGGTCCCCCGTATAGCCTTAACAGACAGTTGGAGCAAGTGCTGTTAGCGAGCACCTATGAAGGCCGGCACGGTACACGAGCGGGTGGGTGGCCAGCGCCACGCCCGACCGCCTTTGTCTCCCCAGTGGCGATGTTTACACACCTCACCAGGTACTCATTTGAGGCTGAGTCGACCTAGGGGAGGCCCAGGACCGGTTCAGATAATCGTCACCGGTGTTGGCCGAGAGCGGGAATCGAACTCGGGTCGCCAGCTTTGTAGCGCAGTGCTCTAAACCGCGACACTACCGCTCCCCACAACACACACATGCACATACACACACACACAGACAAAGACAAAGATCCCCCGTATAGCCTTAACAGACTGTAGGGGCAAGTGCTGTTAGCGAGCACCAATGAAGGCCGGAACGGTACACGAGGGGGTGGGTGGCCAGCACCACGCCCGACCGCCTTTGTCTCCCCAGTGGCTATGTTTACACACCGCACCAGGTACTCATTTAAGGCTGAGTCGACCTAGGGGAGGCCCAGGACCGGTTCAGATAATCGTCACTGGTGTTAGCCGTGAGCGGGAATCGAACCCGGGTCTCCAGGTTCATAGCGCAGCGCTATAAACTGCGACACTACCGCTCCCCACAACACACAGACACACACACACAGACACACACACATGCACATACACTTGAATGCATGTACGGCACGATAGCAGCTGTCACGCTCCACTGGTAAGTGGTGGTGACATCACCATGGTGCCTGCGCATGGCTTGATGTATTCAGTGGCACACGTACGCACACACACACAGAGACACACCAGCACCGCCCATTATTTCCAGACATTATCAACACTCATAATGATGATAATATAATCACAATTTTTTCCGCGTGTTTATTTCACGAATCGGACGCATTTTTTGATCGGGAGCTGTGTTGGAGAGTAAACCCACGACATTTACAGTTTGAGTGCCGTCACGTTTCGCTGATCAAGCAACACGCCGCTGTACCTGAAGTAACGAGTTGGCGCGTTTCGTTTACGTGACAAACCTTACTCATCGGTTGTGTCGAGTGTTCGAGAGTTAACGACGCGGTTATATTTTACCCGATCTAACCCAAATAAAACCCGTATTACGAACATTATTTGGATGTTAATATTATTAGCACGGCATGATGAACCGGGCCCTCCTGACTTCCGATTGCCAGCCAGTGCTCAAGTCAGGATCGAGTGAAACCGAACTGGTCCTGGCCCTCACCGAGCGGCGTGGTGAAGTACGCTTCCAACAACAACTGGCTGCACATTATTTTGTTGTTGTTGACCGTTGGTAGACTTGGCTAGTTACTCACAATCTTGACTTGCGGCATTTGCCTCGCAGAACCTGCACACCGATGCAGGTGCTAAACCGCAGCCGTGATCAGATAAGTTTCATCGGCAGACTGCGCTGGTACGGTTTTGTTGCATTGTCCTGGGTAGCGGATTGGCTTGCCGCGGCCGGCTTTGCTGGCTCCGATCTGGCCTCTGCCGCACATCGGTGCCCTACAGGGCCGCTATCACGCGAGCTAATCGTCTATTGATTAAGTGCTGGCCACAATAGGGCCCATTACATTTTAACGCTCTGCGTGCCGACGTCATCGGAAAGTTGCCTGCAGATTTTAGTCGCCGTACAAAACGGGTGCCTTGGCCAGCCGGTGCTCTTGAAGTCGACGCATGCCAGCGTGGTGGCGTTATCTTGAAATCGCAGAGACTCGGAGGTACGGTCGGAGGTAGGTGGATCGCCAAAGTATGGACCCATCAAGTTCCACGAGACACCTGCCTGGCAGAGGTGTCAGAATGGGGCAGTCCAGAAAGTAGGACGTGGCCAGGCTGGTTGTGTGGCATTTGAGCGTCATCTCATTTCGATGTTTTTTCTTCTTCTTATTCTTCCAGATGTACTCTGATCTCTATTCTCACAATAAAAAGTGTCCGTTGGCCAAACATCCAAAGCAGGATTCTCTGAAGTGATCATCTTTATATTTCCTGGGACCAAATCACCCATAAGACACCCAGTCACATCAGATCTCAGGGGGACATTGCTTGGCTGGGCACACTACTCTGGAGAGAATGTATAGGACCGCAGACCTTGGATATCATTAGTGATCGTGCCGGCTCACCGCCAGGCTGCCTTTCAGTTTCGTCTGCCGTTCCTCGGATTGCGAGAGATGCAATTTGCATGAACGATGACGTTATTTGAGGTTGAGTCGACCTAGGGGAGGCCCCGGAACCGATTCAGACAATCCTCACTGGTGTTGGCGGTGAGGGGGAATCGAACTCGGGCCACCGGGTTAGTAGCGCAGCGCGCTAATCGTCACACTACCGCTCCCCACATACACACCCGCGCACGCACCCACACGTTAGCATTTGGAACGTGACTCATGCTCGCGATTACAGAGAGGACATTTTGCGATGAAACTGAAAGTGGGACGATTAATTAATAATTAATTGACTCCGGTTTAGCCAGGGCACTCGGATGAGTCTGCAAGCCAGGGTGAATGGAGAGAGAGGGCAGATATACAAGCAAGTTCAGGTGTTTGATATCAGACAGCATTTGATAAGAATGACATAGCATCTGATCAATCGGTATTTTGGATCAGCATTAAACTTTGCAAGCCCTTGACTTATTTCGACTAAACTGAGTTACATCAGCAGGGCCAAACTATAGTGGGTCACCCTTGGGTCAGCAGTGGCATTCACACGCAGTTGCACGGCTGCGCCGTTACCAATACAATAGACAGTTTACATAAACAAATCGAGATCGTGTGTGCATCTTGTTTTGTTGCTAAGCAAAGCACATCACCCTGTTGCTTTCCCACAGTGAGTGACGGAAGTAAAGTGTGACATCGGGTGCCTCATGAATAATCGTCGTGAGCAGATTTGTTGTCAAGCATGGCGCCAACTGGGAAAAGTTCCGCTGTGCACAAGAACCACAACCACGTTTGTTTTCGCGAGTCGTGTTCAAATGCTCGCAAAATGAATGTCGTTTGGGCTACGGTCCAACGCAGTGCCTCATTAGTTTTCCAAAAACAAGACGAGTGAATTATGCATGCGTTGTTATCAACTCTCCCTCACCGTCCTCGTCATTCACGTAACACGCAAAGCTACCGAAGGTGCGACGCGGATACGAATAAAGGAATAAGTCGGCGTGTGTCTTCCTTTTATTTTCTGCGAAAACAAATCTACTTCTCGTGCTGCACTGCGGTAAGCTGCAATCATTGCGGGTTTTTAAAATTTCGCTCCATTGGGCGACTCAATTCAGCTTCGACGTTGTCACCTGCGATGAGCTTTAATTCACTCTGGCCGCCCGCGAGTTTTGCCACCGCACGGAGAGGCAGATTTGCGCATAAATGAGAAAGGCGTTCAAAGGTTGCCCTTACGCGGCGATAGACGTCGGGCCCTGCCTCCATCCCTGTGACAAATGCAGTCGGTGGTGTTAAGCAATTTCACATGCCACTGACCCAATACGCTGCCCAAAACTTTTAAACATTACGGATTATTTATTTTGTATCCCTCTGGTATTCCGCATAATTCTCGCGCGAGCGAGCGCGCACACACTGCATGAAATTCGACTTCATTAAACCACGGTTTCAATACAAAGTGTGGGGGGGGGGGGCATCGGCTGTGCATTTGAGCGCAGTAGAGCCGACATAGCAAAGTTGTTATTTTTTCCCTCCGCAAATCAGAAGTTAACTTTCGTTTTTTAGATTGTAAACACTGGCGGCCGAAATTTAACAATGGCAAACACATTTTGGCCTGGCTCAGAACATTTCTCCCACCTCTCCGTGAAATAAGTCACATTCGGCTGCCGTGCTCAGGACAAGACAATATTGGGTGTTTACATTGAATCAGCCTCAGCCGGGTCTGATATCATCACCGCCAGCCCAGAGATATCCACTGCTGGATGAAGGCCTCCCCAATCTCAACCCACTCCCCTGTGATCCCACACCACCTCAGTCAACCTCACTGCTGTCCACGCTTTGATGTTGTCACAGACATAATCAAATTAAATCCTCCGAATCGCGTAATTGGTTTTTACAAAACACCTCCTAGTATACACACATTTGCTTGACCCATCAACAGTGCTCATTAGCTTGTAAATGTATTTATTTATTCATTAATACTTATTTGTGTACAGCATAAGGATCTCAAAATGAGATTCTAACCTCATTCGGTTTATATTCCCGTACGGGGAATGACGTTGTAGACCATGACGAGCACGTCACCAGGGCTACTGTACACACAGTATGTATTCGACATTCTGCTTATATAGCCATGATAAATAAATCACTTGATAACTAATGTGGGACGTGTAAGGCCATTGTGGATAACCTCGGCTAACGGGGGCAAATAACGTACAGGTTAATTTAATTTTCGTCATCACCGTGGTATTAACACGCGATTGACTGCACCACCAAACAAAGCATTTCAACGTGTTGCATTCCCAGTGCATGGCGGTCACCCAGTAGGGAAATTGGCCACCACCATGGGAATGTGGAATTTCCATTGCCAGCTTGGGACATACAACGCAGGCGATTGTTGCCCGTGGTTTATATCTTGGGTGGGTGGAGCTCACGTGCGTCCGTAATCCGGTGACGTGGAGGGGATTGCACGCAGATGTACACGCTCGCCTAGCAACGTAATCAGAGCGGTCAAGCGTCACGGCGTGTGCCCGCACCAGCAGGAGAACGGCATTCGCGTCGCTTCACCGTTCAGGGTTTCCTGCTCCGAGAGACGTTCTGCACCTTGCAGGGCAGGGGGGGGGTCCCGTTCACTGCTGAATCTCGGAACTCGCAAGCGGTTCAGCGTTCATATTATTTAGAAAGGCTTAGTAGCGCCGTTGTTTTTAAAAAGCATTGTACTCACCGAAGAGAACTGTAGCGACACAGCTGCACTTTGTGATAGCTGGCGCTAAACTGTGCCACACGCCCTTCCGCATGGCCTTGTGGGAAGCTCGGTACCGATAAAATTATTTTATTTCAGTTTTTATCCCGGTTCCGTTCCGGAATCGGAAGAAAAACTGATGACGTACATATACGTCATCGGAAACGGGAAAGGGTTAATTGCCCAGTGCCAGCGGTGGAAATTCCAAGTTCCCATCGCGTGGGCCGTCCTATCCGTAGCATGACCACTGTTAACTTCCCCCAGAGTGCTCTGCGTTTTAGCAGCCGTGGGGGCCTGCTGTTTCGGGTCAACCCCAGATCGGAATTTGAATTACAGTGGCACCCTGCTGCGGCGTCACCCGATACGATTCAATTCCACGTGGATTCACGCGGCCTCTGAACGTGGCCGCATTCCCAGACGTTGCACAGAGACAGTGGGAACATTTATAATCATTTATTCATAGTGAGAAGGGGAAAGCCTGGATGTGGGACAGGGGCAGGGCGCCTTGGGGCAACGGACTTCCAGATCGAGTGTCAGTCGTGCGAGGAGATGCGACCAGCCGGCATGTACCCACCTATTACCCATTGCGGGCGCGATCGCAGATTTACGCTGTAAAGCCGGCGGCATTGTCGCAGCGTGGTTGGCACGGGCCCTGGTGCAAGGGATTCAACGCACGTTTGTATGTTAAACTTCTTTGAACGGCGCCCTCTGTCCAACTTCCCACCCCTTTCTTTTTTCTACGGCACCGACACTTTCCTGTCGGTTTCCATGAGCCAGGGTGCGGCTGCAGTGCCCTGCACACCCCCGGCACCTCCGATTGGCACAGTCGGCTACGTGCGGTGCGAGAAACAGGCTCAGCGTACGTACGTACTCGACGTTTACGCCACTGGGCAGGCCGGCTGCAGATACGGGCTGCGTGGATGTTTAGAAGCGACGATGCTCGTTCCATTCTGTGCACACGTGTCACACGGTCCGAGCCAGAGGCGTGACAACCGTGGGCCGTCGTGTGTGGCTTCTTTTTCAACAGCCTCGGCGGGTCGTGCCCTACGCTGGGACCGAGAACGCGTCGCGACCGCTATTGTTTCCGACACTTCGTTGCAACGCGCATTGCTCCGCGGTCAGTTTCAGTGGCTCCACGCTCAAGCGACCAATGGAGTTGGTGCTCATCGCCGCCGATGACCCCGAAGATTCCACATTCCTCTGGTGCCAATTCCCCGAATAGAAGACGAAGCGGCGATCTTCTGATCGCGAGTTGAAACTTCTAACCGCGGCACCCCGACCAGCCCGATGACGCCCCCAGCGCGTGGCCGGGAGCACGCCACCACTCGACCACCGCCGCTTCTCCTCGACCCTGTTGCCCTTCGCGCTTCGTGCTTTCAGGTCGCGATCGCCTCGGCTGCGCTCCGTGCTCCCCCAGCCCACCCACGCCCCCGTCGCCCATTAGCGTTCTGTCGGCCAACCCTCGCAAGGACAACGTCGGCCGTCTTAAGGGGTCGTAAAAAAAAAACACCCCACTTGAGAACCCCCGAGCGGGGCGCTAAGCGCACACGCACGCGGGTTTCAATTGAAGCCATTTCCCTTCTCCTCCTTCAGGGACCCCCCCCCCCTGCACGCACGGCGCTTTTCTGCGCGACCGAGCATCGTCCCTGCGGAGCGTCGTGGCGCGGAGTAATTACGAGAGAGCGACGCGTGAAGTGGCGTCAATATCGCGGTTTTGCACGCGCGCGTTCACAGGCCGAGTGCCCTCCGCCAAACGATCCGAGGAGCCGTGCTGGTGGCGCGCGGCGGTCGCTTTGGAGTTCAAAATAAATTACGAATCGCAGCCATTAGGAGATCTACTGCTCCATGAACGCCTCCCGGCTCCGTGTCAGTCATGGGGAGGGGTGGGGGTGGGGTGATTGGCCGTGCTCGCCGGTGTGGTGTCCGGGTTGTGCCGCTCGTCGTTCGCTCCTTGAAGAGGCTCCCAGCACGTGGGGCGAAACGTCGGACGTTGTGCCGGACAATTCGCGATACAAGTCGATGCCTCGGGAAGCTGCTCCTTGAGCCGTGGTGGTCCGTGTGGGCTGGGGAAGGGTTCGGATTGTGTTCAACGCTGATGTAATCCGTAGCCAGGAATCAGACTGAGGATGCCAGATTTATAGCACAATGTGCTAACAACTTCATTGCCCTTTTTAGGCTGAAAGTAGGATAACATTTGAAACCATTTAGAAACAGCAATTAAATGTGCCAATAGAGAAAGTGGTCAATATTTGAGACTGACTAATAAATGTCCAGGCCAGAGCGTCTTCTTATCTTTGCTGTTGGAGACCTGAACAAGTCGATCCTTCTCTGCTGTGTTTATGAAGCCAGCGTCTCTCCTGGAAACTCCTCTGCCTGTGGTGGTGGTGGTGATGATGCAATAATTACCCAGGCTCCCATTGCCCAGGTGTGGTGTCATTGTCTCGACTGGAACGGGATACTGCTCTGCCTTTTGATGGTCACGCTACATTAGGGTCCCCGCACTGTTAGACCGGAGCCCCCTTAAGCCACCACCTTCCGACCATTCTTACTCCAGCTGCCACGTCGAGGGTGGGAGCCGGGTTTCAGCAGGGTGGCGATGGCCTCTCTGAACCTTCGAATAAAGCAATCACATTGAGCAAGAGACTCCGAGATGTTTTTTCTGTATTCGTTTAATTTGGTGATCCGTTACAGTGTGCATAATTAGTGTGGGTGTGCGAAATACACGCGCTTGCGGCAAACTTAACAAGGGTGGTTCAATCTTGATTTGAAGCTTTCGTGACTGCAGGAATCCATAATCTTTGGTTCTTTCGGTAAAGTCACGTGGGTAGAAAATAAAATAAAATAACAAGGGTGCTTAGTTTGTAAACAATGCTGCTTTGGAAAAACAAAATGTCTGAAATGTCACGTGATAAAAATGGCCCGTAGGCATGTGGTGTGTGCGGCTTAATGAATGTTTTTCAGGTTAAGTGCGTTTTTTCATACACCTTGCTCTGATGCACATTCTTCCATTTTTCATTAGACGTATGAGCCACCACCACCACCAGCAGCAGCGGCAGCAGCAGCAGCTCATTTTTCAACATTGTGTCAAAAACCCCAAATTAAATTGAGTGCTGCTTTTAAATGAGCTGCCCTGACCACGGCTCGGGGTTAGGTCCCTTTCCTAATAACACAAAAATCCCCGCGCACATTAAACATTTATTTCGGTTGCATTGTCAAGCACCACACAAGAGACCTCCAGGGTGTGTGCCCAGTGTTTCCACAATTGCCACGTTCCGGACGGTTATTGTGAAATCTGTGTGTGTACACGCGTGGAGGAGCGGTAGTGTCGCGGTTAGCGCTACGCTGCGCTACAAACCCAGCGACCCGAGTTCGATTGCCGCTCACGGCCAACACCGGTGACGATTATCTGACCCGGTCCTGGGGCTCCCCTAGGTCGACTCAGCCTAAAATGAGTATCTGATCTGATGTGTGAACATCGCCACTAGGGAGACAAAGGCGATCGGGCGTGGTGCCGGCCACACATATATATGTGTGTGTGTGTGTTTGTTTGTAAAGCGTAGACGCGCGTGAGATTACAGCCGAGTGCTATGTGACAGGTGAGTAATTTATTTGACCCACTTGAAATTCAATCAGTTATTTTATTTTTTACTCTAAATGCCAGCCCATGCAATGAATGCGCATGGTAAATTACTGAAATGTTATCTCAAGGCCTTTTCGGGGTCATTTGCCTTGAAAAGGGCTGAAATGCAATATATTTTCCTCCCTCTTCTCCTTGTGTCTCTGTTTGACTTCTGATCATCGAGTCTGCTTCGGCGACTTTTCAGGCGGTGCGATCGCACGAGATGCTTCTCGGGGCGACGGGCAGCTCGTTTCGTCCCGTTTGGACGTTTGCAGAGCGTCAGCAAAATCTTGCGCGCTTATTTGTGTGATTTGTGCTTTGGCATCCGTGTCGCTAGCACCTTAACTCGTGCACGCTCTACTCGTGCACGCTTTTGCTGTGAAGAGCAATACGTGGTCACGGTAGAGCAATGGTCTCGCGCTTGCGCTGCGAACCTGCTGGTCTCAGTTCAAATCCTGAGCACGGCCAACATTGGCGGCGAGTGATAACGGAACCGCTTCTGAGCACCCCCAACTCACACTGACCCACACTGACTCAAACTTCCTAGAATATTGAGGCGTTCATCATGATGTCTGGAAGGGAGGGGTACCATGATGTATGGATAAGAAACACGGATACTTTACTCACGCTGATTCACACTGACCCTCTGTTTACGTGACAAACCTTACTAATTGGCTGTGTCGGGTAGCGTCGGGTTGAACGAGGCATTCATATATTTACGCGATCTAACCCAAAAAAAACCTGTATTATGGTTGACAAGCAAAATTGGTTAAAGTCTGAAAAGTACGCAAGGAAGCGTGGATGGAGAGAGGCCTGCTGTGAATCACGCTGAGCGACAGGAGGAGCGCGAAGGATGGATGCAAGTCGGAGACGTCATATTGACTGAAACAGGCCTGGGGGGGAGTACGGATCGCGAGGGTGGAAGGAAGGCCGCTGGCCGAGACTGGTGATGGAATAGCAGCCAAAGGAGAGAACACTCCCAAGAGGAAGAGGTCCGTGGTCAATCGCAGAACTAAGATGGATTGTCACAAGACCCTGCTGGATGGTGATGACATGGCGGGTGGGGGCCTACATCCAGTTGTGGATGTAACACAACCGACGACGATGATGATGATGATGAGACGTTACATGTTAGTCGTTCACACGACCCAGGCAGCCACCAGAGGCGATACAGCGGCACCACTTTTTAAAAGAGAAAATAAAAGATGATCGATTCTCGGGCGAAATTGCAAGCGCAGGTCGTGACAATTTGGCCTGAATGTAATGACAGCCTGAACAAAACAAGTTTGGGCATTCTGAATGAAATCTTCGGGCAATCTTCCAAGGCTTTGAGTTGCCCCTTAACCAGCTAAAACACTTCGAGTGCTTCACCTGAATTGTTTGTAGAGTTGCACCATTGCTGCTGCTGCTGCTGCGAGCGAATGAGTGAGTGTGACGTAGCTGCACTGTGGCTCTGCGACGCCGCATCTCAATTCCCACCGCTTCGCCAAAACTCGGCCCGAAGGTGGCTGTGGATAGGCCCAGCGTGGCAGGGCGCTGCTTTGTCATTCGTGAAGCTTCAGTGGCCACCTCTTCGCCGTGTCACGAGCCCCTATTGTTTTACGTTTACATTTAATAACCGGGCCGACGGCACGAAAGCGCTCTCAAAGAGGGCGTCTTCACGCGCGCCAAGGCCTCGTATCGGAGATCGTGTCGCTCCACCCAAAGTTGGCCAACTACAGTTGCAAATTGGAGTAAGCGGGGAAATAAAATAATTGGTATGAAACTCAATCTCTTGCTATAAAAAGAGTGAAATTGCGTGGCAGCTTGTATGCGAAAGCATAGTGGCAGTTTCCCAATTGAGCCCATATTAAACAAATGATTTGACGATGCTGCATTGGCAGTGCTGCAGAAGCACAAATAACAAACAAAAACTCAAAGCGTCCATCCATAACACGGTGGCCTTATGAGGACAAATGTATAATTACCGGTGACGTTTGGAGCAATGGCCCTTCTTCACACGCTAAGTAGAAGGTGTTGGTATTCATCGGTGAGCCAAACTGTCTCCTTCCTTAGATGAGCATCGACTGGCGCCTTCTTCATTGGTGATCCTGAGACAGTGTTGCAATTTCCACACTCCTCTGGCGAGCATTAGTCTGTTCATAATCATGGTCCAAATATGCCAACTTCTAAAACGTCCCCCACATTTTACTCAATTTGCATTACACACAGCAGCAGCAGTTTAGAATTCACATAAGGTTACTCAAATCTACTGTCAAGAAAAAAAACAAATCAAGACAATTTTCAGTCTTTCCCAAGCACCATCTTTTCCCCGTCCTTTTTCCAGTGAGCAGTGTACCACCGCGTGTTCGAGAGCGTCCCACGGAAGGTGATATCACAGAGCTACTCCCGAGCCCCCTTCGTGCGGGGCCTCCAATGGCCCACGAGGGGGCCCTGCGCTCTCCGACCCGCGGCGCTGGAGGGACGTTCATTTGCGTGGCGCTGTCACGTGTGTTTGATTTGTTGCGCAGGATGTCTGCGCTGTGGGACCTGAGGCCACTCGGCCACCTCAGCAGATCTTACAACAGATATGTCACTCGCATAGTAAGGCCCCCAGCAGCACGTACTGAACACATTAATGAGATTGTTTTAAAGCATGTTATTTTTCTTATTTTTTATTGTACATATGTTGTTTGTCTCTTCATAATTATTCGTAAATATGTGATTGTTAGTTTCAATGTTAGGTTAGAAACACTATGGTCTACACTTTCCAGTTGCCTGCATGAAAAGCAGCTGGCTCGGTTTTGCCCAATCCTCGCCAGCTGCCTCAAGAAACTTAACAAATGAAATGTAATTATTTGGTGATGCTGAAGCGCAAACTAACATACCAAACAAAAACAATCGTCAGTAGCAGTGTGGCCGTAAAAGGAATGGTATATGTAATAATAATAAGGCGACGTTCAGCGCAGTGACCGCTCTGCGTGGCAGGACCATTGCGCGAAACGTCACCGTGCTGTTGACGTGCGGACTGTCTCAGCGCTGGGCGACATCGCTTCTGTGGTGGAGAGCTCACAGCTCACGGTCGTGCACTGCTCACTCCGTGGGCTCTTCCTCGTGAGACAGAGAGAGGCGAGCCCACGATGCCCAGCCGCTGCGTGTCTGCTGATGTACGCACACAGCGAGTTAGATTGGTTTTCATGATTTTATCGCCTCGCTCCTTTCATTGTTTTTAATATAATTTTAGCTGTTGGAAATGTTTTGCCCATGAACTTCCTTTATTGTTTGTTTTTCTCATTACCGAATCTCATTTCGTGCTCGACACGGTGAGGTCGGGGGCCGGGGATGGTTGCGACGCATTTATAACGACGCGATCTCGCCCCAAAACCTTTGTTATGAATAATACCGGTCGCGAAAGCCTTCGTGTTCAACTGACTAACCTCTCTGGGGAGGATACTTTTCTCAAAACCACAGCTGTCAGCAGTGGCAGAGCATGCTTGCCAACAAGGACACTCAAATGATATTGATAACGTTGAAGTGTTATGCAAAACTAATTATTACTGGCCAAGACTAATTAGAGAATCCATCGAAATTTAGAAAAGTACAAATAATTTTAACCGCTCTGATAGCTACAGACTTAGCGCAGCCTGGAAGCGTATTATTAAGTAATACACAATACATATTGCAATGCCTTACAGGTGAGTCACATGCTTAGTGGCTGACTACTAATCTATTATTATTACAATACCCCCCCTCACCTCCGCCTCTGATCTCGAATCCTGATGAGGTTCAACAACGATGACGTCATCCTGCACTATCTAAGACCGGAAGCAGGCGGATGGCTTCACTATTCTGGCAAATCGCCCAAAGATGCTGGATGTGATTACGAGTGAAACGTCGTACAACTAAAATCTCAAATGTTGTGGATTCACTCTTCAAACACACCGGTGGGCTGACGAAGTAACTCATTGGCGTTTTGTTAACGTGACACATTGTTTACTGATTGGCCGTGTCGGGTGGTGGAGGGTTGCGACACATTTATAATAACGCGATCTAAACCCAAAAACTTTCATTATGAGGAGAGCGGTGACATGGCGGTTAGCGCCCCCGAGTTCGATGCCCGATCGCTGGACAGAGGTGGGAGGATTTGATAAACTTTCCCGTAGTCTCAACGGCTGTGCCGTGAGAAGTTGGGGTCGAACCGGTGACTTCTGGATCCAAGTGTACTGACCGTTACACATCGCGGGAAGTTCTGAGTGTCAGGGTAGAATGCGGACACAATTGTAATGGCATATTTTGTAAACCGTCAACATTTTAATCCAGATCTTTTCACATTCTGTTTCTCTCACACTCTCCATCTCTCATCACCCTCCTCCCTTCCTGCAACATAATGATAATCACCCTTTAAAAGTCACTGAAGTGTTAATCATAACGATGATAAATAATAACTTTGCAGCTAATCTAAATTACACTTGCCTATTAAAAGTTCGGGGAAACACGGCTGGAAATTACTTGGGGAAATTGCAAACATATAGAGCCATACGTGTCGTTAAATCGCACTCGTATTAATCCGCGCTAAAAAAAAGGATGAAACGAGCACAATTTAAGCCACGCGAACATTACCACGCAGCCTCACGGCTCACTTACTAGCTGGGGCTTCACCAGCTTGTTTGCAGTCAAAGCGTGTATCTTAGGAGATTAGATTTTTCCATAATCGCATCAGCCCCAGATACTTGCTGTGCAGACTGGTTCAGGTAAGCTCCTTAGCTCGTAAGTAGTGGCTGTGGAGGGAAAATACAAGTCTCTTTTGTATTCGGCGTAGACAAATAGTTTTCATTAAATGCCCTTTGCTCTGCTGCGGGGCTGCGCGTGGCGCGACTGCCGCAGCCTGGAGGATCAAATCCCCGGAATTAAGGCCCTCGTGCCGATCGTAAATCTGGCCGTGCCGTCCCATGGTCCCGGTAAATTTTGAGCAGCGTCACGCAACCGGCGAATCGCTCGCCTTGAACAAAAATTCACGCGCTCGGCACTTTCTGTTCCTCGAAGACGGACTGCGTTGCGCAGCCGTCATGGGGAGGGGGGGGGCATCTATGGGTGAATTTCCTTTCTTGACGTGTGCACGCGCGAGCGTTCGTAGGTGCTCGCTAACGGCACTCGCTCCAGCAGTCTGTCAGCTACGTGGGTGGTCTTTGTCGGCACGTGGCAGAGTGGCGGGCATAGTGTGCCTGGCCCGCAATCGGAAGGTTGCAAGCTCAAATCCTGATTGGTGGTTGACTCGGCTGATCGTCCCTTCCGGGGTCAATACAATGACCCAACCAATTTGTGGAAAAGTCCGGCAGTGGTTGTCCTGTGGATAGACGCGCTCTGTGATGAGGGGTTTCTCTGCCGAGCTATTGTCGAGCTTCATGTCCAGTGTGCATGCCGTGCAATCGCACCGTCGCCGATGGGCTGTAGGGGCCCAGGCGTCGTGCTACGAAGGGAGGGAGGACATTGGGCAGTGGATCCCTTTTCTCATATCTTGCCCCTGGGCCCATGCCACCCACACACCAGGACCCATGCCACTCACACCAGGCCCATGTCACCCACACCAGGCCCATGCCACCCACACCAGGCCCATGTCACTCACACCAGGCCCATGCCACCCACACCAGGCCCATGCCACCCACACCAGGCCCATGCCACCCACACCAGGCCCATGTCACTCACACCAGGCCCATGCCACCCACACCAGGCCCATGCCACCCACACCAGGCCCATGCCACCCACACCAGGCCCATGGCACCCACACCAGGCCCATGTCACTCACACCAGGCCCATGTCACCCACACCAGGCCCATGCCACTCACACCAGGCCCATGCCACCCACACCAGGCCCATGTCACCCACACCAGGCCCATGCCACCCACACCAGGCCCATGCCACCCACACCAGGCCCATGTCACTCACACCAGGACCCATGCCACTCACACCAGGCCCATGTCACCCACACCAGGCCCATGCCACCCACACCAGGCCCATGCCACCCACACCAGGCCCATGTCACTCACACCAGGCCCATGTCACCCACACCAGGCCCATGCCACTCACACCAGGCCCATGCCACCCACACCAGGCCCATTTCACCCACACCAGGCCCATGCCACCCACACCAGGCCCATGCCACCCACACCAGGCCCATGTCACTCACACCAGGACCCATGCCACTCACACCAGGCCCATGTCACCCACACCAGGCCCATGCCACCCACACCAGGCCCATGCCACCCACACCAGGCCCATGTCACTCACACCAGGCCCATGCCACCCACACCAGGCCCATGCCACTCACACCAGGCCCATGCCACCCACACCAGGCCCATGTCACTCACACCAGGCCCATGCCACTCACACCAGGCCCATGCCACTCACACCAGGCCCATGCCACTCACACCAGGCCCATGCCACCCACACCAGGCCCATGTCACTCACACCAGGCCCATGCCACTCACACCAGGCCCATGCCACCCACACCAGGCCCATGTCACCCACACCAGGCCCATGTCACCCACACCTGGGCCATGCCACCCACACCAGGGCCATGCCACCCACACCAGGCCCATGTCACCCACACCAGGCCCATGTCACCCACACCAGGCCCATGACACCCACACCAGGCCCATGACACTCACACCAGGCCCATGCCACCCACACCAGGCCCATGTCACCCACACCAGGCCCATGTCACTCACACTAGGCCCATGTCACCACACCAGGCCCATGTCACCCACACCAGGCCCATGTCACCCACACCAGGCCCATGTCACCCACACCAGGCCCATGTCACCCACACCAGGCCCATGTCACCCACACCAGGCCCATGTCACCCACACCAGGCCCATGACACCCACACCAGGCCCATGACACTCACACCAGGCCCATGACACTCACACCAGGCCCATGACACTCACACCAGGCCCATGTCACTCACACTAGGCCCATGACACCCACACCAGGCCCATGACACCCACACCAGGCCCATGACACTCACACCAGGCCCATGTCACCCACACCAGGCCCATGCCACCCACACCAGGCCCATGCCACCCACACCAGGCCCATGTCACCCACTCCAGGCCCATGACACCCACACCAGGCCCATGACACTCACACCAGGCCCATGTCACCCACACCAGGCCCATGACACTCACACCAGGCCCATGACACTCGCACCAGGCCCATGTCACTCACACTAGGCCCATGACACCCACACCAGGCCCATGACACCCACACCAGGCCCATGACATTCACACCAGGCCCATGTCACCCACACCAGGCCCATGACACTCACACTAGGCCACCAGCTCATGCTGTACACCAGGGGTTGGGAACCTTTTTTCTGCCAAGGGCCATTTGGATATGTATAACATCATTCGCGTGCCATACAAAATTATCAACTTAAAAATTAGCCCGTTATATTTGGTCAAATATTTAATTAACTCACCCCTAATGCGATGGCTGGAACTGCTTCTCTTTGGTGAGGCGTGTGATGATGTTAGCTGGTATTGATGATGTTGCTACTCGCAACTGCTTTTCCAGGTTTGCTCCTAGATTTATTGAATTTCGAGTCCCGCCTGCGGTTGCCTTGGCAGGGCTAGACCAAATGATTTTGCGAGCCTTATACGGGCCGCGGGCCGGGCGTTCCCCACCCCTGCACAGTGTACACCTTTAGAAATGTAAACACCGCAATGTTGGCAGGAAGAGCAATAAGGAGGCTTCTGCCTCGCCATTTCAGTTTGACTACCGCTTTTGCCCTTTCAATGTGACACGGACATTAAACATTTTGGGATGTTGCGAACAGTGTAAACTTTCAAGAGAAATATATTGCCTTGCGCACTTTAGAAGGAGAACGTTTAAAGTAAATCGTTTTCCTTGTTACAGCGGGCATGAACGTTTGAAGCACGCTTTGTTGATGCGACTGTGGGTTCGTCCAGAGCATTCTCTCATTCTGTGGGCCCGCTTCCATTACGTAATTAAGGCTCTCAGCTCCGTGCAGTTATATGCAGCTTATGTCATTCGGAGACAACGAGGTATATTCGGAGACAACGAGGTATGATTTCCAATCACATTTACTGCCCAGCAATATCATCTTGAGTATCAACTAAGAAATATATCTCTTATAATTAAACAACACTTTTTTTTATTGTTTTTGCCAAGGTCCACAGGATGGTGTGTTGGGTGCTCTTTTCATCATCGCGCAGACTCAAGTGTCCATCACCTACACGAAGCCCTTGTAACCAGGCGGGCGTTGATCTCAAAACGTTTGCTATTCCTCTATAAAACGAAATAAACATTGCATCTGGCCAATAGGTGGCAATTTAAAACTTGGCACACTTGGGCCGACGACGATCTCACACCTTTTGCAGCCGTGCCCTTAATTATATATATTTTGTTTAATGAATAATATTATCCGGTGACAGAGTTGAAGTGTAAATTAAGTAGTAAACCACCTCGCTCATTCGCCAAATCCCCCGGGTGTTG